>NC_135306.1:25596591-26966591 GCF_048772815.1 Callospermophilus lateralis
CCCTACATGCCCACCCTACATGTCCACCCTACATTTCCACACCCACCACAGACGATCCTGGTTTCTGCCCCACCCACTCCAGGGCAGCCACGCTGCTGTCTGATTTTTAGACCCAGGAGATCTCTCCATCCCTTTGCTTTCCACCTCTGAGCAAGAGAGGAGGAGAAGGGTCAAGGTGATCTTTGGAGGGGTGCTGGTGTTTGGTCCTCGGTGCGTTTTCTCAGAGAGCCTAGAATCGTAGACAAAGACATTTTTCATCTACCAAGCTGCATATTTTTACTTAGATATTTAAAAAAGCAATATCAAGCTCCGAAAGAAAATGTAACATCGATGCCAAATCAGATGAGAACTAACACTTGGTATCAACAGGAATATATTTGAATTTAAAAAGGCTAGCTGCATCTGACAGCAATGTGTCTCAGCTCCCGAAAGCCTGAGCTGGGTGGGGGGTGGGGGAGAGGAGAACATTTCATCATCCATCCATCCATCTCTTCCTCAGACGTTTACTGAGTCCTGATTCAGGGCCAGGTTCTGTGCATGGTGCTAGGGAGACGAAAACGAGGAAGACAAAGGGAAGCACATGGGGTGGCAGTTACGAGGATGCAGGTTGGCTCCATCTTGCAGGGCTCCATCTCGCCTGAGCTATGACTCCTGGCATTGACCTAACCTTTCACCAAGCCTTCTCATCTGTCAAATGGGACTAACAGTAGTGGTGACTTCAGATGTTAATTAGGGTTATAGTGGGTTGAAGTGTGATTCCCTACCCCAGAGATATGTTCACCTGGAATCTGTGAATATGAACTTATTCCGAAAGACTCTTTGCAAATGTGATTAAGGATCATGAGATGAGATCATCATGGGGTAGGGCGGTTCCTAAATCCAATAACTGGTATCTTTAGAGAAGAAGAGAAGGGGAAAAGGAAGATAGAGAAGGTGATGGTTTCAAGTCAAAGGGAGAAATTGGAGTGATGAATCCTTATACCAAGGGTGCCAGTCAGTTTTAGTTACTGTGACTTAAACACCTGACAAGAACAACTTGGAGCAGAAGAAGTTTATTTTGGCTCATGGTTCCAGAAGTTCAGTTTATGGTCAGCTGGCTCCATTGCTCTGAGTCCAAGAAGAGGAAGAACATCGTGCGGAAGGACCATAGCAGAGTGTAGGTGCTCAGTTCATGCATGACCAGGAAGCAGAAAGAGGGAGAAAGGGAAGCGACTGACATTTTCAGGAGATAATAAGCTTGACACTTGGCGGCACCTCGTGGCCCCTGAGATGGAGCACTGTTCCCTACGCCACCCTGGGCATGAGATTGGGGGACCTTCTCACTGACACTTTCTCTCTCATTTCCTATCTCTTCTGCACTTGAGGCTGACAGAGGAGAGCGGGAGGTGGGAAAGAACACTGCAGCTCCTTTTATTTTCAGCCTGTAAGTGGGCCTTATCCTATAGCTCCTCTGACATAATGTGACAGCCGGGGTTGAAGTCCTTCCAAAGGCAGCAAGAAATTACCAGCTTGAGCTCAGCCAATACAGAGCAGAATCTTCTTCTTACCTTTGTGGGATCTTTCCACCCAGGAGGCTCTCTCAGTGAGCCCGTCCTTACTCCAGCTGGTGATAGCTTTGCAGCAGTTACAAACTGCTTTACATTGCAAATAACAGGAAAACCCCAAACAGCAAATACCTTTCCCTCTCCCATCCCCAGCTCAGGACCAGAAGTTCAGGGCTGGTGAATCCAGGCTCCCAGAGCACACCCACAATGCACTTAGAGACCTGGCCTCCTTCAACTTGCTGGTCCACCCAATGGTATGTGTGAAAGTCTCTCAATTCCCCATTCTTCTTGATCTGTAGTTGCAAGATGGCTGCTCAATATTCCAGAAGAAATTCCAGGGGGAGAGAGAGAGAGAGAGAGAGAGAGAGAGAGAGAGAGAGAGAGAGAGAGAGAGAGAGAGAGAGAGACGGACGGGTGGTAGAGGGGAGAAGAAAGAAACATGAAGGAAGAGCTGGAATCTAAACTGGAAAGAAGAAAATCTCAGAGAATTTCAATAGACTTCCACTTGTATTTCACTGGCCGGAACTGTGACTCATGGTACTCCTAGCTGCAAGGGCAGTTAAGAAATGTGTTTTGAAAAACTGGGTACATTACCATTCCAATTAAAATCAGGCTTCCACTGTGTTCATAAGAAAAATGGAAATGATCAATATTGGGCAGGGCGACCAACAACCACACAAATACATTCTTTGTTAATCTGAAATCTGATGTGTGTAGACCCCTTGCTTAAAATTCCTCACTGAGTTTACAATACTTAGGGGCTCCTTCACACCTTTATATTGAAACTATTTGGCTTGGCATTCAAGACCCTCATGAACTCCCTGATGAACCTTCTTTGGTATTCCTTAATCAGGTCACCCAATGCCACCTGCCACACCTAAGATACCAGATTGACCTGTTTCACCTCTAATGTCCCTTTCTCTGTCCCTTTTTCTTGTTGGCGGAGGCTCCACACCAGTTAGTCCACCTTGTTCAGTGGACCTGCTTCTCCACTGCACCTGTCGCCAATCCCTGAGGCAGCCAGTCCCCTCCCTCCTCCATATTTCCAAATCACTTTATTGTTTTGTAAATCGCTCCTGTAAACTCCAAGTGGAGTCCACATTAACAATTTATCTTTGGTGCTTGCCATCAGTTTGGGCATGATAGCTCAAGGTCAGGTCCTGGGCCAGATCAAACTGGGTAAGACATCTTCCCCTCTGATTAAGCAGACTCTTTTAAAGACTCTACATTGTTTTAAGGACAGCTGAATCTCCAAGTCTGGCCTCTCAGATATGAATAACTTGACTGTGCTGAAATATGTATAAATTAAAAAAAATAGCAACAAAGCAAGATGCAAGGTTGAATATTGCAATATTTTCACAAATAAAGAAACGAAGGTACAAAGGGCTTTAAATAACTTGCCTGAGATCACACACTAAGTGGGTCAGTGGGGGAAATCTGAGTCTAGGTGATCTGAGTCTAGACGCCTCAGTCATGACCATGTTGCACATTCTGCTTTCCCCTCGTAAGTCCAAGATCATGATTAAGTTATTCCATTCGTGGCGGGTGTTGTACAAATTGATAATGCCTTTTTGAAAGTTAATTGCACCTCTGAGGATTCATTTTAGTGAAATGATCTATAGTCAGGGTAGGTGAGAAATACACAGGCAAGATTGGACTGAATGATTATTTATAATATTGCAAAAAATTTAAGAACCTGAATGTTCAATAACATTCTGGAGTTAAAAATTATACTCATGTATTTCTATCCAATGTGTTATGGAGCTCTGTGTAGTTTTTAGTTGTGAAGACTCTATAGCAACATGGAAAATATTTATAATAAGAAGTGAAAAAGAGCATGTTATGAAATTGTTGACCATGATTAGAGGCATGTAAAAGATGTCCAGGAATGAAAGGGGTAGAAAACATCCCTGAATTAGAATGTGGGAGATAGTAAAGGAACTTTGATGTTTCCTCTAAAACTGTCACATTAATAATTTTAAACATACATTAAAAAAAATAAATTCTTAAGGTCAATGCTTGGCCGACCCTTAAAACTCCATCATTTGGTTCATCTGTGCAGAGGAAAAGAGAGGTATTATGCTAAGCTTATTCCTCTGAGAGCTGTGATATAATAGTGTGACATCATAGTGAATAAGGAGAGCCACAAGGGAAGAACTTATCCTACAGGAATTTTGGCTGAGCTTAGAACTAAAGACGGTGTGTGAGTGGCCGATTTCATACATGCCTCCCTGAATCCAGTGTTCCCCTAGGTGGACAGAAAACCCACACTCACCATCAACAGCTTGCTTCCCCCAGGGTTGTCATTGTCATCACAGAATTGCAGTCAAAGTGTCACAAGAAGGACCAAAGCATCCAGCAAGACTCAGCGTCTTGTGGTGGTTACTTCTCTCCGTCTCCACCCTCATCCTATTTATCAAGACGCACCCACGTATGTCTGCCCTGCTTGTTGTTATACAGGAGCTAGCACCAAAGACTTGCTAAAAGGAATTGACAAAGTGCATAAGACCAGCGTCTTGTGGTTTCCCAAGTATAAGTTCCTTGCGTAGCATCTGGATGGCCATCTTAAGGAAAAAGTTTCCCTTTTCTGCCCAAGAGCCCTCTTACCAATACCACCCTTAACCACCTGCATTAGGACCCACCCAACTGTGATTCCTGAATTTCCCCCATAAAAGTCTCAGAACCAAAGCCTGTTTTGCCTCTCTCCTATAGAGAGATGGCCTTTGTCAGCTCTGACCAACTCTGGTGAGGTGTGCTGCTTCCTACTTGAGGCATTTGAGTGATGGGCAGAACACCCCCAAGATCTCAGCAACTGACTTACCTTCTCTCCTTTATGGAAACAGGAGAGACTTCAACTAGCATTCCTAGAACAGGCTCTCTCTTGAGCATTTAATAATTGATTGATCCTTTTTTTTTTTTTTTTTCTTGCTGGTAGACAAGCTCAGCCACATCTGTGGCTTACGTGGGCCTCATGGAATGCATTTTTTTCCATTTGCCTCCATCATCTTTGCCACTGAATCATTTTTCCCTCTGGGCCCTGACTTATCAAATTTTGGGGGTCACCTTTATAGTCTTGTCTTTTAGCTCTCCCCCAGTGAAAGAGACACAAAGAATGAGGAAGGGTGAGAACCAAGTTTTTAGAATGAACTCTGAACAAATTGCCAGCCATTCTTAGGACTCTGGTGGAGGCAGAGTGTTGGGTAGCTCTGAGTGCAACAGCTGACACTGTTGATTTTAATTTGCTCTTCTAGGTTTCATAACTAATTTTTTCTTTGCTTTACAACACGGTAGCTCAAAAAATAAGTGAATGGTAATAATTTGGTGCAGGATGCACAGTCAGATAGTGACTGAAGCTTTCCTGTTAAGGGGGACAACACTGTGACATGAATCCTCCAAGTGGCTGTGACTTGCAGTTACTTGAAAATGACTATGCTTATAAACTCGCCTCAGCACTGGCTGTTCCTTGGAAGCTTCATACATCACTCTGATTCACAATTTTGATGGAAAACATTCCCTCCATAATATTCTCCCATTCTGTGAGGATACCTGATGTGGAAATGCTAGCATTTTAGAATTCTAGCCCACACCTCACCTTGATTTTACCTCCGCTGTTCACACTTGTGTAGATTCAGCAGGTTGAAATACGTCTCGTGCACAAGCTTTGAAAGGCAATGCTGTATCATTTCTACACTTGCTATCTGAAGGAAGGAATTCATATCCACAAATGATTTACAACAGATGACATAAACACATGTGAAAAAATTCTTTATTAATTTCTCACATTTCATTACAAAATGTATGTTGCAAACAACTTGAATAACCTACTTGTGTTTTTTTTTTTGTTTGTTTTTGTTTTTGTTTTTAAACCCTTGGCTTCAAGGACTCAGAATCTCCCTCATCTTTTACCAAGTATCGGGAAACACTGATTATTGTAGTCAATAGGTTATCATTCTGCTATTTATTTTCTTCTCTCAAGCTCTGAAAAAAAATGTCCTCTGTATAAATTAAACAACAACAACAACAAAAAAATGTTGTAAATTCTATGTCATTACAGTCAACAGAATTATAATAATGCATCCAAAATGTGCGGCCACAAAATATCAGGTATATGTTTGAAAAAGAAAAAAAAAATGACATTCTAGCCTTGTTAAAAGGATAATGGTCCCATATTTTTATTAACAGGTTAGCAAAACAAAATCCAATGGATTACAATATTTACATGTTATTTGAAAAATAAAGTAGTGATAAAAGCATGTCACAATTATTTTCTTTTTTTCCTTTTTCTTCCTTTTTTTTTTTTTGTTTTTTTGTTTTTGTTTGTTTTTTGGTAATCATTACAAACACCCAATCCAGGTATGGAACTGTTTAATACATTTGAAATGAGGCCAATTAAAAACAAATATAGACACAAAATGAATCTTTGTCTAGAGAGTCCACACTTTCCCCATTTTCTGGTTTCCACATGATGGCCCCCATCCCTAAAAAAAAAAAATTAAATTAAAGTCCTACAAATAAAAATTTTTTAACAGCAAGAAAATAAAAGAAGAACATGCTTTTCAAGTAAGCACTTATTCCACAAATGCAACATCTTTCCATGGATTTCATTTGAAGCTGTGTGGGACACTGTCATCTCAGCAATCCCCCTTCCCTTTCTTCCCTCCCCCCTCCCCCAACCCTTCCAAGTTAAAAAAAAAAAAAAACAAAAACAAAAACATGAAAACCAAGACTCACGCACACACGTGTGTACACGCACATACACACACACACACACACGCACGCATCCATGCACAACCAAGCTAACACACACATGGGCTTCTACAAACCTAGGCTTCAAGAAAAATTCTTCTCTACTTTTTGGAACGAAACCCTTTGTTCACAATCAGAACAAATGTAGACTTAGATTTAGTCTAAGCTGCTCCCTCCAGAAGACGCTAATATGGGGAAACAGCAGCTGGCAGCTAGATTTAAAAAAAAAAAAAAAAAAAGTAGTTCTCCAGGCTCCTTGTAGGATATATGTCATTTCTTGTCCACTCTCACCAAAGGGATGGGATTCCAGCACATCCCCTCGTCCCCCCCCAAATAAATGAGAACCCCCCAAAACACAAGGCAAACAAAAACACAGATTTTTAAAAAATCACACACAAAAGCCAGCCCATCCTAACAGAAATTATTGGTGTGAGACGGATAATGTGTTAATTTGACAAGCAACAGAAGGGTGAAGAGGACCTCTTCTCTGGCCCACGAGCTGCATAGCTGTGCCGAAAGTTTGGTTCTTTAGTTAAATTAAAAAAAAAAAAAAAAAAAAAAAAAAAATGAACAAAAGAAAAAAAAAGTTAACTTCTTTGTTATTTTCATGTTTAAAATAAAAACATTCCTATTCACAAAAAACTAAATCTCCCTTGCCCCCCAAATTAAAACAACAATAACAACAAACACACAAAAAGAAACAATTTATATGAAAAAAACTGAATTGTGCTGTGTTTGTAACACTCAAATTGATAGGAAATAAACGTGGCGAACGAAACGGCTCGAGCACTTTAAAATCAGCTCACATGGATCTACCAAATGCTAAATTATAGTCGAACACTAATAAACAGCTTACCTGGAATAAAGGATGACAATTCACAAACAGTTATCTAATAATTAAAGTCTGTTTCTTTTTTTTTTGTTTTGTTTTTTACTAAAATAATTAAAAAAATCACAGTATTTTAAGAAATAAAACCCACGTGGGGATTTTAAGCACAATTTGTGTTCCTTTCTTTAAAACTCTTTTTTTTTTCTCCATTCACCATCTTGCCCAGCAGTTCTCTCTACATTTAACCACAAGGACGACAGGTAGTACTGACAAATGCAGAGAATTCCCTTGGTTAAGTTTGAGGTACTAGGAAACAGGTGACTGTTTTATGCAAAGCAGTTTTTTTTTTGTTTTCTGTTTTTGTTTTTTGTTGTTTTATTTTATTATTATTATTTATTTTTTTTTTTTCCCAAAGCGGCTGCAGTTAGGTCTTGAAAAAGCTTAAGGTATTAAAACTAGAAAAACGCACCGAAAGTTGTGCGTCAAAAAAGTTGTTCCCTATGAGAAGTCTTGTACTGTCTCCGGAGCTTGTTTGCACACACTGTCCAAGACCGCCATGGAGCGCACCGTGCCCACGAAGGTGCTTCCATATCCGCCATGAATAAAACTTCCATGGTGAAGATCCCGAAGAAAAAGATGGAGTGATGGAAAAGGAGCCACATATTCCAACCATTTAAATAACTTTAATTTACATACTCACTCACACAGGTACCAGTGCTTTGAAAATAGATTGTTCAGTCCTAAAAAGCAGCTTTGTTCTGTCTTCTCGTTTTTCTGTCCCCCCCCTTCTCAAGCCCACGCCGGCCCTCCCACTTTTTCATCACGGTTCAAGTAAGGTTTGATTAAGAATTTCACCAAACTCTTATTCGTTTTTGGCCTCTGCATTCTCTAGGAGAGATTTGTCGGCAGCTACTACACAGATGGCTACTGTTTCACTCTTTAGGGAAAAGTCTATTCCAACTGGCTCGTCGTCATCTTCCTTTTCCTCTATGGAGGGCATCTTGACACTGTCCTCCACGATCTCCTTCGGGAGGATGTCTTCTCTGCTCACTTGCTTGGTGTCATTCAATGCCCTGGGGCAAGGGGTGGGGGAAACACGCATGGAAGAGACAGATGAGTATATAGGCTTTTCCTAATTAAATATAAAAAAACCCCTCATGTCTCTATTTCCACCATCCTAAAAAGCCTTTGGGGTTTCCTTTGAACAGGGCTACAATATATAACTACATTGCCAAAGAAGGGCCTTGCTATCTGTAATACTGAGGTCAACTACTTCCATATCTTAAAGATCTGGACTTACATTAATATCCACTATTGTACTGTGTTTCAATTACACCGTGTTTTGTTTCCAGATGAACATAATAATTTTAGGTTATCTCTTCCACAAAGTCAAAAGTGGTAAAACAGCAAGAACTGCCGCATGCTCACATTTATCAGGTGAACCCAGAAACTCTGAGATTGACTATATTTATTAAGACAAAAAGGTACTAAAAGATTTACTGAACGGGACCAGTAACAAATAGCTGAAATAACCAAAAAGTAAAAACCTGAAGTTGGAACCTGCACACATCTTGGGAAGCTAGATAAATTCTCTGTTAAGTTGCCAAACTCAGTGTTTTGGGGCTTTTTTTTCCCTCAGGGAAGGACCAAATCTCAGCTTCTCTGTTTGGTGAGCTAGAGGTACCTTGGAGAGGGGACAACTTTAAGACTATGATCTTGGAAGTATCTGACAGGCGTGCTTCTCAATGACCTGGGAGGAAGGCAGAAGCTGGCTTTGACCTTGAGACAGGGCAAAGGCAAGTTCGAGGCACTCAGGGAATGGCCAGTCACAGAGGCAGGACAAAAGCCAGATGTCTACACCCTGATTCACACTAAAGGGATGCTGGCGGGAGCAGACACCATACTTGTGCCTGTAGGCTGCCCTGGGGTGTGTCATTCATAATGATGGTTCTCCCCTCTCTGACTTGTGCCTGGATAGCCACTTAAAAAACCAACAGAGCTTTGTAGTGTTTTGAACAACTAATAATAAAAAAAAAATCAAAAAAAAAAAAAAAAGGAAAAAAAAACCAACAGAGAAGGAGAAACCTGGTCCCTTCCTCACAACTGCCTCTCCTCCCACGACCTAGAAAGTTGGCAAGGAGGGATCAACATTGTGTTGGGAGATCATGGGAGGGAGGAAGGGAGGGAGGGAAGGAGGGAGGGAGGGAAGGAGGGAGGGAGGGAAGGAGGGAGGGAGGGAGGGAGGGAAGGAGGGAGGGAGGGAGGGAGGGAAGGAGGGAAGAGGGAGGGAGGGAGGGAGGGAGGGAGGGAGGGAGGGAAGGAGGGAGGGAAGGAGGGAAGGAGGGAGGGAGGGAGGGAGGGAGGGAGGGAGGGAGGGAGGGAAGGAGGGAGGGAAGGAGGGAAGGAGGGAGGGAGGGAGGGAAGGAGGGAGGGAGGGAGGGAGGGAGGGAGGGAGGGAGGGAGGGAGGGAAGGAGGGAAGGAGGGAGGGAGGGAGGAAGGGAAGGAGGGAAGGAGGGAGGAAGGGAAGGAGGGAAGGAGGGAGGAAGGGAGGGAGGGAAGGAGGGAGGGAGGAAGGGAAGGAGGGAGGGAGGGAGGGAGGGAGGGAGGGAGGGAGGGAGGGAGGGAGGGAGGGAAGGAATGCATGAGCCTGGCCTCCCTCCTACCCTCTCACTTTGGACAATGGTGTTGTCGGGATGTCTCCACTTACATGCCGTGTCTCAGCACGTGTCTCTCCCACTCAGAGCCCTGTGAAAACGCCCGTCCACAGAATTCACATGGAAAACGCTTCTCAGTGTTAATTGGAGTCCCACAGTTACCAAATCTCATCAGCTCTGCAAAGAGAAAGCACACGTGTTACCAGTGTCTTATGGGAGTCGGGGGAGGTCAAGGTGGGTCTCCGTTCCCTGGGAACACCTCCCCCTGGCCTGGAAGGCCATTCAGTGAAAGCAATCCCCAGGCTCCTCACCCTGTCTTCGGGTTTCCCAGGGGGGCATTTCTTGAACAGCTTTCCGGAACTGCTACTGGCTCTGGGTCCCAAGCCTCCCCATCTTTTCTCACACCCACCCCATCAGCTTCTATCACAAATAGTCCAGGGTTTTCTTGCCAGAAATGTCCCCTCTGCCCATTCCAAAGGCACCTGAGCATTTTCTTCTCTTTAGCCTCGCCCTCCTATGTAGGCTCCGCATCAGGCCCCACAATGTGGAACCTATTTATTTCCCACCTGACACAGGTTTATCTTTTCTTACTAAAATGAATAGAGGTGACCCAAAGCACTCAACTGGGTCACGGCTATAGACCCCAGGGCTTTCCTCCCTTGTTCCACGTGTTCCATGGAGAGCATAATGAACACCTCACAGGGCGGCTGGGAGTCCTGAATGAGATTGGCAAGGAAAGGACCTGGTATGACCACGGATCCAGACAACCTGAATGAGAAAGCATGCCCCAGCCAGGCTTTCCAGGGTCCTGGGCATGTGACTGCCACCTACTCCTCAGTGACATGGGGGGCTCTACAGACCTTTTTGGAAAGGTCTGGACGGGTCTGTCATAAACACCAAATACTAGTTGTTCTGTTTCTTTCACGGTGCTGCGCACATGTTAGGGGTCTGATAAAAGTAACCAGCTGGCTGTTTCCAGGCCACACATCCTGGCACACTCAAAGACGACAGCTTATATGGCTTTCAGGCTCTCGTAAGTTCCAAGGGCGTACTTATGTTTCATTGTAGCGTACAAGGCCACATCTTCACAGGGGACTAATAAACAGCAGGACTAGATGGTTCTGAGCCACACGGCCAAGTGAGAGCTGTGTGTGGGGAAATGCTGATCATCTCTCGGTACCTGACCACTCTGGGCTCACACACACGAGATGTCATAGGGAGCCGTCTCCTGGTGGAAATGACCCATCTCACAGCATCCTCAGGACGATGTTAACAGGATAGGAGCTCTGAGATGCCTTAATCTCCGGCACAAAGAGCTGTGTGAACGGGGCCGGTTTTCACAAAAGATGAAACATTTTCTCACAAATTAAGAAGATCACCACACAAGCCATTAAAAATAATTGCACAGACTATCTTCCTTGATTCTTTTCATTGGAAATGAGACAGCACCATCTGCTCTGCGCATTAATTCCTTAGCAGGGATTATCTTGGGCAAGAAATCAACAGAATGCCTTCCTGACTCCTCCCCGACTGCATAATGAGAGGGGGCGGGGCGGGAGGATCTGCCTCGGGTTCATTTTGATTTCTTCTCCCCTCTTTCAAATTCCCTCCCTGCACCCTGGGCAGGCCCACTGTTGAGTCCCCTCTCCAGCTCTCAGTGTTTGGAAAGGAGGTTGGGAATGGGTAGCAAGGAGGCAGTGAACTCCCTAAATTGAGGGTATCTGATGAAAGGCGAAATTGCCACCGAGGAAAATGCTCTCGGTGCATTTGCTCCTTCACCCTCAGGAAACATGAAGCCACTCATCTGTTCTTTCCAAAGGCAAATGCTAAGTTTCATCCTCAAAGGAGGAGGCCACTCATTACCTGTCACACTTCAAATAGCTCTCCCTCAGCCTGAGAGCTACACTAACACCACCTCCCGCCCTCTGCTCCTGCAACCCAGAAGTCTGGCAAAGACACCCCGAGGCTATTGTCTGACGGGCAAGAATCTGCAGTGAAGGTGGGAAATTGATTCTAGGTCTATTCAAAGGTGACGGGACAAAGAAGGCTGTTCTTGCAGGGTGGGTGAGAGGCAAGGGAATGTTTAGGCTTGTCATTCCCATTGACGTGGCTGGAAGTCACTTAGGAAAGACTGCCCACCTCTGGAGGAATATGTTTCTCTAGGACTTTTCCCCGCCAGTGGTTAAGGTTTGTGAATGTGGACAGCACACTTTCCAAGGTAAGTCAATCTGTTGTCTGATGCTACGGAGTCGACTGAAAAAGGGGCAACCAAGCTGAACAAGCAGGGACAATGAGCCTGTTGTCCCACAGGTATCCCAACTGTCATTTCTTCTAATTTCCATTTATTTATTTATGAGCCACCGGGAAAGGAAGGGCTAGAAGGGGTTTTGTCTCTGTAAAGCTTATCGCCTCTAAAATAATGTGCGCATGTGCACAGTTTTGGACACCAGGAGGAGTCCTAATATCCAATGAGGAATAATTTATTTCCTGAAGAGGAGTGGCAGAGCCCCACAGCACCATGAAGCACAAGAAGCCTTTACACCCTCTGTCAGAAGCATCCTCTCCCAGAGTGTTCTCCTTGGAGTGCACAGATGTGAAGGATTCATTGTGAAGAATAGATGGGTGAAAGGGTTTAAAAAAAGAAGAGGAGAAAAAAGGCCATGCTTCTCAGGTCACCACCATTTCTCTTGAGAGGATGGGTGAACCCAGCCTCTACTAATAGAAGTGGTAAACCTCCTAAGAACCACCGGCCTAGATGGCGAGGATTGTTTTCTTTGTTCGTGTACTTTCCAGGTTGACCAGAGGCTTGGGGCTTTTCACAATCTGGCACACCTGGGCTGTCAGCCCCTGTCACCTGTCTTAGATGGAGGTTCAAAGGCCAAACTGAACCCCCTACTTTGCAAAACCATGGTTCTCTGGTTACCTGGAAGGTGGGTGGGAGCAGGGGAGGAACAGGAAAGGGGAGAAGGAAATAGGCTTCCTCAGGCTTGCAGACTGACCGAGCAAGATAAACAGAGGCACTCTGCACAAGTCGACCTTGGACAAGGCCCTGTGGGCCACAAATTCACAGATGTCAGGTCCACAGTCCCTTCAATAGAGAACACTTTACTGCCCAAGGGATTGGGCAAGCGATAGATATTATAAAAAGTCTTGCCTTTGGGGCCAAAGTCCCAATTCAACTATGTAATTTGTGTGCGTGTGCGCGCACGTGTGTGTGTGTGTGTGTGTGTGTGTGTATGTGTGTGTGTGAGAGAGAGAGAGACAGACACACTTTGGGCAAGCTCTTAAATTTTTGAGAATTTCATTGTCCTATTTGTAAAATAACAATATGCAATGTTATTATTTATTAGGTGATTACTATGTTCTAGGTTCTGAGCTAATAAGCTAAGGTCTTGGGTGTTATCCCATTTAAGTTTTTTTCCAGTACTAAGACTTGAATCCAGGACTTTGTGCATGCTGCACAAGTACTCTACCACTGAGCTACACCCAGCCCTTATTTAATCTTTACAACTACCTAAAGAGCCACAAAAGACCCTAGATAGCCAAATCAGGGTTGAACAAACAGAGTACGACAGAGGCATTACACTTCCCAGTTTTCCAAATCTACTGCAAAACTAAGATGATCAAAATGGCACGGTACTGGCATAAAATCAGACACACAACCCAGCGTAACAGCATAGAGTCTAGACATTTATAGCCTGATTTTCAAGAAAGTTGCCAAGAAAACAGAATGGGAAAAGAACAGTCCCTTTGTATATGGAACAACTAGATATCCACCTGCAGAAGAATGAAACTAGAACTTTATCTCACGTGAGATTAGAAAATAATTCAAAATGGATAAGATGTAAACACAAGACCTGAAGCTATAGAACTTCCAGAAGAAAGTGTAGGGGAAGCAGTTCAAGGCACTGGACTGGGCAAGGATTTTTTTGGATATGACCTCCAAAGTACAGGCAAAAGCAAAAAAGATAAATGGGATTATATCAAACTAAAAGCTTCTGCCCAGCCAAAGAAACAAGAGTGAAAAGACAACCTCTATGGAAATGTTCAACATCACTAATCACCAGGGAAATGCAAACTGAAAACACAACAAAGACATCACCCCACACCTGGGAGAATGGCCGGTATCAAAAAGAGGAAAGATAACAAATGCTGGAGAGGACGTAGAAAAAAAAAAAAAGGAACAGTCCCAGTGGGACTGCTGGGTCTGTAGCCAAAGAAAATGAGACAAGAATGTGCAAGAGGTGTTTCAACGTTCACAGCAGCATGTTCACAAAAGCCAAGATACAGACCAACCTACGTGTCCATCGGTGGATGAATAAAGACAATGTGATGCATATACCCATGTCAGTTTAACAAGGAAGGAAATCTTGTCATTTGAGACAACATGAGATGAACCTAGAGGATATTACATAAGGGAAAAAAGCCAGGCACAAAGACAAACATTGAATCAACTTGCTTCTACGTGGAATCTAAAAAGGTCAAACTCATAGGAGAAGAATGGTGGTTACCAAGGGGGAAGGGACGGGGAACCAGGAAGATGTCGGTCCCAACATACACAATTTCAGTGAGGAAAAATAAGTTTGAGAAAGCTAGTAAGCAACATGATGACTACAATGAAACACAACTTATTGTATTCTTGAAAATTGCTAAGAATGGACTTTAAATGTTATCATCACAAAACATAAGTATGTGAGGCAATGTGTAAGTTATTAGCTTGGTTTAGCCATTCCACAATATATATGTAGTTCAAAACAGCATGCTGTATGCCATAAATGTCTATAATTTTTATTTCACAATCGAAAAATAAATAAAAATTTAAATGAATAGTTAAAATATAATATCAAAGGCTAACACCTACAGTTTTAAAGTTAAAAAGTGAAAAGGTTGAATACAATCCCCTACACTGAACCTGGCATGTAATGATGCTCAGTCATGGCAACCAATACTATTCTTCTCACTCCTGGGATGAGATCTCTAATAATGATTTCTTATATTTATGTTACCCATGTGCTTTTGATTATAATAACTAAAGTAACACATTCCAACCCATATTCTTACATGTGTAGTCTGGGGATTTCTACAGCAGTCTATGATGAACAACAGAGAAAAACAACACTCTAGACCACAAATTTTATCTATACCTAAATATACTTTGGAAACCTTTTTATTTTGGAATAATTAGAGCTTGGCAGGAAGTTGGAAAAAGAGGTTCAGTGTCCAATGGTATCTTCCCCAGTTCATTCTATAAATGCCCAGTGGAATGAAAGATGTGGTCTCTCTCCCACTTACAAAGTGAAAACAGCTTCAAGGGGATTAAGAGATGGGCCCAGCAGAGGGATGCAAAAAGAGGGCCCAGGTATGTTTTTTTTTTTTTTTTTTTTTTTTGCAAAATGAAATGATGAATTCCAAGTTCACTGGGTTTCTTGATAGCCTGACAGTGTCATTCATCATGCTGCCTGCCTGTCCTCATTCTGAAGATCCTAAGACACTACTTTTCCTTGTTAAAAACAAACCACAGACCACCGACCCCCCCCCCCCCCATGTTTGATTCGGGAGCCCGGGTCTGTTTTCCTTAGAGTTTCTAGAGCTGGTAATAGTTTACAGAGACACGGCCCCTGCTCTTGGAGGCAGTCTGTTCTGCTGCTTAACTAAGAGGGATCATTCCTTCTGTTACTCTCTCGGCAACCTCCTGCCTCCCTTCTGTCCTCACCATGGACGCGCCGGGTGCCATCTGGGACTGAGAGCGCAGGGCGAGACTAACCTCGGTCTTCAGCCTTGCTGTTCATCTCCTCTTCCTTGTCCTCATCATCACTGCTGGAGCTCTCCATTTTTTCCTTCATCTGTTCCAGCTGATCCAAGTTAACCCGTCCAACCAGCTCAAAGTTACGGCTTACCTGAAAAAGGTCCAAACAGACGGGGGAACCATGAACCACAGACCACACGGGGTTCTCCCTGGTGGAGACCTCGCCAACACCATTCTCCTGTGACGGTGCTTTTAAAACCAGGACCCAACAACCCAGATGCCCTAAAGGTCCTTTTCTTTACTGTGATTCTGTCCTTTGCTTCCACCTTGCACTGTTTTCACTGCGACTGTCAACACCAGACCTTACTTACCACACTTGTTTTCTTAAGAAACATGAGTACAGAGAGCAGAAGGCGAGATGCACCATCGAGTACAGAGTAGAGAGTAAGCGGCATTCAATAAGTAAACATTTTGAGTTGAATTCCAAGGTGTGACTTTCATTAACTACCTCAGGTTCAATCACTTCAGAGGTAAAGAAGCAGGGCAAACATCTAGCATCGAGAACCAGACCCTTCTTTGCCATGGTCCCATCAACTGGGGGTTGTAGGCTGGTCCAGCTTTGGCCAGAAGACACATGACTGAACTCTGAACTCTTGAATTAGATGGAAGACCATTTTATGACTACTGGTTTAGCTGTTATACTTGAAGCTGACCCAGAGCCTATTTATCAAGGCTGGGATTATCTGAGAAAAATGTATACAACTAATTTCTTTTTAAATATATATTTTTTTAGCTGTAGGTGGACACAATACCTTTATTTTATTTATTTATATGTGGTGCTGAGGATAAAATCCACGGCCTCGCACATGTTAGGTAAGTGCTCTACTGCTGAGCCACAAGCCCGGCCCAACAACTAACTTATTAAAAGTCCTTTCAAAGGGTTAACTATGGTTCCTATTCATATAAAATGTGGTTGGAATAATATGGGAATCTAAGCCATCTTCAAAATATCATTCAAGGGGAACAGAAATCCATATAAGAAAAGTCTTGAATGATTTTTTTTTTGTTTTGGGTCTTAGATCAATGGTGGTGCAAAATTCACCTTCTTCATTAATCTACTTCCGGAACCTTTCCAGTGGTATGTGTGGGACTGTTAGGAATGAAAAGGTGGCACAGGACTCATGCCAATGCCCAGCCTCAGCTCCAGTCAATAACCAGTCACAGCTACTCCTCTGTGTAAGCGCCCCTTATTGGAGGCCAGGGGAGGGGGCATGACAAAGATCAACAAGACTTGGATCTGGCCTCCAGAGGCTCACAGTTCAGTTCAAGAGGGAAGGCAGACATCATTAATTAGATCACAAGGCAGATTTTCTCGGTTGCCACAGTAGAGACAGAGTGTAATGAGGGCACAGGAGAGGAAAAGAGAGAATTTACAAGACAATTCCAAAATATTCTCTGGGACCAGATTGGAACAAAGATTTGCTGAGCACCATCAATTCCATATGTCTGGCAGATGGGAACATCATCACTGACTGTGACAAATGAGGGGGGGGGGGAGGGAGAGAGGGAGAGAGGGAGAGAGAGAATTGAGACCAACAGACAGGGGAGACAGGTACATCAAAAAGGAGCAAGAAAACTCAGACACAAAGCTTCTTTAAAACAGGAGAAACAATACACAGATCTACTATAAGAATGGAATTCATGAAATCAGTCAACTTTGAAAACAAGTCAAAAAGACCAGATGTCTTTATCAACCCATTAAAACACATAGAGAAGACAATTTCTTGTTTTCTTCTTTCATATATATATATGTATGTATGTATGTGTGTGTGTGTGTGTGTGTGTGTGTGTATATATATATATATATATATATATATACACATATATATATACATATTTTTTTTTTTAAATAATAGGCTAAGATGAGAAGGAGGAGGAAGAGGTCAAGCTCAGAATCTTTACTTCACTTTCTTCTAAGTTCACAGAAATAGTCTCTGAGGTCTTTTGCATCTTGCTAACTAAAGATTTATCCACATGCCTCACCCATATGAACCTCTATGAATTTTTATTTTTCTCACATAAAAGCAAAAAGAATTGGCATAAGGGACATGACTTATGAAGTCAGACAGATGTGAGTTCAAGCTCAGGGTTAGCCATTAGCTACATTTTCAAAATTAGCACTGTACCTGAATCACAATAGTCCCCCCCCCCCCCCAATGTAATTTCTTTCCCCTTTCTGGGAAAATGGGTCTTTTCCAATTTTGGCATTTGGAAATGCTTATAATAACCATTGTAAATGCATATTTATGAAGTCATGTTTGGCCACAAAGTCTACATTTTCACCAAATAGCATTTATGACAAATATTTCAATAAAAGTTTCCTAGTTTGTTAGTTTTTCAAGTAAAGTGGGCAAGGTTCCAATTCACCAAATTTTGAACTATGTTTGAAGAAAACTATTTTTAAGTGACTAGTAAGTATTTAGAAGACAGCCTTTTTTAGACCACTTTCTCACTTACTTCCCACCTTTAGTAACCAGGGACACTGTAAATCTGTACCTGGAGAGGAGGGGTGGGGAGTTGCAGGAAACAAAAATGATGAAAGAAGAAAGTCAAGAAACAACCTTTACCCATCTTCTTTAATTCAGCTGTTTGCATTCATTCATTCATCCATCCATCCATCAAGGACTCCCCAAGGACTGAGCAGGCCCTGGTCCTTACTGGAGCTCCCATTTCTCAAGGAGCTCACAGTGACAGAAGGAGATCTGTCACCAAACCAAATGTTATTTTTCCCCCTCCTTCTGTTTTTTTTTTTTTTTTTAAAGAACTGTATTTGTCCATTTTCCCATAGCCATCATCCCCTTTACTAGAAAACTGTTAACATTTTGGATTCTGCACAATTTTAAAATAGTACATGACATTTCCATGGGAGGATGCTCATCCTGGGATAACCCAGGATTTATTTGTCCTGAAGATTTCTACAATTTTTGTGAGGCAAATTTAAAAAATTTAAAAGTAAAATATAAAATTTTTGCTATGTAATTAGAAGATTTTAAAAAATCAAAACCCTTTATAGTGTTATTACTATATTTAAAATCCCTAAGCCATCCATCCAAATATTCATCTGAACACAAAAGTAAGACTCCCTTCTTGCTCTGCACTCGGAGCCCATCATGATTTTTACCTGGGTTTTTGCAACCCCAGCCCCCCTGGCTGTTTTACCAGCTTCCATTCTTGCCTCTTCTTGTAGCCGTTCTCTAGTGTGGTCAAAGCCATCTTGAAAAAAATGTTTAAATCCCTTTATAAATGTCTCTGCTTGTCCTGAGGATAAAAATTCACACTTTTTCTTGACTTTGTGCTTCTGCACCTGCCATTACTTCGGTCTTTAACTCTCAATCATGCCCTTCCTGTGTTGGCTCCGTCTTCCAGCCTGGCCTCCTTTACCTGGCTCCTAGGTAAACGTCCTTGCTCTACGATTCCACAGTACCGACACATCCCTTTGAGAACACACCACACTAGGTAATTGTTGATGTCCCGCCTCTCCTCCTCAGAGCTCCACGCTCTGAGGACAGATTTTTCTGCATTATACACAGACGGCCCGCAAAGTGTCTAGATCACGGTGAATGTGGTTCTCTCCTTCTAGCGACTGGGTATCCTCACTTTATCTTTTTCTTTCATTTCAAAGCTCCCACAGAAAACTTGGAAAATAGAAAAGAACCCATTAGAGCCTGATGACCTATATATAAAAACTGCTAACAATATATAGATAACAACCTTTATATAACTACATTAATGTATTCCTAATAGATACAGATTATTATATATAATAATCTATAGCATATTAAAACATGCCAGTGTGCCACCGGCTTTATTGCACCTCAAATGGCCTACACATTGTTCTCGGAATAAACGTAACTTTAATCACTGTATCACATATCATCATGTGGATATGCTATAGTTTACTTCACTATTCCCCTATGGATTTACACTGAGTTACTTCTGGCTTTTCACTATAAAAATTGAGTAATAAATCTTACCGTATGTAAGTAAGCCTTGCTTTCATGGTAAATTTCAATTTTATAAGTGAAATTTCCGGATGTGAAACTAAAGGGTCAAAATCAAATGGGTATAGACTTTATTAAAGTTCCAATATTTCCCAGTTGGCCTCTGAATTGATTGCACTACTTCCCAGACCTGGTGATCGGTAGATAACTGACTAACTTCCTGATGGTACAGAGAACATATTGAGGGCGATTCACTTTTTTCTCTGGAGATGAAAAGCGATTTTTTACCATGTTTTCCCCAAAGGTCCACAACAAAGAGAGAACGAACTTGGGAGGGTCCTTTGCAGCCTTCCGCGGGTGAGAGCAGCCATATATGTTCTTTCTTTGTGCAGCACTGGGGATTGAACCCAGGGCCTTGTGCATGCCAGACAAGCACTCTATCACTGAGCTACAGCCCCAGCCTGCTGTATAGGGTCAGTGTTCAGATATGCAATCATTCCTTACATCCTGTGAAAGTCACTTGTGAATGCCATCAACCCAAAGTCCACTGTGAAGGCCACTAACCTAGTGTCTGGAAGTCAGTTGTTCAGGAAGACTGAGATGAAGTGCCCCTGACCAGCAAATGCTGACCCTGATTACTGAAACAAGACTGTATGAAACCCCTTCCGAGCTCAGCTAATGTTCGACCTGCACAGCTTTGTTTTTCTATTTGTCGATTTTTAACCATTTAGCAAAACGTTTTAGATCTGTCCTTGGCATATATTTCCATATGTTCTCGGCTTAGCCTAAGAACTGTATGATTTACAAATATTGAAGTTGAACATGCATTTTTCTACTGAGATGAATGTGATCATGCTTGTTCGTGACAGAATAGAACCGCACACCCTGTGTTCACATGACATCGCAGGTCACAGGTAGCAGAGCCTCTGAGGAAACAAGGCCACTTAATGTCTCTAGAGTCTAGACCCCCTCCTGTTATGGAACAATCTATACATTAAAAAGGAGACATCCAGTCAGAATGCTCATATTGCGTAATACTGCATTCATTTAATACTGTTAAAAAGTTCATTTTGACTTTCCTCTTTGTTTCTAGAAAAAGTGACACCAAAGAACATGGAAAACACTGACCTGCCTATTATATCAGTAGTGCCCATTAGTCACAGACTGAGAATGTGCAGTGCTCTGAAGAATTGAATGACTTACAACACAGGCCAGCAAACTTTTTCTGAAAAGAGCCAGATAAGTAAATATTTTAAGCTTTCTGGACCATATAGTCTCTTCAAAACTACTCAATTGCTGTTGTAGCTCAAAAGCTGCCATAAGCAATACATAAATGGATGAGTAAGGCTGTATTCCAATAAACTTCTATTTGTAGAAACCAAATTCTGAATTTCATATAACTGCACTTGTCAGAAAAGTATTATTCTTTCACTTTTTTTAAAAAGACATTTTAAAATGTCAATGTCATTCTTAGATAATAGGCCATTAAACAACAACAACAACAACAACAACAACAAAAACGGGTTATTTGAGCCTATGGTCCATGGTTTGCAAACACTTACAGTATCGGGTGGTATACCCAGATCTTCTTTGCCTGTCTTTGAAAACCAGAATGGGGATGCAATAAAGAATTCAGAGGAAGAGAAGTTCACCCAAGTATCATCTGTATGACTTCTTACAGGAAGACAGTCGAGGGTACAGGTAAGAACAATTTTCAGTTTTCAGATATGAGCATTTCAGTTGGAGTTTTAAGAAAGGACATGAATGGCAGGATGCCCTTCGTTTTTGTGGCTGAATGTTCCATTGCATATATGAGCCACATTCTATTTACTCATCTTCCAGTGGATACTTAGGTTGTTTCCATGTCTTGGCTACTATAAGTGATACTGCAGTGAACATGGAAATGCAGAATCTCTTCAAGACACTCATTTTGTTTCCTTTACATACCCAGAAGTGGGACTGCTGAATCATATAACAGCTCTATTTTTACTTTCTTCAGGAACATGCATACCTTTTTCCATAATGACTGTAATAATTTACATTCTCAAGGGTCCCCCGCCTTCTCCACATACATCAAACATCACATTGGGCACGTTAAACATATACAATTTTATGTGTCAAATATGCCTTAGTAAAGTTGGGGGTGGGGGATATTCAGCCAAACAAATCCCCTGGGCAGCATTAAAGTTCTCTGGAAGATTAGCCGTGAAACCATATTTCTCTGTACTATGCTGCCCTCTTATTTTACAGTCACCTTTATCATGCTCTAAGCACATATGGTGGTGAGTCTTTGTTTAAACTTGTCTTGCCTACTTGTTTATAAACTCTTTCAGGGTAGCAAACATTTCTTATTTAGCTCTATAATAGCTCAGTGCAGAGAGTAAGGTCAGTCATGTAGTTGACCCATGAATTTGTTTCAAAATTAACAAAATATCTGATATGTGCTAACAATGTATCACTTAGCCATTAAGACCACTAAGATACGTGTTAACTTCCATATTTGTAGAAAAAGAAAACAGTACACAAAACAAGTACATGATTAAAGCCAGGATTCATACTCATATCTTCAGATGACACAGCTCAAGCTTTTCTTATTACAATGCAAATCAACTGTAGAAATGCAAATTTACTCACAAAATATGTAAAAACGACCATGGTCATACTGGTTAAACACAGGAAAAAAGAAGAAAAGAATATTGACAATAATATTCTGTTGCAAAATCTGATGGGAGAGAGCAGTAGTATCCTTTGAAAAGTTTTCTTCAAAATAAAAACCTGCCTAAGAACAGTGAGAATAAAAGGATCATGAAGTACCCAGAAGGAAAAGGAACACAGAAGTCAAGAAGCATATCTACTTTCTTGAGTCAGAATTAGAAAATACCTTTCTTCCAGAACTAACTTGGCCAAAGTCTAGAAACAGTCAACTCCTTTGGAGAATCTTGGTAAGCCTCCAGACACAAACTGTCAAGAAACCATGTGAAAGGTGTCATTAAGTGTCTCAGAGTTTCGTTTCTGGTCAGTTGAGCAGCTGTCATTCTCCTGGACCCGAAATGAACAAGGACAAAGGTTCTGATGGTGCTGTCACATTTTACTTATTTAAACAAGCAGGATACTTAAAATTTCATATCTTCACAGTGAATCCATTTATTAGATTTTTAAACAAACCGAGCCTCATTGCATGTTAGGTGCTATGTTAGATTTTGGAAGGAAAGAGAGGAAGGTGTCTTAAAGAAGGAAAAAGAAATGTCTTGTGAAATCTTAGAAGACAATTTCAAAGCTTCCAAGTAAAGAACATCTTCTAATGTCTGCTTGAGAAAAATGTCTAAAGTTCTGACACACACATCCCTTCCTGCTTATTTAATTCTGGTTTCTTTGGCTTCAAAAATACATTAACCAAAAAAAAAAAAAAAAAGGATCATTGAGAAAACAACAGGCAAAGCTAACATGAGGGAAAGAAATAGCAAAATAACATCAACTTCTAGAGGAACCTTGTCACTTAGAGAAATGTTTTGACCTGATAAAGCTCAAGCTGATAGTACTTAGTTCAGAAATTAAATGCAAAAAAAAAAAAAAAAAAAAAAAAGAAAGAAAGAAAAGAAGTGGCCATAGGTGTGTTTTATGATTTAGAGTGGGGAAGGTTCTTCTATCATTTTACTTATTCTCATCTTCTGGAAACCAATGTTCTGTGTGACTTTTTTTTTTTTTTTAAACACTGTGAATTTCACTAGCCCAGAAAGATGAGCAATTTTATATGTTGATTCCTTCTAGATTTAATGTTCTGCTGCTTCCCTCAAAACTAGAAAAAAATAAATAAAAAAGATATGAGTTTCTTAGAGTTCAGCTGCCTGAGGTTCCATTTATATAAAAAATTAAAAACATTTCAAAGTAAATTCAATTAGTGAATGTGTATTGCCTGAATAGACTATCCTTCTAAATTTAATATACCGAACATGACAATTTTATGAGCAAACCAAGTTAGAGATAATATATTTTTATGTTCCTTAAACTAGCAAAGAGACTTTAGAACTATAAAGAACACTAACAAGGTATCGCATACACTAAAATTTTCTTTAAAAGAAAAAAAAAAAAAAAGTGTTTTCTAAATGTGAGAAGGGCAAGGTTTGTTTTTTTCCCCCCAAGACTTCAAAGTTTCTAGAAATGTTATGTCTTCATCTTTCAGCAGAGCTTCTAGTAAGTAGCATTATTGACAGCTATTTCATTGTATGTGCATGCATGCATGTCTATGGGGGGTGTGTGGAAGGAATGAAGAGGGAAGAAGGAAGGAGACACTGAAAAACAAAAGAAAATATAAAATAGCCTTCTAGAGGAACAGCAAGACCAGAAAAAGACAGGGGGGTCAAAGGATGATAAAATAAAATCACCTGCAGTGTTTACTTTGGATCCCAAGAGATTATAAGTGAGTACCCGTTCAATGGCACAAAGATAAAGGTTCAGGAGAACAAGATTCCGTGTGTTACCTACAAAATGAGAGTTCTGATGTCTCCCCTTCTCTACTACATGCTGGTTTCTGAGGATATACAGGGCAGCCTCTATCAAGGGCACTTGACATTTTGGTTCCTAAATGGATAGATATGACTTCAAGGACCTGTCCTGCTGTTACCAGGATTCCATGCAGCCTACAAATATACAGTCTGACATCTTTAGAGATGCTCCTGAGGTTTACAACTTTTGCAAACAGAACTCAGGTTCCAGCTTTGAATATCAGCTCTGTTTAATGAAGTTCTTTGAAAAAGACATCCTACAGTGTCTTATGGTTTCTTCTATAAATACTCTCCACTATTCAAAAATCATCTAATGCTATTCATATTAGAGTGTAATGCACCTAAGTCTCACAGTCAGCCTTAGCTTAGAACCAACTGCTATGTTTTTTCCACATTTTATTTTTGGCACTCCATACATTAATCTGGATCTTGAGCATCCCATTGATCTATTGTCCCAATGATCAACTTTATAAGAAAAGACTGCAGGATGTTAACATGTATTAAGGACCCATTATGTGCTTGGGTTTGGGATACTGAGATATAATTTAGATGCTTTAAAATTTATTTTTAGCAAACAAGTTAGTGATTTTTATTAAATTCATACATTTGTGCAAGTCTTACCCCCCACCCCATCAGTTTAAGAACATTTTATCATTCTGAGAAGTACCCTCCACCCCACTGTGATCTCCAGTCCCAGGCTATTGCTGTCATTTTGCTTTTTCTGGAGATTTCACATGAACACAATCATACCACAGGTAGTCTTTGGTGTCTGGCTTTTATCCACTTAATAGATTTGTCATGTTGCTAACATGCTAGTAGCTCAGTCTATTTTTTAAATTGATTAGTATTCCACTGGTGGGGTTGCTGGGTCAGAGAGTAAAGAATATTTGACTTTTAAGCAAATGGGCCAAATTGCTCCAAAATCCTTGCCAACACTTTGGTATTACTGTCGTTCCTAACCTAGAAGGTAGATGGTAAAATCTTACTATTGGTTTAATTTACATTTTTTTCTAGTGGTCAATCATATTGAACATCTTTTCATATGCTTATTTGATAAACTGTTGACTCAAATCTTTTGCTCATCCTTAATTGAGTGCCTTATCTTCTTATTGAGTTGTAAGAGTTCTTTGTATATTTCAGTTAAAATCCTTTGTTATTTAATTACTTTACTAATATTTGCTTTGCTGCCTGCCTTTCCATTTTCTTAATGGTATCTTTGGAAGAGTAAATATTTAATTTTGATGACACCCAATGTATTAACATTTTTTTCATTTGATGTTCACAGCTTTTTGTATTGTACCTTAAGAATTCTTTTACCCAATTCAAGTTCTCACAGTTTTCCACTATTTTTCTGTAAGTTTTATAGTTTTAGTTCATTTATTTATGATCCATTTTTGATTGAATTTTTGTGCAAATAGTAGTATAAGAATCCTGGGTGACAATTTGCATGTGTAAATCTAATTATTTTGGCATCATTTTTTAAGAAAAAAATTGTTTTCCTATTACCTTGACACCTTTGATGACAATCAATTTGCCACATGTATGACATATATGGACTTTCTCTTCTGTTCTACTGAGCTATGCATCTACCCTTATGCCAATACCCCACTCTCTTGATTATTATAGCTTTACAATAAGTTTGAAAGTAAGAAGGACGAGTCCTCCAACTTCACTCCTTTTCCATAGTTTAGACTATCCTAATCATCTGAATTTCCATATGAATCTTAGGCTCACCCTGCCAGTTTCTATCAACATAAAATCTTTCTGTTGTTTTGCTTAAGAGTTTTTTGGATCTGTAGACCAGTCTGGGAAGAATCACCAATATTGAATTTTCTAATCTATGAACATGGTATGCATTGCAATAATTTAGTTATTTTATTTCTCTCAGTATCACTTTGCATTTTCAGAGTGTAGTTCTCAGGTTAAATTTATTCTTAAGTATATTGTTCTTTTTGATATTATTTGTACATGGAATTGATTTCTAAAATTTCATTTTCAGGTTGTCCTATTATTACAAGTAAATAGAAATATATAATTGATTTCTATAAATTAAACTTATATCCTGTAACCTTGCCCAATTCACTAATGCCCTAGTAGCTTTATGTAGATATTTCAGGATTTTCTAAGTATAAAGATCACATTGAGAATAAAATCATTTCTATTTCTTCCCAACTCTCCTGAATTCAATTCCTTGTTTTTGCCTATTATTCTTGATTTTTATATTTGAACTATCAGCAAACTTCTCTTTACTTAAAAATCTTTAATTGCATTTTATTCTCATCATTTGGGGGGGGGGAGAATAGTCAACAAAAAAAGAAAGTTCTGCTATAATAAGCACAAGTCTCATAAACTTAAAGACAATTGAGCCAAAGGTGAAAATCATTAGGCATGCTGCAAATGGCAATTCTTTAGCCTTAGGTGCTCATTGGACTTAAAAAGTTTGTCAACCAGTGAGAAAGAGAAAAAACTAAAAACATAATACGACAGTGAAAACATGACATCAAAGACTCCCTAAAATCCAAGGTATAATTAATGATTTTATAATATAGTCCTTGAGAACACAACTGCCTTTCTGGTAGCTAACTATTGTTATATTCTAGTATAATTCAATTCCAAATATTCTGTGGAACATATTAAGTCTCAAGGTGAGGGAAAACAAGGACTTCATTTATCTTACACAATTTCTGAGAGTGGCATAACAATTTGCATTAACCAATCAGAAAAAAGACCTCCAACTTAAGTACCTTCCCAAAGCTTGTACAATAAAAAGTGGAGACAAGATTACCCCCCCCCCAAAAAAAAAGATTAAAACCCAAGTCTTCTAGCTCCAAAAGCTCTACTTTGGGTCCCTACTTTCCCGAGCAACCCATTTCCCTGACCTATATCCTAAAGCCTCAAGACTTCTACCCACTGTTTAGCAAGCCTCTGGTTTCATGTCTGGCATGGTTTCTAACATTCTCTGGATTTCCCCCACTGATTTACAAGTTACTGTGCAACCACTGGGGAAGAATTTATCTCCCTGATTTGCTCTGCTCCACATTATGAACTTGAAACCTTGAACCCTGTAGTAAAAAAGGTGTTGCATAAACAAGACATATGGGAATTGATACAGGAAGCTTGGTTTAAAGCAGATGAATGATTTTTCTTTAAGTTTGGGTTAGAAATTTCCAGGAAGGTGGAATAAGAAATGATACTGTAACTCAAGCTTTTCCTCCCTGCATTCACTTTTTGGGCAGTGCTGGGGTATGAATATATTCCAAAGCAGAAGTTTC
Organism: Callospermophilus lateralis; assembly: GCF_048772815.1. Classification (NCBI taxonomy): domain Eukaryota; kingdom Metazoa; phylum Chordata; class Mammalia; order Rodentia; family Sciuridae; genus Callospermophilus; species Callospermophilus lateralis. The sequence continues at coordinate 25,623,887 of NC_135306.1, forward strand.
CATAAAACCATTAAATTGTGAACAGGAGACAAAGCTTGGACTCCTTTCTCAATATCCCTAAGAAAAATTATATCCCTTGGAGAAAGATGATTGATTAAAATCTCTATAATTTAGGTTTGTAGGGCCAGAGAAGAGAAGCTGTATTTTCACTGATGAGGATACAGAGTGTCTTAAGTGAACACTTAATAGATGTTCTGGAGCAGGCTGATTAGAAAGGATTGATGGCCTGCTTTTATTAAGCAAACACCAGTCAGCAACTCCTGTGCTTGGGGCAAATACACAAACCCAGAAATAATCACCTCAGTTCATGATACACCAAATACACCTTGTGCAGAGGAAAGGAGCCACTCTGCATGACTTTGATTCTCTGAGCAGCAAACCTTGGGGAAGAGAATTTTTTTTTTTTTTTTTTTTTTTTTTTTTTTTTTTTTTTACAAACCCTCTTATTTTATGTCCTGTGCTAATCTTTTTCAAATCAATTCCCCTCCCTAAATAAAACATACAGTTTACAACCTCTATGAGTTTGGCTATGTGTGTTGACGCCTTTGAAGATCCTGGTAGTTGGAAAATATTGTAAACAATCTACACGATTCAAGGACAAGATGGAATATCTATCGGACACATTAGGGGTCACCAACTACGGGCCGACAGCCTGTTGACTATTTTTGTAAATTAAGTTTTATTGGAACACAATGGTGTCCACTCGTTTATATATTACCTATATCTGCTTTCTTGCTACGGTGGCAGATTTGAGCAAGTACCACTGAAACTTGCAAAGGCTAAAACATTCACTCTCTGTCCCTTTTAAAGATATTGGCCAATCCTTGTGATAACACATTTAAAATAATATTGAAAAATACTCTTGTCAGGATAAAAACAAACAGCAAGATACAATATTCAGGTATAGTATAATCAGAATTACATAAAACAAAGAAAGTGATTCTAGAAAAGAGACTCCAAGTGTGAAGCCAAGGGATTTGGGTGGTAGATTTGGGCCGATTTGCCCTTTCCCCACCTTTTTTTTTTTTTTTTTTTTTAAACAATTTTCTGAAATGATCTCACATTTATTTTATTACAGAAAAACTAAACCTCACTTTAAAAGTGCCTTGAGTTCCTTTTGTACACAGTGGGTGTGGCTGAAGCCACCTGTCTCCCCCTTGGCCCCTCCCCACCGGAGAGCTGGGGTGGGGAGGCAGGAGGCCCTGGGCAAGTACCTTATGCTCATCCCGAAGGTGGCTGTCCAGCTCCTCCGTGTGCTTGGTCTCATAGTAGCAGAGCTGGCACTTGTAGGGCTTGAGTTCGTTGTGCTTTTCTATGTGCTGCTGGAGGCTCTCGTCACTGGAGCACGTGAAGGTGCACTTATCACAGCGGAAAACCACTCCCTGCAAGTACCTGGACAGCTTGGACCGGCACACTTCAATGGGGACAACCCGCTCTTCTGTGGAAACAAGCGGAATGGAAGACAGGCATTGTTACCAATGGCAAGCAGATGTTCTGTCTCTGGAATACAACAAGAGACTCACCCATTCAGTTCTGCTACTTCTCCCGTCCCTCCCCTAGCCTCGAATAACACATCCCTCTGGGACAAGTGGGTGTTTTGAAGACCGAAAGCTCTAGGTGCTTAATACCTAGAGTGGCCTAGAAATAGAGGCTGAAGGGGGCTTGCTAATGCCTGAATGGGGGTAACTGAGGCAAGGGCAGGAATGGAAGTGACTGCCGTATTTATCACCATTAATTATTGACAACAACCTTCTCCCTCAGCAAATGGTATTGAAGCTGCATTTACAGATGTCTCCTTAGAAGAGGCAAGGAAAGTGACATTAGCTGGCATCTGTGTGCTACCACTGGGTCAGCACCTGCCTTCCTCCCAACACCTCTACAAGGCTAGAGTCACTCCTATATTTACATCTTTACAGTCAGTAAAATGAGGAACTCTCCAAAGCTCACAGAGTTGTAACTGGCAAAGCGGAGACGTGAGCCCAGGCCTGCAAATCCACCGTGGCCACTATTTCCAATCCCACTCCTGTTTCCCCCTTTGAAGACGTTCTCAAGGAGACTCTTCCCTTGCCCTGAAACCAGGGGGAATCCCTAATTAACAGCAGATCTGAAAACAAAGAAACCTGCTCACTTTCATTCACCAAAACTCTGACTCCAACTCCAAAGGGCTCACAAATGAAGGCTGCAGGCAACATCGAGGGGGAGGTGGGGTCACATAAGACACCTGGAGGATTTGTGCCTTTTCAGAAGATCTGTGATCCAATTGTCACAATGGAAAAAGCTAAGAAGGAGAGCAGGAGAGGATTTGGGTGCTTTTCCCGTTGACACACCAAATGCTGTAGGGCTGGAAATGCGTGTGCTTGTTTACTTTGCACTCTCTCACCCTTGTGTTTAACTGCTCAAATTAAATTTCACACCAGTCTGCCCAGAGTACCAGCGCACGCGCCAGATATCCATAACTGGGATAAAATTAAAATCTGTGCTATTTATGCAAGAATCAAATATAGCGCGTTTTCATGCTGTGTCTGGATTTCAGAAGACTCTGAAAGTTTACAAATGGACGCACACAACATATACTTACGTTATTTAGAAACAGCAATGTGTTATTAAGTCAAGAAAGCATGATTTATTCCCAGAGCCACCGAGTAGCCTGGCTTCCAGAGCGTCAGTATTTTGCACACTGATGTGACGGGCTCCTCCATTCTTCCCTTTGTTGTTGGCCTGTGTTCTGCCCCTGGGGAATTTCCCCCACCCAACGTCATGCCTTAGTCTCAACCACAACATTCTAACTGTAGGGCAGTGGCTGCCTTGGGAGTCCTTGAATACAGCGAATAATTGGCCAGCCAAACGCCCGGGCAGGGGAAGCGTGGAGGGTGGTGTCTGCAGCACTCCCCGGAGCTCTAATGCATATGTTATTTTCCCTATACAAAGAGTCAGTTGCTTATTTAGAAATATAAATATTTTTAAACCAAAGTATAGCAGACAGCTAAGAAACACATGATTATAATGTAATCCACACATTTTCTTAGAATAGCAAATGTTTAACAGTCTCCTAACCATTCAGTTCCACGGTTTGGTGTAAACGGAGGAAAAATGCTTTGGCGTCAACTAGTGAGCTTTAGGGAGCCCATGCTAGGATATTTGACTCCTCTAACCCAGGGTTTCTCAATAGCAGCATGATTGACATTTGGGGGCCAGACAATTCTTTGTCGTGGTGTGGGGACTGTCCTGTGCATTGTCGGATGTTTGTCAGCAGCCCTGGCCTCCACCCACTAGATGCCACCAGCACCTTTTCCCCCCAAGTTGTGACATCCCCAGAGTGCCTGCAGATTAATGTATCCTGGGGAGACAATGTTGACCCCAGCTAAGGACTTCTCCAAGCAAAGTGCCAGGCAGGAACTGCAACTGCTCAGATTAAGGCAGCCCTGGACATGGCCCGTGAGCAAGCTGGTACCCACTGCATGAGACAGGGACATTCGCATACTGGGAAAGCAAACTTTCCTGCACCTCCCTTGAGGCTACAACCCCTTTGCTGTCTCTGTTTGCTCCTGATTTATATCTTGTCATCTCTGCTGCTTCCTCTTTTGTTCTTTGGCTCTGTCCTGTCCTGTCTGCCCTGATTCTGTCTACCTCCGGGGAGATGGAGAACAGCTGGGTAAAATTTTCCATACGATGCCCAAACACCTTGAGGACAATCATTCAGTTACCCTTCAGTCTCCACTTCCCACTCCCAATTGGTTCTTTCAGACTTTTTTATACGTCTATTTTTTTTTTCCAATTCCTCTATTGCCATGTTGGTTTTTTTTGCAATTTCCAATTTCACTGTGTATACCTAAGTGAATTTTACACCAAGTCATGAGCACATAGAATGTTGCCCTGGAGTTCAAATAATAATGATTAATGTAGATGACACTACAATTTATTAAGTGACTGCTGTCTTAAGCCTCCGTTAGGTGTTCTGCCCTCCCTGTGACTTTTATCCTCATAACCCTACAAAGTCATAACGTGGGGTCCCAAATCTGACCTCAGTCAATGCCTACCTCCTTTTTCCCTGCTAAGAATCTTCTGGAACCTCTGACCTGCATGCAATGTGCTAATCAGCCTTTCATTCCAATATTCTCAAACATGCAAAAAGCTACAGATTTCTAAGGTGATCGCTTATGTCTGCAAGTCTTTCCAGTATCTTCTGGAATTGCTAAAGGGTCATTTCCCTGCTTGCTTCCTCTGAAACGTGAGACTTCCCATTTCTAAGCTAAGTTGTTACCAATGTTCCAAGTCTCTCACTTACAGGGATTTTTACTAAGGTATTAATTATAGAAAACAGTTAACTTTTCCTTCTTTCTAAAAACATGGCTAACATAAACAAGATTAAAAAAAAAAAAAAAAAAAGACAAACTTTGAAAGGTGGGCAAATGACCCACAGTATTTTCTGAAAGAGGGTATTCATTGCCCAGGCAAGTGAGGGACATGAAGGGACTGAACAGTTTTCAGGTTTGGATGGAGCCCTGTCTTGGCTACAGAAGATCAGAGCCCAGGGCGGGTTTTCCATGGGGGCAGTGACAACTGTGGGTCTCTTTTGACTTCACACCTCTCAAAATTACCTTGGGTAAGAAATCACAGCCTGAATCACACTCATTGTGACTCAGCTTCCAGCACTGGCTGCAAAAATATTATGACTTCACCAATTCGACGACAAGATGGATTGTGTCTCTCCTCTCCTCCTACTCAAAAGATGCCTGGGGCTGCATTGGGACGTAAAACCCAAGAGGCTAGACCCAAAGCAAGGCTTCACCGGAGCACCTGTGTGCCAAGATCTGCCAAGAGCCCCCAAGAAGCATGTGCTGTCAAGCTGCCATGGAGCTCGGTGGAAATATCTGCAGAATTGCGACCACAGAGGGGTCATTCTGCTCAAATCTGCAAAAAAAAGCACATCACTGTGGAGTCCAGAGTCACCAAGTAAAAATTCTTCCTGAAAGGCAAACCACAACACACACAAGGTGGTTTCTTCTCAGAATGCACCATGTCTAAAGGAAGCAGGAATAGATTGGGAAGTCCTTCCTGCCCACAAACTTTGTCTACAAATTGCCATCCTGAAGGACTGAGTGCCCCTTTCAGCCAAATCAAAGACCCACCATTTACTCTTTCTTAGCCAAACTAGTGGGAAATGTTGAGAACTAGAGAAAGTCATTTTTTTAAAAAAAAATCATCTTAAAATAAAATCATTCATAGACACATGTAAACACAAGCAAATCAGCACCTGGGAAAGAAGTATTAAGATGTGCTGCCATGCCCCAGCTAGAAAGAGTGGAGAAGGGCACCTCTAATTCTAATGGCACAGGCATTTGGGGGGCGGGGGTTGGAAGGGAACATGTAATTTCATTAAATAGAAAAAAAAATTAGTAATCTCACTGTAGATTTTTTTTCTCTTTCTTATCAAAATAACACTGATCAGATAAAGCAGGAGAGATAACTTCCATTCTCAACTCTCACCTGCAGCGTTCAGTTACATGCCGCATTTATCTATCCATTGGGAAATAGAAACACTAAGCTAACGTGCCCACCAGAGCCCAGCGCGGTGAGTGCACCGCCATGTAATCACAATGTCAATATTCGGCAAAACTGTGTTTTTGTCCCTAAAATTCAATCTGGGCCCAAAGTTTCAGGAAGAATATCGGGGAATACCGTACATACGGGGCAAAGCTACACATAAGGCACTACATTTCCAAGGGCAACAAACTCAAAACTCAGAACTATTTATTCACTTGCATACCGTCTCCCAGCGTACAAACCTGCTCTTCATGGCTGCGTCCCTACAGCTTAAAAACATTGCTAGCATATAGAGGGTGTTCAACATGTATTTGTTTCTCAAGTAAATGAATATCCACCAAAAGCCCTACCACCATCAGAGTCATGGGGCTTAATTTTTTCCTAGAAACCCATCAAATCATAGCCAATAGCACCAATTGTTGATCTGACCTAAGTCTATAGTTCCTGAAAGAGACAGGTCTCAATCCATGTTAAAATTTGTATTTAACAGGTGACTCATCAGCAATCAGATCAAAATTTGTCCCGGCTTTCCATCCTGTTTCCTAAGCAAGGTTCAAATCTCTATATTAGTCTCCTTTTCTAGTTGCCTCAGATTCTCCTCAGGGACCCAGAGCATCTACGAGCATTCTGCAAACGCGTCTTGCTTCCTCCCACTGGCCTCAGGGGTTCACTAAATTGTTCCTTCTCCCAAGAAATGGGTTGAAATTTGTGTTCACCTGGAACTTCAGAATGGGACACAGGGCCTTCGAAGACGTAATTAGTTAGACGAGGTCCTACTGGATTGGGGTGGGCCCTAAATCCAATGACTGGTGTTCTCAGGAAAAGGTACAGAGAGAGACACACAGAATGAGGCCCCAAAAAGAAAGAAACAGAGGTTACAGTGTAGATAGTGAAAGTCTGCGATGCCCAGGGTCGCTGGGAACCCTAAGAAGCTAGGACAAGGCCTGAAGGTTTCTTCTCTAGAGCCTTCAGAGGAAGATGCCCCCTGCTACACCCCAGGTTCACACTCCTAGATTCCAAACTGGGAGAGAATACACTGTCTTCAGACACCCCACTGGGAGTCCTTTTTTGGGGGTGCAATTTTAAAAAACACTTTTGGTTTATTTTTTCTAATCAGTTACACATGACAGCAGAATGACAGCTCTTTGTTTCATTGTACACAAATGGAGCACAAATTTTCACTTCTTTGGTTGTACACGAGGTAGGGTGCTCCTACCTGGGAAATGAATATATCCCATGAGATGTCTTCTAAGCCTACTGGAATGATATCAATGCCTCAGGCTGAAAGCCACCCTCATCTACCACCTTTCTCCATCCAAACAGAAACACGACTCCTAAACATCTGTCACCATCTTGGACACGCTGTGCACATGTTCATCCCCTTGAGGAGGGCAGGTACGGTGTCCTATATACCCCTTCATGACCAGACAACCAAGCACAGCATGACATGTCACACATAATGGACGTTCGCTGAATTTGAGAACAAAGAGTATGATCTCTCTCTCTCTTTTGCCACAATCAACGTAAGTCTCTGATGAGTTCTCATTCAGATCTCCCATGAGGGAAACACATTCTCATCCCCCTTTTTAACTATTTAAATAAATCTATGCATCTGGACAAACAGTGACAGAAACTCCATTCTTGCTAGCAGTCGCTCTGTCCCAAGGCCAGTCCAGAAGTTGTTTATCTTGCCTTTTGTCCTGGGTTTTTTAATTCACTAAGGCTTTAGAAAGATCTGTGGACCCCAGAGACCAAAGATGTTTATTCATCCACAGAGTGGGAAGTGCACAGGTGCAGAAGGAGCCGCGTCTTGTTGCCCTGTGACTAGCCCCAGTGCAAAATTGCAAGGCAGACATCCAATCCCGTCTCCTGACGTGTCAAGACCAGCTTCCCACTGAGCTGCCATTTTGAGCTGGGATGGACACCAGAGCCAGGTCAGGACACAGATGGCAGGCTCCGCTGTTCTGGAGCCCTCTGCCGTCTGTGGATCAGTGATCCCCATTTCTGATCTCCAGCCCCACAGATAATTCTATCCTCAAGCCCAGATGCCACTAGAAGATTCCACAGAGTGACACCACCTTCCCAAGGGGAAACAGTGATGCCTGTGGTTAAAGCCAAGGGTCAGACACACCTGGGCTCAGATCCCAGCTGGGTTATGCAAGAGTCCTCATCCTTCTTAAGGCTGAGAGTGGCTCAGCCTTTCTGAACTTGCTTTCCCTTGTCACTGAGGATAATGGTCACATCCTCCACATTGGGTTTTGTGAGCATTCTACACAATGACACAGGGAAGGCACTTCATACGGTGCCTATTACCTGGCGAGCTTCACTAGTGGGAGCCACCGCTGATCTTATTATGAATCCTCAAATGCTTGTGTTCATTTCAGGTTGGTGCCTTCTGACCCTCAGGAGGACAATACTTAGACACTTAGAAAATTACCTCCATCAGCAAACAGAAGATAGCATAAAAAACCAGGGACAGGTAACCAGATGGAAGATGGGATCAAAAGACTGGGTTTGGATCACAGTGTTACTGCGTCCTGGTTGGTGATCTGCTAAGCTACTCCAGGTCTCCTGGTCCTTAGTATAGGTAGAACACCTCTAGACTGATCATCAAATCTGAAATCCAACACCAACAGCAGCAATGATGCTTTAACTGTCTGGGATTTGGGTACACAGGATGTTGAATGTTTGGATTAGGTATGCTCCACCAATAAAGTTGATGCGAATATTTCAAAATCTGAAAAAATGTCTCCATCTGAAACACTCCTGGTCCCGAGCATTTTGGTTAAGGGACACTCAGCCTGTGCTGTATGGATGGTGGGCACGGTTGCATCCACTGTCCCTTTCAGGGAACCTCCTGGAGAAATTTTGGTTTTCAGTGTCTAAAATTCCTACAAATCTCCTCTAAAACCACCTCAAAAAAAATTTAACAAATATCCTAAGCCTCGTTGACTCTGTCTTCTTCATTTTCATGTTAAGCTGGAATCCCAGAGCCAAACCTGCAGTGCCCTGCTAACAAATGAACAGCACCTCATGGCATCTGCGGAACCTCCAAACGCCCGGCTACATTCTTCATACTCAGTTGTATTTCCTACCAGTTATGCTTTATTTTGCATTTGCCCCAGCTAAAATCATTTGTTTTTGACTTGCAGGAATATCTTTAAGTGAACGTAAATCCCTTGTGAAGTGAAGTCGGCCACAAATATGGTGTTGAAATTAAAAAACAAAACAAAACACAAAACGGACTCTTCCTCAGCCTCAAGTTTCCTGTATTTTGTAAAGTGAGAGTGTCAGTAACAGCACCGCTGTTCGCAACGGTGGGAGATGAAGTGACTCTACCTCGGCAGCTCCCTGCCAAGCGTTCAAGGCCTCCGTGCTCAATCTCTCTGCCTCTACCCTTCTTGAATTCTCAGCTCAGGAAAGTCACTGAGCTCATTAGGCATCAAAGCTCTGATCCTGCCGGGCAGCAATATGGGAGAAGAAGAGGGGCGACGGCAGAACGTGAGGACTCACTCGCTGTCTCTGCTTGCTGGACAGCAGCACCACGGATGGCCCCTGCCCAAGCCGTGATGGGGCACTGAGCCACCGCGACACATGGGCGAGGGGACCGGAAGCCAGGTGACTGAGGCGGAACACCAGGCGGGACCACTCGGGCCAAGAATTTCTGCCTAAATGTTGCTACGCTGCTTCTCCCAGCTTGCAGGTGGCCGTCCTAGCCAGCAACGATCTCACGTCTCATTAGAGTGCGAGGGGAGGAGGGAAATCTGAGAATGCTAAATGGCGAGCCTTCCGCGCGGGCTGCAGCAGATGTGGGTATGTCACAAAATGTACCAGCCAAATGCAGGAGCTCGGGGAAAACACGGGATGCTTTATAGATGTCTTCCAAACGCCCAGCATCTCGGAGGGAGGGACATCTCCGCAGGACACTCGTTGGTATAGGGGCATGTGTGGCAAGTATCAAAAACCTCTTCAAGGTTAAAGGCTTAGAAAGGATGGTAAGGAGTAAGAGGAGGGAGGAGGGGAAGGACTGAAGAAGAGAGGAAGACTAGAAGCAACCTGGCAAAGAGACTCCAGTCATCTCCCATTCCCTGCAGCCTCAGCCCCGTCAGGACAAAGCGGGTTCCACACGAGCATCTCTTTCCCTCCAACGTCAAGGAAGCCTTGGCTTTCCAATGTTTGGACTGGCTAAGAGGAAATCTGACTCAATGAAAAGTCAAAGTGGACCGAATAGAAGTGTCTGGGATTATCCGCAGGAACCGACCTTTATGGACTGACCATGCCGTACCCATTAGGGAACAGCATGGGATAACCACCCATTATTTCCTGGGCACAATCATCGCTTTTTAAATCCAATGCCCGTTCAATGGGTTTCCTAGGAAGTATCAGGCCACTTTGGTTTCTGAGAATCTCTCTTCCTGTCCACTTCAGGGGAAACAGCTCATTCTGCTTTGGGAATCATTACTTTGGCCTTTCCCCAAATAGGTACTCACAACCATGTAGGTCTTCCAATTGTACGTCTACCCTCACCCACCAGGTTGTCCCTCGTCCCCTCTTGCCTAGGGTGCATTCTAAGCAGACTGTGGGCAGCAGAGGCCTCAGGATGTAAAGATCCCTCACTCTGGGAAGCCCCAAGGACGCGTTCCCCATAGAATTCATCCCCTATGCCTCCCTCCGGGTAGAGGAAGGGAGGAACGCTTTCCAGAGGGAGGCATTTCTATCCTGTTGGCTGGCACCCAGGCCATCACTGTGGTCCCTTGCCTGAAGGAGCAAGTGACCAGGAAAAGGGTGCTATGGTGGTCCTGAGAGACCTGCTCCTGCCAGCACTCCAGGAGGCCAAGCAGGAAGGTTACCTCGGTGGAGCACGATGTGGTCGATCATGTTGCGTTTGTATTTGGTGTGATAGAGGCAGAGGGGACAGCGCAGATCTTTGGGGCCCTCCTCAGGAACCGCCGAATGCCCAGCTTCCACGTGCATAGTAAAAGCAGATCTAGGAGAGAGGCGGAGGGAAAGGCAGGTGAGACCAGAGGTCACGTCACCCCACAGCTGCCAGCGAGCTCACCAGTGCCATCAGTGCGGGGGTGTCACTTGGGAGTCATGAAGAGGGACCCACGGGGCACACTCAGAGGGTGGTCCCAGTGTGAGGCTGGGACGGTTCTGCTGCTTCTTCCTCCATCCTTTCCAAGTCTTCACAACTGACGAGGCCCTAAAATGTCTCCTACAAATGGATGAAGCCAAGGGTCTAATGGCAAGGGCCCCTTATCGACTTGAGGGCTTCACTCTGAACACGCCTTGTGAGGGGCCCCTTACGGTCTCAATCACATATTTATCTGAAACATATTTATCTGCATTGAAGTGATCTGAGGTTCAGGTCCTGATTACCTAGGGCAGCTTTATATCTGTAATACAGGACTGATGCTCTACTATCAGACGGCTTTCTATCCATGCTACTACAAGGCATATTTTAAACATTCCAGATGCACTGGTTCTTTTGCTGTTTTTAAGAGCCTTCAGAAGTAGGTACTATTATTATCTTTAATTTACACATAAGGGAATGGGAGACAGAGAGGCTGAGCGACTTGTCTAAGGTCACACAGCCACTAAGTGGTAAAGCCGGTATTCAAACTCAGGCAGTGAGGCTCTGCACTCTGCACCTGTGGCCACAACCTACATGCGATCTCACAGGATGAGATTAAATCACAGGAGAGGTTTAGATTACACGATAGGAAGCGTTACATCCTTTTCTTGAGTTTGCCAGTTCTCTTATACACAGCAGCAAGGTGACTTGGAGTCTCTTTTTCTAGATTGGAGCACTCTTGCTATGATTGTTCAGGTCTACTCTTCCCTGTGCTGGGGTCTCGATTCTCTACGTATCTTAAAATACTACCATCTTTATTTTTTTGGTGCTAGGGCTTGAACTCAGGGGCATCCAACCACTGAGCCACATCCCCAGCCCTCTTTTATATTTTATTTAGAGACAGGGTCTCACTGAGTTGCTTAGTGCCTTGCTTTTGCTGAGGCTGGCTCTGAATTCATGATCCTCCTGCCTCAGCCTCCTGAGCTGCTGGGATTACAGGTGTGCATCACTGTACTTGGCAAAATGCTACCATCTTAAATAAGAAATGTTCTATGAAGGGAGCAAAGATGAATGTTTATCCTGACTTTAATTTTGTTTCAAAATTTATATATATATAACATATGTTAATTATATATAAATAAATATTGTATACATATAAAATACATATATAATTTATCCCCCCCCCCCATAAAAGGGGGTGCAGAGGTTGTTCCATGAAAGAAAAACACTTACTTCTCTATGCACTGGGCCAGTGAAATCCTTTGTTGCAAGCTCCTACTATTCAGGGGCCCATTTGCTTTGATTTTTAAACCGATTCATTTTGACGTAGCTTTTCCTCCCTTGTGTAAATCCCAAGGCCGTCTTCTGAAACTAGCTTCCTTGTGTAAAGACTGAACCCAACCTCCACATCATCTGATGGGTGGGGCCTTCCCTGAGCTCCAGGTTGGTAAGGGAAGAAGGCACTGGGGGGTGGAGCCAGGGCAGCCACTGTGCTTTTCACAGTGGTTTTCATGCCACTTACTTAAAGCCTGTGTAAAAGGAACAGTCTTTGCACTTGAAAAGCTTCTTTCCACCATGCTTGTCCCGGTAATGGCGCCTGATACTCTGGATGTAGCCAGAAGAGAATTCACAGAATTCGCAGTGAAGAACAGCTTCGGTTTTCTGCTCGGTGCCAGCAGAGGCCCCGGAAAGAGGCACAGGGCTAACACGGCTGTTGTTCCTTGCCAGGGCGGCTGACTGATAGTGGTTCAACTGCTGCTGAACGTCTGGGGGCTCTGAGTACGAGGAGTCTGTGGAGAGACAGGGAGAATGACACGGGCACGGAGCACGCCGTCAAGGCTGGAGCTTGGACACCCACAACATGGGGTTTCCCCCTGGTTAACGGAGGTGTAACTGACAAGTTAAACACGTATATACTTAGGGCATGCGACATGATGGTCAGATACACAATCTGGTTAATTGACACATCCATCTCCTCCCCTGGTTGCCATTTTCTGGTGTGTGCGGATCAGCCCGAAGACCTCAGCACAGTACAGGATGCCTTGCTATGAACCGCAGTCACCTGCTGCACCACAGACCCCCAGAACTAGCTCATCTTCTAACTGAAAGTCTGTACCCTCCACCAGCATCATCTGATTAGCTCTGAGCCTTAATCTGAGCGCAGTGGCTAGGATCCCATCTCTTGCCGCAGTTGTCTAAACTCCACGACAGATCTGGGAAATGCGTGTACGGAGGAAGTGACTCCTCTTTTGAATCTGACTTTGAGGGCCCCTGGTATTTAAAAATAAAATTCTGAGGTTAAAGGTTTCAAAGTGAAGGAAGAAAGTAAACTGTTGGGTTTTTTTTTTTTTTTTTTTTTTTCTTTTCTAAAGGAAATTGCTGAATGGCAACGGGTTGCCACAGAATACCCGTTCCAGTGGGTGAGATAAATAAACCCATGCAATGCACACAGGGGCAGGGACAGGGGACAGAGCAACAGCTCCTCCTCCACCGCAGCTGAGAATTATTCATGCCCACCAGATTAAAAAAAAAAAAAAAAATTCAGTCTCTAAACAGAAATGCTCAAGCACATGGCACTCATGCAAGTATAAAAATGCTTTATGTCTTCACAGTGAAGTGATTTAAATTTTAAAATATAAAAATCCGATAGTGTTCTCCTGGAATAGATGTTTAAAGCTTAGTCAGCATTAAGATGGAGATTTATTCATAAATCCCATTAAAATGAAATTCCAAACAAGTTTCTCTGAAAGATATTTTCAAGTCTGCAATTCCGAGGAACATGTCGGAAACGACAGGCACACATCTCAACCCTAGGAGCTTCAGCGGCACGTGGTGGGGAAACCTGATCTGGATGGAGGAGGGGAAAGCTCAGAGCTGCTACAAAAGAGAGATGGAGAGAGGGAGGAAGGGAGGGAGGAGAGGAGAGAGAGAAAGAGGGAGAAATAAAAATTTTTAAAAATTAAAGAGAGAGAGAGAAAGTTAAAGAACAGTCTTGAGCCTTTTCGCATGGCTCAGCTTTGAAAGTGAAGGTTCAGAATTCCACATTGTCCTGCGCAACCTGCAGCTGCCCAGGAACGACACAGATGAAGCCTGTGAATACCACACAGAAGAATTTCAGTGTAAGTTTCCCTGAAAAGAAAACAAAGGGCTCTTTTCTTAAGCCTTTCAAAAAAGCAAGGGGGAAAGGGGAAGGAAACCGTACAAGTCTCCTCCTGATTTGATGGACACTTCATTTTCCAAAGCATGATTCCCCGAGGCGGGACACGGAAGGACTCTGTAAACCCATACTTGATGAAACCAGAAGCATCCATCCCCTCAGCCTCATGGAGAAGAAGGACAGAGGCAGAGCGGCCTCCCCGATGGTGGGCCACCGTCTTCAAAATACTCAAACACCTTCCCTTCTCGTTCTCCTGCCCCCCGCACCTCAATTCATATTCCTTAAGATCATGAAAAACCCCTTTGGAAATTGTAAACAAACCCGCCACACAAAAAAACAAAACAAAAGGAAACTTGAACAATCTCTCCAAGCCTCCATGGGTTCATTACCAGGTGTAAACGGAAGACAAAGAAAGAAAGGGATGACACATGGAATTCATTTTCCCCCGGTTCCTTTATCTCCTCCTCCTTTATTCCTCTACCCTCTCTGATGAACCCACTCAGGATCACAACAATGCAACTGTCAACTCCTCATTCTTTCTTTCAATAGCAGGTTTGTTTACCATTTCATGGACTGCTCGGAATGTTTTCTATTTAAACCCTCAAGACCAGATTCTGCTCAAAACACACGCACAGTGAAGCACAAAGCACGCCCCACCTCTCTGGTGCAGGTGGAGCACTGACTGCACACCGGCCTTCCTAGAAAGCCTCTCTTCCCTCAGTAGCATGGGTCCTCCTTTGCACTCAGCACTGCAGAATAGCAATCCTGTCATCAACAAGGCCAAAGCCAGGTCCTGCTGCTTGAGGTCTGTCCACCATCCACAAATCTACCTGGGAACCAAATCAAACATCCCACGGAAAGGTCTCCCTCTCAACATGCTCCCTCTGTGACATGGCACGCGCCTCAGGGAGCCTCCCAGGTCAGTGTGGACGCTGGCTCACACCTCAGACAACAGGCACCTGGCGGCTCCCATCCCTTCCCAGCAGAGCTATGAAGAAATGAACAGCTCCCAGTTAGACAGCCAGCCAGGTGAGTTGATGTCCCCTTCCCTGTCACCCATCCCTGACCCAGATCATGCAGTCATCTCTTAGGCAGACCCCTCTGGGAGATGCATCTCCTTTCAGTTGGTATGTTTTCCTTATCTTTAGGGTCTACTGCCTATTAGTTATCCGTCTCAAAAAACAAATTCTACATTTTAACTCCAGTATTTATATGTTACAGAAAACTTGAGAATAAAATGCAGGAGGTCTCAGGCAAAGCCTTCCAAGAAAGGAGTTTCACCTCCCTTAAATGGCAATGCAAAAGGAACAGCTGTGTGCCTCTACACCAGAAACTTGTATTTTCCTCCTGGTTAAAATCAGGTGGACAGTTGTATTTAGAAAAAGCAGCAAACCCTACCATTTGTGATACAGCTGTGATAATGGCCAGGACAGGGCACTGTGGGGCTTCTCTGAACTCCACTCTGCTCTCTGGTGCCAATATACTCAGTCCTCTCTCTCACTTAGGGTTTGTGAATAATGTACGATTTTAGCACTTTGGGCACTAAAGTGACAAAGATGTGAGTGTGTATGATTCCACTGATCTTAAAAAAGCCCACTTGCTAAGCAACATAAAATTCTATCTTTTTCATGAGGCATAGCCTCACAGGCAGGAAAAGGGTCATTTTGTACCCAGGTTAGGAAGGCAAACAGATTGTTAGCAACAAGGGCATGTCACATAAGTTAAAAATCATCATTAAGATTATTTCCTTTTATTCCGAGCTTAGAGAAAGAAAAGTGTGTTGGGAGAGACAAACTTCTGGGAAACGCAGCAGCTGAAGCACTCGGTCATGAATTCAGTGGGAGATTCTGCACCTAACAGTGGGGTCACTCAAGTGGCCTATGGTATCTAGACTGCAGCTGACAGCAAAGCCTAAGATAAAGGTGGTTCACCTTTAAAAACAGATCACAGCTTAGTGTCACACACATCTTCACCCCACCAGCCCAGAGACCTATAGTCTGAGAAAAGTTCAGTGCCCTGACTTGTGACTTTATTTATATACAAAGTTTTCTAAATTACATTTACTTTTGTCATATATGTATATGTATACACACACACACACACCTATTTTGTAAATTGTCAATAATAAGAAAAGAGTTATACTTTACACAATCAGGATCAAAGTATAATTTTAGCATGGACTAGATCACAGTGCCTATAACATTAGAAATTTACTGCATAGCCAGCAATTGATTCTCACAATGATGGTATGCAATATAATCGGGTCCCCATGCCAGTTTTACCCAAGAGACAGATAAACTGAGGATGGCTGGTCACGCAAGATCTACCATGATTCAGAGGTAGGACCTGAACAAAGATCCGTTTAACTACAGAACCTGAGTTCTGACTACTAGGCATCCGTACCTGAAGGCGACCTCTAGGGACCCAGGACAAATCAGAGGTACAAAAAGATCATGTGAGCTCTCTCAGCAACAAAGATGCAGCAGAGATAAGAAGGGCAAAGTCATGGGGAGGTTGAAATAGTTAAGAAAATAATATTAGGCTAGATATGAATGATAACAGAACACAACATTAAAACTCCATGCAAAAGAAAACACGGAAATAAACATGGTGGAATAGGTAGGGAAAAAATAAACCCAGCAATATTTGTGGGGGAAAAAAAATATCCAAAAATCTCAAAATGCTTTATAAAAATAATACAGATGACATTTCTAGAAGCACACTGTGCTTGAAGGCTTTCAAAACACCCAGAACTGTCTCAATGCCATGCTTTAGGTAGATGCTTGATAGATGGTCCTTGAATAATAATCCTCTGGAATTCCTCAGATGGGATTTAGCTGGGAATGTCAAGGACACAAATGGGATGTGAGTGCTTTGGGTGGCTCTAGCACAACCTGGGATTTTACCAGGACAGAGCTGAATTCCAGATGGGCTCTCCCAACCCTTCCACTTATTTAGGTTCCTAAAGAAATGGGAGATTTTTCTCTAATTCCAGATCCCCAAAATATCAGCCAAACCCAGGTGAGTATCAATAAGATTTTTTTCTTTTCCTCCACTGCAGAAACAATCATAAGAAATCTGACTTTATAAAAACAAAGACAGAAAAGTCAATCTAGAAGAACAAAAAGCTTGAGAGAATGAGGATTTCCGGATATCCACAAGTATGGGTTACCACTGTCTCTGTGCCAGGCCATGTGCTGACTCTGAGAGTCAAGGTCAAAGAAGAGATGAGCAGTGCCTGGGGAGAACTCAACCCTGTGGAGGGCCAGGGAGCCAAGCAGTTGCTTGTTAGGAAAATTCAGGCCTTCTTTCTGTTTAGCAAACTTTCATTGATTGAAGGAACAAAAGAGGCAAAGAGAACAAATGAACAGTAACAGGCGAATATAACTACGGGAAGATTAAGGAAGACACCAGGAAGAGTGAGAATCAATTGGGCAGTAAATTGTGGGAGCCTCAGAGGAGAACAAAAAGGAAGCCATACCCAATGCCAGTTCTTGAATTTCTGCAGCTTTGCCTTGAGGCCACAAAAGAAGGGGAAAGGGAGCAAGGTACCTGAGGGGGAGCAGGAGTACCCGAGCCAGTGAACACATTCAATTACATCTGAGCTGCATTTTGGGGACAGATTTGGAAGACAGTATGAATCAAGTATCAGGGAAAAAGAAAAGAAAAAAAAAAAAAAAGACAAAAGAATTTTAGACAAGCAGATTTTAAAAGTGGCCAGGGGCAAATGATGACAGTACACCCACTCATTCAGCAAATATTTATTGAGCATCTAAGTAAATAGGAGAGCCTGTTCTGAGACAGTAATGCTTGATCCCTGCCCTCCAGCAACTCACTGAGTCTGAAAGACATGAAAATAATTGATTATATACCATGTAAAAAATGAATTGTAGGGGATGAAGGGAAAGTCATCAGCATGTGGTGACTGACAGAATGTGGGAGTGAAGAGGGGGAAAGGAAGTGCAGAGAACCCCAAGTCCCATTAATAAATGGTATTAATGACTGTTAATGACAGCAAACCGCAGAAACCGAAAAGCTCGATTCACTACACTTGAACCTTAAGTTGTACATTTTGTAGAAACTAATGGGAAACTAACACGTAACCATGTACGCTCTTATAACAATGACAAGAGTGACTTAATCTCCCTAGGACAAAGAAATGAAGATTAGGGGTAGAAGAGAATGAATCTAAACAGAAAAACATATGCATGGAGAGAGTGGGGTAAATGGTGTGCAGCACTGCTTACAACCCCCATGTTCTAAAATTGTGTAGAAAGCTCAAAATGATCCATAGGTTGTCGTTTTCTTCAGAAAAGCAGACTATTTAGCAACTAAAGATTGGTAGCATAAGCAACCAGAAATAGAATGTTTCCTATAGGCAACTGAACCAAAAATAATGCAGATGCCCAAAGTAAAGTGGAGGGGTGGAACTCACATAAGTAGGAAATACAGAACACTATATCTCTAGTGAAGAAACTATAGAAAAATTGAGAAAGGTACACCTCAATCATGAAAGGGCAGCTAAAGACCTACTTCAGTTAACAGCCGTGAAACACTGGGAATGGCACGCAGCCTCTATCATACAACTGCTGATAAACTTAGGCAAAGGACAAAGATAGTCTCATACATATTTCTGTGTATGTGACAGTGGCCCAGGCAGCTGTAGAGAACAGAGAATTCTGCTGCAGTGGGAACTCACTGAGTGTGATGATCCTTTTCTTCCATGCAAAGCTGAAAGCTGTTTCAAGATGTGGGTCTGATGGACTCCCCAAACCCTCCACCACGTTGAGAACTGCCATCATTCCCAACATCTCCTTGTGTATTCTCAACGTCAGTGGATAGCTCACCTGATTGTTCAAACTCAAACTGAGGTTTTCTTTTTTTTCCTGGGGGGGTGGGGCAGGCTAGGGATTGAACTCGGGGCACTTAACCACTGATCCACATCCCCAGCCCCATTCTGTATTTTATTTAGAGACAGGGTCTCACTGAGTTGCTTAGCACCTTGCTAAATTGCTGAGACTGGCTTTGAACTTTCAATCCTGCTGCCCCTGCCTCCTGAGCCACTGGGATTATAGGCATGCATCACCAGGCCCTGCTCAAACTGAGGTTCTTTGAGCTGTCAGACTTCTCTGTTTCCTGTGGCAGTACATCTAACCATGTGCTGGAGACCAAGCTCATGACCCAGCTCATGACCCACCATGGCTCATTTTCCTCTTGACTTCCTGGCCTTCCCCACCCATTGTTCCTCTGGGTCCTCACGTCATACATGGCAGCTCTTAAGGCCTCCTACTCGGTTCTCCTTCTGTTAAGGTCTATTCTAGTTTGGCCAGCATACAAACCACAGACATAACAACATACCACTTATATGATTATGATATAAAGATACATTATTGCCAATAATGCCTCCGTCATTCCTAGCTCTTCAGCTGGTCCAGCCCAGGTCTGCAGCCACATGTCTGGCTCCCTTCTGGCCCTACACATATTGCATATTTCATCACGGGGTCCTTGGTCATGACTACTTACTGTTCTTCCTCTTTCTCTACTCTGGCAAATTCCTCAGCTGAAAAGTCACCTCTTTTATGAAGACTTTTTTACAATAACCCGAACAGAACTCTGTTATCCTCTATGTTTTTCTAACGCATACACATCGTGATTCCAACCTTGATCTCATTATACCTCTTATATACATTTACGAGTCTTCTTAAGAATCTCCTTCAAAACACTTGGCCAGCCCAATGACCCACACCTTAAGACATCTGACTGAGGAAGACCCAGAGCCACTATGGAGTCTGGGCTGGCATGGTGCACCATTCTCCAGCAGGCCCATCCATTCTGATCTAGCAGATGAGTTAATGCCATCAACAATCAGTTGTATTTGTCCCTAAACTTCTTTATCCCCGTTATATTACTGTGTTTATTCAATATAATTAATATCTTAGGAGATGATGAAATATAGGTGTAAACATATTTCTATGACAGCTACATTGAATTCTCTGAAAAGACTCGATAAAGTTGCTAAAAAAAAAAAAATACTGTCAAAACACATTTTGGTGAGAGCACCTATAGAAGACTGAAAACATAAAAAATCTACAAGTTCTAAATTCTCGTTCCACCCAAACGAAATTGAAACCAGAAACGGCACATGATGCAATGAAGGAGAGCAGGGTTCACGCTGGAGAGAAAGCAGGACTCCTGCCCAAGGACTTAGCCTCAAATGCACGGGTGGGACCCTCCATCCTCCTGGAGAAGGAATATACTTTCAACAGTGAAAATAAAATGCTTAATGTGCTTTCAAGAAAAGATGTGCTGGTCAAAATGGCAGTATCCAAACAAACAAACAAAAAACAGAAGGAAAGTGTTGGCAAGGATGTGGAGAAACCAGAAACTTTGTGCGCCAATGCTGTTGGAAATGAAAATGGGGTGGCCACTATGGAAATCAGCACAGAGGTTCCTTGAATAATGGAAGACAGAACTACGATATGATCCAGCAATCCTACTTCTGTGCATTTATTCAAAAGTGCTGAAATTAGAATCTGGAAGAGATAATGGCACTCCATGCTCACTACGACATTATTCACAATATCCAGGAGGTGGGAACAACCCAAATGTCTGCCCACAGATCAATGGAAAAAGAAAACGCACACATACAATGGAGTATTATTCAACCTTAAAAAAAAGAAGAAAATCTGGTCATACGCTCACAAAATGGATAAAAGTGGACGACAATATGCCAGAAGTAAGGGACAAAATTTGCTCAATTCCACTCTATGAAGGGACCTTGCCTAGAATAGTCAAAATCACAGAAACAGAAAGTAGAATGGGGATAGCCGCTGGCTAGAAGCTAAAGAAAATGAGGCGCTGTTGTGCAATGGGTATAGAATTATAGTCCTGCAAGATGAAAAAACAATTCTAGAGGTTTGCTGCACAACAGTATGCTTATATGTAGTTAACAAGACTTGAAGGTATATTTAAAATTTAGTTAAGAGGGTAAATTTCATCTTTCATGTTTTTTTAACCACATAATTTTTTTTTCAGTGCCTTTAGACAAGATAATATGTCAGGTTCTTTACAAATTTAATACAGTTTAATTATCATCATAATTACTTAATTAAGGTACTTACGGAAATATGTGCTGGATTGAATTTGCGGACCACTGTGGCTAGAAAGGCACATGAGGTATTGTTTCTGCCTATAAATTGTAATGTAAGCGCCGCAAGGGCCAAGATTCTTGATGCTTTTTTCACTGATGTATTTCAAGTGCTTCTAAGTGGTGGAAAGGCACTTAAGAAAATGTCTGCTGGGTTAAATGTGTGGACAGCTCTCACAACCATATGTATGTGTAGTTACTACACATATTTAGAGTTACTAAAACAGTACGTAGCAGAGAGCTGTCAAGATGATTCACTGAGTCTACTTACTTAAAAAGATGTCTTAGGATCTATCTGATACCTCTGCACCTTGATTCAACTCTCTTTCCTTCTCGAGATACTTACTGCTCACTCTGCCATGAGCAGAGTGAAATCCAGCATCCAGGACAACTACGAATCTCCAGAGCGACTGGCTACTGATGCCATTATTTCCTTTGAAGATCCTCAAACACACCCTCTATCTATGGGCCTCTCCCAAAGGAAACTGCATTTAAAACTAACATTTAGAAACAAACCATTCTGGACAATGTCTGGAGAGGAACAGAACTCTCTAGAGACATTGACACTCTTTTATTTCCTTCTTTTGATTATGCCCTGAAACTCTCTCCAGGCCAAAGACTCTGGCACCTTCTTGTCTTCTGCTATCAATGGGAGTTCTCGGGCCTGGATGCACAAGATTATGACACAATGGCCTGGGGACAATGGACTCTGGATGACTATATATAGGAATTCTCAGCTTGGTTGTCATGGAGGCAAACGGAAAAACAAGCCTCTAATCCTGAAAATAAGGTTGAGGCCAAACGTGAAGGAAACACACACTGAAAACTTCCTGTCATTCTGATGAGTAAAAACAAAACCTTGAAATATGATCAGGGAGTAGGTGAGGAAAAAAAACAACCACCAAGTATATTAGTCTTCAAAACTACGAAAATATGCCGAAAAAAAGGCCACTCTTTTCCCATCATACTTAAATTCATTGAAAGTCTTTCAAAAGCCTAATTTCACATGTAACTTCATGTCAAAACGACATGAAGAGACACAGAGACACAGAGAACCGCTAGACTTTGGATTTGCTAGGTCTTTTTTTTTTTGAGACAGAGTCTTGCTAAATTGCCTAGGCTGGACTAGAACTAGCAATCCTCCCACCTCAGGCTCCTGCGTCACTGGGATTACAAGTGTGCACCACCATAACTGGTCTCCTGGGCCTTGAAGAATCCATTCACCTTTCTGTGTCTATCTCTTCAATGTCACTCATACCCAGTCAACAAAAATCAGAGGAAATTCCAGATGCATTTCCCTCCTTCTTTCTACACATTCCACAAGTCAGAAAGATCTGCTGGGCAACCTTCTAGAAAGGTCTTCTCTGTAGTCCACTCATTAGTCCACTACCATTGCAAACGTCCAGGTCCTCACAGCTCCTCGTGTTCCTAACTGGTTTCCTATATTCCATTTTCGTTTCCCCCTAAGGTTCTTTTCTGTTCTAAAATGCAAGTGTGATCCCAATACCAGGATCTTACAGGAAAAAGCCCACACTGACCAATGGTGCTCAGGCTTCCTTCAACTCCCCAGATCTATTCTCACCCCGCAACCACACAGTCCCCACACTAGCGGCCGTTTCTAATATTCACTTTCTTACGATAACCTTAGACTTTTCAGTCTGAGATACTCTAATTAATCCATCAGAGGGCACTCAATTTAAATTTGCTATCACTGTGATATTTTCCTCAATTCTTCTGGATATACTTACTCAATTCCTACTCTGGGTCTCTCATATATAGTATTCATCATGCAACATGGAGATTATTTCACCCCCATTAGACTACAATCTCTTTGATAGTAGGCGACCCAAGCATGCATCCTTCTATGACTTTTTGTCTTTTTTAGAAGATTTTAGAAATCCCCCAGAATTTAACCTAAGGCATGTCCAAAAATGAGTGCTCAATAAACAATGTTGTAAACATCCAAAGAGTTCAAACTGACAACAATGGTCTGAAAACCTGATTTCAAAGGAAAGTCCAATTGACCAAATGCCACTCTCTTTTGGATGCTCAGTTTTAATAGAACTTTCCCACTGAAACACTGACCCACTTTTACTAAAACCAGCCTAGATCATTTTTAAGTATCTAGACAATGGCATCTTAAAACTGGAATTCAAAAGCAAAGAAATTCAGAATCCATGGCCATCCCAAGAAGCCAAAGGAATTAATTTCTGGTTGTGACCCTAAACCAGCCAGCTCTGAGTCAACACTCTGATGGAACAGATGACCTCAGGAAATCTGGAAGTTGTTTTAGACGATTCCACATGCAGACAATCTGCTCTTTCTCCCTCCCTTTCTGCATCAATTGGTAGACATAGGTATTTTTGAGATGCTCAGGCGTAATACAGTAGGAAGCATTCAGTACACCATGACTTTTCCAAAGCCAAAGCCAAGACCATGCAAAGAGAGCCCTGGACAACTGACAAGAAGATATTCTTGAATTATTTTCAGGTATTTAGTATATTTTCTCTGTATAAGACGTTTTACCCATTATCCCACATTAGGAACACACTCTCATCTCAGACGTGTAACATAGAGACTGTTCGTTTTGCACAAGGATTTTGTGGTGGCTCAGAAAAGCAGAGATAGCTTCATGTTACCCAGTCAATGGAGAAATAGGGACATAACCCGGGGCTCCTGAATGCCCCAGTTTCAAAAACATGTTCTTTTTCTGCCAGTGCCATTAGGAAATATTACAGGTGTCCCTTCTTCACTAAGCTGTATTAGTAACCCAAAGCCTATATTTTTAAAAACCTTCCTTGAAACAAGCTGGAAATATGCAGAAGAAATAAATGACTGTGTGGTAAAGGAGCCTTTTCGTAATTTTTTTTTTTTTTTTTTATCCCCAGGAACCTCTGGGTGGCATCTGCCATTGTTAATTGAGAAGCTCTTACAATACCAGATGCATAATTCACCTGTGACTCTTTTGAATTGTGTGATAAGGAAGTAATGTTTCCTGCTGTTCGTTGAGATCATATAGATGTCTTTACCACACTGCAAAATCCAACGAAAAGCGACAACTACAAAAGCTTCTTTATATAAGTGACTTGGCCTCCACCACAGAGTGTGCGAGTAACCTCAGACGGCATTCAGAGCTCACAGGCCGCACGCAAAGCCCTGGTGCGTCCTCCTCAAGACCCGAGTGCAGGGAAGACGCCTACTGACTTCAAGGAGTTGGTCACAATGTACGGCTGGCTACGAACCGGGCTGTGACGGCCCAGACGGGAAACCATTGTGGAGATTTCTTAAAGGATGAATCGGGAAGAAAGAGCACATCTGGGTATAAGAATATATATTTAGATGCACATAGAGCTCTAGGTGACGGTATGGAAATCAGGGGAGACAGGCGATGGTGGGTCAGGACAGGATTGAGCAGCCACACTTCAAAGCACAAAGCTATTCTAAAATTGTCCCCGAGCAGGAGTCTCTGAACCAACAAACTCAGTGGGTTTCTTACCCTTTTTTTCTTTTATTTTCACCTATTTCCATGCGGGGTAAGAAAATCCTCACTCTGGGTTAAGCTATATTTTGCATCACCATTAAAGTGGTAGGTTCTTCCTCAGGAGAGTTCCTCCACCCATTCCAGACTCACCCACAGGAGCACTGCTCAGCGATGTTGGGCTCAGGGGCAGGGCGTCAGCTTCCGGGAAGCTACAAGGATCAGGCCGGGGACCCAGGCTCACTTTGCACGGTCTCAGCTAACTTTGCCTCTAGCAACCGTGTTGGGTGCTTTTTATAAAATCTCCTGTTGTTGACCTTTTACCACATCCTTAAGGAATTACTGCCTCCTATTTTATAGACAAGGAAACTGAGGAGGCAAATAGGAATCAGACAATCTTCAGCTCTCCAGAACGGGTTTTTACGCCTCCTCATAGTCCTGCTGAGACTCCCAACCAGGCAAACCTCTGTCTGGTTCCCCACTGGTCAAGTGGAAAAGATGACACTGTTCACTTTATATGAGAGCCGTGTGTGAAGAACAGGGCCTAGCACACAGAGAGCCCTTGCAAGGCCCAGAGTTCCACAGCAGCTAAGCCTGTATCATATAAATTTTGCCTTAAAGTTTACTACAGAGGAAAGAATGTGGTCTTCTTAACTGGACTGCAGGGTCAGTGAGGCTCTCTGACATTGCTGTCAACAGTATAATATTCATCCCAGATCTAGGCACAAGGTACATCCTCTGCAGCTACTTTCTGACTGATTGATTCTGAGAAAAACCAAAACCAAGGCTACTGTGGGCAGCACCCCACCTGCTGAAGTTATAGATGGAGATGGCTGAAGTGGGGAGGGGGTGGGGGATTGACTGTGGGCCTGGATTCAGCTCAAAGGTGGGCTTGACCTAAATAATGCCACAGACTGAAGGATTAACCCCCATTTTGTTAGATAACACACAGTGGTCATAGATCACCTTACTGCAAAAAGACCTGTCAGAGAAAATTGAATTCCCAAACTGAACTGACCTGCCTGACAACCATTCAGGGGTCATTTTCTTTTTAAAATTTTTTTTTCAAGATTGCCTCCATCTTTGAGCAAAATTCTTGGTGTCTAACTTATAGGTGTGGCATCAACCATTGCTATCCCCCCTAATGCCCTCCCCAGACGCCCTGCCCAACACATCAACCCTGATCCTTTCTACTCCGGATCCTCATCTCCTTTCTTGATAGCACTGTTTTGCTAACTCACCTACAGAGCTATGTATGGGTGGATTGTCTAGTTCTCCCTGCTATAATGGAAGGATTTGGTTCCAAACTTGCATGGATTTTGGATTTTATTTCATGACTAATGAGAACATCTTGGCTTCCCTGGGAACACCTGGTTCTGCCGAGCAGGGGTGATGCCTTAGGTCTGCTGGCCTGTGACTCGATTTGAGAAACCTAGGGGTGTGCCCCAAGAGGTATCCTACCTTCTTTCCACTATAGGTTGCAAAACAAGTGGAAAGACAAGTGTGTGTCAGAGGGCATGCCAGGAAGGAGGAGGATCAGGGCCTGCAGCGTGACTCCGTGGAGTCTACAAGATGTTCAGCACATCTGCAGTTCAGGGTGCAGGAGGGAGGCGTGGGGCGGAGAGATCCCAGAGAGCAAGTCGGGTGCCAAGAACAGCTTCCCATGCCGGCTTGGGATTTATTTTGAAGGCAAAGGAGACAGCCACCGAAGGACTGTAAGCAGGGAACAGGTCAAATACAGGCCTTGCATCTTTACCTTTTCTATGTCTATAAATTGTTCCCACAGCCCTGACCAAATGCTCCTCAGATGGGGAAGGCAGCTCGGTATAAGCAGTTTCCCACTTTGAGAAAAACCCACTGGCAGCCATTCCCTGTAGAGGATGGAGTGCTGTCAGGAGCCCGCAAGGATTCCATACTTTGTTAAGTAGAAAACACTCTTCCCCTCTGGATTTTACTAGTGCGTTGGAATTGTTACTTAAAATTCAGTTCCTACTGTTTCTACTTACACTCACATCTGGTGTCGATTACGGTCCCTACCTTTGCAAAAGAAAGAAGGAAACTCAGTCGTCTCTTTGGCTGCTGTCATCCCTTCACGTGCAAAGCAACAGAGAGCACAGGCAACCAAGTGGCACAACCACCCGATGCAAACCATCGCCTACTGGTCATCGGCCAAGACCCTCTGGTCTCTTTCCTGGATACTGAGTCTTGGCAACACCCAAATGTTTCAAGATCTCCATTTTACTCCTTAGTTTTAATATCCAAGCGTCATCCAGGGACACTTCATACTTATATGTCCTGGGCTCATTAGGCTCAACTCAATGGTCAAAACAATTATATGCAAAGCGATGCAACGTTCTCCTGGATTCACGAGCTCTAATGGCTTCCTGATTCATAACAAATATGTCTACTATCAGCTAGACAGTTGATAGGAGGGCTGATTATCTGTGTCTCTATCTCAAGAGCTCTCAGGTGGTTAGAGAGACTACTACAACACACATTAAAATGAGCGAGTGCTCCGAGGACGGAACAGACACCCACGGGAGCCCGTTATCTGCTGTTAGCAGTGTAGCTAGAAGACAGCGGGACTCCACAGTCAGGAAAAAAAAAAAAAAAAATTCAAATCTTGATTTAGTGCTTTAAACTCCTGTAATAACTACTTATGGGAGACGACCAACTTTCACTTCACATTCACAGGACATCTACTCTAGGCGGGAAGCACTAAACACTGTGCCAGGGTTTAGAATAGAAAGGTGGCAAACACTCTGCCCCTAACAAGCTGCCTCCTGCCAGTACTGTGGGGTTGGCGTCCTCAAGAGAGGAAAGGCACAGTGCCTCGGGTTTCACGCCTGGGAACATCACCGAAGTGAAGGAATCTGCACCAGGCTCAAAGGACAAGTAGGGTCTGGAGGCATAGATTTGGAAGAAAGGAAATGAAACACAAAGACAGGCAGAAGGGTGGGAAGAGATGCTATTCCATTTGGGCAGAAAGCACCTGAGAGCAGGCAGCTAACAGGAGGAGAGGCTGGGTACAGCGTAGAGAATGCTGGGTGCCAACTGTTTTGAAAACAGGCCATGGAGAACTGATGGGGGACCACGGAACTGACCCTTGCTTAGAACTGTTTAGGTAAGAGATGGCGATGGGAAGGAGGGTGTGCGGCAGATGAGGGTTAAGGAAGGTAAACCCCAGGACTGGGCAGGCAACAGACTGGCTGATGGAAGGGGTCCAAGACAACCTGAAGGGGCCAAGGATTCCTGCTGGTCTTCCAAGGTCAGGCAGAGGGGCAGTTTGGGAAGGAGTTAATGAGTTCCCTTTGAGAACCTTTGAGGAGGCTGAATGAGAGATCCAGGTGGAGAAAGGGAGGAGCAGACAGGGAAGAGGGGCTGGCCCTGAGGTTGGAGCTGAAAGTGGAGGAGTGGGAGAGCAGGAGCCAATTCCATGGGTTTGGGAAGTGGGAACACAGAGGAGAGAAGGAGGAGCGGACCCAGGGGTAAGCGATGGTCGCAGCAGGAATACTGGTGAGAAGGAGGCACAGGGAAGGGTGTCCTCAGGCCGGGGGAGAGCCCAAGATAGAGAGCAGCCCCAAACCAAGGCAGGAGGATCTGCCCAGGGAAGCTCAGCAGTTTTAAAGGCCACAGACAAAAAAAGAAGGATTAGGCAAGAGCAGAGGCCATGGGCTCCTCTGCCTGGACTCCCTGATGACCCTCGTCAGGAGGAAACAGAGGTGGCAGCAGGAATAAACAGCAAGAAGGAACGACCCTTTCCCAGACAAAATGTCCCTGGAGTTAGCCAACAGGATCACGTCACCAGAGGGTATCAGCAAAACGCTGACAGACAAACCCAGACTCCACCAGCTCAGAGTGAGTGAGGAAAGGAGGCACAGCTGGGGACATTCACTCTGTCAAGGGACCTGGAGGATGAGACTGCAGTTGCTCAAATAAACTTACAGAAGGTCAGATCCAAGGATGGCTCTGATATCAAAGCAGAGCACATGGACTTCTATGGACACCTTTCTTAGACTTTGTAGGGTAAAAACAGGCGTGTCCAGGAATGAGGTTGAAGGAACTAGACCGAACAGCCCTGGTGTCAGGGCAACAGCACAAGAGCCCCAACTCTGCCAGATGATAGTGGGCACACCACTAACTTTCTTAAAGTGTCTATTTATTTTCCTTCCTCCTAAATCAGCAGGGAGCTAGCTGGTCACATAAGTTCTTATCACATGGAATTGTTATATGCATGCAGTGAAATAAAACAGTGTTTGTAAAGTACTCTGTTATAAGACATGCAATAAATGAAAGTTACCATTCATTAAAAATATTCATTGATAAAATAATGATGGGAATGCTGTCTGACACAGGACTTATCAATGCTTTCCACCAGGGATCAAGTGCTAAGGAGTTTCTTGCGTAGGTGGTTTGGTTTCAATTAAGTGCTGAAGTTCAAGTTTATATCAACAGGGCTCCAGATTAAGCACCACTTTCCAAACAGTGAATTGCTACAGACTCCCAAGAAAGATCACAATGTACAGGAACTTCATTCAGCTTCCAAGGCAAGATGTGAATTTTTTTCCTTTGTCATCAAACACACACACAAGCAAAATAACAACCACCTCACCAATCTCTGGCTAATGACAAATTATCATAAATTGATAAGAAATTTGCTTCTACCATACAATTTTAATACTATCTAGTTTTCTGGTAGTAATATAGAATATGATAGCATTTCCATGTTATCTCATTTGATCCTTAAAATAATGCTGTAACATAGATATAACTATTTTATGTATTAGAAAATCAAGGCTCAGAGGAGGTAAATGATTTATCCAGGGATACTTGTGTCTGATACGGAGCTAGTCAGAACATCGCCTGCCTAAGCCTGCATGTTCCATTACAACACAAACGTGTTTCCTGGACTTGAACCTGCAGCAGTCTGCCAGCTGGTCCTCAGACTCAGGAGTCCAGCGTCCCATGGTGATCTGAAGACTATGAAGAAAAGATCTATGCAGAGAGCTGATTCTAAAAAGATCATTTGCCCCTAATTTTCATTAGCTCCAGTTGGGTGAAAATGATCCTTTCTGGCATTTGCTCAATCAAAATGAACCCAGTGATACACAGCAAGAATCGTACTCGATGCCAGTACTGCAGCACGACTCCAAAATCCCACTGAAAAGCAACTGTTATGAGTTAGGGAAGAGGTTCCATGGAACTTTGGGGTGGTTCCCCAGAGCAAGAATGTCCTGACTAGAGCCACAGCAACCAAGAATGCCCGGAGTGGAACTCGGTCTGGCTTGTGGAATACTCAAATGCTGCAGATCTATTTCTGTCAATAACCCTCACTCCACTTCTGGATCCAGGAGCACAATGAGAGTTGCTCCACCTGGTCTGCAAGAAGACTCGTGGCTCAGCTGGTCTCAAGACTTTCTTAACAGTTGCTTTACATGGCCTGCCCTAGTAGGGTCACACCTCCTTTTATTGGGATGAAGGTGAGTATAAAAATCACCACCAATGGGTACAACTTATCATAGTTTATAAAGCTTCTTTCTCTTACATTGTATTAACTTTATCTGAATTTAGAAAAAATAATAACAAATAAATAAATCTGTCCTTCATTCACACAGCATCACCACTTCTCTGTCCTCAGTTCTCAAGTTCTTTTCTGCTCTGGCCACCCACAGTGAGTGACATCCATGTTCTTGCCATACTCAGACCCTGTGATTTAGAAATTACTGTCAGAAATTAAAAGCTATGGTAAAAGAGGCAAGTATTAATAAAACTAATCAAAAAGTAACTGAAAAACCAGTATTTTAAAAGAGAAAAAAATGAATCTTTCATTTAAATGTTGAACTTCTTTTTTTTTAAGTTATTTTTTTCCCCAAGCCTCCATTATGGAGATGACTTAACCAAGATGCAAAAGTATACTGCAAATGTATCAGCAAAACTGATCTTATTTTATTGTTACCATAACAACATATCGAATATACCGATTTTAATGTGTTTGTTGGGAATTTCACTCACAATTCACTGTCTGCCTGTGGTTCCGTTATCATAATTGCTGCATTTCTTCTAACAGAAGTGTTGGTGGCATCAGTCTTACTTGCATGCAAGGTAGATGTGAATTTCCTCATCTTTTTTTCTCTGTATTCCTAATTAAAAACCTACCCATGGGCAAAATTTTAAAATACTGTAAAATCAGAGTAATAATAAAATCACAACTTACAAGTACAATAATTTGTGATTGCCACAGCTATTAAGCATGCAGCTGCTCACTCCACTGACTCCAGCACAGGCAAGAGAGAGACTGCAGCTATCTGCAACTTCTAGAACACTGTTGTGACTCAATACCTATCTCTTTGCAAGAAAATACCCTGGAATACTTATAGGTTAATTGACACTGTACAGGGATAAATCTCAAGAAGCTCATGTGGATTTCTTAAAAGTAATCAGATTTGTGCTTAACAAAGATAACCTGGAAAACAGACTGGAAGACTGACTACCATCAGAGGATGCAAGAGAGCGAGGGTTATTCAGGTCTGGGTTCTGACAAGTCTAGAGACCAGGATGTCGGAGAAAGCTGCTCTGAAGTGACCAACTCTAGAACCTGGGAGGTTGGGTCAGGGAGGAAAGGACATCTCAGAGCAGCTAGTCAGAGAACATTTAAGAGTCTGAGACCCTGGTGATGGAGCAATTATAGTGAGTCCTGCCACAGATGGGCAGTAGGACTAGAGTTGGGATGGAAGTAAACCTCCCTCGCTAAGGAGGCCAGAGTGTCTGTGAGTTACTCCCCTGGAGTCTCGTCTATCCAAATTCCATGCCATGACAGTCACAACCGCAGCAGAAAAGGAAAGCTGCAAGCATCACAACAAAATTGAGGAGGAAGGAGAAAGAACATTCTTGAAGAAGAAAATACTCAGAAAGCAAGCAGGAAATGGGACTATTAAATAAAGAAGCAGAAATATTCAAGAGGTAGCAAAAGGCAAAAATACTTAAGAGGTAGCAAAAGACAAAAATATTTAAGAGGTGCACCCCCTTCTCTTCTCAGCTGCCCAAAGAGGTGTCACCTGGGCGGCAGGAAGTTAAAGGGATAGGGTGCTGTTGATGAGGGCAGCAGGTGTCACCTCTAGGAGGGAGGAGCTATGCAGGAGAGCACATTCTGGCACACAGGTAACTGGATTCCATTCACTTTTTCCAAACATCACGTAACACAACTAAACTTGCAGTCAATAACGTTCCCAGGCTTTTTCCACACCTAAACCCTTGTTTAATTGGCTTTCCTTGTATATGGTTGCTTTTCCAACCCAAATTCAAATCAGTTTAAGAAATATTTATCAAATGGCCTGCCAACCACCAGGGCTCAGAGAGTGAATAGGAAGCAGCCTTTGACCCCAAGAGAGCACACAGTTTATAGTGGGGAGCAGATATGGTAACTGATAATCACATGGATGTGAGGCAACTCCAGAAATGGAAGTGAATACAAGGGTCAGAAGCTACCAACAGACTTTGTATTTATCCCTAGCCAAGTCTCATTTTCAGACCTTTACTATGAACAGTCTAGACAGCCTGTAATCTTATTGACCATTTGCTGGTATTTAAAACATATTAGGTCTCAAGGAAATAGTAGGGTGAGAGGATATACTTCAGTTTTGAGATGAGTGAGCCTTAAAATGAAATTCATGGGATTTTTGATTGGCAAAATCTCAAAGGCCTTTTATAATTTTGAGAAGTCCACCTTAAATACATACATCACATTTTTTTCCAAGTTAAAAAAAAATACTTGAAGGCTTTAAATAGTCAACATTTATTATTTGAACAGAATAGTTAATTTATTTGTTTTAAGGAAACCAACCATCAAATTTCAAACCTATAGCAAGTCAAGTGATAGAATCTGACAACTGAGAGCAAAAATATATGAAAGAAAAATAGTTTGTGTAGTATGATCCTAGCTTTGTAAAAATAATTAAAATTGCCAAACAAACTATGTCCATTAATGGAACAAATATTGAGATGACTCTCCAGCAATAGTCTGTTGGTACAGACTATTATGGGGGGGGGGGGGCTTGCATTTTGGGTGACTCTTACATTTTATGCTATGAATTGCCATAAAGCTGTTCTTTAATCATGAGGAGACATAACTATTGTAAGCAGAATGAAAAAAAAATCTATGCAGCCAGATGATTACTCCTGACTATTTTTAATACACATTTATTCCTGGAGACCCGTAGATGCACTTGAATGCAGCCACAGCTCCAAGGAACCCTGCTACCTCCACAGGGAAAAGGCCCCTTGCTGCTGGTCTTCCCTGTTCTGTTTCTTAACTACTCCAAAGTCCTCTTCCCGGAATTAAGTGCCCCTATGGTCTGGCACCCCCTCTACGTTCCCACTAACCTCACCATCCACCTGAGCTGGACTGGTCTCCTTGTAGTCCCGAGAGCCTCTCGTCCACATGCTTGTTCATTTCTGAAACTCCTCTCACTGGAAACTTGACTTCCCTCTGGCTGTTTAAATCTACTCACCCTTCTGGCCCAGCCTGAGCCCCACTCTTCCATGAAGCCATCTGTGGCTCATCGATTCCTTGTCTTTCTATTGTTAGTCATTAAAATCTATATGCACAATGGCTCACTCCATTTTATTCTGGTCCTTAAACTTAAAGCTAGGTGTATACCTATTAACTTAAGCTCTAAATATCAATAGTTATAAAAAAAAATGTCTCTGGTTTTCTTTGGGAGATTCCAGACCACACACCCCACCCCAAACCTGTAAGAAAAGGCTGTCCCTTAGCCACTCTGGATCATTTCTTGGATGTGTATTTTTGATGTTAGACTTCAGTGAGGTTCAAAGGTCAAGGACATAGGCTTCAGAGTCAGTGAATAAAACCCAACTCCCTTGTGCACAATTTCTTTTTTTTTTTTTTTTTTTTTGAGTAGGATTCACCTTTTCATTCCTTCTTTATACAGTGACAATGACCTTGATTGATTAGACATAGTAAGAGATAACAAATTTAAGGCTATCAGCAGAATTAAATAAATTATTAAAAATAATGGTTATTTTTATCATTCAGGAATTCAGCAAGGAGACATGCAAAACCCTTATATAAACCAGAATGGATGACTTTCAAACTGGCCAAGGGGAAATAATAACTGACCATGCTAAAAATCAAGAACCACGCTAAGGGTTTGAAAGGTCCTGCGCTGCTCAGTGTGGCAACTACTGCAGTTCTGGCGAACGACTCGAAATATGTGAAAATAAAAGATGACCTAAGGGGAGTGACTTGCAGCCAGTCATCTAA
This sequence comes from Callospermophilus lateralis, assembly GCF_048772815.1. Lineage (NCBI taxonomy): Eukaryota > Metazoa > Chordata > Mammalia > Rodentia > Sciuridae > Callospermophilus > Callospermophilus lateralis. The sequence goes on from NC_135306.1 coordinate 25,657,567, forward strand.
GAATGTTTTGTGTCCCCGAGGAAGCTGCAGAACTTAGTGCTAGAATAACTTGTCCAAGAGCAGTGTGCTGGTACATGAAACCTTAGCTGGGCCTTGCACTCCCAGCCAACTCCTTGGGTTGAGCTTGCAAAGGAGAAGAGCCCCATGGCAGGAACTCACCCCTTCCTGTGCATCCACTGCAAGGGAATGAATCCACAAAAGCAAGGAGATCCTCCTATCTGATCACCTGCCTTTCACATCACCTTGGCCATCTTTATCTTGCCATTTTTTGTTTAACCACCATCACGGGGAATCTTCTATAGAATATTATGTAGGATTATGACTGTGTTAAGAAATGTCAAAATACACTCTACCATCACGTGTATCTTTTTAAAAAGAGCAAATTAAAAACTTAAGAAGTGTGGACATGTTCTCCTGGCCATACCATCAAAGTTTATAAAATATTTTTTAAAAATAGTAATTGTTTCTTTAAAAAAAAAAAAAAGCTATATTTCTGTTATCTCATTCTCATCTCTGCATTTAAAAAAAAAAAAAAAAAAGTTTTCCATACACCCATCTTTCCCAGGACATCCCCTTTGCTCCATCAAGGTTTACCAGGATCTCTACCTCTGAATCATGGCTCACTCACGTTTCTCCTCCCAATCCTTCCTTTTGGCCTGGGTAAAATTCTCTCATGCAGAGCAGTATTCGAAAGGGAAGAGAGGACCTATGAGTCATAGAAATCTCAAAAGACAGTTTTGAGGGATTTTTGTTCAAATAAAATTGGGTTAAAATATCTAGCAGGAAAGAAATTCAAGGTGGACAGTCATAAGACAAGGGAAAATTCTTTCATGGAAAAAAAATGCAAAAACAAACCGAGATTAGTCAATTTAGATGATTTGACTAATAATTAAATATATACTTCCTGCCAGAGAAGAAAATAGATTTCTTCTTCTTCAGACACTCCCACGACTGAGGTTCTGAAGGACATAAGGTAATCTCCAAGCAGTGCACCAAGAGATGCAAAAGCCAGATGTGGAACTTCGAAGCAAACTCTGGTGTTGCTAGGGACCAGCTCTGAATAAGTTTGGTAGTAAATGCTTATATTTCTGGTGACCAAATGTTTTTGTTGGCATGGGAAGAGGGAGATGGGTTAGTTGACTAAGTTCCCAGGACATGGAAGTCTGCACTTGAAATGTTTTTTAATCCTTGGCACAGAAAACTGTGGCTAATTCAAAAAGTCACAAATCCCAGGCAGGTGGGTTTCTTGGGAAGGGTCTGTATTGCCTAATCTTCAAATCCAGGAGGATGATCGCTTTGGAGGGTTCATATTTGCCATTGAGGCCAAGTTCTAATAGTTTGTCCCCTATGGATATCTGGGTGTTTAACAGAATCCAGAATCTTCAGGGCCACTTGGTTCCATTAGAGTTGAAGACCTCTAAGTAAAAGTGTCATTCTTTATACTAGACATTAAAACAAACTCTAGATTAATGTAGAAATTCTGGTTTGAAAAAGGGAAGGTTAGTAGTATCTGGTCAGATAATTTTGAGACCAGCAGACCCTATTAAAAATTATAGACAAGCCAATAAAATTATGCTTTATATCCCATGGACTGTAAACGATGTAAATCTTTGTACTTTACAATTATTCACTCGAGAGTCTCCATTTCATTATTGTCATTTTTTAAGAAACCACCTCTTTTTTTCTTTCACCCCAAGAGAAATCTGATTGCAATTGGAACCTGCGTGGAAGGTCTGATGCCCTAGCAACTAATTGGATCCTCTTAAAGGTTGAATTTTATGTCTGACCTATTTAGAGATCTGAAAAGCTCCTCTCAGAAAAGCAGGCATCTCAGATCTTAATTTTTAAGTGTCAAGTACTGCTGCAGTCAAGGTTAAATGAGTTGATAGATTGGAGCTAGACTCAACACACTTCTTAGAGAAAGAGTTTCCTTTTAAGCGTACATATAATTCATACACTAATATTTTTAAAGCTTTACCCAATACCTTACATTTCATATAAGAAACAAAGACTATATTTAGGTCAAGTTCCATGTTATAAGACATCTAGGGATATTTCATGTGTTAAACATAAAGATCCAGAATTGCATTTGTTAAAGACAGGATTTGTTTCACGGGTATTGCTGCAGTTTTTCATGCAATCATCTACAGCAAGGGCCAGTATAGTATCCTCCGTATGCAATCTGGCCTCCCCTTTATCTTTGTTCATAAAGTTTTATTCAAACATGCCCATTTGTTTATACATTGTCCATGGTTGCTTTCATGTATGAGAGCTGAGCAGTGCTGACCGAGACTACATGACTCACAAACCTGAAAATATTTTCTATCTGGCCCTTTGCAGAAGAAATCTGATAAATTTTCCCTAATAGTTTGAAAAAACTGACCTACATGAGTCTCACAAAATGAGTCTCTTCTAACCCATATATTTGTTTTATATGAAAAGCCCAGTGGGAAAATTTCTCAGGTAGATTAAAAGGTTCCACTCATTGAAAAGTTTTGTTGGTTTTCCTTTGAGAGACACAGAGAACTAGCTAGCCCTCTCCAGGGTTGATGACTGTGTGCACTGGCTCCAAGAACTGGCTCTGCTATCTGGTGACCAGACCAGCAATGTCCATGTCTGGAGTTCCACCACACTTACACCTGTGGGATTTATACCTTCAGATTTCTACCTCCATAGAAGGTCTCAAAAAGCAGAGACAAGGACAACATTTAAAACTCTATGTCAAGGAAATTCTTTTCATCTTGGCAGAATAATTCCATCAGAAAGTTTCTGAGAGAGCAGTCCCTAAGGCTTCATCTTCAGATTATTTGCCTGTGAACCCACCTCTTACATGAAAGGGAAATAAACTTGCCCTTGTATAAATTGCCTATGTGGAGTTAGATAATTTGGGGAACTAAGTACAATTAGCTGAATTCAAAACTGGGATGCCTCCAACAAACCACTGTTCGGTCAAAGGAATGCAGTATTTATCTAATTGTCTCCATCAGAAAATCAGGGGGCAGAACCAACAGCATATCTACCAGTACAAATAAAGCAAGAGTGACAGAAGAGTAATCCCGTAGGATTGGGGACAATAAAAATCCATCTTTAGTTTGGTTGGCAGAGTCCTTGACTCATACGCACAATGCCCTGGATTCAATCCCCAGTACCACAAAACAACAACAACAACAAAGTCTTTAAAAGATGCAAAAGTCATAAGCATATACAAAGAAGCAAGGGGGTATGAAACCGTTCTAAGACCCAACAGAATTTAATCAATGGGGTACAAACACAGGTGAAGGTGTTAGAAGCTGAGAGTAGCACAGAGGTGACAGGGAACATCAGCAGGTGTTAGCCAGACCACTGCAGTGGGAAAAGAGTGATGAAATAGTTAACTTTGAATGCAGTGCAGAGGACGTTGTGACAGTCAAAAGGACCTGTGGTGTCTAAAAAAGTCTCTTGGGCAGGTATGGTGGCACAGGACTATAATCCCAGTGGCTCAGAAGGCTGAGGCAGGAGGATCACAAGTTCAACGCCAGCCTCAGCTAATTAGAAAGGCCCTAAGCAACTTGGTGAGACCCTATCTCTAATAAAGTACAAAAAAATGCTGGGGATGTGGCTCACTGGTTAGGTGGCCCTGGGTTCAATCAGCAGTACCCAAAAAAAAAAAAAAAAAAAAAAAAAAAAGTCTGAATAAAATAGTGTTTATGAAATTAAGTTTAGAGTAAAAAAGGCAACTGAAAATTGAGGCAGAAAAGTCATATCGCTCCTTCCAAACCTTTTCAACTAATCTACAATATCAAAGACTTCTCTGGGTGGACTCTCTGGAGATTTAATTATAAAGGGGCAGATCTCAGGACCAAGAGATTTTTGTGTTCTTTCTAGGTTGCTAACCAGGGTATGGACAAAAAAACACCATGCTACCCTCATTCACCTTATTCATTGTGTACCTATCTTAGTACCTGATTCCTGTTTTATTTCAAATGTATCCTAATCGCATTTCCCAAAGCAAGCGATTCCATACAGCATAACTGGACAGAAAAAGTTCTTCTTAAATTTTTCATTGGGGGAAATTCATGGGAGAAAAAAGATGAAATGGCATCATTGGCTTGACATCTTATAAAGGATATAGCCGAATTTTAAATTACACATCCATTGCCCATGCCTTGTGCAGCTTCTCAGACATAAACAGATCTCATGGCTAAACTATGCTGGCCTCATTTCTTTGTTATTTTCTAGCTGTGAATGTCTGTGTATTTTTCTATGCTGAAAACAGAGACTAGGAAACAGCCTGATAAAAGCCAGTCCTATATTTTATATGGCAGGAGAAGGAACACAGTCAACACAAACACAGCACAGCACTTTGCTCTGTTGACAAACTTATTGTCTCCCCTTAATGTGTTGTTTTGAATAGCAATTATGTGTCATTTCCCATTATCCTATACACAAAACCAATACCATACAGCCTTTGCTCTGCTATCCAAAAAACTGATCATGAAGAAGACATGGAGGATTCAGGGGTTGGTGAAACACGTCAAGATTGACAGCTTGGCCCAAGAGCACTGTTTAAGCATGGAACAGGTGTGTGGCCTGGCAGCTGGGGTGAGAGGCCGCCCTCCACTCTCTCCATTCTCGCCTCTCTCCCTTGCAATGATTTCCTCTGGGTCAGAGAGAGAAGGAACAACCTCCCATTTGGGCTGTTTCCCTCTGCCAGAGAGGACTGGCTTGCTCTCAAGACAGCAAGCATCTGACCACTGCAAAGAGCAGTGAGCATGTCAACTCGTTTTATTCACATCCCTCACTAGGGATTCAGAAAGCCAAGGACACACTGGTGATTTCCCTGGTTTTATGGATCTTGACTCCCCCCAGGCCTGCAACACATTTTTGGTTCGTGTGTTCACAGTGTCCTGGCATCTGCAGTGTGGGAAACCTTAACTGAGAGCCAATAGCCCCACAGCTTCTGCCTATTAAAATGTGCAATTGGATTTCACATGTGTGTTTTAAACACCATTCAAAGCATGATTTACAGGCTACTGTCTAGCCCCACAGCTGTTTTTCCATCCTCCAGACTGAGCTGTTTCTAGGAATCCACCATCCAGATCCCTGGCAAACAGTGCTCCGAGTGTAGGCTGCCTCAGTCACTCAAGGCCACTCAGAACCATGCAAAACCTACAGCAAAACCTAAGGCTTCAAGAAAACACGGGGAGGAGGAGCCATTATTTATTCTTTCCACGGAATTGTTCCTTCATGAGAACAGCCCATTTGATGCCTTCTTTCTGTCCACCCTGCCTTCTAATCAACTTTTTGTCATTTAATTAAACTAATCACCACTGGTCCTGTGATATGGGCTATTTATATACCTTAAAAACAGCACAGGTCCAATGCCTTTTGTGTAGGCCTTACTAAATGGTTACCACCTAGAGCTTTCAGTTACTATACTGTTTCTTGAGAAGGAAAGGAAAATCGCTTTTATATATAGGAAATTACCTTCCTGTGGCTGGGCAAAGCTGGGCTGTCTGTATTGCGCAATTACCTAATATCATATCGCCATGTTTCCCCTCTGCCCAGCATCTATGACTCTGACATCACCCCGAAAAAAGGTCAGGCCTCAGGTATGGGGTTGTGGTTAGCTCAGATTCAAGTGCTGATAATGTCTTCTAAGCATTTGATTTTAAGCTTTTGGAGGTCTAGAACAGTATTGTATTCATGTTTGATTCTTCTGTCCTTGGCCAACCTCTTGGTAGAGAAGACAGGCTCAGGAAGCTGACATAACTCAACTCTTCTGAGCTTATGTAGAGAAATATGGTCCATGCAGTGGGACATCTATCTATAAGAGATTCTGGTCTTGATAGAGACCCATCTTTCATGGAAAAAGGACAATGGAAAAAGATTGGACACTGAGAGAAACTTCCCAAGAAAAGCTTTTGCTGAGAATGGTGTTTGGATGGACCAATTTCAACCAAAAGGCTCCCGGGTGTGGCTTCCATTTCAGACAAAAACAATTACATAAAAAGCATGTTAATGGGCTGGGGGGTGTAACTCAGTGGTAGAGCACTTGCCTCACACACTCAAGGCCCTGGGTTAGATCCCCAGTGTCACCAAAAAAAAAAAAAAAAAGTTAATAGAGAGCTACAATTTGGGTCAAATTAGATTTTGCCCTCTGGTTGCAAAATACCAATGTTTTCCAATGAGTTGAATCTCAAGATACAAAAAGGGCATTTTCTTTAACCTTTCACATGTACTCTCTCCAGGTCCCAAGTTTGAGACTCTCAAGTTTTCTGGGAAGGAAAAAAACAAGCCAACACCATAGACATTCTCCCGCATTTTAAACCACTAGACAATTGAGTAGCGCGTGTGCTCAGTTTATGACAAGCCATAGCATCTTAAGAAGCCTTAATGAGCTAGAGGTGTGGAATTATTGCCTAGCATATATGAGGCCCTGGGTTCAATCCCAGTACCCCCTAAAAAAACAAACAAATCAGCTTTCTTTGTTAAACAGCAGTGCCTTAACACAGGGATACCAGTAAGGAACTACAGTGTTTAACACACTGCCTAATGATTTGCAGAGGACAGGACACCAAGCCCTACAACTCAATAAAGATCTTTTATTTTTTTTTTTTTTTGGTCTTGGGACTTACCTGTTCATTTCCTCCCACTCACAGACCTCATGAATAAAGATTACCTCGTACTGTTCTAGTAATCTGAGAATTAGACCAGGTTGACAAGTTGAGCCCTTAGATCATCAGGTCAATGGGAGAGTCTTCTATTTTAAACCCTACATTAAAAATAACCCCAAATTCATACTTGCTATAAATGGTCTCAAAGGCCAGAAAAGCAGTCAAAAGATGGAAAAAAAAAAGAAATAAAATGACAACCCATAAAATGACAGACTTCTTATATGTCACATATTGTACTGGGCACTTTACAGGTGTACCTTTTCTCATTACTCTCTAGACAACCTGTGAAGGCAGGTCTCATTATCCAGGAAACTAAGATCACCTGGGGAAACACCACTAGCATTGAAAGTGAGACTCTAATCCAGGCCTTAGTTCCACTTTCTTTCCTGTCTACGAAGCTCTGCCCAGGAATGCAGGAGTCAGGGAACAGCCCAGTCCCTGGGTTTGGAGCTATGCAAGCCAGTGGCAGTTAGCGGCTGGGAGACACCAAAGAAGGGATCCAAGCATTTGAAGGGGTTGGAGGAGAGCAGCTCCCCTGTACCTCCAGGATCCACAGACTTCCCTCTTTCTCTCCCAAGTGTCTGATTCAGCAGTTGTCTAAGATGAGCAGAGTGGCCAACACAGGTCTGTTTCCTGTTCTGGCCCAAACTTTGCATTATCCCTTGGTTCACTATGCCATGCCTGCAGGCTCCAAGACTGGACTCTCTTTCTGTCCTCATCTAGCTTTGCTCACATGACCAGTGAGAGGATCTGGAAAAGATCTTAAAAAGAAAACAGCTCCCTGTTTTCTTTTTAAGCTCCAAAACAGAACCCTCCTCCCAATTATCGCTTCTCCAACATCCTTCAGCTATAAGAATTCACTATGGTGCCCCTGATATACCATGTGGCCTGCTCAGAAATACTCATGCTCCCTCGCCCTTCCTACTTTGAATTAACTTGCATACTTGTTACCTCAAACAGCTCATTGGACATATATATATATTATTGGTTATTAGAAATATAAGGAAAAATGAGCAAACAAAAAAACTGCTGGATATTCCATTCTGGTCTTGCTCAAACCCACACAGAAGAATCCCGCCCTGACCCATCCCAGCCAGCATGCTCCTTCCCGGGCAATGCTCACGTGAGTACCCACCGCTGTTTTACCAGAGCACTATGCTATTCTTAAAGAGATCGCACCCCTCCCAACTCCAATTTCTAGATGGACTCAACCTCCCCATATTTATTCCTTCACTTGAACTGTTAAGCTTTCATGTAGGAGTTTCCTCTAGAAAGAACGAGAGGCAATGAATCCCAGCCCACCGTTTTTACCATTGGAGTCTTCCACCTCTTCAGTGGGGGTCGTCTTTTGGGAGGAGTGGTGGGCATGTGAGGAGAGAAGACTGACAATCCGTGGCCGTGGGAGGGTCAGGGCTTTTCCGTGGACCTTGAGGGAGTGTTCCTTCAACTGGCTGATTGTCATGGTGGAAAATGAGCACCAAGAACACTTGTAGGCATGTTCACCTGGAAGGAGAAGGTGGTAAGGGACAGACGGGAAATGGAGTGGGAGGGGAGAAGGCAGGGCAGAGAACAAACCAACACAGTTAATTCATCCTAGAGATGTGTTTCCCAAGCTTCATGGTCTAGGAACCCTTCCAAGCCAACCCCCTGCCCACAAGGTTCCTGGGGATGAAACTCTTCCATGCTCTCCATAAGCAAGAGGCCTGGTCACTGTTCATTTCATGTCCTTCTAGATGAGGTGAGACTTTGGGATGACTCCACAGCAGGAAGAGAAACCAACTGTCTTTCTTATCTCCTTCAGAAAGTTTCCCCATCCCTCTTCCTCCCTCTCCATACCAGAATTGACCATGTCATGTATCAGTCAACCATAAAAACAAATACGTTTCCTTCTTAACCTAACCATCTACCAGTGGCTTCCCAAACACACAGTCACTCCAAGCCAGCTCTACAATGCGAGTCCCAATTTTCATTTCCTGACAAACTACACACCCCCTCAAAGTATGTACACACATTCTTCTTTCTTTTTAAAATCAGCTCACAAACCTCATCATAAAATTCCATTTTCCTATCCAAACCAACAGAGCAGAAATGAGTAAAAATAAATCATTGCTTTGATGGAAGAGTTGTGTATGTAAACACATGGGGGTTATATGTCTCACTAATATTCTTCAACAAGGAGTACATTAAAACTGAAATATCACACAGATCATCAGGACCATGTTAAGACAAGAGTGAGGCTTATCTTTGCCATAAGTCAACTTTTCAACTAATTACATTTTAAGAATGAAGTGGGTATGTTTATGTTATTGGGCAAATGTACACTAGTATGATCAATTCAGAAAGCAACTTTGCTTCTGGTAACAACAAAAGCACTCAAGCCCCCAACCCAATAATCCTAGTCCTTTCTGAGAGTCTCTATAAAGAAAATATAATTTAGAGAAAATTTTATTTAGAAATTTACATTACTGTCTGAAAAAGGTATGAAACCACCCAAAATTTTAAACACAAAGAAATGATTAAACAAATGTGGGCATACCCTCTTGATAAACTATCAGTACAAATGAATGGGCAGTGTTGTGGGTCTACAGAGGAAGAAGAGGAATGGAGGGTCGGCCTGCCCTTGCTTTTAGCTGGCTGAGATTTTGTTTCACTCCTACTATTCTGAAAATTACTAACTGGTTTTATATGCAAAGAGAGCTCAGCATCCAAGTTTTGCAATTAAATCTTCTCACCACCGATGACCTCCAGAGCTTGCTTTTCCAAGAGGTCCTGAAGAGAACTACAGAAAACCTTAATTTACATAGCACTACACAGCAAAAAAAAAAAAAAAAAAAAGTTCAAAGATTCAGACACCCAGACAAGAACACAAATCACTTGGCCTCTTGACCACTGCCTAGGAGTTAGGCAACAATGTTGGGCAGCAGACAATGCTGTTTGCTTGTGTATACTATTATAGGCAAGGTTACTGCCCTAACACTACTTGTTTGTTTGTTTCCTTAAATGCAAGCTCGGTTGCATAAATCTTGCTGGGTGGCTGGAGTCCCACCACATGACAGAGAATTCAAGTCCAGATTATTTGTTGGGTCATACCACTGCTTTAAAATATTATAAAATAATCCACCTAGAATAGACAAATAGAGAGACCTTTAGAAAATGTACTGGCTTTTTCCAAGTCAAGCTTCTCTCAGTGACTCAGAGCCATGCCATGGAGACCTAGTGGAATTATACTGCTCCTATTCTCTCTTTCTGGATGCTTCCTTCCTGCTAGCCAGTGAGCAGAAGAAAGCCAGTCAGCTTGGTCAGCCCCCAAAACAGTCTTCAGTTTAGTGCCCTGGAGTCAGTGCGCAGTCTCGAACACTCTTCAGAGTCCTTCCCACAGGTCCAACCACTTACCCAGCTCCCAGAAGTTTTGACAAAGCTTGAGGTCTATGGGGAAAATGCACCAGAATGCTGTCCCAGCTCAATAATTTACAATATGCACAAATTAGAAGAGACTGGAGTTGAACTCTGAAGCCACTTACACCTTGAACATTAGGAGAGTTTCCTGGAGACACAAAAACCCCAAAAGACAGAAACAGGCACATGCAGCTAATCTCACTGTCCCATCCCTAAACTCCAATGGGGCTCAGAGCAGCCAGAAGGCTTGAGTAGTTTTGTGATAATAAGCAAGTTCAATGGGCCCACTACCTGGAGATAGCAAAGAGACACGGGGTACAAACATGGCAAAAGTGAAGGACCCTGGTTTTGGGTAGTTTTTATAATATTATTCAAAATGTTATAAAGTGTTACACAAGGCACAAAGGAAGCCACACAGCACCTACCCTGTAGGATTACCATGAAGACTGAATAGGATGATACCTATAACATGCTCAGGTAACAGGTGTTCACCAGGTTGACCCAATGAGATAAGCATTGAGAGAGAGAGCACAGTTCCTACACAGTTGCAACCCCAAATAGAAAGGAAACGACTGACCCATGAGCCCATCTTGAGAAATTTCACACTTTGAGTTCTCTTTGGTATATCCAACTTCCTTTAGATTACACCTTTATTTGAGGGGGGGATTCTCTTTTAGTGGATATAACAATTCTCTGCAATTCCACTGGCAAGGTTAGGTAATTTAGAAATATCTTTTAAGAAGGAGAACAGTCTAATTCTAGTTGGTAGGATGAATTAAACATGACATGGGTGATTATTTTGACTTTTAATTCTTAAAAATATTTTTCTGAATTTGTTTCCAGTTTTCTTTAACAGATAAAAATAAAACCAAACCTGTAACCATTTCAGGAATAGCTTATGCTCATGCATGGGGAAAAAGAACGAAAATTTCACTTAATAAAGACTGTTGGGTTATGAACTCAGAGCATGCTAAAGAACTTGTGCACCACAAATACCAACTCACCAGCATGAGCTTTGAGTATGTGTGTTTTCAGCCGGCTGTTATACGAGGACTTGAAGGAGCAGAGTTTGCATCGGAATGGTTTATGGTGTCCATGGTGGGTTTGCATATGGCGATCCAAACTTGATGTGGAAAGGAAAGAAAGGGAAACAAGTTAAAAACTACATTCAACATTTTCTCCACTTTTTCTACACATCCCACTTCCAAGCTGTTCAAAATCCCTTCATCTACTTTCTAAAGAGGGCCCTTGCCATACAAATAAATCAACAACTAAGCAAGAGTTGTTGGACTTGCTCAAAGAGGAGGGAAAGCTAAAGAAAGAGAGGAAGAGATCTTTCTGGGGTAAGAGATGTATAATGGCAATAAGTCATGGAAGATTCTTATTTTTCTTCTTGGAAGTCCCATAACTAAAAGGGGGCATCCAGAAAAAGAAGGTATAACCAAGGTCAGTGAATTCATATTTTCTGCCCAGGAGGTGAGAGTAATCCACTTAACTAATCCAAAACAAAAATGGAAATTAGATTTAGCATTTAAAAGGGCTGTATTTTTAAATTTTAATTCTATTTGCAGGGTGAACACTGGAGTAGAGAAGGGAGTTTTCAAAGCGGCTGTCCTGCTTGCAGTGGGCTGATCTATTCCAGCATCTAGTGAGTATGGAGGCACAGTGCAATGAGTTTGAAGGAGTCATGTGATCAAGGGTGCTAGTCACCCCCCTGTAATAAACCCAACCACATCTGTTGCACATCAGTCTTCCAGAAGCAACTTACGAGGACATTAATTAGAAGAAACCCCCATACTTTACGATAAATAGGAGTCTAAAAAATGATAAATCTACCAAACAAAGTATGGGGGAAAGTTCTAATTTGTGTCAGTACCCCAGAGAACTAAATGCCATTCTAAATGGCCCACACAGGAATGCTACTGCTTACCATTTAACAGAATGCAGGTCCATTCCCTCAACCATTCCCAAACTTCAACTACTGTTACCACTTCTGAAATAATCTCTATCTTTTCAACTCAAGAGCAGGAGTTATAAGAGTCAGGCTGGCTGGGATAAAATCTCAATGATTACTTGTAAGCCATGTGAACATTACTTGTAAGCTACTTACTTTCTGCAGGTCTCACTTTTCTTTCATTTTTCACTCTTATTTTTATTTTTTGTTACCAGGGATTGAACTCAGAGGAACTTAACCACTAAGCCACATCCCCAGCCCTATTTTGTATTTTATTTAGAGACAGGGTCTCACTGAGTTGCTTAGTGCCTTGCTTTTTGCTGAGGCTGGCTTTGAACTCAGGATCCTCCTGCCTCAGCCTCCCAAGCAGCTGGGATTACAGGTGTGCACCACCACACCCAGCCTGCAGGTCTCATTTTTCTTACCCATAAAATGGAGATAATAATAGGAACATCCCTCATGTAAAGAGAGATTTTGAGAATGTAAAAAGGTTAATACTAGAATTTGCTTATATAGTGAGGGACAATTATCAGTTATGGCTACTTTACTCATACCCAACTCTTCCTTTTACCAGTAATAAAACTTGTAAAGTGTTCATTCCTGGCATTGAGACTCTAAATCTGGTCTCTATTCAAACATTCACACCTTATCTTCCACTGGTCCTTTACATGTAACCTAAGAACCAGTCAAACTGAAACCCGCCCCTACCCGACCTGGGCCCAGGGAGCCACGATCCTCCTTGGCTTGGCCACTCATCTGTTCTCCACACTTAACCTCCTTTCCCAACTATCCCAGTCCTAGCTTCCTAACTTCAAGACTCGACTGGAGTACCCCACACCCCATAAAACCTTCCTGATGCTTCCAAAGTGGATATAACACTTCCCTTTGTTGAACTTCGTGGCATTTAATGTTATTTCTCTAAAGAAATGGACCTGAATTTGCCAAGCCCTTTCTCTGTTTGTTTTATAACCCAGCCCTTAAGTCACAGACCCTGTCCTGTTCATTTATGTGCCCCCAAGGTTCAGGGGCTAGTGTGTGTACGAGGGGGTCTTCCTTGTTTACAAGTATTTGCTGGGGTTCCACTATGTGCCAGACAACCGGCCAGGTGCTATTCAGTAAATACCTGTGAACTGAAGGGAGTGGGGATCTAACGGCAAAGATCAGATATGAGGCCCTGTATAATAATAAAGATTAGTGACCTATCCTAACCTCGGCAGAAACACTGCTTCCCCCTATTTTCAGCAACTACCGAGTAGCACTTTATCTTTTTAAAGAAGCAAACATCCCATCACTTAATTTCAATGTTTACAAAAATAAAGAGCACCCACTATCAGTTACCCTCCTCCAAGAATATGAAAATGCACGATTGAACATTTACCTCTCTGCTATATAACAAAAGTTTGCTTTTCGAAACTTACTTCCCAGCACTCCATGAAGCATTACACGCCTACCCCAAATTTATACTTCAAAAGGTCTCTTAAAATCACAAGCAGTGATTGGTTCTTTGGTCACATGGTTTAATAGTCCTCATTCTCCCTCTTTAGCAATTCAGCTTTCCAAATGGAACTCTGTTTCCTTAAATGACGGCTAAGCTGTGGCTGAATATTTGGCAGATCCATAAACTCATCCACCCCCTATTTTTTTTAAAATGCCTGCGTTTGCCAAATCCAATGCCATACGAGCGTTCCTGTTCTTAGTGCCATTTTACAGCTGAGAAGCCTAAGGCTCAGGCAGCATGAGGGCAGGTAAAGCAGGCTGAGTGGGGCCTTCTCGCTCATCCTGGTTTCTCCTACTGTAGCTTTAGCTGCCTCCGACTACAAAATCTTCTCCCAGGAACCACTAAGGACCACCCAATAGTACTTACTTGTGCCTGAAGGCAGAGACAAAGGAGCAATACTGGCAGCTGTACTTGTCCTCGCGGGTAAACATGGCCAGGGCCAGGTGGCTCCTCTCATGAGAACGCAGCCCCTGCATGGACATCAGGACTCTGTCACATTGACTGCAATGGTATCCCCCCGGCCGGGTTTCATCCTCCAACATTCCATCAAGCAAGCAGTGTCCACCATCCACCCGGCCCACCAGGGCGCCACTGGCATCTTTGGCCGCTTCCAATCCATCCAGGAACAAGTGGGAAGGGTCGTCAGCCTCCTGCTAAGAGAACCACACACACACACATGCCCCACCAACAAAATAAATATCCATCGTCACTGCCCCCAGCTTTCCTCTGCTCCCTTCATCTCCCAAGCTCATCGGCATTTCCGGTTAAAGGTTCCTCCCCTGCCTCTCTGGCTCCCCCTGGAGGGAGGGCAAGCCTGACTGGCGTTCTTCATGCCATGGTGGATTTAAGGCAACATATCCGGACAACGGTCGGCACTGCCTGGGAAATGTGAGAGGCGTTATCCCAGTCTGAAGACAGTTCACTTGATTGCCCATCTTTAAAAGAAAATTTCAAAAATTTCAACTATTTGCTCATCTAGACCGACATTAAAATTTGGTTAGGGTTATAGTTCAAAGAAAAGGAAAGCAAGATGAGAAACAGCAGAGCGGTCTGACCATCAAGGAGACTTGGGCCATTATTTGATGTGAGGCAAAGCAAAAGACCCTGCTCTCTGCCTCCCACCCGCAGACAGTGACTTCACCCTCACCCCTTATCTGCAGGTGGCTGCATAATTCATCCCAAGAGTTAAGGAGCAGCCTGGTTTTAAGTCACCCATTTTTCGAGGTAGTTCGTTGAATCTGATTTTCTCTTGCATTGATTCCAGGAAACAATCCTGGGGCACGCTGCAGTGGTATGTAGAGGAAGCCACCTGCTGCTGTCCCTGGGTTGTCATTGTTCTGTCCAAAGACAGAAGGCTTCAGTCTTCAATGAAGTAGAAGCTTTACCTTTGTGCTAAATTGGCAAAAACAGGATGCAAGATCAAGAAGGGCAGATGACACAAATACATTCATGTATCCAGAGAGAAAGGGCAGAGACCCGAGTTTACTTCCGTGTTCAAAAATGACATGTGCTCAGCAACAGTGTTCTGCAAAGCAGGGATGGAGGTGTGGAATGGAAACTGTGGTTGCTCTTTGGATTATGATGTTCAAAACAGGTGGCCCCGTGAAAGTCAGGGGAGGAGGGAGGACACTTGGCAGCACACGGGGAGAAGGGATGGAACAGAAAAGCCAGGTCAAAGGGCTCTGAGGGTCAAGTACAACTCCAAGGCTTTTGGCTTTGGGTTTAATTAATACCCTTCACATTCCCCCAAGGACCCAAGATAAGAATCAAAGGACAGGGTCTCCTGGGCTTTCTGAATCCTCCTCCAGAAGAGAATAGTAAGATTCGGGCAGCAGGAGGATCGGATGGATGATGGAAACAGAACCCATTTGATTCCTCGTAAGAGCTCAGGCCGCTTCGAAGAGCAAAGACCTAATGGCACTAACACAGAACTGAAGGACGACCCACAGCCTCCTGTACCGAGAATCCAGGACCTTCTGTGTCCACAAACTATCCACACGGGAGGAAACCAGATCAAAACTCGACCTTTCCCCCAACAGAAAGATGATGAAGGTCCAACCTGCAAAGAAATCAAAGCAAGCCAAACCGAGGGGAGCACCACTCCCGGGAGTGCCCACGCTCTGAGATGCTCTCTCCCGAGCTGCTTTAAGCAATGGGTTAATAGGTACCTCGAGCCGCTCACACGCAAGAACACGCATCCAGAACTTTCCATTCTCACCTTCACGGCGGCGGACACGGCCGGGACATTGCCATACTGGACGTGCTTCCGCAGGTGATTGCAGATGGCTCGGAGCGTTGGGTGCACTTCCACACAGAATTTACATTTGTAGCCCACCACTTTCCTCTCCTTGATCTTTGGCACCTCTTCTAAGTGGCCAAAAGGCTGGTAAAATACAGTGGTAGCCATCAGTACTCCAAGCCCTCCCTCAATGGCAGGCATTTATTCTTGTAGTTTACTGGCATATTTTTATTTTAAAGCAGATTAGCAGGTTAAACACCAAGGGAGACATAGGCGAGTATTTTTATATAACAACTTCTTTCAGTCATGGCACACTGCCTACTAGACACAGTCTCTGGAACCCAAATATGTTACGGCTTGTGAGTGGAGAAGATTTCTGTGCAGGAAGCTCATCGTCACTGCCACTAAGTTATCTGGTTTTCAAACCAGTTTCAACTACGCAGGTGAAGCGTTGCACAGCTGCGCCATGAATGAACGTCTTGATTTTTTTTTTTTTTTTTTTTTTTTTTTTTTATCTACTCCTTGAGGTGTTAGGTGGCTGGAGCAAACACTGAAGACCAAGACATGGCTGAGAAGTGCTAATGGTACCAAGAGACAGCCCACCACGGCCTTAGGAAAGAGCGAGCACTGTTGTATAACTAGGCTTCAGATTAGGCTACTTGGCAGAAAGACATACACAGAAACCACCCCAAACCTCCCCTGGGGAGCCATGGGAGGAGTCAGAGGGAGAGAGGGAGGGGGACAGGACCGTGGAGAGGGGTGAGCATAGAACAGGGGATATCAAGCTCGAAATGTTTAATTGACTTATTGAGCTCTCTGGCAAGCTAAGTCACTAGGAAGCCTGCAGCAGCTTGGCTGGCAACGAAGAAGTAGTGCATGTGAGCACAGTGATGAGAGGCCTCCTGGGGGAAGGGGAATCAAAACATATCCTTACCCTCTCTTGTTTGAAATCTGCAAAAGCACCATCTGCATATTTCTGCTTGCTCAAAAGCTGTTTCCTCCTCTCCTGACGTTTGGCACGCTTCTGGAATTCCTCGTTGTGAATGTTCAAGTGTGAGGTCAGCTCGGCTGTGCTTTGCAACTTGCTATCACAGTGCTTGCACTGGTAGGTGGAGCTCTGTAGGCGGGGGCCGTTGCCTAGGATGACGAAGTCCCTCTTCAGGTCCCGGCTGTGGTGGTCAGTATAATGCATGCACAGCAGCTCCGCGGTGCTGAAGGACAGCTTGAAGCACTTGATGCAGCGGAACGGGAGCCACTCGATCTCCTGGGCTTCGCCCTCCACCTCGGCTTTCTCAAAGCTGCCTCTCTCCTCCTCTTCCATCACCGGGGGCTTCTCGTGTTCATCCGCGTAGACGGCCGTGAAGTAGCCCCCCAACTTGCTGGCGTGCTGCTTCTTTGGGAACACCCCCGGGTGGCGCTTCATGTAATGGGACACGATGCCCTTCTTGCTGAACGACTGGAAGGAGCACAAGGAGCACTTTTTCTTCTCCACTGCCCTCCGGAGTTCCTCGCTCAGCTGGGGGGAGTCGTCCTTGGGCGGGGACGGGATGATCACCTTGTTGGGCTTGTCGCTGATGGTCCGGGAGGCTGCCAGGCAGTGGGTGTAATACGCATCGATGTCGTGGCGCTTCTGGTAATGGGCCGCCAGCCCTTTGCGGATGGGGTTGGTGTAGGCACACAGGGCACACTTGAAGAGGTTGTTCTTGCCCTCCGGCTGGGCGCGGACGTTGTTGTGCTTGATGCGGTAGTGCCTGGCGATCCCCTTCCTCGTGGAGCAGAAGTACTTGCAGAGCTGGCACCGGAACACAGTGTGGGAGACCAGGTGCGAGGTAGAGAAGTGAGACGTGGACACGGGCTCCTCTCCCACCTCCTCCTCGGTGATGGAGACTTGGGAGGGGCTCACTTCAGTGGTTATCTCAGGCTCGAGGGAGACTGGCAGCTTCGGGGGGGATGGGGAAAAGACATCGAATTCGGGCTGGTTGTGGTACTTCTCGTAATGGATTTTGAGTTTCTCCAAAGTGCCGTGCGTGTACGGACAGAGTTTGCACCGGTAGGCACCGTACCCTTGCTTGAAAATCCTGCTCGTCTCCTCCATGTCGTTCTGGGTTATGTCCGCAGACTGCTCCACGTCGTGCACAAAGTCCTCCGCGGTCACCTTGATGGCCGGGTGTCTCTTCTGGTAGTGAGTCAGGACACCGTGGATGCGAGTGTTGATGTAGGGACAATGCCTGCATTTGTAGACGGCACCTGGGTTGATGTCGATGTCTTGGGCGAAGTCAGCAGCCTTCACCTTCATGCCGGGGTGCTTCTTCCCATAATGGGTGAGGAGGCCGTGCAAGTTGTTATACTCCGACTGGCACACCGTGCACTGGTAGGGGGTGGAGGAGATGGCGGGGTTGGCTGAAGCAAGATGCATGCTTTTCTCTGGGGAAAGTCTTGCATCCTCTGGGCATTCGGCTTCCTGCTCGGGGAGCGGGGTGGGCATGCTGTTTTCACAATTCACAGGGCCTGCCAGCTCTTCCGGCCCAAGGATGGGCTTCTCCACGGTGTCTTTCTCCTTGATGATATCTAGCAGTACCGACTCATCGCCATTCATGGCCCAGGGGTGGAATGCTTGGTAATGATTGGTGATGTCCCAGATGGAGATGGCTTCAAAAACACAGTCCCTGCATCTGTATGTTTTGGCTTCAGCTGGCATGGTGAGAGAGGATGGGGATGGATCTGGCCCTGCCCAGAGTTTGGTAGCCATGTAAGTGTAATCCACATAGTGCTCTGGATGCCTCCTTTGGTAATGCAGGAGCAAACCATTGGGCTCTGTGTGGGAATAGATGCACCACTCACAGTGGTAGCCAGCCTCTATCAAGCCATCCAGAAACGCCCATCGCATGATGGACGTGACCGTGGCCTTCAGGGCAGGGTGGTCTTTCTTGATATGCTTCCTCAGTGCATAGAAGTAGGGCGAGGTATATGAGCACTGCCTACATTTGAGCGCTCGGAGTTTAGTTTTGTCCCGCTCCATGCCAGAGGAGGGGAGAAGCATACAGCTAGCAGGTTTCTTCTGGTTTCGGTCGCAGAGGCTTCGGATGGTTGCCGTGTGCTGCCGGATCACATCTGCATTGGCCTTGAAGTCTCGATGCTTCTTCTGATAATGAATGAGTACACCTTTGACCGTCCGGTTCCCATAATCACAGTGCTGGCAAAAGAACATCTCATTCTCCACAGGAGGGCCATCTCTCTCAGAACTGCTTCGGTTCAGCGGTTGCATGGGGGCAGGAGGCCGAGGGGAGCCTTGGGGCCCTTCGGCCCCTCTCATCATTGCAGCTGTGGGAGGAGCCTGCCTGATATATTTGGCAGTAACCTTTATTTCTGGGTGTCTTTTCTGGTAGTGAACAAGCACTCCCACAACTGACCGATTGCTGTAGGAACAGTGTTTGCAGTAGTAAAGCTCAGTACTGAGGTCTGGTGGCGGGGGTGGTGGGGGGGGTGGGGAACCCATGTTGGACATTTTGGGAGACATTGGAGCACCCACCTCAAATGACAACTGAGCAAGGGCAGAGCCCCTGTCCACAGACACCATGCGCATGGTTTTCTGGATCCTAAAGTAGGAAGCCTTTTCTTCAGGGTGTTTCTTCTGATAATGGACCAAGACAGAATGCATGTTGGGGCTTGCGAATGAGCAAACGTCACAATCGTAAACGACCACGGTGTTGACCGAAGGGTCCTTCTGATTTTCACATTCTGGAGTAAAGGTCTTCGAAGGAGTATTCTTACCAAACGCAGCAGGCATACCACCACCACGAGCCACGGGAGTGGACGTCGCCAGGTTCTTGGGAGCCGAGTTCAGAATCTCCCTCAGGGTCTGGGATTCGGTATTCAGACCTTCCTGCTGCTCCACGACATAGCTGGAAAAGATCATAGCGTTGTTGATCTTCACGGTGGGATGCATTCTTTGGTAATGGGGCATCAGGCTTCTAACATTGGGGCTCGTGTAGGAACAAAACCGACACCGGTAGATCAGATCCGAATGGTCAAAGTTGAGTACATTCATGGCTTCTGGGTGGTGCTCACCATAATGCTGCTGGAGATCTTCGAAGTTGGTGTAATCGATATAGCACTCCAGGCACCTGTACACTGCACTGTGATCATTAGGGTCCAAGATGTACCTAAAGCTGAATTTAATATAGGGGTGCATTCGTTGGTAGTGGGTGCTAACACTCCGGGCCGATTTGTTGTTAAAGTCACAGTGTTTGCAATAGTAAAGTCTTCCCGAGTCACCAAAGTCTGTATTTTCATTGTTGTGCTCAGTTCCATAGATAGGAGTTTGGGTGTTCAGCAGAGCTGCGTTGGAAACCTGATGATCTTTCATGTTTGTTGAGGAACCGTAATAATCCTCTTCGTCCTCGGAAAGGGTGAGCTCAATCTCAGCCCCATTGGTAGCGTTATAGTCGTGGGTGATGCTGCGGAAACTGGGCTCCTTCTGGGGCTCACTGGCATCTCGGGCCCAAATCTGCTGGGCTGAAAAGGAAGTGGGAACCTCCATGAGCGGTTCTGTGGGCTCCTCTTCCCTGTCCAGCTCCACCTCTATCTCCACTTCGTTGTCTTCCTCTTCCTCCTCGTCGTCCTCCACATTGATCACGGCATCTTCCTGCTGTTTGGTTTGGTTAATCTTGCTCTGCAGGTTGCTTGCTATCTCGTCGATCCTAGTTCTCTTCTTCACGGGCGATAAATCGAGAGGAAAGTCATTAGCGAGCTTCCTAGAGGCCTTAGCTACAAAATTGTTCTTGGAGGACAACCCAAGAATTGAGGTCTGACTTTTCTTCACAGTGCTGCTGGAAGAGGGGTGGCTGTCGGTCTCGTTTTCCAGTGGTAGGCTTGAGGGCTGCCCCTCAAATTTTGGCAAGTTGTCACAGAACGAATGTTTGTGCTGCTGATGGACTCTTAGCCCTTTCAGGGTGGTGGTGGAGTAATTGCACATGGTGCATTTGTAGGGGTGCAGGGGCGGGGCTTGTGTGGGAGGTGGTGGCGGCTGCGTGGGTGGTGGCTGTGGCTGGGGTGGCACCTGATGTGGCGGCTGGAGCTGCGGTGGCTGTGGCTGCTGGAGTGGCTGTGATGGTGGTGGTGGCGGTGGCGGTGGCGGTGGTGGCTGGGGGGGCTGTTGCTGCTGCAAGGGATCCAACATGGCTCCCGACTTCCTACCATTGATGCTGGGGCTCTCGTAGGACACCACGCCTTCATTCAGCGAGGAGGAAATGCTTTCGCTCTGGGAGTTCATAGCATCCCAATCTGACATAGTACCCGTGTGACACTGTTTATGAGCCCCAAGTTTTAATGAGCTCTTGCAAGTAAACGGACATTCGTCACATTTGTAGACAGCTGTCTTTCCAGATAAGTGGATGTTTTCTATGTGACGGGAGATGCTACGTCGATGCATGGTAAGGAAAGGACAAAAGGGGCACTGGAACCTATTCATGAATCTTCTAAACGGAATCCCCTTGGTCTCCAATAATTTGTTGCCATCGGAGCCCATCAGCTGCTCTGCAGACAGGCCTGATGTCTGGTGATCCATAGCATTTAAGCCATTCTCACTGTCTATTTCATTTAACTCTTCATCAGAACTAGAGTCATTTAGCATGCTGTTAGTTTCCAGGTCAGCAGAAGAATTGGTCATGTCAGTCATTCCATAACGGGATCTCTCTGCCAAGTTAACAAGGCCAGAATTATGAGGTGACTTCGGCTTCATCTGAGGGTAAGACATGGGCGAAAACTTGGAAGCTGAAGAATTGGGTCTCATGATGGAGTTGCCGATGGAGCCCCTGTAGTTGGAGACGTTGGTGTTGGGTATCTCCCGGCTTGCAGCATTCATGGACAGATACGTGGAATTGGATGGGGGACTGGGGGCATTCTTGTTCTGCACTTCAGGAAGATTAGTCCCTTCTTGTTGCTGTCTGAGGCTGGAAAGGATCTTGACCATGCTGCGGTGCTTCTTCATCATGTGGTCACACCAGCGTTCTCGGCGAGGTGTCTGGTAGCTGCACCACTCACAACAGAAGTTGCC
This sequence comes from Callospermophilus lateralis, assembly GCF_048772815.1. Lineage (NCBI taxonomy): Eukaryota > Metazoa > Chordata > Mammalia > Rodentia > Sciuridae > Callospermophilus > Callospermophilus lateralis. Next base: position 25,679,365 of record NC_135306.1, read on the forward strand.
TCGAGACTTGGTCAAAGGCTTCACCATGGATTCTAAGATGCTACGCTCCACAACCTCTGCTGGCAGTTCCTTGCAGGGGTCCTGCAGGGACACAGGAGGAACCACGGGGTCTGGCAAGGGGACGGGAGCAGGTGGAGGAGCTGTGCTCTCCTTCAGGTTGTTTTTGTGGTACATCTTCTGATGCTTAATTATTCTTGCCCTCCTTGGTGACTTATATGTGCAAAACTGGCAAGAGAAGACCTTTCCAAATCCCTCGTGCATCATGATATTATAATTTAAGGATCCTGGGACGGGAGGTCCTGCTGAACTCCCTTCAGCTTGAGCCCCATGGACCTTCCTAGTGTGTTCTATGAGGAGGGTTTTTGACCTGAAGTAGCGTACGCAGAACTTGCATTGAAAAAACTTGTTTGTTGGTTTGGGATTAGGGGCAATATGCTGACCATAATATCCTGGACTGTGGCCATAGTAACTTCCGGTCCCCAATGCAGTTGCATTTTGACCTAGAGAGAATGAACATATAAGCCAAATGAGAAAAGAGAATTAAGAAATTCAATCATGCAAATCAGTATCATTTCAATTATTCTTCATTAATAAACATCATATTTGGAAGGCCTTGTGCCTCAAGATGCTTTCATGAAGAGATTTCACAGAGCACTAACGAACAGACATGCATGGCCCCTTCTCCCTGATGAAGATGCAGTGAACGGCTCTAGTTACCACCCTCTCTTCATCCAGAAATGAGCCACAGAGCTAGAAAAGTACCAATTTCATAAACTACGATATTTAATTCTAAAACTTTTGTTCTCAAAACTAAAGAGTAGGAGACAGGAGGAAGCTAGAAGGACAAAAACCTAGGCCCCTCTAGAGAGAAAAATGATGCACAAGCCAAAGAGCAAGAAACTCCACAGAAGCCACACATATCCAGAACTCTGGCTGCAGGCTAAAAATAAATGAGAGCAATTAGAATACACCAGATATGCTGAGTTTAGTATAGAGTTACCTGATAAATCCTCGGCAATCGCAAACTCATCCTTTATAGAAGAAAACTCCACCTCCGTCTGATTACTGGCATTCATGGACCCGGATCGTGGCTCATCGTCATTGTCCTCAGCAACATCAGTTGGCTGCAGAAATGCTGTGTGGACATCCTGAATGTGTGCCTTGAGATCTTCATAAGATGGGGCTCTGAAATCACAGCCATCACACTGAAGCACCTCCATGATCCGGGTCTACTCTCTCACATTAGGAACCTGCAGAGAAGTCAGAAGAAAGCATTGTAAGGAATGCACCAACCCCATACCTCAAGCCGAGGGGGCCACACGGCTGTTCATGGAGAAAATTCCAATATCATCAGTACGTTGTTCTTATTCAGCTTTGCCAGCCGGAACCCTGGCCAAAGACAGGCAATCAGACATAATAGAGACGATGTCCTTGACTTCATAACTTCAAAGAAGAAAAGAAAACCCAGATAAACGTTTTGGGGGGTTTGATAGATCTTCAAATGTCATTTGTCAAGGAAACCCTTAATACTTCACAAGTTTTAGCAGTTTCCGAATGTCTCCACTAAATTCAAATTTCTTGGTAACTTAATATTGACTTTGGTTCTGCCTCAGACTGATTTTTCTTTTGGAACTAGAGTCTTCTTAGAAGTACCGGAGGCTGTCCACACGGGAGAAAGGGCAAATCTCAATCTCCACAAGCCGTTTTAATGTTATTACATGGGTGTTTTATCACAAAACGGTGGAACAGTATTGAAATCTTGGGAGTGGTGGATTCTATTCTCATTTGTACTATTTTAATATCCTCACTGATATTGGGGCCCACCTGTTTGCCAAATAGTTTAGTTTTTTTTTTTTCCTCGTCCATGAGTTAAACGGTTATTTGCTCTTTTGCCACCTACCAATTAAAACCTGACAGCTACTCCAATCTAATTAGGTCATAAAATATTTCTCATGGGGTTTTCAAACAACCGGCTTTAGATGACAATCCAGTTTCTAGTTTAAAGTTGCACCTTGGCAACTCGATCGACATTAAGACAAGAGAAGCTTGCAGTTTTGGAGAAGGGCTTCCTAAGTCCTGATTTTGTCTATTTCCTCTTCTCTCCTTTACAAATGTGAAGTGCATACTTGGATGCAAAAGCTGTGAACCTGGTGTGGAATAAAGCAAAACCTGCCCAGCCACCTTCTCTGCTAGTTTCGATAGGACTGAAGTGTACAGAAAACTTCATACTAACTCAATGGAGAGTCCCACTCTCAAGAAGTCAAAAAATGTATTACAAAGGTGTCATCCTGCCTATCCAAATCTATATCCTACCTCGAGATAGCCTGTTATCATCTTAATGAGTTATGTCATTAAGCTCACAAACTCTACGGAGTCATTGTAATCTAGAACCAGATGTCCAAGAACTAAAGCTGAAGCCAAATCTATTTTATGATGCAATTTTTTTTCTGTTACTTTTCTTATAAAAGATAAATGATTTCTGCAGGAGGAACAAAGCCCAGTAATAATATGTCAATGTAGTACAAGGAGCCGTCGCATGAGGATTTTCTCTGAAAGAATGCTCCTCCTGATAGCCTGCTAAAATAACTTCTGGCAAAGTCCAGCTTTGGACACACTGAGCTTGCAGAGTGAGACGCAGATATTTACCTCCTCTTCTTTCACCCAGCCATTTATCCTTTTTCAATAAACATTGAACTGTGCACCAGAGTCTTTTCAGCTAACTAAGTCTCAATATTCCAGATCCACAAGCTTTTATGTCTAAGCACCAACCCAAATTGTGTGGAAGAGGTTGCTATCAGCTCTGGATCAAATTACAGCAGTCAGAGGCCCCACCCCACTTCTCCTTTGCACAGTCCATTAGACCTGAAAACAAATTTTTCCATGGTGCGGACAACTCCTGCATTTAGAACACTTCACAGAAAAAAGCAGATCATCCAGGGCGCACTCCCCATCCCCCCGGCTTAGTCCTTTCATCTCAGCCAAACAAGCCACAGCTCTGCTGAATGTGTTTATCACACTTTCAAGAGATAGGAGCTCCTGCGTCACTGGAGCTCTAAGACTCACTAAGCTGCCCTAGTCCTCTGAGCTTTAGAAGCAGCCATTTTAGCTCAGAGCTTCTCCTCCGTGCACAACATGGCTTCTGGATCCTGCTAGGCTGACAATCACCAGTGAATGCTACGAGGGCAGGCTGGGCTCCTCCTCTGCTCTTCTCTTCCCAACAAAGAATGAACTGTTTTCATTTCTTTCCGAAAAGCAGCACCTTTCTCCTCCTCAAATGTCATTCACCAAGATCTCCAAAGGTTCTTTTATTCCATGATTGATATGCTGGCTTGTGAGTCCTAGCTGAGCACGGGCTAGAACAGGACGACCCAGGACCAGACCCTCTTCTACAGCAGGGTCTGGGGGGACCCTGGGGGGGGGGGGGACCTCCACAACGCCTTGGCTTCTTGGGAGTCGTCCTTCCAGGCACAGAAGACATAGCATCCAATGGGGCTTGCCAGATTCCAAAGTCTAATGACCTTTGTTAATCACCAGCCAGTCTGTCTGCATCAGCAGACCCTGCCAACAGACACACCCTTCAACACAAAGGCTGTAGCTATTCCTTTTAAAAGAGGTTCTCTGAAAGCTCCATTGTGTAGCGGAGAGGAAAACAAAATCTCTTCCCTTCAAAACTTCAAGCCTTTAGAAATAATGCAACAAAAGGCTTTCTGCTGTGTGTCTTTTGGAAAGTTTGAGCCCGCTTTGCACAACATCAACAAAAATGACGGCTCCGCACAAGGAAAGCACCGCACCTACAGCATTAAGTCATCCACCCGGAGATGGAATTCATCTCTCTTGGTGCAGCTCTCTTAATATCTTGGTGTCTTCTGAAGCTGTTATCAAGGATGCTAACCTCACTGGCTACAAACACAAACCAACAGTCTCCTTGTTCTGCTACAAAGGAGATTAAAGGGTAATGAGATCAGAAAAAAAGGGCCACTGATTTGGAAAAAGAAGAGATGATGAAAGTGATTTTCTAATGGGTTCTAGCTTTAATGTTGTTGCAGTCCCGACCTCAAAAATAGCTCAGAGCCTTAGAAGAGGTTAATCTCCAGGCTGCTGAGAGAACTGGCGGCAGGTAGAGCCGAATGGCCTTCAATTTGATGTCTGCACCAAGACGGAAATGAGGATGCAGCCTACTTTGAAAGCCTCTTTGCCTTTGTGTACACATTTCTCCTGAAGATGCTGACAGAAGAAGCAAACAGAAATTGCTGGCATGGCCCAAACAATCAAAGAAACAGAAACTTGATATGTTTATGAGATGGTAGATGTACACTCGAGCAAAAGGCAAGAGTAGGAGAAGAAATGAGGAACGAAGGACAGACAAAGAAAGCTGGACCTGGGGATGACCTGCCCATCTATCAACCAGAATATGGGCTTTTTTTGCAGCAGATGGTGATCTTCTAGAAAAAAAAGATGAGAAGTGAAGCCCCGTGCATGTGACGATTCCATCAACTCAGAAGAGTGGTGACCCTTAAGGGGCTAGCCTAAGAGGCTACAGAATTATGATTCCAACTTAAAAGCCTTGACCTCAAATCCACCTACTTCACTTTATAACACTGCGATTATGAGATTAGCAATATTTTTTTTTCTCACCAAATCAGAAAAATCAAAAAGCAGAAAAGGAAGCTTTCTGAACTAAAGGAAAAGAAACACTATTTGGAAGGTCATGAGATCAATCTACAAATCCAACAAGCACCCCCCTCTACCTCCGACTCCCAATGCAAGACCTCCAGGCCCCTGAAGGTCAAACAGGCTTCCTTTAGGAGCATCCATCTTTAAACACCACCCCTGCTGGATGCCTGCAAAGTGAATCCAGATTCATTCTCCAACAGCCGACACCTGATGTGACTGGTCCTCCTGACATGAAAACACTAGACAATCCTAATTATTTGTTGTTCTTCAAACTTCTTATTTTGGGTGGCTGGTTTGTTTGGTTTCTACTTATGATTTGCAAATTTCAAAATGTGGAGTTTTGATGGGAAACTCCAGAATCAGTCATCCATTTTGACAAACACCTGAAGACATTAGAGAGCCTCTAGAGATCCCCATTAAAGATGTGGGATGTACACACTAGAATGGGGACAGGGACACGATGGACACAGGCTGATCTTTCTCGGTCTCAAGAACACCAGCTTCCATTGGTACCAGCTGTCCGCCCACCATCTGTGCTCAGAATTCCAGAGGTGCATGTGCCTCCATTTTTCACCTGGAAAGAAGAAAGCAGACTACTGCAGCCTGATCCTGTGTCCTTCCAACTCACTGCTCAGATGTAACTGGAGAGGGGAGGCGTCCTTGACGTTTCCCAGCCTTCTGGCAAGCCTGCCACCGTCCAGCCTTGTCCAGGTCAGCTTGGCAAGCACTGCTCTCTCTTTGAGCTTGATGGCCAAGAGCAGAACGTGGTCCTCAAGTCAAAACCCCAAATGTCTCCAGGAAGCGACCAAATTAAAATGCACAGTCCTTGCCTGGATCTAACCTGTTCTCTGACTGAAGGCCTGCAGACCAGAAATAAAGCCGAGAAGCCCACAGCCACGTGATCCAGTGGCAACTAATTATAACCTTCAAAGCCTTTGAGAAATGGATCCAGATACACCATAAGGTGCTCTTCCTCTGGCCACTCCAGAAACCTACTTTCATTTACAAGACACTGAGCTCCCCAGTTCTCCTCAGACACAGTCTAACCAAGGGCTTTAGTTAGCACCTGTTGTTTGCCCTTTTCTGACTTTCCTTTCCTGTGAATGGAAATACTAATTACTTGGGGACAGGTGACAGCACGCATACATGTTGGAACAGAAACAAAAATACAGAAAAATCAGGAACCTAAAGACCATTCTTAAAAATGTATTTACAGACCAAAAGCTGTTGTTATGATAAGCTCAGTTGTGGGGTATATTGGGAAGCTAATATTTCTAATTGCAAGCCCCAGGACCAAAGGATTAAAAAATGGGGGATAAACACTAATTAACAAACTTGGGAATGTTGGGGTGCTATTCTTTGCAACAAGGGTTGTTCTAGAACACCATTAATCATTTATTCTTGTCACAGCCAAAATGAAGTTCTGACAATTTAAAAACCATTTAAAGTGTCTTTGTAAACAGCATTGGACTGAGAAGCTGAGATAAAATCTCAGGAACAGTAGTTAGAAAATCAAATCCATAAATGCCAATATAGAAAATCTAAGTAGGTAGGTAGGTAGATAGATAGATAGATAGATAGATAGATAGATAGATAGAATTTCTTGACTAACTCAGATATGGGCCTGTGTACTACAAATTTAACAAGAACTAGCGTGAATCAGTCCTTTTCTGAATAAGTTCAAATGACATGTACTCTTCCCCATGTTATAGTTTAAGAAAAAAATAAACTAACAAAGAACTTGCAACAGCAAGCTACCTTCATCGATCCCACAGCATTTGGTACAACTATAGATCCTGGCTCACCATGTGGTATCTTCAAATGTCCTATCAAATGTTTATACTGTTTGCTACATGATCTAAGCAGTTCTGTGTACACTTGGCAATTCACCACACTAATGAAAGGTTTAACATATCAGGGAGGATAAATAATTAAGGAATTCAGAAGGGAGACACAGCTGTTCTTCAAAACCAAATTTTCAGAAGAGAAAGGATTAATTTGCAATCACATATGTAACCCCCAATATGAGACCAAATTTAAATAGTAGCAGGGAAATACCATGAGACCAAGTCCTGCCAATGTGAGTGGTCTCTGTTGTATATGGCTGGCCTGGTCCATCTGTGGGGACTTGTATACCAGCACAAAGTCTGAAGCAAGCAATTTGCAGATTAATAACCCAGTCGCCTTCTAGGTAAGGATGCTAGTCTTGAGGTTATCTCTTAGGTTAGGTTTGCTCTCCTAAAGAAAAGTTTTCAAGTATTAAAGTATTACGCTGGAGTAATATTTCATAGCAGATACCTTTGGGATCATCATTAAAATAAGATGAGCATCTAGGGATGTAATCCAAGTGGCTAGAAAATGTCAGATATGCAAGGAAGAAGTGATTCTGGCTAAGTGACCTGTTATGAAAGCAGGTAGTGAGAGTCTAATACAGAAAGAGATACTACAGACCTTCTGGAGAATTCCTGCATTCCTTTGCAATGATATAAGGCTAATTGAGGCCAACAGGCCAGTAGGCAGTCTGCCAGCTCTCCCGTCCTTAGAAAAGGAAGCGTGTGATTTGAGCAAGGAGATAAAAGGAGAGAAGGGACAAGAAAAGAAAGGGAGGAAGCAGGGTGGTATCTCGGTGGCTTCAGACCTCATTGTCTATAAAGGGGAACCTGCAGTTCACCAGATAACTCTAATTCTGAGAAGTGTCTGGACGACGTTCTCAAGATGTGGGTTAGACAGAACGAAGACTCCTCTCCCACAGCAAAATTCTCAAAACGCAACCATGACAAATGAGAGTCCAGCTCATGATGTTCTTTCAAATAATGGGAAATCAGTCGGTGTGGAATGAATAAATGAGACACGATAAGTCCAGAGGAATTCTCTGAAATGCCATGAGTTCACCAGGAAGTTCCTTGGAAACTTTGAAGCCACTCTTGCCCGAGCATTGAGAGCCAGAGATAACTGACTTCTCTCCTTAAGAGCCAAACCTCACCCCAACGACAGAGACAGAAAATCACGGTGTTCCTTTATAGACTCTTCAGAATGCTGGCTGGGTTTCCACAGGCACTTTCCACACTACAAGGACTCTCATTATAAAAATTGTAAAATTAAAGGGAAGTTGCAGATATGCTGCTGGGTCTTCATTACAGAACTGATTAAGACGCACAGTAAGCAGAAGCTGCAGAAAGAGGCCTCCTCCACCTCAACAGAGGCCAGCACTACACTGGCTCTCTCCCTGCAGGCCCTCAGCCTCACCCAACTCAGGTGGTGGACGCACCTTCCTGGCTAAAACCACTCCTGGCCCATAAGCTCCAGCCACACCCAACACGCCTTCATTCTACGGTGGATTCAGAAAACTTTTCAACAACTTACCTTGCTCTCTAGGAGTAGCTGAAGAAAACCGTTGGACAGCTGCTGACTTAAGAGGGTGTGAGAAAGTTTTGCCAAAGGAACTTCTCTTATTTGGGGGAAAGCCCACAAAAATCCCAGTCTAATCTCTTGGGAGTCTTGCTCACTCATGGATTGTTCGAAAAAATTCAGACAAGCCCATTTACAGCAACACGGACAGAGCAGAAGGACATGATGTTAAGTGAGATAAGTCAGGCATAGAAAGATAAATACCATGTGTTTAAACTTATATGTGAAAGCTGAAGCTGATCTCAAAGAAAACAGAATAGCAGTAATTATAGCCTGGGAAGAGTGTGGAGTGGGAAGGATGCAGGGAGGGTGGCTAATGGGTATAGGGTTGAAACTGGACAGGGGAAATAACATTATACTACTACTACTACTACTACTACTACTACTACTACTACTTCTACTACTACTGCTACTACTACTGCTACTACTACTGCTACTACTACTGCTACTACTACTACTACTACTATTATTTTGGGGGTGGTGGGGATTGAACCCAGCACCTTGTACGTGATAGACAAGCTGAGACCAGCCACTAGGAGGAATGATTTATAATACTACACAGTGCAGTGGGATTACTGAGGGTGACATGTAATTGAATATTTCCAAATAGTTACAGGGAAGATTTTTAAATGTTGCTAACACAAAGAAATGACATAGAATGCTGGATACGCCATGACTCCGATATGATCACCACACATTATCTACAGGCATTGAAATGCCACACTGTACTCCATAAATATGCCAATTAAAAATATACTACGTTAGCACAAAATTTTTAATTAAAAAAAAAAAAATTCCGACAAGTCACTTCCTTTAGATGAGAATGACCAGAGTCTGCAGGTAAAAAGGGTGAGCCCTGGTACAACGATTCTTCCAGTCAAATTCCTTATATCAGACAATATTGATTACCTAAGCCTGGCACCTGGGGGGCTTCCTGTCTCTTTCCAAATCGTGGCTCTTCATCTCATCACCCTGTCAAGATGAAAGTCCTAAGCAGCCTGCTTTCCAGAAAGGCAAATGGTGGCTAGGTCTACATAGACCACAAACACATTCAAGTCCTCCTACAATAGGAGATTGATTGCATTTCCCCTCCTCTTAGCCTCCACCTGTAGCAGAAGCCATTGGAAAGCCGTCCTTTCTGCTGTCAAACTAACCAACTGGCTTATTCAGATCCATTGGTGTTCCCACCCTTGCTTCAATAAATTAATAGACTCTGACAGTATAGGCCTGGCAGATACCCAAGAATTAGAATTTTGAAAAAAGAACAGCTAAGAAAATTTTTTTCTTACAGTCGCCAATCTACTTTCACCATGTAAGTTTATTCTTAAAAGAAAAAAAAAAAAGCTTAGACACTTATCTGTCAACACAACTGTAGACTTCATCACCATGTGAAAACACTAGTGTTCAGGTATTGGCCAAGCCCCACATCCCATAAATCCTTAATGAAGAAATCCCACTCTAGGGGCTGAGGATGCAGCTCAAGAGTAGAACACTTGCCTCGCATATGTGAGGCCCTGGGACCAATCCCCAGCAGGGGGTGGGACAGGAAAAAACACCCACTTTCATCCAAGCAGATTAGGAGTTTCAGCTTGTTCACTCTTGGGCTGTTCAAAAAAAAGCCATGCAGAAATGCCTATCCAGCCAATTAAAGAATTTGTTCTCGGGTCACTGAAACCAAAAAGTGACAGTAGGTGTGATGTCTCTGCCTGCCATCTTTACCTTGAGCCATTCTTTTGAGGCCCTTACTTTGATCACTTTGCTAAATGAAGAGATTAGACCAGGGTGTTCAACCTTTTTGTCTAAGAGACCGTTATACAAGTTTCCTTCTCATATTTTAAGACTTTTTTCCTTATTAAATTCATTCCCTTACTTTTTATGATTATTCAGAGACACACAAATGCCAATCTCCATTCGCTACCTTCAAAATTCAAGACGAGGCTCTAAAGGTCTATCTTTCAAGAGGGTTCCCCTGACAACTCTCTCTCACATTTGTCACCATTGCTCTGGTGAATGTGAGCCCCCTTCCCACAATGACACCCACAGTTCCTCTCTACCATATTAGGACACGTTGTTTCCTTCCTATTGACATGGCACTTGTTTTTCTGTAGTCTGTCCCTCCCACTGGAACACAGTACCCCAAGAGTGGGTTGTCTGTCTGACTTGTTCACATTACTATCTACAGACCTAGGGACAGGATACTCAGTGTACCCAATAGGTACTCTGCAAATATGAGTTGAATGAATGAAGGAGTGAATAAAAAAAAAATTTTAAAAATGAGTCAGAGCTTTTGAATGATAAGTTCTAACTGACCACAGAACAAGAAAAAGACTGGTAATGAGAAATGAATTCTTCTACTAATCCTATATTATCAAAGTAGTGATCAGGGAAATTTTCCATCACCCCCAACACAGGGATATCTGACAATATCTGCTGATAGTTTTAGCTATCACAGTTGGAAGGGTGTTGCCAGCATCTAGTGGGTAGAGGCTAGGGACACTGCTAAGCACTCTAGGATGCACAGGGAAACTCTCCTAAGAAAGAATTCTTTTATCCAAAATGTCAATGGTGCTGAGACTGGACACCCTCTCACAAGTGATCCCTACGTATTTTCAGTCTCTGCATCTAATCCACCTGATTTTACAAGCCTTTCCTGGGGTCCCGGCTGGTCAGTTTCTGGCCCAGGAAATCGATACCTTTTCTCCCAGCTCTAAGATTTACAACTCTGTGGCTCTAATTGATCTTAGCAGCCAAATGATATCATGAGTTTTTCTATTTTTCTGGTTTTGGAATTTTGCCAAAATTTTTCCAAGAAGAATCCAAGATTAAGGGATATGACTATTTGGAGTATCCTTCTTTAGTGGAAAGGCCCTTGTGCCATTGACAATCCTGTGGGCTTTGGGAGTAAAGGCCAATGTCATTAAAAATGGTCCAGTTCTACACTTAAAAAGTGGCCTCCAACTAAAAATCTCTGCAAAAAACACAAGGCATATTTTCTTCTCTCCGATGTGTAAAATTATCTTCTTTCAAAGTGATGGGCCCCTAGGCTACTCAAAATCACTCTTTAGAGAACGAATAATGTGTTCTTCTTTGCTCTTATATCCCCAGAGCCCAGCACAGGTCTGGCCCTAATGAGATCTGTGGTATGAATGACTACCTATATGCATGCCTGCTTCCTGGAGAAACTGACCAGTGGAATCAACTCACACAAATGTTTAGGAACTTGAGCAATTCCAGAAAGCCTCTAATAGATGAGAAAAATGAACACTTAGTGTTACACAACTCCCAACTCAGGAAGCCACACCACAGTGATTAGCTGACTACCAGGACACCAGAAAGTCCCCACCTGTGCTTGATATTTAAGTGGCCACCTTCCTCTTCCTCCTCATCCCTCTACACTGGTCCAGTCCACCCACAAATATATCACGATACGAAGCAGCCCCAGCTGATATGACACCTGGGACATCACCTGTGTCTCCACTTGAAACCATCTGGTCACCTTTCCTCCCCAAAATTCCTTTTCATTTTTGTTTGCAAAGTATTCTGGAAGGAGGAGGAACAATTCTCCCCCTACACATCAAAACTGTAAAGACATTTTCAGTGGCAGGCAGTGTAACACATTCAGGTAGGAGTTTTCTCTCCTTAGTACCCCTGGAAAACATCGAAACAATATATTACTGCTGCTCTCCTTAAGTCAAAGAGAAGAGCCCACTCTAAAAGTTAATCACCCATAAGGCCATAATGTTCACTGGAGAGGAGATCTTAAAGACCAGATAGTCCAAGCTGGTCCAACATCTTCATCTTTAAAATAGTGAAACTGAGGTCTCAAGAAAAGTACAACCTGCCTATCCTTCTGGAACACTCTCTGGTGACAAATTCTCTAAACTGAGAAAGGAATTCAGCAGTATGGAGACTCCCTAAGTATTATTCAGATTGCCAGCAACTATTCACGTAGTCTCCATATATTCTCAGTAACAAGTATCTTTCTTCACTGGGGAGGCAGATTCCAGAATAACCCCCCCCCCCCGCATTTCTCCTCTGCCCTGAATTCACACTCAGGAGATTAACTGAAAAGATGCAAAATACATTGTCTGCAGTCTGACTGTTCAAAGAGCTTCTTAGGTATGCAAGCCGTGCGTTCATACTTTGGAAACACATTTGGAAGACTGAAAGTTGCTGACAAAGGTATGCAAAGAAAAACAAGAGCTATAACACTGAATTATCTTTCTTCAGAATCCAACCTCATGGAATGAGAACAAGGTTATGGAGTAGCTTTACGCCTGCCAAATCTACCCCATGAGAAACATCGTCTTGTTTCTTATGGAAAGTGTGCACTGCCAACAAATCAGTGAAGAGACTGGCCGAATAAGCCTTAAGGGTAACTGAAAATATCAGGGTCAGTTCCACGTAAAACAGGTAGGGAAAGAGCAGTCGGTCCCACGGAGGCCTGGCAAGAAAGCCAACCTCCCTGTGGCACATCTAGAAGTGGCTCACACCAGTGATATCAGAACCTTGCTGATAGCAAATTTCAATTCAAACTATACACTGCCATCAAACCAACTGCAACTTAGCATATTTTTCTTTATTGACTCACACTATTGTATCCTTTATTTATCTGTCTTGATTCCTAGTGGTTTTTTAAATATCCATCTGGTAGACATAAAAAAAAACTGATAAAAATATCAGAACATCTGAGATCAACTTATTAAATACTTTCATACAGGTCTCTTACAAAAGTCGACCATCGTTCTAGTGAGAAGATACTGCAATTTGCACATTTGTTCACGTTCTTCCTCCATGTACAATGTTTACTGACATTCTGCACGTCTAACTTACCCCCATGCATGAAGGCAGAGGTTCTCAAAGTCTATTCCCTGGATGAATAGCATCTGCCTTATCCAAAAATTTGGGAAGAAGGCAAATTCTCAGGTTCCACCCCAGGCTTGAATCAGAAACTCCAGAGGTGAGGCCAAGGATCTGTTCTAACACACCCTCACAGCAAATCCAATGCTCACAGATGTTTTACACCCAAGCTTGAGTTTTCTTCCAGTATGAAACAGACCATCAGCTACCAGGGCATCCCCTCTCCACTGCTCAGGAGCCCTACGTCAATTGATGTTGACTGAATGAGCAAAATAACAGCTAGGCAGTCCTTGAAGAGCATGTTTTCGTCAGCTTTTTGCTGATGTGACTAAAGGACCCAACCAGCACCAATTATAGAGAAGGCTAGGTTTATTTGAGGGCTCATGGTTTCAGAGGTCTTAGTCTATAGAAAGCTGGCTCCATTCCTTGGGGCTCAAAGTGAGGCAGAACAACATGGCAGAAGAGTGTGGCAGAGGGAACCAGCTCACATGGTGATCAGAAAGCAGAGAGAGACTCCACTCGCCAGAAAGAAATATATACCCAAAGCCACACCCCATTTCCCCACCTCCTCCAGCCACACCTACCACTTCAATTACCACCCAGTTAATTCTTATCAGGGGATTAAATCACTGCTTGGGTTAAGACTCTTATAACCCAATCATTTCTCCTCAGAACCTTCTTGCATCGTCCTGCACGTGAGATTTTGGGGGGACACCTCACATTCAAATCACGATAGAGCATAACAGAACTAATGTTTGGAAATATTTAACTTCTTATTCAGCAATTAATGGGAAAATACTAAGTTGCAGATCCAGCATCAAAAGCAAGTAAGAATACACTCAAACAGACAATCATTGTCCTTAAAAGAACAAATGTCAGGGCCCAACCAATGCTGATATCCATTATACAAGTAAATGTTGGTGAGGATGTGAGGGAAAAGGCACACTCATACATTGCTGGTAGGACTGCAAATTGGTGCGACCACTCTGGAAAACAGTTTAGAAATTCCTCAGAAAATTTGGAATGGAACCACCACTTGGCCCAGCTATCCCACTCCTCATTTTATACCCAAAGGACTTAAAATCAGCATACTACAGTGAGGCAGCCACATCAATGTTTATAGCACCTCAATTCACAATAGCCAAACTATGTTATTAACCTAGATGCCCTTCAACAGAATAGTGGATGAAGAAAATGTGGTGTATATATACACAATGGAATATTACTCAGCCTTAAAGAGGAATGAAATTATGACATTTGCAGGTAAATGGATGAAGCTGGAGAATATCATGCTAAGTGAAATTAGCCAATCCCCCCAAAAAACAAAGGTAAATGTTTTCTCTGATACGCAGATGCTAATCCACAATAGAGGGTGGGGGCTAGGGAAAAATAGAGGTACTCTGAATTAGAGAGGAGTGGAGGGAGGGCAAGGGATATAGGAAATAGGAAAGATAGTAGAATGAATTGGACATTATTACCCTATAAGTATATATGATTACAGGACCAGTGTGATTCTACAACAGTACAACCAAAAGAATGAGAAGTTATACTCCATTTATGTATGATGTGTCAAAATGCATTCTACTGTCATGTATAACTAATTAAAACAAATTATTTTAAAAAAAGAATTAAAAAAAAAAAACAACAAAAAAAGAATATTCAGTCATGAGGCGAGTAGATAAACACTACAATATAATGGTCATGGCATGGTGTGCTTAAGAGTTCTGAAGTAGGATACGGCCATCTACAGAGGAAAGAATTAGAAAATTTTATCCAAAAGATGCTAAGAGGTGGTTAAATCCTCAGGATCCTGGAATCAAGAAGATTTTGTGATAAATAAAGTCTTATTACAAACACTTCTGATCATCTGATTGCTGCACTAAAGCTAAGATGCAGAGTTAAACGCAGAGTGAAGACCAACAACTAAATTCACAAAGGTGTTTGAAAATCCCTCAAAAGCAGCGTATATGCTTTAAGTTAACGAAGAACTTCCAGAAAAGAATGATGGCTAATTGTCTCAAACTGTAAGCAAAGGCTTGGCTGAAGGAAAGAAGAGAAAAATAGGAAGAAAAAAAAGAAAAAAGAGAGAGAGAAAAAAAAGTTTGCCCCCCCCCCAACCAAGAGAACTCAATGGTCCTCAAATCAAACACAGAACTTAAAATCATATTCACAGAGTTCAGAGATAAAATTCACCACATCCCACCCAGGAACACAAGACGAGCCACTGAGACTCAAACTCAGGTTTCAGAGGGAGAACAGAGTGGGCTAGAGGAGCAGATGTCCAGAGAGAATCACCTTCATTATCAGGGGGCTGAGAGAAAGTTCCAACTGTTCTAACCCAAAGACAAGATGGGAAGAAAGACACTCGGGGAAAGACATGGAAAAGACCAGGGAGCCATCAATTTTGAAAGAACAGGACACAGAAAGAGATTATATACAACAATTAACCGAGATGCTGTGGAAGAAGAGATCAAAGATGAGATGATTAGACATCAGCATCAGATGAAAGGGGAGCAGGCAGTGGAAGAAAGAAACTGATGACAAAAATAGTATCACTGTAGAACTAATAAATAGATTAAAGTTATGAGAGGCACGATCCACAAACCAAAAAAACAAAGTTGATGATGTGGAAAACAGTCTTCAAAAACTGCACAGAATGCAGAGGGAAACGGACAAGATGAAAGCAGGTAGAGAAGATGACAGATGAGGTCTGAAGGCAGAGATCCAGCACACAGATAAAAGTCTTCTCCATGTAGACAGCAAGGCAAAACAAAGCAAAACAAAATAGGCTCAAATCCATGATAGCAAATATCTGAAAGGCTGGCGTAGCTGACGTCCCATGGAGAAGTAATACAGAATCCTCAAAACGGAAACATCTTGGTGAAGTTACAGGATTTCAAGGGCAAACCCTGGATTCAATTAACATTAAGGCATTTAAAAATCACTGGATCCCAGGGGGAAGTTAGGTGGCCTCCGAGTTTTTCACCGTAACATTCAGGGACAGAAAACAGTGAAGCAGTATCTACACAGGATTGAGAAAGAGAGGACAAGACCCAAGAACTCAGTCCCCAACTAAATTCCCAACCACGCATAAAAGTAAGAAAAGAGCAATTTCCAACTGGCACAGTCAAGGAATGCAGCTCCTAAGTAACTTTCTTCAAATCTACTCATTGGTGCATGACAGATTCAACCTAGAAGGCTCAAACTCATGCGCACAGACAGAATTTTCAGGGAAGCAAACGCCCCTTGTGTACCAAAACCACTTACCCTCAGAACTAAGAGCAAATAATTCATAATACTTGCAAAATAAAATTATAATCCTGAGTGTAATAATTTCAATAATAAATTCATAGTCATCATAAAAGTCTATAGAATTGGGAAAAAATTGTCCAGCATAACAACAAAATTAAGAGGTGGGGTAAAGAAAACAGCACGTGGGCAGATGTCCCGACCTCTATAGCAGGACGTGATAAACACTCGGCATTGTTTCATTCCTGAAGTCAATAAGACCCCAAACAGAGGGATACACACATTAATTAAAGTTAAAAATTTAATTAGTAATAAAACAAAAAAACAGACTATACAGCTTTTTAATTGCTAGAGCAAGGAAATCAAAGAAAATGCAGATCGTGTAGTAAAAGGCAGAAGAGAAAGGAAATTACACAGAAATATAAGAGAGAATGCATAAAATTAATTACAACCAAGTGTATACGTTATCTCAATAAATGTGAATTGGATAACTCCTCCTCCGGAAAATATCCCCAGAGTGGATTAAAAAGAAAACTCTAATTGCATTTTGTTTATGAGACACACATATAGTCAAGTGACACAAAAAGTTTGAATGTATTAATGTGGCCAAAGATATATCAAGCAAGAGAAAGTAGAGCTCATGATTCATATTATTCACAGTTAAATTCAAGATACAAAAAGCTTTTAAGATGATGAAGATGAACACTTAATAACAAAAAGTGAACAACTCACAATGAAGATTTATTACAAATGTTTATACACCCCTAACGGCACTAAATAAATACTGGAAAAAATAGTAACAGATACAAGAATCAGGCATAAGCATTTACCAGGCTAAATGAAGAAAAGAGAACTGAAGATACAATTAATATAATTAATAAAGTCAAGTTAAAAGCTACATTTCAAATTTTATATCCCGGAAATAGAAAACATACTTTGTATTTCTTTTAATTTTTTTCTTTTTTAGTTGTAGATGGAACCAATACCTTAATTTTAATTTATGCATTTTTATCTGGCGCTGAGAATTGAACACAGTACCTCACACATGCTAGGCAAGCGCTCTACCACTGAGCCACATCCCAAGCCCACATACTTTCATTTTTTTCAAGCATCTGTGAGATATTTACAAAGGTTGTCAAGTGCCCATGGAGGTTTCCAAAGTCTTTAATGACAGAATTAAGAGACAATAAATTACAAGTGGAAAAATGTCTATAATTTCTACTCACAATTCAATAAAGCTAGGGGAAAAGAGAAACAAATTTCCAAACACTTGGAAAATTATAAATGATTTCTGGGATAATCACAAAAATTCAACTGAAGAACATGATTTTTAAAATATTACATATTAGCCAAGCCCAGTGGTTCACACCTATCATCCCAATGGCACAGGAGGCTGAGTTAGGAGGATGAAGTTCAAGACCAGCCTGGGATTCTCTGCAAGAGAGTCTCAAAAGTAAGAAGGGCTGGGGATATAGCCCAGTGGTAGAGCACCCCTGGGTTCAATCTTCTCCAATACCAATAAAAATTAAAAAAAAAAAAAAAGAAGAAGAAAAATGTTACAAAAGAATGTAACTTTTTTGATAAAAGTGGTACTTAGAGGAAATTTCATAGCTCTATGAAAACTGTAAATCAAAAAATAATAACTCACCAAGAATGACCAAGAAATGATTAAGTGAATCAAAATATCTAACTCAAGTATAAAGAAAAAAGGATTTAATTATGATAACGACAGAAAAATCAGAGGGGGACATGGTGACCCACGCCTGTAATCCCAGTGTCTTGGGAAGGTGAGGCAGGAGGATCTTGAATTCAAAGCCAGCCTCAGCAACTTAGCAAGGCCCTAAGCAACTTAGTGAGACTATGTGGATGTGGGCCAATGCATTTATACAAGAAAAAAAAAAAGTTAAGTATTGGAAAAGAGATTATCTGGGTATAGGTACAGATCAATGACTAATCTTCTACCTAATGATTTGAAATTTTTTTAACAAGATTTTATGACTTTAACATTTAAAAATAATCACCAAGTGTAAAGCAACTTGATTGGACAAGAGTGATTTGACAAGAGACTGGTCATCAACGAATTTAACTTCCTCACTTCAGGTCACAAAGAATTCTGACTTCTGCATACCATGACATTCCTAAGTGCCCCTGGGTTCAATCCCTGGTATCAACAATAACGATTAAAAAAAAAAAAAAAATCAGGAATTGGGCTGGGCTTGTGGCTCAATGGTAGAGCGTTTGCCTAGTAAACGCTAGTGTGAGACACTGGGTTCAATCCTCAGCACCACACAAAAAATAAATAAAATAAAGGTATTGTGTCCAACTACAACTAAAAAAAGATATTTAAAAAAATCAGGAATCAAAATATCAAATAGTAACAAAACTGACTCAGCTACCATTATATTTTAAAGATTATAATAATCTTTTAAAATACTATGTAAACTAATACAAATAACTAGCTAGATTAATTAAGAAAAAAAGGAAAGACACAAATACAGAAAGTTAAGAATAAGCAGAAAATATCCATAAATGAAACGGAAAGGAGATATAATTGTTAAATTACTATGCCTAGTATGGCAATTTTTACAAAGCTAATGTAATGAATAATTGTTCAGAAACACGTATTACCAAAATTAATCCAAGAAGAGGAAAAAAAAAAAAGGAAGACTAAGGGAAAAAGCTAACCTAACCACAACAGAGTTTTAGAAGACTTCAAGGAATTAGTCAACCAGATGCTTTTTAAGCTGTCTAGCCTAAACTATAAGACTATTACAAATATGTTTCAAAAGAATATAACACAGATATCAATTACTCCTAAACAATAGAGGAGGAGGAGAATGAGGAGGAGGACACCAATGTCACTTATAAATTCTGAAGCAAAAATTCAAAATAAAATCCTGGTGCTCATTAAAGGAATATTACTCCACATTCAAGTGGGCTTACTGCAAGAGGGCAGAGTTTCAACACAAGAAAATTGAGAGATCAAAAGAAAAAAAAATGGATCAATAACAAAGAGCCTAAACAGCATTTGATGAAAATTTAAGATAAACTCAGCATCATAATGATAAAACTAGAAAAACTAAAATAAAAACCAGATGAGAATAATCACTATTAGCATTATTGCGGAAATGCTAGCCAATGCATTTATACAAGAAAAAAAAAAGTATTGGAAAAGAGATTATCTGGGTATAGGTACAGATCAATGACTAATCTTCTACCTAATGATCTGAAATTTTTTCAACAAGATTTTACGACTTTAACATTTAAAAATAATCACCAAGTGTAAAGCAACTTGTTTGGACAAGAGTGATTTGACAAGAGACTGGTCATCAATGAATTTTACTTCCTCACTTCAGGTCACAAAGAATTCTGACTGTTCTGCCATACCATGACATTCCTTTTGGTACCCTGTCTGGTATTCTTTTATGTGTTCTTAAGTAAATGATCTCAGATGATCTGTATCCACTGATTTTAAGACTCCAGCCCTAACTTCATGAAGATAATATTTAATTGATTATATCTGTCTATCCCTAAGTTAAAGAAGATAATAGTTAATTGATTATATATGTCTGTTCTAGTCAGCTTTCTCACTGCTGTGACTTAAAGACCCAACCAGCACAATTATAGAGGAGGAAAGTTTTTTTTTTTTAAGGGCTCAGTTTCAGAGGTCTCCATCCATAGACAGCAGGCTCCATTCCTTGGGGTTCAAGGTGAAGCTGGTGGTGGAGGAAAGCAGCTCATATCATGCTGATCAGGAAGCAGAGAGACTCTACTGCCAGATACAAATACATACCCAAAGCCACACCCCAATTCCCACCTCCTCCAGCCACACCTACCACTTCAGTTACCACTGTTAATCCTTACCCGGGGATTAAATCACTGATTGGGTTAAGACTCTTACAACCCAGTCATTTCTCCTCTAAACCTTCTTGCATTGTCTCAAATGTGAGCCTTTAGGGGAGACTCACATCCAAACCATATCACTGTCTATCACTAATTCTCAATCAGTAAGTTGCTCTACTCCTACATTTAAAAGTCTTTAAATTTCTATGGAAAGAAAAGCTACATTTGAACTTCTCCTTAAAGGAACTAAAGCAAGTGGAAGGAAATCTGAGTTCATATTATGAAACTCAACCTATTAATTTTCCCTCAGACCATTTGAAAAAAATCTCAACCCTAGACCCATCTTCAATGAGTGCTTTCTACCAAATTTTCTTTGTACATCCTTAGATAGGTACCTCCACAGATTCAGTCTCACCTCTACTTAGTAATCTGACATTCACATAGTTAACTGTCGCCCATTTTCTGTTGTGTCTAAGAGGTTTCACTTACTGTCTGGTGTTCCGTTCCTCATCTCCACAGGTACCTATCATTTCCCTCTTGTAGACCATCTCTCATAATGGAAGGCATACTCCCACATACCAACATCTAAGTCTGAGGCTTTAAATTGGGCTCTTGATCCAGTTCTGTACTAGGGAGCCCACCTTATAGTTATCCCTTCTGTATTTTCAATTTCTCTTTGGCTACTTAAGTCATTCCCACCTTAAACTCTCCTCCATCCAGGAAACACACACACACACACACACACACACACACACACAAGAGCCTCTCTGGACTATCTTCTTCTTTGCAATACAGTTACAGGTGGAGTCAAATATACCTTGGGTTGAATTCCAACTCCATGACTTATGAGCTATATGAACCCTTGCCAAACTATTTAAATTCTCTAAGCCTCTATTTCCTCATCTATGCAAAGTAATCCATATTCCACAGGGTTGGTGTATGGAATACTCTGGATAATGAACATACAGCAACATTTGCCATAGTTTCAGTTTCTGGCACATACAATTATCATGAATTCCTCCTTTGCACAAACTACCTTCACTGAAATGCCTTCCTTTCTGGATCCTTCACATCTTGCCTTTTGTAATTAAAACAAATTCTGCTAAAACAAATTCGCCAAAGTCAGAAACAAACTTCTTAAGAACCAATTATAGGAAACTTTTACTTTGAAATCTTACTTAACCACTATTTACATGCCATTCTTCACTATATAGCCCACATTTTCCCTGGAATCCTATAACTCCCTTCATCCTGATCCACTCCCCCAGCACTATCAATGAGTATTCACCCTTCAGTCTCAATTTAGACCAGTGTTTCTCATCCTCAGCACCAATGACATTTGGAGCCAGATAACTATTTGCTGTGGGAACTGTCTTGGGTACTGTAAGATACTTTAGCATCATTCCAGTCCTCGGCCACCCACTAGATGCCAGTAGCATCTTCCCCTGACCCCAGCAGTGATAGCCCAACAGTGTCTTAACTGGTTTCTCCAAAGGTATTGCAAAATGCCCCCTGGTGAGGCAAAAGTATCCCCAGTTGAGTACCACCTTCTCTACAAAGCCTTGGCTGCATCCCAAGGTTGAACTGAGACATCTCCTAAGTGCCTCTGAACTTCCCAAGCATTATTCACACAGCACTATCTGCTTATCTCCCACACTGCATTATTAGGTCCTTGAAGCTGAGGCTGTGCACTGTTCAACCCCAGCTGTAGCCAGAGTCCAGAACCTATATGTTGTTCTCCCACCATTTGGAAACAAGCTTATTATAAGATCCAGTTTAATAATAGATTGAAGGGTAAACTTCATGCACACTCAATATCAACTTTGAGTTTAACAAGTCTCCCTTTTAAGAAATGTATGAATGTAGGGGGAAATGTCTTAGCACTGAGGAAATAAAGAATCAAACATTAATAATACTGCTGAATTGATGGGCTGATGTGTTTGCGTGTATGTGGAGGAGAGGCGCAGAGCGGGGGCTGGTGGAGACGCTGAGGATCAGAATTAGAAAAAGGCTTTAGCCTCAGTCCCATCTGGCCACAAAGCAGAGGCCTGGCTTGTGGCTGGAGGCTATTCCAGGGCAGATGAGCGGGGCCCTTCTGCAGGACTTGTCCTCTCTGGACTCAAGCACAGGTCATGTCACTTCATCCCAATGCCATCACAAGGATCCCAGGCAGGTTTAGCGGTTGGGCACTTAATGATATGTTCTGCCTTCATCCTCCTGTACTCATATCCTTGTGCGCATTACCATGCTCCTTAGGCTGTTGCTGCCTCTGACAAGGACATTTCAGACAAAGAGTGTCTTTATGAAATGCAACTTACACTCATAAAACACTACTGCATTCCAGAAGACTGGTGTATTTTGAAGATGAGAAATATCAGTATTGAAAGGAACGAACTGGTCTCCAAATAGTTTATTTCTATGGATTTACTTTAAAAAATAAGTCTTTAAAGAGCCACATATTAAAGAGAACGGGGTCACAGATGGCCAAAATTCAACACAGTGCAGACGAAATTCTCCTGTCACCACAAAGAGCCTCAAACATCCAGCTCCCGTGCCTGCGTACCAAAACCCAGCCTTCTCCTGGGGAAACTCTCAAGTGCAAAACAGAGTGCAGAGTCTGATCAAATGATGATAAAATGCTATTATCTAAATACAAGAAAACAACTGGAAGCTGTATGCCCCAAACCATGAAGACCGAAGTCGTCATTGAACATGGAGTTGAAAAGAACTTCTACTTTGTCTGAAATCCAGCTTCTATAATGTTTGTATATTTTTTTTATAAGTATGTGGGTTTTACAAACTGGAAATTATTTTTAAAGTTTAAGTGTTTTCAGAGAAATCAGAGAAGCTCAATTGTCTCTTAAAAAATCCCCAAGTCTACAAGTGGATGGCCAACAAGTCAGCCCACATTTTAGGGAACACGTGGGTGTGATCACTTTGGTGTTTAAATAATGAATACGAGTCCACACGTTATTGTGGGCAAGTGAACAAGAGGCAGCAACAGCCAAGACAGACCACAGAACACTAACTGCCTAGGAACAAACGGACCAAATGTCAACGCTTTGCTTGTGATTGTCATAAACTTCAGACAGCAGCAGGGATGTCCCACTAGACAAAGAAGGTTCAGCAGGAACACTTATCTGAAGACAAACTTCAATCAATCCCTCAACTCAATGACTGACCATTCCATCTAATGTTCAGTTTTGTTCCGTGAAGCGCTATAGAGGGTACAGGCACTGTCCTCATGGGGGCATATATTTAACCTTAACCCCCAAACATATAGAAGTCTCTTAAATGTCTCTCCAGGAAATGCAAGAATCAATATGCTCCATTACCCTCCAGACATATATGGGATACCAGCTATGTCGCCCTCATCCCACAATCAAGATCCTGAGATTAGGTGAGGAATCCAAGACTCAATGAGGTAAAATCTGACTTAGAAGTTTCTTGTCAATGCCAAGAATCCACTCCGTCTCATATTTAGACTAGGGATGAAGGAAATCACTGACTTGCTTTAGTTAAAAAACAAAGAAACAAACAAAAAACTTTTCAATTGAGACAAAATACTTATGGGCAGTTGCCATGTGCCAGCACTATGTACTTACTGGACATGTGAGTGCCCACCAGACGTGGGAGATAAACAAAACACTCTGAGGGGGACAAATGGGATGGCCTTTCTCTTTGAAATTAAAATATAGTTAGACTCCATCAAAAAATTAGCCAATAAAGAATCCCAAACCATCTACGATGATTGTTATGGTGGAGTTTCTGAGGGCACAGGTGGAGAGAGCTATGATGACCAAAGCAGGTGGGAAAAGAAAGGAGGTGAGTTAAGATAAGACAGTGTGGGCTTGGCAATGAATGTTCTTGAAAGTTAGGCAACCAGGCCTAAGCTTTAGCAAAGAGAGCTAAGAGGACATCACCCTAATGATTAGATCCAGCTCCAGCAGTTTACACCTGACCTTGGGCAAGATACAAACTCCTTCCAGACCCATAGAATGGGACTAAAAAATATTCCAACTCAAAGGACTTAAAGAAGATAACATCTAGGGAGTTTCCAATGTCAAATTCTCCCCTCCCTCTCTTCATCTGGAGAGCAACCTGGAACTTTTATCATCCTTAATCAGGGGAATGTGGTATAATGAAAGCTGTGTCCTTCTGAAGATTATTTTGGCAGCACTATGAAGGGCTTCTGGGGGCAGGGAGGGCACTGAGACACAGGCAACTACTACAGCAGCCGAGAAGGTGTCCAGGGATGAGAGGCTGCAGGCCTTGGCCAGGAACACAGCGGGGGGTGAAGAGGAGGGTCAAACCTCCAGGATACTGGAAGGAAGAAAGAACAGACGTTCCCTCTCAATGAACTCCATCTAATAACCAGCTCAATACTCTGACTCATCCAGAGGAACTAAAGCAATGTGGTCCAAGTTTGATTTTTAAACCTATGTTAAAAGCAGTCTATTCTTTGGTGATAGATGAAAACTTAAAAAAACAAACAAACAAACAAACAAAAACTCGTAACTGAATTTTAAAAAGAACACTGCCAACAAAGGTGTAGAATATCACCTAAGTAGCAATAATTCCTTAGGTTGGAATAGTTGAAGCAGATGGTGCTCAGTGATGGTGCTTAGCCCGTGATAATTGCATTCCCATGTATTTTCTATTTAACTAGATATCAAGGAAATTACCCAGATCAGCACTGTCAGACAGAAATATAACGTCAGCCATATATATATATGCGATTTTAAATTTTCTAGCAGCCAGGAACAGGTTGTAGGTATTTTCAATAATGTATCTTGCCTAATATATCCAAAAATATAACTTGAACAATCGATATAAAAACTCATTTTGTAAGATATTTTTCATTCTTTTTTCTAAGAAGCTTGAAAATTCAATGTATTTTAGAATTAGAACAACATTATCTATATGGACTAGGCACATTTCAAGTACTCAAAAGCCACTTGAGGTGCAGGGCTCTGGTGTTAGACAGCATAAACCTTGACAACCTTGAAGGATCCCTTGAACAAAGGACTGTCCAAGAGTTTTCACTGGCTGTGACCTTGAGGTAGCCACCTAAGGCAGCTGAACATCTGGAGTGAAGGATTTAAAACGCCAACCTAATCCCATCTGGTGATGTGCTTATAGCCCTGTAATACCTTTACATTTTCTAAGATAAAGACCAACAAGTTAGGGATCCCTCTCATTCAAAAAAGAAGTCTGCATATTGACTTACAGAACAATTGAAGTCATATCTTTATATCTTCTCTGTCTTTCTTTTGAGAGAGATAAAGGTCCTTCTCTAAGCACAAGGCCTCAATTACCTACCACTGTGAAAAGGGTCATTTTCAGAATACACCAACCCCAGAGTGGACCAGGTGGGAAAACAGGTTCAACCAATGAAGGCTGTGTTGAAGTTGGCACGTGGGCACTTGGGCTGCCTAACAACAAGGCAGTCAAGAAAATGGGCTGGAAGCCTGTTTTAGTCAGCTTTTGGGGAGCTGTGACTCAAGGATCCTACCAGAACAACTATAGAGAAGGAAAAATTTATTTGAGGGCTCACGGTTTCAGATCTTAGTCCCTAGAAAGCCGGCTTCATTTCTTGGGGCTTGAGATGAGGCTGAACATCAAAGCAAAACGTGTGGCAGAGGGAAGCAGCTCACACCCAGGTGCAGAAAGAGAGGTCTCCACTTGCCAGATACAAATATATATACCCCTGAGTCAGACCTAATTCCCCGCCTCCTCTGGCCACACCCTACCGCTTCCGGTTGCCACTCAATTAATCCTTACCCGGGGATTAAATCACTGATTGGGTTAAGAATCTAACAACCCAATCATTTCTCCTCTGAACCTTCTTGCATTGTCACATACGTGAGCTTTTGGGGGACACCACATCCAAACCATAACAGAGCTCACCTGCCTGAGGGTGAATCCAGTCTTTACCACAAAACAATTGTGCCATCTTGGTTAATTGTATAACCTTTTCATGCTTCCACTCCCTCCCCTGTAAAGTGGTTAAAAAATGGTACTATTTCATAGGATCAAAGTAAAGATTAAACTTAATACATGAAAACTATTTTGGCACACAGTCTCACCAATAATTCTTAGCCTCTGTTTTCAGGACTTTTTTGGTCCTCCAGAAATAACAGTAGTAGGTTTCTTAATCATCTCAAAGAGCACTGCACAATGGAAAGCCCAACTGACCGGCATTCACAGCCCTGTCTTGACACTACGCACATCTGCAAGCATTTGCAAGCCACTCAACCCGACTAAGCCTGTGTTCTCTATTAGGCTAAATAGGAATAACATTTCTCATATGCTAAACAGGAAAAACAATAAAATTGGATCCACCGCACAACATGGTGAAGATTAAACATACAGTTAAGAAAATATAGTTGCTGCCCCCTCCTGAGTACCACTTGCCCAAACCTATTAGTCTGGGGATGAGTTACATCTGAAGTAACAGCACAAGGAAACAATTGACAGGACTGTTCACGATTGCAGTGGGCAATGGCTATCTTTGCAAACCTTTACATCCTTAGTCATCACGAAACTCCTTTCTACACAGCCATTGCAAGCCATCTGAGCACTAGCTCCAAGGACGATTCTAACCAAGACCACGGTGATTTCCTTCCATGATGATACATCCTCACAAGGTCAGAGGATGTCCCCTGAATATCCTCAACTTCCTTGAAAAGCCTACGAAGCATTTGTCATTTGTGGGTGAGTCATCCATGGTGTACTGGAAAGGGCTGCTCAGAAGACAAGGTTTGGGTGTCTGTCCTGGCACATAACCAGCCATGATTTGGGGGAAGTGGATTGATCTCTGTGGGTCACAGAGATGATTCCGCTTCTTGGGGTTGTTGAGGAGCATAAATTTATAGAATGCATACAGAAAGTCGCTGGTTTAGTTGGTAAAGTGCTTTGCAAATCAATGTAAGGTGTGGATTTCTCTAAACCTGATCTCTATTACTTTTATGCTTTGATAGTGTATTTTAGGAATATGCTTAGAAATATACAAGAAGATTCTTGCTTTATGTCACCTGTGTCATCTTCCCCCTTCTTTCTCACTTTCAAAAAGTCAGTAACTGGAGATCCAGACCTCTGACTTTGAGAGCAGGAATAGGATGAGGCCAAGGGGAGAAGCCTGAGGCCAGGGTGACTCATGGCTGTGGAATCCATTAACGGTGGAATGCTCTCCGCATTTCTCCTCCTTGTCAAGCCTCTGGGTTAGCAAGGTACAGATGACAGATGAAGGAAACAGGCATATTTCTTTACAGACCAAAAATTATTTATATATGCCTGCGTGTGCACGTGCGCGCGCACTCGCACCTCCAGATATGAAGGTAAAGATCTAAGCAAATTACTCTTCTATTATATGGTATGAAATCAGAAACTTGACTTGATTGGTATTTCTTCCAGTTGTCTTTTTCTCCAGAGCCTCAGAGTATGGCAAATTAAACCTCACAAATCCTTAGATATGATTAAAATTTAGGTGAAAAGAAAGAGAAGCCAATGAAATTCTCCAACATTGTAAGACATCGAGGTTGTAGTGTTACTAGTTGGGACACAGGGAAGTACACAAGGTGGTGGGTGAGGTTTAATGCTACCAGATTTTTTTTTTTTTAAAGGTCAAGAACCTGAAGCTAATAAAGCTTGTGTTACATACTCATGTATACTGCTACCTAATCTTCAATCCAAGTTGCACCTTTGTTCAAAGGATGCCAGGATTATCAGGGAACAAGGGGAAAAGGACCTTAAGGGGAACATTCTGGATGCCTTGTGCTTGGATTTTCTGACGCAGCTGTAGTTATTAAAACTCTATTAAACCAGCTGCTAATAATTTTCAAATGGTCCATTAGTTCTACCAGTGACCTTGGGCCACCACCAATTTCAGACCTTGTCTTCATGTCTTAATCAACCACCTCAAATGGAACTCCCTTTTCTTTCAACAGAGAAATACATTTTGAAGACACATGGTTGATTGCATAGGTTCTCAGTCATAAGGGGATTTGTATAATGTGGAATTTAACCTAAAAACCCCAATTTTCTTGAAAGGAAAATGATCCCTCTGAGATTTCCTTCTCCACAGCAAGGTGAAAAACTAAACTTCTTTTTTGTGTATTTTTTTTTTTTTAATTTTTGCTTTGTTTAACAGAACAGAATGCACGGATGGGTCTCCCAGGACTCTTTGGAAAACTTTCTTGAATGTGCTTGATCAACAATGGGAATCCATCCAGAAGGGGGAAAATGCCAGGAAAATATACCCTAAGCTACTTCAGAGGAATCTGAGGAAACACCACCTTTTCTATAATCAAGGGCATGGAGAGGGGAAGAACTTGCAAAAGTGATTTGATTTTCAGATGTGATTTATTAATGGGACTGAGGATGATTCTAAAATAAATCAACACCATGAAAAACAAGAGCGCCAAGACTAAAAGGAATGTCCTTTTCTTAGGCTTGGAACCGAAAATATTTTTCTCTCCCGTGACCATCTTAACTTCAAAAGCAGAAGCGAGGAATGTCAATCTGTATGGAGGTCCTCTGGCCCTGCTGGCTATGTTTCCATTCTTTCCACAGAGAAGGCGAAAGGCCCACTGTGTGTGTCCACCAACAGAGATGAGAAAAAAGTCACTTGTTTTCAAACTTTCAGGGGACACAAATAACAGGATATCTCTTTATCCAGAGATGGATAAAGATTATTTTGGAATTAAGTGTTAGATTTTGAAAATCAAGAAAGTCTGAGAATTCAAGAAATGTTCAGAATTTCTAGTGACCAGAGCATGAGCCTCATGGTGTGTGGAGTAGGGAAATGCATTTTCCTCTTTGCCTTTTTTTTTTTTTTTTTTTTTTGTACTTTTGTTCCAGGAAGAACTCTTCTTCAATACTGTGAGTATACCCAACAATCTCCGGCTTCCTAGAAATCAATCATCATCTCTTCAGGCAGATGTATTTTCTGTCCCACCTTTGACTTTTTACCAATCCTCACAAAATTGGCTAAAAATCTTCTTGATTTCCTGTATTAACCATATTCTTCATTAAAAATTTTTTTTTCAAAAAAAAAAAAAAACAACACAAAAAGAAAGAAAAGAAAGAGAAATAAGAAAGCCTGTCTTTACACTCTACTTAACCACATGGGTACGGAGGAAACCATCAGTTATTAGGGATGCCATTTAGTCCTCAAGAATGAAAGTGAGAAAGTTGCTTGGGTCACCTCTTTGTTCACCATGGCTGGCAAGTTTCCAGGCAAGAGAAGGCAGTAATCTCAGGGTAATGAACAACAGGAGTCCCCCAGGCACTCCCTCCGAAGCAATATTGTTTCATGTCACAGCATGATGCAAGTGACATGAGCTTTAGTGCAGAAGACCAAGGCAGGGAATGACCTCTAGAGTTCCTTATCACAGCATATGCCCTCTGACCTCGACACGGTGGGCCAACCTGATGTTCCTCCCTGCTATGCCTAAGTGCATCGGTATGAGTGGGGATCCGACTCATGTATTCCTCACCGTAAATGGATGTAAGCCCAGCTCCAGGATACAAATGTAAAAACTACAGCTGTGGGCATAAAGGACTGCAGAGAGGTGGGTGAGATACTTTCTGTGCTGACTTTGTATATGCCCCAAAGAACTCTAGAAGGACAGGAAGGAGTTTTTCTAAAGATGTCTGGGAAACATCAAACCAGTGTCCCTGGCAAGGGTACTTCAGGTGTGGCTGGGTTTATAACTGGAGGTCCATCCATGAACAAATGGTAGGCTGACAACGGATTTGGAGAGTGAAGTCACACATAACTTAGTCAAGACCAAGAGAGCCTATAACTATTTATTGCCAAAACAACTAAATTCTAGCTGGGCATGGTGGCACACACCTATAATCCCAGAAGGTCAGGAAGCTGAGGCAGGAGGATCACAATTTATTGAGGCCCTAAGCAACTTAGTGAGAGCCTGTCTCAAAATAAAAAAATAAAAAAAAGTCTGGGGATGTGGCTCAGGGATTAAAGGCCTTTGAGTTCAATCCCTGGTACCATAAATAAATAAATAGCCAAAAAGGAGGGGAGGGGGCTAAATTCTATCACCAAAATTTATAAACTTTCAGGCAGAATATCATCCAAGGGGACACAGGAGTTAACCAATGGAGAAAAGTCCAGTCCAGGAATCCTGTGGGCATATTAGCAGGATGATAGATGGGATCTGAGATCAATGTGGAATCAAGCTCTAGTCGCAAGCATGAAACACTCCCAAGCATCAAACACAACCCATTAATTGGCCTGGATATGCATATGTGTCAAGGTGGCCTTCAGCTTCTTAAGGTGGCCATCCTATATCCTGATCACCTAGATAAATCACCACGTCTGGGAAAACCAGGTGACAAGAAAGACATCCCAATAGCTTTGGTGGGGGAAGGTGGAGAGGTAGCTGATCTTGAGCAATCAGAGAGAGCACAGAAGCCGAAGGAAATGCGTTACAACACAGCACTTCCAGATGTGGGGATAGGTTACACTTGCTGAAATATGCCAAGGTCAATGTTAGATTCCGAGCCTCTGGAAAGTGGGGTCTAGGTCTTTCATTCCCAAAGCCAAATTTAGCACAAAACCTCAGAAGTAGTCAAATGCTCAATAAATGTTTGCGAAGGCTTGGGCTGTAGCTCAGTGGCAGAACATTTGCCTAGCATGCACAAGGACCTAGTTTCAAACTCCAATCCCTCAATAAATGGTTGAATGAATGAATAAAAGTAAAAATACAAATAACCCTGGTGTCCTGCATTCAATAACAGGGAAACAGGTTATTTTTGTTATTGTTTTTTTTCTTAAACCAAGAAGAACCTGAGCAAGTTGTATAAACACCAGTGGTAGCCACAAATCAAAGAGAAGGGCAGGGGAATGCACAGTCTGACAAAGAGAGTTCTCCAGCCCTGTTCCCTTTTAACCAGACTCCCCCGCACATTCACCACATCCCATCACTGGCATTGCTTTCAAATCTGAAAGACAGCAGCAGCGACAGCAACAACCTGAGCTCGTTAATGATCACAACCCTCTGAGCCATCAGAGCATAGGGGAGCAAGGAGACAGGAAAGTTTTACAAGCTAAATGGGGAGGGCAGTAATTTCAGAGGCCTCCTTTTTAAAAAAAGGGTGGGGAGAAAGGGTGTGTACACAGGTAATGGATGTGCCCGACTTCCACCTAGGTGCCCCATTAGGCCAATATTTTGCAAAACCAGGTGTGTGCAATTTGCTTATTAAAGTTCTCACCCTGGGGCAACTGACAAGACTCATCAGTCCTGGAAGACAAGTGCTATGACCCCAAGGCAAGTTAAAGCATATCCGGAATATTTTAAGCTAGAAAGAGAATCTTTTTGTTAAAGTGAGAGGGGATCTTTCTGCTGCAAAACTGACTAGGAGGAAAAGGAATTAAGAATGGTTTGTACCCAGTTTTGTCCAAAACAAAGGCTCATGGTTAGACGGAGTTTCCAGAAGGAACAAGGGAAACATTTTTATTGATGATTTTGTAATTGGAGGCACTATCAAAAGGCAGTGTTTCATTAGAGAGCACCAGCTCCAGGGTGGCCCCCCTCGCCTACTTTCTAAGAGCCTGATTCACACTCTCTTGACCAAGATCACTTAGAAATCCAGGTATGAGTTAGATATCATTGCCCTAAGTACATGTATGAAGACACAAATGGTGTGAAAATACTTTGTGTACCATCAGTGACTTGAAAAATTGTCTTCTATGTGTGTAGCATGCCATCATGGACAACAAATTAGAATAAATAATTTAATAATTAAGAAAAAGAAATCCAGGTAACTCTCCCTCCTTGTTGACTAATAAGGTGGGGGAAAACCATAGACAGGAAGCAGCCATTGCAAAGAAACATAGCACTTTGTCTAAGGGGAGCTGTCTAAAGCTCAGGATGGGAGAAAAAAAAAAAAAAAAAAAAGGCCCCAATTCTGTTCTCCAGACCAGTCAAGAGGGACAAATGGAGACATCTGAATGGGAAACAACAGTGGCTTTTTCTGTTGTTATCAATAGCACTCATCTCAAATTAGACATTAGCAGATTGCTCTACCTGTGAAACATAGCTCCCTCCCTGCTAAACACAAACCCTACTCAGGGCAGAATATTGAGAGTTCATATGAGAAGATAAGCATCACAGAGTTCTGGTGGTAGGTGCTTCTATCCCCAAAGACACATTGAAGTCCACATTTACCCAACTATGAGGTACCTATCATTGCGCTAGGCAAACAAATTCACAGCACAATCTAGCACATTCACCCTCTACGTTTATTGTCGCAACAGCTCATCTCTGGAAACAGAGAGGGTTCCAAAATTACACTTAACACCTTGTGAGGGTCATGTTACAAGAAAATTTATAACTAAAGATTTTCCTTCTAAATTTACTAAACTATGTTAAGAATAACCCAAAAAGTTCTCCTCAATGACAGTTATGTTGTTCTGACAGCATGAAATCTATAAATCCCAATATGTTGTAAGGCAATCATACTCCCTGTGAATTTCTTGATGAGCAACAGTTCATTTGTCTCATCATAATAAATAAGGAAAAGAGAGAAAGGAAAGGGGGAAAAAATGGGCTTGGCAAGATCCAGAGAGTGTTTTGTGAAACCTAACAACTTAGTCACCTTGGGCAAATCCCTTAAATGTTCTTGGTTTCAATTTCTCTGGATATAAAAGGAGATTTTAATAACCTGCAATGTTGTTTCTAGTTTCACAATCATGGTCACAGAGAGGGAACCGCTCGGGAAATGCCTTGGATTGGTGATAATCAGGGCACCAGGGTTCTAGTGTGGCCCTGTGTTCCCCTGAGCAATTCTGACCTCTGTGAACCTCTTCTTGTTCCATCTATGGAGGGAGGGGTGCAGGTGGTGAAAAGCAAAGTGGGCAACTCAGCAGGAACGGCATGTGCAACAGGGACATGTGGGACCCTCAGCAACAGTGCACAGAGAGCTCTTCGGGCTCCCCAACAAAGCCCAGGCTAGAACCCCAACGCTGGTCCAAACCACTACTTAACACCCAGTTGCCCTGGAGAAGTCACCTGGCGAAGCTATTCTGAAGGAGATCCTCTCTGCCTCATGACTTTATTTGAAACCGTTTGGGGAGAGGATGTCTTCAGGAACACTAAGTGAGAAAGTGCTTTGGTAGGGAGTAAATCTGTGATTTTAAATCACATAATTGTAAGGGACAGCAAGTATGGGGAAGTGCCATCGCCTGTCACTTACCCTCTCCCGCCTACTGCAGGCTTCTCTGCTTGATCTCCACACTCTCTTCCAACAAGCCTAGACAAGGCCCAGAATCCTCAAAGTGGAGCTCCAGGCAGTCTCCACCAATCAATCAAAATTGGCACAAAAAATAGAAGCGATCTGCCAACACGGCTGTAGTGGAATAAGCATGGATCGCCAAGGCAGGAAGCTGGGATTCCATTTCAGGTTTCCCTAACTAACTTCCTACATTATGGACTTTGGACAAATCACTTAAGCCTTTCCAGAGCTGCAGAACGAAGGGGTTGGGTGGGAGGATTTCAAGGGTCCATAAAGACTGACTTTGCAGAGGACAGTAACGCCTTTCCTTCCAGACCCTACGTCTCCCTTCCACTTTTTCTGTAGCTGACACTGCTGTGTATTTGGGGATCAAGATTTAGAATGTGCTCACAGTCTATGTCTGGATCCTCGAGGCGGCATCCCGGCATTTTATTTTTAAAACCAGGATCCAGTATCATTGCCAACATGCAGTGGCTTGAATCCTGAGAGCTGGATACCCTTGAGTCATTATCAACTTTCGAAATAGGCAGCACATTCACACGACTGAACAGAAAGACACTTCAAGCTTCAAAATAATTTTGGATTTACGTAAACATGCTGGAATCATGAAAAGACAGAGAAAGTTTAGAGAGTGGTCTAGTGAGGCAACAATCCCAACCACCTTCTGACCACCCCACCCGCACCCCATTTTTCACTCAACCAGTAGTGCTCATGAGTCACTAGGCAGCTGCTACCTCCATCATGCTAAGGTCAGCAAACCCACCTCTTGGGTACTAGTTACCTCTTGCGTTACACACTTTTTAGGCTACCTTGAGCACACTTTACCTTTTCCTGCAGAAAACAAAAGCCTCCGTCTATCCAGATGAGAAAAGATCCAAAGAGCAAACGATTATGAGAACATGAGTCTTCTCCTCTCCAAGTGGTTTGTGTGAGGACAGGGGATAAGGTGGAGGTAAGAAATGGACGCTTAGGCAGCAGGCGGATCCTCCACGTCATCCCATGTTGCAGGACAGTGATTTCAGGTTGTCCTTTAGAAAGTCCTGATGGTGGCATGGGCTCTGCACCATCTGCCCAAACAGTGACCTAATGCTGATTTCTGCTGGGGCAGCTGGAACAGGACAGAATCGTTCGCCACAGTGCTCTGAGTCACTCAGCAACATCTCAGAGTTAACAAGACCACATGGTCAGCTGCTACTTAAAGCCTTGGAGGCACTTCAACCTCTTAACTTGGGTAAGCATTAGAGCCTAGTAGGTAGTGTCCAACTCCTTAAAATAACTTTAAAGAGACTATACTCCCTTCTTGGAGCTTCTCAGCATGCCAAGGACATGAGCATGAGTTCTTGGGCCATGATCACTGTTTTCTGTTACTAAAAAATTACTGGCAATCAGACAAATTTCCTCAACTTGCTTTATTCTTTCTACTCATTCACTTCTCCTCTTTCACTTCTAAAATAACCTTCTTGCCTGGTGAGACCTTTACAGTTGGAATAAAATGAGGAGAAAGATCAAATTCTCTTAGTACTGTGTACTCTATAGACACTCTCTGCGGTGCCAGAAGGGTGGTTTTTGGCAGTAGTGGTAGTTATTTCAGGGACAGGTACTAATATAGAAACAATTCCCTGCCTTTTCTCAGGAAGTCAAAGTGTCTGACCTGTTCAATGTTGCAACAGGGTCATTTTCCTTTTTGTTGAGATTAATGCAGAACACATCCTAGAAAGGTATGTTGACCACAACTCCTGCTTTGAAGCTGAAATCTTCATCTTTCCAAGTTACTTCTTAACCTCTGGGGAAAGTTCTACCGAGCTGGTTCAGATGGCCATTCAGTGCACTAACCAACACAACTACCTACCAAGCATACTTATTAGTCCCTGGCTAGTGTTGATCCTGTAGCAATCGTCCCTCTGATTAAAAAAATAGGTCAGTTAGCAATGGCCTAATATCAGAGGCAACAGCTTCAAACCAGGCCATGCAGGAAGCCATATGGAGTAAGCCTGGTCAACAAGTGCATCTCCTTATCATTAATAGAAAAAAATAAATAAATTTACTTGGGGTCAAAAGCAATTTCTTTGTAATTAGAAGCTGACATAATACAACTTCCCTTTATTTTTGTCAAATGTATTAATTTGAAAAAAAATTGCATCCAATCTAATTGATGAGTGACAGATATTCTGCTGACATTGCCTCTACTGTAGGAGACAAGGGACAGGGCAGAGAAGGATGGGGGCAGTGGTAGTGGAACACAGTAAGTAGCCTGCCACTGAGATGACATTTCCCAAATTTAAATCACTCAGTATACAGTACCCTCAAGGTGCCCTAAAGGTACTAAATTCCTGGGGAAGAAAAGAGGAAAGCCTATTCCATAGCTCCAATTATTACCAGCTACAAATATCAAGTTCTGACAGCAACTCTTCCCTTTCCTCCTTCCTGCATGGGGCTGCTTCTTCCTCCCTTGCTTAATGACACTGTACTCAAGGCCAGTGGCTCCTACATCTGGCTTCTAAAAACACACCTTCTAAGTTCCCACCCTTAAACCTAAGGAATCCCTCTCCTGCAGTGGAACTTAAAAGTCCATTTTTAATAAATCCCTTTTTGTTTCTAAGTTCTCAGAATTAATTCTGGAAGATCAACCAGGTTTAGAAATCACTGCCCATACCACAGTTTTACAGTCATTTTTAAAAGGGGATGTCCACCCTCCTGCCGCCACACAAACACTTGAGGTTCCTCAAACACTTTTTTTATGAGCAATGAAGAGAACAGAACAACTTCCTCCACTGCCACCCAAATATCCAGCAATTAGCAGGCTAGACCCACAGATTCTTCACATTCTGAAGCTGCTAAAACAAACACTGTGTGTCTGGTGCAAAGTTTGCTCACCAGCCCCTATGACTTGTGTGGGCTTCCCATCCATCTAAATGAACGAGCCAGAGCTGCTGATTCCAGGTGAAATGATAAATAAGTCAAAGGAGCCTCAGTCTTAGCTCTGGACTCCATCCAAACTGCAGACAAAAAGATTTACTAATCCCTTGCATACAATATAAAAATAATAATACAAAAACATAACCACCTGCCATTAGCCAAATCTAATCTAATCCTTCCTTGCAGTGAAAATTTTACTTGGGGTGTTGAACCCAAACTCGGCCTCCCGTGCACCATAAATGAATTAATGGTACAGGCCTGTGTGCAAGGGATTCTGGGAAGACTCAACTCCTCAGAATGAACTGGGATAAAACATAAGGATTAAAATCAAAACTAGGAAACATGGCCATGAGGAGCAAAGTCTTTTCATTTTTCCATCCATACACTATTCTGTCTTCACTGGGCCAGCATTAATATGGTCTCTGCTTCAGAAAGGCTTTGACTTTCCTGCTATTATCCTAGTCTTGCTTTAACACATACTTTATATTAGAATGCGTTCCAGGAAGCATATGGCAATAGAACTAGGTCAACCATTAACCAAATAACAGGAAACTGCTCTGCAGCGCACACCCTTCAAAAGCTTGCTTAATGAGCTGGCTCTTCAGAATATGTCCTTCAGTGAGGTTGGAACTAACAGGATCCATGGGTTTCTTTAATGCTGCAAGGTCACCTAATACCTAGAAGGCTTCTGCACATACTAGACTTTCAATGGTCTAAATCATTCAATTGAAATGTTCAAGAACTAAAAAGTCAAAGGTGAAGAAGGATGTTTTCTGAATTCGCCTGACTGTCCTCAAAGAACATTGATTATTATCCTGGGTCTATGGCTTCATTCTTCCAATTCTGTTACATTGATAGGAAACACTGCATCCTCATCTTTTCTTTCCATAACATTTTTCTCTATATTCCTTGAGGCTTCCATATCACCAACTTACCCTATGAAATATATGCCACAATCCACTTGGACTTAATAGGTCAAATTCACTCTTAGTTTCATATAAAACTATAAATGTGTTTCCTCCATGAACAACAGCCTTAAATCATTGACTATTCTTGGGCTTGAATCTCCAGTGTTTCAGACTCGATTCTACGAAGTCCACCTTTAGAATGCACGGAAGTGTCAATGAGGATCATAATAGTAAACTGTCATTCTCAAATTAAAATTCTTCCAAAATTACCAACAACCCAACTCTGCATGGCTTCTTCAACCTAGATTGCCATCTGGACATTCTTACTACCAAAATGTATGTAATATGGACTTGTAGAGCTGGGCAGTTTCCTTGAATGGAAACTCTTGTCTTTAAATTAGAATCAGGGCCAAATATTCACTCACCAACAATTAAAGAGTGTTTGTCTAATGATGTTTGGAGTAGCAATCACTGCTCATTTTGTTTCAGAAATCTAGGAATATTTAGGAAAGAGATATTTAGAAGCAATGTCACCTTTTAAAAAAATGCTAGGTTTGGTTTACTGAACCAACATATGTCTTTTGTGACATCTTTTCTAGACACTATGCAAGGCACAAGATACAGGTGAACAGGGGGACCCTGGGCCTGCCTTTCTGTGGCTTCCAGTCTCATGTCTGTTCAGTAACTGACATGAAACAAACCAGTGGTTGGCCTTCAAAGTTCATTTGGCCAAATTTTAACTGGTTAAGGTCTTTTTCTCTGAAAACAGCCATCAAGTTTTCACTGAGCACCAACATTCTAGAAGCTAGTACACTGGGCTAGAGGTCAAAGAAAAAGAGAACTCTAAGAGACATTAAAATTGTTAAGTCTTTTGAATTTTGGATAACTACATGTCTTACTTCTGTGCTATTCTTGGAAAATTTCAGGTTTTCTTTTAAAGGAGTTGGTTGTGTAGCAATAGTCAAAACAAAAAAACCAGAACCTCATCTAAGGAATTTAATAAATAATCTATTACAGAATGTTCAAGATAGTGCAAACAGAGGTTAAGGTGCTTTTTTTCTCCTTCACCAGATTTTGGAGCCACGTTTCACAGAGGGACCCACCGGCTTTTAGAAGTCACTATGTAATAAAAGATACTGCTCAGCCCCAATTGCCGAGAAACGAAACATTTGTCAATCCCAACAGTGCAAGCTTCAAGGAGTCCCCTACTGGGGATATCACGAAAACCTCAAGGGTATTCTGACCCCCAGATCAGAGAGTCACTGTTTAACAGTGCTCTGCCCATAATTTTATAAAAACTTAAGGATGAGAAGAAAGGGAATTAGTATTTTTTATATGCCCACTATATGTCAGGCTCTGAAACAGAGATTTATATTCATGATCTCATTTATTCCCCACAAGAACCTTACAAAGCAGATTTCTTTTCCCAGATAAGGAAACTAGGATCAGAGATTACATGCTTCTCTCAAGGTCACTCAGCTACTCAATAGCTCTGAGGTCTAGGATCCTTGCACCATGTTCAGCAGCCCCTGCTGCAAGGTCTTCGCTGGCCTACTAACACTGATAGCAAAGGATTCCCTTACTCGTGGCCTCCCTCATGCAAGGAAGTCATGGGTTCCTCCCTCATATGAGTGCACACTGCTCACATCATAATCTCCAAGACCCTTGAAAGATGGTCTAGTGGTTCTCAGAGTGCACACACTGCCGATGGCAGAGGTCAGGCCAGTTCAAACTCTTAAGATACAGAGCAAGATGAAGTCAGTGGGTCCTCGTGCCAATTGCTCTCATCCTTATTCTGCAGAAGCATGCCAAGGCCTGCCTGGAATGATGCAGGAAAGGGTCACCATAGCCGATCCTATACCCCTCCAGCTTGCTATGAAATAAAAGCTCAGTGCTGAGAGAGGCTGCTTCTTGAAAACCTGCCAATATTGCTTCATAGGAATCAAAATTCTTAAACTAGTTGCATCCATCAACCTCAGAGTTAAACCAAGGAGGTCTAAAGGTTAAAGGTCTAAGAATCTGTGGACCCAAACCATCCTGGCGTCCACATCTTCCACTCTGCCCACTGGACATTCCTTTTTAACTCACAAAGGAATCCAAATGCGTGAAGTTCTGACTACTGACACATTTAAATAGAGAAGCACAGGTAAGCACCACAGTTATGAAAGGCCCATCTTTTGCCATTAATAAAAATGTACCCCGACAACCACTCTTTCTATTCCAGCAGCTCCACAAGAAAGGTGGGATTGCTGAAATGCAGAGCTACTTAACATAAACAAACACAGAGTCCACACTGGGGTTAGGAGATGTGGCTAATTTTAGACGACTGTTTTACTTCAGATGAATCGGAGCCTGGACCTCTCACAGGTTTAATGGAACCCTCGCACCTACATTTAACCAACTCCACCTCAAAGTTTTCTCAACTATGGAAAACAAGTGGTGAAGCAGCTGAAAGAAGGAATTCATTCCCGCGCTGTGAGGTCCTCCCAGACAGACTGTGCAGTCGGCCCCAGGCCCTGGGCGGCTGGGGCTGCACCAGGAGTTGATGCTGAGAAGATGTGAGCGCTCAGGAACATCTCACGATGGTCAGGCTCTGTAGAGCTTCCACTGAGCAGCCTCAGAAACACCTAATCGTTCAAGAGAGGATGCGAAAGGCTTCCCAGCAAACAGCAAAAATGCCGAGGGCACTTGATGATTACAGACAACTCGCTGGTCCCAATCCTAGGGAAGCTCTGGAAGACTCCACGCTTTGACTGCATACAGAACATAGTCTCTGATATTAGAAACAATCAAATATCGTGTTCAGTTGGTATTCCGAGATTCTGTGGGTTGCTCTCTCTCCCCTTAATACCACCACGAAGGCTGCAGAGCGTGGAGCTAAGAGTACTTGTCAACTTCTTCCCGCTCAAGCCAGTGAGAAGACCTGTTTCAGCCTGGTGGCTCGTTGTACTTGCTCATCAGCTTTCGGGTTTAACAAAGGAAAACAATCTACCCCTCAAATTGTAGAAGCTTTCTTTCCAGGAGAACTAGACAACCCTGATGGCTCTCTCCAGTTACATAGCAATTATGTAATTGCTAAGCTTCTGCAGAATCACGGGAACCATTCCGCAGCTTCTTACCAACTACAGCTGCAGCCCAATGTTCTGAGATGATTGCAGCCTGTGAATGGATGGCCGGTCTCAAAGCCGAGCACAAAGGGACATACAATGGGATTCCATCTCAAGCACAAAGATGTTCCTGCCTAATGAAGCCCTTTCTCCTCCTCCCAGTCTGTGCAGCAGACTCTTCCCTCTGCCCGCCCTACAAGTGTGTGGAATGTGGTTTACTCTGTTTATGCTGACAGGTTCCAAAAGAGGCAGAAAATCAGCTGAAGTTTTGCCATGGACCATGCACAAGGTAATCATTTAACACATAATGTGAAAGCTCCAGAAGAGGACAAGAGGCAAGGGGGGGTAGAAAGCATCTCTCTAGGCTTCCTGCATTGGCATGAAATGACTGCTTCCCTTCCTTCTGCCAGCTCCAATCCTTCATGTTGACATTACACATCCTGTACTGTAGATCCACCCCCATGCTGCCGCTTGCCCAGCTGAATTATCTCCTGCGTCACAGCGGTGGTAACAGAACTGCTGGCTCGGCAGACCTGAGAGCACCATTTCAATGCTTAATGCATTCAGCAACTGGACACATTACCAGTGCATCGGGGCTGGTTTGTGGCCCTCTTAGCAGCCATGCAATACTTGACCTAACCTTCTGCTAACCAGATGGTCTGTTTGCCTCTTGGGACCAAACCATTAAACTTTACTTTATTAAATTCTATCCAAATGTGGGGACAGTTTACAGCAGCGTGTCTGGTTCATCTCCAACAGGGTTGCTAAGATGAAAATGACCTAAAAATAACTGGAAACTCTACTTCACACCAACAGAGAACAAGATATTTTGGAGTAAATATTTAAAATATCTGCCAGATTACGAACCACAGCAGCACAGACTACATGGTTAGCAAATTATATTGTAAATACATACACACAAAGATGCAGAAATGAATGCATCTAAACAGGAATCTGTTCGCCACTCCCCTGACTCCAGGCTATTTTAATGTGGGTGAGGACATCCATCTCCATCATAATCACTTCAATTACCAAAACAAAGAGCCTAACACAACTCTGGTAGAGAGATCCCACTTCCCCTGCATTTGACCACCTAGGCACACACTGCAGGTGTGCCTGTCCTCCAAAGGTGCTCAAAAATGTATAATGAATGAATAGATGAACAGGCACATATTTCTTAACTATAACAGCATCCATAAAATACATCTTATGACAATGAAGACATTAAATGCTTTCCAACTCTATCATCAAGCCACAACTGCTAACTAGACATGCAAAAACCAGGCATCAGATGAATGGCAAGGAGCAAGCCATCTGCACCAGAGGCATTGGGTGGCCACTAATTCATCAGTGCAAATGAACCAGAGGTGGCTATTTACTGGGCACCTGGCTGGGTGCTGGGTGTTTTACATATATTAGCCTCTTAGCCTCCTCCAGAAAGAATTCCACTCTAAAGATAGGAAACTAGCCACTAGGAGCAATTAGGAGCTTAACCCAAGTTCATAGAGCTGGGAGGTAAGTGGGAGGTAAGGGTGTGAATTTAATTCTGACTCCAAAACCAACTGATTTTCTCTGTAGTCACAGGTAAGAAACAATCTTACCACAGGTAAAGAATTGAACATATATGAAGGTGAAGTCCCTAACCTAAAGGCTCAAGTGGAAAACCTTCCCACTCCTAGTCCTTAAGATGTCCTAGGGTGTACAACCAGAGATATGAAAAATTGTGCTCTATATGTGTAATATGAATTGTAATGCATTCTGCTGCCATATATAACAAATTTAAATTTAAAAAAAAAAAAAAAAGATGTCCTAGCTACTCCAGGCTTCTGGTTCTACTGTTTCATCTCATATTTCTCATTATATTGAGGGCATTCTGTGTTATAATAATTGCTACCACACCCATGGCTACATCTCCACTCTTTTCATTTGGGGTCCACCCTCTGAGACTAAAAATCTCTCACTTGGGAGAATCCTAGAGATTTAAACACCAGTAAATAAAGTGCACAGTTGCATGGTCAGTTTTTCTCTCCCCCTCAAACAGCTCTGGACATAATTTTTAAATGATAACTGTAAAGTTTTCATTAAAAAAAAATTCTGCTGACACCTTAATATATCTGAAAATTTCCAAAATGTTAAACAATAACACCACCACCTCATGGGTGATTTGCTTTTAAAGGTGAAAAATAAGTAGCATTTTTACCAAAGAATCACTTACATGTTCTTCATCTTTTTAATCAACATACCCGTCACCACCATTCTGCCACCAATGAAGCCACCAATTAATGTTCTTTAGCCAAAGCCAACAAGGTAAAGTAAGTCCTGTTAGGTCCTACCAACACCATTCCACATTCTCCACATTTGAAATGCCATCTACCCTTAAGACATTCTAAAATTAGCCTCCTTACTCCTGAGATCTCAGTGCATCTGATATTACAGTGTGTTAGTAAGACCAAGTGGACATAGACTGTTAAAATATATATCTGCACAAAGAAAACCAAAGCATTTCTAAGCAAGGTCCAGGACAATCCTCAAACTGCTCAGAAATATCTTATATGAGTGAAACAACAGAGGTATCCAACTTTTATATAAAACAACACAACCAGGATTTTCCTTGCAATAAAAAAATACTATTGTCTTAGACAAATCATTTCTTTTCCAGAATGATACCAAACAATAAGAACAGTAATAACATCTTTCTTCCAAAAAGCTCAAAGAACTTCACATTTATTAAAAAATTGTTCCCCTACAACACTCCAGGGAATATCTCTGCAAGGTGTGGACAGGCAACATTGTTAGCATGTAAATGCAATTTTCCAAGAGGAAACAGCACCATTCTCAGGTACTTTACAAATTCCTAGTGAACGCTGCTGGGTCCACAATCAAATAGAACAGCAGCCCGGGCTGTAGCCACATCTCTCTGTGATGGGCAACAGAAGCAAAGACTGCTCATCAATAAAGGCAGGCACTCCAACTGGCAGAATTCAAAAACTGAGTTCAAAAACAAGGCCAAAATAATTAATATACTAACTGTGGATAAATGTGGCAAAGTCCTGGAGAAAGGTCTCTTCCTCAGTTTCTCCATCAGTGAGGAAAAAGAAACTATCATTTTGAGTGTCCATTATAAACCAGGACCCTTAAACACACAACATTTTGTAACCCTTTCATTTCTATAGAGTTATATTACTGTCATTCACATTTTATTGGGTAGGAAATCATGGGAACAAAGAAATTAAGTGACTTATACAGGGCCACACAGCTAGGAAGGGACAGAGATAAATTTCAACCTGCACTTGGGCCAACCCTTGGCCCACTCTCTTAAAGAAGACCCCCAACATAGACTGCATTTATACCCAGAAATTCAAAGAGACAACTACAAGTAGAAATCTGCACTCTTGGTGTTCTAGCAAAAAACAAAAAACGAGTGCCCAGAGATAACTTCTCTACACACACACACACACACACACACACACACACACACTGTTCTTCAGACAGATCAACTACCCTGAAGTTTGCTAGGGTGTATAAATTTTAAGTGCACTATTTTCCTATATAATTGCACATCCAAGAGGGAAGGCAGCCAAATGACAATCTGGCCCAACGATTCCCAGTGTCACACTGACATATTCACTTCTGACACAGGTTGTTGTCTGTATTTCCTAGAAATCGCTGCCTCCATTGGGAAG
Organism: Callospermophilus lateralis; assembly: GCF_048772815.1. Taxonomy (NCBI): domain Eukaryota; kingdom Metazoa; phylum Chordata; class Mammalia; order Rodentia; family Sciuridae; genus Callospermophilus; species Callospermophilus lateralis. Next base: position 25,723,273 of record NC_135306.1, read on the forward strand.
ATAACAGTAAACAACATCCCAAGCAATGACCTGATCTCTTTGTGCTAGAAGAGGCTGACAATACATTTCATCAATCTGGGGTTAATATAGAAAGTTCTCACTTCACAGTTCTCAGACCTTAATGATCATGTTTATAAGCCACTATCTTAAACACAAATGATTCTTTTTTTCACCTTAAGATTATACCTTATACAGTAAAAGATTGATGGAAATGAATCACATTAAAACTACTGGAAAAGCTCCATGTGCTGAGGAAAAAAGCTAGACAATTTTGGATTCTTATGCTTCAAGATTTTTATCTGCTAATGTACTAATGCTTTTTCGGTGCATACTTGAAGCCTAAAACTTAAGAATCTATGTTTCTGCAGAAACCAACATGAGGTAGACAGTTCACGCATGGTCATGGATAAGATAATACTGTCACAGATCTTCCTACAAAGGTAAGGACAAGATCATGGGAAGGTGGCCAGAGGGGAAGAAGAAACAGGCAAGAGCACTTTGGAAACATCAGATGTTCACTGTTTCAGAGCTGCTTCAAATAAGATCACTAACATTTACCTGCGCTAGGGTCAATTTTGATAATTGTAGTTGACGTCTAGAAACGGGGTTATGAATATAATTATCATGAAGCAGCAATCGGGCAATCACAACCTAATTAAGCCCACTGACTAGATTATCTTGTTTCCCCCTAATAATCGCATAACATTTAACACTTGCTAATTTCAGGACCTATGGGTGATGTTCACTCTTTATTAACATGAAACACTCAACCATGGGTAGGCATGAACTCCAGGGACAGTCGACACCTGTTCTTGAACACCCCTTCACCTCTCAGCCCCTTCAAATTACTAATTGGAGGCAAAGTCATGGAGAAGGCGGAGTAAACAGAACTTCCATGCAAGCGGAAGGGTGCAGTTCTGCTTTCTAAAATGCCTGCTGCTTTATGTGATCTACAGACTGTGCTTTTATACAATAACCAAGGAAATCTATCTTTGAAAATGTGCTTTTCTCTTCCTGTCAAGATAATGGATGAATCCTCTGGCAGTCTTACATACATGATCTTCATAAGTTTGCCTCCTTGCGACATGTTCCAAGGCTGCCTCACCTACAGTGCCTCTCACGTTGGCCGTGCTCTCAAACTCAACGTCCTATGCCCTGTTGTCACTACATGACAATGACATGTTGACACAATTCACCTGGCCTTCTGCCAAGCAGTTCCGGAGGGCAACCTGGGTGGGTTTCTCTCCAACGAATTTGGAAAAAGATTGAAGAAACAAGACTGATCTTTGAGAAAGTCTGGTGGGAGGGTTGTTTTTAGAAGGCTAGGCACTACTTTGAGGGTCTCAGTTTATGCTCCATGGGGCTAAACAGAGTCTCCCCTATTCCTCTAAATTAGAAATTCCCCCCAGAGAATCACATGATTTGGTACAGTTCACTTTATACCCTTAAACTATAGAGTTATTTTTTTTCCTGAGACTTTTCCCCATTAAAGTTATTTCATCTAAGAAAACAAGAGCTTTGGTAAGTTTAGTAGACAATGATATGCATGCGGTGAAAATGGATATGGCCTCCTCTGGTTCACATTATGAACAGGACACGTTTATCCCCCTACAAGGTTTTGGTTATGGATCTGTCGGGGAACCAGAGATCAACTGAACAGATCCACAGCACGGCAAAGATTTTATAAAACCAACACTATTTGCCTCCTGGCTGAAGAATCTAGTCAGTATTTAATGCCTAACTACTCATCTGACAGAAGTGACCCTCCTGGATATCTTAGGGGTATCTGGACCTACCCCTTAGAACAGCTTATTGCTCTTAAGGCCATTTGGTCATCCATCAATAGCAGCTTTCTTACGTTACCACAGTGATTCAGGGAGAGGCAAATAAGACCAAAACATTCATCAAGTCCCAGGATCTACAGAGTACATGGGGATCACTAAAGGGGTGGGGTGACGGCACCACACTTTCAAGATAATCTGTCCCACCCCCTTCCACAAATGACCATTAGATAGTGGAACCAATTTTCAAATGTCTGTGTGGCTTCTGAAGACATTTTTCAGGCTTATAATAACCAAAGCCAATTTAGAGCACTGAAACTTTCAAGAAAGCCCCTAAGAAAAAAAGCAAAACACTTTTCTACTTAAAAAAATAATAACAATAAGCCACACGGCGTATCTTTCTGCCATAACAGATAGGTGCTTTTTAAAAAAACCCATGGGTGGGCTAGGGCTGTAGCTCAGTGGCAGAGCATTTGCCTTGCAGGTGTGAGGCACTGGGTTCCATCCTTAGCACCACATAAAAATAAACAAATTTTAAAAAGTCATTCTGTCCATCTACAACTACAAAAAACTAAAAACAAAAACCATGTGTATAGTATATTGAGTTTGACATAATTTAAATTATTTTTTTTTCTCTAAAGTTTTGTTTTTCCTATCACCTTTTATAACTCAGAAGAACAAAAAGAGGGTACTATGCAGTGAAACACAACTTTTGTCAGGCTATTGCAATCAGTTGTATCTCTCATACCAACCAATATATTATAATTAATGTTCCATTATGTGCAGATTTCCTTCCAGAACACCAAGGATAAACTCCTGGCAACTGGAGAGATAAACCATCAGGAACATAAGCTATTAGCACACTAAGTAATAACCAAGGCCAGGTTCTACCAGCAGAGAGCCAGGGCTCTGAAGGCAGTCGCCATTCATGTGAATCCCGGCTCTTCTACTTCCTAGTACCATGACCTTGGGTATATTACTTTACCTCCCTAACCCTCAGTTTCCTCTATCATATGAACAGTCCCTGGTTCATATTAAATGTTAAATAAACGTTACCTAGTATTAATATTAACTGAGTCAATCCCAAGAGGGGAAATAGCATTTCATGGTAGGTCTGTGATATTCCTACTCTGTACTGAAGTTGGCAGAATTTTATGATGGAGCGATCATATTTATCCTCTATTATTCTTAACTAATATTAAGCCAGACAATATTCACTGACAGCAGAAAGGGGAAGGTTTTGCAGCTGAACTCTGACATTCAAATGAAAATGGTCTCCACACAGAGCCTCTTTCCAGTTAGCAATACGAAAGAAAACCAACAGGCTTCAGAGAAGACTATTAAAGACTATTAAGACTATTAAAGATTGAAACCACTGAAGAGAAGTCTGGGTGGTATGTACTTGTTGAACTGAAACCTTCAAAGATCTGTGGCTGGCATCCATCTCTGGCCATCTTCAGTCTGCAACCCAGGGTGCAAATTTTGTCCCAAAGGAAGGACTCTTAGATTAGGACCATGACAATCTAGATAGGGTGAGTGGGGCTCAGTTGCTGACTAACTGATCATAACACAGAGGGATGATGTAATTTGGGATTAGAAAGGCTAAACATTCTGCACTGCAATGGCCTTATTTTGGATTTTAAAATGCTGGGAGTGGACTGACAGACCAACCTGTGACGTTTGGCTCCAGCACCTGGCTTAATCCCAAACTGGACACCAGGTAGTAGTCATGATCCACTCCTTTCCTCTCTGAAATAAGCAGTCTTTGTTCTTTCTTCTAATACCCAGAGCATAGGTAGAGAAGCTCTATGGATAACCTTAGAGAGGACTATCACATTTTCTGCCCATTAATAATGCAGCTATTTTCTACTGTGCTCTATTCTCTACTAAGTTCATTTTCCAAGGAAATCTCCATGTAGGCCTACTTAACCAGTTCCCTCAAGTTTCCATCTTTCCTTTATCAGAAGGACTGCATTTGTAACACAGAAGTCATACAAATAGTCTTTCAAGCTCAATTCTATTTTTCACAATAGAAGCTTACCAAAGAATGTGGGTCTGAGCTGGTCTTCATATTTCACATGCAATAGGTACCAAATTACAAGGTCTTTTTCTACTTGCTTTATTGTTTTCTTAAGAGCAATGCCTTACTTCTTCCCGGAGGCTCTTCCCAGTGGACAGACCTCCTCTATTCCGACTTGTCAATTATTTCCTTGCCTCTCTTCTTTTCCTTTTCCCATCCAAGCAATCCCTCCTTCCAGCAAATTTCCACCATATAATTACAGCAATGCTTTAGCCTACTTTTCTGTTAGCTTAACAACCCTGTCTATTTTCTACTTGTGCTGATGCTACTGTTTGCTTTTCTGACGGGCTAATCCATGTATCCTTTCAAGGCCTGACTTCCCCTACCATGATAGCAGCTGGAGCTCTAATTCACAGGTGCCTTCCAAAGCTTTTCATTAGCAACAGAAATGAGATGGTTTAGAAACCCATTTCTTAATCTGCAGGTGAGTATTGGAACCTTTGTGCAGCAAACATCTTTCAAGTATCCCACATTGTGCCTCTGCACAATTATTTTCTGAGTAATAAGTACAATGTTATAGGCACATTTGCAGTGTTAACAGGGAGAATGTTCCCTCAGAGGAAATCAGCTTTGCCCCCCCACCTCTGGCATTTCCCAGCTTGAGAGAGAAGCAGTCAGCAGACATGAGCAAACTGAAGAATAATGGCTTTTCCTCCTTCCGTCTGAATAGGAAAGAGAAGAATCCAAAAATCCGAGGGCCTTCGCTTGTGCTCTGGTTCAACTGGCCAGACAAGGGCTTAGGGAGCGAGTTTGGCCTTCCCCAGCTGGGCTCTGTGGCGGATAAGCCTCTCCACAAATCCTGGGCTTAATTACTTCTGACACAGTTGTCCTGCCTGGGCCTCCAGCTCCTTTTGTGCTCCAACCAATCTGAATCCAAAGGTAAGTCTCTGCTCACTCACCTTGGACAAATGCTTAATTTCCTACTAAGTGATCCTAAAACTTTTTAATCAAGATCCATTGGTTCCTAGTAGCATTTCCCCCACCTTCCTTGCATGGTCTTTGTTAAAAGACTACTTGAAGGCCTGGCAAATAACTTCATGAATTATACACTCTTCATCTTCAGGTATTTATTTTTTAACAAATAAGAACCTACCAGCCCTCCCTTCGCCCCAATGAGCAGGTTCTACCTTTTGAATGAAGTCAAGGGTAGATGTGGACAGGCTCAGCATAAGTCTTTGATTAATACTCCAGAAGCAACATGAAGTGAACTGAACAAGCAAACACATGAAAGCAAGGAAATCAATACCAAAATACCCATGACCTGGCATGCAAAGACACTTTCCCTCCAAGAATAACTCAAGAAGAATCGGCTCCAGCCAGGAATTAGGAAAGAATGCTTTGAAGACACCCAGTAAGCTGCTCACCAGAAGCAAAGACAATGCATTTGTAGGTGACAATACCAGCACCCTCTCCCACCACATAGCTCTCTACCTCTTGTCTTTCCAAGCCCTGGAAAAATCAACTTTGTGCTGCAGCCACACACCCAGAGACTTTAAAAACCATATGGATGCTTCAGCTGATGAGGACAGGAGGCCTTGGAAAGAAGATAAATTTTATGATAGCATTTCCAAGCAGAAAATGTAAATCCAAATCGCTTCCAATGGACTTCTCATTTATCAGTTATGCAGTTCTCCAGATAGAAAGTTCAAGGGGACAAAAAAGATTCAAAAGAGCTTCCTAGTAAACTGCAAATGCAATCTAAATTCATAAAACTCCATTTTCCTGCATTTGGAAACTTCTCCTGGGTCTTATCAATCCAGGAGACGGTTGAACTTAGGATTATCTTCTTTCCAATGTCCCCTCACTCCCCCCACCCCAACCCCAAACTTTTTTCTTCTTCCTTCAGCACTGGCATGCAAACCATGCTGTTTTAACTTCTTTCCTGTTCTCCCAGTTCTTCTGGAACATTTTATTTTCGACAGTCAACTCATTTGGAGGAGTGCCACACTGAGGTTCAACTGTTTACAGCGTTAACTGTGTTTCTGCCAGAAGTCCACCTCCAGCACCACCTTCTCCAGTCTGCCTCCTGGAGTACGAATTTATGCATTCTTTTGGAAGAAGCTTAGAAAAATGTGGAAACTTACAAATATCACTCATCCTTCCTTACAAAATTACTTTTGCTTGTCCAAGGGGAGACAGAAATGGAAACCTGTTTCACCCTTCCTATGGTGCTGTCCCAACCCTCATGGCTAAATGTTGCCTATGTTGTTAAAAGTCATTTTAATGACGACTTCATGTATACCGAGGAAATGGGAAAGAGTTAGCCACTGGTCTGCAAGAGTGAATTGGGCTCCAAGAAGATCCATGGAGGGCACATTTTTGAATGAGTACCGAACACTGGAAAATCACCAGTAATTATTTGAGACTGGATTTCACCCTCAGCCATTCATCAGTATTACAAAATGGCATCTCTGAAAGAAGCCAATTTAAATCTGTACCACATTGCAAAATAGATCCTCAGAGTCCAATTGTGGGCACTTTTGTAAGTTGCAATAGACCCAGACAAATTTCCAAAGAAGGGCATTTGAAAAGCACTTTCCAGTCCTGGATGATGGAACAAGAGAAAAGAACAGGAGAAAGTAAAAGAAAGCACAGCTACAAACCCAGTAGCTAAAGCTTGACTGGAAGTCATAGGAACAAAATCTGTCTCTGGATCTATGAATGAAACACACTGCCCAGCTCTGGGTCCCCAATGTTAAATTCAGCTAACAAAAATCCACACTCAGGCCCCACTGGTGCCAGACTCTCAGGGAGTCTTGGGCCTTGGAGAGAACCGCTGTTTCACAACCTCACTATCAAATGCAGTTGGGGTAGTGGAAAGGGCACTGGGCTGGAGTCAGCCGACCTGTGTTCTAGGCCTGGCTTTGTTACAACTGAACTTTCTGACCTTGTACTAGTCACTTCATGTCTTTCTGCCAGTTTCCTCTTCAGTAAAATAGGGTGGAGGGAGGATATTTGAAGTACATTATTTCTCTTAGGCATTAAAAAAAAAAAAAATAGCTTCTAAATTGGAAGTTGCCTGATAGTATAGTATTAAATACCTAATATTCCTCACTTATAGTGTACATGTGTCATTTTTTAAAAATGACTTTCATGTTCATTTCTACTTCAGAAATAGTATTTTGCCTATCATCCCAAATTCTTCACTTATGCTCCCTGCTCCCTCGAGCTCTTCCATATTACACTAAATGCCCTTCCCCCCCCACCCCTTCTTTCTTATTTTTTTAAGCAACCTTCCCCAAACTAAGACTTGTGCTATTAAAAGAGCTTAGAACTTCCCATTTCCTTGCTAGGGCTAAAATTAAACTGTCCATTCCTTGGGGCCCAATATAACATCTGCCAGATGTCTTGGCATATCACACAAGGAGAGGAATTTTCTTTTAGCATTATCTACTTTCTTCTCTGTTTTCTCATAATCAATTAATAGGTCACCAACATCCAGCTAATGTTTCTTTCAAAGCCATCAATTCTATAAGTATGTGAATCTCACAAGATGCTTGCCTTCACAAACACGTGCATACACACACACACACACACACACACAATTATCTTTCTGTTCACTGGATTTTAGCAATAAACCCTGTAAATACCTTCTCCCCCACTTCTTTTGAATATCTATAGTTGCCATATATAGACCACCCAGTTTCACATTCACATCAGATCCTTTGCAATCTGAGTTCATTATTTATATACTTCTTTATTTGTGACTGGAGCATTTTGAAATCATATCTCTGTTCTCTAGTTGTCAGCTTAGAACATTCAACACAGCTTTGTCAATTCTCTATCCCATGGCACAGTGAAGTCTGAAAAGGCACACACCACAAGAAAGATAAGTAAGGTTACCTTTAACCAAGAAATCTGAACATCAAACAATTCAAGGCAGACTAGACCCTATTAAAAGTCCATCACACGTAAAACAGGACTCCATCCCAAGGCAACTTTACCATTGCCTTCTTTCAAGAAAACTGACCACAAGTACTCTAAAGCCCATTAGTACAGTGGGATTTTTTTTCTCCTACTGTCTTCCGGAAGACTCATTAGGAAGAATAGATATAGTTTTTTTTTTTTTTCCTTTAAAAGTTGTCTAACTCCAAGAGTGTGGAGGGTGGGGGGGATCAAGTCCTCAGGGAATGCGGTCAATGAATGAGATTGATATAAAACAATATGAGAAATACTATGGAATATGAAGATCCAACAAGAATCTCTTGCATGGCAGTATTCATGACAGCTCACAAATATTTCTTCAGAATGATTTTCCTTTGTGATATACTAAAGCTATGGCAAAAATTTGCATAATGAGCCTGGTGAACTTGAAGTCTCAAAAACAAAAAAGATCTTTGAGCTTTGAGAGCAAATGAGTATGTTCAATTTGACACTTCTTATTTCTCTCATGATGGTTTATCCAAAATACTTGTCTCAATCCAAGTATGTTATGTCTAGAAAATTTCAAGAAACCATGCTTTTAAATATTATGGTGCTTGCCATGTTGAGAAAGTACAACAGACATGGATATGTTTCTCAGGTTACCAGTTAGAACATATTCTTGAACTTCAAAATGCTTATCTTAGAGACCTGACTTTTTCTCTCCAAAAAAGCTCAACTCCAAGACTGTCTATGAAGACACCAAAACACTTGCTCGCACAGTAAAAAATGTGGTGAGTCAAACTGCTGAACTGGCACTTTGTCATTCTTTCTTCCCCACTGAAATAAGTAAATTAACCACTTGTCCTGCTACCAACAATGATTTAAAAAAAAAAAAAAAAGAAAGAAAAGGATGTTTGCTTCAAGATCAACATATAATGTATTTATTTTTTCATAAACAAATATAGTTAATTAGATGTGTAATTACTTTCCCAAATAACTGTCTTTATCCATTGCATTTGAATTTCAAGTTTGAACATGTAGCATCCATATGTGCATTAGCAAATGTAAATATAACAGTGACAACATTCCACTTAACAAAACTAATGGATATCATCAAAAACCAACAATCAAAAATGAGGGAATTAAGGTATGATTCCAGGTAAAATTTTTCCAAAGTGCTCTAGGGTTTTTAATAAAGAAGCAGAGATCTGAACAGAAGTATTTTTGACTGAGCATACACATCAATTGAAAATCATACATCTTCATCTGCACAAACAGGGTTTTACTTCATTGACCATGGACAATTATCATCTAAAGAACCATGTATTTCCCCTCTCCTTTCACACCCCTCAGAAGAACAATAACCCTCAATTAATGACACAACAGTTTGGTTTGAAAAATGGGATGTTGTCATATATAGCACTGTGCATTTACTGAGTGACACTGTTACCAGCTACTCAACAGAATATAATTACATCTGGAAACGAAAATCACTTCAATATGCACAAAAATGCTGTAGACACAAGGAACTTCACACACAAAAATCTGATACATAATGAGAAAGCAAAGCAAGAAAAAGGCTTGTGCAAGTCGCTCACCAATGTGTTCCTTATTTTTGTTGAAGCTGGTACCTTTCTGTATCTCTCCTCAGTTGAAAGCAAGGTCCAATTAGCCCCCTTAGATTATATTAATTGGGTCTGAATCTCCTCCAAGTTTCCCTTCCACTGTGGAGTCCTCCCTCACATATCTTCAATAGTCCATCTAAAATTCTTCCAACATCTTCCCTCATCCTCAAGATGGCTACCTCACCTAATGGAAAAGCAACATCTTCATGGTTGGCTTTTTTAAATTCCTGAAGCATTTCAGGATTTAGTTCTTTACTTGGGTCAATTACATACATTCTTTAGAACTAATCTGTGAAGAGGTCCAAATCAGTGTGTGTGGACTGGGGTGTAGAACTGGGTTCTTTTTTCAAAACATCCTCACAAAATGTCTTCCTACAAAATGAATAAATTCCTCCAATTAAAAAGGTGAAGATACCTGGACATAAGGTTTTCTCAACTGACCTAATTTGTTTCCATAGTGACATTGTTAAGAAGACAAACTGATATTCCTGAAGACTTGCAGTCCTTGAGAACACAGGGGGGAAAAAAAAAACAGCAGAAGGAGAGGGAAAGGGGGAAACAAAGGAACTAAAAGAAGGCCTAACATACAAATGGACCAACCTGAAGAGAAAGACCCTGGAGAAACTGCTGTTAGTCAGACAGTCTTAGAGTTCCTCTGAGATCTTGCAGGAATTTTATTTTTTTCCCAGAAATCAACTCATACCAGACAATAAGGTCTTGCGATGCATCAAACATGATGATAACCAAGCCCCACAACTCAAAAAAAAATCTCAGCCTGGGGCCACCACCATCTTCACAATGAGGAAATAACATTTCCTGGGGACTTTAAGGAGAGCTGGAGAAGCCTAAAGTTGTGAGAAGACCTCAGTGGGAAGGTTTCAGGTTTTGCCTTGCTTTTGCTGAAGAGGGTCAAAACCCTTCAGGTCCACTCAAAAGGAGGAAAAAAAAAAATCCAAAAGTTTACTTTAAAATGGAAACGAACGTCTCAATAACTTGTGAAAGCACTCCTCTGGTGGGAGAAAAATCTGAGGAACCCTTAAAAGCCCTCATTTCTTTGCATAATGAATAGACAGTGAGGAACACCACCAGGTTTCCCTCTGGAGAGCCAGGAGGAGGAGGCTTGCCAGCCATCACCAACAGAGCTTCAAAATGGAGACATCCATAATTTCATAAACACTTCTCATCTCAGCTTTGTCTCCTGGAAACCCGCTCTCCTCCATTTTCTGATGGAGTTACAACCATGACACGGCTTACCTGACTCAGTTCCCAGCTCTCAACCAAACTAGTCACTTCCTCCCCCAAACCTGCAAGCCACCTCCAGAAACAAAACCAAAGCAAACCAAACAGCCAACACAGGCGCTCAGAGGCGGCCGGGAGCCCTGGGAGAAAGCCCCAACTGGTTGGTCTTTCCCCATCCCAGTCGCGTGCTTAAAAATGAAACTTTTTTTTTTTTTTTTTTTTTTTTTTTTGGTGGGGTTGGGGAGGAATATAAAAGGAACTCCAGGCGGCCTCCCTCCCTCCCTCCCTCCCTCCCTCCCTGTAGGTTAGAAGCTACAATGAAAAGAAAATGAGGGTTCCTTCAGGAATGGTGAACAGCCTGGAGAATGAACGTGAGAAGGAGCTTTGTGTTTTGGAGTCTGGACTGGAACCAAAGCAGACAGCTTGCAAATGGAGGACAGGGAGATAAAGAAAGGGAAAGAGAGGGGCTGCTCCAATGGGGGGCGGCTGCGGCTTCCCCTCGTGCCTGGAAGGAGGGCAGACCCCTGGGAACCGCACCAGGAGTGAGACGCCCCCCCAGGCCCCTGCCTTCCTTTCTCCCCGCCTCAGAGGAGAGCCAAGCGTGTGTAATGGCTTCTCCTCTCCAGAAACCGTTGTCCTCCACCAGACGCTTCTGAACCCCCAGCCTGGAGACAGCTCCTCAGCTGCTCCTCAACCTGCGCCCCCCGCCCGGCCCGGGCCCCCGGGTCCTCGCCTCTGTCCTCACCAGCAGCAGTAGCAGCAGCAGCAGCAGCAGCAGCAGCAGCCACCCCCGACACATCCCGACCCCGCATCCCAACTTCGGAGAGACAGAGAGAGAGCCAAATACCTGAGGAAGAGGGGGGTGCCAATCCGCACGGCTTTGCCATCGGGCGGGGGACAGGCAGACAGAGGGGGAAAGGAAGGAGAGGGACAGAGAAAGAAAGAGGTCAACCCGCTCAGGTCGGGGCCGCTCGCTCCTCTGACCCTCGCTCGCTCCCTCTGGCTCAGGCTCAGGTCTCCTGCCTCCCGCCCCCCGCCCCCCGCTCCGTCCCTACTCCTGTCCCCACACTCGGAGCATCCGTCCTGAGCCTCCAGCTCCCTTCTCACTCATCTTTCATTTTCTCTTCTCTTCATAGAACTACACGAAATTAATTAAGCCACAGCGCTCCGCTCCCCCCACCCCCAGCAGAAGGAGCAGCCAGCAGGAAAAGCACAGCCACCTCCACTGCCACCACCACCACCACCTTCTCCTCCTCTTCCTCCTCCTCCTCCTCTTCCTCCCCGGCTTCTCCTCCTCCTCTTCCTCCTCCCCCTCCTGCTCTCCCTCCTCCCCCTCCTCCTCCTCCTCCTCTCTTGCTTCTTCTCCTCTTCCAACAGCCAGTCCATGCAGGGGACTTCCTCTCCTCCCCGCTCCGCCAACCCTCCTTGGCCGAATGAATGAGCGCGTTTGTGCCTCCACCGCCCGGCGCTCTCCTCCCCGGAGCACTCAGACCACCCGGAGGTGGTGGTTAATTGCAGTAACTTACAGAAGAAGCGTCCCGGCGCCGGGAGGTGCTTCGGGTTCTCCAGCCCCACCGCCTCCTTATCCTCTTTCTCTTTCTCCTCTTCCTGCTCGGGTTATTGTTGTGGAAGTTGTTTGGGAGTCTCATGTGCTTCTGCCGGGTCTCAGCAATGGAGGATCGCCATCTTCCCTGCCTTCCTCGGCTCCTCAGACTCGCTGCAGCTGCAGATGACCTGAGATATCCGTCTCTCTCTCCCTCTCCCTCTCTCCCTCCCTCCCTCTCCCTCTCACTCTCTCCCCTCACTCTGCTCTTCTCTCTCCTCTCCTCCCTCTCCCTCGCGCTCTCTCTCTCTCTCTCTCCCTCCCTCTGTGTCTCTCTCTGAATAATGAGCAACCAGAGGGAGAGAGAAAGCAAGACAGAAAGAGAGAAGGAAGACAATCTTCTCCTGCCACACAAAACGCCGGAGCACCAGGGGGTGCGCGAAGCCTTTCTAATAACAACAACAACGTGCAGGAGAGAGGAAGGGGAAAAAAGAAAGAAAGAAATGAGGAAAAGGCTGGGGGGAAAGGGGGGAAGAATTCTCCAAGAGCTGGAGAAGCGCAAAAGGAGAAGCTGGAGGAGATGCTGAGGCTGCGGCTGCTGTCCCCCCTTCCCCCCCCCCAACCCCAGAAGGAGGCAAGGTGGTTGCAAAGTTAAGGCTGGGACATTGTCTTTGTCACTCAGAGCAACACAGAGCCAGGCCAGTGAGATGCAAGAGGAGGAGGTGGCGGTGGCGGAGGAGGAGGTGGTGGTGGTGGAGGAGGAGGAGGAAGAGGAGGAGAAGGAGGCAAAGGAGGAGGAGAAGGGGAAGAGGGAGATGAGATGAATAAAGACCTGCGGAGAAGGCGGTGCAAGGAGCGCGGCCGCCGGCCCCGAGGCTTGCGCGCTCGCGTCCCGGAGGCGCCTGGCAGCCCTGGCCGGTAGAGGAAGCCCCCAGTGAGGACCCTGCCCTGCGGCTCATAGCGCTCCCACCATCAGCCCTGCCCGAGGCGCCGAGCCCGGGCCCCTGAGGGTCCCTCACATGCATCCATCTAGAGGCCAATCTTTGCAAAGAACCTACATGGAGAACTGGAGGTTGCAAGTCTAAACCCAGATCAACCACGTGGGGCTTTTTAATTCCTTTCCAGTTTGCGGTTTGAGTATCTTCAGTGAGAAGCTCAAGTTGTCCATTACTGGCACGTATTTTGAAGTCTTCTCCCCCGAAATAAAGGCTTGGTGTGCGTTTTATTTATTTCTGATATGAATAGGGTGGGAGAATAAGGGAGGGAAAGAACCCATCATCCTGAGCCTCGGAACCACCGCTTTCTTTTCCTAACTTGTGAAATGTTTTGACGGCGCACCGAAAGGAAAAAAAAAAAAAAACCTACTTAAATAACTTTACACCTTCCAGCCCCGCGTTGTTTGCACTTTCTGGCTGATCATCTAAAGGCTTGGAAAGTAACAATCAGCGCTCCTAATGATAAGGTGTCATGGTGTTGAAGACAAGAGAGCCAAGATGAAGCTTTCACACCTTGAATTTTTATTTAGTGTAATTTCCCCCCAAATCGTTCTGAACTATCTCTTTTTGCAAAGGAGTGGGTTTCCACCTCCTTTCTCCCGGGTCGAATGTCTTCTAAAGCTTTAATTTGACCGGGGGCGGGAGGTGTGAGGGGGACTACAGTATCAAAAAAATCAATGCAGCAAGTCAGGAGCAATTGAAGTTCAAGGGCATGGGCTGGTTGTACCATTTCTATTTCTCAGATCCTCGAGTTGGACATCAACAGCCTCGGGAGAGAGAAACACGCAGCGCGCGGGGCAGAGACCTTAATTAAAGTTTCTTTTGTCCGCGTCTGAATTGGGGGATGTTGCTGGATTCCATTGCATTGAGGAGCGCGCATCCGGTGAAAGCGCGGTGTTGAGGATTCTAGGCAAGACCGTCCTCCTTAACGTTCGCCCCCTCCCCGCCCCGCCAAACGGTCCGGGCAGAAATACCCTTAAATCCATACAATAAAGGGGGAGGAGGAGACGCGCGCGGAGTTGGTTCCCATCGGATAGTGGGGTTTCATAAGCAGATCTAAATCGTCCTTTTCCAAGATTTTCCGATCGTATATTCCTGGGCAGACTCTCTCACCCAGAGGCACGATTTCACCCGCTTCCAGTCAACACTTCCTGCCCTTTTCTCCTCCCACTCACATTGAAAAGCTCGGGAGCCCTAAAAGGGTGTTGATGGCGGGGGGTGATAAATAAATAAATAAATGACACTACGCGTGCGGTGGAGAAGAAAGGAGGGGGAGGAAAGGCGAGGAGAGGGAAGGGAAAAGTAGGGAGAGGAGGACCAGGAGGAGAAAGGACACGGGCAAAAGGGAAACGGGAGTCAAAGAAAGAGAAAAGAAGAAAGGAGAGGAAGAACGGGGAGGCTGCTCCGCATGAAATGATCCTGGCTTTGTGCAGAATTGGGAGGACTCCCCTTTCCAGGTGACCGGAGGGACCTGGGGAAGTCCTTCTGCCCAGAGCTCCTCCCCACCGGGACCCCAGGGGTGTCTGAGCTCTGGTCGCCGCTCCCCCATAAATTCCTCGTGGCAACCAGAGGAAGCGCGCCAGGTCTCCGCCGTCCCTTCAGTGTCCCGGCTGATAATTTACCTCTTTGTCTTTAATAAAAAGCTGACTTTTTCTGTCAAGCTCGGCACCGAGAAAATAACAATCGTATTTCAGGCTGAAAGCTCCTGTTACTGCGGGGGGGTTTTGAGGATGCGATAAAAATGTTCATCGACGTGAAGGTACCTTCTGGGTTGGCTGGGGTCGGAAGTGCTAAGATGGGGGCCGCCCTTCCCCCGGGGCGTAGGAACCAGGCGGTGGGGAGGGAGGAAGGCGCGACGAGGTCAGAGGAAACCCTGGGTTTCCAAGGCTCCTGGGGCACCAGAGGGCTTTCCGCAGTCGGGGAATAAGCCCTGGGGAGGAGCCTTTCGCGAGAAGGCGAGCGCGCCCCAACATGCCTCCGACCTCGTAAACCCACTTGGCAAAGACCGGGGAAGCCGCTGGCGGACCGACTGCGGTGAACTCAAGAAATTAACCTGCGCTACAATTAAACGGGCTGCCGCCCTTTCAGACTCACCTCGAGCGACCGAGATAGAGAGAGCTCCCGAACCGGCCGCGGGAGGACCTGGCTCCACCCTCCCGTCCCAGAAGAAGAGGACAAAAAGGGGAGATGGACTTGGAGATGGCCCCGCCCTTCAAACGCTCCAATCCTTGGAAACCAAACCTCCTCTCCAAGCTTCCACGTCTAGAAGGGACAAAGACAGCGAGGAGGTCCGGAGACTGATGGGGAGATGGTGGCTTTCGGCCTTCTGGTGTGGGTTCTTTGGGGGAAAGGGTACAGTGGCTAATTTTCCATCCCAAATAGGGCACCACGGGATAATCTTTAGAAGATAAGCTCGGTCTTCTGCCTGAGAAGCAAAATGACTCCTCAAAGCTGTGAAGAAAACTATTGCAAAACTCCCGTGTAGTCCTGCTTTTTTGAATGTGGCAAGCAAGGCTAAAATTTTCAATTGATGCTTCCACACGCATATTATTTTCGACTTTTAGAAACCATAAGTACCTTAACTGGCCAACTAAAATAACTGGAAGAAATTAAAACAGAAGGAGAGTGGGCTTTTGGTTGTTGGTTTTTATTGGGGACAGGCAGTTTCTCAAATGATTGGAAAGTAATTGGATAAATGAAAGATGGGACGGAGAAGGAAAGCGCTGTGGCTGAAGGTTTTAGTGAAAACCTTAATAAACTTGGCACTTAAGTAACCGTAATTATGCTTTGCCATTAGCAGACCATTTAGATAAGCAGGAGAAAGTTCACACCTCCTGCTATTTCATTCCCCAAGAATATTCACAAAGATAATGCAAGCCTAGTTGGTGGGTTATCTTCTCCATGAGGAGAATGAATGTTCACATTTTTTAATTAAAATGAAAACGTAGGTTTTATACACGGCCAACAATGTGAAGGAAGTCTCTCAGGGACATGTTGACTCCTTGAAATCTACCATTTGCTACTGTACCCTATGTCATTATTCCCCAGAGTCATATGGGGTTTCAAGTCTTTATTAATGTGCCAGGGAATAAGAATATGTTGGAAATCTGGACTTTCTTCTCCCTTATCATAGGTGACTGGCATACAAACTCTTCATAAAGAGAAATTATGGCTCATCAAAAGAGTGACTTTATGAGCATTAATAGAATAATAAATCTTGCAATTTTAGTTCAAGAAATAGTGAAGTCCTATAATCAGATTGACCCATGCAAATATGATCCATTTACTTGCCCAACATCAGTAGGTTAGGGATAGTCTATAAATCATTTTGGTTATTAAAGCCTTAACATAGGAAGGCATCCAAATCTCTTAAAGAAAAATATATATGGAGGTGGGGAGAGGAGGTTCTACCCAACCTTCAGGAAGGACTCATGGAAAAACATGAAGAGTTGGTCCAGAGACTCCACTAGATATATAAAATTTGAACTGAAACAAGAGTGTATAAATGTTCTAATGTCATTGTTTCAATTTTTGCATTCTCTCATATTAAAAAAGTCCCCTTGCTTCCTGAAAACTATCCCAAAAAAGAAAGAAAAAGAAATCTAGTTGGTAGCTCCACTTTCTAAATTCCAGCTGGAAAATTGTTCAAGCTGATGATTTTAGCAAAGCAAAGAGTAGATGATAGAGATTATGCCTTTTTCAGAAGTTTTAATTATTTCATCCTTAAACATTTAATCATATTATCAGCCTGGAAACAGGTAGGAGGATGGTAAATTCAAGGCCAGCCTCAGCAACTTAGCAAAACCCTGTCTCAAAATAAAAAAAATTAAAAGGGACTAGGGATATACCTCAGTGGTAAACACCCTTGGGTTAAAAAAAAAAAAAAAAAAAAAAACATATTGTCACACACCGCTTATTAACTTTCTGCATTTCCCTGCTTGTGTAAAAGTCCTTTTCTGGGCTAGGGCTGGGGCTCAGTAGTAGCATTGGCATGTGTGAGGCACTGGGTTCCATTCTCAACACCACATATAAATAAGTAAAATAAAGGTCCATCAACAGCTAAAAAATTTTTTTAAAAAAACTCCTTTTCTGTGCAATTCAATATTGTCTTTTTACTATTTGAGTTTAAGATTTGAATTCTTGAGATCTTTACTCTTATTGGAAATTATTGTCTTCAAAAGGTTTTTCTAAAAACTTTAAGTTGGACAATTATGAACTCTTCCCCCAGTATCAAGAAAATAAAATCACTAGCACACTGTAATGATATAGGTAGGTAGGTAGGTAGGTAGATAGATAGATAGATAGATAGATAGATAGATATTTAAACATATGTCACTAACTAGTGTCCGTGCCTCGGGAGAAGGGACTAAAGGAAGACAAAGGTAGATGATTCCTGATTCTGAACAGCTCTCAAAGGAAGAAAGACTGCAACAACTTATATTAAACACACTCTGTTTGAATCTTTGTATATATACCTTTGGATACCTAAGAAGATGTTTCAATACTAATATTCTAATATTCAAAAAGGAAGTCTCTGTCCCATAGGTAGAAGTTAAATTTACAATTCTATCAAGCCAGTTACTGTACTATGAAACACATAATATCTTTCAACCATTGAATATTTGTTTAACATCTATCTACACTACACCACCCTCAGAGCTGAATACTGGGGATTCAGAGATGAATGACAAACCATGAGTCAAAATTTTGATCTACTTCATGAACTAACTTCAAAACCACATTTCTTGGCTATAGAACTTTACATTTATTTTATTTCCTCAAAAGCAAAGCAGGAATTGGGCCAATGAGAAGAATTTGATGAATTTAATCACTTCTGTTTCTACAATGAAGTTACACAGGAGTGATATTTGTTAAACTATTTGGAGTTAATTTTAAAGCCAATATTTTGCTTTAATTCAAATTTAACATTAAATTCTTACTGAAAGTGATAATTTTAAAATGCAAAAGACCTGGGGATATAGCTTAGTGTTAGAGTGCTTGCCTAATATATGGGCAGCCCCAGCCTCTATCTCCAGCATTGTAATAATTTTTAAATAATAATAATAATAAAAGAGAGAACAACCTCAGATCAAGTATGGTTAGAAGAATAAAAATTCTGAAGAAAAGAATGTGCTGGGAGATTGACCATTTGTAGAGGTATCCTTTCCAGAAGACCACAATTTCTAGATTCCTGCTACTTATATTCAAACTGAAGCCCAGGGAGGGGAAGTAACTTGGTCAGAACACCAAACTTAGTCACCAACAGTCAACCCCATAATCAGCATTTCCATGGCAGTTTCTTCAAAGTTATCATTTTCATACCACCCTCAACGTTCCTTTTTTCTTTTCTCTCTTTTGACGTATTTCCATAGTACTTGTTAATTACTTAATAGATACACATTTTTAAATCAACTCTTAAAAATTGTAAATTCATTGAAAGCAATAATATCTGTGAAATCGAGGTTTGATGGAATACACACATACACATTTTTTATTGCACATCAAAATAAATGCATCCTTATTAAATTTTTTAGAAGATTTTTGGATTAAAAGAGAAAAGTTAACACAAATCTTTTAAACTCAATTTAGAATACATACTTGCAGTCTTAAAATGTTCACGCTTTTGTCCCTTTAATGCCTCTTCTTAGATTCTATCCTGAGGAAACAGCCAGAAATGTAGAAAAGATTTATGTAAGAAATGATAGCGGTAAAGCAAGTAATTGAAAATAAGTGATAAAGAAAATAGTTAATGGTTAGGTAAATAATAACACATCCTCATTATGACATATTAGACAGCTTCAAATTGTTTATGAGGATTTTTTAATTAAGTGAAAAAATTACCTATTGTTAGCTAAAAGACCTAGGTACAAAATTATGATCATAGTTTAATTTTTTCATAGTACATACCCACCAAAAAAAATCACACAAAAGAAAACAAAAAAGCAACATGCCCATAGTAAATTGACTTCTCATTATAAAAAGCTTTAAAAAGTGTAAAACATATATAAAACTATGTGCGTTATGTAGTTATATAATGATAAGTAAAATATTTTTGTGATAAATATATGCTCTGTGGAGTCACAGGCTTTATTTGAACCAAATTGTAAATTATGTTTGAGTATTTAAAAACATTTTAAAGTTAAAAGGATAGAGCCTACTTTTATGATTGTGGTAATTACAAATGTGTTTCAGAGTGTATTAATACTGCTAATAAAATAGTGGTACAGTAACTGTTTCTCACATAGATATTTTAATTTCCTTTTCACAGGGGAAATAGGATGAAGGTTTAAGTGGGCATTCTGAATTTATTTTCTACAAAAAAAGTCATTGAGGATGAAAGAGATTGAATCATTTAATGTTAGGTCTTCCAATATTAGCTAATGTTGTAAACACTAAAATCCAGATTTCTTAATTCCTACTCTTACATTTTGAAATCTGTAATTCCACTATAATTTCAAAAATATTATCAAACACTAGCAAAAGAAAATTACTAATGGTAAATATGGAAAAATTCAACTTCATCAGTTTTTCAAATGAAAGACAGTACTCTTTTACACAAAAGTTAGCAGGCAGATAAATACAATATGTATATGGATATATATATATATATCTATATATATATAGATATATATATAGATATATATATATATATAGATATATATATATATATGTACACACACATACACACACATACATGTATATATAAAATATATATATTATCTATATAATATATATTATAACTTTATCAGGTGTTAATTCCCAATTGTTGAAGATATGGGAATATAGACCCTATAATTCTCTATTATAGAGTCTGTGGGACTATGGGAACAGTTTCAGTCTTTCTGGATATATAAGATGTCTTTAGCCCAGAAATTTAACTTTTGGAAATTGATGTAAGAAAAGATTCATGACTGCCATCAAAACTGTATGGGCAAAGTGGTTTATTATGGCATCAATACCCAATAGCAAGTGAATGTCTAAAAAATTTTTGTTCATCTGTGCAATAAGAATTTGTATAGCCTCAAATGTTCTTAAGAAATATTAAATGACATGGAAACATTTACATGATTTAATGATAAGAGATAAACAGGTTTCAAACAACGTGTACAGTTATTTTAGTGACAGCTTTTTCACTGCTGTGACTAAAGGATCTGATTAGAACAACTATAGAGGAGGAAAAGTTTGAGGGCTCACAGTTTCACAGGTCTTAATCCATAGAAGACCAGCTCCATTCCTCAAGGCTCAAGGTGAGGCAGAGCATCATGGCAGGAGAGTCTGGAAGAGGGAAGCAGCTCACATCAGGAAGCAGAGAGAGAGAACTCCACTTGCCAGATACAAATTTATATAACCCAGAACCACGCCCTAATTTCCACCTAGTCCAGCCACACCCCACCACTTCAGTTACCACTCAATTAATCCCTATCAGTGGATTAAATCACTGATTGGGCTAAGACTCTCACAACCCAATCATTTCTCCCCTGAACCTTCTTGCATGGTCTCACATGTGAGCTTTTGGGGGACACCTCACATCCAAACTACAACAATAGTTATATTAAAATAAGTTATACATAGATTGGTAGAGTTAAAAGTGAAAATAAATATCTTAGAGTTAATTTAAAAAACAAGTAGATGAATAATTGTTATATTACAGTTTTTAATAGTTTTCTAATATTACACCCAAGGTAGAAAGCATAAAGAAATGATCAATGAATTTAAACACACAAAACAATTTAACAGGGGCAGGGGATGTAGCTCAGTGGTGGAGTACTTGCCTAGCATTCACAAAGCCCTGGGCTTGATCCCTGACACTGCAAACAAATAAAGAAATAATGAACTTTGATATATGGGAAAGCATTATTAAGTTACGAGCAAATCAAAACTTAAAAAAACATTTTACTTAGTGTTATATGTGCTAATAATATTGTGCTGGGGATTGAACCCAGGGTCTCATACATGCTAGGCAAGGGCTCTACTACTGAGCTACATCCCTAGCCTCGAGGTTAATATTATTAATCTATAGAGTGGTATTACATATCAGTGTGAAGATACATACCAATAACAACAAAAGAGAAGCAAAAAGCATAAACTATCAAATCACGAAGGGAGAAACACAGAGGAAAGAGTAAATAGCAACTGTTTTTGTATTTGAGAGTAGATATGATTTTTCTTTCTTGAGAGGCTGGAGATGGAACCCCAGCTTTGTGCATCGGTAGGCAAGTGTTCTACCACTGAGCTACGCCTTTAGCTCCTATAATTGTTCTTTCCTTTCTTTTGGTAGTGATAAGGATTGAACCTGGGGCTTCACACATGGTAGGCCAGTGCTCTGCTACTGAGCTACATCCCCAACTCCTTGATTATTTTTGTCTAGAAGACTTTTTTGTGTTTGCTTAATTTGTTACCATATATATGGTTTCCATAATCAGAATACATATATATATATATATATATATATATATATATATATATACACACGCATACATATATTATATATGTTAAATGTAACATGTTATTAAAAACATATTACCATGCTATGTTGTGAGTTTAACACTTGACATTGAGAAAGGATAGTGCTATCTGGAATCAGAAATTCTGAATTTAAATACTAATTGAATGGATCTTGGGCAAGTCACTGAACTACTTAGAGCCCTGGTTTCTCAAAATATAAAATGGAAAATCATTTTCAAGTTACTGGTTATGAACAGTTTTAAAAGTTGTGGAGTTACTTTGTGGGAGTTGTTCCCGGACATCAGATTCCTCTCACTGACCTAGTGCACTGGGCTTTTTCCAGCCCCCAGGCCCACCTGCTCTTCCCGCCCCTCTTCCTTCCTTCCTTCCTTCCTTCCTTCCTTCCTTCCTTCCTTCCTTCCTTCCTTCCTTCCTTCCTTCCTTCCTTTCCCTCCTCCTCTTCTTCTTCTTCTTTCCTGAGAAAAAGGAGAAAGAAGCTTTATTTCTTTGCTAACAAAAGAGAAACACAGGGTACTTCTGTCCCAGAGACTGTGATTCTGCTCATCGACAGGAACAGGAGGCTTTTAGAGAGGTGACTCAAAGACGACATTCCACTCTGTTGCAGTTGTAGTTCACTTGTTAATTTGGGAGATAGTCATTTCTGAGATCTTCTGGTACCATCTCCAAAGTCTGCATTACTTGGTTCCTATGGTGGGTGAATACTCAAGGACAGATAACTCTGCCTAGGATGGGAAAGAAAGGTAATCCTGTTTCCCTGGAGATTTGGAAGATGGAGAGATTAGGAAGGAGCAGGGAGACAGGAAGAAAAAGAAACATGTCCATTTCAAAAATCAGTTGCAGTGGCAGAGCATCAAGGCTATATTCAAAGAATAAAGTGGACCACTGTTTCATTTCCCCTATTGCTGCTCATCTTCTTGTACAAACACCCTATTCCCGTACCTGAGGAGGGTTTATGTTCCCGAGTGGTTCAGGAAAAGCCGACTGGGGGTACCTTAGATTTGTCCATCTCCTCTAAGTAGGACAGGATCTTCTACTAGATCCTGTCTAAAGGCTATCCTCAAGTTAAACTGTAGTAACTATGACGATTGCTGTCCTTTTTCCATGTCAGAAGCTTCATCATTCAATTCCAGTATCCACCGGGTTAATTTAATTCCCAAGTTGATACTAAAAATCTCATGTTCATGACATCAAAAAAAAGTCCTGACTGATTTCAAATTCTATGTTCCATAGTAAGTCAAATGAGAACACTGGCCGACCTCCTTTTTCAATAATAGAAGTAATTCCTCTGTGAGTGCTCCATGATACAGAGTCAATGCAGAAGGACTAGAATCAATTTTTCTTTCATATGAGCCCTTATATGCAGAACAGTGCTATATTTCTCCATATGAAATAAAAACAGAATGACAAATTTCCATGTGAAAAACCATATGCCCCTTTGTCCTTTTTTCCTGACCCTAAGCCTCTAAAACTCACTTTAGATTACAAGATGGGGTGGGGTTTGGGGGAGTGGAGGATAACACTGAACATTCCCAAAGAATAGAAGATACACTGATATATGGAGAACCTCTAATCCTCTGAGGTTAAAAAGAATATGAGATGAGCTGACAGTCATCAAAATAATTCACAGAAAACGTAAAAATTATTTATTGGTTGATTAAGCTGTTAATTATTAGTGGTCACATATAGGATCTCATTTATGGGTGAGAAGAAAGGAAGGAACGAAGGGGGGAGTGCACAGTGAGAGAGGGAAGGAGGGAGAAAAGAAAGGAGGGAAGAAAGAAGAAAAACTAACTAAGTTTTTGGTTCAAGACCAGCTCAAGGAAGTTTCCCTTGCTAGGACAGGGAAATTTGGATGCAGTAGAAATAGCCGAGGAGGAGGGAGGAAGTCTGGATCCTAGCTTTTTCAATAACTTGATATGTAACTTTTCCTTGATATCATTTTCTCATCTGGGATAGAGCAGTGGTTTTCAAGTTGTACTTTTTCAGAACACTCCTGAACAGAAGCTGGATCAATGGACAATGGTGGTCTATGCAATTTACAGAAAAATTAAGTGAAATCCAACATTTCCTTTTTGCTGTGGTTTATTTATGGATAGTTATTACAACAATTCCTGCACAGTATGGGATTTTCTAAGCACATGTAACTGTTTCTTAGATTTGAGACACCAATAAAATTTCTTAACTTTAAGATTTTCTTTACAACTTTTAAGAAACATTTTGCCTTATCGTCACGTCTGGTCGCTGATTTATAGCTAATGATAGAGAGTGAATTGATAACACAACAAATAATAAAAGAAGAACTCAGGTAAAGGTAATCGTGGTTTAAAATTTTTAAGTCATTGTTGTTGGTCATTTTTATTTGTTTAAAAGATTTTTTAAAACATGGGTACATATACTGGTTTTAATTTTTGCACTAGATATCTGTCATGATCCAAATTTGGGGCTCTTGCTTCAACTGTTCTGTCTCACAGTAAAGATTTACGGACATAGATCACATTAATTCATACTTACAGTATCTCATATTCTTTTTTCTTTTTCTTTTCCTTTTTCTGGTGGTGTTGGAGAGTGAACCCAGGATCTCCCACATACGGGGCAAGCACTTATACACTAAGCTATACTCCCAGCCTCCCTATATTCCTTATGAAAAATGTTTGTAATCCTCACAGTAATTCTCTAAGTGTTTAATTTATTCCTCTACAGATGTGGAAACTAATGCATGGAGTCATTAAAACATACATTAAGACCTTGCTATTACTAATAAAAGAAGGAGCTAGAAACTAATGAGTAGAGTTGTTCATTGCTAGTTTTGGTTCTGTATTTATTCTATAAATATGCTCTTATTTTTTTCTAAATAAATACCCTTTAAACCTATTCTTTGGAATGAGCAAATGTTCAGGATAAATATCAGGGAGATACTAAAGAATAAACTTGTTCTAACATTCCAGACACCTAAAATATTACCAAATAAGTAGCTTTTGTGAAACATGGTTCTTAGCAACTTGGAAAGAAATCAAACTATAGTAAACAGGAGAAGAGTTATATATGGACCCCATGTTCTGATGAAAAGCAACTAACATTAAATCTACAAAGTCATGGGAGGGTGGTTTGTCGATTCAAAGTCAAGTTGACTTGGTACCAGCCTGCTCTGTCTTAACATGCAGAACTTTGGGTCAAGTCTGTTTAGGAAAATTAAATACATACAAGGATTCAAAGTGTGTATTTTTAAAAATAAAAATCGGACCTTATAGTTAAAATTTCTTTTATAAATTAGACATTCATTTTGTCAGTCTTCATGATATGGGAGAAGTTTTGTGCTGGCAAAATTTATCTGAAAGTTCTAAATTATTTTTTTCTAACTGCAAGAGATAAATTGTAAAAATGTTCAAAAATCCAAAAGCCAAAGTGAAAAACATGAATAGTTTATCCATATTACATCACCTAGGAAAAAAAATCACCTAGGAAAAAGACTACAATTGGCACTTTTATTATACTTTTTCAATTTAAAAGTTTAGATACATAGTTACAAATACAGAAATCAAACATAATTGTTTTCTAAATTGTTAACTATTATTATAGCATTATTTTTAAGAGTCAGCCCTTTATCCATTTAATTGATGTCATTTTTGTTACAAATTAAAATTTTATTTATCTCAGGTGAGGTGGCCAATGTCTAATTGCAGCTACTGGGGAGGCTAAGGAGGAGGATCACAAGTTCAAGGCCTGCTAAGAAAACTTAATAACACCCTGTCTTAGAATAAAAGATTAAAGAAGTTTGGGGATGTATCTCAGTGGTAGACCACAAGAGAGAGAGAGAGAAAAAAAAAAAAAAAAAAATATATATATATATATATATATATATATATGTTTCCAGAGTATTCATTTGTTTTTATTTATCTGTTTAACACACCTGTTTTTCCTGGTTCTAATTTACTCATTTGTTGTCAGATTTATCCCTCTAAACTGAAAAGATCAAATTAATGAATATTGTTTAGATTTTATTAAATATTGGCTAAAATTTCCATCTATTCCAACATTTTTCTTTGGTGCTGAGGATAGAACCCAGCAAGTCCTCACATAAAGCAGGTAAGTCACTGAGTCACACTTCAGACCTTATGTCAATTAACTTTTAAATCCAAATTCCCTCAGCAGGTACACAAGTACCTACTTCAAAATCAGCTATCCCAAACGGTAACTGTATCATTACGTAAGTTGCAGACGTATTAACAGATCATAAATTCTTTCAAAACTTTTCATTGGTAATTTTCTTTTTTTTATTTTTATTTTTCTTTCTTTTTTCTTTTCTTTTCTTTTCTTTTTTTTTTTTTTTTTAGAGAGAGAGAGAGAGAGAGAGAATTTTTTAATATTTATTTTTTAGTTTTCGGCGGACACAACATCTTTGTTTGTATGTGGTGCTGAGGATGGAACCCGGGCCGCATGCATGCCAGGTGAGCGCACTACCGCTTAATACAATTAGATTCAGGATTCTTAATCTAATCTTGTGTACTCCTGAACACAGATAAACTTTGCTTCCTCTCACTGAAAAAGCAAGTAATGGAAAAATAGCTTCAAAATTCATGGAGGTAAAAAAACACACAAAAAAAAATTCAATTAATCTAGTAAAAGAAAAGAAAAAAAGATATAATCAAGCAAGAAGATATGATACAGGAAAACAAATACCGTGCCAGAAATATGAATAAGATGTCAGAAATAAAGTTGTTTGGTTAATATATCAATTTTCAGAATAAAATGTTAGGGAATAAAATTTCTCAATTGAGATTTGAGAAAGTCATACTGTTAAACCAAGAGATGATCACAAACTCCAATCAAGCTTATTAAATTGTCACTCAACTCTCTATGTCCTTTCTGTCATAGAACATATCAGTTTCTGAATGAAGCATGTTAAACTACAAAATAGTCTAAGCAAATGTTAACAACTGTTTAAATAGGTCATAAGTAAAACTTAATGAAAAAAAATTTTGAAATATAAAAGACTAACTGAAATCAGGCAAATACAATTTTAAAGAAAGCAGGAGAAATTATATTCACGTCAGACCAAATAAAATACAAGATGAAGAGGCTGGTAGGACTCTTGCCTTGCATACATGAGGTCCTAGCTTAGTCCCCAAATGATTCAAAAAATGTATATAAATAAATACATAAACAAACAAATAAAGAAAGAAATATAAATAAATAAAATCCAAGGTGAAAAACACTAAAATGGGAAAGAAAAAAATTAATTTTATAAGAAAAATAATTCATCATTCTATACCTGATATAGCATCTACATATGATATCTTAGATGTACAAGAAAGAACTGACAAAATTACAATGATAATTAGATTTTGTGACACCTCTCATAAAGAAGTGACAAATTAAGTGACATGCAGATACAAAAGGATATAGAGGAATTGAATGACACATTCATTAAGCATTATAGAGCTATGTGTAGATGTACACAGAAAACTGTGTGTGTGTCTGATATTCTTTTTCAGTACTCATAAAATGTTTACAGACCTGGGCATGTGGTTCAGCAGCTGAGCTCTTGCATAGCACGTGCAAGGCCTCAGGTCCAATCCTCAGCATTGCAAAAACAAAACCAAACAAATAAAAATTAACAAAAATTGGCCAGTTACTCTGTCACAAACAAACAAACAAAAACCCCTAGGGGCTGGAGTCGTAGCTCAGTTGTACAGCACTTGCCTAACACATGTGAGGCATTGGGTTTGATTCTCACCATCGCATACAAAAATAAACAAATAAAATAAATATATTACGTACACCTATAGCTAACAAATTTCTCTTTAAAAAACTCAATAAATATCCAAAGTAGAAAAAAAAAGATAAGGCATCAAACTATAAACTAAAAAATACACAAACACATATAAAAATATACACAAATACAAAACCAAAAAATACACAAAACTATAAGCTAAAAAATACGCAAATACTAAACATTTTAAAAAGACATATTAACAACTCTTTGTTTAAGTGAATGCCAACCTGAAATAAAGACTATTTAAACAAAAACAATAGTGAGAATCCTGCATCTCAAAATCTATATAATATGACCCAGTTATAGTCAAATAAAAATTAATATTCTTAAATATATTAATTATAAAACAGAAAATATTACAAATGCACTGTTTTAATGAAAGGAGTTAAAAATTTAAAAAATCAAATAGAAGGTATTAAGTATCAGAATTTTATGCAAATGAGTAAGTAAATTTTATTAACTAATTATAAACACAAAATATAAAAATATAAATATATAATACAAATATAAAACATTAATACAAGGAAAGAGACATAACTACAGACCCAGAGGAGAGTAAAAAGATGAAAGTATTATATTAAAGAATTTGAAAATCCTAGGTGAAAAGAATAATTTTCTAAAAATCTATATAAAAAACAGACTTGTCTCAAGAAGACCTGGGCATAGTGGAGCATTCCTATAATCCCAGCAGCTGGGAGGATGAGGCAGGAGGATCATGAGTTCAAAGCCAGTCTCAGCGAAAAAGCAAGGTACTAAGCAACTCAGTGAGACTCTGTCTCTAAATAAAAATACAAAAAAAAAGGGGGGGGGGGCTGAGGATGTAGCTCAGTGATCGAATGCCCCTGCGTTCAATCCCGGATACCAAAAAAAAAAAAAAAAAAAAAAAGAAGAAGAAGAAGAAGAAGAAATGAAAAATAAACCAATTACTACCACATAGGGGGCTGGGAATGTAGCGCAGTGGTAAAGCATATGCTCTGAATGTACAAATCCTTGGGCTCACCTCCCAGGATCAAATGAAAACAATTAAATCCCCAATTCCCACACCAGAAGTGATAGATAAACTCTTCTCTACCTTTCATAAACTGTTAAGTTCCATTTATAAAATACATGTCTATATTTATCTTTAAACCCCCTTTTTTTTAAAAAAAAAATAAACGTAATATATATTTATGAAAAAATCAAAGAACACAGGAAATGGTAAACATAACAGCAAAAAAGAGTTATATGCAATTTAAAGATTTCATATTCATTCTTTATGTTGAGTGCTATTCTATCATCTCACAATGCAGCAAAGCAAATCAAGTACTCAAACAAAACCATAGCAATATTACTTGTATAGATAGATGTAAGATTCCTGCATAACATTTTATATGAAAATCCAACAACATATGAAAGAAATAATTCCTTAGGAATAAACAAGGTTATCCCAGCAAATAAGGATGCTCAAAACCAGGAAATTAATTGATATAGCTCATTACAGAACTGAACACAGTAGAATGATCCTGTGATTATCTTGTCAGAGGCCAAATGAGTATTTCATATACTTTGATAACTATTTCTGATTAAAAACACAGGAAGGGCTAGGATATAGCTCAGTTGGTAGAGTATTTGTCTTGCACGCGTAAGTCCTGGGTTCAATCCCCAGTACCACAAAAAATAAAATAAAAACAAAGGAAGGTAAAACAAAATTGAACTTTTAGTTATTTAAGATACTTCTTTAACTCATCAGTTTTTTTTTTTTTTTTTTTAACCAGGACATTACAGAAAAAAATCTTAGTTCAAAAACATAGAAGCATTGCCATTAACAGCCGTAATAAAAAAGGATAATACCTACTATCTATGTCACAATTCAACATTCCACTAACATTACAGCCTTTGAGATAATTCAAGAGACACTAACAAGAAGTATTAAAAGGATGGAGATCAAACCATCATTATTTGCAACACACACTAGAAATTCTCAAATAATCCTCTAAAAAATTAATAGAACTCATTAGATTTCAACCAGAGAGCTCAATACAAGGCAAACACACAAAAATCAATAATATTCCCATATGCCAGTAATATCTAAATAGATTTGGACGAATTCAGTTGCAGTTAGAGAAGGTGAATTAACCAATGTATGCACCTTGTTTCCTTAAATGGAAATCTGGAAGAAAGCACTTTATGCATAGGTTCGGGGGTTCATAAATGTCTTCAAGAACCTCAGTACTTTGCATTTTTCTGCCTATCCTTGCAACTACTTGTTACCTTTTTATCTTCATATTTGTGGCCTCATGGAATAACTATTCCAACTAGTCATAATGACTGCTCTTCAGCATTGAAAATAGGAAGAAAGAATGGAGATAGGAACAAAGGGGCTTTCCTTCTACAAAGGAGTAAAATTTCTCAGACTTTCTCTTATCACACATTTCATAAAACTAGGCAGAGAATGTGGCAGGGAAATGTAGCACATGTAGCAAAAGACATAGTCATCTAGACTACCATACTGGCCCAGGCAATTGAGATTCATTTTCTGGGCATGGACACAGAACTGTTGCCAAACAGAAGCAGGATTCTGTTAGCAAGGGAGATGTATCAGAGGACTACTTGGGACATGACTCAAGGTGAATGACACTACATGAAATAAGATGGAGATACAAGATTCATACCAAAAAAAAAAAAAAAAAAAAATGGAGATAGAAACCAAAATACTCAAATGACAAAAAAAGAAAAGAAATGAAACTATGAATATCCATGGTGCATGCCTGTAATCCCAGTGAGTCAAGAGGCTGAGACAGGAAGATTGCAAGTTCTAGGCCAGCCTCAGCAACTTAGCATGACTTTGTCTCAAAATAATAAATAAAAGAGCTGGGAATGTAAAGTGCCACTAAGTTCAATTCCCAATATACGTGTGTGTGTGTGTGTGTGTGTGTGTGTGTGTGTGTGTATACCCTATATATAATATATTTCATATATATATATATATATATATATATATATATATATATATATATATAATTCCAGTGTGTGTGTGTGTGTGTGTGTTTCCAGTACAGTATATCTGTACACACAGTCAGTGAAATGCACAAGACCTACATGATGGTATTTAGAAATTTTACTGAAAGACTTTATTAGGCATGAAAAATAGAAACACATCATGTTTCCACATGAAAAGTCTCAATATGGTATTGTTGATTCTCTGTATAATACTCTACAGATCCATAGCAGCCCCCATCAAATTGCCCAGTTTTTTCTTGTCTTGATAACTGATTATAAAGCTTATCTATAGGTGGAAAAGAACATGTATAAAAAAATAAGACTTGTGTATAGTCTAACTCCCCATCAACATCATAACATTTCAGGGTGTTTTGTTTGGGTTTCCTTTGTTTTGCTTGTGTTTGAGATGAGGTCTTGCTATGTTGCCCACATAGTCCTGAACTTATGGACTCAAGTGATCCTCCTGCCTCAGCATTGGGTAGCTGGAACTACAGGCACATGCCACCGTACTAGGCTCTAATACCACAATATTTATTATAAAGATATAGAGATGAAGAAAATATGGCACTAGCACAAGAATAGAATACAAATAGAAGAGCACAGAATAGAACACTATGCAGAATACAACACCCCAAAGCACCCTACACTTTTCCTAAATGATAATTAGAGCATAATAAATATGATAGATCAAATAAGTCATAAATGATTATTTTAGTTAATTTTGCAAAAGGCCTCCTTTGGGGAAAAAATGGTTATATCCCTTTCACATAGGGTACAAAAATAAATTTCAGACAGATTAAAATTATAAAATAGAAGAATATTTATAGAAAATATTTTTATAGTTTTAGATGTGAAAGGAGTTTCTAAGATGACATAAAGTCCGGAAGTCTGACCAGTTAATCTACACAATAAATTCTGTAGGTGGAGAAACTATAAAAAATATTTTCAACATATACAACAAAGAATAAAAACTCTTTATAAAGTGTTCCAATGATTCATTTAAAAAAAAAGACAAATCTACGTTTTTCTTTAATGGATGTTAGGACATCATCAAGCAGTTCATGGAAGGCATACAGAATTGGCA
Source organism: Callospermophilus lateralis (assembly GCF_048772815.1). Lineage (NCBI taxonomy): Eukaryota > Metazoa > Chordata > Mammalia > Rodentia > Sciuridae > Callospermophilus > Callospermophilus lateralis. The sequence continues at coordinate 25,754,702 of NC_135306.1, forward strand.
AAAACACACATTAAAGAGATACTATATCTCTAATATACATGAAATAAAAATTGTTAACAATAAAATCATTTTATTCATCAGATTGCCAAATATTTTAAATATTGATAAGATTCAGTACTGTAGGTACACAAGTACTGAGTTTGTGGAAACCCAAGTGTGTGTGCAGTGATTTAGTTTCCAAGGGGGTAACATCTACCAACATTTAAAATATTCATAGCTCATTGACCCAGACACTATACTTCCAGGATGCTACCCAATGGACACATTTGAATACCTGCACAAAGGTGTATATTATTTCTAATAGCAGGAAACAAACGAATCTGATTAAATATGCAATAGCAATAGAAATGTTTATAAAATATAGTGTATGGATTTACACAATTGGAAACTTTTATGTTTTCATTAATATTAAGATAGACCTATTTGTATTTGCATGGAAAGATTTTAAGATATGTCATTAAATGAAAAATTGTGTCATTTATTTCTTAGATGTTTCATTTTTATATTACATTATTATTGCACTTGTATTATATTTTAATTATATTTTAAGTATGTAAATATATAGAACAAGTATCTTTTATTTTGTTTTTGCAATACTGGGGATTTAACCAGGGATGCTCTACCACTGAGCTACAAGCTCATGCCATCAGGCCTGGTTGAATTTTAAATTCTTAAATCAAGCCTTTATTACTCTCTCTGTTAAATACAATCTTTAAAAAAAATGTTCAATCATTTCAGACTGCCAAACTTTTTCAGGGTTGGTATTGTTTTCCAATTTATTAGATAGCTCTTCAGATTTTATGAAATCCTCAGTCCTTAGGGCCCAATGTTTTTGTGCTCTTTGAAGGATCAAGGCAAAAAGGGGAATTTTGAATTGTGCTAGTAATGACCTCTTTCCAAGTTGGAATAGGTTCATTAATCAATGCTTCTTTGTTATCATGGTTCAATCAATCCTCCTTTGTTATCATTGTTCAATAAGGGATGAATTCACCTAGCTAAGTTAGCATCTGATCTACTATATTATAAGAAAAAGAAAACTTGTTCTTGAAATTAGAATATATTTTCCCGTCCTTGTTAATTTGGCCTGGTTTCTTCTTAGTGAACCCACAGTAGGTGCAACATGCATTGCTTTCCTTGCTAAAAGCTCACAACTCATCTACCTCCCAACACCCACCTTTCTTTTCATATCTCTTCCAGTTCTGCAAAATACTATAAAATTATTAAAATACATAAAATGATTTTAATGTAAAAGGCAAAAATAGTTAAATCTGAGCAAGGAGGAAAATGAATAGAAAAATAATAACAATAGTAATAACAAGAACAATCAAATCAGTATACAGATATGCAAGGCATACACTCCTATGTGTATGCCTGGAGAGGGCTCAACTGGTTAGACACATCACAAGTGATGTGGCATGGTGCTCAGAAGATAAATGCAAATGCATTTTGTTGTTGCTGCTGTTGTTGTTTTTGTGTTTTAAATAGGAAGCAGAGTTTATCCTGATGCCAATCCTGAAAGAGCCATTACTTCCATGAACTCACCTGCTGCTCCTCACTAAATCAAGGGGATAACACCAAATCCTGATTGCTTAGGACAGTTTTAGAAGAACTAAAGCGGTGCATCTGCAAGAGCACATGTCCCACAGCCTGTGCCATCCAAGACCCAGAGTATCCAGTAATACTGTGCTTTCTACAATTCTCTGTTAATGTCACTGCTTGCAACCACCTTGCCTTATTAATTTGGAATAGCTGAAACCTCCAAGGAGAATCTAGAGTTCAGATACTTTGTGCCGGCATTTAAAAGCATTATATATGTGGATTAGTTTCCTGTAGAAAGTTAAGAAACTTACTTAAACACATATCTACCATCTATTTAACAAAGGCCCATTGGTTATCAGGCAGATAAATATCATTTCTAGAGACCATGGCAATAGTTCACTGGATGAACTTGTGAATGATTGTCTTTTAATCAAATACTCATATAGACATGTCTACAATTAGAACATATTAGAAAGAACTAATATTTATTTAAGCCAGATGAAATTCTTTTTTGGTACTTGGTGAATCTAAGTAATAAATCTTACAATAAAAAAATAAATAAAAGGAAAATATACCATTCCTATTTCAATCCTTTCTGTTTTTCTCTACACAGCAAAAACTGGAAGAGTTTCCTGAAATTTCTAGATAGATACCAGCAGGATATTCTAATATTTGTCTTAAAACTCTCAAGACATGATAAATATTGTCCACGTAAATCTCTCACACAGTATATATAGAGTTTCCCTGAATCTAACAAGTGTTGAGAGCCACAGCCAGACTGCGGCAAACAAGTGCTTAAAAAATGTCACTTAATTATTTGCCCAAATGGCTTAGTTCATATTTTGAAAATAAACAAAGTCCAGACAGTCCACTACCAAATAGTGGTGAGGCAGTTCTACCACAACCAGATTTGCACTGGCCTCAGTCAGTAGGAGATACCCATGTTCACTCAGCCCACATCTGGTTCACTTGCAGCTGTCATGGGTCTTTGTTGGGCAGATAGACAGCTTCCCACCTCCTTCTCTGTTTTTCTGCCTGGGAACTTTGGCACAGTGGAAGTGCTAAGTGTCCTTGATGGGCAACCCACAACCAATAAGCCTGTGAACAGCTACCCCACCTTCTCCCTCCTGCCAAGGTTGCTGTATATTCTACATGTTTTTTTCAAAAGATCTCCATGGAACTGAGCCTATTGTCCAGCACAATAACATGCTCATTAACACGTGACCTTTGTCAAAGCCTTGTTTCAGGGTCTCCTTTTGAAAAAACATAAACTGAGATATTCACCATTGCTACTGAAATTTCAGTGAACTTGACAATGAATTAGCAGCTCCCAGAAAGTCCTGTCTGTGGCTCAGGCAAACTGATAATGGAATAGAAGGAGACTGGTGTTTTGGAAAAAAAAAAACATGGAAACAAGAACCAGAAAACCTAATCTATGAGCTCTGGTCAAGTCTTCTCATTCCTGACGTAGGTCTCATTTGACTGCTTTTTTCATGAACACATTCTGCACTTGACCTCTGAAACTGAGCTTTTGACTTTCTTCCAATCACATAGGCTATACATTCTCAAGTGTTCTTTGTCTGACCTCCCTCATTTTCCTACCTCTATGTGTTGCAGAAATCTAAGTTCAATTCCCAGACTCTTCTTGGCTACCTAAATTCACTCCCTCTGGGATTTCATCTAGTCATTTGTTTTAGGTACCATAGATATTTAATGACTCCAAAATTTGCTTCTTCAATCAGATCTTCTCCCAGGAACTCTAGAACCCTTATGTCTAAGTGCTATTAAATTCTATTTAATTGTCTAGTTGGCATCAATTTAATATAACCAGAACTGGATCCTTGATTTCCACTTGTCCGGTCTTCTCTGAGAGTATGATTGTTCATTTTCCTAAAAACCCTAGTAACTCTTAATTCCTTACTGTCTCACACCCAATATTCAACCCATCATCAAATCCATATCTCCACTTCAAAATAAATCTTTAATCTAGGCAATCTTTAATTCTCTGTGACTAATCTGGGCCTGAACACCATACCTCTTCACTGTGTTATTTCAATAACTTTCTGGCTGAAATCTCTGCTTCTTCTTCTGACCCCTTAGAGTTTATTCTGAATGACCTTTTAAAAACATTAAGTTAGACCAAGTGACTGATTTGCCATGGTGTACCAACTCAGTATAAAATTCACCAGGCATCTTGTAATCCCAGCTACTCAGGAGGCTGAGGTAAGACCATGACAAGTTAAAAGCCAGCCCGGACAATTTAGCAAGTGCCTGTCTTAAAATATAAAAATAAAAAGGGCTGACAATGTAGATCAGTGAAAGAATGCCCCTGGGTTCAGTCTCCAGTGCTGCAAAAAAACAAAACAAACAAATCAGAACAAAGAAATAACGATAAAAATTCAATGTATCCTGTATTATTTTGGGCTGTTGTCTGACGTGACCATATCTCCTCTACTCTTCGGATTGTATCTCCTACCATTATAGAAACAACCTAGGTGCCCATCAACAGACAAATGGATAAAAAAAACTGTGGTATAAATATGCCATGGAGTTTTACTCAGCCACAAAGAAGAATAGAATTATGTCATTTGCTGGTAAATAGATGGAGCGGGAGAACATCATGCTGAGTGAAATAAACCAGAATCAGAAAGTCAAGGGTTCAATGTTTTTCTCTCATATGCAGAAGCTAGAGAGAGAAATAGGAACCCCAAAACAGAAGGGGGACCAATAGAGCAGAGGAAGAAGATACAGAGGGAGGGAGGAGGGGAGAATGAGTGTATTTTAAAAAAATATTTATTTTTCAGTTGTAGTTGGACACAAAGCCTTTATTTTACTTATTTTTATGTGGTGCTGAGGATTGAACCCAGTGCCTCACGCATGCGAGGCAAGCACTTTACCACTGAGCTACAGCCTCAGCCCGAATGAGTGTATTCTTTGGAGAATGAAATTCACCAAATTAGGCTTCATCCATGTACAAATATACCACAACCAATCTCACATGTAAAATTATAATAGATTAATTTTAAAAAATAGTGGAAGGGAGACCAGTACAACAGAGGAAGGGGAGAGGGGAAGGGGGATGAAAAGAGGAAGTCCTGGGGAATGAGATTGATCAAATAATGTTATGTGCATGTATGAATATGTCAGAATGAATTCCACTATTACATATAATTATAATGTACCAATAAAAAGATACCACATATACACAATAAGTAAACAAACAAACAAATAAAACGTAAAGGTCTGATGATGTAGCTCAGGGGTAGTACTCCCCTGAGTTTAATTCCCAGTGTTCCGAAAAACAAAACCAAATAAATGAGCTGACAAAGAAATTCAATATAGCCAGGATTGTCTTGGACTGTACAGTCAAGTCTGTCCTGGTCACTACTTCTCTTCTAATCACACCTCCTACTGCTCTTCTTGCTCAGATTGCTGTCACCTCCTGGGCCTCTTAAATCATGTATGCTCAGGACTCTCTTTTATTTTTTTTTAAAAATATTTATCTAGTTGTAGATGAACACAGAGTATCGTTATTTATTTTTATGTGGTGCTGAGGATCGAACCCAGTGCCTCACACATGCGAGGTAAGCACTTTCCCACTGAGCTACAACCCCAGCCCAGGACCTTCTTTCTTCACCAAGATCTCTACTCAATTATTAATTTGCAGAGATGATTCCCCTACCAATCCATCATACCTGCTCACACACAAACGCACACACATGTGCAAATGCACACATACTTACACTGTGCATCCCTGTTAGCACCATCTGACATTGCATGTTTCTTTATCTAGATAATTCTTCCCAACTAGACTATGAGTTCTTTGAGATCAGGGACTTTGATTTATTATGTTCAGCATTCACCACAGTTTCTGGTACAAATCAGGTGCTCAAATATATATTGTGAATGATGTAATAAAACAGATGTAAATCAAGGGAGATTGGCCTGCAGGATCTCTCATCTCCCTTTCACTCAAGTACTTCATGATCTTAGTTGACAACAAAAGATGTGCTATAACTTGTTTAATCAGACAAAAGGTTGTTTGTTTGTTTGTTTATTTTAGTTGTTAGTGGATCTTTTATTTTATTTATATATATATATGATGCTGAGGAGCAAACCCAGGGCCTCACACATGCCAGGATAGCACTCTACCACTGAGCCACAACTCCAGCCCACAAGGCTTATTTTTAATATTATTCTTTATCTTCCAAAGTTGCCTATTAACTCACACTTCTCTACTTATTAGGGGATATTTATTAGATTAATTAACTTAAATTGATTTATAAATTTACCCGTGTGTTTGACATTTGTCTACCTTCTTTCTTTCTTTTTTTTTTTCTTTCTATCTTGATTTTCTATGAGCATTACAAATTTCTCCAGGTACCTTGTATTCCTGATAGCAGTAGAAAAGAATCAAAATTCCCCTTCTGGTCAGAAATAACATATTTTTCCCAAACAGTTCCATCCACCCACTTGCTACTTTAAAAACAATTAAGAGAAAAAGAGGAAAGAACAGTGATTTCAATTTTATATCTACACAATTAGCCCAAGAAGTGGAATCTCATTTTTTCCCTGTTCTCTATCCAAACCGATATTTTCTCACTGCTTTATATTTTCTCCACCTATCTTATTGGTTATTACTTCATTTTTAATCCGAGATATTTTTTCTTTCTCTCTCTCTTCTCTCTTTTTTTTTTTTTTTTTTTCAGTGTTGGGGATTCAAAATCAGAGCTTCATGCCTGCTAGATAAGCATTCTATCACCAAATTATACCCCTCCTCCCTCTAATCTGAGAAATTATTTAGGCAGTTATAAATATTTACTTAAAGTTTATAGACACATAGGTGTTTACTTCCTTTAATTCTTAAAGCTGGAATGAAGTTTTTTCTTCTTGTTGTTGTTGTTGTTTGTTTTTCTTTTTCTTTTCACATTTACCAAAACAATGGAGACTGACATTTCTTTGAAGTCTGCCCAGGATGAAGACTGATTCCAGCTCCTCTCAAATCCCTCTTCAATCTCAAGTACAATTGGTGTTTGATTGCTCAACTTCATTTTTTAGCACCTTCCTTTTCCCTAGCATGATTTTGACCTAGTCATTTATTTTGTGAATCCTCTCCTTCTCTCCCCACTTTTTTGGTAGTTCAGAAGTGCTTTGTAATTATTTACTGAGCAGAACTGAGATTTTTATCAATCCTTTTCACTTTCCAATATCCTATTATTAGTTGCACATTTAAAATGCAAAAGAAAAGCTAAAATTAAGTACATATTAAAAGTGAAGTAACTCTGAATTATGACAAAGCATGTGTGGATTATCCCATGAAAACAGAGGGTGCCTCTCTCTGGAGGGCAGAGGTGAATCTCCATTCCTCAAGCAATTTTGGTGTCAATAGCCACCTGTGGAGCCTTTAGGAAGGTATGTAGTATTGTTGTGTGTAGGTTAGCAACTGGATGGAAACCCAAAGAGTAAGTGGAAAAAAGAACAATAACCAGAGACAAAAAAGAAAGATTAGATTCATTCACTGATTTGTAAATACTTATTAAGTACTGCTTCTGTGCCAGACCAATAGGGATGCAATGTTGGGCAAGTTGAGACAGTATCGTTGGCTTTCCGGAGATTGGAGTCTAATAGTGTAGAGAGAAAGAGGTTGGGGGAGTGGAAAGAGAAATGACTCCACAGAAACATTGTTAAATTGCCGCTGTGATGCATGTGAAGGTCAGGGTCACCATGGAGGTTCAGGTCCTTTTATCTAAGAGCAACAGAATAAGGCATAATGATGCCTGAGAAGCACCAGAGCTATGTCTGAGTTTGTAGGCATCTGGAAGGAAGGACACTTTGTTGCAATTCCCACAAAGTTAGGCTAGCAGGGGGCCCTGAAGGAAATGTTCATAAGAATTTATAATGGTCAGAGGGGCAAGGTTGGTTTCTAAAACAAACAAACAAAAAAACTAGACAAATGAAGCCAGGCACACCTGCAATCCCAGAGGCTCCAGAGGCCGAGACAGATGGATCGTGAGTTCAAAGCCAGCCTCAACATAAGCAACTCAGTGAGACCCTGTCTCTAAATACAAAATAGGGCTGGGGATGTGGCTCAGTGGTTGAGTGGAAGAAAGTGGAGTGCCCCTGAGTTCAATCCCTGGTGACAAAAAAAAAAAAAAAAAAAAAAAAGAGAGAACGGAGTACTCAGGAGGACTAAGTGCTGGTTCTGTAGTGTGGAGTGTCAAAAGTATTACACACAACATAGAAGGCTATTGCAGTGATGCGCAAGAGATGTTAATAGTGCTGTCTGTGGGCGTGGCGGTATCCATAGAAACATTTAACAACAACATTTAAAAGGGTGAAGGACACATTGTTGATTGGAAACTTCATAGAAGGAAAGACTAGTGTTGAAGAATAGAATACAGAACCCGTTGGGTACAAGGCATGGTTTTCTGCCTTAGTAAACAGCAACACAATTACAATTGATTTTGTTCTTAATAATGAAAACACTTAGTGAAGATGAATTGTATTAATTTTTTTATGTGAAGAATCTAGGGTAATGAATTGACTATGCTGGTCTTACATGTGCCCTGAACTTAATTTGTTGGCATCAGACTTATTTCTTGTTCTTTACCTTGTTTGCATAAATGTGAACTGCTATATGAACTACTCAAAGCAACGTAGCTGGAAAATTAATAATCTTATTACTTTAGCAATCTTATTGTTGAAGTTAGTGGTTTCCAAACTCTTAATTATTTTCTTAGGATAAATTCCTGGAGAGATAATTTCTGGGTTATACATATTTCTAAGGCTTTTGACACACATTGCCAACTTCTCTAGAAAGTTTAATGTCAGATGAGTTTAATATCAGATGAGGGGCTGGGATTGTGGCTCAGTGGAGAGCATTTGCCCAGCATGTTTGAGGCACTGGGTTAGATCCTTAGCACCACATATAAATAAATGAATAAAATAAAGGTCCATTAATGTCTACAAATATTAATATATATATATATATATATATATATATATATATATATATATATATATATATATATATCTCAGGTGAATATAGTGACTCATGCCTATTATCCCTGTGAAGATGAAGCAGGGATCTGGCACGTTCAAGACTAGCCTGGAAAACTTAGTGAGAACATGTCTTGAAATAAAAAATAAAAAAGGATGGGGATGTGGTAGAGCATTCCTGGTTTCAATCCTCAGTACCATTAAAAACAAACAAACAAACAAAAATGTTTTACTATTTTCAACCCTCTTTACTTGTATTAGAATATTTGTTTGTTTATACCAACACTGGATGCTCTAAGAAATTAAGTTTTGCTAATCTTACAGATAAAACTGAATTTTCTTATTTTTATTTTTATTCTTGTGTTACAATATACAACCCCTCACACCATTGTTAGCTATTTGTATTTCTTTACTAAAATTTCTATTGAGGTACATATCTTTTACTTACTTTCAAGGATTTTTTTTTTAACATAGTAAATTTTCATTACCTTTTAAAATAAGACTTAAGAGTCTTTTTAAATAAGACTTTTATCATTTTAGTATGTAATTACTGTTTTGTTCATTTTTGACTTAAGGAGGAATTTTTTTTTAATTCTAAATATTTAGAAAATAATTACCAAAGAAAATTAAAACCAGGTTGCAGTTTTGTAACTTTAACTGTGAATGAAATGTGCATGCTTTGGTTATTCATTTATTCTCTGATCTATGCTATTGCATATTTAAGGGTATCAGGTTTAGAATTTGAATTTTATAGGTAATTAATAATTACATCTGGAATAATGACCTAGAATCCAGTGATGTTCTGGTAAATGTTTAACAATTGGCTGTCCTTATAGAATTTACTGTTTTCTGTGGTCAAAATGCTCCCTTGATGGCTGATTTCAAGCTACAAATGTGAAGTCCCATTATGGACTCTTGAAAACTGGTACTGAAACCATGCAGGATTCTAAAATGTCATCTGAGTGGTCAGACTGGTTAAGTTCAGTTGCACATAGCATTATTGTCAAAAATATTTCAAATTTTTCAAATCTTGCATGTATGAAAAATGTTGGATAAGAAAGTCCCATTTTTCAAACTAGTCAGCCAGATGAAATTTACTGGTAATTTTCCCACTTAAATCAACATATCACGAGAAATTCTAGGAGTCCCTGGATAAAGGAAATAATGAAATATTTTAATTCAAAGTTATTTTCTAAGATCCCAAATAAGACCTGTGTAGAGGGAAAAAAAAAATCATAAGAATTTGGGTTAATTCATCTAGAAGAGGTTAAGAGCTGCATTGATAATTATCTTCAAATATCTGAGTGGTGATAGTTAAACCAAACCAAACTACCACCATCACTAACACACACACACACACACACACACACACACACACACACACACATATTTCCACAGTTATGAACAAAAACAAACAGATGACACTAGAAAAGGATTTAGCTTGAATTGAATAATAACTTGCCTGGTCACCAAGATTATAAAGAATGAAGTTAGAATACAGAAGTATTCTCCTTCTTCTACATATCTATGTATGCATTGAAACAACAGAATGCTGTCCCTTTGACATTGTTCTGGTGTGATTTTGTCATAGATCTCATACACTGAACACCTAGTTTTGCTTTTCTTTACAGAGAAGGGGCGTCCGCAGAGTGCGAGCATCTGAACACGTGGAGCCACATGGAACTCCTGAAACCCTGGTTTACAGTGACACTGAACATATGCAGACTGCCCTTGGGAGGGGGAAAGAGTGACTCAGGGAGGAGAGCTCAGGGTGGGGGGATGGTGCCTGGAAAATTCCCTTGGTTGCTTTAAAAGATCAGCTTAACTCTGGCTCAAGATTCACATTTCCCACTTGTGTCTTGTCTTCAAAAATAAAAAAGAGGAAACCACCAAGGAGCACATGTGGTGTTGTAAATCATTCTGACCATGGTTAGGAAAATGAGTGAGGGTTCTCAACACCCTCAGAGGGTCCTGAAGGGCTCTTTTCACTCACTTTGAGAAGAACCACACAAGTGAGGACACAAAGGGAATTCTTTTTCTTTTCCTTCTCCAGTCATCAGCAGTCTTCTCTCCTGGCATCTGGGCCCAGTTGCTGGGTTACAGGGAAATATAATCAAAACAAACACTAAAAGGTACTCTTTTGGCTCTTAACGTTCTGGAAAGGTCTTTTGCCTTCCAGCCTCTAAGCTAGCTAGTGACTCTCATTAGTTGTCCTTTTCTTCCTGCAGGACAACTCCTGATTATAAACTTCTTGTAGAGCAGAAGTAGCCCTTAATGAGATCAGGAGACCTTTAGACCTTTTCCCCAACTTCCTGCTGAACAACAGGGGCATTTAATGTATTTCCAGACGCTGTTTTTCCATAGAATTTACCACTCTGCCCCATCCTCTGATTACCTGTGGGTTGCAGTGTGGCCCTTTCACAGTAGCGTTAACCCTTTGCTTCCCACTTTTTCCACTTAACCAAGGACAGATTGCCAAGGAAACACATGGTATTTTCCACTCGGGACTGTGGTGCCAGATTCGGGGATGGACTTCCTGCTCCTCAGCACTTGTGATGCGATATACTATATTTGAACTTGGACAGGAAAGCTACAGGCATGTTTAGAAGTTTGGGAAATAAGATCTATGGCAAAAGTCAATCCATTAGCCACTTTGTCCAGAGTATTTTATTAAGGTCCACGGGGTGCCAAGCCCTTTAATAGAATGAGGGCTTGCAGCCTGCTCTGTAGAATTTAAAGGCATCAGGGCTGTTCTTCCTGGAGAAGAGTGAGAGGAAGAAATCCTTTAATATTCAAAGGGGTTTTATTCAGAGGGTGACAAACTGTATTCCAACTCTGCTAAGGCAAGAACATGAGGAAATTGACATTTGTTTATTTCTAAGGAAGAAATTCCAAACAGTGCAAATGGTGGAAAACCTTGATGGATTCCCTAGAAAGTGGCCACATACCCTTTTTGAAAGGTTGGACCCAAAGGCTCACCTTTTAGCTACCTGAAATGGTCTGGTTGTGTGTGTGATTGTGAGTATGTGCTTATCTAAAGACAGGGGCTGGTCTGACTTCTGATACAGGGAACTTCTATCCATAGCTGATCTTTTAAAAGCAAATAGTCACTATATTTCAGGAAAGATCAGAGGTGTTTTTGCTCTGGTGTTTTGCAAAATTTGAGCCAGAGAAGACAAGGTTTCTTTTCCAAGATTACCTGAAATATGAGTGTTAGAAGCAAACACACATATTTTCAAGAATATATTGTCTTTTAATAAAAGTTGGGAGTCAGGCTGGGGATGTGGCTCTCTGGTAGAGTGCTTGCCTGGCGAGCCTGAGGCCCTGGGCTCAATACACTATCCAAAAAAAAAAAAAAAAAGGTAAAACTGATTTGTACCCTCATGATTCCCCCAAATTACATTTTCTCATGATAGCTTATGCTGTTTTGTTTTTGTTTATTCTCTTTCATGATCATAGCCACTGTTCATTGAACTTCTGCTATGTCAGATATCACACTCAGAGTTTTATACACATTTTAATCTCTTTTAATCCTGACATCTCTGATGTAAGGTAGGTATTGTTTTTATTTTCCCAGTGATGAAATTTTGACTCAGACAAATTTTGCTAAAACTTGTCCAGTTGTAGTTACCAAACTCGTAGGGAGTGGAACCAGAATTAAAATCCTGGTTTCTGAATCTGAGTCTTTTTTCTCCACCTTCCTAGTCTGCAGGTGAGTCCTGACTCAATTATGTTGTGCTAAAAGGATTAAACAATTGTTAATAAAAATATAATTCATGCATACTAACCTTACTGAATTGCTGAAACATGTGATTTATGTCAATTAACGCCCTTAAAAATGCTTGAAACCCTTTTCTGAGTAAGAAATACAAAATGGGGTTCAAAGCAAAAAGCCCCTTTAATTCCCTTACTATCCTCTTTCTAAAATGATTTTTCTGAGTGACCGTAAAGCAGCAAGATTGATTTCATTGCAGTTGTATTTCATAACATAACTAGCATCAAATTCTGGAAACCTTTTCCAATGACCTGGATTTTATGTTCGACAATTTAATTCTATTTTATAATCTGAGTAAGGCATGTCTTTTACTCCAGGCCTCTGGAACATTCCAAATTCATTTTGGAGCTGATTCTTCCACTTCAGCTGCCTCACCTGGAGCTTTCCCATTGCTTCTCATTGTCAAGTTTACAGGGGACACAGGTAGAACAGGTACTGATAAAAAGTGCTGGAGCCTCATGTGATTCCAGACAATCCTCTAACACCTTTGGAGACCAGGCTTTTCATCTGCAAACTGGAGATCATGACCCTGATAGCTCTCAGTTGTAAAGTTTCCTATAAGGAGGTAACTGAAAAAGTAAACACAAAACCTTGGTTAAATGTATGCTAGGTGTTGCTGTTTGCAGTTGTTATGTGAAAGGGGTTGCATCTTGGTTCCACCTGAGTCCTGAAATTTATAATAGTGAATTGATTTATTATTTAATTCAACTGACCTTCATATTCTGCTTTTTTCCATAAGCAACCTGAAACTTTCAAATACATTTGTGTGTCTGTGCTTTGAATTTTCTCTAATCTGGACTACTACCAAAACAGAACTTATAATTTTCTCCATATACTGGTTCTTCTTCCCATATTTTCTGTCCCTATCAATGATTTAAAAAAAAAATTTTTTTAGTTGTAGATGGACACAATATCTTTATTTATTGATTTATTTTTATGTGGTGCTGAGGATCAAACCCAGTGTCCCACCTTTGCAAGGCAGGTGCTCTACCACTGAGCCCCAGCCCCAGCCCCCCTGTCGATGATGTTTGAATGCACTGTTTCAATCCCAGTTTCCCAAGTATCCCAATCTCCCGACCCCCGCATTCCTCTCCTCCCCAGCTAGGCTCACATTCAGCTGATTCTGTCACAGATGTTTATTAGATCTATCCTCTACTCTCTGACTCCACTGCCTCTGTTCTAGGTAAGACCTGGATCATCTTTCATTGGGATTATTGAATTATTTTCTTCCAGGATAGATAGAAACACAAGTTCCATCTATAATTAGTACCTATGAATATGTGTCCAAGGGAAAGTTACACCAACGACAGACTACCAATTTACTGTACTTTTCTGATAGATGAGGCTTTTGTTCCAAATTTCCATTTCAGGCTTTAGGTTGGGTGGCATGCCAGCTGAAAGGATTGCTCATGTCTGAACTAGATGCACAGCTGCTTCAGGCTCCTTTCTCCTGGGCCAACCTGGCTTTCTGTTGGCCTTCTGGGGATAAGAGCAGAGGGTGAGCATAAAACTCCAGCCTGTCTGATCTCACTGGTTATATGAGAAGTGACATATAAGACCAAGAGGCATTCCAAGCAAGAAAGGAAGGCCAAGGGAGCAAGAGCCTTAAATATTTCTCCATATGGAATCAAAGACGTCTCCCCTTTGACGTCTTGGCCTGAGATATCCAGCTCCTGGGGGCCATGATCCAGCTCTAGGATCCCGGTCTTAACCCACTGCTGGAGTGTGGTCTGTTGTTGGGAGAAGAATTGGGAAGAGGAAAGGGAAGGTTGGATTTTTCCCAAAGTAGCACCATAGTATAAGTCATGAAATCATTTTTGTGGATGGTGACCAGCATTAAAAGAAAGAAAGATGCATAATGTTATAAAGTAGAAAGGAACAGAATCCAACAGAACAGAAAGTATTAGCATTCAAAAGGTAAGGTTATTACCCCTTCATGAAATCTTCTTTTTAGCTATTTGTGGGGCTAATTGTGTCATGCATTTGTGTGTGTGTGTGTGTGTGTGTGTGTGTGTGTGTGTGTGTGAAAGCATGGGGTCACCATTTGAATTGTACTTATAGTCTACAAAGTTTGGAAGGTTCTTGTAAGTTGGAGTCTATAAATGACTTCTCTTTGCTTCTAGTTTTCCCTCTTTGATCCATCCTCTATTCTGCAAATTGTCAGATGGATTGTCTTCACACAGACCAGTGTAACCACAGTTGCCCTGGATCAGGAGCTGCCCTGCTCACAGGACCCATCCATGAATAGGATGGGCCAGGCCATCATCAGGGTGTTCCAACTGCTCTTCCGGTTTCACTGACAATGATCTTTCTCACTGGTCCCCTCTGTCTCTTCCCAAAGTTCCTTTTACACTGTCTTTTTATCTTTACTCATATGTTCTTTGGCCTAAAATGCCATTTTTCAATTCTTCACTTGTCTAAATCCAATTTATTTAAAAAATTATTTTAAAATAACTTGATGTTTTTTGATTAAAATTTTGAGCTATTATAGAGGTTACTAAGTATAAAATAAAATCATGCAATCCCAAAATCCAGAAATAGTATTATATCTTTAGATATATTTTCTAGTCTATGCTTCAAAGCACATATACATATAGACATGTATGTATATTTAGAACTCTTCTTTTGGCCTAGTGTATTATGAGAAATTTACAATGTAATTAAATATTCTTAAAACTATATGCATTATATATATATATATATATATATATATATATAATATCAGATATGAATTTACTTGGTAAAATTGTACTAACTTTTTTTTTTTTTTGGTCTTAGGAACGGAACTCAATGTGTTTTACCACTGAACCACATCCACAAACTTCTTACTTTTTTAAAAAAAATTTTTAAAAAAATATTTATTTTTTAGTTGTACACAATACCTTTATCCATCTATCTATCTATCCATCTATTTATTTATTTATTTATATGTGGTGCTGAGGATCGAACCCAGGGCCTTGCATGTGGTAGGCGAACATTCTACCGCTGACCCACAACCCCAGCCCCTTTACTTTTTATTTTAAGACAAGGTCTTGTTAAGTTGCTCAGGGCTTCACCTAGTTGCTGAGGCTGGCCTTGAACCTGGTCCTCTGAATCTGATCCTCCTGCTTTAGTCTCCCATATATTAACATTTTAAAAGAAATTGATTTATGTATATATCGTTTGATTTCTAATAAAAACTATAAGAAGTATCCTAATTTGTACTCCTACTAGACATTAACATTTTTTAAAAGTCTGACAATTTGGTAGATGAAAATTCATTCAGCATTATTTTCATTTGTATTTTTTTAGTATTAGCAAGGTGAACCCTTTTTAAATGTTTATTTTAGTCATTTATAGTGTGTTTTGAGGAAACTATTTTTCTATGGCCTTTGTCCATTATTTTTAAATTACAAGTTTTTCCCCCCTATTATAAATCCTGCTATTCTTCAAAGCTCAGTTTAAAATACATTCTTAATGGAACTTTCTTCTAGTATCTTAGTTTGAATCTTTTTTTCCCATAACAGATTATTTGTACCTCTGTGTAGAGATCAATTTACTCAGCCATATTTGTTGCATCTTCCTCATTTATTTTTTTTTTATATCTTTATTTTGTTTATTTATTTTTATGTGGTGCTGAGGATCGAGCCCAGTGCCTCACACGTGCAAGGCAAGTGCTCTACTGCTCAGCCCCAGCCCCAGCCCCTCTTTCTCATTTATTATAAGATATTTGACAGTAGAAAGCTTTTCTCATTTGTTTCTGTATCTCTCTCCAGTAAAAGGCACAAATCAGGTATTTAGTATATTGTTGGTGGTTTTGCCAAGATAAGGGAAGAGGCTTCTCTTTTCAATGTGAAATTTGTTATTTTTTTTCTGTATACGTTTAAAAAAAATTCTATCTGAGGCCACACTCTCGTATATTGCTGAAGCAGAGAATACATTCTTCTCGTGATGCCGGGGAGAGGGTGTGAGCAGTGCCTCTCAAGTCTGCTTGGCTGTGCTCCCTCGCTCCCTGCAAAATCATTTCACCAGCATTAGAGGCTTTGCACTCTAATGGGTGTTGCTAACTAGCTCTTCTCTCCCTCTTTCCCTCAACACCACGGTGTTCTGCTTTGATACGCTTACAGGGCATTTGAGACCATTTAAATTACTCCTGTAAATTGGTCAGAGGTTGGAATCATAAAATGCAATTGCTGGATGGAAACTCAGAGATTATTTAATCCCAAACCTTTGACCCTCTACCAGTTTCAACTCCTGAGACTTCCCTTACTTGAGTTGATGTTGGCCTCCCAGAAAGAGTAACACTCAGGCCCAGATTCAAGATGTGATTCTCCCTTTCTACATTTAATTTGAGAGATCATCCCTCTGAGCACCCTCTCTGCAGAAGAGCAAAGGTTTGACTCTCAGTAAACCAGAGCCAGCAGCAATTCTCCCTCCAGAGTCCCCCAGATTAATACCCTTGCCTGCCTCCTTGGTGGTGTTCTCTAGGAGAGGCATGACTACCACACACCTGAGTGTTGGTCTGCTTCTGATTGTTCTAGTTGCTCTCATACTTTTAACAGGTTCTCTGAAGGAATCAGTTATTGATTGAGCCTCGAATCTGCCACTCTATCAGTAACTTTGCAATTTTATATTATTTCTTTCAATTGTTCTCATTTTGCATTTGAAGAATGCAGACTCTCAGCAGGTACCTATTAAGGCCACAGAGCTGGAAAAGTAGGAGAATGGCAACTTGAGCCAAGGTTTGCCTCCCTCAGTGCCACCCCCACAGTACACCAGTTATCAATGCAAAGACGGTGATTGGGATGACTGCGACCACATGTTCATCCCCGAGGAGCCTGCTTCCTCTTGTAATGAAACCATTGAATCTTGGGGGTGGAAGAGAGAGGAGTTAAGATACATTTAGTCTGAAATTTAATTATAAGTGTTCAGAATAAACACTGAGTAAGTATTTAAAAAGATGACATGAAAGATTAGAAATCATAGTAGGTGCTCAAGCATATTTATCAAACAAAAGAGAACCGCACATATAGTTTAATCAAGAATATGTTTGATTTAATGAGAAAGTGTGACTTAGGACCCCAAATACCAGGCAGGCAGACTTTACTACAGAGTACTCTTACATCCACACATTTTAGCATCATTAAGAACTGGATTTAAATCCCAATTTTGCCCTGAATACTTCATCTCTCTGCATCTAAGTTTAACCATCTACAAAGAGAGGTAACAATACCTATCTCTTGAGCATTCAATGAAATAATAGATTCATTTATTCATTCCTTTAGCAAAAGTATTTTTGAATATTTATAATTGGTCTGACACTGGGGTGGTAGCCATAAACAGGACATGTACATGATTCCTCATCTTGGAGAAGTGATCAACTCATGACTAAATATAAAGTATTTGTCATGGTGTCAGGCACATGCTAAGCAACAAGTGGCACATATTATTATTTTATTATTATTATAATTTTTATTATCAGTGTGCATTTCTACAACTGCTTGCAATTTTGACATATGTCACATTTGATAATAGGTGCAAGAGCTAGTTAGCATTTTCCTGTATAGGCATTTCTAATTAAAGTATAGTGTCATAAGGTAACAAGCAATTATTGTTAACAAAGAAAGTACTGTATAATCAGAACCTGCTTCGGGAATGTAGAGTTTCTCCTCTACTCCTTACTTGACTGCTGTTCTGTCTTTAGCCACATGAAACATTCAGAACAGTGTCTGGCACAATGAATAACTATTAGTTGAAAATGGAATGTACGATGAATAAAGGTTGCACAGACTCTAAGCACAGTATCTGGCTGGTGCCTGCAGAGGACGATGCTATCTAGGTCTAACTTGTACAATGAGAGTCTCTATGTAATAAGAGCCCTGTGATTTTCTAAACTCAAGCATCTTAACTTGGGGAAAAATCCAAGGTGGGAGACTGTATGTAAGAAAGTTATTTTAATGTCACTAGATGACAATGAGAAAAGAAATAGTGAAAAGGCTGCATATGTAATAATCATCTTCAACATGAAGGATTCTTGTTCAAGGGAATTACATGCTGAAATAGTTATTCAGGTATTTTTTCTATGTGCCCATACATTTCACAATGAGTACCTTTAAATGCAACAGTTTAAGTTAGTTTTTATAATAATTCATTATGTTTAAGATTCGTATGTTAGAATTTGATGCCATAGTCAATGGAAATAACTTCTACATGCACTGAGTGCATATCCTTGAAAGTGTTTAGTAATGGAAAGAACATGTGGTTTGGAGCTTTGAAAAGGTTTCTGCCGTATCAGATTCACATTCATAAATACGAATTTGTTTATGTGGGTCAGATTCCATTTCAACAAATATCAGTTTGCAAAAGATGAAAAAGCCCCAGGTAATAATCTATTAATTTTACATTATAAGATCTGATCATTTAATATTATATTCATCTACTCATATAATGTTATAAGAAAGTAGCACAAAACCACACTTTAATTGAACTTAAGATCATGGAATTTGACCCATACCTTATGTAACTGTGGCATTATTTCTAGACCATCTGGAGAAATCTCCTGCTCTTAATAATCTTTTCAAGAGCATTAGTGGTTATTTAGTTTCAATATTTTCACATTGTAATTCAAACTCATTACCATCAGGAAATTAATGTGATCAGTATGAACATATTTTTACCTTTGAAGACATAATCATAATAATTTTAATGGTAGGCCAAATAATGTTGGTAATGAACTCTGAAGGAAGTTATAGCTTTCTCTTCCTGCCCCCCACTGTTTCTTTCCCACAATACCCACTATCATTTGAGATAAGCATTGAACGTTACAAGTATAACACTCACTCACTGAAATATTCAGGGAATTAATATCTGACCCATAAATTCCAACCTATGTCAGTCACTGGTTTTTTTTCCCCCTTTCCCTTCTAAAAGAAATATGCTTATATTCTCTATGTATTGAATGTAAATCAGAGAACCAATGCATCTGGGATGAACATTACCTTTCAAAATCTATCTGCACACAAATGCTCATGTATCTGGAGCTGTAATTGTATGTGTGTGTGCATGATGATCGCACACAGGGTGTAAAAAACGTTGTTATGGCGAATGAGCACTTACGAAAATAGAAGTCAGCCAGTACTAGTTTAAGCCAGAAACGGTGTGGGTAGGTAATATAAAAGCTTTTTTCTATAGACTTCCTAAGTTGTCTGCAGCATCCCAATTCTGAGCTAAAACCTTCATTGCTATTCTAGTCATAGAATTCAAAGATGGAAAACACCTATTAGGTTACTTGGTTTATTCCCCTAGGGCCATCACTCTGATAGCATATTTTATTCCTCCTTCTACTTCTTCTTCTGCCTTTGGTCCACCTTCTTTCTAAAATGTCTGTGCTGACAAGTTTTCAGCATTTTTTCCTTAGGTAAGTATATTTACCAGGATTTCTTTACATTTCCTTCAACATTTAGATACGTTTTGTAGTTTGCAAATACTTTTGTGTGCCCCTAATCAGATCTAGGCAAATAACTTTCCCCTTTCATAATATTCATCATCTGCTCATGGATCACAGCATCCAAAATAATGTGGGGGTGATAATAACAACTTTGATGTGTTCTTTTGCTTTCACACATATTTGTAGGTATGCGTGTACATCATTTGCTGATAATTTCTTTCTCCGATTGCTCATCAGCAGAGGCTGAAGAAAAGACAAAGCAGATCATTTGAATTATATAAAACTCTGCATACTGAACTTGCCATCAACCAGGATTGCTCCCAATGTCATTATTAGAGCAAATAGCATATGGCAAAGATACCTTGACCCAGTTCAACTGAAGACATCTGGACTTAAAGAGCTGGAATCCCAATGAAGGGTGAGGAGTTTTAGATGTGTCATGGATCTTTGTAAGCACTTCACATATGTTAACACAATCCTTCAAACAGCTTTATGGGGGTATGTTCTAAATAGCTCTCATTTTTTTCAGGATCACTTTTCCCATGTAGTAAGAATGGTCAGGAATCCATAGTTTGGTCTGAGTCTGTGTCCAAAACCATTATACTGTCTATTGTGAGTGAGAGATTTGAGCAGGCTTGTGCTTTAGAGTTAGATGGACTCTGTTTTGAATATTGGTTTTGTCACACCTTTGTATAAGTTAGTTGTCCTCCCTTAGTGTCGGTTTCTTTGGGTAATAGGATGAGCAATATCTTCCTCTTACGTTTCATGAGAATTAAATAAGAAAATGCAAAGCCAGCCCTTGGTATAATTTGTGGCATATGATTGACATCAAACAAAGGTTAGTTTTCTTCTCTTGAAGTTCTCCTTAGTGTCATAGAGGTTGGTCCTCTTACTTTCTACCCAGCTTTTCATCTACCACTCTATAAGTAAATGATTTTCTAGATGATTGGCCTTTGTTCTCCACACGAAGGCATCTGTTTGTATACTTCAAAAGTGCTAGAGGTTTTATGGTATGAAGGAACGTCCTTGTGGAACCAAATTGAGACAGTCTGACAATTCCTTTATTTCACCATCATGGTCAGTTGGTAGAAACTATATGAAGATAGCCCCCAATCTAAAAAACAGATTTTGTTACAAAAGTTGTAGCATCTTGAAAACTTGGTGCATGTTTTCTTCTAAACACTGTTAGAAATGATAGAACACTAGTTTAGCTCACATAATCTTTTTGAGCTATAAAATATCTAAGCTATCATACACTAGTGGCCTATAGCAAAGACAGTAGGTGACTTGCTTGTCCTAGATAAATTCTTCTATTTAGCTAGCTTAACCTGTTTACTATAGCCCTGGAAAGGGGAGAACTGGGCACTACACATTCTGTTGGTTTTTGGTAATTGAGAAATTTTAGAGTTTACAGATCCATCAACTGGTTTTTGGTCAGTCACATGCTTTCCATAGAATTTGAAATGAGTCACAAAAAACTATGTTGAGTACTGAAACATTACCATCATGCAGAATTAGGGGCAGAGCCCCTGCTATGGCCATATTATATATTGCGCAAGAATGACCAAGATGTTATATAGGAAGAGAAGAACAAAGCAGACTTATAGCTTTGGGAAAAAACAAACAAACAAACAAACATGTGGTTCAGAGGGTTAGATGAAGTTGAATAGGAGCTGATGACCTTCCTGGTCCCATGAGGCCGGGCTGGTATATTCTATAACTGGATCTAATAGGATTCTCCTGAGTTATTTCCATAAATTCTTCACCTGGTTTGAGTAGGGTTGTTATAGGCAATAAGCTTAAGTTCTCAGAGTAGAGCCCTTCTGAACTCTCTATTTAGCATTCTGGATGGCTTTCAGAGAGATCTGGTGTTTAATTATTGTATTAAGGAAGGACCTGGGGTTGGGACGAAGGCAGTGGGAACCCTGGTCTTGGTAATAGTCTATTTTTCTTAAATCTCAATCAAAGACATTGCTATCATCTCCTCAGGGTCTTCCCTGCTACATGCAGTCTACCACATTTTTCCCCCCCTAATTCACACTGTTCATATCTTGAACGCCCTTTTGTTCCTCTCTCCCTATACAAAGTTGATTTTGTCTTCATTGTATCACAGGATGAGTCACGGAGGGTTATAGAACTTTATGGCAGGAAGAGGACAAAGCCATCCAGTTCAAAGGCTCCAAGAGATTGCCAAGGTCACTCAATTACAAAGTAATGTTGCCAGGACTTGAACTTGTTCTAACTGCAGTATGTTCTCCATCTGACTACTCTGCCCAAAGCCCTCTGTGTCTTCTAACTCTTACCACAAATTCAGCCTCTCCACTGAGTAGCATTTAATCTTGGACCCCTGACTTACATACTTGGCTCTGGTTACATGTGCATCTTAATAGACTGCAAGTGTGTTGAGATCAGCAATGACACTTTCTTTTCTTTTTATATTTACTTTTTAGTTATAGGTGAACACAATGTCTTTATTTTACTTTATGTGGTGCTGAGGATCGAACCCAGTGCCTCATGCATGCTAGACCAGTGCTCCACCTCGGAGTCACAACCCCAGCCTGGCACTTTCTTTTATTGTAGTTTCTCCCAGAACTTGGCACAATGCTTGGCAGAATGGAGATCCAGACATTCCTGCTTATTTTATAAGTGATTGAAAATATCACATGCAGATGAATAAAAACTGGAATTTTAAAATTCCAGAACTGACCTCTATAGAAAACAGGGAGTGTTCTCAACAGACAAATCCTATGAAAATAGTTTTATTATGCAACCACTGGTGCCAGGAACTTTGCTGTAAAGTATAATAAGGATCTGACCTTTACTCATTAGGAACCTGATCCTGAAGTTGGGAGTATTATTAATTGAAGAAGTTAGGTGATGCTCAGTGGTGGTATAAGCACAGAGATGGGACACGTGTAGCAATCATTCCCACCCAGGTGTGTTGAAGGCAATTTGGATAGATGAGACCATTTGTGGACTACCTTACCATTTATTTCAAGGAATGATCATGTACCTTTCAGAATAGTGTCCTGAATGACTCTCTACGAGTTTATCTTTATATTGAGCATAGATGAGAGGGCAAGTTAGCTGCCTCTTTTTGCTGGCCCTAGGAGTATCTTCTTGCTTTCCATTTTTTTCTACTGACCACCCTTCTTAATGCCAACAACCATCCTCACAGTCTAGATATCATCGTTCACACTTGTAACTTAACACAATCAGTATGTTTTGGGTCGTGTAGACATATTATTCAGATTAGATCATGGGGACCAGCAAGTGGTAGTTAAAACATTTTGGAGTCTTAGATTCATGAACTATCCTTACTAGAACTGTGGAACTGTGACTTTTTAGATCATGTCTTAAATTGATCTCCTTACCATTCACGTTAGTATAACCCACTGGGATTTCTGGATTTAAGAAAGACCAGCAACTTAGATATGTTCTTAGTGTTCAGATATCTTCAGTTAAACTGGGCCAACTTCTCCTTGCTATATCCTGTTTGCTCCAATAGTGAAATTTGGAATCATCCTAGCAATCCTAGTTTGTGACTCATTTAGTATGCAGTGTTTGACATAATTCAGATGGTTCACTTGTCTTTTCTTTCACCTTTGTTGATGAATAATCTGAGAAAGAAATCGATGGCCTATAAGGTACTTATATATGTGAATATGTATATGCATAAAACAATAGAAATCACACAACAAAATATTAAGTGGAGATTGGATTAAAGTGAGCCTTTTCTACCCTAATTTTTTCTCTTCCTGCTGTCCTCGGCCTCCTCTTCCTCCTCCTCCTCTTCCTCTTCTTCCTCTTCCTCTTCCTCCTTCTCCTCCTCCTTTTCCTCCTTCTTTTTCTTTTCTTTTTTTTTTTTTTATGTTGGTGCTTGAGGTTGAACCCATGGTCTCACATATACTAGGCATGCATTCTACCACTGAGCTACACCTGCAGCCCTCTCCTTTCAAATGTTATGAAATGAGTATAAATCACTTTATAGTTAAGAAAGCAAAAAAAAAAAAAAAAAGTTCTTCAATATAAAATAAAGAACGATCTTAAAATTCAGAGAGTTGTTATCACTTACATCTTAAACACATTCAAAATGTTTCTAATTTTTGTTTTAAAATTAGAAGGGCACAGTTTGGAAGAATATAAGCTAGAAAGGAAAAATAATACTTTCTCGAATTTTTGATTTACCCAGTAATTGTGCTGTGTTTGTTCATAAATATGCATACTAATTTACCCATGACCTTTAGTTTATGAGATACTCAAAGGAAGATGCTGGTGCTCTGATGAAAAGAACATTTTTCTCAAAAATGAAACAGAATATTTGCTGTGCAGGACACCTAATCTTTCTGAAGTTCAGTTTTTTTTCATCAGTATAACATAAATAATAGGAGTTTTTATAAATACCAACTTTGTAATATTCAATCATTCTTTTTTTTTTTTTCAAGTCTAAGTGGAATATCAGCCTTGCCTCAAACAGCTCATATTTATTTATTTTTATGTGATGCTGAGGATCAAACCCAGGGCCTCACATGTGCTAGGTGAGCACTCTACCACTGAACCACAACCCCAGCCCTCAATAATTCTTTTTAAAGTGTGAGGAGGGGCTGAGTGCATAGCTCTGGGGTACTGTAAAAAAATAAAAATAAAAAAATAAAAATAAATAAAGTTGAGGTGTTTTATATGTCTAGGAATAATAATTATTGTCATTTCTACCTTAAAGTTTGTAGATAGCCTTATAAAGCCCTCTTCTCATTGTTGGGCATGAACTGGCTGAGATTCTTATCTATTGCAAGGAGTGTTCAGTTTCCCTTGTAAATCCTCTCACCTGTGAGCACAGCAGGAAGTGCCTTGTCACTTGTGCCTTCACCCATTCAATCACCTCCACCTGAATCCTCTCCTGTTTGCCTTCAACTTGCCTTTCAAGGTCTAGTTCAAAAGTCTCCACCTCCGAGATGCCTTCTCTGGTCACCCCTCTGGAAGACTTAATTGTTCCATCTTCGGTGTTGACTCTTTTTTAGAATCCCCTCAGACTGTACTGTAATTAGTTGTTTACAAATCTATTTAGCCAGATCAGTTTCCCAATTGTCGTGTTGAGAATGGCAGATATATCATGAATCCTTCCCTGGTGTACTACTAAATTTGATTCGAGTGCAAGGCTTATTTTTGCTACAGCTGACTACATGCATGCATTACAGTGACTTCTGTCAGAAGGTACTTTGAGTTGAGCAAGTTGTGCATTGTGGCCTGAAGCAGAGTGTTATTTGCTGTAAGGAGGGGTCAGAATTGTCAACAGCAGGCCAGGAATGAATAAAGATCAGAAATTTATGTCCGGCTGGGGCAGTCCACAGTTCATCCTTGTGATGAATGGAGAAAACTTAAATTCTTTAAATGCACATCCAAATTTCTAGTATTTAAAAATGTATCCCTCAAATAAACAGAATTGAAAACTACTGTTTTCAGTGTTGAATTCTTTCAGGATAAACCCGTGCATTTGAAAGGAGGAGGGAGGGGGAGGAGGAGGGGGAGGAGGAAGGGGGAAGAGGAGGGGGAGAGGAGGAGGAGGAGGAGAAGGAGGAGAAGGAGGAGGAGGAGGAGGAGGGAAGAGTACTACATAAGAATAACAACTAGTAAATTTAAAATATTAATGGGTCAAGTCATTTTTTTTGTTGTTGTTGTTCTGGATAAAGATAAAAAGAGTGTTGGTATCTATCGTCAGAGGCCAACAGTTTCTGGAAATTTAAGAATCTGACTAAGATTTGCTAGATTTGTATCTCACATTCTAGCAGATCTAATAGTATCTTAATGCATTGAAGACTGTCTGCTTATCTGCTAGTCCTTTTTAGGTATTGTAGAATGGAAACTTTCTGTTGGTCTGAGAAACATGGATTTTGTTGATTGCAAGATCTTGAGGAAGAAAGGAAGCAATTGCCTATGAATCAGGTCCTGGGTTATGAGTTCCCATGTATGGTTTGGCTGAAGGAAATCTGGGTTACTCTTGCCTCTCCTACTCAGCATTGGTATAACCTTGTGTAGACCATCATCCCTCGTTAGTCTTGGTTGTCTCTTCTGTAAAATAAGGTTGATCTGGGGATCAAGGAGATAGTTGGTGTGGAAAGTTTTCCTATGCATTTTAGCTTTGTGAAGATATTAGTTATCTTTCTTCCACTGGATAGCATTGGTAGTGTGGTATGTAAGCATACAAGTCAAATGAGCATAGCCTACTTAAGGGGAAAGTGTGGGATAACACAATGATTGATCTAGGAGGAGCTTCTTAATGTTTAATGAGAAAAGAAAGCATACTTCTTTTTGTTTTTCTGAAGGTTCTTCTCCACCTTTGGGATTTCCATTGTTCAGAAAATGTCTCTGACTGAACAGGAACCAGGTGAATGGGTTTGTTTGAACTCCGTGTCTGTGGGGAGAGTTCCTCATTTCACCATTGGGAAATCATCTGCTCTTCTATATGTGGACAGAGAAAATGGTACGGACACGTACACATTCAACAAATTAGGGAAATGCACTCAGGAATGAGTGTTTGTTTTCTTTTTTCTTTTCTTTTCTTTCTTTCTTTCTTTCTTTTTTTTTTTTTTAGCAAAACGTTTTATTTAAAGGGTAGAAGTGGGGAGTCCATCACAGAGGAGGATCCAGAGCTGTACCCAAGGGAGTGGGGATGTCCTGCCCATTTTGTAGATTTTAGATTTCCTTTCTTCTCCTCCTCTTATCTTGCTCGGGTGGCCAAAGGCAGGGAAAGAGCTGTCCAGGTGTGCCTTTCCTATTTTCCATATCTGCCCAGAAGGCAGGAAGGAAGCCACCCAGGGGGCCTTCATTAACAACTCCTGCTGGAAGGAACAATTCCCCAGAGGCAGCGGACCTGGGCACCAGGTGGGAGGAAGGGAAAGTGCTCTGCAGGTGGTAGCATTTTATCTCCTTCTGAAACAGCCCCCATCTTCGTGACCGAATCATTATCTGTATTGACTGTCCTTAGCCCCAGTCTCAATCCCCCCTCTGATTGAGGGAACCCTTACTCCTGTTAGGGGAGATGGAAGATAACTGCTCTGGTTGCTTCAGGCTGAGAGGGGGATGACACGGGCAAGCAGTTTAGGTTTTCCTTTTAGGAATATTGTGGGTGGGTCAGTGAAGGGGTCCACAGTAAAAGTCTGGTTCAGAAAGAACAGGTTGTAAAGTCATCTGAGAGGTGGGTAGTTCTCCGTGAAGGTCCCAGATGAGCTCCCATCTGAAAGCAGTCTTGAAAACCAGGACCACGGGGCTGGGGATATAGCTCAGTTGGTAGAGTGCTTGCCTCACATGCATAAGGCCCTGGGTTCAATTCCCCGGCACCAAAGATAAGGATCAGGACCCCCTTTCCATGGGGTTGGAGATTGAATACCTGAGAAAGGCCTAGGCAAGAGCAAAAAGTCTTATTTAGAGGATAGAACAGACAGAGAAAATTTTCTATAGGGCTCTTTTCAGAGGTTTAAGACTCACCCAGTCAGAACTGTCTTTCGAAGAACAAGAATACCATTCCTTGGGAAGTAGCATCATATGAAGTGATTCTTAGGGATAGGATAGTCCTGGCCTCATCTAAAACTGGTACAGTCACTGCATTTGGCTTCATTTAGGAGCCTGGAAGTTGAACATGGGAGGAATTCATAGCTCAGTGTTCTTCCAGATTGGAGACTAGGCCTCCTGCCCATCTAACGCTCCTAGCTAAGTGACTTTAACTCTGGTCTTAGATCTGCTGAATCTTCTCTTTAATAAAACCAGATCTTGCTGATGATCTTGTTCACTCTTTCCTTCTGCTGACCCACTTTATTACTCATTTTTATTACTTTCTCTCTCTTTTTCATTATTTTCTGTTCTGTTCTCTTCCCTCCACCTTATTATTTTATTGTTTTTTCTTCATTCTTAAAAGATGATAATTAGTACATCACTGTCCAATTTGGAAAACCACCAGCCACATGGGCCTATTTCGTTTATTTAGAATTAGAGGAAATAAAAGGTTCATCTCATCTTCATTTACACTGTCCATTATTCAAGTGCTCAATAACCACATGTGGCTCGAGGACATGGCAGTGAGTGGACAGTGCAGTTGGGGAAGGTGTCCATCCCCACAGGCGGTTCTGCAGAGAATGCTGATCCGAGTATTCACTTTTTTGTGTCCTTAAGTATTTTGTCCCCTACTCTCAGCTTATCTCCACCAAATTTTACCCTTATTCCTACGAAGGGGTCAAAGATACTTATTTGAAGCAAAAGAAATATCTTTATAACTTGTTCACATACCAAAAGCACGTGTCCTTCCTTCTCCTTGGCACAGTTATTTCACAGTCTCTGTAATCTTTTCAGCAGGTTAAATAGGAGAACTGAGCTGATAGAGTCTTTAAGATTTCTCATTCTCCAAAATGGAATTTTATATAAGCTATGGAGACACGTAGCTTCTCAACTCTTGGGTGGCCATCAATACAATTCAGCCCTGATTACTGAGTGGCGACTTCATTATCAAAAGGGGCTGACCTTAGCAGAGCGCCTTCTACACAGTGTGGCCTGGACCCAACTTTCAAATTTTATTGCTCTGCCTCCTTGCCTTTCAGTCCCTGCCAGCTCTGATCTTGACTTACTCCCTGAATTGATTCCTGCCCTGTGGGCCTCCACCCCACTTTTTACCCCTTTGATTAGGGTTGGCATCTTTTTCACAGGGGTTGGATTCTGATCTCAGCCTCATCGCCTACTTCATTTCGGTGCTAATCTTCCTAATCTTGATGACTCATCTGCATTGCTGCCGTCCTAGAATCTCTCCCTACACCCACATTTTGCTTTGTCCTTCAGAGTTTGAGAGCACACTTGGAGCTCGAGGAGACTGTTGTTCCTCCAGGAGCAAGTAGGACTTCCGACTTCTCTCATTTGCCTTGCACTCAGCTGGACAGATGGAAAAGGAGGAAAGAAGAATTCTTATCATCACAGAGTTTGCATGCTAATTGGGGTTGAGAGACCGTTAAGTTAACCAGATGATTTTCAAAGAGCTCAATGAATACTGTTGGCAGAAGAACTATTAAAGGGTTGGACTTTTTCATCAAAGAGGTAGAACCTGACTAGCTGGTAAAGCCTGGGCAAAATTTGGACTGGCCAGGAAGGGTATCTCGGTTGGTAGACTGGGGCAGAGAATACGAGGTGAGAGTGAACTAGGACTTGATTTCCTCCACATTATTTCCTTTCCTTATTCATTTTCTGCTGACTGTCAGGTCCACATCTGGGCCCAAGGTGACCCCATCCTTCATTCTGAGAGTTCCTCATCTGTGGTTTTACTTGGGTGCCTGTAGCACTATCACAGGGAGCTTAAGATCAATTTACTTTT
Source organism: Callospermophilus lateralis (assembly GCF_048772815.1). NCBI lineage: Eukaryota > Metazoa > Chordata > Mammalia > Rodentia > Sciuridae > Callospermophilus > Callospermophilus lateralis. The sequence continues at coordinate 25,783,787 of NC_135306.1, forward strand.
CATTTTTTTTTATTGTTGGTTGTTCAAAACATTACATAGTTCTTGATATATCATATTTCACACTTTGATTCAAGTGGGTTATGAACTCCCATTTTTACCCCGTATACAGATTGCAGAATCACATCAGTTACACTTCCATTGATTTATATATTGCCATACTAGTGTCTGTTGTATTCTGCTGCCTTTCCTATCCTTTACTATCCCCCTCCCCTTCCCTCCCCTCCCCTCTTCTCTCTCTACCCCCTCTACTGTAATTCATTTCTCCCCCTTGTATTATTTTTCCCTTTCCCCTCGCTTCCTCTTGTATATAATTTTGTATACCCCTGAGGGTCTCCTTCCATTTCCATGCAATTTCCCTTCTCTCTCCCTTTCCCTCCCACCTCTCATCCCTGTTTAATATTAATCTTCTTCTCATGCTCTTCGTCCCTACTCTGTTCTTAGTTACTCTCCTTATATCAAAGAAGACATTTGGCATTTGTTTTTTAGGGATTGGCTGGCTTCACTTAGCATAATCTGTTCTGATGCTATCCATTTCTACTTTTCATTTCTTAGCCATAGATTAAGTCATGTTAGGTCCTTCATTGGGAATAAATAATATTCATTCCAAAAGTTAAGTTCAAGTCTATGGCTCAAGGAGGAAAATGCTCATTGGTTTTGTTGTGGGAGCTTCTGAGATCTTCATTGTTGGATACATTGAGCTCATTTTTTTTTTCCCCGATATATTATTCTTGGGTGTGGATTGGTGCCAAGGCTTTGTAAACCTTATTTTTCTAATGGTGAATCTGAATTTCTGGGGTGGGAGATAATGAGCCCAGGATGAGGGCCCCCCAGGGAGTGGAGGCTGTTCTTTGACTTTGTATCCCCAGTGCTTGTTCCTGTTCCTGGGATATACCCGGTTCTCAGAAAATGTCTTCTGGGTGTTATGGTTTGGATATGAGGTGTCTCCCAAAAGCTCACATGTAAGACAATGGAAGAAGGTTCAGAGGAGAAGTGATTGGGTTGTGAGAGCCTTAACCCAATCAGTGAATTAATCTCCGATGGGATTTCTGAGTGGTAACTAGAGGAGGTCGGTCATTTTGGGGGGAGTGAGGCTTTGGAGTATATAGTTTGTATCTGGAGTGCTCTCTCTTCTTCCTGATCATCCTGTGAGCTGCTTTCCCTCCGTCACTCTCTTCCTCCACGATGTCCAGCCTCACTTCCAGGAACGGAGCCTGCTGCCTGTGGACTGAGACCTCTGAAACCTTGAGGCTCTAAATAAACTTTTCCTCTTCTACAATTGTGCTTGTTGGGTCTTTTAGTCGCAGCAGCAAAAAAGCTGACTAAAACCCTGGGTGAATATTTAATGAATGTCTCAGAAAAACATAATAATGCAGAGTCTGAGCACAGCTTCCTCCCTCCTGGAGGATTTGCAATTCTACTTGTTTAAGATCACACCCTTCTGAAGCTTGCCCACTCCTAGGTGCTCTGTGCTTATTTGTGGTTTCACAGGTCTTTATTCCCGAGAGACCATTGAAGCATCATCTTTTAATGACCCCTTTGTCTGGAGGAGTAATCATTTCTTTAGTTATTGACCTTTTTGTTTCCTTTGTTCCTTTTTTCACTGTTACTTTTTAAATTTATTTCTAGGTGAGACATTGACATTTATTTTTTATTTTATTTTTGAGGTCCTGGGGATTGACTCTAGGGGTACTCTACTACTGAGCTACATTCCCAGCCTTTTAAACTTTTTTTTTTTTTTTTTCCTTTTGAGACAGTATTTCACCAATTTGCTGAGGCTGGCCTTGAACTTGTGATCCTCCCACCTCAGCCTCTCAAGTTGCTGGGATTACAGGTGTGGGCTACCATGCCTGGTGAAATATTTTTATTTGAAGAAATATTTTTATTTTGGTGTTGGACGTTTTTAGGAAATAATTTCTTCACTTTTGAAAGTCCAGCACTTGGTCTAGTAGCTGGCACATAGTAGGCATTGAGTAACTATTTAGGAAGTAAATGAAGGTCATATATCACAGAGGATGTTATGAGTGCTCCCTGCAGAGCCTGTTGGACACCCTCCCACAGGTCCTGGACACATTGTTCCTCACAGCTTATGTATACTTGTGACCTTGGTGAGAGAAGAATCTTTGAGCTGTTGGACATTCTTTATTAGCCCTTCCAAGAGCCAGAGTGCCTGCTAGTTTACATCCCCCAGGGACCTCCTGGAGCCAGAAGTTTGCTGGTACAGCAGTATGAAATCTCAGCTCTCTTACCTCAAAATGGTCCAAACGGCAGCATCCTTTATCTCCCAGAAGCCCTCCCAGGTTCTAGTTGAGGCTGGAACTTCCCCTGATCATACACCCTCCTTGCTTCTTCCCTTTTCCTATTCTGATTTCCCCACTCTTTGCCATTTCTCTAGAGAGCATTTCTTTAGTAAGTCATCCATATAAAAATCTTCCTCTCAAGTTCTGCTCTGGGAAACCTAATCAAGGCCTATGTTGATTCTGAAGGTTGGAATTCATAATGCAAGCTTTTTTTTTTTTTTTTTTTCCATTTATACTGTAATAATAAAAATGTTCCAAATAACCAAGTAATGTCAAAAAACATTAGTGATAGGGCCTCTGTGACGATTCTCCAATCTCATTTTTCTGATGTAAAATACCTCTTAAGGGACAGCATGTCCTGCTGATGAAAATATTGATAGGGAGAACTGGCTTTCTTCCTAACAGAAAGAAATGAGTGTTTCTTTTCCCCTCTTCCTTTCTTTGCAATGCTAGGGATTGAACCCAGGGCCTCGTGCATGCTAGGCAAGTGCTCTACCCTTGAGCTATACATAGTTCCATCTACGTCTCTAGAGTGTATTTCTAAGAAAACAAAACAAAAACAAAAAAGCAAACATACAAAAAAAAAAAAAAATCACCTAGGACTCTACCCCTGATGTTAAACCAGACTACCCATATATTAAAGCTGAAGGATGGGACCCTAGCGCATGAGTCACAGAGAAAACACAGCTGGAATGAAGCAAGACATTCCAGCACATTCAGGAATGTCACTAATTTATTTCTGAATACTTGGGAAAATGTAGTCAACTGTGTAACACATACCTTTCTGTTTGCTCTTTCTACTTCACCTCTTGCCTTCTCCATTTCTATATTCCCCAGATCTGTTTCTCCTGCTGTCCCAAAATAACTAGTCACATTTCCTTCCATCTTCTGGTGACCGTAGCTGCGGGAGGACCTGATGTGCCAAAGAAAAGAGCAACAGCTGAAAAATGTGGCTTTCTTAATGGTTGTGTATATTTTCCAAGAAGAGGAGATCACTGGCATTTTAAAGGGATCATAAATATACCATTAATGAAACTGGAAGCCATCATTTCAGCAGCCAGATTAGTGTCAGGAACTGACACTGTTCCTAGAGGAGGGAAGAGCAACAAAATAAAATTATCCAAGTCCAAATATCTCCACGCTGCACAGGCATTGGATGAATGACACTTGGGGAAACACACACATCAATATCTTTTAAGTGCAAACTCTCCCCTTCTTAAGCCCTTGGGGCTGGTGACAACTTGACACACCGAAGACATAACTCTGCATAGGCTATTTAACCAAGTGAAGATGATTGTCAATTTTCTCCAGTTTTCTTTTGTTAATAGTCTATAAACACAGATAGTCCCTATTAGGTGCGGATCCTTTTCTTTATTTGAAATCACCATTAAATTGCTCTCTGAAAATATTGAAGAGCGGCCACGGACCTCACTGAACGCTAACTTTATAAGCTCTTCCTCTCTCCCTTGAGCTTTCATATGCTTAGCTGCCCGTCCTCTGGCTCCGAGTGTGTAATCAGGCCCAGCCTCCCGCTGAGCACCATCAGGAAAATGGCAGCTCTCACAGCAGAGCCATTCACAGTCATGGAGCTATGGAAACATTGACAGATATGACAGACATTTCCAAAGCTGCGCGAAGCATTAATTTTAATGTATGCTGTGTGTCCTTACTTAGTAAATATTTATTTGACTGTGAAAGATAGGAGAGGTAATCACTGCTTTCCCTCAAATATAGTTCCTATGTGAACCCCAACCCCCTTTACTTGGGGGAGCTCAAGACTCAGTCCTGGAGTTTTGAAACAAAACACAGAAGAAGAAAAGATACAAGAGGCGAGAGATTTTTACTCTAGAGTCAATTTTAACATTCTTTCGTGTTTTGTCTAAAGTGTTTCTTTTGGTCACATGGACATAGCATAACCATGTTGGCTCAGCAACTAACAAGAATCATGCTTAGGTGGAAAATAATTTCTAGGAGGTCTGGTTTGCCAATGAGATCTTACCTGAAGACCTGTCAACCTAGCTGACATTGTCTCTCTTCTGACTTTCCTGCCTGACTTTCCTATTGTGGTCTTCTCAGTTAACTTCTGTGGTCATTGGCTATCCAGTCTACTCAGAGCATCTAGCTGGGGCCACCATCTCTTCAGATGTACAGAAGACCATTTTGATTATCAAATTAATGGGTGGAGAAGTTGGAAAGAAGCCGATGGAGTCAAAACAATAACCACTGAGCACCTGGAGAGGGTTAGTTATTTTCATATATACTACCTCAGTTAATCCAGACAACTGCAACTCTCTGAGATGCAGACACTATTAACACTGTTTGTAGTGGAGAGAACTGAGATGCATGGAGAAGAGAAGACTTGTCCCAAGGTCACATAATGGCAGAATAGGGACATAGACTAGAAACTTTCAAATCCAAGGTCTGGTCCTCTGTCTGCTACACTGTAATAGAGAGCATGGTGTATATAAGGGCACTTTGTAAATCTTAAATCTTTATAAAAATGTTAGTTACTGCTACTGTAGATGGTGAAAAATGTGCTTGTTAGTTTTGTCTGGCTGGTCAGCCATCCAGGGCTTTTCTAATGAGGCAATGAACCCAACAGGGGTGAGGGGATGAGCTGCCAAGCCTTTCGCATCAACTTTGTGTGCACTAATTAAACATCATGCCTGGATAAATGGCCCAGGATGGCAAAGTCCACAGCTTCTCACAGATGGTTCCAGGAAGTCGCATGGTTGGCTGGAGAGGATTTGGTCATGAATAAGATGCAAGCTCAAACCTCCTCCATTGGCTCTGTGTGACCAGGTACATTAATCTTTCTTTATATCAGTAACAAGCTGTGGTGTGAATGTCAGGTGGGCCCCAGAAATCAGGTGAGTACCTGATAAAAATATGCTTATTTTATTACAATACACAAGGCGAGTGACATATATTGGGCTATGAGATCAAATTCTAAAATAGCAATCCATTATAAGTTTTTTTTTTTTTTTTTTCCTCCCTTTGAATCTATGCTGTTTACCTTGGCAAGTTCTCTTAAATATCCTCTGACCTTTTGCAAACGGGTTTATTTGCCTAGTCGCTCTCTTCAGTTCTTTGTATTCAGTGAAACTCCTTTGGAATTTTCCCTTGTCAAAATTCTAGAGTCAAATTTTATAGGAAATAGACGTAGATTTAAAATTATGCAAGATACTGGTCACGCATGCTGTGTTACAATACCAAGACAACTCCAATTTAGTATCTTAGAGGCAACTAGTATTTCACCCAAAACTTTACTGAATCTGAAGGAAGTTCTACCTTTTCTGTCTCAAGTTCCACAAGCGCAGAAACAACAACAACAAATTCACTTAAGCAGGTGTGTCTGACCAGATGATGATTTTTTTTTTTTTTTCCACATTATGGTAAACGTATGTGCTTTTGTGGAATACCTGAAAAATCACAATCAGAAGAGCAACTACTTCTTCAAAGTCCTGAATTTTCTGGTCACCCAAATAGGAATGTATTTGCTGATGGTCAATATAAAGATGGGTCATATATGATTTCCAACTAATGTGATTCAGGGTCTATGACCTCAATAGTTTTATCCCCTGATGGCATTAGAGAAAAGACTCAACACCTGGCATAAGCAGACCATAATCTTATGTCCCAAACTCTTTTATTGATCCCGTATTGACATTTGGGTCAAATCCTTACTTGGCACTCTGCTGAGTGTTTTCACATATATTATCCCCACTGATGCTTAAAAATATTTGTAAGATTAATGCTACATTCAGTGTTTACAGATAGGGATGATGAACCCATGGAACATTTGCTTGATTTATTCAAGGTCAGCGCTGAGATGTGAACCCAGGTTTTCCAAATTGTAATTAAAAAAATATTTATTTTTTAGTTGTAGTTGGACACAATACCTTTACTTCACCTATTTACTTTTATGTGGCGCTGAGGGTCGAACCCAGGGCCCCCTGCGTGCAAGGTGATCGCTTTACTGCTGAACCACACCCCCCCCAACCCCCCCCCAAATTGTAATTTTATAATCTATTGGTGATTTGGTATAACTGAATCTTATTGTTAACAAGACATGGTAAATTGAGCAGTAAGGAAATCACCAAACCAATTTGGTTGATCTTGCCATTCAGTTAGATTGAGGGCACCCTTGGTATTCTGCATTTTATTTTGGCCCTTCATTGAACTTGAGAACGATGAGACACAATAGTTCTCTATTAATGCTTTACTCACAAATTCTTTACAGTCAACCAAGATAAGTAAATGGTGATCTATTGTTAAAAAATGAATGTTTGGTCATCTATTTCTTTCAAAGAGTGGATGCTTGAGATGGAACTAGGATCAGCCTTAACCCCTTAGGGATGTGTTTTGCAATTAATTCTTGTCCTAGAAAAGTCATGTAAATCATTGTGGACGTGGAACATGATAAATGGCTTTGACTTACCTGTGTAGGTTAATCTCCTCCTGTTAAACATGAGAAGAAGACAAATTGGAAAGGGTGGTGGAACTTTTGATTTCTGTAAAAAAATTAAAAAGATAGGTTTCTTAGTTTGGATGCAGTTACTTTCTGAAGATGAGTTTATTCTTGAATTAAAAAAAAAATGCTGGGCATAGTGGTGTACATCTGTAATTCTAGCTGCTTGGGAGGCTGAGGCAGAAGGATGATAAATTCAAAGCCAGCCTCAGCAAGTTAGTGAGGCCCTAAGCAACTTAGCCAGACTCTGTCTGCAAGTTTGAGACCAGGCTTGGGATGTGGTTCAGTGGTTAAGTACCCCTGAGTTCAATCTCCATACAAAATCTCCACCCCCCCCAACAAACTAAACAACAACAAAATAAAACAAAATAAAACAACCCCTATATATCCATGGTTTCTATCAAGAGGTAGTAAAGTCCCCAAGGTCCAAGAAACATTTTTCTGTTGATGAATTTGATGCCATAAGACAATCCCTCTGCACTAGACAATGAGGTTGCATTTTGTATAATAAAAAACATGGTGAAAGTTGAATAGCTCTAGGAGAGCTTGGAGATATTATTTTTGGAAGCCATGTGACACAGATTACGCTTCACTTCATTTCAGAAGAGTGAATTCCAGGGAAAGTAACGCAATAGACCAAGAAGATAGCATGTTCAACTCCCCTTCTTGGAACCATTCCCAGAGCTTTCCCTACTCACTATTGTCTCCCAAATTTACATCTCCAGCTCAGAGCTTGCAATGAACTCCAGACCCAATTTCCAACTGCCCAGTTGGACAGTTTCACCACCAGGTCTTACATACGCATGCTGTTCACCCAAAGAACAAAATCTCATCTGCCTCTCCTTTCCATGTCTTACTCCAGCTAGAGTCACTCTAGAATCTTCCTTCTCCCTTGTTCCTCACATCCTGTCAAGCATTTTGTCATGCTAATCCTACTCAAGAAAAAACCCCACCCCCAATTCTATTCTTTCAATACAGTTCTCAGTCATAAACTCACCTTGTTTTTTGTTTTTTGTCAAGATTATTGCAAACATTTCCTACTAATATCCCTGCTTCTGGATTTGCCATATATATATTATATTTATTTATTTTTTAGTTATAGGTGGACACAATACCTTTATTTTATTTTTATGTGGTGCTGAGGATTGAACCCAGTGCCTCAGGCATGGTAGGTGAGCGCTCTACCACTGAGCCACAACCCCAGTCCTGGATTTGCCTTTCTCCACCCTCTCATACATTCTGATGCCAGAACATTTCCCCTAAAACAGCCCAGAAGTGGTAGTGCATGCCTGGAATCCCAGCTACTCGGGAGGCTGAGGCAGGAGGGTTGCAAGTTTGAGACCAGACTCAGCAACTTAGCGAAACCTTGTCTCAAAGAAAATATAAAAGGACTGGGGGTGTACCTCAGAAGTAAAGGACCCTGGGTTCAATCTCCAATACTGTAATGAATGAATGAATGAACAAACAAATAAGTGCCCCAGTGGTGCCTCTCTGCCTAAAAACCTCCATTGTCTCTCTTTGCCTGCAGGGTAAAGTTTAAGCTGGTTCATATGGTTTACAAAACCTTACACAATCTGGACCCAACTTATCTTTCCAATCTCATTACTGGTCCCTCCCCACAATCACAGGCTCCACACAATCACCAAACCAAATCATCTTGTTATCTTAACATAACATGCTTTCTTAATATTGTTTTTTTTTCATACGATTTTCCTTCTGCCTAAAAATCCCCTTTCCTTCCCTATTTTTCCCCTAAAAATCTCCTAGTCACCTTTAAATATTTAGCACAGTGACTGATAACAGGTGTATTTATTGAGCATTTATTCTGTTTTAGGCACTATGTTAAGTACTTGGGATGTATCATCTCAATTAATTAAAAAAGATCCCAAGATATGGGTATTATCCACATTTTGGAGAGGAGTTAATTAAGATTTAGAGTGCTTGGGTAATTGAAAAATTTACAAAAGGCATCCAGGCTCAGGAACTCTAGAGCCATAGTATAATTTCTATAGCACAGTGCTTGAAAAATTTAGTGGGGAGCGGGGAAGTGAACAAATGAGCAAACAGTGCTAAGAAGATGGCAAGCTTTGCTTCTGGAGAAACCATAGCATGGATTATATGTCCCTTACTTTTAGAGCAGCAGCTGGCAGCATCTCCCTTTTTCTGTTCTGAGAATTATAAATTTATCATTAAGGAACCTCTTCTCAGAGGCTTCTGTGACTGCCACTATCACCCATTGAGGTAAGATTAATAAGGCCTCCCACTGCTTCTTACAAATTCATGCCTGCACCTCTGTGGGTGTGTATACTATGTTGGTGAACTGATTTATCAATAGTAGCTCAAGTGTCTGTCTCTTCCTCACCAGGCAATGAGCTCCCAGAGATTCAAGAATATGTGTTCTTCCCTCTATGTAAGTACTGCAGTATCCAGTGTGAAGTTTAGTAGAGAGTAGGCCTGTGTCATGTATTTCTGGAATGAATAGCTCTAAACAGGCTGAACGTTCTTGCTTTACTTTGGAAATAGATATATCATAGCTACCATAATGCATAGATCTTTTGTCCCTATTTTCACTCATTGAAATATATACCTCAGAGTAAATGTGAGTTGGAAGCCATGAATCTGGTGTTCCTATGGCTCCAATTTATCATGTGACTCTTCCAGAGGCAATGTCTCACATGCTGATTCTATATCTAGAGTTCAAGACACTGTATATGTATATTTTTCCAATTTTTTTTGGCGCATTATAATTATATGTTATGATGGCATGAATTTGTAAGAATTTGTAAGAATGATGAGATTTGTTGTTACATATTTGTATATGCGTATGACATTAAAATATAATTTGGCAATATCATTCTCCAATTCCAATATTTCCCCTTTCCCTCTACTTCTCCCTCCGCGATTTATATTTTTATACAATATAGCCAATAACACATGATAGTGATTTTCTCTAGTTCTCAATCGAAGTCTTGCTGATCTGTTCTAACACTAGAGAAAAAACTGGGTCTGTTGGGCTTCTAAACTTGTTGGAAGATTATATTATTAATACTTTACAGGTGACTTAAGGGATTTGCAAGAGTAATTTTCTTTTACTATGTACATTTCTTTTTAACCTGAACCCCTGGAAACTAAACTTCAATAAGATATGATTCTACCTCTATTAAGTGGTCCAGGTGGGGGTGGGTAAAATATTGATGTCATAGCTTAAGCAGATGACATTCAAGTTCTAACCTGGATTCTAGATTTTCATGTCTGCTTTATAACTTGGGAAAGGGATATCAGGCAATGAAAAGCTTTTCATGAATTTATCTTTCCTTGGTTGTGTGGTTGGTATGCTCTCTACTGCATAGACTGGCACTAATCGCCCTGGTCAAACTAAACTGTCTGAGCCTAACACCAGTCACCAGGCAGTGCTGGCAGTGCCATGGGAACATGTAGACTATATCTCATTAAAGTTCACACCAAAAGGAAGAGCAAAAATGGGGTTGATGGTTGGAGATGGTGGTCAATACAGCAGGAGAGATTCTAGATTCCACAAGTGAATGTATCTGAAGGGAGGGGTGGGATAGGAGAGGATCCAGGGCCAAAGTTGACAGGATCATTATCAACATCCAAACTGCATGAACCTTGAAGACCCAATCAGTTCAAAGTGATTTGCTAGAAGAATATTTATGCAATTTAAATACAGAGGAGTCACCTTGAGACCTGTCTCTGCCAGGTGATACATAAAACAGACTCATAAGAGCAACCCTCTGCCATTCTCACTCTCCACCCAAAACCACTGCAATTTAACCCTGGAAGACTAGAAAATCAAGTGGGTGGGTCTTTACTATTTTTTCTTGAAGAGCAAGCCCAGAAGTTTATAGTTTATCATTCAGCAATATATATATATATATATATATATATATATATATATATATATATATATATATATATTTTTCAATTATTCCTCTACCCAAAGACATGAAAAAACTTCCCCTCTTTCTGTTTCCAATTCAGTCTCTGACTCTTGATCTCTTCCCCAGTCTCTCCCCGCCACCCAACTTCCTTTCCTCAGTTGAGACAATGCTTTTATTCTCCTATTCTGGGAACATTCCCTACTCCTCAGCCCAGACAAGGCTTCTGGTGAGAAAAAAAGTTTTCTATCTCTCCATGGATATCTGTATCAGCTCTCTTTTTGGAGGACTCAGTAAAGTCCTGGCTTCATTTCTTTTGAGGTATATTTCCTCCAAGTGATCCTGACACTGGAGAATTTCATGGGGAAGAGAAAATTTCCAAAGGGAAGACATGTAACCTGAAATGGCCTTTCACAAGTGACAGTTGCTTCATCACAGATCAGCTGTTGACCAACTTGGACAAGGCTAGGCTTTGCAAAGTCCTCACCACCAGGACATCCAGAGCCAAGGATCCAAGAGACCTGTGGGGCTACTCAAGAGGGTGCCGCAGCTGCATCTTCCACAGTGCCAATTATTAGGCAGCAGCCAGGGGATTGGGATGGTTAGATGGGCATTGGTGGCTTTAGGATATTGTGACTATGTATGGAAATAGCTAGTTTTTATTTCCTTTGAACCAAAAGACAATTTCCACCATGACAATGAATGAGTAACATGGTTAAATTCCGAATGAATGGCACAAACTCATATAGTTTCTCAGAGACTATCTTGGCAAATGTTCTGTGAAGTTGCTAAAATCGGGATGTTCAAATGACACTATAAGTGTGAAATGCATATATTTAGAAAAATAATTTGACAATATATACCATTAAAATGATCATTGCTCCTATTTCTGGGTGTCTATGAAATGAAATAAGACTAAATATTGAAAAAGAAAACTTCATACATGAAGACCTGTTACAATGTTCTTTATAATAACAATCGTTGGAAAACCAGAAAGGACTATCAAACTGAGAAAAGTATATAAATCATAATCATTATGCTCAGTAGACTATTAAGAGCCAGTAATCCAGTGCTAGTTATGCCCATATTATAGTGTTCAATGAAAAAGGTAACACCTAAGGTTATATGTACAGTATGATAACAACTTTGCAAAAAATATATAAATTTTTATAATACTATATTTATTTTTAAAAAGCAAAACTGTAAAATGAACTGTTAGTTGTGGTTGACCTGGGGTGGTGGAATTATGTATTTCCCCTCTTTTCTTTCTAATAATGTTTAATAATTTTTTTCCTGTAAAGATAATGCGCTTCTTTTATAATAATAGTAAACATCACTAAAATATTTAAATACCATCCCAAATAAAATGGTTGCCTTGAGACCTGAAGCCCATTTCTATAAATTATAAAAATAGGTTTTGGTTTTGCTCTTCTTGTAAGAACACCTGACCACACAATTTCTAGCATCGTCAGCTGTGAGATTTTTGTAATCTCAAGGAATGCCTGCTGGTCTTAACAACCATGGCAACAGACTTTGGAAAAAAGTTAAATGGAATGTGTCTGATTAAGAATCCCCCACAACTCGGTTCAATTTGAATCTCACTCTCCTGGTTGGTGACGGACTCTGTCGCTAATTCTTGGGAAAGTGCATTGTGGTGTCCTTGGAAGAGAATTGACATTCCCTGTGTAACGTTTGCTGTCACTTGGTTTCTTGAATCTCAGTAATACCTACAATCAGGGGACTGTTGACTAGAACAAATGAAGCAATTAATATACAGAAAAGCACCATGCACGCATTAGGGAAGTAGTCCAGTATGCAGGGAAATGCATTAGGCCTGGTGTTGGGTAAACCTGTCTTTGCTTCCTGGTTTAGCCAATATTCCTAATCCTTAGTTGTTTTGTTTGTAAAACACAGTAATGACATTCACCTTGCGAAGTCATTATGAGAGTAGGAAGTAATATTTGTTTAAAAACCCTTCATCTGAAGCCTTTAGAATTAGCAAACTTTGCTATTAAGATTTTATCAAAAGCAGTTTACCAGCTGCACATGGTGGTGCATGCCTATAATACTAGTGACTCAGGAGGCTGAGGCAGGAGGACTGCAAGTTCAAAGCCAGCCTCAGGAATTTAGTGAGGCCCTAAGCAACTTAGGGAGATCTTGTATCAAAATAAAAAACAAAGGGCTGCTGGGCTGGGGATGTGGATCAAGCGGTAGTGCACTCAAATGGCATGTGTGGGGTGCACCACATAAAAATAAAATAAAGATGTTGTGTCCACCGAAAACTAAAAAATAAATATTAAAAAATCTCTCTCTCTCTCTCTCTCTCTCTCTCTCTCTCTCTCTCTCTCTCTCTTTAAAAACAAACAAACAAAGGGCTGGAGATGAGGATTAGTGGCTGAGAGCCTCTGGGTTCAATATCAATACCAAAAAATAAAATACAATAAAATAAAAGCATACCCTTATACTCTTGGAATATGATCTATGCTCTTACTCTTGGCATTTGCTATTTTTGAATAACCAAGGACTCTTGATGATGAGGAGTTATGGGGGCCACAAATGATGTTCTGGATTCCAATCTGATGGATTCTGATGAGTGTGATCTACCAAAGTTGTCCCCATCCCCCCTTTTTTTGGGAACTTGCACTTCACTCTGCTAAGTTTTGTGAGTGGAGTTTTAATGTGAGTCTCTGCCACTCGGGTGGACTTGTTGTACCTGAAGTTAACTGTAGGGATTCTGAGATGGATGCTTTTCTTGATGTAGGAAGTCAGTTGTTTTAAAGCGTTTCTTTATGCTTTGTAGGAAGTACTCCCCAGTGAAGCTGTGTCCTTGATTTCTGAGATTCTAAATCACACAGCCTCATTGATGATGTAAAGATTTTTCTTGGCTCATTAAAAATGACCACATTATTTCAAGTAAGTGGGACCCTTACAGGGGTTGGCTGATGGCTTTTTTTTTTTTTTATAGAGGATAATCTTGAAATATGTACATTGATCAGTTCTCAAATTTGCAATCTGGAAGCAGAAGGGACACCTCTGTGAGCCTTGCCTTACCAGGGCACTGATTTTATTTGTAAAATGTCAATCGCTAAACGATGACTAATGGCTCAAGGAGAAGTGCTGCTTTAATAATTTGTTCATTTACTTTTATATCCTTCTTTAGATAAAGCAGAATGCCTGAGAATGTCTTCCTGGAAGTTCCCTATCTGCTTGGTTGAGGATTGAATGACAGCATCCCAGCACATGAGTTTTGTGAAGAGAAATAACTGACAAAGACTCTGGGGTCCAAAGTAACCATTTGAACACAGGATGTACTCAGTTTCAGGGTAACATCAAGATAATTTTGTTTATGTAGAGAAATGGATATGCAATGCCTGTTGTTTAGTTTTCCCCATTTTAATAGTAACTCATTTTGTAATTAGAAGTGGCAGGATTTGAAGCCACAGGAAGAAGCTCATGACTCCAACACTGAATTATATTGCATTCAAGAACTACATCAGTATGTCATTGCACCCCATCAGGAACATATGCATCAAGAAACCCCCAAACAGCATTTCCTCTAGGGCTTCTCCTCCTTATCTAGCATACCCTAGAACAGTCAATGAATTCTGGATGGCCTGTTGGCTTCTGAATAAGGATTTTCATCCAACTGGAAGCAAATGTTCTGTTTTGAAATTTGGATGGAAAGTTATTGTTATGAAAGTTTGAGTGAAAGAATGACATCAACCTCCTTGATGAGCAATGCAGGCTTCTCAAACATTTTCAGATTGAAGAGAATGATAGGTGTTGGAGCTCACATCGGAACACTATGAAATGATTTATCTCTTTCCATTATATACATTAGGAAGAACTGTAACGTCAAGGAGACAGGAAAAAAAAAAAAAAAAAAACCCAAAATGGAAAAACAGACCTTTTTTGAAAAAATAAATCAGTGCCTGATAGTTACTAAGTTCTTAGCAAGTGTTAGATATTATTATTATTATTATTATTATTATTATTATTATTACTATTATTATTATATTATCAGGTTTGTTCATGGTAGAGCAGTTCCTAATGCATTTTATGTATAGTGTATACTTATTGTACATAATAGAGCTTATTAATTAATTACATCAACCCTGTGAAGTGGTGGTAAAAGCACCCCAAATTTATAGTTAGGAAACTGAGGCATCAAAAGGTTAAAAAAATTTCTCAGGAAAAGACACACAGCTCATAGGTGGCCAAGCAGAGATGTGAATTTGGGCAGAGTGGCCCCAAAGCCTGGGTTTCTACTTTCATGAGTACTTGTTCATGAAGAGCAAACTAACAGAAAAACTAAAAGGACACACTGCTTCTTGTTTTCTTCATTAAGTTGCTATTGCTTTGTTGTCAACAGATACTTGTATAAAAGAATTAAAAAATTTAAAGAAGAGAAACTAGAAGTTCAACAAATGTTATTCATTAGTATTTTTTCTTCAACAATTAGAGAAAGACCAGATTTAGAGCCAGGACTCCTCAATCTAGCTCATGATAAACTTCTGTTTTATGGGATCACCATGTGAGAACTACTAGAATATGAAAGAGTCTTGGGTTTGGGATAAAAAAAAACAAACCCTTGGATTTGAATCACATTCTACTTTTTTAATTGATACACACTGCTAGGCATGGTGGCCTAGAAGATGGTTGAGTGTCTGCAGCAATGATTAAGCCTTCCCCCACCAGCTTGTCTCAGCTGATACCCTTTCACCATGCCCTAGTCACTGCCTGGATTAAACCTTTCCATCTTTTATATCTACCAAGCCCTATGTATCCATTTAATCCTGCACATTTCAGTACCTAGCATCTCCTTGAGACCTTACTTGACCACGTCAGCTCCTCATTAAACTCATGGTACTGTCATAAATACTATAATATAGATGAGAGTTTGGGAGGTTTCCAAGCAATTTTATGTATAATAATCATGGATTTTCAGTTTGAAGCTGTTGTGATTTAGATGTGGTGTCCCCCAAAAGCTCACATGTGAGACAATGCAAGAAGGTTTGGAGGAGAAATGGTTGGGCTATAGCCTTAGCCCAATCAGTTAATTAATCCGTGATGGGATTAACTGAATGGTAACTGGAAGCAGGTGGAGTGTGGCTGGAGGAATTAATCAATTAACCAATTAACCAATTAGGGGTGTGGTTTGGGGGTACATATTTGAATCTGGCAAGTGAAGACCTCTCTCTCCACTTGGTGTAGAGAGTTGGAGAGAGATGTGAGCTGCTTCCCTCTGCCCCACTCTACCGCCATGATGTTCAGCTTCACCTCCACCCCTGAGGAATGGAGCCAGACTTCTAGGGACTAAGACCTCTGAAACTGTGAGCCCTCGAATAAACTTTTTCTCCTCTACAGCTGTTCTGGTTAGATTTTTAAGTCACAGCAGTAAAAAAGCTGACTAAAACAGAAGCTAAGTATCTTTCCTTTCTTATTCTGCTTGGCACAGGTCTCATGACATAGCTGATGGTGGATGGCATCGAGTCAGGAAACCAAACAGGCTTTACCTTAAATCTGTTTCCACATTCATATGTGGAGTAGCTATGCTGAACACTGGGGAAGATAGAAAAGAAACATCTTTAAATTTTATACAAAAAAAAAAAATCAAAATAACCACAATCAGTTGGTAAGGTGGGTAGTTTCACTTAAGAGGAAGGGTTATAATCTTGCTGAGTTTGACTGTTAAGAAGTTTGTTAAAGAAGTAGGAACTAGGGAGAGGTGACCTAGGATGTCCTCTCAGACACCTTTACCTGATGTTCTGTGTGTATGTATGTGTATTCAGTACGGTGGGATTTTTGTTTTGTTTTGTTTTGTTTTACTGTTGGTTGGTTTTGTTTCTGTGGTAAAGAGGGAAAGGACTCGGTGCCAACCCTGGTTTCACATTGTGCGGGATTGAAATGAGGAATCAGGATTCCAGGAGGCAGGTTAGAGTTTGGACTCATTCATTCCCTGGAAATTTGCAAAACTTGTGGGGAAAGCCAGGCACAGTGGCAAACACCCATGGTCCCAGCTACTCAGGAAGCTAAAGCAGGAAGATCGCTGGAGCCTGGGAATTTGAGACCAGCTTGGGCAACATAGCAAGATCCTGTCCCAATTAATCAATCAATAAAAATGCATTTACAAAATTAGGCTTTAAAAAATCCAACTTTGGGGGAGGGATTTGACCTTTCATAAAGTACTGAGAGGGGTTCAAGATCTAGAGAGTCAAGCCTCAGGGGATATCCAGGTTACATTTGCCAAGACCACATCTTACCCTAGAAATGGTAGAACAAGAGATAGCGTATAGTATGAAGGAAGCCAAATTTGGAATAGGAAGACCTATTTGTATTTTGACCCTATTATTCATGTTTTGAGCCTCAATTTTATCATTTATAAGTAATATCTACCTCTCTATGAAGCATGGGGAAAAAAACTATGTAGCATATACCAGCATATGGTGTGTGCTCTGTGCTTGATACACGAACAGTCAACTTTTAAAATACAGTTGATTCAACTCCCAAATGTGTGAAACTTATGAGTCAGCACAGGCTAGATTATGCCTGGTAACAAACACCCTCCCCCAATTTTACTGATTTATAGCAACAAAGGTTTATTACTCACTTGCTCTGTGTATTCATTACAGAGTGGCTTAGTATCTGATCTGTCTTGTCCCTTCTCTGGAACCAGGCTGATCAAGCAGCTAGTATTATTGATCATCTTGAAAGAAGGCAAAAAAAAAAAAAAAAAGAAAAGAAAAGAAAAGAAAAGGTTCAGAGAATCTAGAATTATTCTTGAAGGTACCATTATACTACCATGTGCCTGGAAGGCAGAAATCCGCAATTACAGGGCAAATAGCACTAAGGCTACGGAATAATGCATTTATTCTTTATCATTTCTCCAAACTCTTTATGAAGGATGGGTATAGGTTTGTTGGACAGGAATTTTCTGGATGAATGTAGCTCTTCAGCTTAAGAATAGTCACCGTGAGTTTCAAGCAACTGATTGGAGAGTTGAAGATTTCAAAAGTACAAGTGTATAATCTCCTGATGAAAATTTAGATGTGTTCCATTTTATGTCATTTCAGGCTAATTTTTAAGTCTTGATGAGAGGGTAATATTCCAATTCAAAGTTAAAAAAAAAACTGTTGGTAAAATCCAATCACCCAAATGTCAAGTAGAAAGCATCTCAGTACTGTTACATCTTATTACATTTTACAAGCTCAAATATACACCTAGATACATATGTATGTATACCCTGAGAATAGAAGTATTTATAGAGGTAAATTTTATGTATGGTTCTCTGTGCTATTAAAATACAAAGGTATAAAGCTGAGTTTATAAAATGATCTTAGAAATACAGACATATCTGGCCCATACATCTTCTGTAGACTTCTCCCACCTGCCTGAAATTCTCATTGGCCATGCTGACATTATGATTATTATTATTTTGTTCCCCTAATGCTATCTGTCTCTATTTATAATATAGTGATTTAGAGCAATCTTACTTTCTCGACCTGGAAAACACTGGCTCCATCATGAGCTCAAATTTCATGGCTTCTGTGAAGCTGTCTCCATTTTGGCAAAGAAACCAAACTGTTCCCTCCACTGAACCTCCAAAGCACTGGTGTGGTGATTCTTCTGTGGCACTCACACATTGCATTTCAATGGTCTATCTCTGTCTCATTTCTGTGTCATAGGCATCAAGCATAATTCCTGGGACAGAATGGATATTACATGAATAAATGAAAGAGGTGAAGCCAGAACTTGAAACCAGGTCCTGTAATCATGGCTGTGGATCCTGCTGCACTTTATCACACTGCTTGTGATGGATTTGGTGGTAGAGATGTTCTCCTTAAGTGATAAGGCACAGCCATTCCTTTTCCAATGTTCTAAGAACATTAAGACCCTCCCAATTATATAAGTGCCTTACTAGGATGTCTTTCTTTGAGGACAAGGATCTTTTCAGACAGTAACTCCTCTGTTGCTGCTGCTTAGAATAATATCTGATCTATAATAGGGAGGCAATCAACAGTCGTTGAATGAATAAGTAAGATATCCTTAGAAGACAGGTTAGCCATTATTACCAATGGGTATTTTAAAAACTATTAGTTTACCCCTAGTATGTGTCTGGAAGAGGAAATAGGACATGGAGAAATTAGGGGAGAAGAGGAAAGGTCTGGTAGAGCCTGGAGCTGTCTGGGATAGGCAGGTCTGTTTATGGTAATAGCAAGGAACTCTGTGATGTCCTTGGTATGAATGGTATTTATCTGTGTTGAAAGGTAAAGGTGACTTTGACCAGAAGTTCACAGCTTTACCCCTTTTCATGTGGCCATCATTAACATTAAAACCTTTGGAATCTTGACTGTCTGAATTACCATTGTTCTTATGTAGAATCGTGTAGATGAGACTAGTCGGGTCTCTTAATGGACTCTGACCCTGGATCTCCAAGTTTGGCAAGGGGGGTGGGGAGCCATGTTGGGAAAACTGGCAGGACCTGCTAAAATTCCCTTTTCCCTGTGGATTTCTTTGTTACCACCACTCGGCCTGTTCCCCAAAGAACATGTCAGCCAAAGTACACAAACACATTCACTCACTATGGTGGCATAAACGAAGAACCTGAAGATGTGCTTCTTCCATGAGACAGCCTGGGTTCAAGTCTATCTTTTTGTCTACAACCAAATTGCTTCATTTTTCTGAGCTTCAGTTTTGGCAGGTGTAGAGTGGTGTTTTGGTTGGGATGTGAGGTGTCCCCGCAAAAAGCTCACATGTGAGACAATGCAAGAAGGCTCAGAGGAGAAATGATTGGGTTATGAGACTCTTAAGCCAATCAGTGAATTAATCCCCTGATAGGGATTAACAGAGTAGTAACAGAAGGTGGGTAGGGTGTGGCTGGAGGAGGCGGGTTATTGGGGGCATGGCTTTGGGGTATATATTTGGTATCTGGTAGAGTCTCTCTCTGTTTTCTGATCATCATGTGAACTACTTCCCTCTGACCCTCTTCTGCCATGATGTTCAGCCTCACCTCAAACCCCGAGGAATGGAGTCTGCTGTCCACACGCTGAGACCTCTGAAATCATGAGCCCTCAAGTAAACTTTTCCTCCTCTAAAATTGTTCTTGTTGGGTCTTTTAGTCACAGTAGGGAAAAAGCTAACTAAAACAAATGGAAAAAATAATAGTGTAGTGGACTAAATTGGGTCCCTTTCCTCCAAATTTGTATGTTGAAGCCCTAGTGCCCCATATACTTTAAGGAAGTAATTTAGGTTAAACAAGGTCTTTAAGGGTAGTGCCTCATCCGATAAGATAGGTGTCCTTAGAAGAATGGGAAGAGACCCTAGAGATCTCAGACCCCTCACTGGAAACCAGATTTGTTTGTACTGTGATTAGGGACTTTTATCCTCCAGAACTCTGGGAAAATCAGTGTGTCTAGTCTGTGTATTTTTCTGGTAGTCAGAGCCGACTTAATACTAACTGCGTCTAATAAAGATTTGGGGAGGAATAGGTGAGTTTTGAGGAAATGTAACATTATTTTTTTGTACCCATATTCAACCAGCTGAAGAGAGGAGAACTCACGAATAAGACTTTAGTAGAAGGTCAGAGATGCCTGATAGAACACAGTCACAGCGAGGTACCTGGTCTGCAGGATCTTTCTGTGCATCTCTAGCGTGGGGTCTGTGAAGGGATGTTTGCCTGTGCTGAAGCCCTGGTGTCCGTGCCATTCGCCTCTGCTCTCATGGTCTTAACTCCAGCATATTCAAGATTAAAAGAGTGAAACAAAGTGACGGAAGAATGTCTCTTCTTCCTATGGCCTGCTTTATAAGGTCCAGTTAGTTTTCTATTTCTGTTTGTCCATAATCAGTCATCCTGTAAAAAGCAGACTCTTCCATCAGCCTTTAAACCCAAACTTCATGGCCCTTACCAAAGATACCAAATAAGCCCAAGAGTCATGAAAGAAATGCATATATATCATAGTAGTGGACAGGAGTGTCTTTTGTTATCTCTGTCCCTTTTAGCTACATGAAAGAAACCTCTTCCATTTTTTTTTCAACAGCTTCATTAACATATAATCTACATAACATACAATCACCCATCCAGAGTGTACCATTCATTGCTTTTTGGTGTATTCATAGACCTATGTAACTGTAATCTTTCATTTTTTTTGGTGGGGGGAGATATCAGGGATTAAACTCTGGGACACAAGACCCTACCGGGCTACATCCCCAGTTTTATTTTATGTTTTATTTAGAGACAGTGTCTTACTGAGTTGCTTAGAGCCTCACTTGTTTTTGTTGAGGCTGGCTTTGAACTCCTGATCTTCCTGCCTCAGCCTCCGGAGCCTCTGGGATTACAGGCATGGGACAGACACGATGTCTGGCCATTCTTTCATATTTAAAGTTGAGAATCTGTGTTCTCTATCCTGACATAGTATTATGTATAAGATGTCTATATGCCAGTCTGGGGGATTTCATCAGTCCAAGGTCAGTTCATCCTTGTAATTTTTTTTTTCTAGTCTAAGGAGGGATCTCATGGTAACTTCTCTTACATTCCTTATGTATGTTGGCTCTAGATCCATCTCATATGAACAAGCACGTCTCCACAAGGACAGTCAACAGTGAGTTGGTCAAATGCTGCTTGAGCTATAGAAAGTAATTATTTAAAGAAGGCAGGCTTTACCCTTCCTTAATTACCTTGGTGCCCACTTGCCAGAAATTAAGGCTTCCTTTGGAAAGCCAGTTGGTTTCAATTCTTTTTGGTGAATTTGCTTGCATTTTGAATCTCCTGTCTGAAGTCCTGCTTTGCCTAATTTTTTTTTTTTTTTTCTTTTTTTTCAGTCTGGGACCATAGCAGCTCTTGTTTGGGAACCAGCAAAACAGTTCTTAAGAAATAGCAGAAAGACAAAAGAAATACAGCTCAGCCTAAAGATACCCTGATGTACTTCACTGCACACAAAAATTCTATTGCTTAGATCATAGAAAACAATTTTGCTTTCTCTCACTTACAGCTTTTGAGCATCTCCATTTTAGAGGCTGACTAATGAAACTATTCCAAACCGGGTTTCCAAGAACCCTGCCTAGGTATTTGCATTACATTTGCATAAATGAATCAGCTTTTGCGGGCTTTGCTTGGAGAGGAAAGGGAAAACACTGAAAGTGTTTTCAAATATCCATCTCTCAAAAGATCGACTACTGCTTTCAGAGTTGAAATGTCCAGGTTCTCCAACATCTACCACACTCACCGACACGTCACAGCCTTAGCACCTCCTCTCAGCCACAATCATATTCAAGGTTCTGGGGGGTGATCCTCATCCTGGTGGTACCGTCAAGACAGAATTTCTCCCAAACGTCTGCACAAGTAATCAGAAAAATGGAGTCTACCCAAGCTTTCTGCAACTTCTGTTTCCTTTTCCTTCACATTCTAGATCTTGCTCTAAAGATCAGCAGTAGACTTATGCAGTAGACTTATACCCATTTTTGATTATGTTCCCCAAAAGTTCATGTGTGGGAGACTTGATCCCCAAATTCATAGGTGATTGTATATGGAGATGGGCTCTGGGATGTAATTAGGACTAGTTGAGGTCATGAGGATGGGACCCCGATGATGGGATTAGTGACTTGATTCGAAAGGGAAGAGCTTTCCTGCTCTCTTGCCATGTGGTCCCTTCTGGCCTGTCCTGAAGCAGCACATAGGCCCTCACAGAGGTGACCCCTTGATCCAACCTCCAGAACTGTAAGAAACACACTTCTTTATCAATTCCTCGGTCTCAGGTATTTTGGTAAAGCAACAGAAAATGGACCAGGACACCCTAATGTGAGATTTTGCCCACAAATTCAGATTCACCTAACAATTCCTGAATCCAACTGGGTAACAGGTGCTTTCAGACACCTTGTCTTATCACTATAACAAAAATTATGAGGAAGGACTGATATTATTATCTTCTTCTAGCCTCTGAGGACATAGTTTAGGTAATTTGTACAATGATCAAATAACAACCACTTTCTTTGTCAAACCCAAATCTTTGGACCAATGAGGGTGTGATTCCATGTGATCTTTGTTAGAAAAGTTAGAATTTATCAGGGGCCACACTATTAACAGGAGATTAGAACTTCAGGAGGTAAATATCTATAGCAATGTAATCAGTCATCCAATGTTAAATGGGTGAGATGAATAAATAAATGAGTAAGACAAATGAATAAATAAATGAAAGAGCCTTGGAAAACCTTGTACTCAGTCAGGTCATTTTCTTGTTCAGCTCCCTGATCCCTGGTAATCTTGGAAGATTTTATCTCATCTTAATTTTCAAAGGCTCTTGAGGACTAAATGAGTCTTACAAGTTTTCTAAAGGTTTAGATCACAGGACCAATCTTCTTCTCAATCTCCTAGCACTCATTTAGAGGACCTACTGCTAATCTCTTTCTTTTCTTTGTATGGAGGTAAAGACAGAACAGCCCAAAGAATTCTATGATTTTGTAGGAAAATTACCTGAATCGTATTTTATTTTATGGCCTACCTCTACTTCATAAGTCTATTGTGAGATGTAAGTGGACAAGTTAAGAGCAGGACACAGTCCAGTACTAGCCAATAAAACCCAAGCCTCTGAGGTAAAGTTGGACATCACTTTATGCAGACCAAACTGTAGAACATGGCATTTTGCTTGCAAGAGGGACATGCACATTGGAAATACACTTATTAGTAAGAGTCAAAAATAAACTCTGCTGACATTATCATTTTGTCTAGGGCTTGGTAAGGGAGTGTTCTAAAGGTACTGGTTTTGCTGAGAAGTTTTATTGTTGGGGTTGTTGTTTTAAATTTTGTACACACAACCATGAGGTACTCTATTATCCTTTTCCACGTGGGAACGCAAAGGTCTAGGACATCTTGTAATGAAAGAGCTCAGTGAGGTGTTCACTTTGTTCTTGTCGTCCTCTGACTTTGTGCTTTTCTCTTCTTCCTAGTTCCCTCAGCTCCAGTAACACCTTCCTGACTATGCAGAGCATGCTCGTACTTGTTTGTTCTGGAATGTTCTTCTCAGGTCTCTGCTAAGATATCACCACATCTCTGAGAACTTCCCCGGCCATCTTGTATAAAATCGCAGCCCCCGACACTCCCACTCCTGTGTGACATATCAGATATATGTGCTTCCTTACATGCTCTCCCTGAGTTCATGAGAGCAAGAAGGACTTAGCCGTTGTGTCACTGCTGTGTCCCCAGGCACTCAAAGCAGTGTCAAACATCACAGAGACTTCAGACACAAGTATTAAAATAATAAGTGAATGTTGTTGTTATTAACATTACTGATATTATGATCATTAAAGTGCTTCCGGAAAAGGTTGGGTCATGTCTACATCTTTTAAAGTGTGCCCTGAACTTGGTCATGTCTGATTCACCTGACCAACACTGCTCAGACCCTGGCCTGTTGAGAGCCACAGCCCAAGGGGCCCCAGCAAACTTCCAGCTGATTGGCTCACCGTGGCCCCAGCAAACTTCTAGCTGCCAGCTGATTGGCTCCTCTGTGGTGATGCTCATTGGGCTGTTTCCCTGCCCTTTCAGACCACGAGCTGCTCATTGGGGGACCCTTTTGGCTCCGCCCCCACAACCCAGCCAGTTGGCCTCAAGAGCAGGAGGAGTGGGGAGGGGGGGGGTTGAGAGGCTCGTTGGAAGCCTGTGGTGGCAGTTGGGCTCTGAGGGAATTCCTGAAGAGCTCATGTGGTGCTGTGTGTGTTCTAAAACTAAAGTTCATTTCTGCTTGACAAGTGACTCGTGAATTGTGCCCAGCCAGACTGCAGCACTGGCCTGACCCTATTTTTCCATTGTCTCTTATATGATCCATTTTCTATGTGGGAAGTCATGGACTGGCATGTCTTATAGTGAAAAGGCTACGTGATGTGCTGTCTCACTATTCTTCTGATTCTGTCTCCCAGGCTGCTTCTTAAGTGGCTTACTCGAATCCAGCTTTACCACTAATTGAGTTGCTACATGACTTGGTACCACTTATTGTAAACAGAGTGCAAGGGTATGGTGAGAAAGGGAAAGCTCAAAGCTGTAGACACTAATTTTATTTATTTATTTTAATTTAACACACATTCATGAAGTGTCAGGACCTGTGACCTGGAACAAACAGACATAAGCAAGAGTGAGCTAGTGTAGCAGCCAGTCAAGTCCATGAATAGTTTCCACAAAGAGGTGGGCTGCAGCATGGGGTGAAGGGAGCCCAGGGGGTACAGGAGTGCAGAGAAACTTCCCTACTTTGTCTGGGTTCCCGTCTGTTCATGAGAAGTGGGCTGACGGTGGGACACCTGGTTACAGAGATGAGTCACTCATGCTGTTTCAGTAAGCAGGCAAAGCCACAGGGCTGCAGACTGTCAAATACAATGGAGTATTTTTTTAATACCTTTATTTTATTTTTATGTGGTGTTGAGGATCAAACCCAGCACCCTGGATGTGCTAGGCGAGCACTCTACCGTTGAGCCACAACCCGAGCCTTGCAATGGAGTTTTTGTGAGATGGGTTGGGGTAGCTTCCAAGGCTTTACAAAGGTTACAAAAGATTTCTTCATACCTTGTAGAAGTGAGCAAAGTGTGAGTTTTACCAAAGACTAAATGTTTTCTCTGATATGCAGATGCTAATCCATAATAAAGAAGGTGGGGCTGGGAAGAATAGAATTACTTTGGATTAGGTAGAAGGGAGTAAAGGGAGGGGAGGGGGCATGGGATTAGGAAGGATAGCAGAATGAATGGGATATTATTACCCTATGTACATATAACTACACGACCAGTGGGATTCTACATCATGTACTGCCAGAAGAATGAGAAATTATACTTCATTTATGTACGATGTGCCGAAGTGCATTCTATTGTCATGTGTAACTAATTAGAACAAATGAAAAAAATTTTTTTTTAAAATTAAATTTTTTTTTTTTTTTTTTTTTTTTAAAGTGTGAGTTTTAGTCACAGCCGTCTGATCCTTTAAAATCCACATCACCCTCAGGGATCAGGTTGCCTTGCTGAATCTGAGAGTCTCTTCATGCCACTTGTACCTGAATACATACTGTGTCCACAAAGACAATGTCAGATGAATGAGGCTGAGAAGTGACATTCTAGTCCTGATTTTAGTGCCAAGGCCAAGAACATAGTTCATCACTAAACTCTCAGATGCTGAGGAACGTTTTCTTTTTTGGTATCCTGTGCTTTTCATATGTCTCCTTCATTCAAGTTCATGGAGGCAAGATCAGATACTAAATTATCAGTTTTGAAGCTGGGGAAATTATCTGGCAAAACCATTCACCCTCATTCATTTAAGAACAACACACACACCTGAAAAAACTCTCACTTTTAGAGCTAATAGATAGGTTTGGTTGTCATTCTTCTTGGAGACGTGGGTTTAGATTTTATCTAGCTACATTTCAGAGGCTGTTGGGGACTAAGAGATTGAAGGGGCACCAGGAGCTTCTTGAAACACGGTAGAACCTTTTTATGGTTCTGACTGCAGTCATGTTTTCAAGGAGACTGAGTTTTCCAAGAACTATTCTTATGTTCATGATAGAAATTGACTGTAGCTAGCCTGGCTTGAAGGCATGCTCAATATTTTGAAAGTCTCCCCCCACCGGCTTCTTCTGCTTCTCTCCTCTCTTCTGGCTTTCTCTTGCAATCCAGAGCTCTGAGCTGTGTGTGAATTCCTTTGAGGGAGGTATCTTGATTCCTTATCTCTGCTAATGATGTGTAAAGGAGAAAACCTGGAGTAAAAGGTGCTCACCTGTTGCCAGGTTTCTAAAAACTCCCAGACATAGTGACTCTCTACTTCTGAAGGCCTTAGCCCAGTCCGGTGCAGGTTCTGAAACTTATAGGCTCAGTCCCACCCATTTATAAGGCCATCCCTGAATAGGCTTGGGCTTTAGTTAGGGGTTTCTCCCTACCAAGAGGAGAGGTCTCATCTGTGTCTGCTACTATCATTGTTATCATTGTGTCCAGAGGGCACAGGTGAACCCATATATATGCAGACATGTGTGGTAGCTTATAATCCTTCCTGCCTTGGTTTCCTGCTTATTCTCCACTTCTCCTAACTCATGTGAGCTGGGTTCCAGTCTTAATCTGTTATTACTGCTATAACAAAATACCTGGGGATGGATAACTTATAAAGAACAGAAATATATCTGTCAAGGTTCTGAAGTCTAGAAGTCCAAGATCAAGGTGCTAGCAGTTTCAGTATCTGGATGACTTCTCTCTGTTTCCATGTTGGTACCCAGAATGCTGTGTCCTCTGGAGGGGATGAATGAGTGACCACATGCGGTAAAAGGTAAAAGGTAAAGGGCTGAATACTAAGTGAAGCCTCTTTTATAAGGGCTTTAGTCCCCGACAAGGGAGGGATCCTCATGCCCTAATCACTTCCTAATGGCCCCACTTCTTCAACACTGCTTCTTTGGAGTGAATGCAGCATGAGTCAACATGAATTTTGGAGGGAACACAAACATTTCAACCACAGTAACCCCTCAGTTCAATCCATTGACTGGAAGACGTGTAGGCCTAAACCAACATGGTCCAATAGGGACGTAATGGGAGCCAAACCTATGAGCCTTGAGCCACAATTATAACTTTAATTATTTTTTAGTCGCCTAATTTAAGAAGGTAAAAAGAAACAGGTGACATTTTAATGATATATTTTATTTAGCTCAATATAATAAAAGAACAGTTATCCCTTCATAGCTACAGGGGATTGGTTCTAGTATTCTCTGAGGATAACAAAATCCATGGATGCTCCAGTCCCTTATATAAAATGGCATAATATTTGCATATAACCTATGAACATCCTCCTGAATACTTTAAATCATTTCTGGATTACTTATAATACCTAATACAATGTAAATGCTATGTAAATAACTGTTATACTGTATTCTTTAGGGCATAATGACAAGAAAAAAGTCCATACATATTCAGAACAGATGTTTTTTAAAAAAACATTTTTGATTCATGGTTGGTTTAATGCATAGATGCAGAAACTGTAGATATGAGGGGCTGACTATATTATTATTTCAACATGTAGGTGATATAAGAAAGATTATGAAGATAACTTATACTTTTCTTCATGCTAACTCTTTGAAATGTAGTGTGGATTCTATACTTATTCCACTTCTCAATGTGCATAAGCTCAATAGCCAAATGCAGCTAGTGGCTACTGTATTGGATAATCCAGGTCTTGACCCAACACTGGTGAATTTGGACATTACTGCAGACTGGAAAGAGAACCCAGAGTCTGAGAGCTGCCATTCTCTGTAAGGACACCTCAGATAGGACATCACTGTCTACCAGCCCAGCCCCTGTCTTCCCTTAGAGGCTGAAATTAGCCTGCAAAGAGCATTAATTATAGTTCACTACGGGCCAGACCATGTGCTAAGAACTTTATAAGCATTATCTCATTCTGTCGTCTGCAGAACAATCTGGAGGTTCTTTTATTATCTCTGAGACATAAGAAGTTATGTAAGTTGTTCAAGGTCAGAGATTTGCTGAGTGACAGTGGCTGGATTCAAAACCAGTCCTAACTGTAGTCTAAGCTCTTCCCTGTGGTACCATATTTCCTTTCTTTTGCCCCCCACTCCCTGGACATCAGGACTTGGATGCTGGCCTCTCCATCCGCCTATCCCTCCTAGCTATGCCTGCTCCTGCTTACTCACCCTCCTCGGCTGACTCAGCATTGGCATCTCTGTGAGCTCTGCAGCTAAGTCATATAGGTTATGGCGGTGGCGAGCCTCAGTGGCGTGGAGTCCTTGGAAAAGCAGATCTATATGAATCTAGGGAAGCAGTTCCCTCTTGTGTTTGGGGAAGCTGGTACCCTGAGTTTCTGGCAGGCTTACAGCTAATGAACACGAGAATATGGAATTAGAAAGTACACCCAAAGCTGGTTGCTTGGCTAATGGAGACATATCGCATGTCTCAGGAGCTTGTCTCAGGTCTCTGGGGATGGGGAGCCTCTTGTGTTAAACAGCTGGTTTAGCACATTGTCTGCCCTGTGAGCGGGTGCAGTGGAACGCTCTTATGAGGAATCCTTAGGGACTGGAAGAATGTTTGCTTTGAGATGGATATTTTTTTCTTGGTGCAAACACTCCCAGCTGGTCCGGTTTTCTCCTGGGATAAAAGAAGGGTTGGAGGGAGGTACATTGAGGATGCAGAAAGCTATGGGTGAGCTCACGGTCCCTCGGAAGTCCTGTGGGCATTCAGTGTGACAGATCATTCAGCTGTGTTCTAACAGCATTTCTTCCATGCTGCAGGAGTAAATACAGTCCTCTTCTCAGCTAGCTCACCGCAGGCCTGGGAGGGAGAAGTCTAAGACAATACCAGGGCTCTTAAATTCAGGAAGTCTGTGCATTGAAACAGGATGCATGACCTTGAGGGCCAGACAGACGAGGCACTGTGTCTTCTTGGCTCAGTCACTTAACTGTTGAGTCTCAGTTTTTCCACGTCTAAAAATGGGGTCCCACTTTACAGGATATGTGAAAGTGACTAGTATATTCCTGGTGCATGGAAGACACTTATCATAATGCTAGCTCCCATTCCTCTAAATAAAGTTGCTGTGGCAGCAGTAGTAGTGCAGAGAGAGACTTAATTAATCTGTACAGAGAGATCAGAAAAGACTTCATGGAGGAGGTAATGTAGGGGCTTGGCTTGACAAATGATGAGTTAGAGAAATCATTTAGAAGATTCTGGTGCATGTCTTTGGAGAGAAGAGATGAAGTTGTCTGCTTACAAGTGAACTTTAGAGCATTTACCAACTTGCTGTCTTCCTAGATTCTGAACCTCTTGACACTCTTGAGTTTCAATTCACATTCCCCCACAGCTCTGTATTTCCCTATTTGGCACTTGTTGAGTTTCATCAAACGTATGTGTACTGGATTACAGGGTGTCCTTCCTTCCAAAATCATGTCTATTAAGAACCTCAGGACACAACCTTATTTAGAAATCAGTTTTTGCAGACATAATTAGTTAAGATGGGTCATACTGAAATACATACCCTAAATCTAATGACCCGTCTCCTTATAAGGAGGCCATGTGAAGTCACAAAGAGCAGGGGATGATGTGAAGATAGACAGGAAGGAGATCATATGGTGGCAGAGGCAGAGATTAAAAAGACACAGCTACAAAGAATGTCAAGGATTGCTGGCAACCACCCGGAGGGGGCGGGGTGCAGACTTGCCAACACCTTGATTTTGAATTTCTAGGTCTCCTGAAGAGTAAAAGAAGAATTCTATTGTTTTCAGCCATCCACTTTGTGGTAATCTGTCATGGCAGCACTAACAAGCCAAGGAAGCTGGAATTAATTCTTTTTCTAGGAGACCATGAGTTTCCTTGTTCCTGGTATGGTCATGTCCTTGGTGCTAGTATAGTTTCTAGCCCAGAGTAGACACTCAATTTCTATTGTTGAATAAATGAATGAGTATCATTTGGTCATTTAGACATGAACACCAAGATTCACCATCGCCATCACTTTTTATGAAAGAATTTCCATTTTCACCTCTGCCTATCCCAGAACTCTATATCAGTTGGATAACACTGTACTGTCTAGTAGTATGATTTGTGTTTTGATTTCATTTCTCCTTCTACGATCTCAGTTCCTTGGGGCACATTTGGGTCCTGTCACATTGTCTAACACAACATCCAGCTGTGGACTGGTGTGAACCCTGCACTGTCCATACTTCTATAGCCGCGGAGAGGAGCTCTGGGGAAGATCATGAATAGATGAGCTTCTGTTCTCATTTTCAAAGTGGAGAAAATAATATTCCACCCTCAGGAGTCTTCAAAGTACTACAAAAGGGAACTCAGCACAAGGGCATGTAGACGGTTGTTAAGTGGTGGATGTGGCCATGAGAGTTTGAGCCAAATCTGCATTCCCTCTAAAAGCCAGACTGGCTAGGTTTACTGGATACCTGAGGAGCCCCTGTGTTCTATTGCATGCAGAGGAGCCTCTTGGAAAAGAACTCTCTGAGCTCAACATGGTTTTTCTTGCACCAGACCTGTGGATTTCATAGGTAAGGATTATCTACTCACCTTCACCCATGGTATCTGCCATCCAGGGAATTCTCCCTTGGATCAGCCCTCTAAGGATCCATATTTAAACCCGGGAGACAGAGAGAGCTACAAAGAAGAAACACAACTTCAGTACAATTGTAGTAATAGTAATACTTCCAAATATAATGATGGAATGGGACTTTACTACAAATCTGCATAGAGATAGTTTGACTTCAGCACATTCCAGACTAATGTTTCTTTGGCAACTCCAGAGCTCCAGCGTTAGTCAAATCTGTGGCACTACAGATGTTGCAGCGTGCCCTGAACCAGTGTTGGAGCACCTTACACAGCTTGGAATGAGCACTGTGGAGGCCTTTTGACTCAGTAGGGGAGCACCAAGGCATGGTCTTGGTGGAAGAAGACAAAATAGGGCAGTGAATACAGGTGATGTACCAATGAGGGGACTCCCGGGAATCACTGGATGAAATGAGGGCAATCTCAGGGTCCTGGAAGTGTTAGAAGAACAAAATGGAGTCATATCTACTGAAATATTATTTTGATGAGAATCTATTTGTGTCTGCTAATCTGGTTTGGCCCATGAACACACAGGTTACTGGTGGTAAGGAGCCAGGCAATCCTGCTGAGTCTGAGTTAATTTGCTGGAGTGAATGGTGTAGCAAAAGAGGAGATTTTGAATGGATGGTTTAAAATAAGGTAGACAGCATTGGATATGGTGGCCAGTAGGTTGATGTGGGCCAGGTCTGGACTACACAAGAAAAGATTGCCCAAGGACACAGTCTTTGGGCTGGGAATATAGCTCAGCTGATAGAGTGCTTGCCTTGCATGCATGTAAGCCTTGGGTTCAATCCCCAGCACCACACACACACACACACACACACACAAAGTTATGAAAGCAATTGTATTATAAAACATATTGAGTAAGTGGGCTAATATTTATTTTCAGTAGTGCTATAGACAAAAACTTCAAGCTGTGCTTGAGGTGTTCTTCATTGTGGAAACCCAGCAACCAGTCCTTACATCTACTGGAAGCTTTTTATTTTATAATTAACACACATTAATTATACATATCTATAGAGGACAGTGTGATAATTCAACACATGTGTGCATATAAGGATCAAATGAGAATAGTTATCATTTTCCTCTTCTTATATATTTGTCATTTCTTGGTGTTGGGAATCTCCAAACTCTTTTAGTTCTTTATAAAATATACAATAGTTTCTTGTGAATTTTAGTTACCCTACTGTGTTGTAGAATGTTAGAACTTATTCTTCTTATTTAACTGCATTTGATTATCCTCTATCCCTGCCCTTCCTTCCCCTTTCTAGCCTTTCTGATCACTCACTGTTATACTTCTGTGAAATAACTTTTTTTTTTTTTTTTTTTTTTTGGTGAGACAGTACTGGGGATTGAACTCAGGGGCACAGAGTTGACCATTGAGCCACATCCCCAGCCCTATTTTGTATTTTATTTAGAGACAGGGTCTCACTGACTTGCTTAGCACCTCCCTTTTTGCTGAGACTGGCTTTGAACTCACAATCCTCCTTTCTCTGCCTCCAGAGCTGCTGAGATTATAGGAGTGCGTCATAGCGCCTGGCAGTGAAATAACTTTTTTTAAACTTCCACATATGAATGAGAACATGCAGAACCCTGAGATTGCCCTCATTTCATCCAGTGGTTTCCAGGAGCCCCCTCGTTGGTATATCACATATATTTGTCTTTCTGTGCCTGATTTCTTCACTTAACGTAAGAGCTTTCTTCAGTTCCATCCATTGTTGCAAATGACAGGATTTCGTTATTTTTTATGGTTGAATAATATTCCGTATTTGTGCCATATTTTCTTCTTGCATTCTTTCATTTATGGATACCTCTGTGGATTCCATGCCTTGGCTGTTATGGATATCCTAATATGCAATTCAGAAGAGTCTGAATTCTTTAAAAACTGAAGGAGAACTTTAAGCATCTCAAAGGATGACAATTTGGGGTGTCACTTTAGGTTTCTGGCACCCCAGAATGTTCATTATTTGCACAGAGAACAGCACAAGAACCCTGGAGAGACTATGATGTCCAACAGACATCCACAGACATGGCGGATTACCAGCTCATCAAATTGCACTTCTTGAATGCCCTTCTACTTGGCTCAGTTGAATGAACACTCCCTGGCCATTTCATGCCATAGAATTTGGACAGCTCACTCTCTTGAGACAGAATGGAGGTGGTGGGTAGATGAGAAATGGTTTCAAGTCCCTGCATTGGAAGTCAGCATTTAACAGACGATATGGTTTTACTATCATGAATTAGGAATATCTTTAAGAGATAATTGTCTCTGATAGAAAGGATCCTTCTAAAACTACTGTCACTATTTTCGATACATGAATCAATTTTAAATTCACACAGAGCAAATAATCCTATATAGTAAATGGCATAAATATATCATGTTGTGGTCACTTTGAAGTCATTTATTTATTTTTTTTGGCAAGTGCACCAGGAAGTTATTTAAAAACTCCTCATAGTTATCATATGAGTGTGTGTGTGTGTGTGTGTGTGTGTGTGTGTGTGTGTGTGTATTCATGTGTGTATAAGTATAGGTGGCTCAAAGCATTACATCTGCTTTGAGTTTCTTCCTTATATTCAGGTCATGTGATTTTGACATCCCTTTTTCTCCCCCAGTTAATATATTTTTAATCAAATTGTTTTTTTTGTGATGAAATAGTTCTACATGGAAGGTCTTATGTCCCCCTCATCACTGACTTATTTGTTAAGGATTGAACTCTCCGTGAGAGTTCTCAGAGACTTCAGTGTTAGGGATAGATGGAAAAAATTTAAAGTAACATCTGATTTGATCGTATGTCATTGACAGTGAGTCTTCCAATTTGTCCTTTTTGTTTTCCTTTTAGCATTGACTACTGGCAAGTTCAGAACTAAATTTTAGATTCAACTCTATTGCAATACGCAGGATTTTCTGGCCTGCATTTGCTAAACTGAGCTTTCCTTTGAATCTACTATTCTTATTTATGTTTCCTAGGTGCTCCTCAAATGTTTTATTTTTAATTCAATTTATTAGGTCATGCTATGTTCAGCTTTTTTAAAAAATATTTGACACAATGCATTTATTTTTATTTATTTATTTTTATGTGGTGCCGGGGATTGAACCCAGTGCCCCACACATGCTAGGCAAGTGTTCTGCAACTGAGCCACAACCCCAGACCCTATATTCATCTTTATGTCACCATATGTACCTTTTTGGAGTAAAGCAGAGTTGTAAATAGACGAATATTACGATATTGTTCTTTAACCTTTGGATGGAGGAAAAGGTAAGGATATAGAATCAGCAGACTTGCCACAGTGCACCTCATTTCTGTGACCTCAATAATCTATGAATCATCTCAATCAATTATCTGTAAAATAGGGCTAACAGTAAATTGCATCTCAGAGTATTGTTGTGAAGCTCAAATGAGATAGTAGATGCAAAAGTTCCTTGTAACATTTGTAATAGTAAAAACAAGAAATCACTTCTCTTCATTAAAA
This sequence comes from Callospermophilus lateralis, assembly GCF_048772815.1. Classification (NCBI taxonomy): domain Eukaryota; kingdom Metazoa; phylum Chordata; class Mammalia; order Rodentia; family Sciuridae; genus Callospermophilus; species Callospermophilus lateralis. The sequence goes on from NC_135306.1 coordinate 25,817,974, forward strand.
ATTATGAATGTGGTACACATAGTTTGAATACAAAGAAGTAGTAATGGCTTATATAAAATATAACTCCCTGCCCCAACCCTTTCCATTCTCAGTGCTAAAAGTCAATTCCTTAAACTCTTGTTTCCTTCTGTTTGCCTTCAAATATCTGTGTAGTATGATTATAGTGTTATTTTATATTATATATTTCTATTATATTATTTTAGGGCACATTTCTCTAGTAACCCCTTTCTTCTCTTTTTGATCTCCATCTCTGCACTTCCTCTTATAAATGCATAACAATGTTTGGCCAAATCTAATGACAGAGTAATACTATCACAAGTACTTACACAGTTCACAACCTAGCCAAGGACTACAGATTCTTTATCATATACATTTTTAATTTTTCTTGTGGTTAATAATTGCCTCATTTGTTTTGCTCAATGTTCTATTTACCTGTCACATGAAATTTCCTAAACACACCCATATATATGTCAAACACCCAACAGTAAATTTGACACGTGTTTAAATACAGAAGATAAAAATATATCAATAGCGTATCTCTATATCCCCTCTTTGTATGGAGTTCTTTCTTTTTTACAATTATTTATTTATTTTTTACTTATATATGACTACGGGATGCATTATAATTCATATTACCTGTAGAGCACAACTTTTTCATATCTCTGGTTGTATACACGGTATATTCACACCAAAATTTGTGTCTTCATACCTGTACTTTGGATAATAATGATCATCACATTCCACCATCATTTATAACCCCATGGCCCCTCCCTTCCCCTCCAACCCCTCTGCCCTATCTAGAGTTCGTCTATTCCTCCCATGCTCCCTCTTCTTATCCCACTATGAATCAGCCTCCTTATATCATAGAAAACATTCGGCATTTGTTTTTTGGGGATTGGCTAACTTCACTTAGCATTATCTTCTCTAAACCCATCCATTTACCTGCAAATGCTGTGATTTTATTCTCTTTTATTGCTGAGTAATATTCCATTGTGTATATATGCCACATCTTTTTTTATCCATTCATCTATTGAAGGGCACCTAGGTTGATTCAACAGTTTAGCTATTGTGAATTGTGCTGCTATAAACATTGATGTGGTTATGTCCCTGTAGTATGCTGTTTTAAAGTACTTTGGGTATAGACCGAGGAGAGGGATAGGTGGGTCAAATGGTGGTTCCATTCCCAATTTTCAAAGAAATCTCCACACTGCTTTCCATATTGGCTGCACCAGTTTGCAGTCCCACCAACAGTGTATGAGTGTGCCTTTCCCCACATCCTCGCCACCACTTATTATTGTTTGTATGCATAATAGCTGCCATTCTGACTGGAGTGAGATGAAATCTTAGAGTAGTTTTGATTTGCATTTGTTTTCCTCTAGGCCTCATGCACAGCAAAAAATTTCTGTTAGCATTTCATCAGTGTTGGACCTTTTTATTCCTTGAAAAGTTTGACTTTCATTTTCTCAACAGTCTCTCTTTTCCTGGAACACTTCTTTTAGTAGCTTCTGAAGAAAGGCATCTAAAAGGTAAATATTTTTCTGAGGCTTTGCATGCATAACAATCTATTTTCCTCCTAATCTGAATGTTGATTTAGCTTGATAAAAAATTCGACAATGTATAGTTTCTCCCACACACATCAAGGCCATGCTTGGCTGACCTGATCAGCATTGATGTTGATGATGAGGATCTAAATCTTCTTGTATCTCTTCCTGATCTGTGACTTTCAGTGTGTTTCTAGAGGCATTTGCATATTCTGTTTGTCTCTGGGTGTCTTGAGATTTCTTGATGATTTATCTTGCTCCGGTTTTGTTCTGGCCATACAGGGGTCCCTTCAAATTTCGAGATTGTTCTCCCCTCTTCCCTCCTTCCTGTCCCTTGGCTCTGTGTTATTATTGGTATGCTGCTTGTGCTGGTTGATCCTCTTTCCAACTCTGTCTTTTCATTTTGCTTTACGTGGGATTTTCTCTACTTCAACACTTATGAGTTTCTGAACTTTCCATACTTGGACTAATGTATTTTAAACATCAGAATGCTGTTTCTTTTTTTTTCTAATTATTTCCTTTTATAGCACTCGTGTATTGTTTTAGGGATGCCATGTCATTTCTTATTACTTTACAAATATTAAATGTGGATTTTTTTTTAAAAGAACTTTTAAAACTCTCTCTGTTCTTGGTCTCAGTTTCTTCCAAAAATTAAAAAAAAAAAGTTTCAGTTCTTTAAAACAAATCATGTTGGTGATATTTTTTAAACACCTAATGATCCTTCAGTATCTATTCTTATTTAAAATCGAGTCATCTTTTGGAAGGTGTGTGTGTGTGGTGGGGGGGTCTGTGTTGGGTAAGTGCTTATGAACTGGTGGGCTTCAGGGAGATCAAGAAGCAAGACAGCCTGATGTTTGCTGAAGCCGCAGGATTTGTGTGCATGCCTTTCCTCTGGAACCGTGGTGGCGATCTGAAGTCAGTGCAAGGGACTACAGTTCACGAGGTCAGATGACTTGTAAATGGCTCAGCCTTGCCCCTCACCCTGCTCTCCACGGTGCCTGGTGCCTCTGAGTCTGGGGTCCCTTTGAAATAAACCTCTGTCCTAGCACTGGAGAGGATGAAGAAGGGGCAACTGTCTGGCTGCTTGCGTGAAGGAGGGGTAAGGGGTTTCATTCCTCTCCATTCAGACCTCCAGTCAATTTCTCTTCCAATGCTCTTTGCTCTTCTTCTGGCCAAGGATCCTGAAAGGGCAGCCTCTTACTAATTTCTCGTGATTTTTTTTTTCATTCATCTGTAGGCGCTGTATTTATAGCTTCCTCTGCTCTGCTGAATTCTATAATCTCTTGAATTCCTATCTTCTGAGCATTTTTTCTGTCCTCCTTGTCTTCGGGCATCTTTTATCTCTTGCTTTTCTTCCATTTTAGGGATATAATGGGAAGAATAAGAGTGAAATAAATTTAGTGTCCAATTTGAATTTCCTAATGAATATATTACTACTTTAAAAATTTTAATCAATTCTATTGAAGTCTAATCTGCATATAATAAAATGTACCATTTTAAATGTTCGGGGTGATGACTTTTAACAAATTGGTACATATAGCCATGTAACCACCACCACCAAGACACAGAGTACTTTTATTACCCTCAAAACATCCTTCTCGTTCCGTATATTCAATCTCCCTCCTCGTGGTCCTTCGAAGACATCAATATGTATTCTGTCACTACAAAACTTAAATGTATCACTGATTAAGAAATGATAAGATGGTGTGTGTGCTAGCTGGCTTTTCACCTCTGTGACCAACATACCTGATAAGAATAACTTAGGGGCATGTTGTTGGCTCATGGTTTTTGAGATTTGAAACCACAAACAGGTGACTCCTAGGTGGAAACATCATGGCAGAGGAAAGCTGTTCAGCTCCTGGCAGCTGGCAAGCAAGAGAGAGAGAGAGAGAGAGAGAGAGAGAGAGAGAGAGAGAGAGACCAGGAACAAGATATAGTTCTCAAGAGTACGTCCCTAGTGACTTTCCTCCAGCCATGCCAGACCTGCCTACAGTTTTCACCTCTTCCTGGTCATCTTTTGAAGTGATTAATTCATCAAATGGATTAATCCATTGATGAGATGACCTTCCTCATGAGCCAGATACTTCCCCAAAGGTCCACCCTGGGACATTGCTTCACTGGGGACCAAGTCTTGAACACATGAGCTTTTGGAAGACATTTCTGATCTAATACATAACAGTGGGCTGTGAGATTGTGAAGACTGACAAATATTTTCTTTGTATTGAAAAAGCGAAGACATTTTAGAAAAACATACAAAATGTAGATCTAACCAAAAACTGCTCTGTAAACCACAACATGCTTTCCAATTTTTTTTAAAAAATAATTTATGCAGTATTGAAAGTGACTGGGGGATGGGTATTTTGCTAGGAGAGGACGGGTAGAAGATGGCTCATGGAGAAGGGGATGGGAGTGTCAATAGGATCTGCTGGAGACGCCTAAGTGAACATTGACCACATGCATTTCCCTTAACAGAAACTGGCATCTAGAGAACATCATAACAAAATTCTGAGCAATGCAGCCAGTTCAGGGTCCATGAAGCCCTTCATATTAAGAATGGAAATGAATATATCTCAAGGAATATATGAAGAAGAACAAGGTAACTTGTTCAGATAGTATTTCTCCAATCTGTTAATAGTGTAAATCTAAGTAATTAAATTGTTTGACAGCAATAGACACAAGCAATAGTATACAGATCTGAATTAGCAAAAGTTTTATCGCCAGTGTTTCTCATGGACATAAGAGTGGAGGGCTCAAATATTCCTAGAGTTAGAAGAAATGTTCAACTCCTTGCAAATCAATGTTTTAAAAGGGCGTAAAACTACACATCTTTTAAGGTGAAGTTGATTAATAGCTGGTTGGAATTATAGGATATATAAAAATTTCTTTTCCTTTCAAATTCCAATAAAAAGGCTTGTACTTTAAAAAAAAGGTGAAATCAGGATTTTTTTTTAAAGCTTGAACTTTGATAGCACAAATGTTCTTTATAGTTAACATGCATTCTTAATGGATAAGAGGTATAAAGAGAATAAGTGGAAAGGGGAGAGGGAAACAATTTCCATCACTCCAAACACTTAAACCCAGTTTAAGGAAAATCAATAACCATATGCAGGTTGTTGTGGGAAAAAAAATGGAGCAATTAAAATTCACTTTACACATGAGGCTACATCCTGAGATTTTTGAGTTTTTATCATTTTTGAGGCTGAAAGGGAAATGTAATTGGAAATTTGATATTTTAATTTATTGAAGGTATTTCATAACTAGAATTTCTGATAACTCTGGGCATTAATAAGGAGACCAATCAGTTACATCAGCAAGAATGTTGATGAGAGCGATACTGTAGTATGGGCAATAGAAAATATGTTAATATGAACGATCTGATTGGAGTTGGTTGATCTAGTGTTTATTGTAATCAGTTGGAAGATCAGTGGATTTCTGACTGACTTTTACCTAGTCTCATGCTATGAAAGTAAAAAATTCTAAGAGTTTTGAGTTATAGGCTTGGGGTATTGTTAGAGTAGCGTGTAGGGTTCTGGGCAGTGTGTGAAATTGCTGTGGCCTAGGCCTTGGAGGAGGGAGGGTTTGCTATCTTAACCTACCACCATCACCACCACCACCAATTAGATGGTTTAGCTGTGAGTTTCTCCTTCTATTTAAAGAGTCTGGGAAAAGAGCAGGTGATGAGTTTGGTTCATTTTGTCCAAGCCATCTGATATTTAACTGTGTTTACAAGTGCTCTGTATTAAACGGAAATATTCATTTTAGTTTACAGCAAAGATATGAATAGCACTAGAGTAGGCTTCAGGAACCTGGGAATTCTAGGTAGGCTGTGCCTGGAACATGCTCACTGTGTGACCTTGGGCAAGGCTTCTCATCTTGGTTAGTGTTTTTGTGTGTGTGTGTGTTTGTGTGTTTTGGGGTTGTTGTTGGTGGCGGTAAAGTATGCATTACATTGCATTTACCACTTCAGTTCTTTAAAAGTTACAGATCAGAGGCCTAAGTTTATTAAGTCACCATCATGAATCTCCAGTATGTTTTCATCCTCCAGACGGAAACTCTACCCATGAGTAGGAACTTCCCACTGGCCCTTCTCACCAGCCCATGGCAACCACCATTCTATCCTGTGTCTCTTTGAATTGGACTATGCTGTGTCTTTCATATGAGTGGAATCATACGATATTTGCCTTTTTGGGTTTGGCTCTTTTCACTTAGATTAATGCCTTCGAAGTTCATCCACGCTGTAGTATCTACAAGAATCTCATTTCATTTTAAGGCTGAAAACTATTCCCTTCTATGAATATACCACCTTTTTGTTTATCTGTTCATCTGTTGCTGGACATTTGGGTTGTTTCCACATTTTGGCTACTCTGAATAAAGCTACTCTGAACGTGGGCATACAAATCTCTGTCTGATATTTCAATTCTTTGGGTTATGTATTTGGAATTGGAATTTTTGGATTATATGCTAATTTTGTGTTTAATTTTTTATTAACCGCCATATTGTTCCATAGTAGCTGCACTATTTTACATTATCACCAACCATGTATAGTGATTCTATTTTTTCTTTTTTTAAGATTTAGTTTTATGTTTTGTAGTTGTAGATGGACAACATGCTTTATTTTATATGTTTATTTTTATGTGGTGCTAAGGATCAAACCCAATGCCTCACATGTGCTTGGCAAGCACTCTGCCACTGAGCTACAGCCCTAGCCCTGATTTTATTTTTTCTACATTCTCACCAACACTTGTCACTTTATTCTATTTTTTTCGTCCTAATGGATGTGAAGCAATATCTCCTTTTGATATTGATTTGCATTTCCTAAATGATAAATGGTATTGAGTGTCTTTTGCTCCTCCTCCTCCTCCTCTCATCATCATATCATCATTTTTTGGTACTAGGGATTGAACTCAGAGGTGATTTATCATTGAGCTACATCCTCAGTCCTTTTTATATTTTATTTTTATTTATTTTATTTTTTAGACAGGATCTCTCTAAGTTGCTCGGGCTGGCCTCAAACTTGCTATCCTCCTACCTCAGTCTCCTCAGTTGCTGGAATTACAGGTGTTTGCTACAATACCTAGTAATCTTTTCATGTTCTTATTGGCAATCTGTATGTCTTCTTTGGAGAAAAAATCTATACAAGTCTTTGCTATTTTTAATTGAGTTTTTCCATCATCACTGCTGTTGTTATTGAGTTGTAGGAATTCTTTATGTATTATGGATAGCAATCCCTTATAATTTGCAAATATTTTCTCCCATTCTGTGACTTGGCTTTACACTCCTTGATAGTGTCTTTTGATGTAAAAAAGTTTTGAAATATGACAAAGTCAATTTTTTTTTCTTGCATTGTCTGCATTTTTGATGGCAGTTTATTTCTAAATATTTTATCCTTTTTATTGCAGTTGTAAATAGTTTTTTTTTCCTTCTCACATTGTTCATAGTTAGTGAATTGAAATGCAAATGATTTTTGTGTTTTTCTTTTTGATTTATGAATATAATAAAGACCGGACTTGTAGGGATTTGTGAGGATTAAACTCATATCTAGGAGAGCTTTTCAAATTGTAGGAGCTCAATAAGTGGTAACTATTATTAAATTATTATCATTAATACTGATTAACTTATTATTAGCATTCTGTGCTAGAGTCCCACTTGAAAAGCATAGCCTGCATTCAAATTTTCAGGTCACCTGTTATAAAAAGAGCTTGATCTGGGGTTAATTTGTGCTCTGACGTTTCTTATCCTCGTGACATTAAACAAATCACTTCATAACTCTAAGCTGCAGTTTTACCCATTTGAAAATTGGGAACATTATTGTTTTACTCCTAGTGTTCCTGTAGAGATCAAAGAAAAAAGTGTGTGACAGTACCTAGCATCATGTAGTGACTATTCTCTCAGCTAGTGATTGAGGTCAGGGGCTCTGTAGCTGGACTGGCTGGGTTTCAAGCTTGGCTCCTATAGTAACTGGTTGGTGAACTCTGGCAAATTACTTCTCTGGGTTCCTCAACTTCTTCATCTACAAAAAGGGAATTTTAGAGGTGCTTACCTTGCTGTGTCATTGGGGGATTAAATAAATTAAGACATGTAAGTGCTCAGTGCTGCGTGCATGCGAGCGCTATGTGATGATTATTATTGTCACCATCATCATTACAGCTACTCTAATCACTTTGCTGCCCGGTGTCAGAAAGTCTATAGACTGCTGTATAAAATCATTCCTAATTTTTTTGGCCCTCACATTAAGTGAATGAGGTCTTTGACAAAAGCCTGAGATGCCCCCATTGGGAGTGCTGCTCCTGTCTCCTGCTTGTAGTGACACCACCTGGAGGGGGACCCCCCCACCCCCCACCGCATGGCTCCATCAACAGGCCCGCTGGAGATCTGAGCAGATGTTTCTGCTTCTCAGACCCAGGCATTTCCTCTTTCCTAGCAGCACATGCCAGCACAGTCAATATCTGGAGACCTGCTGCTTCACAGTAGGGCCGAGGACTAAACTGGTACTTTACTAGAAAATGGTAATAAAGCAATTTGAATTGCTTTTCATCCTCCCTGCTCTTAACGGCTTTTAGGTTCATATGAGACCAATCAATTAATCCTGCTTCGGAGTAGCAGGAATGGGGTGTTTTCCAGCTGCCGAATAGGAGATGGGCCCATAACAGAGATTTTTCAGTCTTGTCCCACAAAGACCACTCAGCCTGGCATCTGGGGCAGTGGTGGCAGGAGTATCCATTTGGTGGCTCCATATTCTTGCCACCTGGCCAGCTTCCCGGGTGCTGATGAATGACCTCTATCCCAAAGGCAAATCATGGCTTTCTTCTCACACACTTCCTTCCTTCAATTCCAGGTTTCTGTCTGGGGGAGTTTATCAGGTAGAGATAAGGATTAATCTAGATGCAAACTACTATGTAAGAGAGAGAGAGAGAGAGAGAGAGAGAGAGAGCGCGAGCTGCCATTCTCCTCCTGACCAAGTGCAAGGGTACAAGATAGCTTGTTATGGGGTTTGGATATGAAGTGTCTCCCAAAAGCTCCTCTTAATGCAGGAATATCAGAGGTAAAATGGTTAGATTGTGAGAGCTCCAATCTAATCAGTCCTTCCTCGTTTGAATGCAGTGACTGAGGGGTAACTGTAGGCAGGTGCTGTATGGGTGGAGGAGGTGGGTAATTAGGGTGTGCCCTGGAACACTGCAACTTCCCTCTGTCCTGCTTTTCTCGGTCTCTGTCTCTCTCACTGCCTCCTGACGGCACCATGAGCTGAGCAGATTTCTTCCCCTGGGCCCTTCTACCATTAAGTGCTACCAAACCTTGGGTCCAGAGCAATGGAGTCAGCCATCTATGGACTGAATCCTCTGAAACTATGAGCCCCAAATAAACTTCTCCTCCTCTAAGTCGTTCTTATTGGGTGGTTTGGTCACCGCGATGAAAAAGCTAACTAATACATAGCTCCTCCCTCCTCTAGGGTTCTCCTGGATCCCAGCATCCCTAGGCCTGTGCCCAGAACACAGTATCTCTCAGAGAGGAGCGGATGAAGTGAACTGAAATAAAACAAAATAGCTCAGAAAAGATGGAGGTTAGGGCAGGATCTCTTCCTTCTCTTCGTGACTGAGTATCGACTGTTATTCTTTTTAAGATTTAATTTCTTTTTTTTTTCCTTCAAAAAAATCTTAGGACCCAAAAACAGATGATTAATCCATAGATGGAAGGTAACAGATTGAAAGTGATCAATGACGCGTTGACTCTCCGCAGACAAATAGGTGATAGGACAGATTGATGGTTTTTTCCTAGTTGTGGAGTCAGTGTGGAGTATTCCTCCATCTCGGCACAGATTCTTGCCAGACGTTGTCTCAGGACCTCGAGCACAACTTGTTTAGACATTTTCCAGTCGTAATTTTTTTTTTCTAGGCTGTGAAAAATATTGACTTTGACAGTTTTAAAATGATGGCCTCAAAATTGGAATAATTTACATTCTGGAATTAAGATAATTCAGGCATTTCTGCTGGCAATGACAAAGGATAGGAGCCAGTTATATAAATCCCAGATTTGAGGGAGCCGGAGCCATTAGCATAGATCGGTAGGCTGTGGATATTCCGAGCAGTCACCTTCTCATGTAAATGAATCTTTATGTCTCTCCCAGGCAGGCCCAGATTCTGAGCTATTTTGGGACCTTCTGTTGGATGGGGAGGTCTGGAAGAGGGTGGGTGAAGGCCTCGGGCTCAGGCCACACTCACGCTGCTGGCTTCTTGGAGTTCTACGAGAGCCTAAGGAAAAACCGTGGCCACTGTCTGGCTGCGGTGTGTTTACACTAGATGTTCTCCCCTTTACCTCCTGGGTCTCAGGCCCAGGGATTCAACACAGACGGCATTCAGACCAGCTCAGTGATCCTGGCCTGGGCCCAGCGCTCTCTGCCAGATTCCAAACACACCTGCTAAACTGATGCCTTTCTCCCAGCCCTCTGCTGAGGTTTTCAGCTGGAGCCAAAGTCACTCCTTTGGTCCCTATCCTTTCTCTGACTCCTCAGTAGATAATTTGTCCACCCCATTCCTCAGGAGCTACTCCTTGAGTCTGGCTGGAAACAATTAAACTGAAAGAAAACTTGGCCTAAGCCCTGAGGCTATGGCGGGGAAATGATTGCAGAGAATCATATTCTCTAGGGAAAAATGAAAGCAGCAGCTTCCCGTTTGGAGTTCCTCCTTCTCCTTGGTACCAGGTACAATAGTAAGTTGTCTTGTCCGGTCATCCACAAATTGCTCTGAGGTATTATCCATACTTCACCTGTGGAAAAAAATAAAGGAGTTCACCAAAGTTAAAAACTGTCTTCAAAGACACCTGAGTAGTGATTGGGTCAGATGGATCCCAAATTCATAGTTTGGGATATTTTACCTGCCACCTCTAACGAAGGTGTCGGTGACTGAGTCACTCATCCCTGTGGAATTCAGTAGAGGAAGAGACACCAGCAGTGACTACGGTTTTTCTCAAATATGTGGCACGTGGGTGAGTAGAAATTCAATTTGGCCACAGCATCATTGGCTTTGGAAATTTGTGATCAAAAGGGATGTTAAAGGCCACCTAATTCAGCTCTTTAATTAACACCCAATTCTTGAAACCCTTAAATATATGGCAAGTGGTTAGCAAGTGGGGATGATTTTGACCTTCAGGGGATATTTGGCAATGTCCATAGATTCTCCAGTTTCAGGACTGGGGTGGGATGTCAGTGCTTAAGAGAGGCCAGGGATGCTGCTAAGTACCTAAAGTGCTCAGGGCAGCCCTTCCCCCTTCCTTCAGCACAAAAAAGAATTATCTGGATCAATAATGTCCGAAGTGTGAGGCTGAAAAACCTTGGTATATAAGGGAAGGTAAGATAATAGCAATATAAATTTTGGGGATAATCTGGACCAAACATCTCATTGATATAGACAAGGAAAAGAAAAAAAAAGCCTAGAATAGTGAAGTCACAAACCCTTCATCACTTTCATCACACAACCAAGTTTGAGTAGAGCTGGGTCTGTACTCCATTGAACATTAGCCCAGGAAATCTATACTATTAAATGTCTGTCCTAATAAATGTAGGTAATAATAAAGCCAAAGTTATGAACACAGTGTGACAGGGATTATCACCAGGCACAGTCACATTTACTATGCACCCGGAGTAATAATAAATACAAGAGGAAGATCCGGTCTGCATATATTTCTGTTTATCAAAAAGTAAACAAAAACAAAACAAAACAAACAAACAAAAACCCACAACCACCACAACCATAACAGAGAAAAACAACAACCCCAAAACACTGTTGAAAAAAACCAATGTACAGACGGGAATGAACTAGCTCAAAACCCCACAGTAAGTGATCAAGCTTACAATGGAACCCATTTCCTCTAACTTAAAAAAAAAAAGAAAAGAAAAGAAAAAGAAAGGTTATGCTCTAATACGTGAGAACTTATAGGGTGTTCAGACATCTTTTACGGTATCGCCTTCGTCTACATGAGATCCGTGTTCAGAGTTCATTGCTCTGAAGGGTGCTGGATTTACTCCTGCAGGTTCAGCTGTTGGGTGTATAAATTGCTCTTATTTCTGGAGGATAATTAAGTAGTGTGTGTGAAGAGCCACCCTTTGATGCAGTGATTTTACTCATTGGAATCTGTCCTAAGAAAACAATCAGAGTTGCAGAGAGATTTATGCACAAAGATATTATGATAATAATAGTGGCTGGGAGTTCTCGAGCTCACACCATATGCCAGGCTCCGTGTCAAGTGCTTTTTACAGGCATCGTCTTATTTACTCCTCATTACAGCGCTATGAGGTGAGTATTGTTCTCATCCCGATTTATACACAAAAAGAGGCTGAGGCTTAGAGACTCTCAGTGATTTGGCCAGGGTTACTTGGTGCTAGGTGATAAGATATTCAAAGCCAGGTGGACTGACTCACTGCGTTTTTTTTCATTTAAAACCCTATGTGATACTGAGTGAGATCAGTATATTAACACTGTACTGGGAAAATTAAAAAAGAACCTAGAAGTCTAACATCGGTGTATTTGGTTAGGTGAATTATGACATGTTTTTTTTTTTTTTTTTTTGGCATCTTGAACTGAAGTCCACCTTGATATGCCTTCCTTGGGTAGAACAGGACAGCAGGTCTGCTTAGAGGCTTTGTAGATGATTCACACTTGTGCAGAATATTACTTAGGGCTTGACTTTGTTCACTAGAAGAAGAAGGCGAAACTGGAAATCAGACAGACCTCAGTTTGAATCCTGGATGGGCCACATCTTAGCTCAGCCTTTGATAAATCCCCTAACGTCCCCTTCCACATCATTAAAATGGAGAAGTGGTTCCTACCTAGTGGGGCTATCTCTGACTTGCAAAAGAGCTTGGTGGCACACAGCAGGTGCTCACTAAGAGCTAAACAATGGAAATGGGCAGAGGTGGAGTTCTCTACTGGCTCGGCCCTGAGGAGGAAGCCTTGCTCCTCTGCTACTCGAGAATCCCCTTGGGTCCTGTGGCCAAGTCCTATGAACAGCTTTAGGAAAATGTCAATAGGATAACTGGCTTTGGGAATTGGTACAAATGAGGTATAGACTCTGGGAGATCCAGAGACCTGAATGCCCAGGTAGGAAGGTTCTTTCTTCTGTGGAAGCAGGTTCATGGACTCAGCCAGGCTGTGCATCTGAGGGGAGATGCTTCAGTAACCAGGGAGCTGTCTCTGATGCCTGCCACCGCCTCAGGTGAGACCTACTGATTTCCAACTCTTGAGAATCAAATCTGGGATGTGACTATAGTCCCTGGACTCACGTTTCCTGGTCAACCCCCAAATAATCCCTGCTTTCGAGGTGACTCAGCTTGGGAGAGGATAGGGTTGCTGGCCCCTTATCATAAGTGTTTGATTCGGAGTGTGAAATCTGAAGTGGACCTTGGAGGGAGATCATCCCAGCCAGTCCCTCTCTTCAGAAGTGAGGAGCTCAGAGAGAAGGAGCATGTCTAATGTCTACCCAGCTACCATGGGAGAGTGCTAGAAGCCATGCCCCACATTGTGGAATCAGAGCAGAAGAAGTACCCCCCCACACCCCACCACCTTAAAACCATTTATTAGCAATCTTTAATGATTCATTTGTTGCGTTATGTGTCTTTTGTCATTTAGGGGACTTATGGACTTTGTACATCCCCAAAATGCATATGGTAAAGACAAGGGCGTATGGACCCTATCAATAAATGCTGTCAATTCTTATCCAAAAGCATCTTTGTGAGTCCATTTCTCTCTCTAGTTCAGACTTAGCACCTCTTTTCTGAATCTTCCTCAATGTCTAACTGCTTGTCCTATCTTTAGTAACTGTTTCTCTTCTCAGACTTTTTTTCAACTCTGCAGTCAGATCATTTTTCAAGGAAATCTTTCCATGGTTCCATTACTTACTGGACAAAAATATACTTCTTAGGAGGACCTTCAAGGCCTTTGATAATCTGAGCCTGACCTCCCCGGCCAGGCTCATGTCTGACTGTTCTGGCTGCCTATGTACCATAGACTCCTATCAGACTGCAAAGAGTGATAAGAGGCAGCTTCATGTCCCCCTGCCTTTTTTCAGGGTTCCCGCTGGCTGGAAGGCCTGTCTGCATAACTCCAGCCCAGAGATGTTTGCTCCTCCCTTAAACACAGCTCAAACATCACCTGCTTTAGGAAGCCTTCCCTCACACCTCTCCAGGAAAGACCCATGGCCCTCTCTGCTCCATTCTCCCGTGTGCTCTGCACACACTTGCATGACGGATCTCATATGAGATCCAGGAGACTTATTTATTTGCCTGTCTCTCCGAGGAGGCTGAGAGTGAGTATTTTCACAGCAGGGACTATGTCTGCCTCATTCGCTCTAGAATCCTAGCAAAGGGCCTGACATAGAAGAGCTGTTTAGTAATGTTTTATGAGGTAATGAATTCATAAATTATTGAATTTACATATATACCATTACTAATTGCTCATGAGTTGCCCCATCAAGCAAATAGTTGCTTGGATGTTCACCATGCCTGGAGGGCATATTTGGCATGGTCTGAATTAAATTGTAACCTATGTATAAGAGAAAAATATCAGTGATTTTAAATATAGTCCCACAGCCAGGTGAGGTGATGTACACCTGTAATCCCAGAGAGTCAGGAGGCTGAGGCAGGAGTCCTCAAACTGCAAGTCTGAGGACAACTCAGCAACTTAGGAAGAGCCTGTCTCAAAATAAAAAAATATATATATATAAAAACCTAGTGGATGTAGATCAGTGGTAAAGTGCCCTGGGTTCCATTCCCTAGTAGAAGCATTAGTAGTGATAAAAAAAATAAAATAAAATAAATATAGCCCCAAATGAAAATCGTAAGAGGAGATGCTTCGGAATGTAGGTACAGAATTAAACGGGAGCTGCTTCTCATGTGGGCCTCTCTACAATACATATCTAAGGGAGGAGTGGCCAATGATTATTTGGATAATGGAGATGTGATGATTTCCAAATGCAGTACAGGGAGGTCAACTAGGATGCAATAAAATGTGTAAGTGGGTCTGATGACTGCTTCAGTGTTGGTTGTGACATGTTCTCCTGTAGGTGGCCAGTGTGAGAGCTTGTCCATCATCACGGACAGCTTCTTGAAGGAAGTTCTTGAGATAGACCCCTTTCCAGCATCACCCCCAGATCGGGACCCCGAATATTTGATCCCTCATGGCTTTTGAGATTATCTTCTAACATACATGTGTGTTAGATCTGACCCCCGGTGTCTTGAAATTTTGTGTGTAAAAGAGCAGCTTTTTGGGAAACTTGAAGTTCTTTGAGCTAGTTTATGTTCATACAAGAAATGAAAGCTAGGGAGTCCGAACCAGCATTTTCATAGGGCTTCCTGGTGACCCTCAGTTGATTTAAATGACAATAAAGTCTTTGAAGTCCCTGTCTTCTCACCTGCTGATACTAGGTATTTTCCCAGAAGAGAATGGATTTAGAAGACACAGGTGATAAATGATTTCATTGAGTTTTAAAAACTTACATGGCTGTATTGTTGCAGGTTGAAAGTTTTAGTTAAAAAGATTTGAACTGGTCATTATTTTTATCTGTGCATTTAACCTTTTTTTTTTTTATTTGCAGGGAGAGGTAAAATCAGAGCAGTATTTCCTTAAAATAGCAGAGTATAAGCTGCTTTTACATTTACTGTATCTTCCTAATGACCGGGAATATAGAACGTAGTAGACCCATTTTACAGATGACAAATCTGAGGTGAAAAAACTTAAGTCGTTTCCTAAAAGAGGTAAGGGCGCAGATAAACTTATACGTGGTTCTCGTGGCTCCCATTGCAATGTGCTTAGAGGTTCAGAGCCCCTGGCTTTCCATGCTTTCTCCACCACTGCTATGTGATGTGACTCAGGGTAAGTTACTGCTGTCCCAGTTGGTCACCTGTCCTACATTCTCTCCCTCTCCAGTCCAGCCTCCACGAGGCTTTCATGCAATGATTCTCCTGCAACACATCCCATCATCTCAACCTCCTGTTTACACACCTCCTCCAACTCTGCATCTCTTGCAGGATGAAAGTGCAGACTGGCATTCCAGCTCTTCCCCCCATTGCCTCTGACAATCCTTTTGGATACATATTGCTGCCTCCTCCCCTAGCTTCTGTAGCTTCTCTGCAGTAGCTCATTCTAATGAAAACCTCTTGACTGTTACAGTAGTTTCTTGCCTTTGTACACACTGCTCTTGGGGGCAGAGGACTTTACTATGGCATCCTCCAAGGCAGACAGTCCTAATCACCATGACTCAACTCAGCCAGCACTGTTCCACCTTACTGTAATTATGTGTCTGTCTTCTGCAACAATCGTGAACTCCTTAAGAACAGTGGCATGTCTTATTTATCTGGAACCTTAACATGCAACACCAGGCTCTGCATCTGTAGCACCCATGTGACAAACCAGCCTGAGCTCCAGAGCTTGACCACCTGAGTTCCAACTCCACCTCTGCTACCTGCTAGCTACACTGATTTCTCTGTGCTTTGTTTTCTTCATGTGTGAAGTGTGCCTACTTTTGAGGGCTGATTATATGTATGTATATATTTATGTATAATAGTAGAGATAAATGGAATTAGTGTCCTTATAAAAGATAACCAGGGAGATTGTTCTCCCCTTGCAGCTTGTGGGGAGACAGAAGGTACCATCTTTGAGTCAGAGAGGTAGCCCTCAGAAGACACTAAATATGCTGGTGCCTTGATTTTGGACCTTCCAGCCTCTAGAACTGTAAGCAATCAATTTATGTTGCTTATAGATTGCCTACTTTTATTATAGTGACTAGAAGAGACTATGATGGGGTACTAGTCAATTTTGTGTTCCTATAATAAAATACCTGAAGCAAGCTGAGTTTATAAAGAAAAGAGGTCCATTTAGCTCACAGTTTTTGAGGCTGGAAGTTCAAACAGCATTGTACCAGCTCTGACAAGGATCCCTGCCTTAACTCTGTCACCTTAGGGTGGATGGCAAAGTTGGGAGCACGTGTGAGGAAGTGATCACATTGCCAGACATGAAGCCAGAGGTGTGTGGGGTCAGGTTCAGGCTTGTATGACAGCCCTTTTCATGAGAACTACCCAGGGATCACAAAGAACCACCTTACTCCTTTCCACGGGCAGCATCCTCAGGACCTTCTACAGGTGACAAGTTCCACGCTACTTGGGATCAATACCAGCCCCTCGAGACCAAACTTCCAGCACATGAATCTTTGGGAGATACACCAAAGTCCTTTCTGAACCATAGGGGACATCCAGTCACAGCAGACAGGTTGGGACCATGACACTTTCACACACCTAAGCCTCTCACTGAAGGGAATTGCTGGGGCTTCTAATGTCCAGCTGCAGGCTGACGTTTCTAACGGCACGGGGATCAGTCCCTGGGCATCCGTATAAATGACCACTGGCTCCGTACATATGTGAGAATGTCTTGTCACCTCTAGGGCTAGACCCATTCCACCATTTGGAAGTCCCAGGGAGCAGATGGGTGGAGGGATTCAAGCTTGGGGAAGCCTCATCCACGGAGGTGGTAGTGGTGGGGAGCAGGAAAGGTAAGAGGAGGAGGAGACTGAAGAGAATCTCCAAGGAAGATGCTTGTTACTCCATTTGGCCAACTTCCATCTCTGAAAGAACTCTGGATGGGAAATAAAAGGAGAGAATGTATTATATTATGGAGCTAATGGCCCAATCTTTAATATATTGAATGATTGCATTATAAATAATATATAACTTATAAAGCCCCAAATGCTTGTTCTGTAGGCCTGTTTATTCAGCTGCTAAGATATATATCCTAGGCCACTTTCTCTTTTTCCCATTAAAAAATCTATTTCATTGAAAAAATACAGCATCCTTCTGACATAAATTCTGATGTAATTTTTCAAAAATGTGAAGCCTGATGAAAATATAGAGCTTCTCTACAAAGGCCTCGCAAACCAGCTGGTTAATATTTATGTGAAAGAACAACAACAGAAAAGAATGTAACGTGAAACTGTGTTTGTATGGGGAGGGGTTAGAATATGCAGTTGAGGATTCTAGCCCTGTGTTCTACTAACTAGCTGTGTTACCTTGGGTAAGTTACTACCAAACCTCTCCAACCTAGACTTACCCCTAGACTTAGACTGTGCTCTTTTGAATGAAGGATTAATAAATTATTATTATTTTTTTCAGTACTGAGCATTGAACCTAGAGGTGCTTTTACCACTGAGCTGCAGCCCCAGTCCTTTTTATTTTTATTTATTTTGAGTCAGGGTATCATTTATTTGACGAGGTTGATCTTGAACTTGTAATCCTCCTGCCTCGGCCTCCTGAAGAGCTAAGCTGGGATTACAGGTGTGCCTCACCAGGTCCAGCCCTACATTCTTTTCTAAATTTCTGGTGAAAGCATATAGTAGCTCCTGAGAGCTAGAAAGATCTTCAGAATTCACCCCTCTACCCCCCTGCCTAAAATGAGCACGGACCCACATTGTGCTACTGGAAGGTTTTTCTGGCTTTTTTTTTTTTTTTTCTTTTTTCTTAAAAGATCTTCTGGGGAAGAGATTCTACAACTTGCTTCTGTAACTCAGTCCACTGTTTAACGACTGATCCCGTCAGCCTGAAGTTCTTATTTTTACATTGAACACTGTGGAATGCTTTCAAGAACATGTGTGCGCATGCGTGCACACACACACACACACACACACACACACACACAAACCCACCCCTGACTGCAGAGGACTATTCAGATGCAACAGGTGCAATGAGTTATAGATCTTACAAAGAACACAAAGAAGCATCCAGTCAGCAGGAACAGGGGTTGCCAAGAATTTAATTCATCAGTACAAATCCAAATTTACAAAGAACTAATCCCACATAATGGATAAAGGACAAAAAAAAAAAAAAAAAAAAAAAAAAAAAAAGAAGGATTAATGGGGAAAGAGGGAGTTTCTGAAAAATTCACATCTCGAGTCCACTGAAGTCCTCATTTGGTCAGCTTCATTTTCCTCCTTTTCCCAGCACATCTTAATTTACTTTTCTTAAGAAAAAGGAAGTTTGACTGAGCCGAATAGTTGCAACCTAAGAACACATATGTGCTCCACTGTTGTGAAGTTGGTTTGAACTTTTCTGGGTGTGGAAATAGATTTGTGTCAGGAATGTGGGAAGGACTGCAGTTGAGAATAATGAATCCCTTCCCCATGGCTTGCATTGTCCCTGCAGAGTCAGAGCGAAAATCTGTTCCTTCTCAAAAGAAAAGGAGCCCTCTTTCTCTCAGCCACAGGAAGAATATTCTCCTACTGAGTGTCCAAAAGCAGTGGCTCAGTCTGACACCGGACCTCATCCCGTTATCCTCGTGATGTGCTAGTAGCTCCTCACAGGGTAACAACTCTTGACCAGGTTGGAAATCAGCCCTGTCCCGATGCTTTTAGAGATTTTGCTTTTGCTTTTCTTCTTTAGCAGCAGTATCTTGGAATGACCTGCATCAAAGAAGAATGGAAGAATGACTCCTTGGCAAACAGGCCTACCTTGGCCTTAGACACTCAGGACTTTCCTTGTTTTCCAGTTGTTCTTTTTGGTTCAGTTCATTGGACTTTGATTTTCTGCATCTGCTCCTAAATGCTCATCACCTAGGGTCTCGGCTCCATTTGCTACTATGCTCACTGTGAGCCCTCCCGATTGTTGGGCTCACGTCCACAACGTTAAACCATAGACCTCCTAGCTGACCCTCAGGTCCTCATCTTTTATTCTCATTTTTCTCCCAACTGTCCAACTCCATTGTGAGATGGGCCAATTATGCCTTGCTTGCTGGATGTTTTAATAACATCATCAAATGCTACTTGTTCTACAGTGAGTGAATCATATTTCTCCTCAAACAGAACCTAGTCCTCTACTAGTTGCTATAGGGAGGGGACTCAGGTCTGTATTCACACCACACTGGACTGTCACTCAGTTTCTTTTCTACTTCCATCTATACATTTGATTTATCATTTTTCATGCTTTCTGACTTTCCTAAACTAGGTCCTCTATCTCTTCCGTTGTATTCCCATATGCACTGAAAGTACAGTTTACATGGATTCCATCTCTCTTCTCTTTGTTTTGCCACCAGTTGCTTTCATTTATTGTTGAAGAAAAATCTGAAATATACTAATATACTGATGTACTAACAAATATACTAAATATGTTTCTCCCATAAAAGTGTGGGATTTCTCAAGATCCGGTTTATTATTCTAAGGATCTAGAAAAATGTTTAAGTTAGAGGCTCAAAATGGTATCCTAGGGAAGATTCCAATCTTGGATGCATTTAATTAGGTCTGCCCAGTGTTTTTGCAAAAGAAGTGATTTTTCAAATTTAAGAAAATCAAGTCATGTCATACCAAATGTTAAAATGTTAAAATGTTCCTCGTATAATCAGAATGGCTGATAATGCTGGACCCCATTCTTTTTTTTAATATATATATATATTTTTAGTTGTAGTTGGACACAACACCTTTATTTATTTTTATGTGGTGCTGAGTAACCTCCCATATGAGCACCTCCCATATGCTAGGAGAGCACTCTACCTCTGAGCCACAACCCCAGCCTCTGGACCCTATTTTTAACTCAGTAACCATGGATGGGGACAGAGAAGTGAGTTACTAGTTTTAGAGAGAGAGTGTCTGCTCCAGTGTGCCCTCTCCCCACCACTTTCCAGTGATTCCCAACTCTCAGCCTCTTTCCTCATGTAAAAGTCTTCACAGCAAGTTTTGGGATTTGTTTCAATTTCCTGACAATTACTGAGACACCAACTTTAGCGAGGACCCATTCCCTGTCTTCCTGGGCAGCTTATCTCTTCATAGGCAGTCAGAGAGCTCTAATTGTTGGAAAGGCCTTCCTGGTATTGAGTTGAAATCAATTAGATACCATAATAAGGACACATATCGAAGGACCAGCTGGGATGGTGTAGATTTTTAAGTGCAATCTGAGTGTTTGGAGGAGCGGGAGATTACATCAATTTGAGAAGTGTGCAGGGATCATAGATGGTTCTTTGAAATAGATGGCATTTATTATGGGCATTGAAGGACAATTAGGGTTTTGCTAGAAGGTTATATGAAGAAGGCTAGTCACAGGGAAGAAAACAGCAAGAACAGAGATTTGAGGTGTGCTGCAAAGGGCACAGGTGGTCCAGGTTGGCTGAGCTGTGGCATATAAGCAGGGGAGAGGGGACAGAAGAGCCCCTCGGGGCAGAGGGTTGGGGAATTCTGAGTAGTGGCTCAAACTCACAGTTGTGCTTTCTTCTGACTGCGACTCACTGCTCCTTTCCATTGTCAGTACCTGGCCTTTCTTCTCAGTTTCCAGTTTCAGGCATTTTACATCTTAAGGCACCCGTGATTTCCTGGACTCATCCCTACCTATGCACATCCTTATTTCCTTATGATGCATCTTTCCCACCAGGGCCAGGAAAATTGTCCTAAAATAACATTCTGATGATGCAGTGAAGATAAGTCTCCTATCAACATATGCCTTGTCCAGAACTTTCATTTTTTGTTTTTTTAATGAACCGAGTGGCCTCATGTAAGTTCTTTGAGTCTGAATTTCCAAATAATGTGATAGAAACTTTAAGAAGACTGAGTCAAGTGGCTTCTGTTCTTGAAGTCCTTTCTAATATCCTCTTAACATAGGCCTTGCCCAGAACGTACATATAAATTTCAGCAAACTGTATTCCAATTATTTGATATTAATGACTAACTTCTCTGAACACTAATTTTCCTATGTCAGGCATCATGACAAATCCCTTACCTGTATTTCCTCCCATATAATCATACACATCTATTCCTGTAAGATAGGTGTGCTTATCATCCAATTTATAATCTTTTGAAGACAAAGGACACACCTGATTTTTTTTTTTATTTCTGCTAGGCATTGCTTGGCAGATGATAGATGCTTATTGCAGACAGAATTCTAAGAAAGGTCTCAAGAGTTCTGCCCCTTCCCCCAGAGTACATGACCCCACATAATATCCTTCCCTGCAGTGTTAGTGGGATCTGTTAATATGACAGATGTCACTCTTGCGTTTAGATTGCATTGTGTGGTTAAGGTGAAGGCATTTTAGCAGATATAAAGTTCCTAATTAAGTTGGCTTTGAGCTAATAATTGAAAAGGAAATTATGAGTCAGGTTGGGCCTGACTCAATCAGAGAAAAGCCTTTTAAAGAAGGATCAGGCCCTTCCTGAAGGGAGAGAGATTATCTTGACGGTCTTGGAAAAGGGAGCTTCCACATTGTGGGAAGGTCTGTGGAGGGAGCCATGTGGCAAGAACCTGAGGGTGGCCTCTGGGAGCTGAGCCGTCCCTAGGTGACAGCTAGTGAGGAAGTGAGACCTCAGAGAGCTGCACGAAATGATTCTGCCAAGAAGCAGAAAGCTCAGAAGTGGCTGGTCCTCAGTCAAGCTTCCAGGTGGGAAGGTAGCCCCACTGATCACGCCTTTGTGAACCCTTGAGAAGACAACCCAGTTAAGTCATGGCTGGACTCCTGACTCAGGTGAGATAATGAAGGTGTTTTTTAAGCTGCGGAGTTTATGGCACATGGGTATGCAGCCATAGAAAACTAACACAGCACTTGATGACATTGGTTGAATGAATGAACCAACCAAAGTCCCTCTGTGCAGACTCCCTACGCTGCTATCCCATGTTCCCCATGCATTCTGGATGGCCAACATTATCTGCACAACTGGGTGAGAATTTCTGAACAAAAGGAAATAGAGGAGAGCCTGGAGTAAAGCATGAATTCAGAAATCAAGAGAGTGACACTGTAAGGGCTATACAGTACTTCTCACCCAGGGGGCCCTAAATTCATATTGAGTTTTCACCCCTTTTCTTGTCCTATCTGTGTCTGGTCATTAAAATGTTGTTTGAAGAATGTCTTGTATTTTGCATAAGTATTCTTACTTATGTGATTTTTATCCTGAGTCCATGAGGTAGGTGTTATTTTCATTTCTATTTTGTAATTGTGCCAGTCAGATTGTGGGCTTATGGTATAACTTGCCAACAATTCAGCCAACAAATTTGTAATTAAATCTAGATTCACACTCAAGTTTCTGAATCTTGCCAGTAGCCACAAAGATCATCATGAAATCTCAAAATGTGTGCAACTGTAATTGAACCCTATTGTGAGCTGCGGACTGGCTCAGAGGCCAAGAGAATGATATGGAGTAGCAGAGAAAAGGGGAGGAGAAGGGTCTGATTTAGGGGGTTAGCAAGGAAGGTGACCAGGTCTTTCAGGCTACAAGAGTCAGGAATCATTGCATTCATAAGAAGCAGTTGAAATTGGAAATAATAACACCTAGCAGAGAAGGGAAATGTATGTGTGCAAATGAAAGTGCACACTTCTCTGAGCTGCAAAGGGACTTAGGAATTCTCTTTCTTAAAACGGCCTAGTGGAGCAGGGCACAGTGGTACGTGTCTGTAATACCAGCTACCCAGGAGGCTGAGGCAGAAGGATCATAAGTTTGAGGCTAGACTGAGCAAAACAGAGAGACTCTGTCTCAAAATAAAATAAAAAGGGGATGTAGCTCAGTGGTAGAGTGTCCTTGGATTTAAATGCTAGTACCACAAAAAAGCTCAGCACCTGGGGTGGTACTTCTCTAGAAAAAAATATTGTCTGGAGCAATGGCGTCTGGAGTTTGGTAGATGAGATTAAATGGCCTAGGGTACGTGAAATAGAATCACAGATTATTCTAGGGTATCCTGGGTTCTTCAACAGGCAAGTCAATGAACATCTACCCAAGAAGCTGGAGAGGCCATTCTTGCCTCTGGTGATTGCAGTGAGACTTGACAGTGTTAGAATTTCCTCATCTATTATTGCAGAAAATTGAGTAAGAGCTTTCGACTCCAAATCAAATATCAGTTATCAGCAAATTGCCTTTTCAGCTGTTGATGATTTCAACAAGAGGCATTTTCTTTTCTCATTAGGGACACATAATCGTAGTAATAGCAATGGATAATGGTGATGGTAATATGTATGTTGCATGATTTACTAGTGCCAGACATCGTCCTGCAAGTTTTACAGGTTTGATTTCATTTCATCATCACAGTCATTTTGAAAGATTTTCATTTTTATCTCTATTTTTCAGATGAGGAAACTGAGGCTTGTGATGCGCTAGAGAACACACATATATAGGAGAGGTAGAGGGATGTTTTGGGTAAAGACCTGACACAACCCTCTGGCTCTTAACCACTGTAAAATCATCACCTCTTCACTACTAAGCTATAGGACCACTGAGGTATATGATCCCCGAGGTACATGACCTGGAGCTATATGATCCTTGGGTTGCAAGTGTACATCTCTGAGCTGTACACTTCTGAGCTATAGAACTACAGAGCTATATGAACAGTACTCTATATGATAACGGAGCTGTATGACCACTTAGTTATATGATCATTAAGCTGTGTGACCACTGAAACATTGCCAAAATGTTGTTGTACACAAGTGTTTTTGAGTCTAAAGGTAAACATATTTCTCTTCTACCTGTCTCATTTGGCATCTTCTTCTTCCTCCTAATCTTTTCAAATGAGTAAAAGTAAATAAATAAAAAACAATTAGGGCTTTATAAAACGTGCAACGTGGAGTCTGACATCTTGTTTCTGTGCATTCCTTGTTGTGACCACTTGATCAATTCAATTTAGCACACGGTTGTTGAGCACATACTGGGTGCCAGATGCCACACTGGTACCTGGTTCCATGAAACCCAGTGGGGAAGACAGGTATCAAGTAACAAGACCCAGTGAAGGTTACAGATAGGGTACTCTGGCAGCATCCTAGAAGGTTTCTACCCTAGTCACTTAATGGTTATGATCACCCTAGTTTACCTGTCCAAACAAAAGAGATAATAATAATAATACCTGCTCTACCCATTTAATAAAAATCACATACAGTATTATATATGACTACATCATACAAACTGTAAAATGTAAATGTTATTGAAGCTGTTAATGTTGGAGTGATAAGTTCCCCTATATGTTACTAAGTTCCCCATTACGTAGTTCAGCTTATGGACTTTAGAATTAACATGTGCATTAAAAACATAGGCAGCAGAGAAATGTTAGCGCTGAATATCTCGAATCATATAAATGCTAGGAGTTGACCGGGATGATGTGGATTCGTAACCTAAATGTAGAGTCTCTTGAGGGTTTGTAGGAAGGGTAGCTGGGATGGTTGATACATTTGGTGGGAAGTTTTTCTTTTTTCTTCTTTTCTTCTGTTTTCTTCCAGTTGTTCTAAGCATTTGCCTCAAGAAAAGGAAATAGTTCCATTTACCCACACACACACATGCATTCCCCTAAACTCTACAGTCATGATCTTGAAGTGAAATCTCAAAACTGAATTTCTGAGAGGATCAGTTGGAAACTGATGTTTGATGTAGGGAAGAAAAAGCTTTTACTCAATTATCTACAATAACAGCAGGGGAAGTGCTGAAAATTACTGACACAGTAAATGGATTTTTTTTTTTTTTGCATAAATGTTCTCTGTTTTTGAGTTTACTTTAGTGTGAAAGACCTTTATTATGAAACCGTCCCTCTGTCTCATCCTCTTGTTTTTTCAAAGACTGAAGAACTAGTTTCTTTCTTTATATTTGTCAGGGGCAATGGAATCACCAGGATGGATTGTTGAGTCCTAAACATATGACAGCAGTCCAGGTTTCATTTCCACAGTTAGAGGGGACGCTTTGTGGGATCTTAGATGACTGGATATTTCTTCCTATTTTTTTTTTCTTAAATAAAAAGAGCTTTTATGGAAATATGATTTACATACCACAAAGTTCAGTTATTGAAAATGTCCAATTCAAAGACTGAAGGTATTTTCAGAGTTGTGCAGCTATTAACATAATCTGAATTTCGGACATGTACATCCCTTCAAAACAAAAAGACACCTCATGTTCATTAGCAGCCACTCCCATTTCCCCAATTCTGCTAGACTGACAACAATTACTTTTCCGTCCCTATGGATTTGTCTGCACTGGATATTCCATATAGACTGTATTATACAAGATGGGGACTTTTGTGATTGCTTTCTTTTATTTAGCACGTGTGTGAGATTCATCCACAGTGTGGCATGATTCTGTCTTTCACCCCTTTTCCCTGCTGAATAATATTCCATCATATGGATATGCCATATTCTATTCTATTTAACCAATGTCCTACGTTTTTCACCTCTCCAAAATGTTTGCCTTTGTTGATGACTTCTTGGAAATTCTTCTTTCTCTGATTTTGTAATACCACTTTTTGTTTTTCTTTCATTTCTCTGGTTATTCCACCTCAAGCTCCTTCAGGGGATGCTCTTCTTCCAAATTACCTTTTAACCGTTGATACTCCTTAGAGGAGTCATTTGGCTCATTGATAGGGACCCTTATCCAGAACAGCTTCTTTTTCACAGTCCTCTAGTAAATTTATTAAAGAGCAACAGAGCCCCTCTACCATCTGAGATCCAGTATGCAGTACTGGCCAGTGTCTCTCAAAATCTTAAACAACGGCTCTCATAAACTAACGCTGTTTGGGTCTCAGGGAAAATCTTCTCTAGACTTCTTTTACCCCATGTCTTCTGAACAAAAGATGCTCAAGTCTGAGTCCCATAAAGGTGTGTGGGTTATGCAGCAGCAAAAGCCAATGATGGGCCCTGCTTTGGTGTGCAGGGAGAATTTGAGTGGCAGAAGTACTTAGATAAGAGAAAAGACAAATTAATTAATGTGTCAAATCTTTCCACTCAGCATGAATGCAATACCTTCTTGCAGAGTGAAGTATCGTTTCTCTCAGTGCCAAGTGCCCCTTTTCTTGCTTCTCTTTACTTTTCAATTCATAGTTTCAGAACTACTCATGAATTAATGTGGGATTTGCAGTAGTGGCACACAGCAGCAAGAGAGCCGTTGCAATATTAAACAATGTATAATGAATGCTCTTAAATTTGCATCTATGCAGGTTTAGATGTAATGGGTGTGAAGCATGATATGGAATCTTTATATTTCTCTATGGATCTAGATGCTACAGTGAGATCATGAAGTTAAAATATTTCATAATATTTTGTAGATATTCTGTGTATGACAATGTTTGAACACAATATGCAAAATTAAGGATTCATTTCTGAACTGAAGTATTGCTTTAACAATTTTGTTGACATCCCCCGTTGTTACTGCCTCAGTTTCAATTTTGGCACTACTGTGAAAGAATGTCACTATATAAGAATATCTGATTACAGTAACATAATTAATTATTTTGTTAAAATGAAAACAGGAAAAAAAATTCTATGGAATAAATTGATAATTACTCATGGAATGTGTATATCTTTTAAAACTCTTATTTGAACATTGCTGGGCCATCAACAGAAGATGCAGATGTTCAAAATAAAAATTGAACTCACTCATCTTATTAATTTTTTGCCAAATTTCAATCATATAAAACTATCTTTTTATACGTTTAAAATTGTATTATTGTAAAAGTATAATTATAAATGCAGGAGAATTACGTATTTTAGTTATCAGTCTGTTAGGTTGGTTTTAAATTAATTAATTAATTATTTATGTATGACAATGGAATGCATTTCATTCTTATTACACATATAGAGCACAGTTTTTCATATCTCTGGTATATTCACACCAATTCGTGTCTTCATGCATGTACTTTGGATAATAATGACCATCACATTCCATCATCATTTCTAACCCCATTCCCCCTCCCTTTCTTCTCACCCCTCTGCCCTATCTAGAGTTCGTCTATTCCTCCCATGCTCTCTCTCCCTATCCCACTATGAATCAGCCTCCTTTTATCAGAGAAAACATTCAGCATTTGTTTTTTGGGACTGGCTAACTTCACTTAGCATTATTTTCTTCAACTCCACCCATTTACCTGAAAATGTCATGATTTTATTTTCTTTTATTACTGAGTAAAATTCCATTGTGTATATATGCTACATTTAGGTTGATGTTTTCACTTTCAAATATTTATATGTATGTGAATTTCCAATGGTACTCTTGCAAGGGGCCACAAATACAGATTGTCCTCAGGGATTCCTAGTAAGATTCTTCCCTTGTCACTTTATGTCCTTCCTCTGGGTGATCTTGCCCATTCTCTGGCCTTCAGTACCACCTTTGCTCTGTGGAACCCAGATTTATTTCTCCAGCCCAGATTTTTCTCTAGAGCATCACATTTGTATTCCTTAACATCTGTCTAACTCATGTCACTGGGTGTGCACACTCTCACATAGTTCATTCCAGGCTTTCTCCACCTCCTCGGTGGGTGTTGGCTGCTTCCCTGCATTGACTCCGCCCACTTGGCCTCTCATCCAGCTTCTCTTCTCCATTCCATTGCCTTTACCTTTCAGTCGTTCCTCATTTTGTGTTTACTTCTCTCTGTGTCTTCCTGACTTCTATTCAGCTCACTAACCTACCTAAAATGTACCAAGGCAGCCTCAGAGCCTTTAGGAAATGGTCCAAATTCCTTAACACAATATAAAAGGCACATGGTGACCTTCTCCTTGCCACTCTGTCTCCAGTCACATCTCGAAATGGTCTCCCCTTGCACCTTGTGCTCCAGTGACATGAGATTTTGACTTTCTGGATTGTGCTATTTCTTCTTCTGCCTCAATAACCCTTGTGTGGCAGTTTTCTTTGCTTAGAGTGACCTCTCTTGCCTTAGTCCTGCCTTTGACCCAGCGCTTGCCTTGGGGGGGTGTATAATAAATGTCTATCTTTGCCAGGTAGCGTCTGTTTCTACTGTTGCTCCTTGGGGACAGGCTCAGCGTAGTGTTTCTATCACAATTTAGTCCTTTGTGCTTGTGTGTCTTCAAGTAGATACTATCATATGTTTGTTGAATGAATGAAAGCGAATTCCTTTTTAGACTCCCCCATCCTTAGCAGAATGGGTGGCATAAATTAACTGCTCACTCAATAAATTAAATAAATAAATTGAGGCATCCCATAGGAATACCCAGATCGTCATTTGAAGGTAGTTCTTCAGAGATTGAAGGTCACTTAGAGGTCAGGTAACTTGTTCCTTTTAATTCACTGAGAGCCTAACCAAGGTCTAGCGATAGACAGGAACTTGATAAATGAGTGGAGGAATATGGAAAAGATCACGTGGTCTGCGTCTGCCTGTGTATGGTCTAAGTCCGCTTTCTTGCAAGGTGTCAGGAGGCTGGCTTGTCAAGTGAGTGTTCTATAGTCTAAGGGAGGAGGGAAAGGGTCATGTGCGACTCAGCCATGAAATTAAGGGGCTATATAGAGTCAATAGTTGAGTGTAGACCTAAACCATTAAATCAATGGGTCACTCAGCTGAGGACAAAGGCCAGTGACCCTGTCCACAGCACGATATAAGAAAGACCAAGGATATGAGGGTGAAGTAGATGAAACAGATACAGGGTCTTACCTGTTGGCTGTGATACAGCAGATAGGAGAGCTATACTTTTTGAAAAACATCGCAAAATTCAATAATCCAAATATATTAAGATTGTTTTGTATCAGTAGAGAAAGCTAATAGCAGAAGAACAGAAGGAAGCTTGGTTTGAGAGATATTATATCCTATATTACAAGAAAATCAGAGGGACGGAGACTCCGGTGTTGGTGATCCAGCCGTGAATCAAGAATTCAGGATCTTGACACCTTTACCTACCCCCAATCTTGTCTTCCTTCTCAGGTGGAATTCTCTCTTGGCTGCAATGTGGCTGCTGCAGTTGTAGATAACGTGGCCACACGTGATCATGTCCAAAAGAAAAAGGAGACCAGCTTTATCTTGACTCTCTCTCTCTCAAAGGAAAGCTTTCCCACCATCCCTTAGCAGATTTTCTCCCACACCTCACTGACTTGAATTACATCCATTCCACCATCTAAACCAATTTCTGTCAAGGGGAATGGGTTCATAACCCACCCCTGGGGCTGGCGCTAGGGCTTGTTTGGACAACCAACAGTATCAGCTTTCCCCGGGCTGCTTCTACCTTGAACCTCTGCCTCAGAAGCTTTGCCAAAGAAAATATATCCTCCTTCTTCCAAGGCTCCATGCCACAGGAGGGGAAGGACTGAATTTCAAAAGAATTAGTGAATTTTTGTGTATAGACTTCTTTATACACTGACTCCATAGTCAGTGGGCCCATCACTGTGAGCTGAGTGTAAACTGTGGCGCCCAGAGAGCAGTCCAGGGATCCTGGAGATTAATTGCACAATGCATAAGAGTGATTACGCTTAATCACTGTATTTTCTCCCCCTTTTACAAAGAGCAGCCTAGGTGGGGTTTGCCAATCATATCAATCTGTTCCAGCTTCTAGGCCAGTAGTATTTGTGGTGATGTGGCCCTGGAGTCACATTTTCTGTCACTATTAACCAAAGGAGTCACGGGAGCCTAGTATAACAGAATATTCTGATACAGAAATGAAAGGTCTTATGGCCTTGCAGGTTGCAGAAGAAGGACCCACACTCAGCCTGTTATCTTTTGCCTGAGAGTATGATTTCCTTAGACAAAGCTCCAAGCTTGGCTTTGTATCCAGAGGGAAAGAAACTGGTCCAACCAGTTTATTTTCAGTCCTTTGTTCTCCCTCTAGTAGTTTTATTTTTCACTTTGAAAACATTAGACCACCATGCAGATAAATTTACATCAAAAAAGAAAATCAGTCATGCTCTTTCATATGTACTCAATTGAATTCCAGATATACTTTTTGAGTATCTACTATGAGCAAGACACAGGAATGGATATTGGGGGGAGAATACAACTAGCAAACTTGTCATTGTACACACATCTTCTGAGAACATATTTTGGTCAAGTACTTGGATAAATGTAGAGATGAATAAAAATTTTCTTCCTTTCCCCTCCCCTCCCCTCCCCTCCCCTCCCATCCCTTCCCTCCCTCCCTATCTGTCTATTTATCCATCCATCTATCTATCTTCTGGCTCTGGGAATTGAGCCCAGGGGTCCTTAGTCACTGAACCACATCCTCAGCCCTTTTTGTTTCATATTTTGAGACAGGGTCTTACTAAGTTGCTTAGGCCCTCGCTAGTTGCTGAGGCTGGCTTTGAACTTGCAGTCCTCCTGCCTCAGCCTCCTGAACTGCTGGGATTACAGGTGTGCCCCGCTGTGCCAGGCTGAATAAGAAATCTCCCTGTTTTCAAAGTATATATGTGCCGGGAGTGAGAAGTGACAATACAGATAAACAAATAATCCATCAACTTTG
The DNA here is from genome assembly GCF_048772815.1 of Callospermophilus lateralis. NCBI lineage: Eukaryota > Metazoa > Chordata > Mammalia > Rodentia > Sciuridae > Callospermophilus > Callospermophilus lateralis. Next base: position 25,848,647 of record NC_135306.1, read on the forward strand.
ATAATAATAAGTCAAGTTGGTGCTGGTTGCTGTGGCATCAGCAAGATGACCAAACCAAGGACAGAACGCAAACAAGGAAGCCATCGCCATGGAAATGATGTATACGTGATTATTGAAGGATACAGAGGGTTTTACAGATGATCTTGAGTCCCAGACTTCAAGAGTAGAAATAAGACATTTACATCAAAAAACATAAAACAAGACAAATGTGCCAAGTTCTCTAAGAGTTTTTTTGTTTGTTTGGTTTTTTTAGTTGTAGATGGACAAAATGCCTTTGTTTATTTATTTATTTTTTTTATGTGGTGCTGAGGGTTGAACCCAGTGCCTCACACATGCTAGGCAAGCACTCTGCCACTGAGCTACAGCCCCAACTCCTAACTAGAGAGTTTTTACAGAACAATTCTAAGAAGCGAGGGAGGTTGAAATGATATAAATATAAAGAGCTTAGTCAGGGAGGAGACTAAAGAGGCTGAAGGGGCCCTTGAAGAACATGTTAAGGTGGGAGCTTTGGGTTGGGGAGTAGAGAGAATTGGGGTAAGCCTAGTGTGAGCAGGAATGGGAAAGACAGATTTTAGGAAATTTAGGTGTTTCTATGTTTTCTCTTTTGGTGTTTTTATGAAAAAGTGTTATAAATATTTAACTGATTTCCATTTGTAGTTGGCCCTCCATATCTACAGAAAAAAAAATACTTGGAAAAAAGCAATTGTGTGTTCTCAACTGGGTTGTGGAAATGGGGTTCCCCTTGGTGGAATGGGCTGGCTGAGAAATAAAAGCTAGGAAAAATAGAACAACGAAAAAACCACAGGACACAGAAAATAATTTCAAAAGCAGGGGCAGGATGGGCTTCGATCTTATGGACCAAGCTTTATGCTATGGCAAAATTGAGCCTGTGCCTGCTTTGTTTATATTGAGAAACATCAAAGGCCTTCCATAGAATGTTCTTCACCAAAAAAAAGATTAAAGGTGGGCTGTCCAGTTCCCCATGGGTTAGCTCATCTCTGGAGCTACCATGAGGGATCTTCCTAGAAGAGCGGAGATAAAGGTCACATGCATTGGGCAATCTATTGCCCTGGGGGAGCCACAGATAGTTTGCAATGCCAAACCTAAATCTCCCGGGCTACCATACAGAGAGAAGACCCTCATGTAAATCACGGATGGCTTCCTGCATAGTCTTACTGAACATGTACATTTTTCTTGTCAGTATCCACCCAATAATACAGTATAACTATTATTTACATAGCACTTACTTTGTATTAGGTATTTATAAGTTATCTAGAGATGATTTCAAGTATTCAGAAGAAGTTTGTTGCAGCAATATTTAAAAGAGTCAAGATGTGTAATCAACCTAAGTGTCCATTAACAGATGAATGGATAAATAACATGCATATATACTGGAACATTATTTAGCCATGAAAAGGATGAAATTCTGTAGCTTTCAGCAAGAGAGTTGAACCTGGAGGAGATTATGTTAAGGGAAATAATCTAGTCACAAAAACACAAATATCACATTATCTCACTAATTTATGAAATCTTAAAAAGCTGATGTCATAGAAGTAGACAGCATAATAGCGTCATTAGAGGATGGGGAGGGTAAGGGGGACCAAAAAGTGGGGGTAGATTCCCAGGTACAAAATTACAATTAGATAGGAAGAATAACTTTTGGTATTTTGTTTCATACCAATGTGATAATAGTTAACATAATATTGTATATTTAAAAATAACTAGGAGAGAGAATTTTGAATGTTCTTACCAAAAAGGGATAATAAACATTTGAGCTGATAAAGAAGTGAAAATCCCTGATTTGAACATTGTACAATGTGTACACGTATACAAACAGCTCAGAGTACCCTATAAATATGTAGTTATACTGTGTCAATTAAAAACAAAACGCTTTAAAAAATAAAGCATACAAGAGGGTGTGTATAGAAAATATGCAAATACTACCCAATTTTACATAAGGAACTTGAGCACCCATGGATTTGGTATCTGTGGGGGGGCCTGGAACCAACTCCCTGGGATGCTGAGATAACTGCATTTGGGTCTGAGTTGATGGCGCTTTGCCAGTGACTGGCGATGGTGCTCAGGGCACTACGTGAGTTAATTGAGCAGAGGTAGGAAGGTGGAAAGAGGAGTAGCAGAACCAGGCAGCAAGAAGTCACACAGTATGACTGAAAACAGAGCCGTTTGGGGGAGAGTATGGGGTGGAGGTCAGTTTTATTCCAGGCAGGGGAAGTCCTAGAAGTCAAAGTCAGGGAGATTCAATGTTCTCCTTGGTGAAGGCAGAGCTTCTAGGAGTAGAGTGTCTCAGTACCAGAGATGTGTTTCCGAATTGACAAAATTGATAAAATTGGTGGGGAAGGGATAAGGAATAAGAGATATCAAATAAAGAACCATTGTGAAACACGATGCCAAAAAAACCAGAGTTGATGTGGGAGACTTTTCATGGAATTGATTTGTTTATGTGCATCAACCAAGGGTTTGATTTTATCCAGACTCAGCCGTAGCCAGAGCTACACGAGGACAATATGCTCACCAACCTCATTACCGTTTTTTATTTCTATTATTTAGGAGTGACGGAGGACTTAGAAAGTGCTCAGGGTGGATCTGGAGTACAATGCAATAGAGCAAGTTTTTATTGAGCCCCCACCAGGTGGCTGGCACAAGGGCCTTGAGCTCTGGGCTTACCATATAATTAGAGTTGCCAGATCAACACACAAGCCAGCCCCCCAGTGCAGAGGGAGACAGAGGGCTGTAACTTAATGAGAGGCAGATGTCAACGGGGAGCAGATGTTTGCAGCTCTTCAGTTATATCAAATTAATCATCTCCTGACTTCAAGGTGCTTCTTGGAGTCCAGGAAATTTCCCTGTAATAAATTGCTCCTGGGATTGATTTTTAAAGCGAGGATGTATATGCCACTGTCTTGAATGCTTTGGAGCAGTTCTACCCAGAAGCAGAACAAATTTAGGTGGAAGGGAAGAGACCAAATCCAAGCTCCTGGATGGATGTCTAAAACAAAACAAAACAAACAACAACAACAACAGCAACAACAAAAATAGGGGCTGATTATTAACAGAACCAGCTGCTGCCAACCCTTCACCAGTCAATCTGTTCATCTTCTCCTACATTCAGCAGATAATTTTGAAGACATACTATGTCCTAAGCTACAACAATGAGCGAAAACAGAGTCTGACCTCATGGAGCTTGCAGCATAATACAGGTTGAAAATCCCTTATCCAAAATGCTTGAGGACAAGAAGTGTTTCAGATTTCAGATCTTTTCAGATTTTGGAATATTCACATATACATAATGAAATATCTTGGGATGGCATGCCAGTCTACCGACTAGACTCATTCATGTTTCATGCATGCCTTATACACATAGCCTGAAGGCAATTTTATACAATATGTCTGATAATTTTGTGCATGAAACAACATTTAAGGGTGCACCATTTTCCACTCCTGGCAACACGCTGGCCCTCAAAAATTTTGGATTTCAGAGCATTTCAGATTTTGAATATTTGGATTGGAGATTCCCAACCTATACACCTGAAGCTATGTATGTGGTAAGTGCTATAGGAGTCCTGTGGTTCTTGAGGGGAGTTAATTTGACTTAAGTCTGAGAGAGTAGAGACATCTTTTCTGAGCAAGCAGCAACAGCAGAGTCGTTCCTTCTCCTCCCCGCCCTCCTCCTTCCTGTCTCTGCTCCTTTCTTCTGCTTCCTTCTTTATTTCATCCGCTCCCTGCCAGCCTACTCTTTCCTCCTGTTGGCCCTTTCTTTTCCTCCTTTCTCTCTCCTTCCCTCCCTCTCTGCTCTGTTTTCTTCTCCCCGTCTCCTTATAAACCTCCTCCCCCTCCCTCCTCTGACCTTTCCTTCCATACTTTTCCAAACAGTTATTGAAAACCCGTGGAGAACCAAGCCCTATACCAGGTCGGGGAGGAGGTAGAGGGATTGCTGTACACACAGAGATGAACAGGAAACTGTCCCAAGTGTCCAGAGCTCATGCATGACTATTTGGAATTCAGCAAGACAGGTGTTACAGTGGAGGAAACAACAGGGTTTTCAGGGAGTCCACCCACAAGAGGGACCATTGACTCAGGCTGGGTGTCGGGCAGGGACAAATCCCAGGCAAAAACATAGTTCTTGAGCTGGTTGACTTTTGAGATAAGGAACATCTCCTTAATTGCTGGGATGTTCTCGTTATAGCAGTGATGATATGGTAAACCAATTCCTTTTGTTTGAAAAAGGGAAAATGTTGCCCGTCAGGGTATAAAAATAAAAGTAGTTTATAAAGAATGAAAGGTCAGAAAACATTCATTATTCTAAACCTGGGTTTCTTAATCTCAGCACTATTCACATCTGGGCTGAAACATTCTTTGTTGGGAGGGGCTGTCTTGCATTATAGAATGTCTAACAGTGTCCCTAGCTTCTATCCACTGGATGCCAGTAGAAAATCCCTTCCCACTTAGGACCATCAAGAATGTCTCCTGCCATTGCCAAATGGAGGCAAAACTGCCTCCTGTTGAGAACCAGTGTTGTCAACTGTGCAGCTGGAAGTATGATAGACAGGACGAGATTCAGAAGTTCAAAAGAGATTGAGCCCAGGTGTGCTCAGGAAATTCTCCCAGTGTTGAGGGGAATGTGGGGAGAGACTGGTGGCATCTGATAAGTGAATTCCAGCGATGCCCCCAGAAGACTCACATCTCTGCACTCTCAGGCCCGTGCTAATTATTAGACCACCCCTTCCTTTCTTTCATCTCCAAATGCCTCTAATGTGTTATCATGGCACCGATCCTACTTTCTCTCCAATTACACGATCAGATGGACCTTTTTCAATTTGGCTTTCAAAGCTGGTTGCTCCTCAGAGACAGTTTTGCTAAAAGCATTTAATGATCCTTGAGGTAGCCAAGCCTTGGAGGTGCACATCTGAGGCATGTAGAGGGACGGGGAAGCTGTCTGAAGTTCTGTCCACCTTCCAGGCAGCGGCACCTTCCATTTCTCTGTCCTCCCAGAGTGGGTCCAGGATAATTATTTAGGTGCTGCTTTGCAAATTCTTATTTCATAAGATGCCAGCTGCAGCAATTTCAGACATTCCCAGGCAGTGCAGAGGGCTGCTTCTTCCCAGTTAGGTCTTGTGCACCATAGCACAACCTCACATATTAAAATCAGGATGCTTCAGAGTGTCCCTGAGGCTGATGACCAGATTTTAAGCCCCCCGAGAAGCATTCTGTCCTATTTCTCTTTGATTTCCTGGTGCTTACACACTCTCTTATGCTTTAAGGATGCTAAGAGCCTCTCCCTTCTCCCCCAACTGGGTGCTTAAAATGAACATCTTCCAGAGCACACAGGAGCCTTGGTCTTGCTCAACTGGTAGCAATGCGGGGCGTCACATCACTTGGAGCCCACATTATGGTTGTGAACCTATATTTTACCTAGCACCTTCAGCTGGGAGATGGCATGCTATTTTTAACAGTGTCTCTTTTTTTTCCCCCCAACATGGCTCTTTAACAAGGTCATGTTATTATCAGTTATTTAATATTTCTAAAATTAGAAACGATTTCACTGCTGTGGCAGTTCAGGCTGGAAGGCCCGTCTCTTCCAGCCTTCTCACACGGGGGCTGTTGATAGGATCTCTTGGTGAGTCTTCCTGTTCCTTCTTTCTCTAGCTTACAGTGGTGTTCCAAATTCAGCCAGGCTTCACTTTCCACTGTCTTTGGGTCAGGATTTTTACTTATTTAAGGAGCCATATTAACTGCCTTTAAGCCGGAGGATCGGGTTTAGCTGCCTGGTTGGTAGTCAACATTCTGTACGTGGTGACCTGCATCCAACTAGCTCGAATAGCTGTCTGACCAACTGAGGGAAAAAGCCAAACTGTGAAAGGGGAGTACAAAGGGGCCCCTCCCAGAACTGCCCCACCTGCTGCTCCCTAATAAACCCACCATGAGTTCTGAGGATCATGAGCTGCGGGTGAAATAAAAACCAAGCAGAAGTAGAAGAGATGATGCAAACTATTGGTTAAAGATACCTCTTCGTCACCTGCAGTGTGCCAGGCCCAGTGTGAAGCCACAGAGGTATCCTGTGTTCTTATATTGTGTTCTCTTCCAGTCCCGTGCTCAAAGTCCACTTGGAAAGGGGACAAATGCTGGGGTATGATTTAAGCCTGACTGAAAGGCGTCCCTTAGCACTTCCTGGCCCAGAACGAACTTGGACCAGCTCACATCATCTCTACATTGTGTGGGAACTCATTGTTCCCATTTTACAGGGGAGAAAGCTGAAGTTTGGAGAGGCTAAGTCACTTTTCCAAAGGTACTTTTCTGATAGAGCCAGATCTGAAACTTGAATCGTCTGACACCAAGTTCAGTGATCGCTGGGGTCAAAAGAAGAGATTTCCACATTCCTTCCTGTGCCCAGCCTTCCTCCTCCTTCCAACAAGTCCTGTGATCTCTCAGTATGGATGTCCTGGCAGTATCTGCTGGCCCTTGTGCCATGCCTAAAGTCAATATTTACTCCTCCTCCCAGAGGGCTCCTTGCTGGCAGAAGGACTGCTCATTAGGCATGCTGGAAAGAGATCCCCTGCACCCTTCAAGGACAGCCTTGGAGCACGAGCCTGAGGATTGTTATTGATTAACCTGTTTCCATTTCCCATTGTGGAGCGCCATTCTCAAACACCCACAGAGGGTTCTGTGCCCATAAATCAGTTCCTTGTAATAGTAATTAATAGGGTGACCTGCAGAGGGTGAATTCTCCTTTTCCAAAGAACCTGAATAAGTGGGTCAGAGAGATGAACATGACTGAAAAATAAGGGGGAAAGCTCCATTGACAGAAATACATTGTCAAGTTTTAAAAAATTTTTCTCCTGAGGAGAAATGAAAGATTCACTAGCACCCAAATGGCTTTACTGCAGTTGGAAATAAGTGTAAAAAAAAAGTGTATAACATCTACACATTGTTTAACCTGAGTTGTAGAAGGAAAGATAGATGAAAAACTTAACATTATGCCCAGAACATAGTAGGGACTCGGTAAATATTTTTTTTTTTGTAGTGAGTGAATACATAAATGACTATATAATTCATTTATAGTGGAAAACAGTGGTGCAACTGGGCATTTTGACTACATCATGCCAAAAGTTGACCTCATTGTGTGCCCCCAGTGGTGTCTGTGAGTTTGGGACAATTTTCAAGATTATGTGGGATTTTGGACCTGGCATATGTACTAATTGGTGCCTATTACCAATATTTACTGTGTGGGGCTATAAGAAAATATCCCATTGATTCAGGCTCAGAAAATATGGGTTAAAGTTTTACTTTTGCAACTTCTAGTAGATGTGAGAGTTTGGGCCAATCATTTAATTTCACTGGGCCTTAGTTTCTTTCTCTCTAAATGAAGACAACATTTGCCAAGAATTAAGGTTTTGGGTGGTGAGTATGCCTGGGGTATATGGAAGTACACTGGCCATCATAACCTGGGATGCCCATGTGAGTAGTGATTCATATTAGCAGTCACTGACCACTCCTTAATAATTTTGAGTGAATGCAACGAATAACCAGCTTTTAAAAATGGTGGTAATAATCATGAATATTAATTAATTTGAAGTGGCTCTAGTCATTGCTCCAAGCTGTCATCTATCAAAGCTGGAGAAAAACCTCCCTGAGTGTCTTTGGAAGGCCAAGGAAAATGTGGATTTCAGCGATCTTCTCGGATCCTCGTGGTTATTTTGGAATTATCCCTGGCCAACAGTGTCAGAGGGAAGGGCTCTGATGGTTTCCCCATGACATGCTGTCATCAGAGAATATAGGACAACTGACTTCATTGAAGCCAGACAGAGTTGTGTGGTTGAGTTGCAGTTTGCCTATGTGTCAGATTCTTTTCTACCACTAACTCCAAAGTAGAGATGGAATGCATGCTCATGAACCTAACAGAACCCCATTTGCAGAAGGGCAATGAGAAGGAAAAGAGTGGTTTTCATTCTCCCTGTTTTTTTCCTAACATGCTTTTTCCCCAGTCATGGGTCTTTGGAACTCTGTTCTAAAGACCAATAGACAGACAGGCTAGAGAAAGAGTGGGGACAGGGGTTTGGAGGTGTAGCTCAGTGGTTGAGTACTCACCTAACATAGAAGAGGCCCTGGGTTTGTTCCTCAATCTTAGAGAGAAAGAGAGAAAGAGAAAGAAAGAGAAAGAAGGAAGAGGAGGAGGAGGAGGAGGAGGAGGAGGAGGAGGAGGAGGAGGAGGAGGAGGAGAGGAGAGAAGAGAGAGAGGAGAGACAGGGAGATTTTTTTTTTTCTCTTACCACTTCCTGGCCCCTTCCCTATTTCTGATCTTTAGAAAATTAGACATTGAAATGAAATAAGAACATAAACATATTTCAAGCTGTAAGCCTATTCCTTCAGTCTATCAAGAAAGCTAATATATTTTTTTCTTTTTTGCCATGTTGGGAATAGAACCCAGGGTCCTGTGCTCTACTGAGTTACTAGAAAGCTAATCTTCAATCTCCTTTGCACCTCAAATTTTCTTTTCTATAGAAGCTTTATCTTTGCCACCATTTCAGTAATTTGTATCCCTGCTAGCTCTGCTCCGCTTGATCAAACTAACCTGGATAATTCGAGCTATTAAGAGAACACACCATTTCCTTGGGGAACCATTTATTCCCATCATCACTTATAATAGAAAGTCCTTTTCTGGGCTCAATGCTAATGACTTCTCAATCTAGACTGGGTGCATTTTCTGCAATTGTTGGTTATTCTCATGCTATCACTCGCAGTCTTGTGGAAGCAGGGTTGGGGTATCTTTTGTGAGCCCATTTTGTGTTCTATTTTTATTATTGTCAGCAATGTGGATAAGGCAATCGAAGTGAATGGGTGTGGGATAATCAGTTTTATTGGTGATTAGACAAAGAAAACATGAAGTCTGTGTATTTTTCTTGTTTAGAACTCAGAATGGGTTTATAAACAAGCCATAAAAAGTGTTAACGAATTTTATGACTTCACAATTCAGGTCGAAGTTTGAAAATGGAGATTTCTCCTAGGCACGTAGAGAAATATTTTCTTAAATCCCTAAGTGTTTGGAATGGAATTTGTTACCATCCTTCAGGTGCCAGTTGTCCCTTCCAGGGACACACACACAGTTTCTGTTATCTCAGTTTAAAATTGCAGAATCTTCTACGTGTCCTGCTTTCTCATACCTTCACGCCAGTTCTTACGGTTATTAATTTTCTTGCCTTCTAACCTCTACCTGCCTAGGTTAGGCCATTAATTACTGCATTACACTGAGTCAAGTGGAAGAGCCTCTTTTCTGGTCACCATGGGCCCAAGTTCTCTTGCTCTGGTCAGTCCCCACCTGGCTTAGAGGTCAGTCTTTGGAAAGCATCTCTCTGCTCAGGCTACTCCCCACTCCAGATCCTCACTGACTTTCCATTTCTGGTCACTAAAGGCCAGGCCCGTCAGTGTGAGATTTAAAGTCATTCATAACTTGCCCCAGCCTACTCCTACTTTTCCAAGCCTCCCCCCCCCCCATTCCTAACACCCAACCACAATGATTCAGTCATTCCCTAAAATAGCCTTGTATTTTTTTTTTTTTTTGCATCTACATTTTTTTGCTCATGCTGCTCTTTCTTCCTGGGAATCTGTTTCCTTATTTCCTGATGTAAGCTTTTCAATGTCTCTTTCTTAATTAATTCTTTAATAATCAACATAGAGTGATGCATTACAGTCACACATATGTATCATCGCTCTCCATTAGACAAAGAGCTCATACAGGACAGAGTTGTCTCACATATCATTACACTTTCTACAGTTCTTAATATAATGCCCAGACACAGTACACGTCCGATGAGTATATTTGCTGACCAAATGAGTGTGTAAATAGAGACAGAAGGAACATATTGTTTAAACCTTAAATTATATCGTATTCTGGAGTATCATGAACAGAGACTTTTGGAAAGCTAACTGGTGCTTTCAGAGAATAATGGAATTGAGAGTTCTAAAATACTTTCAGACTCATTAAGGCCCTGGTTCCCTACTGTTCTTTTGCTTCATCTTCTCCTCATTTTCATTTCCTCAGACCTCTGCCACTTTACTGTCCCATAAATATAGCATGTTGTATAGAAAAAAATTTGTAAAAGCTGTTAGCATTTAAAGATATGTGGCAATTAAATCCCCTTATCCCTAACTCTGCCAAGCTGTCTCCACTATTCAAACACAGCACATAAATAAAGACAACTCTTTGTGATCAAATCACAGGCAAAGCCATGCAGTGGGTCACTGTAGCCAAAGCCATCATTGGAACAAGTCAGCAGCCTCCTGGAAACCTCATCATTCCAGATCCTTTTAAATAGACATCCTTATATTCTAGAAAACTGGCCTCCTCCTGATGTTTTGGAAGGGTGCATGATGCTATGATGAGGTTCCAATAGCTACTGGCATATGTAGAAGCTGATGTCCACGTGTGCACTGTGTGTGAGAGCATGTCTGTTTGCATCCATGGGTTGGTTTTACCCAAAAGTTCCAAGGTCTTTTGAGACAGAAAGAAAATGAAGTCTCTATTTCTGCTCAAATGAAGGGCTCAAGTCCAAGAACTCAGAGGTTTGGTTTGGACAGGCCCCCAGAAGTTAGGATGACTATCTGAAGCTCTTGCATCTGCATATTTGGGCTGGATCAATTGAGGACAGGCATTGTCATGACATTTCCAGGACTCTTTACTGCCATTCAGGCTAGAACAGAACATCTCCTTTGCCATAAGACATTAAGATTTGGGGAACTGGAAGAACATGCAGGAAAAATAGAGAATGGAAAAAAAAAAGCAAAAGAAAAAGAAGAATTGGTTTGATTTCTTTGAGAACCACTATTCTTTCATTGCCTTCAAAGATATGATTTCGAATTTATACAGCTAATAGCTGGGTCGGGTTATGACACACAAATGTTATGAATTAATAATGGGCAACTTTACAATAGATTCATAGATCCACAGGATTTGAGCACTAATGGGGACCTTGGGAACCTCCTGGTTAAATCATCTTTTTTATACAGATTATAAAACTGAGGCTTGGAGAGAAGAAATGGTCTGCCAAGGACTCAGAGAGTAGAACTGGGATTCATTCCAGAGACCTGACATTTAGTCACCGGTGGTTATTCTAAATCATCATCCAGTTGGTCCTCCACTGTTACGTCTCGATGGATCGAATGGGCTGACATCAGACTGCAGCTTAATTTTACTGTAATTCTCATTTTTATTTAAACTGACTTGATTTTTGCCAATTCATTTGTGGAATGAAGGCTTAAAACATGAGATGGACTCATAAATATTGGAGCCATCCGCAGGGGGCAGTAGGGCAGTCATTGACATTCATCTGCTGGGAGGGAACATTATTGAGTGCCCTGGGCCTGGAGAGGAAATGCTTTCCTTCCTGGGAGAAGATGGCTACCAAGGTTTTGAGAACAGTCAATCAATGCCATCAGAATCAAATTTAAGGAAGCATCCGTTATGAGCCAGAAAATCAACCAACTCGGCAATAAAGGAAATGAGCCATGGTGCCAAGAACCTTTAACCAAACAAGGGCAGGAAAGATAGGCAGTATATTGAGATCAATCCCCAAGCAGGAAGAGAACTACAAGTAAGAACGCTGGCCAAAGGATACCAAAGGGCAAGTTGCATTTCACATATACTTGTGGTTGCAGCCATATTTTAAATCTTCTTCTTGCTTTGCATTTTTTGATTTCTAACTGTTTCAGAAAACTCCTGATGGAAGCAATTTTATGTGTTTGTAAAACTTGGTATTCTAATTTATTGACGCAGTATATCTTTCAAATCTTCCAATTCAGAGGAATCAGATTTATATACTGGAATATCAGTCAGGTTTATCATGGTGGGATTACAGAGTAGCAAGAACAAACTTACAATGCTCCCAGACAAGGTTTTAAACTCCACCCAAAATAAAGCCTTCTGAACTATAGACTTTACACAAGAGGGAAATGACCATCATTTGGTTCAGGCCTTCGCCTTCAGGTAATGTATTTTTATTTCTGGAAACTTTATTTTTTTTCCAATTTGGAAGCAATAGCAAATATAGTAGACGATTAATTCAATAGCCAGGAAATCTCACATCTTAAGCTATGAATAAAGAAGTTCACTTAACCAAAGACATGAAGCAGTCACTTCCCCTGATCAATAACCAAGGTTTTAATATACTGTATGATATTACTATGGGAGGACAAATTGTGAATTAATTAATCCACTTTTTGATTTGAGTAGGAAGTACATACATATTTATAGGAAAGAAATTTTACTAATTATAGGCTTAAAAGTTTGTTCCTGGAAAAAGATCTCAAAAAGATCATTAAAGAGATGAATTATGAACCTTAGGAGCCAGAACGGGTTCACTGAGAGAAGTGGTCATGTGGGACTTTTTTAAAAAAATATTTTTTAGTTGTCAATGGACCTTTATTTTATTTATTTATATGCGGTGCTGATGTTGAGTATTGAACCCAGTGCCTCACACATGCTAGGCAAGTGCTCTACCACTGAGCCACTACTCCAGGCCCAGGACTTCTTTTTTGAGATTGCAAAACTGATCAACAAGGGAAATGCTATAGACATAGTATATTTGAATTTAGTGTTTTTTTTTTTAATTTCTTGTACTTGACTGAAGAGTCTTAAGGTGGTAAAATGAATAGTCATAATTTCATTCCAGACCTTTAGGAGCTTATGGAAATATGACAATTGATGCTACAACTAAATAGATAACAACTGAACAGCCACAATTGAAAAACCTGGCTAATGAATGAATGGAAACCTAGTATTCCAAATGGTGCTCCTCTTGGTAGAGTTCAGCTTAATATTTTATGTTAGAAGAATATTTATCAAGCAATATTATACATGCAAATTTGGGAGTGATATCAGATATAATATGGGAAACAGTAGTTGAGATCTCTCAAAGGTGAAACTAAGGTGAAAATATTACAAGAAATGTAATAGGGATAGACATAAAGTAAATATAAATGTAATAGTGATAGATTAAGAAATGAAGGTAGAAGGTGGGGATTTTATGGCCAAAATAGTATGTAGAAGCTCATCATGTGTAATTCATGTGTCAACTTGATTGTGTTAGGGAGTACCCAGATATTTGGTTAAACATGATTTCTGGATATTTCTAGATTTAATTAACATTTGAATCAAAGAATAAAGCAAATTAATTTCCAATATGGTTGGGCCTTAGCCAATCTGTTGATGGCCTGAATAGAATAAAAGGCTGAGAAAAAAATATATTTATTATATATATATTATATATAATATATAGTATTATGTGTATATATAATAGATATAGTATATATATGTGTGTATATATATACATATAGATATAGTATATATATGTGTATATATATATGTGTATATATATATATATATATATATATATATATATATATATATATATATATTTAGTTTTTAGTTTTTCCTCTCTGCCTGACTGCCTTACAACTGGTATGTCATTCTTCAGCCTTTAGCCCCAGATGTATACTGGTATGTGCACTCCTAGTTCTCTAACTCAGTCTTGGACTGGATCTTATATCATTAACTCTTGTTCCTCAGGTCTTAGGCTCAGACTAGAACTGTACCATTCGTTTTTCTTGTTCTGGATTTCATGTAAGCCTATTCCTTACAATAAATCAGTCTCTCTGTGTCTCTATCTCTGTCTTGTCTCTGTCTCTGTCTCGCTCTCTACACACACATACAGACACACACACACACACACACACACACACACACACACACAGAGTTGATTCTGTTTATCTGCAGAACCCTGAATACTATACTCTCTTTCCCTCTCCAACAATGAAAGAGAGGCAGTGCTAAGCTTGGTGTAAGTCAAGAGTCGATGAGTGCACCAAAATGTCAAGATTATCCTTGGGTCCAAACCAAGCAAGGCAGTATCTTGCTCTGATCCAATTATACCTGGAGTGTCCGGTTCATTTTTTGGAATCCCAACATGGGGGGAAAGGGCTCAAGCAGAAGAAAAGGACCAAGGTGTATGATGCATCTAAAGTCTTGTCAATGAAAAATGATCAGAAGAGATGAGGGTGTTACATGTGGAGAAGACTTCAGGGAGGGTACAATAGTCATCTTCAAATTCTTTAGCTGTTAAGAAGAGGGATGATGCTCCTTTGGTGTAATTCTGTGTATCAGTGAAACAGAGTAAATGTTCACAAAGAAGAATTCACCCCATCTAAGGAAGTACTGTCTAAAAATGGCCTGGGCTGAAATGAAAGTTTTCTTCCCTGAGTTCCTGTGCTATGTGGGGTGAGGATTTCCTGAGTAAGAGTGAGATTAGGTCTATTGCCTTAAAGATGCTTTTCAATGCTTTTTGAAAGCTATGAAATTGTTTCCTAAAGATCCTTTTCAATGATTTTTTTAAATCTATGAAATTGTTTTTCATAGGGAAAGAGATTATTCTCTAACCAAGCAAATAGCAGGATGGTATGGAATGTTCACCTTATCTAATAACAGATACTTTCCAAGAATATTTTTATTTAGAAGCAAATGGTCAACTTATTCAGTTTTTGAAGTAGATGACCAATGAAACTTTTGCATTAATACTTTTCAGTTACCTTAGCTTCCTTTAGTTACTTTAGTTTAAATGCCTATAACTTTTTAAAGAAATGGATTTTAAAAATATTTTATAATCCACACTTACCATCAATTTGAGCAGGTTTTTCCTTAATCACCCTGGATGAATCACAGTATTCTGAAGGTGAATGACATATATTTGAGAAATAATAATAGTAATAATAATAATAATAATAATAATAATAATAATAATAATAATAATAGCTTGCCTTGGTGGAAAGTGCTATGTACTGGGCACAGTTTTGTGTGTGAATTCACTTGTTTAGATGTTAATGCACTTAGTCTTCACAGTGACTGTATGATGTAGTTCCATTTTCTTTTATTACTATTTTAGATGGAGAAACTAAGCCACAGAGAGGTTATGTGGTTTGTTCTGGGACACATTGTTAGTAAGAATCACAGCTAAGATTCTGGCTCCCAAGCCTGTATTCTTGTTACCGTATTATTTCTGTTTAACGGCTTTGAGATTTTACAGCATTCCAATTAGAAGTAAACCCTGGAACTCCCACACGTGATCCTGTGCATCCCACTCTGGGATGGCCTTATTATTCTATGCTGCAGGAGACAAATATTTTCAGTGCCTCATTTCACACTTCCATAGAGACAGATAGGCAGGTTGAACATTTTTGTGATCTAGTAATTAGTTGATGTTTCATTCTAAGTCATCCCTAAAGGATGTTGCTTATGCAGCTGACATTTTATTACTTTGAATCTAATGTCTTGGAATTCATGGAAGATGGATCTACCCTGTGAAATCTGACTTCATAGACCCCAGTTCATGTCTCAGCTCTGCATCTTATAAGGCATGTGATGTGGGAGGAGTGACCGTACCATGGGATAGCATTCTCTTTGTGAACTGGGTATTCCTAATACCTAGTTTACAGACTTGGTATGAAGATTAAAAGAGATACTATGTATAATGTCTCTTATAAAGACATGACACATAAAATTAAGTATTCTGTAAGTGGAGTTCTTTTTTTCTTGGTTGATAAATACTGTACGGTCTACTTAAAATTTTTTTAATACTGCTAGTTGAAGGAAAAGTGACTCCTGAATTTGTTTAAAGATAAAGAAGAATCACACTGTGAGTAGCTTCCAAGTAGTGGCTCAAGTTCAAAGAGTCACTCAGTTGCAGAGGTGAGCTGCATTCCAATGCACTGTGTAACTGCATCACACTGGGTAAAAACATTCCATTGTATCTCAAATTTCATCATTATTGATATCACTGATATGATGGTGTTGTGGGTATGGCCACTCTGTTAAATCCATTTTCTATGAACCGTGCAGTAGTTGCATAAATACAGTGAGCATCTATTATGTTCTGGCCACAGAGAAATGAGACACAGATCTTATTCTAGGCAAAAGGCTCTGGAATACAACATAAACACAGAGACTACCAAGGGCAGGGGAAGGAAAGTCCTTCTACCTAACCACAAATTCAAGCCTTCAGGGAAGGGCCCATACAAATGAACAGTCTTGTGAGATGTGGGTGGACCTTTTCCTAGAACTTCTTGCTTCTTCAGACTGCCACAGATAGATTTTTTCCCCACTCTGGGCAACTGAGTTCTTTATTAATTCTTTGCCTCTCTTGACCTTTTGGACTAGAAGAGAACATTTTGATCACGTGGTTTGCTGATCTTTTTCCTTCAAAAAGCCCCAAACTCCAAATTTATATTGTCTTAAAGTAATACACAATGCTACAATTTAGAAAAATACAAAGAAAAGGGTGAGCATTTGTAGGCCTCTATGCAGAGATTACCTCTGTTAATTTTTTTGGAGGGTATTTTGGAAATCCAACCCAGGGCCTTGTACATGGTAAACCAGTGCTCTACCACTGAACTACATCCCCAGCCCCTTACTAGCACTTGAAAGGATTGTTCTTAACTTCTTCCCAATACTCAATACATCAGAATACAGTTGTATTACAGATAAAGTTTTATATCCTGCTTTTGAAAAATAACCTAATAATATTGGAAATACTTTCCTGTATTAACAAAGGGATGTGGGTACAACTACTTTGGAAAAGGATATGGCAGTTACTTAGTAACCACAGATACACCTACCTGTTTGATTCATCGATTCCATTCCAGACATAATACCCGAGAGGAAGTAAGACATTCGTTCAGAAAAATATTTGTATGAAAATGTTCATGGCAGCTTGTATTCATATAGTCTGGACTTTCATCCCGGTTTTGCCATTTTTTTAGTTGTCTAACCTTGGGTTACGTGCTTCTCTGTACCTTTGTTTTTTTATTTGTAAAATGGATTAATAATAAAAGTCACCAATCTCATGGAATTATAGTGACTATTAAGTGAGTTAGTACATGCAAAGCTCTTAGAACAATGCCTGGAAGATAATAAGTCCTCAATAAATGTCAGTTGTTATTAATATTCACATATCCTCAGCAATTATTCTCTTTTTAGAGAAATTGTTCTGAGATAAAAATAGCCACAGCCATCCTTCTCAATGAATTCTAGTTCTTACCTGTCAATGAGCTTGTCCTAGGAGCCCTGAGTCCATGTTACTCATCTCTTGGGGTTCATTCCAAGTTCTTGCTATGATCCTCCTGAATTGTAGGTGCTTATTGAATGTTTAATGAATAAACATTTGGATCAATAGCAGACAGAAAATGGAGAAATATCTGCTGTAACAAAAATAAAACCTTTATTTTTGGTTTTTGACTATGAAAGGTCTCTGATGTATAATTGGCTATATACATCTTTTAGGGAAATCCCATGGCTGACATATGCACTTGGCTTATTGGGAAGAGCAGAGGGGAGTCAGTTTAATCTGGGCTCTGCTACTTAGTAGTTGTGTGACCCCAGACAAATTATCTAATTTCTCTGGTCCTTCATAAAACAGGGTTAATAATTTATACTTCTTGGTAAGTTATAAAAATTAACTATGATAAATGATGTAGAATACTTTCTGTAGTGTAATAATCAGTTTGATTTCAGACTATTTTATGTTGATCCTAAGAATCCTGGAATCTATTTTCTGTCTGGTAAACACTAGTGCAAGTTGAGGGACATGAACTTCTCAGAAGCAAAGTGTATCTAAGGACAGAGAAAACTTTTAAATCGCAATATTCAGTTTTGAATATGAATATGCAAAGAAAATCCACTACATGTGGTCTTAATGGAAACTCTGCTTTAATTTTATGTCAACTTGATCCAGGAAACCTCTCCTGAAGACTGTCTGGGATCCTCTGTAAAACATTTTATGTAAGAACCCGTAGTTTTGTTTTATATCTTTAATTCAATCAGAAGGGGGGGCCTCTGGTTGGACTAGAACAGGTTGTGACTTGAAATTATCTGGAGCTCATATATAAGATACAAAGGGAGTTTTTGTCTTCTAAAGAAGGCAAAAACTACAGTTTATTGAGAATACCAGCAACAAAATTGTTACTAGAACTCTTTGGTTGTTTGGACTATGCAAGATTGCCTGGAAAGGGATCTCAGAATCTGATCTGCAGTTTTTGCATTTGTTAAACACTTCTGTAAGTACCAAATGTGTTCTAGGCACCATGTGGGGTACTGAAGTTGGTAGCAAAGATGAATAGAATACAGAAAGATTCTGTCCTGCAGTAGCTCAGTCTAGGGTGGGGGTAGGAGAAATGCATTTATTTGGCATATAGTTTTATGCTTGTAGACATTTCTGCAGTGGTAGAGATGTGTGAAAAATGCAATAAGGACATGAAATGCAAGCAACTAATTTATTCTGGAAGCATTACAGAGGAAGTAGGATCTTTAGTGGTTCCTTAAAGACATTAGGGATTCAACAAACAAAAGAGGAATGGTCATTCCTGTACGAGAAAAGAGCACTGGCCAAAGTAGCTTAGAGAAGTCTCCATCAAAGTGAGTGATTTGGGGCCCAGAAGGCAATGAGGAAGCAATAAAAGGAACAATAAGACTGGGTCCAGGCTGGGTGCAGTGGCACATGCCTATAATCCCAGCAGCTCGGGAGGCTGAGGCAGGAGGATTGCAAGTTCAAAGCTGCCTCAGCAAAAACAAGGTGCTAAGCAACTCAGTGAGATTCTGTCTCTACAGAAAATATGAAATAGGGCTGGGGATGTGGCTTAGTGGTTGAGTGGCCCTGAGCTCAATCCCCAGTATCAAAAAAAAAAAAAAAAAAAAAAAAAACAACAATAACAAAAAACTGGGACTGGTGACTTTCTGGAAAATTTAAAATGTTGACTTTAAAATCACATAAGTAATAAAAGAAATGCTTAATGCAAAAATCTATAAAACAGTACTAAGTTGCCTAAAGTGAAATATTAACGTTCTAGTTCTCCTCCTTTTTTTTAGTCTTCAGATCTCATTCCCAGAGAGAACACAATCGATAGCATTTTTTTTTTTAATGGATGCTTCCATATGTATTCTGTGTACATATAACACATAAGAATGCAGGTATATGTGCATGCATAGAGATGTTTCCATGCAAATGAAAAATATCATCGATATTGGTTGTGTGTAATTTATTTTATTTTCCATGTGAAATTAGATTTTAGACATCATTTCACATATTCCTATCTTATTTTGAATGGTACATGATAGTAAAGGAGGACCGTCCTTTAATTAAAATGATGTTTAAGGTTCTTCTCAGTTCATTCTGGGAAGTTCCACTGACTTTCTTAGATCTCAAGTAAAGATAGTAGCAGGGGAGTGTTGAATCCCATTTGAAATACATCTTTGGATCAAAACAAGCTTTTTAGAAACAGAGGAGAGGGAACGGTCTTTTCAAGTCTTGTCTTGTCTCTTGCTATTTGGTTCAGCCCAAGAATTCTCAGAACTTTCCAGTTACTGAGGCTGTTGCAGAGCAGATGGCATTTTGAGCTAGATCTTAAAGCATCAGCAGAGGGTCATCCGGCAGGACAGCTTAACTCTGCTCTCAGGAGAATGTTGCTGAACTGGATTCTGGTGCCTTGGCGGCCATTCTCTCATTTTAATCATTCAATGAGCAAACAATTTTAAAATACCAGCAGTGTGCTCAGTAGACAGCAGGAAGGGAAACATGATTCTGGACTTCAAATAACTTATAATCTGGTTAGAGAAACAAGATTCGTGAAGCAGTTAGTAGGATCTGCTAATGCAGTGTCCTACTTTAAGTTCTGTAGGGACTGCTTGGAAGGATAGGATGAGCAGGGGTTGAGATAATCAGGGAAGTTTCTCTGGGTAAGGTGAGATGTGAGATGGATCAGGAGGCTGAAGAGAATTCCAATCAACAGGGTCCCAAAGAGGGACTTTCCAGCCCAAACCAGTGTGCAGACAGGAATACCAGGCTGTCCATAGATGGGCATACTCAATCCTGTTGTTTGGTTAAATAACAGGAAAGGTCTAAATTTTCTGTCTGTGTTCTCAGACACCAAAGCATCCTACAATTCTCCGTTGCTCATGAGTCACGGATTCTTCCTGGTGAATAAAGAAAATAATGATTGCTTACTATCATGAAAAGAAGTTGCAGGGCGTTGGTATTGTTGATGTTTATGCCTCATCCTCTTATTTTCAGGCATATCATCACTCTTATTACTGGGGTTGCAGGAGAGTGTTGATTCCCAGCTGCTTCTAAAACCAGAGCAACTCATTACGCTGGACATTCAGACATCTTGACCATCTGTAGAAGAAAGTCCAAGATTTATTAAAAGAAGGCTGCCCAAGCTGGCTATAACGCTGACATGAACTCCAGTCTGTTGGAGAAAACAAATAAACAAACAAACAAAACCAAAAAACAGGGTGTTGGTGACTTAGCATAGTATCTCTGTTAGGCCAGTTTTACTCCAAGTGTTTTCTTGGTGCTATATTCCTTAGAAACACCTTGAATGTACTGTGGAGATTCTCTTTTTTTTAAAATTTTTTTTTTCCTTTGGTAGTTGTCGATGGACAGAATGCCTTTATTTTATTTATTTATATATTTTTTTATGTGGTGCTGAGGATTGAACCCAGTGCCTCACGCACGATAGGCAAGCACTCTGCCACTGAGCTACAGCCCAGCCTTGAGATTCTCCTTTTAACTAGGATTATGGAAAACTAAGGAAATTTAAAACTCTAAGTGAAAGGGAAGGGAGGGGGCATGGGGTAATTAATGATGGTGGAATGTAATGATCATTACTATCCAAAGTACATGTATGAAGACACGAATTGGTGTGAATATACTATGTATACAACCAGAGATATGAAAAATTGTGCTCTATATATGTAATAAGAATTGTAATGCATTCTGCTGTCATATATAAATAAAAAATTAAAATGAAAAAACAAACAATCAAAAAAGTCTAAGAGAACAAGAATGTGGGAGAAAGAAAACTGTCCTGGGAATCAGAAGACCTGATTTCTATTCTGGATTTACCATATCTGGATTTACCATATTTACCTATGGTAAATAAATTACTTCACTCATGTGGAGGGAACTATTTTAAAAAATATATTGTTCAGTTAGGCAGAACGATGCATCTTGTTCTCAAGTCCTCTAAGGAAAACAAGGTTGAATGAATTCAGGTGTTCTTATCCTACAGAATTACAGCTAAATGTGAAGGTTGTCTTGAACTCCTTCAAATTTATGCAAAATCTGGTGCCTGTGTGTGTATTTTTGGGGAAAGACTCATAAGCTTTCACTTGATTTCCAAAGACATTTGTGGGTCCTCAAAACTTAACTGCCCCTGGATAAGAGGAATTCAAAAGACTTTTCAAGTTTGGAAATGTTTTCATTCATTGATTTGCTATCTTTGTGGTAAGATTTATGGAAGAAATATTATCACAGGGAGAAGATTGGCACAACTTCCTTTAAATCATGAGTATTTTACTTTAATCTGAGGCTCACTCTGTATTATGGGAGAACACTTTTCACTAGAGAATTCTTGGGGGTCTAAAGTCTTATAATTTTCATTCTATTAAACTTGGGATTGCTTGTATGCCTACAGTGTTTATTGCATTATTACCACTGTGTGCTCTAAATGACTGTGGAGAGAAGTTATGGTACCTTTGAGCAAAGAAGTGTTCGTCAGGGTTCTCTGGGCCCTATCCCTGGATTAAGTGGTTACATATTTCAGGGGAAAAATTTGTTTACTGCTTTGCTTTACTTCCCTGTAAAAATGTCTTTTCTGAGTTGCTATTTACTCTTATTTCCTAAACATTTACTTTTTTAGACGGCTACTTAGGCATTTGAACAGTTTCTGTGTCTTTAATAGAAGCAGAATGAAGGCATTGCCCAACATGATCAACTAATGTCCTTTACTTATAGTTAATAAGCTCCACTTTTAATTTAATATCACTAAAAAGGGTTTTTGAAAGATGAACTTGAATTCTTTCAATCAAAAATACATGTGCAATTTATTTCCCTTTTTACTTTATTTTCTAGAATTCTCAGAGCTAATGTCAGAGCTCAGTGTAATTTGCAAGAGCTTATTCATTATAGATGTCTGGACATATCTCTATTTTCATATATTTACTCCACTGCTTTTTAAATTATAAAATTTAAATTATTCAAGTCCAAAAATTGAAGAATTTTCAAAAGAAAGTGGGAATCACTAGGCTTCTCCTCATTAGGAGTAACGTTTGCTTATGTTTTGGACTGCTGGTGAATCAGATAGACTTTTCATAATGCTGAGTTCAAATTGTACATACTGTTATATATAAATTCCTCTTTCATTTACTGATATATCATGAATGTTCTCCATTTCTATTTTCTTTTATAGCATGATTTTTGGATGATGGTTTGGTATTCTGTAATAAGGATGTAGCATTGTTTTAAATGGTGCTAAGGTGGACATCCTTATACACAGATGTTTGTGCTCACTGTTGATTGTTTACTTAGAATAAATATCCAGAAGTGGCATTGCTAAACTTATTTTGAAGGTTTTCATTACACACTGAAAATTTACTTTCCCTAAATGTTGCAATAATATACATATACTTCATACCAGCAGTGTTTGAGAGGGGCTACTTCTTCACACCCCTGACAAAACTGAGCAGAACTTTTTCTTATAATTTGATTCATCTAGCGGAAAAGGGATAGATCATTTAAATATATTTTTTAAAAAAATTTTATATAGTTTCATAATTTTTTTTTGATACTGTGGATTGACCTCAGGGGCATTCAACCCCTGAGCCACATCCCCAGTCCTATTTTGTATTTTATTTAGAGACAAATAAAATTTGTCTCTTGAGTTGCTTAGCATCATGCCTTTGCTGAGGCTGGCTTTGAACTCACGATCCTTCTGCTGCAGCCTCCAGAGCTGCTAAGATTATAGGCGTGAGCCACTGTGCCCAACTAGTTTCATAATTTAAAAGTTTATTAACCATTTACTGGTTTCTATGTGTGATTTAACTTTTTTTCTTTGTCCATCTGAAAGAGTGATAAGCATCTGGCTTTTTTTTTTCTTACTGCTTTGCAAAAGTTCTTTGTATATAAAGAATCATAACTCTGGGCCACCTAGCTGGTTTATGTTCCTCCTGATTCATTGGTGGCTTTTCCATTGCTGTAAGAGGAATATGGCACAGTGATTAGAAACAGACTGGAGACCTGCTGGGGTGCATGGCACAATGGCTGAGTAGCCTTGGTAAATTGCTTGATGAGCTTGTTCATCTCTTTCCTTATCTATAAACTGGACGCTTGTGCTGTTTTCTGATATGTTCAACATTTGGAACAGTGTCTGAGCACTTGTTTAATATTCGCTAGTTCAGTTAATTAGATTTTTATTTTAAACTGTGCTGTGTTATACCAAGATTTCATACTTGCGTTGTATCTTTTGTCGGGGTGGTGGGAAAGGGAGAATCCAAAGAACATACAGAAGATCTGTGTCAATACCATCAGCACTTCATGTTAACTTTGCAAAGAACAAAGCATCATCTCCTATTCCAGTTTGATTTACAATTAAAATAATTGGGTGCATAGAAAAAGAGGAAATTCAGCATAGTTGGAACGGGCCGGTCATCCAACACACAGGTTATTGCATCTATTTAATTGTTTTAGTTTTAAATGACAGATGATGTTTCAGTGACCTTTTCCTGTGAGGATCTCGGGATGTCCCACAGGTCTTTGATTTAAGACTCATCTTTTCCATCCAGGAAACAAGTAAGTAGGGCTCTTGCTTAAAGGGAAGAAAATGAGGAGCTACCAGTCAGCCATCAACCTTGGAAAGGCTCAGAATTATTTTGCTTGAGATTGGAGACCCCACCAGCTGAAAATAAAACAAATTATGTTCCAAATCTGGTTTCGAAATGAGGAGTGAAGAGCCTCCAATTTGAAAATAATCACATCCACTGTATCTTCATCCTCCAAATGAGGACTCTCTTACATTTCAGTTAGTCAGTGTGTAATGTTCCTTTTATTTCTGTTCTCAAAGTCTTGACATCACTAAAAATAAATGACTCAATTACACTTGTGCATAAGCAGCTGGAAAACTACCAAAATGTTCCCAATCTCTAAACTGTGTAAACAGAGACGCCAGAGGAGGGATAAAAAGAGAAAAAGGAAGAGAAAATGAAGAGATCAGGAAAAAATTTGAATATAAAATTATACGAGGGAAGTTCCCAGGGACTAGAGAATAGGGTACATCTCCGTTTCTCTTTGTTTCTCGTGGCCTGTGCACAGTCCATAAACCTCTGCATCCAGGAAGCAAACCAGGTGGAAAAAAAGGATCAAGAAACTTTATAAACACCTTGCAAATAGATGTGCCCAGCCAGTATACATCCATCGCTCAACCCTGGGAAAATGTTGGTAGCTGTCTCTGGTGAGATGCCCCAGCATCTTGGGGGCCTCAGTCTAGAACTTGAAAACTAATGGGAGAAATGGAGATAGGATCCTGG
This sequence comes from Callospermophilus lateralis, assembly GCF_048772815.1. NCBI lineage: Eukaryota > Metazoa > Chordata > Mammalia > Rodentia > Sciuridae > Callospermophilus > Callospermophilus lateralis. Next base: position 25,873,062 of record NC_135306.1, read on the forward strand.
CTGGTCAGCAAGCCCTAAAAGAATACCACAGACCTCCTCAATTTCCAAAGACGGGTCTTTTGTGGTGGCTCTTAGCTCAGAATGCACAATTACAAAAATGAAATGTTCCCAAAGTCCTATACACCCACAACATTCTTTCTTTTATTTACTGTCTTGGGTGGAAGAATATATTTTGTCTCTTAGTGTCCTTTTGCCAGGAAAGAAAAGCAGGTTTGGCCGGCAGCAAACTTGATCGTCTTCGCTCCTTCCTTCATGTTTGCAGGAGATGAAGGAAAAGGTCAGAGCAACTGGCTGCACTGCTCAGCTGAATCACCCTGGGCCGGCTGCACGTTGGCTGTGCGCTTCAAGGGGAGAACGTCGCTTGAGATGAAAGTAGGTCACAAGGCAGCGAAAGGGGAATCAGACTTAATAGAGGAAAATGAGAAGCGAGAGCTGGGTTAAACCCAGGGCCCAGAGCCCTCCGTGCTTCTTCTGAAATGGTGACCAGAGAGGGGAAGGCGAGCGTGACTGGGTGACCTCGCCCTCTCCATCTCCTGCTCTCCCAGGCCTTGCCTGGCTCTCATGTTAATCAGTGAATGAAGTGTCCGTTGGAGCCAAGGCTTCTGTGAAGGGACCCTGCAAGGGCAGTGGCAAAGAGCTCTCCTCTTTTTCCACACAAAGGCAGGCCAAAGGGGAAAGATTTAAATTGCTTCCAGCAGGATTTAGGTTCGGCAGGAAGAAAATCTCTCTGAGTCCGAAGAGCTCTGGAATGCATTACTAAGGGAGGCAGTGGAATCCACCTCAGAGATCTCCGAGGATACCATGGAATGCTAATCTATCCTTAATGGCTAAGATTTTGGTGTAATCAGAGGCAGAGACATTGGTGAACTTTCAAGTTCTTTTCACTCCTGAGATTTGAATAGATGCTGCAAAAGAATGAAATATCATTTGTCCTCTGACATCTTTAGTATCCAACCCTGTTCCCTCTAGATCACCTGAGGTTCTTTGGATAATTGTCCTCCCTCTTCCACTACTGGTGTTTAGCTTTTGGTCTGACAGAATAAATCTGGTGGCAGAGATGGTGGGGTCTTGCATGGAGAAGAATCATATTGGGGAAAACAAAAAAGAAGTACAAATACCAGAGAATGAGTCTAAGCCAAGATATTTAGGAAGTGTTGAAATTTTGAGTGAGGGAAATGACAATAATCTATTAACTATTTTGTGGGTACAAACCAGGCCCAAACTGGAAAACAGAGCCAAAGCTCCCCAACTGGGTAGAAGGAAGAGAAAAAGGGCATGTTAGGAAGCAGAAGTTTTTATTTATGGTACTTCCAAGACTCAATCTCAACATCGGGTGTGTTGAAGGAGTTGGAGGAGGGAATAAATGAATGAATGAAAAGTGCATAAAAACTTTGTTTTTAACATAAGTTAACATCCAGTGATTTATAAATTAACATAAGATTGATTTCAAGTGTATCTTTATAATAATGTTATCATGTTATTCTTAGGCCATGTGCTTTCTCCCGTGACGACTAGTGGGAGGGGAACTGGGCTACACTTGTCGATGCTGTGAAAGGTCACATATTTGAGAGTCATGGAGTGGCACTCATTGAAGATCTTATGGGTGGGTCTGGCTGGAAAGGTCATCAATCAGGGAGTAGACAATCGGGTGAGCTGTTCAGGCCACTTGAAGGTCCAGAGTTCAATATTAAGATATGCTCCTTTATGCATCTTCAGTTTGACAATATTTGCCTGTACAATGGCTTAGACCATTTTCTGTTGCCATAACAGAATACCACAGACTGGGTAATTTATAAATAGGAGTTTGTTTGGTTCACATTCCTGGAGGCTGGGAAGTCTGAGATCAAGGGGCCATGTCTGGTGAGAGTCGTCTTGCATTTTAACAGGGCAGAGGGCATCAATGGTGAGAGTGTGTATGAGAGAGAGGAAAAGGAGGACAGACTCACCCTTTCACAAGTAAACCCACTAGAAGGGCCTTGTACCCATTCAGAAGGGCAAGTCCACCACGACCTGTTCATCTCCTAAAAACATCTCTCTTCTCAATATCATCATGATTGCAAGTGAATTTCCTCATGAGTTTGGGAGGGAATATCCAAACCAGGGCAAACAGGTAAGTGCTTTTCTCCTTCTTTTCTACAGAGAAACTTTCTCACATATGCATGCTCATTTTTATGGATTCATTTGGCAAGAAAAAAACCTGTGCACTCATATGTCTGGGCATGAACTAACCAACACTGGCTTCCCATTTGGTGAATTTTGAGCTAACAAGCAAAGAGAAGCTGTTGGTTATCCTTTTCCTTGTATTTCATAGTGACATTGCTCATTATTTTCCTTCATACTATGGATAGGCCCTGGAATAGGAAATCAGAGCTAGGGTTCCTGCCTTTAAGCTAATCAATTTGTAAGTAGCCATCAGCCTGCATCTGGTTTCTTATCATGGAGCCCACACAGAGAGGCCAGGAGGGATGAAGCCACCGTCGGTGAGCAACAGGATCCCTATGTCACATTTTGTTTGACAATGAAGACACTGATTTAATAAGAGAACATAATCAATGAAGGTTATGTAGAAATCGTATCTGTTGGAGAGGATTGCTTAACATACTATACCATTTATTTTCCTTCCATAGGACAGAATGGTAAGAACTGCTGGATTAGAGAATTTACCTAGAATCCTTAACCACCGTTGTTCTCTTAAGAAGAAGAACAAAGAGAGCAAAACTAGTCTGCAGCACCAGGGTGCCCTAATATCCTGGGCAAATGTTTCTCATTTGGAGTTTCTTTCTTGATGCATCTCAACTGAATACCTTTAAGGGTAGAGGTCCTAAGAGTACTCTGCTCCCTGGGGATGAGTGGAATGTCACGGCTGTTGAATGGCAGGGAAGATGCTAATGACCCAGGGCTGGAAGTTGTTGGCCTGGTGGTAATTGTCTGAATCTTGCCACTGACATTTCTAGGAAGGAATTTTGGCCTTGATGATTTTGGCTGCAAAAAGTTGGTCAGATAACCCTCCTCTCTCCCTTCCCATTTTCATGTCCTCTGGGGTAGAGGAAAACCCCAGACACCAGCTTTCTGGTAACATAAGAAGCTTCCCATAACCATGTACTGTAAATTATAAGCATGACCCTTCTCTTTCTCTTCTTCTTTGTTTTGTTCCCTGAACAATATTGTAAGAGTCTACACACTCTCATAAGGGACTTGGCTGGCAATCAGTTGAAGATACTATTCCTTTGGCAGCAGTTCCAAGCGACTAGACTAATGTATTCTTTTTTGCTTCATTTCTGCAAAATTGCATTATGGTTCTATGCAGCTGAGGGACTGGAAGAAGAAACCAAAGCACGGAGAAAGAAAAGGCACAGACTGGCAAAGCCGCCTAACCAAGCAGTATGATTTCACCAGCTGAAGTCACGGGGCCCGTGCACGTGTAGCCGAGTTGCTGTCTTCTTGGGGTGTGGCTTCCTGGCAGTCAGTGGGACCCAGGGTCTCTGGCTGCCCAAGAGGAAGCTGGGACTGTGATGATTCTGTGGAGGTAAAATCTCCAGGCTGACTTCATTTTCTGTATGGCACGTTCTCCTTCAACTCCACCTTTGATCTTGCGTGATCTGGCTATGTTCACTGGAGGACATGTGTATACAAATGTCCCTGGAAACAAAGCCCAACGAGCAGCTTGTCCAAGTGAACAAGAGAAACAAGACCATTTGTGAAGGCCTTTTCTTCCTAACTTCAAGCTGTAAGAAATGAATTTTTTTTTTTTTAACATTAACACCAGCTACCTGTGTGATCTGGGGCCAACTCTGAGCTTCCCTACCTCCTCCCTTCAATTCCCCATGTGTGAGAGTGAGGCAAAAATCTCTGAGTTCTCTTATTTCTCACTTAGAATGAGCCTTTGAAACCATGTCTTAATTTCTCTAAATTACATTATTGGTCGATGAAAATATTTTTCCCATCTCCTGAAAAACAAATAGGCCTTGAATAAATCACTTTCCTGCTTTGGGCGGTTTCCGGACTTTCCTGACATTTAAGGCTTTTCAACTTCCTCTTGCTTTGTTTTCTGAGATAGTAGAGCTGTTTCACCATGAAATATTTGGCTAAGGGTGAAATTTAGAACAAGTCTGTGTTCCATTCCTCTGAAGTTTCTTTTTATCCAAAGAACATTATGGTAGTGCCCTGGGAAAGGCCATAGTCCACCTGACAACTTTGGAAATATAAAGAGAAGAGGGACTTAAAAACAGTTGTCTAAATCCTTTCCTACTCTGAAGAGTTCATGAGGACAAGAATTCAGGGTGAATCATCCACCACCATTATCCTTCCTTTTGTCCCTAAAATGGTCCTGGCTCTTAGTAGACATGGGTATTTGTGGAATGAAGATGTAGGTAAACCAGTTTATGATGAAAAGTGTTCATTGATAAAATAATAAAATAAATATAAGCTTATGACAACTCTTCTCAACTGCTTTATCAATCTTTTCAAAAATTTTTGTTTTAATTGACATATAGAATCGAACATATTTTGAGGTATGGTGTGAAACTTGCCTGAATGCAGGTCACGAAAAGCGTGAGCCTCGTTGCTCACTCTGATCACTCCACAATGGCGAAGCAGTAACTCACATCCTCTCTATGTTCTCCAATCATGAATTAGAAGATTGGGATAGGGTTGAAAAAACACTTTCTGGAAGTCTCAGGTCTTGGATTTTGATCCTGGCATCTTTCTAAACTAGCCATGTGGCTTTGAACAAATCCTCTGTTTCTTATGACCTTAGTTTTCTCATCTGTAAACAAGAGGTTTAGATTTCTAAGACTCCTTCCAGCAATAGGAATTTAGGGAGAAAGTGGAAAATTCTACACATGTGGATATTTTAAAATCAGAGTTTCACCATCCAAAATGCCTCTGTGACTTTGCGAACTCCATTCCTGCTTTGAGCTTGGAAAATTGGCAAAATGAGCGCAACTGTTTCAGAAGTTGCTGTTGTCTTGGATCAACATAGCAAATTGACACTTGCCTAGAGAGTAAACCTTTTTGCCAGAAATGGGCTGGCTCTGAAAAATGTTGCCCTGAAAAGCCCTGTTCAGGCAGGACTCTGTCTCCTTGTGTCTCTTCCTCCCTACAACGCAACCTGTCTTCAGAGATCAACCTGAATCCAGATCTGAGGCACAAAACGTTATCAGCCTCTCATCTTAGTATACTCTATGTGGAGTCCTCTCTTCTGAAAGTTCATCTATAACCTGGTACTTCAATCTGAAAAGCTGATCTTTAGTCTTAATCCTTCCCAAGTCTGAGAAAAGTCAGAGAGAATAGTTACCCATGCTTTTGTTCCCAAGTACTTATTGATTCCTAGGGAGTGCCATCTCCTCTAATTCATGTCTGACTTAGGCACAGGGCTCTTTGCCTCTTGCTGCCATGCTATCCTCATCCATCACCTGTTACTCAATTCCACTTCCTTTAATGACAACCCTTCTGTTGGTGGTGATGGAAACCTTGGTTGTATGTAGATGACCTGGTGCATGACATTTGGAAATAATTTAATGGTTAATCTGGTTCAAGTGGGTCAGGTTTAGCACCTAATTAGAAAGGCAAGATATGAAGAGCACAGTTTTGGTAAGCACCATGCCACAGAGGACCCTCATTGTATTTATTATATTTCTTCTGTGATTGCACACTTCTTGGAGAAAGGTTCACAATAGCTAGGATTGTGTCTATTATATTTCTTCTGAGATTGCGCACTTAGATATAGGCTCACAATAGCAAGAAAGGCTCACAATAGCTATTATCGCCTGGTCTTATAGGTAAGGATGTGGACATATTCACGTCTTCTAATAGGTGTTACTCTTATGTGCCATTCTGGAAGCCATTAGAACCTGGATACTGTCAGAACTCTCATCACCCTCAGGAGCTGGAGACCAAATCCTGAACTCTGGTCTAGCTGCTAGGAACCCTCATTTGTATACCTAGAGTATCACCTGCTCTTGTGCTCCCAGCTCATCCATTAGAAACCCTGTTAAAATCATCTTAACATCTGGTTCTAACTGCTCCTATTCCACCTATTATTGATTATCACATTCAGGAGCTGCTAAAACAGGTCAACTAAATGCCATGTCCCTGGGAGAGACCTCATGTGGTTAGAAGTCAAGGTCAGTTTCAACCAAGGAGGCCTGTGGCAATGTACCTGTGTGAAATAAAGTACTGTAGAAAAGGTTTTTCTGCTGTCACAAACCCACCATCAAGCCCCAAAGAGTCCCTTCAAATTGACTCCCTTCTTACCTCTGAAGGAAGGATGGGAGGGGGGAGATGCAATATTTCCTTTAAACACTGGCCAGTCTAGAAGAAACAGAAGGATATCTGAGGGGAAAGGAGAAATGTGGAAAAAAGGACAATGTTGATATGCCACTACTTACAGAATATTTTTACTATCTTGTTTAATACTTAAAAAATTCTGAAGATGCTCATTATTTCCATTTTACAGATGAAGACGCCAAGACATATGAACATAAGCCTGGGAATGGCAGAGCCTGTACTCAGAGACAATTCTTCTGACTTTGGAGCTGGTGCTTTTTCAAGCACCTCAATCCCCTCTTTGGACACGCAATGGTATCACAGCCACCTGAGGCTTTCCCTCCACAAACTGCAGAGTCAGAGACTTTGTGGTGAATCTGTCTTAAAAATGATGGATGTGTACATTGGTGCACATTCCCTATTTTAGTTGACAGCATCACCTTGTGGATGAAAATACATCTGGTGTGTGTTTTTATTTGTAAATATATGTTTACTCTGTCGATTAGGGATAATGAGCCAGGCTATTATGCTGTCAATCAGAATGATTTGGGGGTTGAAACTTCTTTTCCAGAGTTTATTTTTTAAGCAATCAACTATTAAAAAGTAATCAAGTAATACTTAAACTGACCAATGAACAGAACAAAAGCTGGTTTGTTTCTGGCCATCTTGATTAAAATGTATGGCAATTTTGCTTGCTTAATTAATGTTTTTTGAAGAGGGGAATTAGAATTTATAGCATTTGTGGCTTTGCGGTGGGAACTAAAAGGACAAAGTGAAATAGAAGCAGTTTAGCATATCTCATTGTCTAAATAAAAAAAAAATACAGGACCTCAAGTCAGGAGATCTTAAAGTTTGGACATTGCAACTTTGAGTAATTTTAAATTATCTTAACCTCAGTTTCTTCATCTCTAACATAGGGAAAATAATGTAATGTCAAGCATGTGGGATGTTGTCAAATGCCTTAGCACGTGTGTGTGTGTGTGTGTGTGTGTGTGTGTGTGTGTGATTTTTTAAGGGAAACAGATCCTCTATTTAATGACAACAAAGGAAAAGTCCAAGAGGATCATCCATCCACAGAATTCATGTGACCCTCAAGCCAACGATTTAGACACATTTTAGCAGGAATCTTGGCCCACCTGGCTTCTTTTCTTGATAAAGTTATTGGTAGATAATGTTTATCAAAAATACTTTTACAGTGAAAAATGACAAGTCCTCCAATCTTCCCCCCAAACCTTCCTTAAATGACAACACAAAACTAACTTAACTAACTTAATCAGGTAAAGGCAATTTATCCCAATGTCTCCTCTCTGGGGGTGATTATTTTTGACAAGGAACTCAGCAATCTGCATTATATTACATGTGATGTTTTGATTAAACATTTCCTTCAGAAATTTTATTGGAAAAAGGTTTGCTTTTAAAAATTTTTTTTTTTCCTTCTTTCTTTACGGGAAAGCCTCGGTGGGCAATCCATGAACAGTCAGAATGGATTTTAGACAAAGTCTCATGTGCACGGAGTTCTACCCTCCCCTGGCTCTTTGCAGGTGCTCCCTGCCAGACCCCACTGGCTGCACCCAGCCCAACCTTGGCAGCTGAAGGTCTTTAGGGCAAACTTTCAATTTGAATTTCCCGGCTTTTTGTCAGTTTGTGTCAAAGCCATGACCACCTCCTCCCACTGACTGGGGTGGCTTTGTGCTTTCTTCCCTTCCATTTGCTACTTGTTAGCCTGGGCGCAGAGTCGGCTCACTTGCGGGAGGCAGAGCGCTGATGACAGATGGTGGGGGGGCTGGGAGCCGGGCTGCGGTGGCAGGATGCCAGGGGATATGCCTCGCCACAGCAATGAGCCGCCCGAGCTCTCCCCAGAGCCGTGTCCGTTTCCTCGGGTCCTGTGGGTGTGTTTGTGTGTGCCTGTGCACACGTGGCGTGTTCTGTTGTGGTGGTGGCGGTGCTGGTTGTTTTTGTTGTTGTTTGGGCCAATGACAACAGAGGCCTTGCTGGCTGGCTGCTGCTTTCCACTCTTGGCAGTTTCCAGGCTCCCAGACAGGAAATTCTCCCCACGATTGCAGCTGTGAATTGGCCCATTTTTCTGGAAAGAGGATAAAGAGAAGAGTTTTTGTGGGATCATTTGCTTTTCTCGCACAAGCGGGGATGTGTTGAATACAAACAGGGGAATGTGGAGGAGATCAAGGGGCGAGTGGGGAGAGGAGGGAATGAGAGTCACAAGCAAGAAGATGAAATTCAATTTCAGGCAAGAGCTCTGCCACACTGCAAATGCCACTCCCTGGGAGCTTACACAGTCTGTTCTCTGGAACCAGGTGTGGAGCTGCCCTGAGAATGGGGAGGCACTGGAGGACTGAGAGTTGGGAAGGGACATGAGTGGGATTATATGTTTAAAAGATCTCTCCATCTGCATTGGGGTGGAGATGGATGGGACTGGACAAGTGTGGATTAAGATGCTGAACATGGAGAAGTAGGGGCAATTATGTCCCTGAGGTGGAGGTGGACCCAAGAGGAAGTTCCCATCAACTGGTTGCAGGTGGTGACGCAAAGTAGTCTGGCCAACATCCTGGGTTCTCGCTTCGGCCAGTGAATGGTGGATGGTGCCATTTGCTGAAATGGTAAGGACCTATACTCAGCCAGGGTCTCCTCTGTAGCACATGGAACCAGTACACACCCCTTTGTACACTAGAAAGGTCAGGGCCCAGAAAGAAAATCTGAGGACTTGAGATAAAGAGGAAATATCTTGCACGGAAGGGAATAAAGGTTATATCATATCAGGCATGAAAATAATTTTCTAATGTTTGTGATGTTTTACGCTTCAGCTTTTGTCCCTGTCTTATTTGATCTTCCCTATAATACTATGATGTAATTATCATGATGCCAGTTTCACAGATGGAGAAAATGAGGCTTTCATAGCCACACAGCTAATAACCCTAATTATTTTGCCCATGCAAATTGATGGTTTCTTTTGTACCAAGAACGGTTCTATGCACTGTTCACATGCTGAGTCTTAAGTGTGGAAAGTAGGTTCTAGTTTTACCCCCACTTGCAGAAGGGAAACTGTGGCATGGGAAGTTTAACAACTTGCTCAAGGTTACATGTAACCAAGCTGATTTTCAAATCCAGCAACCAAGTTCCCTGATGTCCGCTGCTAATGACCATGCCATATGAAGGATGGTTGAATTAGGACTGAATCTTCCAACTTTTCTCTGTTTTAAATGCTTCCTCCATGCCACTGTGGGTGATTACATTCCCCCCTCCAATTGCTTTGCATCTTTGAGACGTTTCAGCATTTCCTTAGGAGGCTAGATGCCCATTTCGCAACTATTTTATCTCCAAAGACCACTGAGCATCATGTCATGACAACTGAAAAAAGATCCTACAGTGAAGGGAGGAAACTTTTGTTCAGTATTTAAGGAAGAAAAGAAAAAAAGACATAGGAGTTATGAAATAGTTTGGTCTATACTTACCCACATACTGGAAGACATTTTTGCTAAGTTTGAAGTTAATACAAACGTCATGGAATGTCACTGATTTTCTTGAATGTCTGAGAACCAAGTAGAAGGCAGGCAGTTTAAACATTTGATCAGTTTAAACATATCTCTTAAATAGTAATCTACGCACATGACAAAGTGGAAAGAATTAGGCTAAGCACAGACCTTACGCACACGTGAGCAAGGACCTGCAGGTGACCATCTTGGCAGCATCTGTGTGTACTTCAGGACACGTCTCTTCATCAAGGGCAAGAGAGGGGAGAGACGATTTCCACTTTGTTCATATGTATCCTCTCCAGCTTCACTTATTTATTTATTATCAAGTGACTGTTGGAGTGAGGGGAGGATGAAGAGCATTGTGTCACCACGAAAACTTCCAGAAAGCTGCTCTGTCTGTCCCTATGTAGGAATCTTTCAACTGCAGGCAATTTTGTTGTTAATTTAGAATTTTTTTTTTTTTTTTTTTTTTTTTTTTAGTTCTTGTTGAGTAACCGCGGCTGGGGTCCTCATTCTGCAAATGTTCTAAATTATATCATGTTCTCAGATGAGGGTGAACAACTGCCTTACCAAGTTGGTGTGTCTGAAGACCAAAGGAGATGATTTCTCCACTCTAGCCACCATTTGATCAGGTAGCAAAGACAAGATAAGCAAAAATGATCACCCCATAGTTCTCCACAGAGGTCTTATATAATGTGGATGCCATGCTCTACTCAGTATGTGCCCCCAGGTTAGGTGTGAGGAATGTTGTAATCTATTCTTGCTGCATATTAGAGTATTAAAAGCTCCCATGAACCCTGCAATAAAGAAACCTGTTGGGTTTTGCCTAGCACAGTGTTTCCTAGTTTTTGGACTGTCATCAAGGCTGATTATCACTGGCATGGCCGATGTCCCAGAAAGATCATTCTGGAGCCCATTTTAGGTATGTTGAGACTGAATCTCCCTTAAATCTTAAGAGAACAAAATGTGTCTAGGATGAGGAGTATCCAGATGACCCGGGGCTCATGTCCTGGCTTAGTCTGTTAGCAATTCTGTAATTTTGGGCAAGCATACTTAGATTCCTTGAGTTCCATCATCTGCAGAATGAAAAAAAAAAAACAAAAAAACAAAACTTTCCTCAAACGAGGATCATGATTTGTTTATTCATTTATGAATTCATTCAACAAATATTTGCTGAATATTTTCTCAGTGCCAAGTATTGAGCTTGGAGTGGGGATTCAGGAGATAATCAGCCCACTTGGAATTGAACTGTTTACTCCTGGGAAGCCCCTGATCAGTCTGCTGTACCTATGTCACGCCGGAGCGTCAGTTACTCATCCTATTTCTTGGTATTCCATAGCAAGAGAGAGAGAGAGGCTGGCAAGGCTGGTCCAGGGCAAACCGGGCCAGATGTTTTTCAGAAGCTCTAAGCCAAAAGGGATATCACTCACAGCCTGGATGGGTAACGTAAAATGTGCCAAAGTAAAGACAAGCTATTTGTCAAGGCTTCTCCTACAAGAGTTTTACAAAAGCTATTTTGACTACTGCCCTTTGTTCTGCTTTAAAAAAAAAAAAATCTTGGAGTTTTCAATCTTTGTTCTTTCATTTGAAAAATTTATTTTTAAAAATCAACACATGAAAGACTTTCCTTTGAAGATGAATGCATTACAGTGAGGAGAGGAGGAAGAAGCAGTCACACTTGTACTTTATATTGCTATTACTGGTCCCCAGGAGGAAAACTGTTATATTCTCTCACCTCCTCCTTCCTCACAGCTGCCCTCCTAGCCTGGAAAAGGAGTCACACATGTTAAGTGAGGGCACCCTCACAGAAAGCATCCAGTTAGCCACACAGTCCACACCAGGTCTGGGTAGCTAGAAAAGGGCTTATGGACCGCCTTGATTTGTCTGCAAGACAGACTTCTCACTTACACTTACATTTCTAAGAAGCTGGCCCAGTGAATCCAGCTGTGCTTATAATTCATCCTTGCACAGAACTTCTAGTCCACAGATCCAAGGCGACTGGTGATATGTGGTGGAGTTGGGGTGAGCCCAAGAGTGAAAAACTAAAGCTAAAACAAATTCATCCACTGTGACCACTGAGAGGGAGCGCAAGAGGATTGAGAAGGACAAACATAAATGAGGATTTAAGTAAGAACGAAGAGATTAGCACCTTTTTTGGCAATGGAAAATGTCTCTGGGTGGGTGGGTCAGTGCTGGGTGTTGGCCGGGGGCGGGGGGCGGGTTATCAAAATTGTCACTGGTTCTGAACCACTGCTCAAAAACAAGAACTCTTTTTTTTTTTTTTTTTTTTTTTTAAATTTTACAGAACTCTTTTAATTACTTTTTTTTAATTTTAATTTTTTATTAGTTGCTCGAGACAATACAATGATCTTGACATATCATACATTTGATTCAAATAGGGTATGAATTCTCATTTTTCCACGTGTACAGATTGCAGGATCACATTGGTTATACATCCACGTTTATACATTCATCATTACTAGTGTCTGTTGTATTCTGCTGAACCACTGCTCAAAACGAAGAACTCTTAAAAAAAATGATGTAATGGACACTTTTGGAAGTCTGGAGAAGACAGTTGACTTTTAGATTAATGTTTTTAATACGAAAAAAATAAATGTATAAAATAAAATATACAGAGTAAAAAGGTATTTATATTAGTTATATAAATATATAAAACTTCAGCCGGGTGCCACGGTGCATGCCTGTAATCCCAATGGCTCGGGAGGCCGAGACAGGAGGATTGTGAGTTCAAAGCTGGCCTTAGCAACGGTGAGGTGCTAAGCAACTCAGTGAGACCCTGTCTCTAAATAAAATACAAAATAGGGCTGGGGATGTGGCTCAGTGGTAGAGTGCCACTGAAGAAATATATAAAACCTCAAAATTATGGTATAGTAATTTATACAGTGATTGGACTGAAATCCAAGAAAGTATCCTAGTGTAGCTTGGGGACCAGAAGACCTCTTAAACTCTGGTAATGTGTAACTACAGTGGTCGTGCTGGGAACAGGCTCTGTCAACAACTAGCTGCCCACCTGAGCACGTTACCTGACCTCTCTGGACCTCAGGGTCTTATTTATAAAGTGATGGGCTCAGCTTGGACCAAAGTTTATTAAATTCTACTGCTGGTGGACTTAGTGGAAAGCACTTTGACCTACACAAACATCAGTCAGGCTAACAAAACCCACAGAAGTATTATTCCCACTTTAAAGGTGAACCGAGATGGAAAGAGGAGCTAGGTCAAGTTGTTCCACTGCACAGGTAGTTTTTGGTGGAGACAAGGTGAATTGCTGGGGTCAAGAACTGGGCTTATTATTTATTTATTTGTTTTTTACCTAAAAGTCTTAGCAGGAATATAATAGGCAACCAATAAATGTTGGTTGAATGGTTGAATGGTTGAATGACTGAATGACTGAATGAATGCCTTTGTAAGTCACTAACTTCCATTTTCAGTGCTGAGATGACCCATTTTTATCACTTGATGCCAAGATACTCAATCATAAATCTTTCTCCCGCATGTGCGCATGTGTCACAAACTCAGAGTCCCTTATCTGTGGGTCTATTGGTTTCAGTGGGATAGAGAAGAGACCAAGGGGGCTGGGGATGTGGCTCAAGCGGTAGCGTGCTCGCCTGGCATGCGTGAGGCCCGGATTCGATCCTCAGCACCACATACAAACAAAGATGTTGTGTCCGTCGAAAAACTAAAAAAATTCTCTCTCTCTCTCTCTCTCTCTCTCTCTCTAAAAAAAAAAAAAAAAAAAAAGAGAGAGAGAGAAGGGGCCAAGGGTTGTCTTCTCAAAGTTCCATAGAACTTTAACCAGGCTTCTTTTCACAGCAGAAGGGCTTCTGTGCAATCCATTGCCCTGTGATGCCATCACCCTACTGAAGTAGAATTTCTGATAAACAGATTGGGTTCATGAACATTCAGCAATGGCAGCTGTAGTTGAGAAACTGCAAAACAGAAACCAAGGAGGGCAAACCTGGCTAAGCCAATAGGGAAATCAACCCAGGCTTTTATTTGAGGATTTTCGTGGAAACCCAGATTTTTTTTTTTTTTTTTCCAGTAATAGGAAGCCCAGATCAGCTATGGAGCAAAGACAGTCTCTTCTCTCTTGTTTTATAGAAAACAAATGGCCCTGATTATGGGTACATAGCTCTACAGTTGTCATAGTGTGTGACACACCCAGGGATCATTGAGGAAGGCTCTCAAAGCAAGAATTCAAGTGGTGATCAAGACATGATACCATCCTGAGCTGTAGTTATTTTTTTCTGTAAAGTATGATAAAAAAAAAACCTAGCTGAGGCTTGCAACTCAGAGGCCCACAGACAAGAGAGTGTGAAAGAGTGAAGCATAAGACAAAAGGGAATAGTGAGGACTGTGGCCAACTGAAGTCACATGTTGCATCTAAAAGAGAGAGAGCCCTGTTAACTCCCAAAGCTCAAGAAATAAGGCCAAGTATCAATAAGTGAGATGGTATCATATTAAAGACTTCTGCCCATCAAAGGAAACAAGAGCATGAAGAGAGGGCCTACAGAATGGGAGCTCTGCCACCTACTTTTCCAAAAGAGAGTAATACCCAGAATATATAAAGAACTAAAAAAAATTAATGCCAAAAAACCCCAATAATAGTCCAATAAATGAGCAAATGATCTGAACAGACCTTTATCAAAAGAAGAAATATAAATGACCAACAAATATATTTTAAAAATATTTAACATCCTTAACAGTCAGGAAAATGCAAATCAAAACTAAACTTAGATTTCATCTCATTCCAGTTAGAATGGTAATCTTCAAGAATACAAAAAATAATGATTGCTGGTGAGAATGTGTGAGATAAACTTACACATTGTTGGTAGGACTGTAAATTAGTACAACTACTTGTGGAATCCAAGTATGGAATTTCAATACTTGTAGATTCCTCAAAAGACTAGAAATAAGAAACCACCATATGACCCTGCTATCCCACTCTTTGGTATTTATTCAAAATATTTCAGTTCAGCATCTATAGTGACACATGCACACCCATGTTTATAGCAATGCAATTTACAATAGCCAAGTTATGAAGCCAGTCTGGGTGCCTGTCAACAGGTGAATGGGCAAAGAAAATGTGGCCTATGTATACAAAGGAGTTTTACTTAACCATCAAGAAGAATAAAATTAGGGCATTTGTTGGTAAATGGATGGAACTGGAGCGCGTCTTGCTAAGTGAAGTTAGCCAGACTCAGAAAGCCAAGCATTGAATGTTTTCTCTAATACATGGAAACTAGAAAGAGAGAAAAAAGAAGAGGAATTAAAAACAGGGAAATCTCACAAAAATAGAATGAAGACCAATAGATTAGAGCTTGAGAGAGATAAAGGGGGAGAAAGGAACTGAGGCCATGGGAAGGAAGTATTGGGGAATGAAATCTACCAAATCATGCCGTGTCCATATACAAATGTAGCACAATGAGTCATACAGATCTTATTAACAACAACAACAACAACAATAATAATATAAGGGAGCTCCGTAGAGTACAGCAAGTAGACGAGGAAGGAGGAGCGGGAAAGGGAAGGTACTAGGGAAGGAGACTGATCAAATGATATCATGTGCCTGTATAATATGGCATAATGAATCCCACTCTTATAGTTATTATGTGTAACTATAATGCACCAACAAAAAACAATTTAAAAAAGAGGTAACATTTAAATTTTAGGTCACTGCTGCCATGCTAGAATGAGGGTCCAAAGTTGCCAAATTTACAAAACTTCCAAAGACCCCCTGCTGAAAGTTGAGTTATTAATATTGACAATTTTCCCAAAGTGTCAAAGATACAGTGTAGGTCAGATATGATGATGGGGACAACCACGGATGAACTCTTCAAGTCTAACAGCATTAACAATTCAATGGGTATAAGTAGATAGTCTAGTAGTTATTATTTTTTTTTAAATCACTTTTTATACTGCTTAACAATTTGCAAGTCACTTTCGTGATTTTATCTGGGTCTCACGGAGACCCTGTGAGGTGCCGTTATTGATTTGCAGAGGAGAAAGCAAGTTCAGGAATGTTAAGTACTTGACTCATCCACAGTCACAGAGCCAGAGGAGAGCAGAACCTAGACTCACGCCCTGGGCCTGGCCCCTGCAGCACTCCTGATGACCACACGGCCTCTCCCATAACACAGACCTTTGTAACCCTGTGTAGCAGCTCTGCATTCAAAGGAAGCATCACCCTCCAAACCATGCTCAATGGAAATCTGTCTTGGGAATGAAGAAGGTCATGGAATATTTGTTCTTTAAAGAAGTAACGCCAAATCTCCATTCTCGAATTTAAGCATCAGGTCAATGTTTCTTCTAAAGCTTCAGATATTCCTCAGTCACCCCAAGACAGAGACAGGTCTGGAGGAGGAATCCAGACGTGATTCAATGGCCAACTGGCTGTGTGACTGTAGGCAAAGTTCTCTTGGTTCTTTCCCCAAAACTCAGGTTTTTCCTCTGCTAAATGGGAGCCATGGGATGAAGTGGCAGAGCTGGAAGCCAGATCAGAATCCCATCCCCGTTCTATGAAATGAGACCAACTTATTCTTCAGAGAGCCAAGCAACTGTGGAAG
This sequence comes from Callospermophilus lateralis, assembly GCF_048772815.1. Taxonomy (NCBI): domain Eukaryota; kingdom Metazoa; phylum Chordata; class Mammalia; order Rodentia; family Sciuridae; genus Callospermophilus; species Callospermophilus lateralis. The sequence continues at coordinate 25,889,401 of NC_135306.1, forward strand.
CAGACTTCCTGCATGTAATTACAACACAGGGAGATGTGTGTTATTGATCAGGTACGTGTGGGGAATGACAGAGAAATAATATACAGATAAGACATCCTGGGAACTGCGGTGCTTACAAAGAGTTCTTATTAACGGTCATGAGCCAATGCAACGTAGAAGCTGACTCAATTTGTGTGTTATCTTAATACCGTTCAGAGAGGATTAACATTTTTTTGAGTATGAACAAATACACAAATTCCACTTTGTAATAGGTAACTGATAACACATACTATGTGCTTCTCAGAATTTTCTAGATCTACAGATTGATATATGAATTTGGTGTATAGTTCCATCTCTTTTTATATCTACTGTACCTATATATTCCCTTTTTTTCCCCCAAAGTGGGAGAATATTACATGTAGCATTTCTTATCTACTTTTCTTTATTAAATATTTAGTGAAGATTTTTTTGTATCAATACATACAAGTTTATCTCTGCCGCAGTCCCGCTGCAGCAGAATAACGGGGGGTGGGGGTGGGGGTGGGGGGTGACGAGCAACTTTTGTAGATTGATAAGGCAGGAGTAGGAGCCGTTTATTGTAGGACAGGAGTGGTATTTATACATTCCACACAGCTTATCTAATTAGCATAAACTAGATACAGCAGTCAACCAATCAGGAATCTCCACACTTAATGGCTCACTGGTGTTACTTCACAAACCACTCCCTCTGGCATTTTGCCGGGCACCATCCAGACTTGTTTACAGACTCTAACATTTCTCTGGCATTTTGCCAGGCGCCATCCTGACTTGTTTACAGACTCTAACATATCTCATTCTTTGGAGTAACTGCATAGTATCACTCTGTACCTTTATGTATGCTAATTTAGCTAATATTTTCTAATTGATGAACATTTAGTATATGTCCATTTTTTTCTATTTTCAATATATAACCTTGTATATATTCTTGAAAACAAGTTGTTTATAAAATAAATTTCTATTATTTTTTCCTTACAGGTTTTGAATATTGATTTTGCTCTTTGTCAAAAACCCTACCCTCAATCCTTTCAGGAACATTTCAAGGAAGTACCTACTCATTTTTATCAATGTCTTGTAATATGAATTTAAAATATTTTTGCTAAAAGATAAAATATTTTTATTAGCATTTATTTGCTTTTAATGAAGTTGAATATATTTTCAAATATTGATAAGTCATATCGTATGAAAAGATCTGCTGATTATCCATTTTTTATTGGGTTGTTAACATTTTTTCTCATTGAATTATGAGAGCTCTTTATATATTAATGAAACCAGACCATTTATATGTCATATGTTTATACACTTTTAAAAATAGTCACTTGATATCTGCCAACGGTTTTCTTAAAGGTCAGTTTTCAGTGAGTTATTAAAGATAATGGGAAAATGGACTGACCACTGGAAATTATTGATTTATATCCCATAGTCCTCTGAGGAACTGGGGATATTTAACAGGGAAGGTTTCTCCTTTTGTCTGTATCCAGACATTGTCCTGACCAACCTCAAGGCTTTGTCTCTGAGACAAAAATCGAAGAGAATCCCAAAGCGAAATGTTTGCCTCAATTATTTTGAGTTCATGAAAAATGATGCTAAACAACTGAAACAGGAATTTCAGAAAGAAGCTCTAAAGACGTCCTGGAGAGCTCAGCACCTTGGAACATCATCGTCTGCATTGCAAGTTGCACCGTGAAGTACTTAGAGCATCCCGTCAGGGAAGAAGGGACTACCATTAATCAAGCAGAGGCACTAGTGGGAGCGCTTGACTCTGCCCTGCACCAGTGAAGACAGAGGTCACACACAGTCACCCAAGTAAAAGGGGCGCCATGTTTTTGTCCTGATCCAACAGGACACAGAAACGATCTTCTCACGGTAGTCACTAAGGATGGACCGTTTACTTGAAACACATGTGGCACAAAGCTGTCAGAGGCACTATCTGAAATCGCATCAGAAATGTGGGGAAAGGAAAGCCGTTGTCTTTCAAGGTCACTACCACTGCCCAAGGAGGGTGTCCTGATGTTGTGCGTCTATACCATAAAGCACTCACAGCGGCACCAGTCCACTGATCACAGGGTCATGGTTCCTCAGGGGGAAAGAAAGATGGACACACACTCGCTGAGCTATAGGGGACATTCGCCTCTGGTTTACTTACTCCTCCTGTTGGTCACATTTGTATACAGTAGGAAATAGGACATAATCGTTGTATGGTACTTGGCTTTTCTGGCTTCGCCAGACACCAAAATACTGCACCGAGGGAGGTACCATGACCAACTGTCTCTATTTGCTTAGGATCACCCCAATTTAGTACTGAAAGTGCAGTGTCCTCGGGAAGGACGTCAGTTCCCAGTAAACCAAGGTATTTGGTCACCCCAGGTCTCACTTGCATCCAGCTGACTCTTTCTCTACTCCTGTTACTCTGGACAGGAATGAAATAAGTAAAAAGTGGGCTTAAACTTAAGAGCCATTTTGTAACATGTACCTAAGGTCACATCTTTGGGAGTGAGAAATGCTAGAAGGTATGCAAGATCATACTGTTAGGAAGAAAAAAAAAAAGTTTTTGATGTCACTTCTAGTTCTTTGATTCCCTGGTTCTATGACACTACTCCTATTATCCTGAGAAAGTTAGGAGAGCCATGAGTTAAATAATCTTCATTGCTATTTGTCAAAAGATTATCATGTACTGGGCATGGTGTCAACACTTTCATTTTATTCTCATGACAGCTTTAGGAAATAGATATTATTAAGATAATTTCAAGGTAAGGAAACAAGCCTAAGAACTATGTCATGTCCAGCATCATCCAGGTAACAAAGGGTGACCACAGAATTTGAATTCAGATCTGTATGGGCAAGAGGTTGTGATCCTATTCATTCTGCCCTCACCATCCATTGCCCACAAATAGTCATGAAACGATATTTCTACTGTCCCATGAGATGAGTGTGTTAGTCCAGCCTTGCCATGTGACCCCTGAAGACCAGAGAAATGGTAGCACAAACCACATGGATTTGCATCACGAAGTTTACATTTCTCTTACTTGTTCTCTACCATCATCGTCCAAAAGAAACTGGGAAGTGGCCACTGTTAGTACTATTTCTGTCTATCGGGTTAAGAGGGTCTGGACCAGTCTGGTCAGCTGTTGATGGGCACAAGGAACTAATGACAAAACCAGACACATCTACAGCCCATGTTCCAAACTCTCCTGAACACTAACTAGTCCACTCAGTTGAGACTGAGGGATTCTGACTTTCCTGGTGGTCACCCATGGCCTTCCAGAATGGGGAAGCTGTTTACCTTTGTTTCCCTCATTTCTGCTCCAAGAAGGTAGATCCAAGTGTCTATTAATTATGTATTTCCAGAGGCCAGCGCACAGATTCTCAGTATCCAATAAATCAATGGATGTCATCCACACACCCTTCTCTTCATTCAGTGGTCATCCCCATTTCTGGGCCACGTATTCTGCCACCATAGCTAGACATGATATAAGCTCTTAGGCTTGTTTCCTTACCTTGAAATTAGCTGTTTTCTCTGCCTGAGTGCACGTTATCTCCCCTATTTACCACAGGACCAGAGACATGGCTCTAGGACCATCTGCACCCAGGTAGGCCTTCCAGCAGCCCAGTTCTCCTCTTCTCAATACACAGAGGGCCCACCTCCCCAATGCCCTTCCATCTCCTTCTTTGGTTACACATACCCATCTCTCTTATGAGAGTGTTTTGTAACTTTCACAAGCCAAAAGTGAGTACTGGGGCCTCAAAGCGAACTAGAGGGCAACCATTGTATTAAAAAAAATGACATTGATGCTCAATTTTACTCCATTATTGCAATGTTAAATATAATACGTTGCTAGATTTTCTGAGTTTTTATTTAATGGAATTTGAGTTTTTAAGTTTTAATGCCAATGACTCTTTCAAAGTTTTAAAGACATACTACAACCCAGATTTGACACCAGGATGGCCATTATTTCAGAACTGACCACTCAATGATATGCTTATTGTCTGTGAAATTATGTTTTAGTTAATACATTATAGTGCTTTATAGATTGCTCATTACTTTCACGATTTTATATAAGTCTTGTAAAAACCCTGTAGAAGTATTGTTATCCCTGTTTCGCAGAGCAGGAAATTGAAACTCATGAATGTTATGTGACTTGTCTGAGACTACACAGCAAGAAAGTAGCAGAACTTGGACACATTCTCCAGTCTTGACACCCGTGGGCCTTCCTGTGGACTGTATTGTCTTATCTTTCTCTCCCTGGATACGGTACATGTAGTCCCCTATCTGATTCTTTACTGTTTTCCTCACAATAAATAATAAGTGCCCAATGCATGTTTGTTTGCGTGAAAGAAAAAAAATGTATAGATTTAGTCAGAGGTGGAAAAATAATCAACACAGATTATATTTCCTTTTTTTATCAACCAACTATTTGTGTTGTAATGTTCATGACTATATTCTGTGATGTAGGAATCCATCATCAGAGACTCAAGGGGTGGGCGTGGGTTAAGGGGAAGGGAGGGGCATGGGAATGGGAAAGACAGTAGAATGAATCAGACGTATCCTTCCTATATTCATAAATGAATGCATGACCAGTGAAGCTCCACATCATGTACAACCACAAGAATGGGATCCTAATTAGAATAAGTTACGCTCCATGTATGTATCATATGCCATAACTAAAAAGAACAAATTTAAAAAATTAAAAAAAGAAAAAAAACTAAGAAATGTAATTTTTGATTGCCCAAATAGCTCCTATTCTTTCTAGGCAATGATTCTCTAATGTAATTTGTATTTTTGTGACTTAATTGGTCTTCAGAAAAGGCAACGTGCCTATTTTTAAGGAAGAAAGTGTCTTTGGTGCTATCTTTGGTGCATGATGCCAGGAGCTACTTCCAATCCCTTCCCCAGGAGAGGCCCTGTGTCCTAAGGAGTCGGCCCCGCTCCCAGCTTTCTTTCTTGCCCCGTGGGGTCCAGAAGGGCTTCCCCCTTTATATTTTGTAGACCCTTGGAGGCATCCTCAGATGAAGTGGTCCTTACTTCAGGTTGCACATTCCGGTGCCCAAAGCCTAGAATCAAGAGTTGGCTGCTTTGATTCCAGGAATTTCACCAAGCGCAGGGGCCTCTGGGAAGAAACCAGAGATGCAGTGCCCTAGGACTTCAGCCCACATCTCAGAAGGGGCCTAGCAACACCAGTTGTAAGGAGTGAGATGTGGATTGGTTGGTCCCTGTGGAGTCAGAAGACAGGGGGTGTGAGATCCATCATGGCAGACTGTCCTTGACTACTGGGAAGAGATTGCTGCCTCCCTTGTGCTTACCTTGTCCATATTCCCTGTGGAGTAACTCTGTGGGATCTTCTCTTAAAGAGATCTGAGAGGGACTTCTATTATAATTTTATCCAACTGAAGAGTTGACAGAAAAATACTAAGACCATGGATTTAAGATAACTTAGGCCTCTGGGATTTTCCTATCTGCTATTATTATTTTGAAATTCAAATAAAAATTCAAAATCCCATTTTCTCCTACTCAAGACTATAGACATCAAGAGAACCATGGAACAACCTAAGGTTGTACCATTAGGACCAAGGGTTTGCTTTTAGCACATATTGCAAAACCTCAGATTTTGGTTTTCCATTTTGCACTCCACGTGCAAGGTGATATTCAAGATAAGGCCCATTGAACCAGGGCAAGATAATAGCATTGGCATGACACTCACTGGAGAAACCTGAAAATGTTAGTCATTTATATACTCAAGTAAAATAAAAATGATTTGCTACTTCAATGCATTTTGTCATGGCAATGGTTTGGTATGCTAGGTTTTCTTATAACAAGGAATAGCTATATCTTTTAATAAAGCTATGTCTTTTAATCGGCTCATGCCGATTAAAAAACCCTAAACAAAACAAAAGTAGAACAAACCCCTTCTTCCCCACAAAATCCTACTGCTGATGCCCACAGAATGTAAATGGTTCTTCTCCAAAAGTCTTCTTTCTCATTAGCTGGCAAGAGGTACAGATCACCCCTCACTTTCCTCCTCCATGTCCCCCACCGGAATCTTCACACATCTTTGTAGAGACAGAGAGGTAAGATGGAAAGAGTCCTCATACTTCTTAGTGGTGTGATTTGGGGGAATTTCCTTGTCTCCTGTGAGGGTATGTTTTACATTAATCGATGGAGACAAAGGATATCCACAGCACAAGTTGTGAGGATTGAAAGAATGTGAAATTCATCACCAGGTGGATGCCATTACTTAATTTGAAGTCTGCCTTTGCTGTCTGCCACTTGGGTTCTTGCTGTACTTCTTTTCCCAGAGTCCCTTTCTGTAATCTCCCAACACACCTCTGAAAGGCCTCTCTTCACTGATAATGACCATGATTTCCCTAGAAGTAGGGGTAGAGAAATTCTCCCATCCTTGAATTCCTAAGTGGGCCATCTGGATGAACCTTAACCTTCAGTGGGTTTCTGTTTCCTGTTACTCTAGATGTGAAGCAGAGTACGGAAGGCCAAAGAGTCCAGAAATCAATAGACAGCACATGAAAGGAGGTGGGAGATGATCCAATGATTGGGGACATAAGCCCTGATGCTTGGACTTTCATTCCAGCTCTGCTACTTAATATCTGTGAGGTCTTGGGTGAGTCATTTCTCCTTATGGATTTCAATTTATTTACCTATAAAAATGGAGATAGCAATATGCTCATCTCATGAAGCTATTGTGAAGATTATTTTAGCTGATGCATGTGAAGCACTTAGGAATCCCCCATGGTCAGTGCTATCACCACTGTCATTGCTATTGTCCCTGTTGCTCAAATAGATCAGCATTTGATGTGTGTTCTGCTAGACTCAGTGGATGCAGCATGAATAAAACAGAGTTGGCAGTCAACTTGATTGTCTGGAATTGGGCACATGTGTGAATGAGTGCATGGTAAATGTTTAATAATTACATCAGAACAAAAATAGATATACAACAAAGAATCGGGCAATAAAATTTTAGAAAACCTGGGCCAGGACATTCAAAAGCTTTTATTCTGGTTTCCTTGACTCTGGTCTGAGCCCAGGAAATTCTTCCATATGTGACGCATACATCTGTCTTCATGAGATGCTGCTTAGATCAGTTTATGCCTCCCCATACTTCCAATTGCACTTGGTTACCTAATGAAAACACCTAAAATGGCAGGATGTGGTATTCAAGTTTCCTTGCCATCTGGCTTCAATTTTTCTGTGCTGCCTCACTTCTTGCAGGGCTCTTGCCAAGTAATTCTAGTTGCAGATTTTGCTGATTTCTACCCCTGAACTTTGCCTGTACATTCATGTTTCTTAGAGAGGCCTTTCACTCCTGTCTTGACACATCCCTAAAGGTCAAGCTCAGTCTCATCTCCTCCATGAAGCCTTTCTTGGTTTATAATGGTCTAGCTGCTTATTGCTTCCTGTTCCAAGAAGATGGTATTCACATTGCTAGGTTTGTGCCTCTTGCCTCCCTCCTCTGGACCTCAAGCTGCTTTTAGGTGAGTTGTCAGAGATTGGATAGAAAGAGTAGATACCAGGGAAAGGAGGAAATTACTCTCAGGGAAAGGAAAAGTGAAAGGGTGATGATATTTGGGAGGGGAGAAGAAAGCAAAAAGAGGCTCAGTAGGCTTATTACATATTCTTCTCTCATGTAATAACCTTTGCAACAGTTCACTCTAAAGAGCCAAGGATCCAGATAGCCAATCAGCAGCCCAGACAAGCAGAGTGGATTTCAGTGTGCAAACCTGTAAGACGTGCCACCCTGGCAGAGGGTAAAGTGGTTTCGTATAATTGAATGGGAGGTGTTCCTGCCCCTGCCCTGTGATAAGATGTTCATGTAGGAGGGGTGGCTCTGAGTGGAACATGAGCTCTCAGGAGAGGGAGGCAAGAGGTGCAAACAGCATGGTGGAAGACAGTGGTGCGAAAACTATCTTCATGGAACATGAGAAGGGAGACCATCCTAATTACCATCTTGCCTGAAAGATTCTGGTGTATGCCTGTTGTTCCATTGTGATTATTCTTAGCATCTGTTACTCTTAAGTATCTTGGTTTGGATGAGTTGTATGTTCACCCTAGAGTGAAGGCAGCCTGTTCCACAATGTTCTGAGGTGTGTGGAAGACTTATAGATTGAATCCTATGTGTGAGGTGTGGCCTATTTATACCCACATCCCTATCCCCCCCATCTCCCAAGATTCAATGGAGGTAAACCGCAGTGTAGAAGGAAAATAGAGTTGCTGTAGCTAAGATAGAGGGTATCTGTTATGGTTTGGATATGAGGTAGACCCCCAAAGCTCATGCGAGACAATGCAAGAAATTTCAGAGGTGAGATAATTAGATCATGAGAGTTTAACTGAATCAGTGGATTAATCCACTAATTTGGATTAACTGGATGGTATCTGTAGGTAGATAGGGTGAAACTGGAAGAGGTTGGTCACCAGGAGCATGTCTTTGGGAATACGTTTTGTCCCTGGTGAGGCAAGCTTGGATTCTCCCTACTTCTTGATTGTCATAACTCTCTTCCATGATGTTCTACCTCACCTTGGGCCCAGGGCTATGGAATAGGCCATGTAAGGGTTGAGACTTCTGAATCTGTGAACCAAAATAAATTTTTCTTCCTCTACATTGTTATTATCAGATCTTTTGGTCACAGAGACAAAAAAAAAGTTGATTAAAACAATATGCTGAGAACAAGATAACCCCCAAATTTTCTGTGATATGGCATAGAATAGGCTCAATGTTTCATTTACATTTCATTGTTTCTGCAAGCCAATTAAATTTCTTATAATTTTGATGTGGGAGGGTTCGTCCTACATTGCAGATACTTCCAAAACTGTCTAGGAAAGGACAGTTCATCATCCATAATATTTCTTGCACTTATCCTTGGATGAGTCATATAAAAATCACACCAACTGGGTGGGAACTCATATAGTATTTTACCTTCATACATGTTATTTTCTTTATTCTCAGCAACTCTACTGGAAATGTTTTGCATGTGAGAGAACAAATGTTTTGCATGTGAGAGGGTTAATGACTTGAAAAGGACACATTGCTAAAAGGTAGGGGTAGGAATGGGCCCCAGCATCCATTCACCTGGTTCTCAACCTCCTGTGCGTTGGCTGTAATGCACTGTAGGTAGAAATGAATGGCTGTGGGGACACATAACTCCTCAGGTTGGGAGTTGAGCTCCGTGTTCATTGAGTCTCACTGATGTGCAGATCCCTTGCTGCTCTTCCTGCATCCACTTATTCTTTCTCAAGACCTGATACATGCCTCAGCCAATTTTATCTGAATTTGTCACCTCCTTCCCCCTCCAAGAAAAAGCAGTTCAGTAGGTTCACAATGGACTTGGTGTGAAGAAAGAAAGCATTAAAGTAGCTTGCAGAGACATGATTTGGCATAACACCACACTGCCAGCCTGCCTCAGGACTTCTGCTGTAGAGTCCCCCCAACATGTAAAGTTCCCATCTACTTAACATCATCAGATCTCAACCTGAGCCACCCTCTTTCAGGAACCTTCCATGAGCCATTTCAAACAGTCCAGGTCTCAACAGACCCTAAACTTTGCTGCTCATCACTATTGCAATTTTACTCTCATTGGCGTAATTATTGGATTGACATCTAACTTTATGTTAAATTAACCTCCATGAAGGCAAGCCATTATTTTATTTTTTGTCTCACTTTATCCTTAACATCTAGCTATTGTGGTAGATGTTCAATGAATTATTGTTGAATGAAACTTCTTTGCTACCCAATGACCATATGTTACTACTTAAATAAAAATTAGTTAAAATTAAATATTTAGTTCCTTGGTCACATGAGCCATATTGCATGTATTAAAGAGCCATGTGTGAACACCCCTGCTTGGACAATACTGTTATAGACTCTTTTCATAGTCAAATAAAGCTTTGTTGACAATGCTCCTCCAGATATTTGCATCAGTCATGCTTAATAAGGTCAATGATTAGATTTTTCTTAAAAAATTTTAGACATTATGGTTGTCAGAATACCTGACAAGAACAATTAGGGAAGGAAAAATTTATTTTGAACTCATTTAAGTTATTTTCATTCATAGTAACCTTATTATGATTCTTTATTTCAATATTTTCATTTATTTATTCAATTCATGGTCAGCCGACTCCAGAGCTCTGGGTCTGAGGTGAGAAAGAACGGTGGAAGGGTGTGGTGGGGGGAAGCTTAGCAGCTCATGGAAGACAAGAAACAGAGCAGATGCGGGGGCAAGGTCATGGATAGATGCAGATGTCCCCATACGCCTGTCTATTGTTACCTACCCAGTAGTCCAATCAAATTATTAATTTATCAAATGGATTAATCCACTGAAGAGGTTGCGCCCATTTACTCATTTCGCCTCTGAAGGTTCCTGCATTGCCTAATACATAAACTTTTCTGGAGACAGTAAAGGTCCAAACCATAAAACAGAGATGCTGAGCAGCTGGCTTGAGGGCTCCTAGGGAGTAGGTTCCATAAACAGAAGAAATCTGAAAATGAACCATCTAAAAATTTTAGGTGGATTTTTCACTTACTCATTCTCCTTCAACAAGCAGTTATTGAGCACCTTCTGTATACTGCTGTGGCTATGTGTAAGCAATCAGTCTTCCTGAATTTTTCCATTTTCCTTTTAGAGAGACAATATAGCTTGATGATGGAGAATACAGACTTTAAAACCAGGCAGACTTGCATTCAAATATTGTTTATGCTGCTCATTCCTTTGTGTGTGTGTGTCTGGGTAAGATATTGAAGTTCTCTGAGCTTCTATATCACCTGTAATAAATGGAGATAAAAGTAGTATTTACCTGATAGGATTGTTGTGAAGATTAAATGAGACGATCTAAGTCATTTTCATTCATAGTAACCTTATTATGATTCTTTATTTCACTGTTGATTGAGATCGGGGTTAGCATTTTATACTTTCTTGTATGTTTTATCTTTCAAATTGTGATAAAAGCATACAGACAGTTTGTCTTTTTGAAATAAATCAGGTTGCCTGGTTCCTATGTTCCCATTAAATTTCAGCGGGTAACATCAAGATAGACCTTCTCAAGGGTTGGAGGCTATTTGCCACCAACTTCCTTGCCTCAGTTTTTCCTCCTGTGCAGTAAAAGCAGAGTGATTGTGACCTTCCAGAAGGTGCAGGAGGCTGGCTTAGCTCGCAGCTAGAAGTGATGGGGATCTAATTGCATCTCTACTTCAGGATGCTTGAAGAACACAGGAAGATGCAGGAGGCAGTTTTCTCATGAGGCCTCCGAGGCCTTCTGGGTAAGACGGTGAGCTGCCTTTACCACGGCCACTCAGACTGGAGGACGTTGAGAATTCAGTATTCTCATTCAGTCTTTGAGCTTTTGCTGAGAACCATGTGGGAGGCTCTATGCTAGGAACTGCAGACTTAGAAATGAGTGAGAAATGGGTCCTGTCTTTAAGGAGACCACAGTGTGATTAGGGAGGAAGGTGATTAGAGAATTCTTCCTGGAGGACATTCCACCAGCTCTGTTCTGGTGAAAAAGTAAGACATAGAGAAGAGGAGCATTATGCTTTGGATATGAAGTATCCCCCCAAAGTTCCTGTGTTAGTGCAGGAATGTTCAGAGATGAAATGACTAGATTAGGAGAGCGATAACCTAATCAGTGGATGGATCATCTAATGGATTGATAATTTGAAAGGCCTACTGTACTGGCTGGTAACAGTAAGCATTTGAGGCATGGCTAAAAGAAATAGGTGTCTGGGGTATGTCCTTGGAGATTGTATCTTATCTCCCTGGTTCCTCTTTCTCTCTTTCTGCCTCTGGACCAACATAAACAGAGCAATAGTCCTCCACTACATCCTTCCACCTTGATGCACTGCCTCACCTGGGGCTCAGAACCATGGAAACAATCATCCATGGACTGAACCTCTGAATCCATGAGCCAAAATAAACTTTTCCTTTTCTAAGTTGTTCTTGTCAGGTATTTTGGTCACAGGAATGTAAAGCTGACTAACATAAGGAGGAAGTCTGGATCATATTCATGGAGATGAGAAAGAAAATGAGAGAGAGAGAGAGAGAGAGAGAGAGAGAGAGAGAGAGTTGGAAGATGGTAGCAGGTAGTAGGCAGATGGTGGTAGAAGTTGGGGCTACACAGGCAGGAAAGGGTGTCATTATGGAAGACTTTTAAACCAAACAAAAAAGCTTGAGCTGATGGCCATAGAGAGTCACAGAAGTATTTTAGCAGTGGGTGACATGAGAGAAACACAATAAGTGTTTCAGACAGACCGCTCTTGTATGCACAGAATCAATTCCAATTGGACAAGAATTGAGGCAGGGAGAACTGATGGGTGGGGGGGCTGACAGAGTGATCCAGGTAAGAAGTGATATTGGCTTGAACTGAATGACAACAGGAAAAAAGACATACAATGCAGAGATCTTAGTGGGCAGAATGGATAAGTTTTGTTAGACAATTGTGTAAGCTTGGTGAGGCAGCCAGGAGAATTGATCCTTACCTCAGATTTTTGGCTTGGGAAGAAATTGAGGAGAAGGAGGAAGAAAGAGGATGGGTTAAGCTCTAGATTGGAGGTAGGGGGAAGGGGGAGATGAGATCCAGGGAAGGAGTGCAGAAGGGTGTGAGAGGCAGCCATGTGGGGATGAGCATTCAGCAGATGTTTGTCCTGATCTGGGGAATGGAAGAGGGAGCAAAATGCCATTATCATTAGGTGGTAGCTAAAACCATGGGAATGTTGGCATTTGTTTATTAAAATAAATAATAACTGAATGAATAAATAAAGGGAGAAAAGAAGTCACTCAGGAAGCAGAGGGAAGATGGAATAGGACTTAGGGTGGGACTCGTTTTCTTGTACAGTAACCAAACCATAAACATCCCCCAGTGAGGATTCCTCAGTCTGGTATGTCAAGCTTAAAATGGGAAAACTCTCTGGGAAGCTGCCAACATTATCAAATTCAATCCTCTAAAGACTGGGAGATTTTTGTAAATGCTCTATTGTGCTATCATTATAGTTGAGTTGAGTTGGAGCATGTGATGGTTTAGATATTAGGTGTCTCCCAAAAGCTTATGTGTGACACAAAGCAAGAAAGCTTAGAGGTGAAATGATTGGGTTATGAGCACCTTAACCTACTTAATGTGTTAATCCACTGATCGGGATTAACTGGGTAGTCACTGTGGCTGGAGGAAGTGGGTAACTGGGGATGTGACTTTGGGGTTGTAGATTTTGTCCCTGGGGAGAAGAGGTTCTCTCTGCTTCCTGGGGGCCATGTTCTCATGGTTTTCCTCTGCCACACCCTTCCACCAGGATGTTTTGCCTCCTCTTGGATCCAAAGCAATGGAGACTGCTATCTGTGGAATAAGACCTCTGAAACTGGGAGCCCCCAAATAAACTTTTCCTCCTCTAAAACTGTTCTCGTCAGGTCTTTGGGTCACAGCAGTGGCAAAGCTGGGTAACAGAGAGCATGCTGAGTCTCGGCGATTGTATCATCTGATGGTCAAACCATCAAAGGTGGTAAAACGGAAGAGAGTGTGGGTCTTGGTGATGATCTGGTGTGAACACACCTACAGAATGTGAAGCCCACTTCCTCAGAAGTACTCACCTGCTCCACAGATGAGCCCATTCTTCTCAAGTCTGAAGATTCGGATCTTAATATATTTGTAGTCTTTTGACTAGCTCTTGGCAAGATGCTTAGAAGCAGTACAAAATTTCCCCGTAAAATGTGATCCATTTGCCAGTTTTATATCTGAGAAGGAAGACTTGTGTATATACTACTAGAAATCTCAGCTCAACCTACACAGTCCTAATCTCTATGCTCCTTTCACCTCCCAAATACCAGGTTGGTGTCAGAATGGGTAGAGGATGAGCAGGAAAATTCTCTGGTCAGTCCTGTTGGGACACCACCCCAGAGCCGATTGCATATTCTGCCTTTGCTGCAGGCTGAGCTACTCTTTCGCATGAATAGGACTTAAGTGCATGCCAGGAGTCTAAATTATGCAACGGAGACCATCATTGTGTCTCAGAGAGGAGAATTCGGTCTTAAATGATGGGGCCAGAAGTCACACTTGGAGTTTCCAATTGTTCTGTCTTTCACTCCTGAAAAAGCTTGCTGCTTTTGTAAGGCGCTATCTCCAAAAGCAAACTACACTAGAATTTTTTTTTTCTTTTTTCTTTTTTTTTTTTCTTTTTTTTTAGCTTAACAAGAATGCTCTTTGGTAACTCTAAAGAACATGAAAAATAAGAGGGGAAAAAAAGTAAAGGGCTTTCAGTGGGGTTTCCACACTTGTTTTCGACACGATGAAGTTAATGCATGTCCAGGTGTGTGCACAAATCAGAGTGGCTAGTGTGGGCTGATGTTTAGTTTTCTGCAACTTTAAGGGATTCAGAGAAAGGAATGAGGTTCTGAATCTCTTGCGAATTCAGGTATTGCTGGGAAGGGGCTAGGTTTCTACTCCTAGGAGGGTCTGAGGATCCTCTTTACAGGAACCAGTAACTCAACAAACCTTTTTTTTTTTTTAAATTTATTAAACATATTTTTAGATGTTGATTGACCTTTATTTTATTCATTTATTTATATATAGTGCTGAGGATTGAACCCAGTACCTCACACATGCCAGGCAAGTGCTCTACCACTAAGCCACAACCCTAGTCCTCAACAAACCTTCTAACAGCTAGTCCCCCGACTGTGTTTCATCTTGTCCAAGCTATGGAGACTATCAGTTACATGGGGCAGGAAATGAGAAGGGAACTGTTGTTAAAAGAAGAAAGTCAAGCTGCACACCTTGGTCCAGAAGTAGCAAATTATTGAGTGTATTTTTGTATAATAGACCTGTGTCGGTGCTTTATAACCTATAATATAGTTATTATTATTCTCCCTATTTTATACATGAGGAAAATGAGGTACAGGAAAATTGCATCTTTTGCTCAAATTCACACATCTAGTCAGTGGAAAAGAAGGGGCTTGAATCCAGATCCATCTGACTGAAAGCCTGGGCTCCTACCTTCTATATTATACTAGAAGAGAGAAGAGGAGGGTGATGTGGAATGGAGCCTGATTCCATGCTACTTAGATGGTCTGGACTCCCAGAACTGAGCAGGCTCTAGGGGACCACTTGCAGGGGATCTGAATGAACTGAAAACACCATCAGAGAACTAGATTTGCTCCATGGGGCCTGGCAAGGGATTGACAGCCAAGGATGCTCTGTAGCTGACTTGAGTGAACAACATGGGGGAATATTCTGCTCCCTAAACCTGCATCCCTATTCTTGCTTGAGTGTGGTGATTATGGAGAACGGGATAGAGACCAGAACAAGGCCAACATGGGTGATACTGTGTGGTACATCAGTAGGCACAGGAACAGCAAGTCTAGGCCTTGCATTCAGTGTGACTCTTTGGGCTGGGCACTAGGAATTTTGTGGAGGAAAACGTTTTCCACTTGCTTGGTGAGCGGGGATTGGCCTTGGTGTTCCTCAGACATACCACCCTGTTCCCACCTCCCAGCCTTGTTTGAACTCTACCCAGAATCCCACCAGCAGAGATCCTCCTGGCTTCCAGGTGTTGGTTTCAGTGTCATCTCTTCAGCGAGGCAAGTCTAATCAAATTAACAGCCTTTCCCCATGAGCCTGCTCTCACCTGTCTGCGGCATAACTCTGCTTGATGTTCCCATAGCACAGGATTATCTTGTTCCATTTATTTACCACATTTGTTTAGTATCTCTCTTCTTCCATTGAAAGGTGGGATTCCCTGTTTCAGAGACCTCATTTGTTTTGATCAGGACTGTACCCTAGTGCTCAGAACGGTACCTCCTTTAGTAAATGCTCTGCAAATCCTTCTTGAATTAGTGGACGGATGGATGAGTCCACGAGTAGACTCTGGCTGGTTGTTACTGTCATTATGACCTGTTGTGCTACCTCATCCTCAAGGGGTGGAAGAAATATGTGTTCTTAGTAGTCTGAGGTTCAGATAACCTACTCAGAAATGGATTGAAAGGAAAAAATAATCTTCAAAGAAAGCACCTTCCATGGGCTGTGATCATCACACCTGATAAATCATGGAGCTGCTTCAAATATAGAAATGTAGGCATAGGCTATATAGCTGGTCAGGGCAGGGAGAAGAGGTGTGTCCTTGGGCTCTTACTTCTATGCATTATCAGTGCAAAAGGAAGGCTAGGGATGGAGGCCAAGCACAGTTCTAAGTATCTCATTATTGTTGCTATTTTGCAAACCTGTCATTGAAAAGTTTGATAATTTGCACAAAGTAAATTCATGAAAAATGTAACAGGCTAGGTCCAAAATTCCGTGCTCCCAATCACTGGAATATAAATCTATTTTCCAGAAGAGGTGACATAGAAAATCTCAGAGGCGGTATCAATGGACCTGCTACTATCAGGATGTGGGGAGATGGTGAGGAGGGCCTTGTCGGTCCAGAGTATCTGCCTGTGCTAAAGCCTGCTCTTTCTCTCTTCCTATCTCCTGGCATTCTTTCTGATCTGTCTGCAATTCACACATTCTTGGAAATGTTGCTGCCTCTGATTTCTGAGTAAATGGCACAGCCGAGACTGGAGTAAACAGGATTCATGTAGGCCATTGCTTCTATCTTTGAGCCAGTCTATCTTTGCCATTTCTGAGAGCCATATAATTTTAAGGTTTTGCAGTTTGAAAAGTGCATGGTCCAGTGGTCCAGTCTGGAGTTTCTGTTCAGTGAGTTTGGAGATAGTGACCACTGAATGGGTACTGGTCATGGGCACCTATTTGCATTTCATCTATAACAATTAAATAGCCTCTCAGAAGCCTCTGGGTGCTGATGGGCTCACACCCCCATTGCCATGTAATCACATCTAATCCCATTGAGCTCTGCTCAAAATAGCCATAATTGGTGGTTTTATCCGAATCAATAAAGACAGCTTCTACATATTGATTATCATCCAGGGTATAAAATCATCATCAGTTACCTGGAAAAGAGAGAAGCAGCCTGCCAAGGGAAAAGGTCAGATATTCCATCTGAACAGGGGAGGGAAGGGGGAGGCGGAACCAGTGAGTTTTAAGGTAATAGTATCAAATTACCTGAAAATGCACACAGTATATTCTTGTAATTTGCAACAACAGAGAGCCCAGAAATAGGTCAATCATTTAAGTGAGTCTTCAAGTCTTTTCTCTGTGATACACCGAGCTGGCTGGCATTAGTAGTCTTAAAGGGACTGGAGCTAACCAAGACATAGGGTCACAGGCCCCTTACTTCTACATTTTATAACCCAGCTATGATATAATTTCACCCCAAGAGATGGCTCAAGCTGATTTATTTTAGCTGATTAATGATCAACAGAGATTCGCAGCCACTGTCATGAGTGATTATGGGAAAATATACAAGGAAGGAGTGAATTTAAAATAATTCAATACTAAAAGTAGAAAACACAATAAAAGAAAGATATCCGTGTTATGGCTTAGATATTAAGTGTCCCCTGAAAGCTTACATATGAGATAATGCTAGAATATTCAGAGGTGAAATAATAGGGTTACAAAAGCATTAACTAATCAGTGCTTTAATCTGCATATAGGGATTAATTGGCTGCTAACTCTAGGCAGGTAAGGTGGGACTGGAGAAGCGGGTCATTGAGTGTGCCTTTGGGGTTTATTTATTATTTATTTATTTATTTACTTATTTGTCCCTGGTGAAGAATGCACCCTCCTTTCTGATTGTCATGTCCTCACCTACTTTCCTTCTCCACACCTTTCCACCAAGATGATTTGTTTCACCTAGGGTCCAGAGGAATGGAGTTGGCCATCCATGGACTGAGACCTCTGAAACTGTGAGCTCCAAATAAGCTTTTCCTCCTATAGAATTGTTTTTGTCAGGTCTTTTGGTCACAGTGATAAAAAAAATCAAAAACTCACTAAAACAATCCACTCACAATATTGTTACTCCAACCTGTTAAGACTTGGTCTTAGGCACTTGCTGAGATCAGTTTCCTCTTCTGTTAAAAGGAGATGGCATTAGTGGCAACTTATATTATATGGGGATTTTTATGAAGAATATATGTGAATATAGCATTTTTCAATTACATATATAATATGTATTATGTAACATATGTAATAGAAACTCAAAAGATAACCATAGAGTTTGATTTTTAAAAATGTATTTATAAGAGTTTACCTAAAGTTGTTATCCATATGATACAGCATTTTTACATAGCTATGATTATTACAGAAATATCATTGTGTATATCTGTATCTTTTTCCATCCTGGTTCTTTCTTCATAAACATGCCGTTTTCAGAACTGCATAAAATTTTGGTGAATGCATATTTACTTCGTTCATCTTCTACTGTGAAATATTCTTTCTGTGACAGATAATATTCCAATGAATGTTTCTGGCCCATAAATTATTCTTTCTTTTGGATTATTTTCTCAATATAATGTGGGAAAGTAGGGTTTTAGGTCAGAGTTTTTGTGATAGTGCAGTTGGTGGAAGTAGACAGGCTTTTAACTTGGCAGGAAAAGCATCTGAATGATTTTTTCCTATAGGGGTAACTATCCGAGCTGCAAGAGCATTAGATGGAAAAATCAGTTTCCATTTTATGGTCGAAAAAAACTACGAATATGGAGAGGATATTTAACAATAGACAAATAAAACAGTTAAGGAATAGACTAACAGCCGTCACCTATCACAGGTGTGCATTGAGGCACTGTAGGCTTGCCATCTCTATTCTTGGTGTGTTTTGGTCAGCACAGCTGCACTGTGACAGTGGAAGAGAGACCATGATGCTGAAGGGAGGGAGTAGGGGTGTGTAGCTTGATGGAATAGAATCTGTAAATGACTGGCACTTAATAAGATTCACTGTGGCACACTCATCCATGATCCCTGGGTTTTCATTTCTGAAATTTTAAGATGCAAGTGTCTCCATCCTATTCGATGATTGTGTAGGATCTCTCCTAAATAAACATTTTTACTTCCATGTTCTCTTTCATGGGGGTAGAAAGAGGGGGTAGATTTTAACCTTCACTTTCTAGATTTAATTTAACTTAATCTTTATGGTTATAATTTTGAATAGGTTCCTGGGGAAATTTATGAAGTATGACTGTATTTTTAATGCATTGTCATAGCAAATAATAAACACTAAAACCATCAGGAAAAAGAATGGAATAAAATGGAAAAATCGAAAGGCTAATTTTTTCTTTTCCTTGTATTTTTTTTCCCTCCATCATTCTTCAAAGTCACAGGTTTGATTGCATTTGTTTTCATAAACTTAAGTGTTCCCCAATGGTGGTATTCCATATGAGCCTGAAAAGTCTATAGTATTATAAATACATGTTTACCAAGGAGTGGAACAGTGCTGGAGCTGCTGGATTGCTGCTTCTGGGCCCCCAAATTTCCATCATTAGTCCCATCTTTTCTCACTCCACACTTTCTCTGGGCTAGAGATTTATTCCCATGATTTCAGTTTTACTCTATATAGATGATTCTAGTACCCATCTTCTAGCCAAAACCTCTCTCAAATTCCAGACTGGGAGCGTCTACCTGCCATGCCCAAGTGGATATTCCTTAGGCACTTCTAATTCCAGTCAAACTTTGTCCTTTTCCATATCTTACGCCCTGCTCCATCCTATCCCTACATGCATCCATCCATTTACTTCTCTTCTGTCTCTGAAGTTTCTATGAAGAGTTCATGTTCCATCATCTAACCAGTCACCCAACCAGACATGGGATTTATCTTCTCTCTTTCATTTCTCTTTGTCTGTTGCTCAATCAGTTACCAAGTTCATCCACTTTTATCTTCTAAGTGTTGCTGTGGTTTACCTGCTTCTCTCCTTTTCTGGTTTGTTCTCTTATCATTCCTGACCTGGGTTGGGACAACAGTTTCTTCAGTGACCTCTCTGCTTCCAGTCTTGATTCTTCTCAATCTATCTTTACTTTGTTTCCAATATTAGTTATAATTATAATACACAAATATGATCATCTTGTTTCCTTTCTTAAAACTTTCCATTGATTTCACACATGCTAAGAAGAAATATGCATGTGTTTGTGTAAAATGCATTAATAAACATAAGATGCTGATGAAACTCTTTCACTCACAAGTTCTTTCATGCTCTGCCCTGCCTACATTTCTAGCCATGCTTCCTATAATTTGTAACTCTCTACTTTATATACTAATAGTTCCACAAATACTTCATATTGCTTCATTTTTTTTTTTTCTGGAAAGCATTCCTCATTATCTTCATTTGGATAACTTTGAAACTCCACTGGGGATTCAGTTTTGGCATCATTTCTTTTTGCTCATTATTTCTAATTTATTTATTTTTTTCTGAAACATTACTATATGCCTGGAACTGCGGAAGGCACTGGGAACACAATGGCAAATTAGACCATCTCTGCCCTGAAGTATAGGTGAGGAAACAGACATGGAAACAAATGGATATCTTTCACTAAAAGAAAGGTTATAATAGAAGAGAGATGCAAGAAAATGGTGGATAGAAAAGAGAAAAAAAAATTGGAAAGTTTAATTGAAACAACTTTACTTGTGGAGGTTGGGCTTAAAGAAAAGGAATTCCAAACAAATGGAGCAATGTGTGTAAAACATGGAACTATGAAAGAGACTGGAAGGATGCAGCTATGGGTTGAATTTTGTCCCTCAAAATTTCATATATTGAGCTCCTAATTCCTAGTATCTCCGAAGGTAACTTTATTTGGAGACAAAGTCTTAGTGGATAGAATCAAGGAAAGACGAAATCATTAGGGCAGCCCCCATTCAGTGTGACTGGTGTCTGTCTCAGATCAGACATTTGTGTTGAAGATGAAAAGGAAACCAGTAAAGACAAGTCAACAATTTAGAAGTGAGTATTAGGAATGCCATTCTGATGGCTGCATAGATTAGACCAGAGGTACAGAAGCATGGAAGATGGTGGGTCACCAAGGTGGTCTGGCAATCACTCAGGTAGGAGGGGCTGAGTTTGGTTCAATGCAATGGCAGGGAAGTTGGGATGGAACACATATGAACATACTTTGAAGGAAAATTGGCAGCACTGATGAGTCAGCTGGATGCACAAGTGAATGTCTTGCCAAATTACTTTAATTGCATTTAACCTGAACCTACGCCTCCTAAAAGTGTAAAGAGACACAAATCAAAAGATAAGCTGAAAGCGACAATGACACATTTCCTTCCAAAGTGGCTTGATTCAGACTTTGGGGCACAATCCAGGCAATGGTAAGTCATAATCCTAATTCTTCAGGATAAGGAAGATTAGAGCTTAATAAAATTAATTATGTCTAAGCCCAATGAACAATGAAATGAAATGATTCAAGGACATCTCCAAGAGAATAGTAATTGAAAGAAACAAAACATCAATGGGTATTCATGCCTCTGGAGATGGAGTGCTGTGATGGCTAATGCTGTGTGTCAACTTGACTGGATCATGGATGCCCAGGTGTCTGGTTATTTCTGGGTGTGTCTGTGCAGGGTGTTTCCAGCAGAGAGCAGTATCTAAATCAGTGGACTGAGTGAAGTGGCTGCCCTCACCAATGTGGGTGGGCGTCACCCCATCTGTTGAGGGCTCAAATAGAACAAAAAGGTGGATAAAAAGGGGGATTCATCTGGTGCATCTGGTTCTCAGGCCGTTATACTACAGCATCAGCTTTTCTGCTTCTCTGGTTTGTAGAGGGCAGATTATTTCTCAGCTTCCATAGTCAACATGTGCCAACACCTTAAAATAAATCTCTCTCTCTCTCTCTCTCTCTCTCTGTGTGTCTATCTATCTATCTATCTATATCTATCTATCTATCTATCTATCTATCTATCTATCTATCTATCTATCTATATCTATCTATATACACACACACACACACATACACACACCTACCTCTTATTGGTTGTTTGTCTGGAAAAAACACACAACATAAATACTCTTCCTTTTCCCCCATTCCTTCCTCCCTTTAATTCTCCTTTCCTTTTTCTTTCTTTCAATAAGTCATTACTGAACTAAACTTTATGCTAGGTGCTACATTAAATGCTGAAGGTATGTAGAGTGAGAACAGACTAACATGCCTACCTACCAGAACCTTAGGATTCACTGGATGAAAGAGGTGTAAACCGTAATCTGTGATCTTATGGAATAAGCACTATGGGCACTCAGAGATGGCTGGGTTGCCAGCTCAACTTGAGGGAATGAGGAGAGACTTCCTGGACCCTGAGCTGGGTCCTGAAGAAAAGAGGGAAAGGCTCCAGGGCAGTGAGTGTGGGAAGCAGGGGAATGCAGACAACTGTCTGCTGAGTCAGGTGCTCAGGGCAGACAGGAGCCTGGGGAGGAAGTTGGAAGAGTAGCCTAGAAGACTGATCTTGCCAGACTGACCTCTTGCCACCAAATTCACTGGTTTGGTCCAAGGTCCAAGAAGAGGAAAGGATTTTCTGGTTTCTTTTCTCTTACTCATGCAACCTTTAAAAAATCCCAGTAAGATGATGGTTAAGTAAATAGATCTAAACTTGGAAAGCTTTCCTTGGGCAAAAAGTCCTAATCATAGATTGTTAAACTCTTGGGTCCACTGGGGAAAACTGAACCAACTTCTTTAAGACAGCATCCCACGGTAGAAAGACTGTGGGTCTGTCTTGGGGCTTACTGATCACTGGCTGAGCAAGCGGGTATGAATTGCTTTGAATTCCAAGCTTCTCTCTGCTTCTTAAAAAAGCACTCACACCCCTGACCTCAGTGAAGCTCCCTTTGAGAAAGCTATAGCCATTGCTGCCCCTGCTGGACCCAGGGCTTTAGCAGTGGAGTACATGTACAACGAGAGATGGGAGAAGGGGCTCTCCAGTCCCTCCAGAGCCACCAGCCAGAGCTGGAATGAAAGGTTTACATCTTCAGTGCAATGAAGAATTCAGCTCAGTGAAAGTACTCCAGTTGGTGGCCTCTGGTTGCAAAAGCACAATCCCAGGGCATGAAAAACCACAGACAGATGATCATAGGGCATTGGTGCAAGGAGGAAACTTGTAGATCATTGAGCCAAATGCCTTCATTGTTCAGAGGGGAAAAGCCAGACCTGGGGAGTTGAGGGGAGCTCAGTTAACCAAGCATCATTAAACACCTCATTACACCTTTATTAGGAGCCCTGGAGAAATCTGTTATTGGAAAAAACTCAACTTCACCTGAGCAACTGGCTTGGTTCTTCTCTTTTGGGCATGGAAAACCTAATTATAGATAGCATTGCTGAATGAGTTATAGAACACCCAGATAAAGCTGAATTTTAGATAAATAATAAATAAATTTTAGTATAAGTATATTTCAAATGTAGCCTATAGAATCCTAACATTATTGATTTTTATCAGAAGTTTAATGAGGCTTCCTGTTGTTGATGTTATTATTATTTATGTATCTGATGACTCCCAATTGTCTACCTCCCATCTTTGCTCTGACTATTAGGAAACTTAATGTCAAATATGCCATCACTGTTTTCTAACAAGCATGGTATGCATTTGGCTTTATTTTTCTTTTTTGTTTATTCTTTGTACCTTCTTTTCTTCATTAAAAAATTTGTTATAAATATCTCAGTAGTAAGCACTAAAACTTTGCTTGGGTCAAGAGCGATTGCTAAGGACTGGGAAGTGTTGGGGGAGGAATGAAGGGGGGAGAAGGAGGGTGGTTGGATAGATCAATACATATTTAATACATGTATGAAAATATCACAGAGAATTTCTTTAGTGTGTATAAGTAATATGTGCTAAAATCAGATTTAATTAAAATAAAGCTTTGCTTGGATATTGATTTAAAATAACAGCAACAACACAATTTTGAGTCCCTATGAAGAGCCAAACTTTAAACTAAGTCCTGCCGATGTAAATATGAGAAATATCTGCTGTCCAGTCTCAACGAGTCCTAGTCAGATGGAAAAGATAGTCACCATGTAAGTAGTCAAAATGCACAGAGATGAATGATGTGGGCCAATGTCACACAGCAGTCTCATGACAGAACTAAAATGTGTTTTGTTGCCTAATATCCCATGTAGTTGGCTAATCCACAAGCCTTTTCTTATACTTTCTACCTAATGCTTATGGGACCTTGCAAGTGGGCCTTCCTAGACACTGTTTACCCAGGAGTGTCATACCCTTTGGGGAAGTGGAAAATAGTTCTTCCTCTTAGTCAAATGTGATATGAATAGGTTCTACCAATCAGAGTACTTCTTTATCATGAATGGTCCATTCAGGATGTGGATATGACCCAAGCCAGGCCAGAGTCCTTCCCCTAGAATTTACAAATTGTAACAAGACAAAGGACAACGTCACCCTGGTGACAAAGATGAAGATGAAAATGTAAGGGACGGCCATGTCCCCTGCTGCCTGGAAGAAGCCAGGCTGAGCACACGGAGGGGACATGCAGGGAGCAGCAGAGTTCCTGCTACATTCCAGTCTCTAATATCAGCTATTTTCAAAATTCAGCTGCAAGTCTGCTAATTCCTTTTAGTCTAAAAAATTGAGTTGTGTTTCTGTCGCTTGCAACCGAAGGCTTTTGGCTCACAGAGGTAGTGTGAGTTGAATTTCCATGAGTAGTTTCCCAATCCCTGAGCCATAAAGGGATGCCAGGGTGAGCTTTTGGAATTCTGTGGCCTACAGCTTAGTTTACACAAAGCTGTTGATTCTGCCTCCAAACAATGTCAGAAGACTCGGCTAAAGACAGTATTTTCGAAACCTGCTTTCAAGATACCCTCAAAATGTTTTTGCTTATGATAGACTTGTATTTAGCAAAATCAAGAAACATTTCAGTGGGATGATGCTGAATAGCCAAGTCAACCTCAAAATCTCCAAATTAGCTTCTTGCTGCTGTTATAATTGACCTCGTTTTAAAGACAGGAAAATTAAAACCCAGAGAGGCAAAGTAGGCTATTCAAATTGGCACATATTTGGTTAAGTTTATCCTAGAATCTGTCTTGTCACTCAGAACATTGTTCTTCCCAAATGCTCTCTCTTAACAGCTGGATCTTTGATGTGGAAAGAAAACATTGATTGTGATGAACAAAAAAAAAAAAAAAAAAAAAAAAGAAAGAAAGAAAGAAAGAAAAAGAAAAAAAAAAACCTCTCAGGCTCTATGGTTGTTCAATGAAGTTAATCATTCATTTGGGAGAGGAAACCTTGAGGATGCTATCAGAAGTAATGTAAACTTAAACTTTCCCATTTTGGTTGAACATTATAATCACTTGTAAATACATTAAATAGTCTAAATTTTGGAGTCTCCTCCATCCCCACCAAAATCTACTGAGTCAGAATATTGGGAAGGTGGGTACCAGGATTTTCTATATTTTTGGTCCAAGGACTAGCATTTGGGACTACTGATGTAGATTTTTTAAAAACTATATCATCAGCTGTTTTATAAAAACACTTAACAAAAATGTCTCTTGATTTCATTGATATAAAATCAACACAACCATTTATATAATAAAGGTAGCCTGACTGTTTAAACAATGTTATTCTTTCAATCAAAGTTCTTTAATTCCTTATAAGTTACTGGTTTCTGTGTGAGTCAGATAAAAACTCAACCATCAAGGAACCTAGAGGGAGAGGTAACACATGCATATCCAAATGCTCATATTTCAATTACTCCTGTATGCATATTCAAATGAGATCATGATGTCACTACTACAGGTTATCCAGCTGGTTGTTGGCAGTGCCAGGATCATGGTCATCATAGTGCCCTTTCCACTATGCCAAGCATGCAGTGTGGGACTGAGTGATAGGAAAGGTTAGTATGTCACCTTCTCTTGGTTAAAAATTATTTGGAAGAAAGGTAAATCCAGAACTGAACCTTAACCAAGGTATACCTTCTCAATGCAGGGTGACAAATAACAAGAGAGAGGAGATAATCATGGAAGAGTGGGACTTGTTTTGGACAAATTTCATGTATAAAATATTCTCAACTGTAAAACTCAGCACTTAGACAAAAAGATTTCCAAAGTTTTTTCTAGCTTGGCTATTCCTAGCCGGGCTTGAAACAGGTTTTACAACCTGTTTTTGTAACCTGTTAACCTTGAAATATAAATAAATAAACACACACACATCTTATATATGTCTCTAAGTTTAATGACTGAAATACAGCCAGCCATGAATAATCATAGTCTACAAAATCTACATGGAGAGGCGAGGAAGCAGCTGTTAGATAAATGGAAAGGGTAGCGTTCTTCGATTGAGTCCTGATTCTTCACTTACTGTTTCAGGTGATGCTGAGAAAGTCACTTGATGCATTTGTGGAAACCTCCAGGACCTAATCAATTTCTTCCTTCCAAAAGAGGGGACTTAGCAGGAGACAGCATCATTTTCTGTGATATTGCAAACTGAAGACAGAGCACTGTATGATGAAGGCCACCTGGACACTTAGGGCTTGTTGTTTATTGTTTCCCCCTAGACCGCATGCCCCACGGGATCCAGAGTTGAGAGCATTCCCTGCCTCAAGCAGCAAGATAGGTTCATGCGTATTTCCTCTGTCATGCTGTATTTTTTTAAGTAAAAGAACAATTTTAAATATGGAAGTTGAGGGTTGTTTGTAATTCATTTTGACTGATGCTGTTGCACCTAATGCAATATTTAGCTGCTTTCCTTGTTTAGAAGTCTGAGAACAGCAGTGATCCTCAAAAATAGTCTTCATCTATTGTATTGCAAGATGGATGGAGAAAAAATTTTCCACACAGCAACAATGATTACATTTGAATTTAGATAGCACCTGTCTCTGGAAAACCTCAGAGAGACTTTTGAGAATATTTTTTCATTCCTCATTTTAAGAAGCCTGTAAGGCCAGTTGAAGAGGTTCTTCTTGTCATGTATTGAGTCAGACAGTGAGGCCCACACCTGGCCTCCTGATTTCCTAAAGTTTATCTAGTTAGTTGTTTCATGGCCAAAACCAAGGTCACCCCCGACCCAGGCACTAACGAACAGCACTGATTTATCGAGTCCCTGCAATTGGAACACATTAGCAACTTTCTAGTGAAAGCAAAGGCAAGAAAAGACCCTCGTCATCTGTTAAAATATCAGAGTCAATATTGAAGATAGAGAAGAGATTTACAAACATGGAAAACAGGAAATCCAGAAGGAAAACTCAACGTGTTAGATTGGAATTGGAAACACAGAAGTAAACTCATAGCATTGTTTATTTCAAATATGTAGAAATAAACATAGATGTGCATTCTGTATCTATGTATATGCCTATGTGTCAGTGTATTATATACACTCCTCTCTTTCTTCCCTTCACCTACTGAAAGGCACTGGAAAAAAAAATGTTATCTAGTAACACTGTAGACACTGAGATCCCATATCTTGCTTTCAAACTAGAATTTTCCATTAAAGGGAACCAAGGCCTCATGGAAAAAGGGTTGATTTCAAGGCTGGGGCAGGAGGAGTGGTAGATGAGCTCCAAATATTTTTTGGCAACAGAAAGTGGAAAGGTGCTATAAGAATATGGGAACAATTCAAAAGGAAATAGGAGTCAGGTTGAAGGGACTCCTACTGGCTAAATCTGGGCAAGTTTAAGCATTAAAATAAATAATGATTGTAACAGATTAGCTCCTGCTGCATAAAATAGTAATCCTTGAGTCCATATTGAGAAAAGAAAGAGGAGAGGGAAGAAATCAGGGTGGCAGAAAGGGAGGGAGAGACAGAGAGACACAGAGGGAGAGAAGTCTTAAGTCTTTCTTATAGTAAATGTCAATAAAAGATGTAGAGAGATGAGAAAGATAGAAAATCATCATTTGACAACCATCCTGGTGAAGGTTATCCCAGAAAGAAATTAATGGGTGATAAAGTAGGTGTGTAGAGTTTTGTTGAAGTATAGTATATTGGTTAGTTTGTGACTGTTATAAAATCAGTCACAGAGATAAAAAAAAAAAAATCTAGCAAAAAGCAATTCGACTAGATGCTCAAAGTTTGGCACCACTAGGGGTTGGATAGATGAATTTAGGTTCCTCACCATGAGATGCATTGGAAAGTGTGTGTGTGTGTGTGTGTGTGTGTGTGTCTCAGAGGAAAGGACACAAATATAACCAAAGGTTGGAATTGAGTAAAACCTGTGTAAAGAGGATATAGGAACTGTTTTTGCAACATTTCTGAAAGCTTAATATGTTAAAAATCAGAATTCATTTTATGAGATTAGATGAAAATATGCTCCAGTCCGAAGTACTTCCAATTCCCCCAGCACCTTCACCCCAAATATATGATTGAGAATGTTCTTTCCATATCAGTTATTTGGTTGTTTATTCAATGCACATTTTAATGCATTTAGTGCAAGGTACAAGGCAGAGCTCAGATAATAAGAAAGGCAGAAATAAGATATGAAGCTTAAAACTGAAGAGTCATGGGAGGCATCACAGGAAAGATGAGGTTTAAGGCAAGCCTTTAAAGTCAGACAAGATGTGGTCAGGTGCTCACTTTGGCAGCAAATACACCCAAACTGGAATGATATGGAGAAGATCACTAGGATCCTTATGCAATGAGGACATGCACATTTTTGAAACATTCCATAAAAATATGTGGTCAAGGAGAAGCAGGAAGAAGGCATTCAAGGGTTCAAGGGAGAAGAAGATGCAGTAAAAGACATGCAAGTGCAGAGCCAGGAAGAGTGTTTGCATCAGGACTATTTAAATTGCTAGTGACAGAATTTCATTCAAATCATTTCAGAAAACAAAAAGAGACCTTAATGGTACCTGTAAAGGGAAATTGCATGCTACGGTTTAGATATGAGATATCCCCCAAAACCCATGTGTGAGATAACACAAGAATGTTCAGAGTCGAAATGATTAGAGAGTGTCAACCTCCTCAGAGGATTAGTCCACTGATATGGGTTAATTGGGTGGTAATTGTTGGCTGGTAGGGTGTGGCTAGAGGAAGTAGGTCACTGGGGGCATGTCTCTGGGGTTTGTATTTTGTCCCTGTTCTATGGAGATCTCTCTGCCTCCTTTTTGCCATGTCCTGAGCTGCTTTCTTCCGCCATGCCGTTCTGTGTAAGTTCGGCTTCACCTCTGGCTCTGTGGCCAGCCAACCATGGACTGTACTTCTGAAACCGTGAGCCAAAGTAGGCTTGTCCACCTCTTTGTTGTTTTGTCAGGTCTTTTTGTCACAGTGTTGAAATACCTGACTAGAAGAGTGCATAAGCAGTGGAGCTTCAGGTATGGCTAGAACCAGGTACCTGAAGACAGGCTGTTAAAAATGGAGTCCCTCTTTATGACATTTGCTGGTAAATGGATAGATCTGGAGACTCTCACTCTAAACGAAATAAGTCAATCCCCCCAACCAAAGGTTGAATGTTCCCTCTGATATGTGATGTTAACCCAAAACAAGAGGGTCAGAAGGGAAGAAGAAAAGCTCAGTGGATTGGACAACAGGGAATGAAGGGAAGGGAGGTGACATAGGAAGAGGAAAGACAGGAGTGAATCTTGACATAACTTTCCTATGTACATATATGAATATAACACAGCGAATCCCACCATCAGGTACATCCACAAAAATGGGGTCTTAATTAGAAGAAAACATATTCCATGCCCGTATAATTATATAACAATGGACTTTACTGTCATGGAGTCCTTTTCTACCTCTGTGTCTTGGCTGTGTTTCTCTCCCTCTGCATCAGCTTCATTCTCAAAATCACTTTCCCCAGTGCTAAGTTACAGTTGATAGATTTAGGAATTTGGTGTGTGTGTGTGTGTGTGTGTGTTTGTGTGTGTGTGTGTGTGTGTGTTGAGGGGAGAAACAGTTTCTTATTCCTAATAGTTCCCCCAAAAGTCCAGACCTACACCCTGTTGGTTGAGCTTTGGTCATATGCTGACTTAGGCACTGATTATTATAAACAGAGTGGAATGTTCAGATTGCCAGATCTTGCCAAGGATTCTTTTCTGGGGCTGGGAGGTGAGGTGGGACTGGAAGTAGCATTAACTCCCCTAGAACCATAAAGACTGAAGGTTGAGACAGTTTCTCAAAGAAAAACTTGGGTGTTATCAGAAGAAGAGAAAATGGTCATGGGCGAATCTAACCCTGCCAATGGGTGTTTTGGGGGACACCACCAGTCCCAGTTGACTGTAGCATGGGCAATGTTAAGAAGCATTGGAATTACAGTGGGAAGCCAGCTTGTGGTCATTGTCTCAAAGGCCTTAGGTGCTAGACTGAGATCATGCTTCTTCTTCTTCTTCTTTTTTTATGGTTACAGCAGGGATTGACACAGTCTTTCTATAAAAGGCCAGATAGTAAATATTTTAGGCTGAGCAGGCCAGATGGTCTCTGCCACATCTCTTCGACTCTGCTGTTGTAGTGGGAAAGCAGCCACAGAGGATACACGAACAAATGAGCATGGCTGTGTGCCAATAAAACTTTATTTACCAAAATAGGTGGCAATTTGGTTTCGACCTGCGGACTCTAGTTTGCTGACCCTTGGTTAGAGGAAGCCATTGAAGACTGAGCCTACAAATTATATCATCAGACTTTTTGCTTGGGAAGGTGAATTGAGCTACTGAATGGAGAATGATTAGTGGGGATGTTCTGAGTGGGAAGAAAAACTGGGAGACTGTTGCAATGGTCCACATGTTTAGAAGCTCAAGAAGCCAATATGGCTTGTGCAAGCCAAATATACCTGGGAGCCTGGCCTCACACACTTCAGCTGGCACAGAATTGGGTCTGTCTGTTCTTAGCTGACCTAGATTCTCACCATCTTGCCAGTTCAGCCACCTCTGAAAGCCTATGCTGGAGTTTGTAAATCATCTTGGGAGTCTGATTATTCCTTTTCCTTGCTCTAGTGTTTTTGATTTTGAGAACTAAGTCTGTACTATTTGTATGAGAGAGAAAAATCAATAGAAAGAAAAAGTTTAATAAAAAAATACATTCTCCATTGACTTTAATTAACTTGGCCTTAGGTTTACAACTTTGGCAAGAATGGAAAATGAAAAAAAAAAAAAAGAAGAAGAAGAAGTTCTCACATTTCACCTTATATACACCGAGCTTTTTAAGAATAAAATCTCAAATTAAAACCCAAATGGATCAGCAATTTATTTGCCTGCAACAAGTTGAGGGGAAAAAAATAAACAAGATGTGTTTTCTTCTTATTCTTCTTATTGCATTCTTGTAGGATGTGACAGTTCTAGGGCCTGTGGGAAATGATTGAGCACCGGAATCAGGCCAATGGTGTATCTGTGTCACAACCTCCTTGCCTATTCTCTGGAATCAGATGGTCATAGCTTTGGTGTCTTGTGGTGTCTGATGACTTAAGACCCATAGTCTTTGAAACCTGTCTGCACTTGTGGTGTCTGATGACTTAAGACCCATAGTCTTTGAAACCTTGTTTTGTCAGCACCAGGGCTTTCTGCCTTAGGGTATTTTACTCTTCAGAGAAAAAAATCATCAGGAGCTATGATGTGGGTACCTGCCTCCTGCCAGGTGCCTGCAGAAGAGCCCATGATTGCATGGACAATTCACCTAAATACACACACCTAAGACTTCTCTGTCATATGACATGATGAATAGCTATTTAGACATGCATGTGCCTTAAATAGATGTAAATGTGTATATTAGTGTAGTATAAAGGACACAGGTACACACAAGAGAGGCTACACACATCCATAAAGTCTCGTATGCATTCAATTGCACAATAGATATATGAATGAATACCTGATACCATAGTACAGCATATAGAGACACAATCAAGCTGCCACACAAATACAACATGTTATTTACCCCCATGTCTACAATGGATATTTAGACACTAGAAAACACGTGTAGGACTACAGATACATTTAAAATTAAAAGTAAAAACACATTCAGGTATGTGTCTAATACGCACATGCACAGCATCTACATATAATATCTCTGTGCATCATAGGATCTGGGCCCCTTCATCTCTAGCTGCATTCTCTGCTACTCTAATACTTACTCTAATACTCTTATCTTCCATAATTATACTCCAAGCTATTCCCTGCTGTTCCACAAATGTCAGGTGCATTCCCACCTCAGTGTCTTTGCACTGCTTGTTCCCTGAAACTAGAATACCATTCCCAGTAATCCCAAATATACTATTTCCTTTAAGTTTCTGTTCAAATGCCAGCTTCTCAATGAAATCTATATAATAACTATTGTCACTCAATTAAAACTGCACAACCCTCCCCACTGCCCCACTGCCGTCCATGTCCCTGATCTGTCTTACTCCAAGATAGCACTTTCCACCTTTAGGAAATCATTTGATTAACTTATTTATTGTGCTTGATTTTTACTTTTGCTCCCCCTGAGATGCAGTTGTTAAAGTTGGTCAGGGCTATTGGATTTACTCACTAATGTATTGAAAGCTATTAGAACAGAGTCTGACTCATGGTGGATACTTAGTATATATTTTTGAATGGATGAGTGAGTGAATTAATCAGTGGATACATCCATATAAATATATACATATAAGTGTATTTATTCATTTATTTGTTGGATCATATCTATATACCAAAAGTGAAAATATTCTTACCTATCAACAAATATCCAGGTGTAATCTGAACATTTGTATACACATATTCAAATAGAAATACTGCCAATGGTGTGTGTGTGTGTCTGTGTCTGTGTGTGTCTGTGTGTTGGAAGTATTTGCACTTGCTGAATATGTTCAGTAACTCACTAGGATGTGGAAAGAGAAGCTGGGTTTCAGTGGCTTCCTGGGCACCCCAACTAGAGGAAACTATCATTATATTTATCTACCCTACCTAGTTTTAAAAAAGAGGCTACATTGGACATTGGGAGGTAGATTTTGAACTAAGACGTAGGGGGATTCCCCGGACCTAAAGTTCAGGAACTCTGTCTGCTATTAACTGTTATAACAAACCTGCACAGCATTTCGACTTTTGAAAACCTTGCTATAAAGTAAGGTAGAGGGGACAAGGCAGAGTCGTTTTTACTCCTTTAGACCTGGGCTCAAACATGTCTTTCAAGATTTCCTTCAGGCTCATACTGGGAATATGAACTAGCCTTCGATGGGAACTTTGAAGACAGAATCCATGGAGATTGGAGAAATTATAAAAAGTCATAGACCTCTTTTTTTCTGTTCTTGATAGCTATCTATTGAATGTCTGAGTTCTCCTAAATTCAGAACCTCATCCCCAGTGTGGTGGTATTTGGAAACAAGGCCTCTGGGAAGTGGTTTGGTTGTATGGGTTCCGCCCACACAAATAGGATTAATATTCTTATAAAAGGGGTCCTACAGGGATCCCTCATCCCTTCTGCCATGTGAGTAGATGCCCATTTATGAGCCAGGAAGCAGGGCTTATCTGACACTGAGTCTGTCGGGCCTTCATCACGGACTTCCCAGCCTTCATAACTCTGATAAATATGTTTCTGTTATTTATAAACTACTCAGTTGATAGTACGTTATAGAAGCTCAAATGAGCTAAGACATCCCCATTAGTGTGTGTGTGCTATAAGGTAGGGGAATGTTTTGGAGATATTTTTATTTTTCACTAATAGAACAAGGAGACTAAGTCCAGATCTGAGCTTCCACAGCAGTTGGAAACCGCATGCTGAGATTCAGAAACCCCAGAGACTCCTCAAGACTCCTTAGGGACCATCAGAAATGAAATTGTCCTGTTGGGGTTTCAGATTGCCTGTAACTCCTCTGTAGAGATAAGGAAAATTTCCAAGTCCTAATCTCTCTCTCATCCCTTGCTCTCTAACCTACAAAAGTCTTTAAAACATTAATGAGAGATAACTATGGTGTCCATAACATTTTTTTTTCTCCAAATTGAGATACTTCTGAGAGTACAGGGGGTGCAGCAACTGGTTATGTCTCCTCTTCTTGTTCTTCCTTCTCCTTATGTTGCTTTTCTTCTTCATTTATCCTCATTATTATTGAGTACCTGCTTTGTGCCACATAATATGTGGGTTCTTCCTGAGAAATACAGTGATCTGCAAAAATGACACTACATTCTGGGTCCATGTCTGTAATTGCAGTGACTCTGGAGACTGAGGCAGGAGCATTGCTAGTTCAAGGCCAGCCTTAGCAACATACAGAGGCCCTGAGCAACTTAGTGAGACCCTGTCTCAAAAATAAAAAATAAAAATGGCTGAGGGTGTGGCTCAGTGATAAAGCACCCCTGGGTTCAATCCTCTGCACAACAACAACAACAACAACAACAAACAACAACAACAACAACAAAACACCACTATGTGTCCTCATGGAGCATGTGTTTTGTGAAAGAGGAAGATGCTGACACATTCTTTCAACACATAGTTCTTAAGTGCATAATACATGTCTGTTGCTCTTTTAGACACTGTGGATTCTACAATGACCAAAATAAATAAAACCCCTGCACTCGTGGGACTTAGAAATGGACATAAATCACCGGACACTGGCAAACAATGATGAATTCTCTGAAGGAAAGGTGTATAATTCTAGGAAAATCAACTAACACCCCGTCCTAGTCTGGAGGTTGGGATGACTCTACTGAGGAAACAGTGTTGGGGTGCAGATGCGTGTAAGCTTCAACTAGAGGGAGAGGAGTGGCAGGGGAGAGAGAGCCTTTCAAGCCCAGGAAAGAGCATGTGCAAGGGCCTTGAGGCAGAGGGGCACATAGCATCTTCAGGGAACCAGAAGACAACAGTGCAATTGAAGAACAGGAACAGAGGTACGGAGTGCAGGTGGGTGGGTGACATGGGGTGAGTCTGGAGGAGGAACGGAACAGATCTCACAGATGTTCTGAGGCTGGGAGAAGACCCTACTTTCCACTCCCTGCCTAGGCAAGTGGTAAGTGCTGAGATAGGTCCCGGGTACCGCAGCATGAAGGAGGCCACCAAAGCAGCTGCACAGAGTGCTCAGGAGGATGAGCTTGCATCATTAGTCTCACATAGAATCTACTGGTCTGATAAGGCACAGAGCAGTCAGATGTTTTCCTGTGTGGTCACACACACGGAAGGAAGTGGCAGTGACAGCTGGTGGGACAGAGGAGGTCTGTGGTCATGATAAAGAGATGTGGGTTCAGATGAACTGCTGTGGACCAGGCCAGCAGTACTGTTTATAGTCATGCATTTACTCAATCATATTTATTAAGCCCCTGGGGTGAGCCAGAAACCTTGATAGGCATTGAAGGATTCACCATTACCACAATAGATGGTATTTACGCCAAAAACAAAATTGCACTTTACTTGACAAAATATTTCTATGCACCCTATTTTAAGAGTGATAATGAAAACTATAGTTCTGACAAGAAATGAGGAATTTAGACATGGGGTCCCGTGAGGAGTTGATGATGTTCTAATCCCCACAGAAGAACTCGCGGGAATGTTTTGCTTTATTTTAAGAGATGAAACTTGGAGCATAGGAGGAGAGTTGTAGGGAGATCTGTTTTGGTATTAGAAAAATAAGAAGATAGACTGTTCTGTGGATAGAAGAACCCTGGGGATCTTACTCACAGTAAGGTCCTTATTCACAGAGTGCTTAAAGTTTGATCTGGAAACCACACATCACAAACAGGAATGATCTGGGAACTGCCTATAGAGGAAGGAAGACAGATTGGAAAATGCCAGTCTCCTAGGGGACACAGACAGGTGGTCAGTGGGAATCAAATCCTGACTTGACACTTACCTACTGTAAAATTCTTTAGTTTAAGTCCTTTGATTTTATTAGCTAATGTTTAAGCAAGTAGATTCTGCTTCTTAATGAAAATCTGTTGATAAAGTTTATATTGGAGATTTTTGTTATTTTTGGGACTTAATCCAAGGCCAGACCTTGTGAAGGAAACACATTCCGAAGTCAGTTTGGGAAGACAAAAGTCCTCCATCCTTAGCAATAGAGATCTGGCAAGGATAAGAATTAACCATTGTTAAGAGGATTTACTATTTACGAGCTAATTTTAGATTCTTTGATGACAGTAGCTATTTTTACAATTATCTCCATTTTTGAACACCATGAGAAACATGATGTTCAAAGAGGAAAAAAAATAGCTTTCCGATATCCCACAAAAGGATTTGGTGTTTGTCAGCACAGACCGAATTATGTGACAATGACAACCCCCAAATCATAGGGACAGCAAATAATAAAAGTTTAATTTACTCTCGTGCTACTTAAACATGATATGGAGAGTCCCTGGGGACACCTGCATTGCAGTGTCATGGTCCCCATCCATTCTGGGTCTCAGGCTGACTTGCAGTTAGAATGGAAGTATTAGCTATCAGCATGGCAAAACAAGAAGAGGATGCATCTCTCTTAGCTCTGCTGTTCAGAGGGGACTCAACGGACTTGAGCTCATATTTTATTGGCCATATTTAGGCCACTGCTGACTTTAAGTGGGTGAAAAATTTGATCCTACCATGTGCCCTAAAGAAAGAACTGAGCTACCTTTATAGCCTTAGTGACTATCAACGTGCCAGAGATAGGATTTCAGGGCCTCAAAAAATCCATGTCCTTTCTACTGAGCTCTTTGTCTCTTCATGTTAAGTGTGAAATCAGGACTAAGATTGCCATAATCAATCCAACTAGCTGGAAAAATCCTTCATTGCTTTCTTGATACTCCTCTTGGTCTCTTGATTTTTTTTTTAAGAAAAAATTTCCCAAAGTATAGTCTTTGGAACTTCATATAAATTAGTTTCTCCTTTCATATTGCAATGTGGTTTGGCAGGGAGACACTAAGGCTGAGCTCTTGTGAGAAGGTTTGACTATTATAAACCTTGTTATGTTTTCCTAAGTGAATTGTTCAAAGATTTACCTGGAACATAAATCCAAAGGAATGATAGCTATTCTCTCCACAGAGGAAACACATTCCATCTATTACTAAAACGTACCTCCACCAGCTCCACCACCAACCTGCTCACAAAATCTAGAAATATTGTCCTTGACTGTTCTCAAATGCCATCTTTGTAGACGCTACCTTTAAGAATCTCTGGCTTGGGTTGCTTTGCTTTGAGATATTTTTCAAATAACCTGAACTATGGCAGACGAGAGAATCCTAGATTTCCTCTTTTCTCCAATCAAATTATCCCAACAGTCTTAGCAACATCAGCAGTGAGAGAAGTAGTGGCGGCTAAAAGAGAGAAACCAGATGTTTGTTGTGAACTCACACAATAAAAATAGTATAATAAGTAGAAAGGCAACAATAATTACCAGCCAAACCGAAAAACAAAATTGGCAATGATTTTCAACTGAAACTTCTCTTTCCCTGAACCCAGAACATATAACCAGAGAACCCAAAACATAGCCAGAGGATTACTGATCGATATCCTTTTTATTCTTTTGTGTTTTGGATATTGTAAATGTCCAGATGGGGCAGGTACTTTGAATGGTCAAGTCCATAGATGGAATGGGTCCTTGTTATACTTTGGTCTATGGAATCCTGTGACTCAAAAGCTGTTGGGTTGGAGGAGTGGGAAACATAACTATTCAGGGCCAGTGCTGGATGGACTATGGACTATATATATTAACTTACTTAATTTGGTTATCTCTGTAGATGGTTACTATCCAGTAAGAAGGGGGAAATGAGCATCAAAGAGATTAAAGGGTTTAATTGGGGCTATACAATTAGCAGAACAAAAATTCAAACTCAGATTTCACTTCAAAATGTTGATTTTTTTTTCCTTCATACATTGCTGCCTTGTGCTGAATATAGGGCTTTCCCCTGAGAGGGATGTCCAAATATTTAATCAAAATATAGTTTCCTGATGAAATACCAACAAGGGGTAATTTTATCATACAAGGTGGTTCAATTCATTGACTGTGGCTGGAGTGTTAAGTAGTAGATTGTGACATTCTGGATTCAGGTGACCATTTGCTATAAAGAAAGAACTCTTGCAACCTCCACATGGGTTCCTTTATAGATGTACACAACACACAACCTGCATAATCGAATGCGGCACTTTTGCCTGGCCAAATGGATAAGAAATATAGGCAGAATTTAGCTTTTCATGAATGGGTGAAGCCCGGAACTAGTCAGGTGCTAGGGCTTATCCAGGCCTCTTGGGTTAAGAATGGAATCCATGCCCAACAAGAAGTGAAGAAGTAATTAGAAGAGATAGTCAAAATCCCTTCATGCATTCTAAGTAAACATATATAATATAGGAACCAACATTTTTAATTAGACAAACCATTACTAAAGATGGGCATGTTCAATTACTTAGAATTGCAAATCTTCAAATGAGACAATGGTCAAAAAAGGCTACTTGCCAAGCTTCTTGGACATGGTGATATCTGAGATTAATCTTGAAGGGCATTTGCAAGTGAGCCAAGAAAGTTGGGGAAAGACCCTCTTCAACAAAAGTGAGAAATATGTACAGAAAGAAGGGAGAGTACACAGAGTTGTACACAGAGAAGGGAGTACCACCCACTTCCCAAGAATAGATAATTCAGCTTGACAAAAGAATTGGCACTGAATTGGCACTAGAAAGGATGGAGGAGACAGATCATGGAGGACCTTTTGTTCTATGTGAAAGAACTCAAATTTTATCCAGGGACAGCAGGAGTTCAAATCAGTGTTTTAAATAAAGGACCAGTATCACCAGATTTGTGGCTTATGTAGACACACTTGTCTGTAGAAGACTGTTGGGGATAGAGGAACACAGAGAGGAACAGGGAGACCAATTAGGAAATCTAGTCCCCAAATGGAGTAGGGTAATGGGTTATGGGTCAGAAGGGAAAGAGAAGGACAAAAAAAGGTATCTAAGTAATAGTCCCACAGGACTTAGTGATTCACAGGATGTGGGTTGGGGAGGGAGTAGAAGAGTCAGAAGATGAATCCCACATTCTCCACTTGGGGGAGTGGGAGGGAGGTGGTACACTCAGGCAAATAAGGAATAAATGAGGAGGAGCAGGTTGGGGGATGGAGAAAGGGAATGCCATAAGTTTAGTTTGGGATGTGCTAAGCTTCACTGAGGACCTACGGTGGGAATGTACCATAGGAAGTCATGCTTATGAATCTGTTGTCCATGGGAGAACTGTGGGGATTTGCATCTCCAAGACAGAGTTGGGACTCATCCAAGCATAATCCACGGTTGAAGCCACAGCAGTGATGAGATCATCCAGGAAGAGGATGCAAACTGAGAAGATGGCCAAGGACATGACCCTAAGGAATACCACCATGTGAGGCAGACAAAGAGAATTCTGGCGAAGGAGGTATGAAAGGGATGGTCAGAGAAACAGGAAAAAGGCCAGGGAAGCAGAGTATCATGAAATGCCAAGGAACAGAGGTGGGGAGAGTGGAGGGGAGAGAGAGAGAGAGAGAGAGAGAGAGAGAGAGAGAGAGAGAGAGAGAGAGAGAGAGAGAGCCAACCAAGTAAGGAGCATGCAACACAATTAAATGTTACAGAGAAAGTAATGTAAGGACTAAACAGTTTTTTGTTTTGTTTTGGTATCAGGGATTGTGCTTTGAACTCAGGGGCATTTAACCACTGAGCCACATCCCCAGCCCTTTTATTATTTTACTTAGAGATAAGGTCTTGCTAAGTTGCTTAAGGCTTCACTAAATTGCTGAGGCTGGCTTTGAACTTTCGATCCTCCTGCCTCAGCCTTCTGAGCCACTGGGATTACAGGCATGCGCCACCTCACCTCACCCGGCAGGACAAAACAATTCTTAGTGAAGGTTTTGGGGAGTGGAAGTCAGACTGTAGGCAAATAATTCAAAGGGCAATGGTAGACAGTAAGTATAGAAAATACCATTCTGGTATTTCTAACCTGAGTATAAGGAATCTTTATTAAATTAAAAAGAACCATGTAAGTTCCCATGTGATAGTAATTATCTATTTTTTCAGCTAGCAGTTACCCCCTTGTAATGTCTCTGTCTTCTACCCTGTGTTTTCTTCCAGAATCCCAGAAAGTCCCAACCCAGAGGCTACAACTCAGGATCTCTGTCCACTGAGGAAGAGTCTGTGCAAAGAGAAAACAAAAGTGAGGGTCATACTTAAATGGTTGTGTGTCTTCTCCCTGAAGTGGAAGAGAATGGGGCATACTCATTCGATAGTAGCAATGAATGATTTTGTTATCAGTAAAGCCCGAGATGAGCGTACCCGTCATTCTTGCAGCTCTTTCAGACGTGAGGGGGAGATTCTAATGCTGGTGTTCTGCTTCCTGTCCACTAACTTCAAGTGGGGAAATAGGTTTGTAAAATTGTCCTTTAGTGTTAATAACTATGTAAAATTAAAAGAGTCCTACTTCTATTGATAAAATGTTGTGCATTTAAGTTTAAGAAATAACACTATTTTTGCTGATTTTAAATAAGCTAAGTGTATAAATTTGTTTTTAAAGAATCTTTAGTCATAAATCCTTAACTTATCCAAAAATATGAATTCAGTGTGTGTATACACACACACACACACACACACACACATGTAGAGATATAAAGCAAATGTGACAAGATATGAATTTAGATGGTGAGTATGTGAGTGCTTATCATATCATTTTAAAACTTTTCTGTATGCTCAGAAATTTAACATGCTTGAATATTTAATAAATAAGGCAAAAAATGGGAAAAATCAGTTAGTAAGATGATGTCAACCAAATTGATTAACTACACATTTTGGAAAAAGAATCATTGTCATTTTTATCTGATCTTGGTTATTCTTGGAAAATCCATGGAAATAGATAAGGAACAAGAACACATTGCTCACTGTGGCATCCCTGAATGTCAGTTTGTGAAGAATGCAGTTGAGAGGCAGATTCCTTCCTTGGGCAAAGTGACTAAACAATTGAGCTTCAGTTTCTTCATCTTTAAATGGACAGAATGACTCTTACCTTCTAGGATTACTTAGAAAATTACCTCTGCCTGGAACATGGGAGGAATTCTATGAGGTCAGCTCTATGAGATGCTTAGGTTGAGATCCGTTACTTGTTGTAAAGGGAAAAGGGAAATCTCAGCTTTATAATACAGCGTTACCAATCATATAGCAGCCCCACATCATGTGCTTTATGAAAGAATACGAAGTACTCAGCATCACCCTTATTCTTGCAAAAAAAGAAAAAAAAACAACAACAAAAAAACACCTCATATTTAACTTGAATCTTACCAAGTTTCTAGCCTTACCTTTTAGATTAACGGAAACACAGGTGATTGAGGAAAGAGCTAAATCACATCACTAAGAAACCATGGGACAAATACAGCACGTGGGTATATAGAAGGCAACCAACCTCTCTTCCAAAAGTCAGTGCAATGAAAAGAAAAATCAGTTGAGAGAGACTGCTGTGGAGGAAGAGACAAAGAGACGTAACAATTAAGCAGAAGGTTTGACCCTCTCATGAATTCTCACCTGAAAAAAATTCTAAAAAATATAATGTGAGGTCAGTTAGGAAAAATTTGAATATGGGTCAGTTATTAGATGATATAGGGAGTTGCTATCAATTTTCTGGATAAGATAATGGGACTGAGATTATGTACAATAAAGCTTTAATTTTAGAAGTTAAAGGTTGAAACACTTAGCAGTGAAATATCATAATGTCTCTAATTTGAGCAAAAATATGAATATAGTGTATATACATATATATGTAGAGATATAAAGCAAATGTGACAAGATATGATTTTAGATGGTAGTATGTGTTTATCATATCATTTTAAAACTTTTCTGTACACTCTAAAATTTAACATACTTGAATATTTAATGAATAAGGCAAAAAATGGAAAGAAATCAGTAAGATGATGACAACCAAATTGATTTAATCAAAAAGTAGCAAATTTAGCAACAAGATCTTAATGCAATATCCATAGCATTTGGTAAATGTTTATGACTATGGAATGCTACAAGGAGAAGGTATATATAACAAAAAAGTTTATCATACACTATAAGAAAATTCATAAATGATTTAACAAAACTATGTTTAGCAAGCCAAGGATTTATCTAGCAACAACTTGAATTTTCCAAATTTGCACAATTTGCTGATATTGAAAACCATCCAGATGATAAGTCTATTGCTCTTTTTTTAGAAAGAAGTGTATGTCTGCCTCTCTTTTATTATTTCTCTTTTTTGATTCTGACCATTGTGGCAAGAGTGAGTAGAAAACTTCTTACCCATCTATCTATTTATCTATGATTCATTCACTCTAGCCACTGAGCTCTGGGGCCCCACCTGCGCTGAGGAATAGCCTAACATGTAAAACGGAACAATGAAGGATTTTAGTGTGTAAAATAGACAAATTTAGAATTTTTGATTTTATCCCAAGAACAATGGGAATTTTAAGGAAGAAAAGCAATGGGCTTTGATTTCTATTTTGAAAAAAATTCACTTTGGTGCCTGTGTGGTGAGATGCAGAAAGGAATTCTATGTCTGGGGCTACTACTGGGATCCCCAGAGATGACTTGGGTGGGAAGGGTAGTGCAGTCTGGTGTTGATGTTGTTGGTAGTGTAGATGAGAGGGATGTGGGAGGTGAGGGAAAGTTGAGAATGAAGTATGGCACCTAGCTCCAGGCTTGAGCAGCTGAATTAGATGGCGGTGTCACTAATGCAAATGGAAAAGCCTAGGGGAGGAATAACTTGGTTGCAGGACAGGATATGCCAACCAGAGTACTGTTCTGCTCATACTATTTGGGAGGCAAATTAGACACCCAGATGAATAAATCAAAAAGGGAATGGGATGTATGAGCTACTGTATAGTATCCACCCTGTTAATAACATAAATTTGAGTTAATTTGTCAATACCACTAAGAAAGTAGAAAATACATATGCTTTAGGACCAAGAAATTCTGCCTTTATGGATTTTCTACAGAAATTCCTGCACATGTACACCAAGAGACCTAACAAAGACATGCATTGCAATATTGTTTAAGATAGAGAAGAATTAGAAACAACTTAAATTTCTATGGATCTATAAATTGTATTTTATTCCTATGATAGAATTGAAATTCAGCTGTTAAAATGCACTAAATCCATATGGATTATATCTCATATATGAGTATATCTCATAAACATTATATAGAATGGAAGAAAAGTTACAGAATGGTATAGACAGTGTGACAGCATTTATATACACATAGATATACTAAAATTATAAACATATGAATGGGACATATACCAAATTCATGAATGAGGAGAAATGACCTTGGGAAGGATTAACAAAAAGTACTTCAACTTTTCTTCAGTGCTCTAGTTCTTCTAATTAAATAAACAGAAGCAAAACAATCAGTAACAGCCTGACCTGGCCAGGGGCTTTAACTGATCAAATGAACATTGCTTGATGCTGTGTGCTTACATCTGGTATAAAGGAGTTCATATTACAGAGTTCAGGTAAAGCCTCAAGTCCTGGTGATTGATTGGAACTTCTGACCTTGCCAAGATGTGCATTAAACATGAACACACATGTACATGTTAAACAGATTGTTATGTCTTTTTGCAAGAATTCACCAAAAAGCTCATATTGGACTCATTAACTAGAAACACAAGTAGTTCCTGGATTAACATAAGAATATTGAAGGAGGATGTTATGATTTAGATATGAGGGGTCCCCCAAAATTTCATCTGTGAGACAATGCAAGAAAGTTTAGAGTGATATGATTAGAGAGTTTTAACCCAATTGGTTTGTTAATCCCTCATAGGGACTGAGTGCTAACTGTAGGCAGGTGGGGTGTGGCTGGAGTAGGTGGATCACTGGGGGTATGCCTTTGGGGTATATCTTTCTTCCATGGTGAGAGAAGTCAGAGTCTCTCTCTCTCTCTCTCTCTCTCTCTCTCTCTCTCTCTCTCTCTCTCTCTCTTTCCCTGGGGCCCAGAGGAATAGGGTCAGTTGTCTGTGGATTGAGACCTCTGAAACTGTGGGCCCCAGATAAACTTTTCCTTCTCTAAAATTGTTCTTGTCAGTTTTTATGGTCATAGCAATGAAAAAGCTGACTAAAATAGAGGAGGAAGACTGCTAAAATGGAAAAGGTGGAGATATGGCCTGTCTTGATATTTCTACTGTATCATGATGTAAAATGGCAGTCAGAGAAATGCAAATCAAAACCACCCTAAGATACCATCTCACTCCAGTAAGATTGGCAGCCATTATGAAGTCAAACAACAACAAGTGCTGGCGAGGATGTGGGGAAAAGGGTACACTTGTACATTGCTGGTGGGGCTGCAAATTGGTGGGGCCAATTTGGAAAGCAGTATGGAGATTCCTTGGAAAGCTGGGAATGGAACCACCATTTGACCCAGCTATTCCCCTTCTTGGACTATTCCCTAAAGACCTTAAAAGAGCGTACTATAGGGATACTGCTACAACGATGTTCATAGCGGCACAATTAACAATAGCTAGACTGTGGAACCAACCTAGATGCCCTTCAATAGATGAATGGATAAAAAAATGCGGCATTTGTACACAATGGAGTATTACTCTGTACTAAAATGGGCAATCTTTAAACTATTCCAGAACAAATAGAGCCCCAATCAATATTTCACAGTTCAAGTAGTTGAATTTTGTACTTTCACTATCTTATTTTATTTTTGTTATAGTTGTCTTTAATTTCACTTGAGAATATCAGATTAGTGTGGGTATATTAGGATATATATATATATATATATATATATATATATATATATATATATATGTATGTTAGGATGGGTATAATACGATTTTGATGGGATGAGAATGGGGAAGATGGGGAAGATGGGTGGATTCTACCTGGTTTTCCTCTTTCTCCATAAGGACATTCATTACTCGTGTGTATCTAATAATAACCTTTATGCATATCTGGGTACTTTCTTTTGTTTTTTCTTTACCATTTCCTTCCTTTTACTCTTTTTGTGTTTAATTTGCCTTTCCTTTGATTTTCTTAAGATGAAAGTTTAGGGCTTTGGTTATCAATCTTCCTTATTTTCTAATACATTATTTAGAAGATATACATTTTCTTCTAAGCAATGCTTTATCTGCATTTTGCAAATTTGGTATGTTGTGTTTTACACACCATTTGGTTAAA
The DNA here is from genome assembly GCF_048772815.1 of Callospermophilus lateralis. Lineage (NCBI taxonomy): Eukaryota > Metazoa > Chordata > Mammalia > Rodentia > Sciuridae > Callospermophilus > Callospermophilus lateralis. The sequence goes on from NC_135306.1 coordinate 25,934,213, forward strand.
TTTACTTCCAAATTTCCTGTGGAACTTCTTTGACTCATAAATTATTTAATTTATGATGGTTGTCATCTAATTCTCAAATATTTGGGAATTTTCCAGTTATATTTTTGTATTAATTTCCAATTTAATTATATGTAGAGAGCATATTTTATATGGTTTCTATGTTTTAAATACATTGAGGATGGTTTTGTACTCTAGCATATGGTATGTCTTGGTTGACATTCTTTTTCACTTTGAAAAAAATATTTTCCTCAGTAGCTGGTTGAAATGCAAAATTGTCCACTAAACCGGTTGTTAGTGTTTATATCATCTATGCCCTTACTAATTATTTTGTCTACTATTCTATCAAATACATTTCTAATAAAATGTCTACTCAAATCTTGATTTTATTTTCCATTTAGTTTAGTCATTTTTTGTTTATGAAGCTTTGTTAATATGTATATAGTCATTTAGTGTTCTGTTGTCTTCTTGGTTAATTGACTAAAAGTATTAAAAAGCTTTTGTTCATTGCTGATGATACTCTTATCTCAAAGTTAACAATGAATGTAGACATTCTAACTTCCTTCTGATTAGTGTTTCCAAAATTCATACTTTTAAATTCTTTTACTTTTAAATCATTCACATTTTTATATTTAAAGACTTATAGATATCATTATATATTAACCAATCCCATAGACTCTCCCTTTTAATAGATGTATTTAGTCTATTTACATTAAATATACAATTGAGATGGTTGGTGCTAACCATACTATCTTGTTATTTATTTTCTATCTATTATTTTTGTTTGTTTTTCATTCTTGACTTTGGTTAACTCAAATCTTTTAAAAAATAATTTCATGGTAGTATCTATTAGTTTTTTAATTTATACTGATTTTATGCTTATTTAAATATTTTTGTACCATTTTACAAAACATTTGAAACTTATAAGGAGTATAATTACATTTAACCCTCCATCTTTTCTCGTTTTGTTGTTATATCTTTTATATCGACCTATGTTTTGAAACCAGCACATGATAATTTTTGCCTTAAGCAATGTTTTTTAAAGTAAGCAAGAGAAGACAATAGGTCTTATTTATCAATATACTTACATTACGTATATGTTTATGAACATATTGATAATTTATTCTTGTAAATCTGAATTTTGATTTGGTGTACTTTCCCTTTAGCCTGAAGAACTTTATATTTCTTTGTTCTGTGTTTTTGAGACAGATGCTTGCTGTGTTGCTTAGTCTGGTCTTAAACTTCTGGGCTCAAGTGACTCTTGTATCAGTCATTTGAGCAAGTGGTACGACAAGTGCATACAACCAGGCTTAGAACTTTACTTTTCTTGAAGTGATATCTGCTGGCACTATGTTCTCTTTTATCTGAAATGTTTTATTTCATTTTATTTTCGAAGGATATCTTCTATGAGCATTAATTCTACATCAAGTGATTTATTTTTTTTTCCTTTTTGCTTTTCTTTTAGTAATTTAAAGATGCTTTCCCCTTATTTTCTGGCTTGTATTTTCTGATGTAAAGTCAGCAGTGAATCTTATTATTTCTATCTTCAGAGTAAATGCATTCTTTATTCTGGTTGCTTTTAAGAGTTTTTAATGTTTGATTTTTCAAAAATTTGACTGTATTGTGTGCATGCATGTTTTATTTGTGTGTGTGTGTGTGTATTCTCTAGGTGTTCACCCAATTTATTCAATCTATGTGCTTATATTTTCATCTGCCTTTTAAAATTTTGGAACATGTTTTCCAGTTTGTTTTTATTCTCATATTTCTGTCATAGCATTTCAGGTCTCCAATTATACATATAATAGACCACTTTATATTTTTTCCACAAGCCACAGAGGATCTATTTAGTTTTTTTCTTAGTGCTTTTTTCTTTCATTCCTTCAGTTTGGCTACTTTTATTTTTCTGTCTTCAAATGCACTAATCTTTTTTCCTGTAGTGTTCAATATGTTAATAAGACTAGCTTATCTAGTAAATTTTAAAATTAAGTTTTAATTATAGATCCTCTATTGTTCAGTTATAGAATTTTCCTTTAACTTCAGTTTATAAAATAATTCTTGATTTTGCTTTACTAATATTTCCCCATCTGTTTATTCATTATGTCCATATGGTATTTTATAGCTTGAACATACTTATAATAGTGTTTTAAAATCCGTATCTATTAAATCCATCATATCTATCATCTATTTTCTTTTTCTGTATATTTCTCTCCTCCTCTCATTTATAATTCCAATCTTCATGATCCTCTGAATATCCAACAAGTTTTTGATTGTCCAGATTTCGTGGTAGTTTGTTTTTTTCCTTCAGAACCTCCCTCAGTTTGTGGGTCTATGTGTCTGTTACTAGAAGCCAGTTAATTTATTCACGGGTCAGCTTTGTCCTGTCAGAGCTAAGTTTTAGTTTAGCTAGGGGGAGCTTTAAAATGATTTTTACTCTCTGGTTAAGGTAGTGGCCCTCCTCCAACATGTGTCATTTCTGAAGACTTTAGTTCATGGCAGAGATGTTCACTGAGGAAACTCTACTCAGGGAGGTTGTCAATCCAGTATCTGGAAGCCCTGTGTGACATTTATGACCTATGATAAGTTTACAGCTTGCATGTAGTTATTTTCTGTCAGTTCTACTTGAATCTTGCCCTCTCCACATACAGACTGCTGTTTGGCCAAAATATAAGGGATTCAATGCAAATTTCTGGAGTTCCTTCTTAGCATAGCTCCCTTATCTCTAGTCCTTGTAAAGCAAAGTCTAGCTGCCACAGAAGCCCTGAATCTGATCCATGTGTCTTTTATTTAGTGAGCCCACTGCTTTCTGTTAGGACTCTGTTTCTATGTGCCAAAATTTGAAAATATTCCAAAGTAGAAACTCAGTATAAATGTGGAGCTCACTTTAAATATTTCCTGTTGTCAAAATTATAACTCTGTAGTTTTTATTATCTAATGCTCAAAAATTTTTTCATATTTTATAATTGCTTACAATAAGGGAGTAACTAATAATAATAATAATAATAATAATAATAATAATAAATATTCACACTACTTTATCATGGCTGAACTCCGTGACTACTGTAAAAGGTTACAAACATATTGCCAAAACTGTGTTAAAAAGACATGCAGTGATTACACACACACACGCACACACATACACACACATGTACATAGACACATACATGTGCATATTAATATACATATATGTATGATGTACAATGGTTTTCCTTATATGTCATTTTGCTTTATATAGGTCAACCTGTGGTCTACAATAGTCTAAACATCTTAAATGGAAAATTCCAGAAACACACAATTCATAAGTTTTAAATCCCAGGCTGTTCTGAGTAGCTTGATAAAATCTTGTGCCATCTCACTTTGTCCCACTAGGGATGTGAATCATTCCTTTGTTGAGTGTATCCATACTGCACATTCCAGATCCAAACTACAGCGTGGCCCAACAGACACTTAGTAGCCCTCTTGATTATCAGCTGAACTGTCATACTGTCAACATGCGTGTGCTCAAGTAACCTCACTCTAAAGTGCAGGAAGAGCAGAGTTTGGGTATGCCAAAGAGAAATTGTAAATTACTTCCTATAAGCAAAAGTGTGAATGTTCTTAATAATAAAAGGAAAACAAGTAAATGCTGAGCTTGCTAAGGTCTGTAGTAAGTTATTTTGTTAATCTCTTGTTATGATTACTATATAAATTAAATTTTATCAGAGGTAAGTCTCTACAGGAGAAAGCATCATATATAAAAGACTCAGTGCTATCTTCAACATCAGACATCCACTAGGGATGGATGGAACATACATCCTGCAGATAAAGGGGCACAACTGCAGGTGTGTGTGTAGATCTACCAATAGAGGTACAGAAATACACCCACAAGTGTCAATGCATTATTTTACATTTGCCTCAATGTCTTATTTCAGATAAATGCTTCAAAACAGCTCTATTTATTCTTCACCCAATTTGAACCAATTTATAAGAGAAAAAATTCAACTTATTAAAATGGAAGAATTTTTTATACCTTTTTTATTTATTTATTTTTATGTGGTGCTGAGGATTGAACCCAGGGACTCACATGTGCTAGACAAGTGCTCTACTGCTAAGCCACAACCCCAGCCACATGGGAGAGTTTTTGATAAACCCTCCATAACTAGAGGCTAATATCTAGACCCTGATAGCTTTGTGTTGAGCCTTCCTCATACTCTGGCCCCACTTATTGCCATTTCATATTCTACCATGTATGGCACCCAGTCATCTATGCGAGATTTCCCGAATTCATTACATCCTGTCCCACATCCATGTCTTGCATCTGTCATCCTCTCTGCCTGAATGTCTTTTATTTCTTCTTTTTTTTTCCCCCAAGAAAGCTATTTTTGCCTTTTCGGTAAAGATTGTCTATGATTCACCAGAAATACAAATTATTCTTCTTTATTTCTTCCTCTACATTTATCAGTGCATTAAGTTATGTTTTTAAGTGTCAACATCCCTACTTCCCATCCTCATTCTACTATAAAATCATAGCAGGACCATGTTATTCATTGGTGCATCACTGTCATAGTTGCAGTATTGGGCACATAGTAGGTTCCCAATGAGGGTCTGCTAATTAGAGGGATTAATGAATGTATGCCTGAGTGAAATAAAAAGGAGATGTCTCCATTTTCTAATGATAATACTCCGAACCCCAGGACAGTGGAATCTAAAGACCAAGTCACACGCTTTCCAAGCTGTCCAACATCCATTCTTTGTCTCCTGGTTGCGGATCTGAATTGTATTATTTCTCAAAGGCTATTAAGAAGCCTTCAGAGAAAGCACATGAAATTACCTCCAGTGCTGGTTTGCAATAATGTCCTTTTGTTCTCAGATAGTCTCCAGTTGACAGCTATCAAGGTTGTTCTAATTTGTGTCAAACGGGCCATCTACAGGGAACATTTTTGGAATGGGGAAGGTTCAGGAGATAGAAAAAAAGTAATGAATATAAAGTGTAAATGCCATAGTAAAGTAATAGAGACATATAATAACAGCAAGGGAAATTTGACCTTCTGGCCAGAAACTCGATCGTGAACCAATTGGAGAACTTTAGAAAATTGGATCAGCCTCAATAGTCACAGAGTAAACATGGGAAGCACAATCCAGTCTTATTAAACATAATGCACACTTAATGCATAATTTTATTGCAACCAATTTCATGCTACTGCTTTAAATGAAGCTGGGTTTACTTCCATTGCACCAGTCCACTACCATTAGTGCCTCTTAAGAGAACGGCAAGGCCAGTAAACTGTCACTGGGCTGATCTCTTCCTCAGCCCATACTTTCTGCTTCATAAACTCACCCTGCTCCCATGGCTTGTACTGAGATCTTGTCTCCATTCAGTACATGGCTTTTGAAACACTACACTGTTTTGGCAAGTTGTTTGCATACGGGAATGTAATCGCATTTCCGTTTTATGCCAGCACGTAAAGCAGTGAACCTTTGCCTTGGTAGCATGTTTGTCTGAATCCCAGACCCAAGAGCTGGGCTTCCTATTATCTATAAATTCACTCTGGGGCAAGGGTAGCATCTGCATTGACAAGATGGAATATGTGATTCTGAACCAGAGAAAGAGACAACAAAACTGTAAACCTTGCTGCTTTGTGTTCGTGCTTTCTTGTCAATATTAATTTTAGAAAAGATACCCTCTGATTGTGATGTTTGTCTTCCTTTGGGATCTGGTCTTCGTATGCCTAAATACAAAGGAGATAAGGTGAGATTCTGAGTAAAAATGATCATGTCCAGGGCCTCATGGCTGACGTTGGAGACTGTTCTGCTATTACCCGTGGGGGCTTGGCATGTCATGGCACCTCTCTCAGCCTCAATTTTCTTCCATAAAATGAGGTTCATAATTGTCTTGTGAGCAGCAAATGAGAGCTGGTTGCAAAGGTACTTTGTAAACCTGGAAGTGATTTGCATTTATTATTGCAATTAAAGAAAAATATGGAATGTCATGAAATTATGAGCAAGCTAAATTCTGACAAAGCCACAATTCTTTCCAGAACCTCATAGATATCCGATTTCCAAAAATGCACTGGAAATATATTTAATTCTTTTATAGAATTCTAAATTCCCTTCTCTAAAGTCAAAATGTAGATCAAATTTTTATATGGAAACAAAATTTCTGAAAATATTTTCTGTCTGCTACGGGATGAGAAAGCAAATATGCCAAGGTCTATGAAGGCATCAGCAGCAGAAGGTCTTCACAGTTCTCCAGGGCTCTTTAAATCCTGTACAAAGCCTTAATTTCCCATTGAACAACTCACTTTCCCCCAGGATTCCCTTGAAAGCTCCTGATCTGCTGAAGCCACGAAGCTCTCTGGCACGGGGGTGTGTAGTAGCCACAGAAAGGGTGCCCTTGAAGCAGCCACAGGAGATCCAGAAAGGAAATTACTGACCTGCATTCTGAATTCTGGATTCATCTGTATTTCAAAGAACATCTGCAGGGGAAGGCAACTGCTTCCAGATAGTTAAAATGTTAAGCCCAGTCAGAGTTGTCTACAATTTCTAAAACCTACCTCGTGTTGTAAAGGGAGCAGTATTTCTGTTGTATGTCATACTATGACTCTTCAAAAACAAACAGAAGCCACTCCAACGTGGGACAGGATTGGAAGCTGTGTTACTGGGGAAAATGAACAAAATCTGGGAAAGGTCAGAGTGAACATAGATTATAAAGTCTTTTGCCTCTAACATCAGCAATATTCTTATATCACTTTAAAAAATTCCTTATGTGTGTGCTTTGCTCAGTTTCCAATTGGGTCGGAGAGTCATTGATTCCTTCGCCAACTAACATCAGCAGAACCCAGGTGCTGCCGGCCGGCCCTGTGCATTGCAGGGTCTATGATCTATCAATAAGCTGATCTAGGTATGAAAATAATGTAAAACAAAGTAGACAGGGTGCAATAAAGTCCTCAAAGAGAGATGAAATTCAAGGTTAAATAAGTGTAGGAGTGATCTCCCCAGCAGAACAAAGATGTATTTTTTTTTACTATATCAAAATTATTTAATATCTTATTTTGATGATAATTTTTGCAATTCTTTCCTTTGAATTATAACTTTTAAAAATTTGCCCACCACATACTACTTGGTTCTGGGAATGTTGAGAACATAGCATCTTTGTATAGCATCTGTGGTTTGGAAGGTAAAATTAAGTACATTAATTATGATGTCACAGCCGGTAAGGACTGCTTAAGGTGCCCCTGACATCTGGTGATGGCCCAAAAGACCTAGGAAATCTGGAATTTTGATGTGCCTAATCTTTATTGGCAAGATGGTCAGTTTATGTCTTGGTCACTTTTCTGTGTTCTGTGTCATTGTCCTGCTCACTTTGCTCTTCTTCCTCTTCCTCCCTTCCTTTCGCCTCCCTTTACCTTTTCTTGACTTTCTTTCCTTTTTTCTTTCTTCCAGACAGGGTCTGTCTTTGTTGCCTGCGTTGCCCAGGCAAAAAAACTCATGATTCTCCTGCTTCAACCTCCTGCGTAGCTGAGACTGCTACCATACCTGGCTTTCTTTGTATTTTTAAATTGAGATTTAATTCACATATCATATAAATGATACATGAAGCTCACTATTTTAGAGTACACAATTCAGTGGTTTCATATATATTTATGAAGTTGTGTAATCATCAGCTCTAATTCTAGAAAATGTATTCTCACGGCACCCTCTTTTCTTGGAGTGGGGGGGGCGGGGACATAGCTTTTAGCTATCACACTCCAAAATCCTTAACTTCTCCCAACTCTAGATGCCCATTATTCTACTTTGTGGATTTGCCTATTCTGGATATTTGTATAAATGAAATCATACAATACGTGACCTTTTGTGTCTGGTTCAATCACTTAGCATGATGTTTTGAAGGTCCATCCAACAACTTGTTGTTGTCTCAGTACTTCCTTTGTATGGTGGAATAAAATCCACCACATTTTTGTTATCCATTCATCAGCTGATGGACATTTGAATTGTTTCCACTATGGGGCTATTATGAACAATGCTGCTGTAATCATTTGTGTACAAGTCTTGTGCAAACATGTTTTGATTTCTCTTGGAGGGCTGGGGATACATCTCAGTGGGTAGAGCACCTGCTTAACCTGAGTGAAGCCTTGGGTTCAAATCCTAGTACCATAAAAAAAGGAAAATAGCCTTAATTTCTGTTGGATATATACTTATGAATTCAAGTGTTGGGTCATGTTGTAACTCTTACATTAAACCTTTTGAAGAACTACCAGACTGTTTTCCAAAATAGCTTCCTCCTTGTTCATTCCCTCCAGTGATGTATGAAGTCCCCCATTTCTCTTCATCCTCAACAGCACTTGTTCTTTACTGCTATTTAAAGCTGTCCTCATGTGAAATAGTATCTCATTGTGTTTTCTTTTTTCTTTTCTTTCTTTCTTCTTCTTTTTTTTTTTTTTTGTGGTGCATTGAACCCAGCATTGAACCCAGAGCCTTGTGTGAGGCAAGCACTCCACCAACTGAGCTACATCCCCAGTCTCTCATTGTAGTGTTGATGGTATTTCCCAAATGGTTAATGATGAACGTTTTCACATGTGCTTATTGTCTACTTGTATATCTTCACTGGAGACATATTTATTGAAATTTTTTTATTTAAAAATTTTTATTATTAAGTTCTAAGAGTTACTTATAAATTGTAGACTTACATGTATCATATCTTGAAAGTCCTTTATAAGGCATATAATTTTCCAAGATTTTCTCCCATTCTGTGGGTTGTCCTTTCACTTACTAGATGGTGTCCTCTAAAGCATTTAAATTTAAATGTTTTAAATTTTCTAAAGTCCCATTTATTTATCTCTTCATTAGTTGTTTGTGCTTTTGGTGACATATTTAATAAGGTTTTGCTCAGCTAAAGCTTTAGATTTACTCATATTTTCTTCTAAGAGCTTAATAGATTTTGCTTTCACATTTAGGTCTTTTGCCCATCTGGGGTTAAGTTTTGTATATGGTGTGAGGTAAGGGGTCCTACTTCATTCTTATACATGGAGATATCCAGTTGACCCATGAACAATTATTGAAGAATTCTCTTTTCCTATTAAACAGTCTTTGTACTCTTGTCAAAAATTCATTATATATCTTGATCAACACAGGCCATAGTCACAGAGAAAGCTACCAGGCCATCCTAGATAAGGGAACAATAAGAACTTGGACATTCAGCTGACATTGGTAACTGTACATAATTACAAGATTGGAGGAAGAATAAGCCATAGGTAATAAGCAAAAGAAAATGTGACAGAGCTGTGTGATTGGGTCCAACTTTTTGCTTTTATTTTGCTACTCTTCTCTAATACTGAGTATGCTGCTGCCAGAGGTTGGAAAGCAGCAAAAATCCTACTGAGACCTGAAATACTATACAGAGCTGATGTTCCTAGGAAGAAAGAGCATTAGGAGTTTTTTGTATTATGCATTTCACAGTGCATAAGGAGACAGGGAGGGATTTCTCACTCTCCCAGCATTCATGATTGAAGAAGATAGACATTCACAGATTAAATGGTCTGTAATTTGTGTGCAATCTACAGATTTAATTCTACTTTACATGTTTAACATGATAATTTCTACAAATATATACTTTGTTATTAATTATCTTCCTGTTATCTTGTATCAAGATTAAGTAACAAGAGGACTATAGGCAAGACTCCACCTGTTCTGCATGCTATTCTAAGGAATGCTGGGAGGAAGCCTTCTGGAATTGGAAATATCATATATGTAGCTGACATAAGCTGGAGATAAGCACATTTGTGTCCTTGGACTTTGGAAATACTGATTGCAAGGATTTCAGAGAATGACTAGCCAGCCATGATACCACGACATGCTATTCTGAGCAGGGAAAGTGAAAGAGCTCTCAAATATGCAATTCTGCTGTGAACCAATGGAGAAGCCCAAGTAGGAAGGAATGCAGGAGTAAAGAGGGTCATAGCAGAGCAGAAGAAAAAGCATTTTTTTGAGAGGACAACATGAAAAAGCACTGCAAAGGGCTGGGGTTGTGGCTCAGCGGTAGAGCGCTTGCTTAGCACATGTGAAATCCTGGGTTCGATCCTCAGCACCACATAAAAAATAAATAAATAAAATAAAGATATTGTGTCCAACTACAACTAATATATATATATTTTAAAAGCATTGCAAAGAAAATTTGAAATGTACTGAAACTGTGTAACGTGTGAAGCAGATCAGAAAAGGTTAAACAAGCATAATGGGAGGGAACCCAAGCCCGCCATGCTTCCCATCATGATCCACATCTTCATGTATCTGCTTCTACATCCTTACCTCCCACTTTCACATCACCCACCCACCATTGGGTTCTGGCCTCACCCCCTTCTCTAAAATTACTTTAATCCAAATTAAGAGACAATTAAACTCCAAATCTTGTCTTCTTATTTCAGGGTGCATCCTGCTCATTGTCTCTGCAATATGAAGAGATCAGCCCACTCTTTTTCCTGGACACTGTCTTGGTCCTTCACTCCCTTCCTTCTTCCCTGAAGGCTCCATCTTTCTTTCCACCTGCTCACTCACACTCTGTATGAGTTGTGAAAAATTTGTCCAAAAATGAACTCATTATTTTTCTCCAAAATTATCATCCTCCTCCAGCACAGATTTTTACTACAAATGCTAAACTATTGTCCCCAGTCTCAGCTTCCCCCTTCCCCATTCTGTCTAGGTATATTCTCAGTGGGGTTTTCTTCATCATGGATATGACACTACTCTCCAATGCCTTTAATGACTCCCCATTGCTTACAGGACCACAACTGCCCACAAGTCTTTAGGCCACGTTTTGTGGTTCCCAGAGCTCAGGACTCACTGTGGATCTTGGCTTTGGGATATTCCTCATGATCTCCCTACTCTGATTCTAGTTGCCTGCTCATGACCTACTTCTTGGATTATGAAAAGAACTACTGTCTGTTCACTCTATTACCGTACATGAAATATTACGCAATGCCTCACACTTCTCTTCCATAATTTGGCCCTGGTGACTTTGTCGATATCCTATTTCTTCTTACACACACATCCATATACTATCCCTTTTGGTTGACGCCTATTATCCAGTTATGTGCACTTGCTTGTGTTAAACATGTATACATATCATGTATACACACATACATAGCCACATAAATCATATAACTTAGATGCAGCAAGTACAAAAAAAAACCTTAATAAAGATGGTGAATGAGGAGCTGAATACGAATCAACAGTGCGATGAGCTTGCCAAAAAAATGTGAGTGCCCTCTTGGTTTGAATGGAGGGAGGTAAATCATGTATTCATTCAACAGTGTTATCGATCTGTCTCCTCCATGCTGGCTGCTCCAGATATGATACAGTTCCTGTCTTTTTGAAGTATAAGGTCTTTTGGGAAAATAGACATTAAACAATTGTAACCATAGAAATAAGTATAAAATTATAAAGTACGATGAGTTCTATAAGGGAAAAGAACAGAGTGTAGGGAGAGTATAATAGAGACTTAATTTAGATTAGGAGGTAGGAGTAGAGCTCTCTGGGGAAGTAACTGAGAATTGAAGGGCAGAGCCAGGAGGAGTGTGAGAGGGATAGAAATCCCAGCAGAAGGACTTGCATGACAAAGTCCATGCTAAGGAGCTCAAATATTATCTCAGTTTAATAAACATCATCAGAGATGGGTTTTAGGGGATAATCACCACAGTGGGGAGGTAGGAATTGCACACTACTTTGTAAATAACCTTTTAAAGGTGACTATAGGTTGCAACTTCATCAGAGGAGTGGAGGTGATTAGCCTGGAGTAGACCAAGTGCCAGAATGAAGGAAAGAAGAACAGTATTTATTGAACACTTGCTATGTGCTAGCTCCTGTGTTGGGACCTATCATATTTCTTATCCAAACCTTACCACGATCTTGAAAGTTAAGCATTAGATCCATTTTACAGATGGAGATTTGGAAGTTGAGTGAGATTTAGTAACAAGTACAAGTAATAAATAGTAGAACCAGCTTTTGAATCTAATTCTATTTGATGTTGGTACCATTGCCACAAATTGCTATTTTTTTTTAATCTCTAAAAGGCTGCGATACTTTGAGAGATAAGGCCCCAGGTGTCAATAACCGGAAGACTAAGGGTAATAAGTGCATCTGAGGGTAGAAAGGATCAATTTGAAGCAGTGTCCTTGGGGACAGCGGAGTTGGGAGCTCCATCAGGGAAAAGATCAGGTTAAACAAATGGACTAGAAGGTCCAGGGGTCATCTGAGAGTCTAGGAGATGCAAAGTGGGGTCAGTGGGCTACATGGAGTTATTCAGTGAGCGAGCAGTTCTGGTGACCATATGTGACTTCCCTCAACTCTGCCTTAGTCTGTTCAGGTGGCTATAGCAGAACACCACAGACTGAGTGACTTACAAACAATAGAAATTTATTTATCACAGTTCCAGGGGCTGAGAAATCCATGGTCAAGGTGTTGGGAGACTTGGTGTTTGATGAGGACCCATTTCCTCATTCATAGATGGTGATTTTTCACTGTCTTCACATGATAAAAGGGAAAGACAAGCTCATGGACACAGATCTCTCTTAAGAGGGATCAGCCTTGGAAATTAAAATTTCAACAAATGAATATTAGGGGCACATAAATAGAGTCAGACCATAACAGAAATGAACTTGTGATATGTACAGTGTTGGAGCTGATGCCAGGGTAGCCCCTGGCCAGACACTGACCATGGCTGCAGCACTAGGGCCTGACCATCTCTGCCCAAGCAATCTGTTCCAGAACTTTTCCATGGGCTCTCTGAGACTTGGATACTGAAGCTCTTCCTGTCCACTCTGTGTCCCAGAGGACCTGAACTAATATAGATGCAAAAGATAGAGGAAAACTAGGAGCATTATAATACCCCATTATAATGGCCCACTAGAATAACCAGGTCTTATACACACACTTACTGTGTGCCGCGTACCGTTCTAGAAGCTGTGTGTATTAATTTGTTTAATACTCCAGACGCTGCAAATGAGTACTAAAAATACACAACTACACCAAAGTCTCACAGTTAGCAACTTGTAGAGCCAGAATTTATACCCATGCAGTCTGTCACAGAGTTGAAGTTCATAACCCTCACGTTATTTTTAAGCAACCCACTTCTAAAGAGTCATAGACAAACTGAAAGACTAGAGAGCAAAGCCTTGCATGATGGGTGAGGTGGTCTTCCTTCCGGACTTCTCTCTCCCATGCTCTTCCCCTCTACCTTGGCCTTCTTTCCTTCTTTCCCAGTGCCCTCTGCAGTTCAGGGCCTTCATGACTGCTATGTCCAGACTCTCCTCTCCTCACTCATGTAACATCACTGGTCCAGTGTCTACTCATTCTTCAGCTCCTCGTCAGTGCCAAATCCTTGGGGAGATCTGCCCTGGCGCTGACTGTGTTGGATCCCCTTGTCATACTCACATATGTCTACAGACTTTTCCATTGTTTTGCTCCCCAGGGTATTCCTGGCTCCAGCCCTGGGCTAGGACATAACGGTAGATATCTAGTGAATACATTGACTGGACGGTTCTACCATGGTGGCCCAGGTCTCAGCCACAGAGGAGAAAGAGCAGACAAAGGCTCATGGCAGTGACATATCCATACTCTGAAAAGGAATGTGCTGGAGAACTCTTTCAGGAGGGCCTAGATGGGCATTGATTGTTGCGTCACCAGAGGTATGCAGAGGACAGGTGGACACTTGGTGGGACTTCATAGAGAAGAGTAGCCAGTTGTGCCCGTCTGTCTCTGAGAGTCCCTGAGTCACCTCCCTGAGGTTGCACATCCAGGGGTCCTGCCAACACCCACAGAATGAGGCGGAACAATGCAGGGACACAGCAAGAGGCAGAAAATGTCTAGTGGTTTGGGTTTGGACCTTTTGCTTGGACTACTGAAAATAAAGCTCTACTTTCCCACACTGAGAAATGAGGAGCCAGACGAGATCATAGGATCTTTAGTCATGAGACTATATATGGGCCATCCTTCTTAGTCTCACTGTCCCTCCCTTCTGTATTCCCATCCCTTTATTGCCATGGGCTGTTATCGTTCCTTAGCAGTGATCAACCCAGTGGAAGAACGGCCCCTTGAGGAGTGGTAGTGTGCAGGTTGGATATTCTTCTCTCATAGAGCCTATAGCTTAAAATAATCATATCGAGGAAAATATAAATGGTCCACAGGACTTTAAATCTCATGAAAATGTTACATAAAAATTGTTTTTTTTTTATTTCTCCCACAAATTGCGACACATTTGTGACATTATTTCACAGATGATACAGCTGAGGTTTGCAGGGGAGCTGGAAGTATTTCTGGGGCTTGGACCTGCTCTGAAGCTCAGCAGTGTTGTCATGACTGTATGTCGTCAAATGGAGTCAAGGTGAGGAACACACATTTAAGCGGTCTGAGCTACTTTTATACATAGTAAGTATGACTATAACATTGGTTATTGGCTTTAAATCTATAAGCCCTGAGAGGTTAAAATGAATTGTTTCTAAAAACTAATTTATTAAAGAAGTATTTATATGTTGGAGTATTTAGCAAGTGAAAAAAAATCAATATATTCTTTCTGTAAATATGCTTAAGAAAGAAAAAAATTATAAAGACACAGGTTTTAGTCATTTCTAGGCCAAAATTCCAAATATATAAGCTTTTATAAGCAGTAACAAAGTAATTACATAAAATGTTGGAGATGAAAAATTATGGAAACAAAATCATTCTGACGTCAGTTTTTTAAAGAGTAGAATGAATCGGCCAGAACTTTCCTATGTTCAAACATGAATGCACCACCAGTGAAACTGCACATCATGTGCACAAGAATGGGATCCTAATTAGAATAAGTGATATTTCATGTATGTATAATCTGTCCAAATATACTTTACTATCATGTATATCTAAAAAGAATTTAAAATTTTTTAAAAACTTATTAAAGACATAGTTTTATTTTTTTTAAATTTGAAAAATACTTTTGGTATTTTCTCTCTTGGCAGCTGGACAGCCAATGTATTAGAGTGGGGTTAGAAAGAGGATCGTTTTTTTCCCAGAAAGACAAATGGTTTGAGCACACAGGTTGGGAGTAGAGGAGTGGACCAGGCTTTCGTCTCATACCATTGTCCTCCAGGAAACATCAGATGAGCCGCTGCTACTTGTCTGACCATCATTATCTCTCTGTAAACTGAAAACAACTTGATAAATGTTTGGAGAGAATGGCTAACATAAATAGAATTATATGAGTTCTTTTGTGTAAGGCAAGAAAGTTTAAGTGCTTCCCTATATATTGCCTTATTTTCTCCCAAATCCTTGTAAGGAAGGTAAAGAAGGAACACCCTGGTCCCTTTGGTGGTTGAGGAAAGTATGCCTAGGTGAGGTCCGTGGACTTGACCAAAGTTGCCATGCTCAGATGGTGTGGAGCCTGGCCCTGACCCCAGGTGTGATGGCTGCAATTTGGTGTGTTTTCCATCTCTTGGCTGATGTGTGCAGGAAGGCCAACTGAGCTAACCCTCCAGGGCTCCTCATCTAGCATTCGACTTTGGAGAAGGAGGTGTAAGGTGACCACAGTTGGTAAGAAAGACATTTATGTGTAAGAGGCCTCTGTGCATTAATGCTGTGAGTGAGAAGTGGAACTAACATCTAATTTTAGTATGCAGCCAGGGCAGCGTGGCTGTTAATCGTATTCAGTCAGGCTGCCTGAAGAGGAGAGAGGAATAAAATAAACATTTCACTTAACCTTTACAATTCGTATATTTTGATCGTCCCATCAGCTTTAGAACGCAGTTCTCCCTGCACTCTCTAGCATTTTCTATGCTGTCCACACACTCCTTTGTTCTCGGTTCTTTCTCCTCTCCTCCTAGGCCACCCCATCATGATTCTTTTTTTTTTTCCCCGTGCTTCCTGCCTCTTGTCTCTCCTCACATCAATGTCCTTCAGTCCCATGTTTTTCCCTGTCCTCTCTCCTACTCTACTGTGGACAGAATGCAGGCTCCAGTGGAGCCAAATGGACTCCGAGGTGACCTATGGGACATTCTGTATACAGACACCTCTAGGAAGAGGAGGAGGCATGAAACCACATAAACCCCAGAAGAGGCATCTTGACAGCATTATCCACACACAGGAAACAAAGGAAGAGAAGCAAGTGAGATAGTAAATTAAAAGATTCTTCTTATTTTGACATTCTTATCCTCCCTAGGTTCCAGGAAGACAATAACAACAATAACAACAAAACATTACACAGTGACAGCTTTGGGGTGGAAGCACTTTGGGCATTATTGTGTTAACATGGCAATTACAAATGCAATGGTTAAGCATAGTAGTGCAGGGGAGTTAAGGTGGACAAAGCCCTGGAGTTTAACAGACAGGAATTATCAAGGTGCATGGTGCAGTTATTTTTGGATAAACCGGAAGTTACAAATAGCACCCCATCAAAATGCAAACAGGATGAAAATCTCTCTCTGTTACCAAAAGCAATTGATTGGAACATAAAACCCTCAGCATAGATTTTGTGCTGGGTTGTCCAACATGGTGGCCAACCGTGAGCCATATGTGTTTTGTGAGCACAGGCAATGTGGCCAGTCCAGGCTTACATGTGCTCCCAGAGTAAATGCACTCCAGATTTTAAAAACTTAGTATAGGGGTGGGGAGGGGGGGACCATGTAACAGATCTCATTAATCATTTTCATATATTGATTACATGCTGAAATGTTTGATGTTATATATAGTTCAATAAAATACATTTTAAAGTTAATTTTATCCTCTTTTTACTCTTTTTCATGTGGCTGCTAGAAAATCTGGATACATATATGGTTCACATTCATTATTAGCATTGTACTTCTATAGCACAGCATCGGATTTCCTGAGCTTCCATTAAGAGCAGACAGAAAGAGAAATCCTTTCCAGAATAATAGTCAGTACACCCAGTCCTGGCAATACTGGAGAGTATTTCAGGGAGAAAACTGTTTTAAGATTGTTGTTGATAAAATCTAGCTACTTCAAGTGAACTTCAAGCAATTGTCAATGGAACCAGAGAAAACAAGCCAACGTTAGCAGCTGATGGTAACCGAAACAACCACTTGCTAAAGAACTTATACTTGGGGAATCCAGACCACATCAGCCAGAGACTTTGTTTCATTGTTGCCGTATTTGCCTAGGGATATTTTTGGTTTTTAGGGAGGTGGAATTAGGAAAGTCCTTGGGAGAAATCTATTATAATCTGTATATTATATAAGACATTATATACCTTGTACAGTTTTGATTATAATCAATAATAAATTGTAGTAAATTCTGCCCAGAACAAATTTCTGTCTAATGTACTTCATTAGGTTCATTCTAAGAAACTTCTTCTGGTGTTCTGATGGCTCTCCATCTCAACCTCAACTACTTCAAAATCCAGTAACAAGTGGCTGAGAAAAAGCAAGCTGTCCCGCTTACAGGGTGTGGCTTCAACCAGACCCACCCATTCTAGAAGGCAATGCTGCATGTCCCATTAAACTTCCTGCCCAGTTATAAGAAATCCCAGTTTCAAAACCCAGTGTGGAGAAAGAATCCTAACATGAAGAAGATCTTTGCATATCCAGCAATCCAAAAGGAAATGCACATATCTGGCCACCAGTATAACCATATAAGTATGAGTTACCCTGATAGGGGGAGGTTTGATGAGGATTTTTTTTTTTTTTTTCATTTTCTAGTACTAGGGCTTCAACCCAAGGGCACTCTACCATTGAGCCTCTGAGATATATCCTTAACACTTTTTTTTTTTTAATTTTGAGACAGGGTCTCACAAGTTGCTGAGAGGCTGTCTTTGAATTTGGGATCCTCCTGCCTCAGCCTCCTGAATCACTGAAATTACAGGTGTGCGCCACCACACCTGGCTGGATAAAGATTTGAACTCTTCTTTTGT
This sequence comes from Callospermophilus lateralis, assembly GCF_048772815.1. Classification (NCBI taxonomy): domain Eukaryota; kingdom Metazoa; phylum Chordata; class Mammalia; order Rodentia; family Sciuridae; genus Callospermophilus; species Callospermophilus lateralis. The sequence continues at coordinate 25,952,073 of NC_135306.1, forward strand.
GTTGGAGAGCTATTATTCACAGATACTGTATCTATGGACAAGCTGGGTCCCCTTAGGTTTCCTGTTAAAAATATAACAATATTTGATTTAAACCAATCAAGAGATTTAATACCAGAAACTATTTTTTGTCTTTGTTTTTAGTCTTCTTTGATTCCAAATTGCAATACAAGAATAGGAGATGTGATTATTTTTAAACCTGGGAGATAATAGATGACTGTGAATCTTTTATATGTCTAACATAAACACAACTAAAAGGAAGCTATTACAGAATGAAACCCCAAGCCAAATTTTAGTCCTCCACTGTGAGGTACAACATAAGAGACTGAATTCTTTTGGATTCTCTTTAGAGTTATCCCAGACAAGAATGTTTGCTTTTCCTTCTAGGTATAAAGAGGGAATGTTAAAGGTAGAAGCTAGACCCATCTTTAGATATGTGCTGAAAGCAAACATATTATAGGTGTCTGCATCTGGCTTATGAGCGCCCCCTTGCTTTGTGTTTACCATTGAAAATGGCTACAATTTATTGTTTCTCTTTGCTGTTCTGTTTTTTAGTGCTCCAGATAGCAATATATGGTGTATGAACATAAGTTGCTGAGATTCAAACACTTCCCATTTGATAGCTTTTTGCAGAACTAATATCATGTTCTGACCCTAGCATTCAAGTTCCTACTTGAATTATAGGCAATCAAGTTTCTGATCTGTCCCTTAAAAGCTATAAGATTTTGAGCAGGTTATATAGTCATTCTGAGACTTAGTTTTAATCATCTATAAAATGGGGATAATTATCCTGCCTCACCTAGAGATTGAATTAGACCTAGTCCACATATTCATACACTGTGTAAAGGCACATAGTGGGGATGCAGATCGTAACTGCTGAATATCAGATTCTTATATATGACTCTAAAATGTTATTTTAAGAGACAGCTGCCAGCAACCTCAATTTTCTCCCGCAGTGAAGGGAGTGCTATTCTAATTTAGTCACTTACACCAACAAGAACTTCAAGCGGGGAAACAATACTGAGGAGGCTGATCCATCTAAGTCAGCAACCCAAGGAATAATTGTTCAAATATCTCTGGCTCTCAGGGGATGCTGTCTCAGCCCAGAGCCACATTTCACAGGATGTTGGCTGCACTCATGACCCAGGTTAAACATAGACCATGTCCTCATATCTTGGTATTGCTCAATTGATTCATTATATATTCACCAAAATTTGACCCAGCTCCTACAGGGTGACTAGTAGTGTTCTAGAAATGGGGAATGTAGGTGTGAAGGAGGCTACAGTACTTTCACCCTCATGAAGTGTGCACTTTGGAAGGAAACTGGCTTAAAAAATAATCACCAAAAATAGACTTACAGACCAGGTCTATGATCAGAACCACATAGACGAAACATATTACCTTGAAACCTCATAACCACCCAGCAAGGCAGGTCTCTGGCCTTTCATGTCATATGGAAATGAGCCCTAAGGCTCATGTGTCCCCAAGGCACCTAGGAGACAGGGACAGAGGTGAAGCGGGGCTTTTCCAGTCCCACCGTGCTGCCTCAGGAATCCTGCTGGGATAAAGACGCAAAATAAATAAATCTTCAGTTTCCTCATTGTAAATCGAAGAGACTCCTCCCTGCTAGGGTCCTGAGGATTAAACAAGCTCATAGCGGAAAAGCACTCAGATGGGTACCTGACACTAAGGTTCATTAAAAACACATGGTAGCTGCTCCCAAAGAGGTCACAGAAAACAAACAACTGCAACACAGGGGAATAAAAATCCAAGGAAGAGATGCTAGAAGCTTCCAGAAGAGCAACTAACACTCTTTCGCAAAAGGAGAGAAGGCATCTAGATGGGTTTTGAACACAGAATAGGATGTATAGTGGAGGCCAGGGCATCAGGAGGAGAGGAAATAGGAAAGAGCAAGGCTCTTGGCAGGGGGTGGGCCGTCATTGCTGCTTCTGATTGGAATATGAGTGCCCTGGAGGAGGGGCGAGGGATGAGCTGGCTAAACCCAGAGAATAATCCCTTTTTCTACGGCTGTCAGGAGCTCTGGGAGGTGTTGAGAGAATAGGAGAGGCAGAGGAAGCCTCCAAGGCCCAGGCCCAGACGCGGTGGGCCATTTGGACCTCCATCATCTGAGAGGTGAAACCCCAATCGTGTGCCAAATTGCCTCTTCAGGCTCCAGCCTCTCCCTACTGTGGACTGTTTGCCTGTCTGGAATGAGATAATTTGTCAGACACCAGCTGCTGATCATTCTTTCCTCATGGGCACATTTATTATTATGTTACAATGCGCATGAAGAATCTTTACCATCACTGGGGTGAAAATGATTAAAATGTGGGGTTTTTTGGTGCTGTGTGTGTGTGTGTGTGCAGAAATTCTCAAGCCTTCCTTCTGCCAAGACAGCATCATTGGTCATGCACTGTGTTGGGGGAGCAGCCTGGGGAGGGGGTCATTGTCATAATTAACAAAACAACCAGCAGAGAGTCCCCGGGTACCCTGCCCGGGAAGGAGGACTGTATGGAGCCTTTGTGATCAGCCCAGGAGTTCAGCCGCCTAGGAAGCTGGGCTATATGTCTCTGAAAAAGTGCAGAGGATGGGCTGGCTGGCTTCTAGAGCTGAGCATGTCTAATTATGTACCAGGAGGCAAGAAAAGGTGTAGGTCTGTCTTTCCAGTTCAGAGGGAGAAAAAAAAAAAAAATATGTGGTGTCTCGCGTCTAAGAAACGAACAGGCTGACCTTTTCAGAGCGTCTGAAAGAAAAAACCAGATGTATTTCTCAAGAGTCACTGTGACTGAAGGCTTGCATTGTGCACTCACATAAAGGGAGAGCTAACCAGAAACCAGCAGCTGATGATCTGAAGCCAGGCTGTGCTATTGTCCGGCACACAAATGTTCTACAAGGACCCAGACCACCATGCAGTTCTCTGTGCACAGACTATGGAGGTTGGGGGGCGGCTGGTGAGGGCTTTTCTTTTCCTCCTTTTCTTTCTTCCCTTCCTGAAGCCTTTTCCTTCCAATCCCTCTGCAGTCGCTCACATTCAACTGTTAGCAATTATTCCCATTGACCCTCCTTGCTCTCCAAACTGGATGTGGGCCTCAGAAGGTCTCCTCTTTGTACCTGACAATCCCATGTGACAGCGGGCTCCAGGGAGGAGGTGAGGTCTCAGCTCCCCAGGGACAGTCAACAGGGATTGAGAGGCTGTGATTTATTTTCCATAGAGCAAAGTCAAAGCAAGGCGACTGTGTGCTGGGAGACAGACAGGGAATCCCCCAGCCTCATCAAGGGCCGCTCCCTATTGTCCTTGGGCAGGCTCAGGGCGAAGGCTGGTGGTGTTGGAGGGGGAAGGGAGCAGGAGCAGATGACAAAGAGGAGGCAGCCAACTGAGATCCTTTCTCCAGTCCAGCCCAGGTTTTTTTTTTTTTTTTTTAATTTCTCTGTAGACTTTGCCTTCCTTAGCATTTAGTGGGCACATTTCAGCTCCCCTACAAACTATAGAGTGCTTGAAGGCAGACAATTGTTAGACCCTCTGCTTGTCCTTCCATTGTCCCCGGTATTATATTTACACCAAGTGGGTTCTCAACAAATGTCTACTCAATGAAATTAGCTCTGTGCTCTTTAGATCTCTGTGTCCAGCTCTTCCTTTTCGTTCACAGAATAGATCCTCCTAGCAGCTACCTTCCTTGGTTAATGTAAAGCAGCCACTGCCCCAGGAACCTGATCACATTTTGCTGGGGAAATAAATATAAATATATAAAATATATATATATATATATATATATATATATATATATATATATATATATATTTATTTATAAAAATATATATATTTGCCATATCTATAGACATTTAATAAATTACATTTATTGGCCAGTAGGCAAAAACAAAACATAACAAAACAAAAAACCAGTTCATCTAACAAGATGAAATCATAGCTCTCTGTCCTTTTAAGTGGTCTGGATATACTTTTCATAAAAGACTACTTGAGGGTGACTCAACAATATTCCAGAAGCAGGATCATATTACCTTTGCAATTGGGATTGCAAACCCTGCTGTCCAATGGCTGGACAGAGCACGATTCTGGGATCTAGCCTCAGGTGCTCTCCCTGAGGTTGCAGCTTATACCCTGTTTTATATTTATATATATATTTTTTTCTATATTTATCTATTTATTTTGAAAGGTAAAACATTACAAATATCAGAAGAGTACATGAAATAATATAACAAGTAACTTTATATATATTTATATTTTATATCCTTTCCTTTGTATTGGAGGTAATTCTGATCATGTAGATGTTCGTTTCCTGTTTTTCCTCCCAAACATTGCAAGTTCCGTGTAATATCAGCAGCAACAATAACAGCAACAGGATTTACTGTGTGCTTAGTATGTCAGGTGCTATTTTAAAAGCTTCCCATGTATTATCTTACTCTAGTGTTTGTTTTGGGAAAGTGGACTCCTTGTGCCATGAAGAGAGGGTGGCCCTGAGTTTTAAATAACTGCAGAGCCAAGAGAAGGGATGGATGAACCAATAGAAAGAATGAATTAGTCGTATTCCTTACAAGAGTGTAACTAATGAATTATGGCAAAATATTAGAAAAAGAGATGGTACGAGAAAACAACCAAATCCAGGGGACATTTAAATTCCTTCTTGAAAATACAGGTGAACCTGGTTTTATGCAGTAAGTTGCACAGACCCTGGATTTTTTAAGGATATATTTTTATTTAAGATGCATCAGGGACTGAAGCTATTTTGAGAGAAGTCTGTTGTGAGATCTTTCGTTCAGCAAGGAATCATTTTGTAATGCAAATAAATCACCCCTCTCCTCCAAAATTGTAATCACTGGTAAGAACATCACACATTAACATCCTTCAAACTGCTTTCCTACAAATATGGCCATATGCTTACATATAGGATTTTTTTTTGTGCATGTCACTGAAGAGCTCAGCATATTGAACATCTAGTATTTCAGATCCCTTTAAAGACTCGTAAATACTGTGCAGTAAAGGTTCCCATTTAACAGATAAGGAAACTGAGGCTTAATAAGACATTGTGACTTGGTCTGAGAAAATCTCTTTGACAGCTCCACAGCGGAAGGGCCCCCTCGGGTGTAATATCATTTTGAATCCTAATCTGAAATGATCAGAATTCAGAATCAGTTTGACTTGTTGGGTTGTACCACAAATGGTGACACCTGGCTCATGCCTAGATTCATTAATTCATTTAAAAAAAAATTTGAAGACCTTCTATGTGCCAGGCACTGTTCTGAGAACCCATAAAAGAATAGAAAGTAAAACATAAGAACTCAACTTGGAAGGACTTTCCCAGGGCTGCCACTGTCCCAAATGGTAGCCATTGGCCACAAGATTTTACATTAAATGCATGGAAGTTTTGAAATTTAAATGTTTAGTTCATCGATTTTCCTAGAGAATCTCAAGTCCTCCAGCACTTGAGTTTCAAGTGCACCAGTTTCCACGTGCAGATGAAACAGGGTGGCAGGATGACAGGAAATATTCATCGACCCAGGGTGGTAAGGGAAGGTTCTCAGAGCCGTCATGTGAATGAAGAGGGGGAGATGTTTCCATGGACATATGGGGAAGAACATTCCAAGAAGGTGACTACTCTGGACCAAAGCCAACAAGTGTCCGGTTTAGGTACGGGAGACCTCTCTGGAGTGGGGATTACTGAATGAGGGGACAGCACTTAGAGATGAGGTCAGAAAGGGAGGCTGGGACAGACTCTGTAAGACTCTCCGGTCAAGTTAAACCTTGAGAGCTGTTTTAGTCAGATTTTTTTGTTGTTGTTGCTGTGACTAAAAGATCTGACCAGAACAATTTTAGGGGAAGAAAAGTTTATCTGGGGGCTCATGGTTTCAGAGGTCTCAATCCATAGACAGCAGGCTCCATTCCTTGGGGCTTGAGGTGAGGCTGAACATTGTGGTGGAAGCGTGTGGCAGGGAGAAGCGGCTCCCATGATGATCAGAAAGCAGACAGACAGACTCCGCTTGCCAGATATAAAATATATACATACCCCAAAGCCTTCAGTTACCACTTAGCTAATAATCCCCACCAGGGGATTAATGTGCTAATTTGGTTAAGGTTCTCATAACTCAAACATTTCTCCTCCAAACCTTCTTTATTGTATCACACATGAGCTTTTGGGGGACACCTCACATCCAAACCATAACAACAGCTGAGCATCAGTGATTGAGAGCTGGGTCTTTCCCTCCCCTTCTCTCTCCTCCTCTACTTTCAAACTCTATCTATCTGTTCTATCATGTATTTACTTGTCTCTCTCTCTTCCTCCTCTTCCTCTTCTTCCTCTCCCTCCACTCCCTTTATTACTTACGTCTATGTGACAAGATATCTGCTATTGGTTTATAATCTCTTGAGGAAATTGATGCAGAGAACATTTTAGACTAGTCATTGTCAAGTCCGCTTCTCGGTCCAGGATTCTGATCCTGTGCCTGTGAGATTTGGCAGGTCTGTGCTTCTTAGGTAGACATCAGGACTGGGACAGTGGGGCTCTGTTGGGATTTTCATCTTCTAGCTGAAGAGAAAAAGGAAAGTTCTTCAAAACCAATCCTAAAGTTGTCGAGGTACAGGGAAAGGATGATGTGGTGCTTTTCTTTTCAATTCATTTAACACATTTATTGAGCATTTACTTTGCGCCCAGTGGTTTGCCCAGAAATGAGGAGGGGGGAGATTTTCAGGACACTGGACTTTGTACTAAGGCCAAGAAAGTCTTGGGCCAATTGGGCTGGATGGGTCCACCTACTTGTGGGGACTTTGAGACTACAAAAGTAGATACCGTGCCTACCTTCAAGTCATCACAGCTTGACAGAGAACACGGGTAGTACAGCACTCCAAATGCCTACTGCTTGCCTTTGAGGGCCAGTATGGTGACAGTGATGAGGGGAGGCTCCAGGAGGAGGGGATATCTGGTTTATTCTCTATGATGACCAAGGACGCCCACTGTGACTCCAGCTCCTACGCCCTTCCTGGCCTCTCTCTGGAGGCTCACTAACAGGTAGGCGAAAACACCCACTTTTCTGAGTCTTCCTTCCCTGCCAGAGAACCAGATCATGACCTGATCTCAGCCATTCTGCTTGTTCCCAAAGGCCCCATGTCTGATGGCTTCATCTGATTAGGAAGCACCAGAGAGAAGGAAGTGACTACATATTTGTCCACAGGGGTGTCAATATTTGGGCACAAGGGGGCTGTTGATCCCGTCTGTCATTCTCGCCTGGCCTCAAGATGACTCTAGGGCATCCCTGAGAAACTCTATTCATCTAAATTCGAGGGACAGAGGAGTCAAGCGGAAGGCTTTTCGTGGGCAAGCTGCATCTTGCACAGTGAGTGTTTCTCAATTCTTTCTCAGAAGCAGACATTAAAACCTGCAGCACAGTCATTTAGAATTTCAAAGGTTTCTTCTTCAGGGGGTGGGACACAAAAGACACCACGGCTATTCACATAATGCTGGAATGGTGGGGAACAGCGGCACACCATTAGCAAGACAGCGCAGCAAACCTCTATGGGGAAAGGCGAGCTCTATTCTGGCAGCATAAAGAAGATGCCTCATTACGGTGGCTTTAAAAAAAAGATTATTATCATTATTGCTTTTTAAAATTCACTCCTGCATTCTACCTAGGCTGGAAGAGCTTAGGAGGGGAAAGAGAATTTTTAAAAGTAGTTCATAGATCACTAAGAATCACAAAACACTCAAGATTCAGTACCTCTCTCTCTCTCCCTCAGCTGTTGTGTCAATCAGAATTGAGAAAAAATGCACACCTAAATCAGGAGATCCTTCATGTCTGAAGGTAGAGATCCTGCAGGACCTCTCTGTGTGGTTTTAAATGGAACCCAAATCCTAAGCCAATGGTTTGAAGGACCAAATAAGATGGAGTTTCTCACACATAATGCCTCTGGTCCTCCAACATCATCTCGCCTGGCTTTGCCTGTCTTCCTCTCCTTTGTTTTGGAATTACATGAGGCGGATGCCACAGATCTGACTTGGAAAACCAGGAGCCCAAGCTGCAGGAACAGCCAGCAGACAACATTGTCTCTGAACTGCTATTGTTTCTATTTTAGGAGCACATTGAGTGATTAGCTTGGGTAACAGTAACATCGCATTACCTTGCACAGGCTGAAAATGTCTTTCAATAAGGAGGCAACACCGGGGCCATGTGATACAATCCCGTAGACAGAGCCAAGTGGAATACATCAAAGAGAGCCTTGATGCAGATGTTTCATGCAGAAGAAAATTAGGTCAGAGACCACTTCAATTTCAGCTTCTGCCAGCCTCGTTTGAGAGCTTCCAGTGAATTCGTAATGAATAGCTTCTAGGGCACTTTTCTCTCATTCAGTCACAGGCTGCCACAGCTAGATGAGCGTTCCATGTGGAATCTTCTCTCATTATTTAAAACTGCTACTTTGTGTTCTGAAATTCCAGAACCCTTCCAAGGCGCCATCACCACGGGCCTGAAACAAAAAAGACTCCAAAAATACAGAAAGACATTCATTTGTGTGGTATTCCTGCGCACTCTCTTCCCATCCATCATATACATACATGTTTTTTAATACATCCCAAGCCTCTTTTTTTTTCATCTGCTTATGCAAGTCCATAAGCTGTTGCTGAGGAATATTGGAGGTGTCAGCCTTTTGTAATCTCACTCAACTCTGAAGAAGCCAAGTGGCCCATAGGTGACCAAATGCTTTGCTGCCTTCTTACAGGGAGTGTGCATACGTGCGTGAGTGTGGCATGCATGTATTAAAAAAAAAAAAAAAAAAAAAAAAAAAGCTGTTCTCTGAAAAGAGAAGGGCAGTGTGACCTCAGTGAAAGGGAATGATGCATCTTCTCCCTGTCCACCCCCAGCCCGGTCTCACGTGTTATTCATTATAATGGAGGGTTAGAATCTAGGGCGCCCGGGATCTTCCTTTTCCACACACTACCCTTTTAGGATTTCACACTGACAAATCCTTGCTGATTGGAGTGGGGGTGTGTGCAGTGGATCCCTTCAATTCATGCCAGCAGAAGAATCATTAGCTTCTAAAATGCATTTGGAAGAGAGGGCAGGGAGAGGCAGACTTGGGAGGATCACAGAGTCTCCTCAACGCTGGTGACGCTCTGATTTCCCATGGGAAAGGAAATGAAGTGGCAGTCTCAGCTCCAGCTCACCGTGACACAATTGCTTTGTCTTTGCTACCTCCAAAGCATGAGGGCATTCATGAACTGGTTTTCTCGAGTCTGAGGTTCGCAAGGCAGGAGCAGAACGTCTCAGAGAAGCGTTCCAAGGCGTGCTCTGCTTCAGTCCATTATGGGAAGCCATCATGAAGATGTTGCCTTTCTTGTCCGGCCATCCGAAACATCACATCTGGCACAAAAAGATGCTGGTCTTTCAGCCTTGCTCCCCTCACTTCCTGCTCTCTTCCCGCTCACCCTCTCCTGCTATCTTTTCCTTTGTACTAGGCATACATGTGTACACACGCACACACATGCACACACACACAAAATTAAAATTTCTGAGGAGGGCAGATATTATAGGGGAGGCAGTCGCAGCAAAATAGAAAGATGCCCTGACAGATAGAGACCTAGATTTCAGTTCCACCTCTGTGAACCTGGACAAGCAGCTCTCTTTGCTACTTTCAGTGTCCTCTCCTGGAAAAATACAGGTACTGATTACTGAATCCTTCAGCTTTGACACTGATTCAATAAATAATCTTTCTCTTGTGTTACATGTCAGCAATGTCCCTCTGGAAGTGTCTGGCTATGGGTTGTAGTCACAGATCTACCCACTAAGATGCTAAGGAAGCCATTGTTCATAGGATCAGTATGGAGACATTCTGGGCATGCTCATGTATCAGTAGGAGAGTCTAAATCCTTCCAGACACACTGCAATGGGGGACAGCTCAACAAAAGAAAGATAACATTAACTTTGGGGTCAAATAGTTATAAGTTGAGTGTGACCTGGCTGTGTGACCTCAGGCAAGACGCTTAGCTTCTCTGACTCTTTCTTCCACGGTAACAGGAACAATATTCATTATGGAAGATTGTTAGAGGATGAAATGAGACCATGTGAAGGTAGAGAGCTTAGTACAGGGGCTGGTATGTGGTAGGTACTCAATAAATATTAGCAAGGCACACTCATACATTGCTGGTGGGACTGCAAATTGGTTCAGCCAATATGGAAAGCAGTATGGAGATTCCTTGGAAAACTGGGAATGGAATCACCATTTGACCCAGCTATCCCACTCCTCAGTCTATACCCAAAGGACTTAAAAACACCAAACTACAAGGACACAGCCACATCAATGTTTATAGCAGCACAAGTCACAATAACTAAATTGTGAAACCAACCTAAATGGCCTTCAGTGGATGAATGGATAAAGAAAATGTGGTATATATACACAATTACTCAGCACTAAAAGAGAATAAAATCATGGCATTTGCAGGTAAATGGATGGAGTTGTAGAATATAATGCTAAGTAAAGTAAGCCAATCCCAAAACACCAAATGCTGAATGTTTTCTCTGATATGAGGATGTTGATATATAATGGGGATGGGGGGAGCATGGGAGGAATAGACGAACTTTAGATAGGGCAAAGGGGAGGGAGGTGAAGGAAAGGGCATAGGGGTAGGAAAGACAGTGGAATGAGATGGACATCAGTACTCTAAGTACATGTATGAAGACACAAATGGTGTGACTCTACTTTGAGTACAACCAGAGACCTGAAAAATTGTGCTCTATATGTGTCATATGAATTGAATTTAATTCTGCTGTCATATATAACAAATTAGAATAAATTTAAAAAATTAATAATGGACACATGTATACATCTATGCAGAGGAGATACATATGATTCAGGAGAGTGAAAAAAACTGACATGCTCTTTTAATTGACAGTTTTTGCTTCATGCAAAAATCTTCTGAAACACACACACACACATGCACACACACACACACATAAACACACATACACTTCAGTTTCTAAAGGCAGTAGCAACCCAGTTCTAATTTCTTTTAGATAATAGGCTCAAAGTGCTTTGTAGAGATTTTGGCACATGAGTGCTCAATAAATGCTGGTTACATTCATTTTTATTTGCAACAGTATCTTTCTGGATAGTGAATCCCAGGTTATCATGCTCCATGCTCCTCTCTGAAGAGGCCTCTGTTTAAGAGGCAACATGGGGTAGAGAAAAATCTCTATAAGTAGGAGACAAAACCCATCAATTTGATGTGGAGTTCTTAATCACAAAATCATAGTACTTGAGAGCTTGGCAGACGGAGAAACTGAAGCACAAAGAGGTCACGTAAATTGACCAAGGTCATGAAAGAAGCTTGGTTCTCACTGAGACCTCTGCTGTGTTCTTGGCTGTCACAGAGCTCAGTCCCAATGGAGCATCGATGTGAAATGCTTGACAAAGCGCGGGTCTTTCCACCTGCCTCCGCCCCTTCCCAACACCTCCCAGGTCTTCTCAGCAGCCCTAGTACAGGGCCACTAATGTGTAGTGGCTGTGGGGCCATCTGCCACCAAATGTACCACTGATGAAGCAAAGCCTTGCTTCCCCAGAACTGGCTTTGGTCCCCATGAAGGCACGAAGAACAACGTGGCCCTAGGAAGAGGCTCCCTGGCCCGTCTCGCTGAGCAAGCTGTGCCAGCCCCAGGCCGAGTGTAGTCCAGAGTTAACCAGCACCTGCCAAACTGGCTCTGTGTGCTGGTGTGCGGCCATGGGGACTGGCAGAAGCCAGAAAGGCCAAAAGAGGGGAAAAGAAACATCCTTTTGTCTTTTTCTATCCTTACTCACTTACTGGGATGCTTATTCACTTCCTTATTCATCTGTTTAATTACTCTTTATCAAGCACTGCATTTGGAGAAGAGGAGCTTCTAAAATTTCATTATTTAGTAAAAGAGACAACATGGATGGAGATACAGACCAATTACAACTCAGTATGGCAAGTGCTAGAATTGCAAACAGAGATAGCCATGTCCATTGCAGACTGGGCTTTGACTGCATCTAGGGCCTAAGAACGCCAACCCTGTCACTGTGCATTGGCCAACATGATGCAAAGAAATATCAAATGCTCTGGAGTCAAGCACAGCTGAGTTTGAATCCTGATTCGACCCCTTGGTAGCTAGCTGTGTCACTGGAGTCAAGTTTCTTAACTTCTCTGAGCTTCAGTTTATCATCCATAAAATTTCAGAGATTTCAGAGAGGAGGTACCACCTTGAGGATGGATGAGGGGTTTTCCAAGGGGAGAGCTCCCAAAGAATCCCCAGACAGTGTGACTGGAGTGTGATCTGTCTTCAGATGGCTCCAACACATAGTTTAAAGAGAGAAAGAAACTACGTGTTCTTGTGCTTGCCAAACACTTGAAGAATTTATGTTCCTATTTTTGTTCTCATTAATTGAGAACTTTCACCAGAATCCAGATGTGAGCAGGATGATGAGTTCTGTGACAGTCTTGGTTCACTTTCACCCCTGCAGTCTCAGGGTCAATCTTCCTGTTGGTCCCCAGGAGGCAGAACTCACCCTTGGGATAAGATGACTGATTTGTCTATGCAGTCATGAGCATCCAAGGAACATATTTGCATGTAGCAGTGTTTTAGCAGATAATTCCCATAAAATTTTTATCTGAGGCACAGTGCTGAATTCTTCCCCCCTTTTTAGTAGCTTGCTCCTTCTTCCTGTGTTTATCTTCATTAATGCTGTCAGATTTTACTAGATGTTCTGGCACCAAGAGGTTATATTTAATTTCCTATTCTTCTAGTTCCTTCCTGTGTCAATACTACCTCCACAACACATCCATTCATCCATGGTCTCTTCACATATCTGTGTTTTTATCTGTATTTTCATCCATCCATCCATCCATCCATCCATCCATCCATCATCTCCTTTTGGGGTGGTGAGGCATTTAGCCTACATTAGTCCTCTGTCATCTCACACACAAATGATCACAAGGTCCAGAAAACTGGTTTTTCTGAAAGGCTTAGTGAATGAATATGAAGTACAGCAAACATAGGCTTACATTTGTATTCTGGTTTTTTTTTTTCCCTTTACTAATTGTATTTTCTCTCTGGCTCTGTTGAGGAAGTAATAATATCCATATCTAGGGATTTTTGTGGACATTAGTTGAAACGAAGTGTGTGAAGCAAGTAGTGAGACACACTAGAGTTCTAAAACATCCCTTCTCCCTATTCCCTATTTTCCTCTTCCTACCTTTCCTGTTTTTTCACATGTTTTCATAAGTACATACATTTCTCACTGAACTCTCTGGCCTTTATGGAGACATTCTTCATGTTACAATTGTGCCCTTCCCAATTCCTAACTTACTGTTGAGACTCATCACTGTTTGTGACTCTGGGTCTTTGTTCATGGAAACTCTTCTCCCTGAATTCTCTCTTCTCCGGTTTCTCTTTGTAAAAAAAATCAATCTGATTTCCCGGACCCACTCATTCCCCAGACAAGATGCTGCTTCTTCCCACAAGTCTTCCCGAGGCCCCCAATTTAAACTTTTAGCTCATTGCATGACTAGAAGGCTTTATTTGTAGCGAGGGAAATGGGAACAGCTTTTTGGGGCCCACTGCTTAGTACTGATTCATTTGTTATATACGTTCCATGACTGTAACTATTATCATCTTCACTGTTTAGCAGAATCAGTAAGGACCAGAAGGAACGAACAATTTAACTCTGGCCCATCTGATTCCAAATATCCTTTTCATTTCACATGATCTCACCTTCTATCTTCTACACTGTAACACTGTAATAGTTAAAACTGCATTCTGACATTTATAGATTTTTTAAGTTAAAATTCATGATGGACTTCATTATTAAATTATATGTATATTAAAAGATGGGGATAATGTTTTGTTTATTCTTTTACTGCATCACTTTACATGTCCCAGCATAAAAACTTAAACTCATCAATAAGCATGTGGTGGCCAGCTGAGGTGGGGCACAGCTGTAATCCCAGCATCTCAGAAGGCCAAGGCAGGAGGATCATGTGTTCAAAGCCAGTGCTCGGCCAATTTATCGAGGCCCAAAGCACCTTAGTGAGACGCTGTCTCTAGATAAAAACATAAAAAAGGCTGTGGCTGTGGCTCACTAGTTAAGGGGCCCTGGGTTTATTTCCTGGTACAAAAAAAAAAAAAAAAGGAAAAAATGAAGAAAAGAAAGAAAAAGCATGTGGTAAATAATCCATCAAAACATATGCAATGTCCAAATTGGATCTTCCACTAGAGGCCTTATTCTAGGAGATTTTGCCCCCATTCAAATGTGGTAAGTGAACACAATCCTTCCAACATCGTATTGTCAAGGAAGGTCAATTTTAGCTTTCTTTCTTTTTAGGTAAGGAAGTCTGCAACAAAGAGGAAATTATCATTATTATTATTCGGTAAGTTCATATAATAAAGGACTCTTCATACATTCCCAGATCCTGAGCTATTTTGTGAGAATCCGTGGCCTGAGCCCTGTAGCCAGCAGGCAGCCGGTCCACTTATTTATCGTTCCATGGCATTAGTAACCCTGTAAAAGTTAAATTTGTTTTATTTATAGGTTGGAAGGGCCTTCACCCATGAGGAGTGCTAAATAAATAGACTTTTACCATCATTCTCCAAAGAGGTTGGGAAGGAACTGCTCAGGAGGAAAGCCTGCAGGGTACAAATTGTCAGAATGAAGTATAGTGCTTTGTTCAGAATCAGAAGAGTTAACCACTCAAATCATAAACTACCAGATGAAGCTCACTTCACCAAACAGGGGTTAGCACAATGAGAAGAAGAAAGTCCGGAGACATGGAAAGCATCCAGGGCCCAGGCTCTCCAGTTAAATCCAGGCAAGTTCACTTGGGCAGCTCAAGGTCATATTTTCACCCCAAACACCCAGGAAGTATGCTCCAGGACAGCTCAGAAAAGAGTTACAACCTTGATGTTTAAACAGGAAAAATAGGATTCCGGCAGGTAAGGCAGAGCACAGCATGTACGGGATGTGCCGGGGTCTAGTCGTTCATACTTAAGTGCAAGAAGAGCAGCTCAAAGTTATTGAATTAAAGGAGTTCAAAGATCCACGTGACCGCACTAAATAATCTGATCAGGTCTTAAATCAGAACTTAAATCTGTTATCTATTTGGAGAAAAATGAGATGGTTATGATCTTTGCTAACTCCCCAAGTTCTAAAATGCCCTTATGAAGGGAGAATGATCCTCACTCACCCTGAGCTTTGAGATCTTTTCCAAGTTAAAGAATGGGTTTTGCTTGCTTGGTCCACATGAACTTGCCTTCTGTTCCTTCTGACCCTTTTTTATTCCCTCAGAGGGTCCCCTGAGGCTGGAAGCGGAGCTATAGCATTGGGACCAAGCTGACCTCACTGGCTCTTTTGGGAATCCACAGCACGCTTTGACTTTCACTGCGATTCGCTCAGCAATGGGGTGTGCTTCCCCCACAAATAAGTCCCAGCCACTTCCTGAGGGGGAAGAAGGGATTCTCAGGTGTCACGTTGAACATGCTGCACCTTTAAGACAAGTGAGATTTGCCTTCAAAGCAGCCTGTAGAACCTTCTGAACAGAAGGCTTGCCTGTCATTAACTATTCATGAACGTCATCGTGTTTCCAGAGCCACCTACTTTCTAGTTCCCTGAACTTGCCTAATCACCCTCTGTCTCCTCTCTGACAACTCTGTTCTCAAATCTACCTTCAATCTGTTTTTATCACATTCTGTTTTTTCATCCTGGACACGATGTCTTGGTTTGGTTGGGTCCTGACCTTGAGCTATCCCAACTCCACTTTCCCTGCTTGTACTGGAAAAGAGCGTCAAGGTCAGACTCTCTCACCTGTGTCTGCTAGTGATTCCCTATCTTATCACCTTTTGTTAGCTTTTGCTCTTCTGTGAAAACACTGATAACTCAAAGAGGTTCCACTCTGACACAAAGCCAGAAGCAGAATAAGAACTTTCACCATGGAGCCTGCAGGGCTGGAGGCCTGAGAGAATGTGCTCGTCACCCTTGGCACCTACTCCACAAAAGGCCTGTGGTGGCCTCATCCACCCCAGAGAACAGAGATAGCCATGTCCATTGCAGACTGGGCTTTGACTGCATCTAGGGCCTAAGAACGCCAACCCTGTCACTGTGCATTGGCCAACATGATGCAAAGAAATATCAAATGCTCTGGAGTCAAGCACAGCTGAGTTTGAATCCTGATTCGACCCCTTGGTAGCTAGCTGTGTCACTGGAGTCAAGTTTCTTAACTTCTCTGAGCTTCAGTTTATCATCCATAAAATGGGGATAATCATATTTACCTTACACTGTCGTCATAAGAATTTAAAGGGACGACAGATAAAACATGCAAGACATTACATACGATACAAAATAAGCAGAGTTTATTGATATTTATTATTTTGTCATTACTATTATTATCACGACAAGGCCTTAATACCTAGATGCTGACAAGAATGGAGAAAATTTCAAAGATCCAAGCAGCTCAATTCTTGAGAGACGGGCCATAGGTTTCCTCGCACACTAGGCTTGTTGCTCGGTGTTGTAAGTCACCAGTTGGCTTCCTGCCTGAACTTTTAATCTTGTCCCCATCTCAATTTAAAGAGGGTGAGAAAGCAGAGCCATCAATCGTTTCCTTGTCAAGGACAACAGCCCCTTCCTTCTTCCTTAACTCTCTCCTGGGGCCCCATCCACCGGTGCCAAGGGAGCTGGCTGCTGCTGAATACAAATCACCACGAGGCCAGGGAGGCTTTGTGCCTCCATGGGAGCCAGGAGCGGTTCCACGGTCCCCATGGAAGGCTGTGATGAGCCCAACCCTGTCCTCCCACTCCTCATAGGGTTAAGCGCCCCACCGTTCCACAGTTGCCCTGGATAGTGATGTAACCATGAAGATGGCAGTTACCCAAGGTACTGGGACACAGACTTTATTGATTTGTTCTTCTAATGCATTAGGAGGAAACAGGAAACCTCAGGAAGGTCACAAACGACAATTGTGCATTGACTGGCACAGACATTGACTTCATTCAGGAAAGCACCACTCAAGTGGCCTTGCTATCAGAGAGGGAGGGGGCCACAGATGATTCGAATCATAGATGATTCGAAAAATGAAGACAATAAGCATGCGCCGAGTCAGAAGGGACAGAAGAGCCTAAAAGCTCAAGCTCAAAGTTGAAGGAGAGTCATTGTTCAGGACCTGGAAAGGCCAGGGGCTCCATCAACCTTGCTGACCAACGGGATGAAGGAACGGACCAGGAAACGGAGATTCCCTAGGTCTTTGCTCTGTTGATTCTCAAGACAGTCCTCTCCTGTTGGACTCTATGGTCGCACGCTCTTCTTTACATCATGATCTTTAAAGTTAAGTGCGTCAGAGACCTTTGACCGAGCGCCTCGTTGTTCCCAGTTCTCTATCTAATGTGGCAGTTGTCACTGACCATCGCAAAAGTCACAATGACATGTTTGAAGGTCTCTTCGCCTTCCTGTTCCCTCATCCCTTCCAGACCTGGGCTCTGAATGTTCAGGGCTTGCCTCTTGCTGGTCCTGTCTTCCCTGATCATTAGAAGAGGGGACACTACTTTAGGATTCTGGTTGATTCAACCTTATTGCTGAATTCCCATTTTCTGGTGAGCAACTGCTACAGAGTGTCAGCTCCCTGTCCTGCGTGTCAGTCCTCTATCCTCTAAGGTGAAACTGGCTACGGAACCAGATCTTTCCAAATATTTGGCCTTTAATCAATCAGGTAGACTTTGGGATAGGATACTGAGGTCCCTTTTAATGCCTTGAATTTATATATTAAAGTTAAATCACTAACCCAGAACTCAGTGGGATATTTTGATTTTTTTCCCTAGAAATATTTTCCTATTTATATTATAAGATAATAAATAACTAAAAAATTTATAAATCACTAAAGCCAGATGGTTCTTCAAGCTATACTTTTGTTCAGATTTTTGTGGGCTCTGTATAGGCAGTTAGTCTCTAGTCCTGGATGGAGCAGCCATAGAAAATACCACTGTGGCAATAGGAGAAGCCACAGAAAAGTGATAAAAGACACAACATTAGTTTTTCCCTCATGAGCCAGCATGGAAGTTGAGTAGGGACAATGACATCCAAAGTGGCACTCAGAAGGAGGTTTTCTGGTCTGCAAGTCACTCTCTCTGTAACTCAGGCACATGACTCACATTGTGTGGGTCTCTGTACAGCTTAATGGTAAAAAGGCATTGGAAGGTAATTAATTTGGCATCACTATGAAGATTAAATACACAACGGCTTATAAATAGTCAAGAACATAGTAAGTGCTCAATAAACCTGAGATTCCACTGAGTTCAAGATTTGATTTCATTATGGACTCCAAGGGTTAGGAGGGACCTTACCATATTATCCTTGGGTAAAACAGCTAATATTTGTTAGCCACTATTCATGTGCCTGGCAATGTACTAAGCAACTTGAAAATCATATTTGATTTTATTGTAGATGCAGACATTATACTCATTTTTCAGATGAGAAAAGTGAGACTCAGAAGAATAGAACAATGTTCCTTCTGTCATGGGACCAATCGTTGATAAAACAAAGATGCACATCTTGGACTTTCTTGTTCCAGAGGCTTTTCTCTCTGGCACATTGTCATAAGGGCATTTTAGAATGAGAAACTGGAAGCATGATTTTAATAAGCTAAAAAAAAAAATCAGTGAACTGTAGAGTCTCTGGGGAGACAGAGGTTGGAGAACGGAGGTGGAAATGCACTAAAATAATAGATTCCAGTATCGATCTAGTGAGCAAAGCCGAGGAGACGGAGATTAGTAGGATTTGTAAAGTTGTTATTAGTATTTGCCAAAGATGTTTGCCATCGCCCATGTTCTTCTTGGGAATGTTGTCTTTTGAATATAAGATCACATAAAAACACCTTTCTTTCCTTCCTTCTCCTCAACCCACTTATTAAGTCTTCTCAGCACCGGGCGCCATGCTGCACATTGGGAATACTGAGATAGGAAACTTGGGGCCAGATTTCATGTTTGATGCATTTGAGTGACAGGTATAAGAAATAAAATCTGGGGCAGGATGAACTTTGAGCACCATTGACATGAGCAGCCTCCCCATATATGGAGTAATCGAGGAGGGGAATACTGTGAGGGCTGCCACTTCCAACACCCACACCCAGGGCTGATGCTACAACTTGTCACTTGGTATCCATGAACACAAAGAGATCCAGAGACGTGATGGAGTGAACACTCTAAACCTGCAGAGAAAATGATGTGTCTGTGTGCAGATGAACTTTGTTTTCTGAGGAGCTCCCCCATGGTTTGATTCTCAAAGGGTCAGTGACACAAAAGGATGATGGTCAAAAGCCACTGGATCTGGGTGCAGTGGCTCACGCTATAATCTCAGCAGCTCTGGAGGCTGAGGCAGGAGGATTGTGAGTTCAAAGCCAGCCTCAGCAAAAGCGAAATGCTAAGCAACTCAGTAAGATCCTGTCTCTAAATAAAATACAAAATAGGGCTGGGGATGTGGTTCCGTGGTTGAGTGTCCCTTAGTTCAATCCTTGGTTACTCACCCTCTGCCCCACAAAAAAGCCACTGAAGTTGGCCCTAAAGGAAGAAAAATTAAAGGAAGGTATGTGGAGGATGATGAAGAATAGTTAAGAAATGAGGATGAGCTTCCATGGGGAGGATCCCACTGTACAAAAGATATTTAGGAGCCAGGAATGATAACTGGAATTGGCAATCAATCAAGATGTGCAATAGTGTGTTTGTGTGTATGCGTGCAAGAGTGTGTGTGTGTGTGTGTGTGTGTGTGTGTGTGTGTGTGTGTGTCTGAGGGAGAGAGCAAGAAAGAGAGAGAGAGAGAGAGAGAGAAGGAAAATCAAACTACATTACCTCTTGATTTCCTAGCCTGACAGATGGATTGATTCACAAAGAAAGAAAATACAGGAGAGACTAAGCTTGGGGTCATGGGGGCGGGTAATAAATTTAGTATTGCGATTGGTATAGATTGCTTCTTGGAATGTGACTGTGGCATTGCAGTTTTCTCTATGAAGCTCAGAAGTATAATTTAACTCATCAACATAGCAAGCCAATGAGAGTGCACTTTCTAATTTGAGAGTTATAGCTCAAGCACAATAGCAATAATTTTTGATAAAGTTTGGATTTATACCTATAATTGAGTGACATGGTCCCATTTTCCATTTCCAGCCCTTCAACTCCTCTATAATCTCCCAGGCAAGGTAATTCATGATGTTTTAGGATAGGTTTATACAATGTCAGATGTTTAGATAAAGTCTCAAGAATTGGCATATTCCAGATCTTTTCCAAACTGGGTATAGGAGCCAGGTGGCTACTACCTGAGTTTTCCCATTTGATAAAGGTGTTTGACATTGTGTAGATAAATTAAAGTAATACCAGTTCCTTGGCTATAAAAAGTAAAACCAATTCCTTGGCCATAAAAAAGTAAACACTGTATATCTGTATCATATATCTTTATAAATATTAAATATTCCAGGCAGTTAACATATTTTCATGGTATGGATCCTATGAGGTGGAGTTATTATCTCTATTTCACAAAGGAGGCAAACCAAAGGTGAGAAATTCAGAAATTGTCTAAATTTGTTGAAGAAAGAAGCACCAGACTTTTTCTAATCCCCGTACATTTTCTGATGACCTCTGAACCTCTGGTCCAGTTATTCCATTCTATTTCAGTGTCCTCACCCTCTTGACACTTTTCTTTCACCGTGAAAGGATTCCTTCCCAGGATCTACAGCTGTGGTCTTTCTCCCGCAAACCCTCATTTTGGCCCCTCCCACCTTCCATCATTCTCAACCAGCAGCACTGAACCCTTGAACCCAACCTCACCTTCTTCATTCCTGCCCTAGGGTCACTGATGGTGGGCTAGAGAAATCCACTCCACCATACTGACTGATCTCACCACTAATTTGTGATCAGAAACTTCCAGTGGGCCCTCGGCCCTACCTGGTAAATACAACCAAAGGCAGGAGGTCTTATTCCTCAAACTTCCTACCCTGACCCTTCTCCTTCTTCTCAGTTGATGATTTTGCTACTTTTCCAGTTGAAAAATGAATCAAGCTTCAAAGGTAAATACGCATATTCCTACTGCAAACTTACTAACTTATCTGCATCCTAACTTACAGACTCAGCCTTCTCTACTTACATGGTGATTCATAAAAATCTTTCACACTTCTAAGACCAACCTCTCTGCTCACGCGCTGGAGCTCGTGATATCTCCTTCTTTTATTCTTATGGTTGTATTATCTTCTTTATCTCCTCAAGACCACCTGTCCTTTCTCTTTTGATCACTGCCATCAATAGGCAGACATGCTACCCTGATTTCCGTCCACAAAAACGAAACCCTCTCCTAACCTACATTCTCTTCCAATTCTTACTCCATGTGTCTCCTCTCTTTAAAGCAAAACTTCAGACAAGAATTGGCTATTCATATACATTCTCTCCACTTTCTTACTTCCAATTCTCTTTTTAACCTGTGCCAATCAGAATTTCGATCCCATTCCTTTGAAAATCATTTTTAAAATCTGCGCTTGTCAATGTCATTAAACTATGACACATTGTCAAATTCAGCGATCAATTCTTTTTTTGTTTGTGTTTTGGTACCTGGGATTGAGAACCCAGGGGTACTTAACCACTGAGCTACATCCCCAGCCCTTTCAAAAAATATTTTATTTAGTGACAGGGTCTCCCTGAATTGCTTAGGGGCTTACTAAGTTGCTGAGGATGATTGTGATCTTCCTGCCTTAGCCTCTTGGGCCGCTGAGATTACATGTATGAGCCACTGCTCTTAAACTCTTGGAACCTCTAAGTTATTTACTCCTACCTTCCTTAGCTTCTGGGACATTGTGTTCTGGATTTTCTTCCCAATGAGCCACCTGTCTTAGTAGGTGTTATAGTTTGGATCTAGGGACATCCACTGAAAAGCTCACATACTGGGCAACGCAGCAATGTTCAGGGGTAAAAAGATTTAAACACAAGAACTGTTACCTCTTCAGTTACTTTTCAGTAACCTCATCAGTGACTTGATCCATTTGGTGGATTAATAATTTGAATGGACTAATGGGTGGCAACTGTAGGCAGGTGGAGTGTGGCTGGAGGAGATAGGTCACTGGGCATGTGCTTCTGGGAACTATATCTTATCCCTGGCTTCTCTGTCTCTTCTCTCTCTCTCTCTCTCTCTCCTTCCCAGCCGCCATGAGCTGAGCAGATCTCCTCCACCATTCCCTTCTGTCTAATGTTCTGCTTTACCTCAGACCCAGAGCAGTGCAGTTAGCCAACCACGGACTTAGACCTCTGAAACCATGAGCCCAAAATAAACTTTTCCTCCTCTCAGTTTTATTATTAGGCATTTTAGTTACACCAATGCAAAGTGGACTTACACAGTAGGTCTTGCTGGCTCCTCCATCCCCGCTCCAACCTAAAGATTACCTGTAGTCCTCTGATATCTCCCTGTCTCCACGGTACTTATTTATGGAAAATTTTACACATTGTAATAACTCCCTAATTTCTATCTCCTGTCATAACTGATCCTATGAGTTGTGAAGTATCGACTCCCTCCAGAGGATCTCCCGTGCCTATTAAATATCTTATACTTACTGACGGCTAAAGCAGAGTTCTTGATTTTCTCCTTTCCCTTCAAAATTCTCTGATTCTATTCAGTCTTTTTCAAAGCCTGGAAATCATTTATCTTTTCTCTTTTCCACTCATTTCCTACAGCCAGCCCTTCAGCAAGTTTTATCAGCTTTACCTTAATACCATCACTTCCCTCATCCAAAACTTCTAATATGAGCCATTATTCTCTCTTGCCTGGACTATGAAGGCCTAGAAATTGATTTCATTGCTTCTATTCTTCCCAGGTCTGTTCTTTACTTAGCAGCTGATGTTCCTATTAAAATATGTTTCTGTCCCCTAAAAATCACTTCAGTTGCTTTCCATTTTGCTGAAAATAAAATCCAGATCTATTGATGATCTAGTAGGTGTTACCTATCCACTGCAGACCTTTTTGACCTTGTTTTCCATCACTTTTCCCATTGGTCAATTGTACTATATCTATATTGGCTTTTAAAACTTTCTTTTAGCACACTGAACTCATTGCTGTCTTAGGGTCATTTCTTGTTTCCTGTACCCAGAGTTCCCTAAGCCCAGACACTTATAGAACTTTTGTCATTAAAAAAGTAAAAACAACAGGTCAGGTTCTGGTGCCACCCATCTGTAATTCCAGCTACTTGGAAGGCTGAGGCAGGAGAGCACAACTTTGAGGTTATCCTGGGCAAATTAGTGAGACCATGCCTCAAAATAAAAAGGTAGCTCAGAGTTGAGTGCTTGTCTAGCATGTGCACGGCTTTGGGTTCAATCGACAGCTCACCAAACAACAACAACACACACACACACAAAATTATACAGCATAATGAAATATAGAACTTAAGATTTCAAAGAGTATTAGGCTCTTCAAATCCACCCCTGTGTTTTAGAGCTAAGAAAAGTAGAAAGTGGAACTCAGACAGCCAAGAGACTTGCCCAAATCCATAAAATAAGTGACCAATCTGAGACCCTCACTCCCCTGTGACCAATTCTCTTTTCTTTACATTTGGTTAGAGAAGCAAATTACTTTGTGTATTCTTACAGTTTTTTTTTTTTTAATTCAAATGAGCCATAGTTACTTTTAAACAACAGCAGATTGACACATCAGAATAACATGCTTCTGATTTCATTTTACATATTCTTCCTGGACCAGTAGGTGCCTGTGGGTTTGGTGGGACAGAGAGAAGAGGAAGGAAGGTCAGGCATGATGATGTTTTAATTGCACAGAATTTCTGGCTGTCCTCTTCTGAGATCCAAGGTAAACTCAGGTGTGAATTCCTCAGCAATCCCTCTGGAGCAGCTTCCGGAGACCATTGCACAGATGAGAAAGCTGAGTTTGCTTCCCCTGTGTGTACCACTCACATGGATGGGTTTTTCCAACTACAGAACTGGCTGCTTAAAATCCTCCAGTGACTTCCTTTGCTGGGATAAATTCCAGAGCCAGGCTCAGCAGCCTTTCATAACCTGAGCTTCAGTAGCTCACCTGTCCCTTCCACTTCCTTTGGTGTATCCACTGCCCAGTGCTCCATATGCTTCCACTGCACATATGACCTGCTCCTTGTCTTTCCCCTCTCCAGGCCTTCGCCTGTGCTGTGTCTGCCCAGTGCCCTTACATCCTGTTCTTTGTAACAGGGAGCAGGTGGTACCTCCTCCGTGCATCCTGTGAGGGCTTTCACGGCTATGTTACTTGCTTCCCCAGTACCTTGTGCATCTTGTGTGTACCTCCACTAGAGTAATTTTCAGTGTATGAATGTGTTTTCTTTTTTCTTCTTCTCACTACTCTGCTGCATTGTGAACTCTTGATGGGCAGGAATCGAGTCTTCTTCTTTTTGTTCTCTGCAGAACCTAGCACAAGATCAGCCTCATGGTAGTAACTGAAAAGGTGTTGGGTGAATGAGTGATCGAGCGAGTGTGACTGGTGTGCTGGCAGGGAGTGAGAACAGCCTCCCTAAAGAATATTTTAATGGATTCTCATCTGCTACCGCCTAGACCACGCCTCTTCCAATCCAACTGATATTTCACAGACTTTACAATAATCTCTCCCTTGGGTTAAAGAGACCAATTACTTTTTCCTGGCTCCTTCTGGCAGGCACTGCCCTGGCTCTCTAAAGGGCCTCTTGAGCCATCTATGAGGTCCCAAGCACGAACACATGCTATGGGATTTCACTATCATTTATTTATTACTGGCACACTCATTCCTAGAGGCATGCAAGATGATTTCTAGGTGGTTTATGGATGTTTTTAAATAGATGTGATATATCATTTAGAAAGAACGCTTTTCAATTTATAATAGCAAATTACACCTTTGGTTTAAAATAATTTAGGTTTAAAAAGTGAATTAATTGAAAAAGGATAGTCAAGTTCACACAGCACAGGTATGTGACAATACTTCTGAGGTGGCACCTAAATGAGCAATTATTGAGAAATGCCAATTTCATTCAATCATTCATTGATATCTCTTCATGTGTTACAGCACATTGTGTGCCAGATCTTATTTGGTGTAAGGGAGATTCAGGTGATGTGTACTTTGTCTTGGCCCTTATTCTTTAAATTTTAGACAATCTCCCCAGCAAATACTGGATTCCAGGAACAATTCATTAACATTTATTCTGACATGGTGGGCATGGTATGATCTCTTTCAGAATAAAGGGGAAAAATATGCATATACATGTAAATGCATATGTGTACATGTGAATGTGAGCTAGACTTGTTTTGCTTCTAATCCATAGAATACAGCAGAGAATACACACACACACACACACACACAGAGAGAGAGAGAGAGAGAGAGAGAGAGAGAGAGAGAGATTCAAACACTGAAATTATTAAATCACACTGCATAGGAAATACGAAGATCTGAAAGATAACTTGTTAGGAGTAGAATTGAAGGGTAGACAGTAAATAGTAGGAAAGGTCTGACATTCGGTGGTTCTGCAAAAATCCACTTCTCCATATTTTCCCAAAGAGTGAGTGGCGAGTGGATATGGCAAAGATGGCAGTGGTGGTCTGGTTCCATCTACCTGGGTAGAACTTGTGACAGTCAGCCTCTGAGTTGGCTGACTTTTTTTTTTTCTTTGAAAATTTTTTTATTTCTTCTTTTTAGTTATTTATGACATAGCATGTATTTTGACATATGATACATACATGGAGAGGATCCACCTTTTGCTATTCATTGCCTTAAGTGATTCCCTCCCTGTGAGTTGGATTGGATTTGCCATTTCACTTCTGACATATAAAATAGAGCAGAAGTAATGGGATGCCATTTTCAAAGTTAGGGTATAAAAATACGTGATTCTTTTTTACTCTCTCATTTTAAACTACTCAAGGAAAAGGTCCAGATGGCAAGGAACTGAGGTTACTGGCCAACAGTCAGGGAAGACCCAGGCTTGCCAATAGTCATGTGAGTGACTTGGAAATGGATCCTCTCCAATGTGAGCCTTGGGGTGACTGTAGCCCCAGCTGATAGCTTGATCATACCTGTCTAGGGATCCTGAGTCAGAGACATCCAATTAATCTGCACCCAGATTCCTGACCCACAGAAACTGTGAAATAATAGATACTTTAAGCTGCTGGGTTTGGGAGTAATATGTTATGTGACAACAGAAAATTAATACAGAGCTCTAATTCTGGCAATCCCTAAGGTGAGTCTCAACTAGTAATATGCTGGTCTGAGATTTCACACTGTGTCTAAAGAATTATGTCAAGCTTAGATCTTTATGGTTTCATAAACACATTTCGGAATTTAGAGACCAGAGTCAGACCTTAGCCTGAACCCCAAATTTGTATTCTGGCTTCTAACTGAATACCACTAGGAGTGTGCTTCATAGGCACCTCCCCAGATAACATCTCTGAAATTCTCCTGAGTCCCGTGACTACTGTTTAATATTTTTAGGCTCAAGTTGCATCTTTGGAACCATCAGCGATTCCTCTCTCATGCCTCCTCACTGACTCTCATCTCTAGAATCTTCCTCCTACTACAGTCCTCCTTTGCTACTATGTTCCCACACCTGAGAAAGCAATCTACCTCCTCAATCTCCCCAGTTCCCAGTGATGGTGCTAAAAATCTATCCATCTCCTTACCTGACTCCAGGCTTCTTCCTGGGCTGCATCCAGTATAATGCCTTGCCCTTTAGGCACTGAATATTTAATGTAGACTGTGGAAAAACGTATGTAAAATTAAAACTGTCTCTAATCCCATCATCATAAAATCCGATTTAATTTTGGAACAACCTTCTAGTCTCTGTTTACATGCAGAAATGTATTTCATTTGATGATAATAATAATTGCTATATAATTTTTTGTGTCCTACTTTTAGCACTTTATTAAATAATAAGCATTTCTCAAAAATTGCAATGTTGTCTTTGAAATTATGAATACCAATGGCTGCATATTATTCTATGAAGGGGATAATCCCTAAGATACTTGACTCTCTCTCTATTGGACATTTGAGTTGCTCCTAATATCTGTTGTTTCAAGTCACATGAAATTGATCTTCCTGTGATTAATCCTACCTTCTCTTTAGTAAATTTACTGAAATAAATTTTGAGGAAGAGAGTTCCTAAATCAACCATTCTGAAGACATTTTTGGTAACGGGGGTAGATGTTCTTGACGAATTTCTGAAATCATTGGACTTTGCGTTCTTTGTGGCAAGAATGTGAAATATCTTTATTTTAAAAATTGTACAATAATATGCTTATATTAAAGGTGTCATGACAAGTGACTTTTTTTTTTTTTTAAGGGCCATGGCAAATGACTTATTTTACAGCACCAAAAAGTTCACATAATCCTATGGATAGATCAAAGTGTTTAGGAAGAAAAAGGAAGAGTAACTTCAATTTCATTAAGATATTAGGACAGGACGTATTTTTTTCTTTCTTTCTGTGTTCTAATGAGCACGCAAACAATGGTGTCTCTCTCCTGATACCTAGGAATGTGGGAACCTACTGATTTCCATACCAACTTTGTGAACTCTTGCCCCTGCTCTCAGTATGGTGCTCCTTCCCAGTGGGTGAGAAGTTGGCTGGGCAGAGAGACCACAGGTCTCTCCTTCATAATGCTGAGTGCTTGGGATGCCAGAGTACTCAGAATTTCGACTACCATATCTAGCAAAATATTTACCTCATTTGTAAAGCTTCGTCCTTCTCTTTTCCTTCATCTTCCTCTTGTTCCCTTCCCTTTTCCTAGCTCTTCCATTTATGTCAACCTCTGCACAGTGAGATGGCCCTCGTGTTGAATTCAGGGGTAAGGACTGTGGAATCCAACCACCCGGCTCAGTGCTTGGTGTCCACATTCGAGCAGCCTGGGTAGAGACACCATTCCCTCTCTGCTCTTTAATTTCCTTACCTGCAAACTGAAAATGATACTACTATTTCCTCCTAGAGGCATTATGAGAGTTAAATAAGTCAACATGTTTGCAGCAATTAGAACGGTGACATTGCCTAGCTAAGTCTTAGGACTAACAGCCTCTATGACCAAATAAATGCTTTTAAATGACTTAGAAGACATGATCAGAAGTTGAACAGTGGAAACACGGGGTTGCCATACCTCCTCTGCCCTTTCCATGCCTTATCCCCACCCCCACCCCAACCTTGCTGTACTGATTCTCTCTGGGGGGTAGTGCCACTCCCAGGGACTCCCTCTCCCTAGTGCTAAGAGGAGGGTTTGGAGGATAAGTGACTCCCAGGCCTGATGGCGCCTCCGCACCAGCAGCTGGGCTTGCCTCTGAGGAGCGCAGCTGGACTCACCAACATCCTCAGTCTGCTCTGCTGTGGTGTCAGGCAACAGGCAGAGGCTGAAGAGAAGTCAGGGAGAAGTATGAATGCCTCAGGATGTGGACGGCTCCTGTCAGGAAAATTCCTAGGAACATAAAGGGAGATGTGCTTCATCCATTCTATGAGTCATATCCAGGAATTTGTAGAACAAAAGGGTGATCATGCCACAGCCAGGCAGGGCTCCTGACAGAGGGCTTTTATGGAAGGACCAAGGAGGGCCCGAGAACACAGGGCAGACCAAGTCATTACCACCCTGGTGATTGCTGACCCACATTTACAGGAGCCGGTTCCCCTTTCTTCTTCTGTGAGGGACAATAATAGTTCAGTTCTTTTGAGCAGACAGAGAGGTTCTGGGTATTTGAGGGCCTTAAGAATGACTGACATGTCGGACTGCAAGAAACCCGTCACATGCTGACAAGACCTGACTTCCCCAGAATAACTTACTCACCAGTTAGTTCCTTCTTGCCCCTAATTTAGCAGCAACTGAGGTGTTTTCAGGCACCTTGCAAGTCAGGGCACTGGTGGATGCTGCTCCTGACAAGGAAAAAGAAAAGGCAAGAATGTGATAATAAAGATACTGATTGAAAGAGAGACAAAGAGTGACTGAGTGGGCCAGGGCTGGGTGCTTTCCTGGGCTTTGTCTCCATTTATTCGACCTGTTCTCACTGCTTCTCTGAGAGGTGGATGCAATCACCCTCATTTACATCACGTGGGTTAAGTTTGGTGCCCATGGTCACAAAGCTGCTAAGTGCCCACCAGGGACTTAAAGTCTTGTCCACACTTCAAATTCTGAGCTCTTTCCTCTATGTTCTACGCAGTAAATTAAAACATCACCACCACCAAAACCAAGAAACAAAATGAGAGATGAGAGAGAGAGAGAGAGAGAGAGAGAGAGAGAGAGAGAAAGAGAGAGAGGGGGGGGAGGGAGGGAGAGAAGGGAGGAAGGATGAATCTTAGAAAAGGCTCCCTTATAGCCATTCTAAAGGACACTGGACTCTTTTGTAATTATAAAAACTAACTTTACTTAATGTTCTCTACTCTTCATTTTCTATCAGAACAAAACCAATCAAACATATTTTCACTGCTAGGGCTTTAGAATACTAACTAATTCTAGATTTGGGGTGGCTGGAGATTTGGGGCCTACCAGAGCCAGGTCACAATGGGTTATACTACTCCGAGGTTGAGCAGCCTTCACCCAGTGATCCCAGTGACCTGGACCCTCTTGTGGGGCAGCCATTGGGTTTCTGAGCAGACCAACTGTTCCCAGTTGACTTGCTTATCTGAGCAGCCAGAGAGCCCTCATGGTCTCATCCACTGGGAGCAAACCTGAGGCTGCCCAGCTTGTCAGTGCCCTGCAAATTTGCTGACCTGATTAACCTATGTTAATTATCTTGTGAAGCTACACGGTGGGCAGAAGGACTGGACAGACAGCCCTGTTGGCCAGGCCTTCACAGTTCAGTTCCACAGGGCATTCCCCTCTGGGTCTCTGGACATGAGCTAGATTCGTCCCCCACATATCCTTTCCCTTTTGGGCTTGTCCTCTCCCCTGCCCTCTATCTTACATATGCCAGGGTCACTAATTTCCTTGTATAAAGAGATGCAAAGTGAGGAAGGAGAAGAAAGGTGAATTTCTCATTTCCAGGACAAGCTAAGTAGCATAATACATATTTAATATGAATGCTTTGCAAAGCAGGAGTCATATTTCCAGGAATTATGGAATTTTCTCAGGCAGACAACAGAAGCGAATTGCCCCAAATCTTCTTCACTGGCAGGAATAGAATGTCAACTTTTGTCCGAATCCACACAGCTTCCAGGAGCTGGGTTTTAATGTTTCCAAACCTGGTTTGAATCCTGGTCTTGCACCTTTCTAGTTTTATGAATTTGAGCTGATATTTTAATTTCTCTGAGGTTCAGTGTCTTCATCTTACAAGACAGAATAAAAATAGTGAATATAGTGTCACTAAATGGTCAAAATGAGGCAAGGTAGATGAGAAGCCTAATTCAGAGGAATACAGAGAAGCTGGAACAGAGAAGTACCCAGTCACTGGAATCTATGATGATGGCAAATATCATTACTGGGGGTGACATGGGCAGTACAGGAAACACAATCATAGAGGCCAGGTGCCAGGAGTCTAGGGTGCGTGGTATGAAGAGATTCCTGAGAGGGGCCTCGGGCTGCTGGTTCTGGGGTGATGACTAAGTGCATCATTCAGGAGAGCGTGCATGATGGGGTGATCTGCTTTGGCCTCCATGGACGGAAAAGAAGTACTTATTTTAATAAACCACGGATCGCTCATGAGGCTTGTGACTTCATTCTTTTCTTGCAGGAAAACTCAATGAGCAGCTTGTCAAATTATCTCCATCCACCTCAAAAGCCTGATCTGCCTCAGAAGACTGCAGACAGGAGGAGGTCACATCATGGTCTAGGCCATTGTCATTGAGGTCTGGTCTTCTTCTCTTCACATTATTTTCCCTTTTGCTCTTACAAGAAGATAAGTTGTCCAGTCATGCCATTCACCTGTTACTGAAATTTCAAAAGGAAAACCTATGATGACCCTAAATAAAACTTGGAGAAAGAAAAACTAATCAAACAAAACCATTTTGTGTTTTCTTCGTTTATTTTCTGCATCTTGATCCACTTAGATTGTAGGTAGTCATGATCATAATGGAGATTTATTTATTTATTTATTTTTGCTTCTTTTACTTAAAACCACTTATCTTTTGCACGTTCTTTTCATTTTTGTGGTTGTCAATGCCAATTTTCCCACAGTCCTTCTGTCCCCTTGATGTTCAACAGTTAAGTTGTAACACTTTTTTTTTTTTTTCCCCAGACAATGTTGCAAAAACATTATAGATGAATGTTATTCTTTCCTGTGATTTCTTTGGGGTAAATTCCTAGTTCAGAATGATTTATAGTTTTTGATCTGTGTTAACAAATTGCTTTCCAGAAGATCTGTACTGATTTTTATTGTCCCCAGAATACTGCACTTAAAAAATTGCCACCAGAACTTGATGCTATTTTTCTTAATTTGCTAATTTTCTGTCATGTTCCCAGCACCTATTAAACATCCGCAACCTCTCAAATGGGCTGCTTTTACAAAAAAAAAAAAAAAAAAAAAAAAAATCTACCTTGGATCAACCTTGATGTCCCAAGTGTGACTATGGCAGGTCAGATCTGGCTGCCCTGAGATTGGCCCCTCGGGGGGTTGAGGCAGGTTGGTTTTTCTTACAAGTAGCCCCTGACATAGAGCAGCGGGGAGGGAGGGCTCCCTTGGAAAAGAAGAGAAGAAAGAAGACTGGGACTAAGGGAGACGTCAGCCTGTAGTTTGGTCTCAAGAATCTACTACAGGTTATAAGATGGGCTGGGGGCCATTGACAGCTGCCCCATGTTGGGTTGTACGGCCTGTCAATCAGCCCCTGAATGCAGAGAGCTCCGGAAGGATGTGTGACCTTGCCTCAGGTAGGGCAAGGAGGGGGCTAGCTGCTGAGAGCCATCTGCCAACAGGAATCCTTCCAGGTGGTGACAAATCCTTTATTCCTGAAGTAGGATCTGGACAGATTATCCAAGTGTCTGGTCTGGGGGCCCATCAGGAGTCTGGGCATCAACACATGGCTCTGGCGCGTTTTCCCCCAGGAGTGTTCTTTTGTCTCATTCCACACTGGCCCTGGAAATCTGAGCATCTGACCCTGGCCTTCTGCTCTCAGTTCACCTCTCAAGGCATTGTGGCACTGGGAACAAAGGGAAGAAAGAGCCAGCAGGCCAGGAGTGCACAGCGCTCAACAAGGGACACACAGTACAGAGCAGGGGAGTCCTTGGGACCAAGATGAGGAGCTCCAAGAAGGTTTCTCAGAGATAAACCTGGGGCCAATATGGGAAGGATGCATAGGATTTGATCAACTCAAAGAAAAAGCCATCTCACCGTGTTCCTCCTCCACTCCTCACCCTCCACATTCTTGCACTGAGACACTCACACACGTTTAGCAAGGAGTTTGCTCATACTGATCTGCCTGGGAAGCTCTTTGTCATCTCCTCCAGGTGCTCCACTTTTGAAAGCCCATCCGAGATGAACCTCTTCCCTCGATCCTTCCCTGCTCCAATCCTGAAGTGGCGATGACCCCAACAGGGTATCCTCTCCAGGGTCCTCTCCCCCAGCATCCTCATAAGCCATAGCCTCTCTCACATTTTCTGCCTCCCCCAGGGCACCTTGCACTTGAACTCCATTCAACTCCTCTCTCAAGGCCTGCCTCAGAGCGGGTGCTGGGCAGCTGCTGACCCACAGTGAACTAGCTGAAGGGACCCTCTCTTGAATTCAATCCCCTCCACCATTGCTGGAACTCAGTAGCTCCTCAATAAATAAACACACCCGGAATCCATTTCAATATTCAAGGTTCAATTTCCACTAGGTTCCCCTTCAGGAAATCACTTTTCCCCCCCAATGGTATTTGGAGGGAAGTTCACCTCCTATTACATGTGGTTTTCTCTAGTTCCTGAGAAACCCGAACCTTCCTTTATAAAGATCATCAGTCGACTTCGCCAGCCCCACCCACCAACGGGCAGGCCAAAGCTTGTCTCCTTAACACAGAGCCTTTTTTACTCCTTGTGAGAAAACTAAACCTACCCTGCTATCTGAGATGAATAACCCCAGCTAAAATAGAACCCACTGAATCTTCTAGCCAAGGAGGCGGCTGGCAGAGGTGGGGGCTGGGAGTCGGGGGGAAAGCACATTTGGAAGCATAAAATTTCCCAGGGTCAGGGCATTTCATTAGGAGACTTCTAGATGTGTTTTTCTCTCCAAAGACTCAAATGAAAGTCCAGAGAATTTACCCACTACAGGGAAACATTCTGGTGCTTTAAGATCCTTTCTTTACCACCAGGGGCCCTGTTGCCCATTAATTGTAAACAAGTCGGCGCGTTGATCTAACAAATGCCTATTTCTTTCTTTTTTTTTTTTTTTTTTTTTTGGGTTCACCCTGTTTCATTTTTAATTAAAATCATTGCATTGATTTGTTTTTAAAATAATAGGGAAGACTCTGACTTTGTAGGTTGAGAAATAAATTATCATTTGAAGGATTAGAGTGGCTCTTCTTTTGATTTTAATAAAGATTAGAAGAAGAAAAAGAAGCACAAAGGAGTGAACGCAGCTCCCCCAATATAATGAGTTAGATGCCTTCCCCCCCCTTGATCAAACAAAAGAACAAATGTATTAAACAAAGAGTATAGATTTGACAAACCATCTCTGCTCTCGCAAAGGATTTTCGAGGGGATTTGGAAAGTTGTAGCCTGCCCGTGTTCTGTTATTTCTGAGTATATTAAAGCCAGTACTCTGTTAGCTTAGGTATTGTTTTTGTGTGTGCTTTGCTTCCTGGCAATAGAGTCTTTCTTTAAGAAAAGCAATTGGGAGATACCCTGGTCCCTGTTAATCTGTTCCCCTTTTCACACACACACTATTGTCTGGATGTGCTTCCCCAGAGGCACGGGCATTATGTCCTGGGCCTCCTCTCCCAAGTCGGCAGCCTGTACAAAAGGAGCAGTACATCTTGGGAAGAGCCTGCTGGATTTCCATTTGACACTGGAGCTGTTTGGCTTTGTGCAGACCTCAATGCAAAATGTGCCGGTTCCCAAGGAAAAACAAAACAAAAAAAAAGAAGCCAAGAGACGAATCTGGTTGTGGTTTGTCAGTGTTTCCCTGGGGCCTGCCACTCCCCACGCCAAGAGTTGGGGAGGCTCCTGCTGTCTTCATGGGTGACTGCAGGGCTCTGAATCACTTCTGTCCCCAAGGACATGCTGAGGTCCAGGAGCATCCATGGAGTAAGAACTTCTGAAGCTGGCCCTCTGTTCTGATATCTGTGTAGCTTTCTACTCTGATGCAGAGATAGTCCAGCTGTCTACATCCTTCTCAATCAACTCCAACAAAATGCTCAGGGCTCTAAACTGGGCTTACATGGTGGCCTCCCTTGCCATGTTCATATTTAAATAGTTGTTTTTTTTTTTTTTTTAGTGATAAACTTGGCCCTGGCTAAATATGCTCATACCAATAGCTCTGATAATGGTGGTCTCCCTCTCCTCCTCCCTTCTCTTCTCCATCTGAGTTACTTAAGGGCATTCTATACTGGCTGTGTCCTTACCTCCAACTTCTGCTCACTTCCAAAGTCACTGCCCCTTATTCTCTGTGATTCCAGCATTGCTGGGGTCACTGGCTACTGCCATGCCATTAAGACCTGATTGCCTATTTACTCTGTTCTTTCAGACCCTGGGCCCCTTCAGGTTGGAGGTTATACAAGATTTATCTCTATTCACAACATCATGTTGCTCAGGACCTGGTGGGCTAAGTGAATGCATTCTAGAACTATCACATTGTCACTGCTTCTTGAGTTTGGGGAAAAAAAAAACCAAACATTTCCTGAGCATTTGGCCTTGTACCGGGCATGATAAGGGGAACAACCACATACAGTTTCTTGGTTATCTTTCCTGCAACAAGGCAGTTATCAGATGAAGCAGTTGAGACTCTCAGATGCTAAGTTACTTGCTCTAGATCACACAGCTCGTAAATAGAAGATGGTGAATCTTGGAAGCTGTGTTTTAGGGGCATCTTTAGTTTGGATTTTAGTCAAAAGGTTCTGGGCAAGGGGATACTTCACACAAGCGATGGATTCACCCAAGTTGGGTGTGGAAATTCTGAATGTTTAGGAAGTGGGGAGCAGCCTTCAGTTGCCATCTTGCCTGCTGAGATTGATTTAGCTTGTGGCTGCCTTAACTGAAGAAAGGTCTGTAGTAACAACAAATAGTATGCAGTGAGATCTCTGTAATAGTAATAATGTGTTAAATTTATGAATTTTATAATCTCATCTTGTTCTCAGAATATTCCTATGAGAGAGGTGCCATTCATCATTAATTCTATTTTATTGATGAGAACACAGAGGCACCAAGATGTTAGCGACTTACTCAAGGTCACCTGGCTGGCAAACAGCAGAACTAGGAAGGCATCATTCCATGGTGTAGTGTTGTAATCACCATATTAACCCAGGAGGTATCTTTCTATTACTCTAAAAGTTCTGGGTTCGCTACATTTGTCTGGTGGAGGGGAATATCTTGAATTCTAATCATGGATTCTCTAGGTTAAATATGAGTTTTTCGATCACAGCTCTATCTGGTGACATTTTGACACTGTACCATCTTTGTTCTTTGGGGAACAACTTGTATTTATTTCATACGTTTTCTTCTTCAACATGAACCCCCAAAATGGAGTAAAAGATCCCAGGAGTCATCTTTCTTCCTGCTGGAGCATAAATTCACTAAAGTGCCAGTTTTTGTGGTTCATGTCACATGTATTGATTTATGCTGTTCTTCCTGCTAACCATACTTCCTGAGTACTTTTTTCAATGAGCTGCTGGGACAATCTCTCATACTTATTTGATTAGTATTTTGGAATATATTCAGGCAGTACCTTAAATTTACCCCTGATACATTTATCCTGGATAAATTTCACCATATTAGATTCATTTAAACCATAATTTCTGCACATGCTTTCTTCAAGTCAGCTATCAACCCGGCACCAAGTGATATTGGAAAATACATGGGATTTGGAATCAGGGAACCTTGAATTTGGAATTTGGCTGTCGCTTGATGAGTGATTTGATCTCAGGCAATTCCCATTAACTACCCTTGCCTCTGTTTTCCCAACTATAAATTAAAGAAAATGGTATCAATTTCAGAGGATTGTGAGAATTCTTTGAGAGAAAGATTTGAAAACTATATTCCTGTAATCATTATAATCATAAATATTTCAGTCCTTGATGATCCCAAAGATCCTATCCAAAAGTCAAGGAAATATGTCCGAAAGTACGTTTTTCGCTTTTACTTTTGTTTATGTGCATTACACTTAGGTTACTAATGTAATCATTTCTTGCCAGGTTTCCAGCAGTTTACATTTATTTCTTAGAAATGTGTGGTAACTGTCTTCACTGTTTTTTTTTTCTTTTTGAGAAACTATCCTTGGAATATGAAATATTTATTCTTAGAAATGCTTGTGGGGAGCTTTAGTAGTTGTGTAACAACCGCAGTAAAATCGTTACCTTCACAAAGTTTAATCAGGTGTTATCACCTTCTAGAGACTAACGTGGGCAGGGCACGTCACACTGAGTCTGATGATTTCCTCACCATCTCTGTCTCTTCCCTAGTCTAAGGCAAATTTTGCTTTACTTCTCAGGCTTCTTCTGGGGACTC
Source organism: Callospermophilus lateralis (assembly GCF_048772815.1). Taxonomy (NCBI): domain Eukaryota; kingdom Metazoa; phylum Chordata; class Mammalia; order Rodentia; family Sciuridae; genus Callospermophilus; species Callospermophilus lateralis. The sequence continues at coordinate 25,988,626 of NC_135306.1, forward strand.
AGTCTATCAGCCCTCTGTTGGAAATATGAGAGGATAAGAGAAGAGAAAAAAAGATAATTCTTATTCTTGAACCAGAATTGCACCTTGATAATACTGATCTCTCTAAATATCTAACCTATTAAATTCTGGATGTTTTGCTAACCTTGACTTTCAGAGTCACCTCAATAGTCTAGCATTTTACTGAGTTCTCAGATTCTTCCACGGCAGGTTGGATCACTAATATCGTCCTGAGCCTTGCAGGCTTAGAGAACTTCTAGACTTGCCTATTTCCTATTCTGGCATCAGGTGCCTAACTGTTCAAGCTTTCCACAATCCTCTGGACTACAGTTTGAGCTGTAGATCAAACTCTGCTATTACCAGCAAGGAGAGAGGTATAAAATATATTGGTGAAAGGCTCTATTAGGTCTTCAGGATAAGGAATAAACTTTTTTTCCTATGCTCAGGCCATGTAATCTTATACAACTGATTAAAATTGGATTTTAGTCTAATGGGGGCAGGCAATCAAATCTAGTGGTTAAGAAGATGGAGTCGAGTGAGACAGATCTGGGTTTGATTCCCAGATCTTTCAACTGTTGGTGTAATGAGAGGCAAGCAATTTTCTTTCTCTGAGATTCTTTACCAATAAAATGGAGAGAGTGAATTCTACCTCAAAGAATTATCATAAGGATTACATGAAATGATATGTGTGTAATATGTTTATAATAGTGTCTTGTACATAATGAACATTTCACAAGTTCTGGCTCCTGTTTTTAATTTGATGTGGTATTTACTCTGAACAATTCTGGCTACTCTTTCTGGCCCCAGTCTCTTGTTATTTCCACCAAGTCTGCTGGTTTCAGCTGATGGCCTCAAATCCATCATTTGGTTTACAAGTTCTCTCATCAGTTATAGATTCTCTATTGTTTATTTATTTCAATGAGTAAATTTTTACTTCTAGAAGTTCTGATTCATTCTTTTACAAATATCTGGGGTTTTTCAGTGTCTTGATTTTACAGCTCATAAAATGTCTTTAAACAAATATATATACTTATATAATCTCTAAGAAATTGTTTAATTACCAGAGTTTTTAGGTTTCAGGTCTACAATTTTTGTTTCTGATGACAATCCCACATAATAGATCATTTTTTGGACATATTTTTAGTTTTGGACTGATTGGGTCTTATGTGAGAAATATGCTCATTCTTGACTGAAAGTATTTCCCAGACGGGTGACAATATTTGCTTCTTTTGGATGCTCCAGACATACGAGAAGTCTAGAATCTATTTTGTGTAATATTCCAACTTGGAGGTTCTAGGATCACATGGATAGTATGAATTAAAGTCCCAGATATTCATGCGTGCAAGTTGGTGGTTACAAATTTGGGGGAGATATTAGCATACTTGCAACCTAGTTGAGAGAGACAAACTTCCTTGTTATTTCTCTTTGAAGGCAGGCCAATCATTTCTGGTTTATCTTTTTATTGCACATGCTACTCTCCATAGATCCTGGTTTTATGCAATGTTTTAGCTCTGACCCTCCCACAACACAGATGTTCAAGACTCATTTCATATCACAACATGAACATTAATACCCAAGCCTCTAGATCATGACTCCACTGCCTTCTGCCACCTTGGGGGGACCTGCAGCATCTGCATACAGCCCTCAATCTTGATTTAGATCTTCATGTTGACTCTCTGACCTGCAGGGATCTCCTTTACATATGAGCTCAGCCATCCATCTAAATAGATGGATTTTCTGGTTTTATGTTTATAAGTATTTGTGGAAGGAATTTTTCCAGGATATCTATGTGTATAATTCTGAAATGACAAATCTTGCAATGAAAGACTTTCTCCCACTAACTAAAGATGTCCCATGCTCTATGCTTCCTTTACTATGCAAGTTTCCACAGCATGGAGAGTGCTTCTGGAAGCTTACTGGCCCTAGGATTGTTCTTTAACAATGGAGAGGTCTCCTGCAGCCATGTGGTTTAACTATTCCCTGTCCATTAATCACGAGTAATCCTTAAAGAGGGCTCTGTCATGTTGACTGAAATTATAAGGTGATAAGCAGCATCCTACATGGTTTCTACTTCTCTCCATTTGTATGTCCCTGCAATTGGCAACATTTTCACAAGAGCTGTATCTGATTACATCAGTATATATTCCTATTCACATGAACGTACTTGCAGAATTTGAGTCTGAGAGGAAAAAAAGGATAGTTGCATTTGTTGGGTTATGTGAATCGTGAAAGAGAGAGCCACTTTTATTGCTTTGGATGATGACACAGAATTTCCCTTCAAGAAATGATCCGCCATTTCCATCGCTCAAGCCCACTTGGTCTTATCTCACCCAAAACAAAAAACTTGAATCATTTGCCACACTGGGAACTAAACATGCTAACACACATACATACTGCCACCACTCTCCACTGCTTTTTGTACAAAAATGAACTTCAGATCTTCTCAATAAAAGTCGTCAGGTCTAAGTAATCCAGACACCTCTCTTTGGCCAGGGAGATGTGTCTGTTTTGTTTCATATCACCTCATTCTGCAGTAAATTGTGACTTCTGGGGGCATTGGGGCAGTATAATTACTGAGTTACTCTTTAAAGGGCTTAAGCTTCAAGATTGAAGGAGCAAAATGTTTTCTGATTGGCAAAAAGCCACAGGATTATTTTATTTTAACTAAAGATACATGAGGCATGAAGGAAAGAACATCGGCTTTGGAATCGGTTGGAAATGAATTCCAGTACCAGTTCTCTAACTCACTAACAGTGTGATATTTGGCAAGCTAGTAAACTTCTCTGGGCCTCAAATATATGAATTAGGATCAATTTGCAAGACACAGGAAGCTAAAATTTGCAAAAGGCCTAATTGAGGGGGAGCATGGTGAAGTGGAGAAGACTTTAGAGCCATCCAGATGTAGGTTTCCGTTTTGGCTCTGGACATTTCCTTTTGTCTAAAACAGGGATAATAATACCCACCATATGAAGTTGTTTTTATGGGGATTAAAGTCAAAGAGAACAATCCATCAAACAGTTTGTCCTCAATACAGGTAGGTTTCTGTCTTCCTTTCCTTAGCACAGTCCTTGGTTGGATCCATAACTACTTCTCTGTCCTTCCAGGCACTCAGGAATTTGATTCCATCTTACCTTCTTCGCAGTGCCCTCTGTGCAGGATGAGGCCAGTTACCTAGTTTCTCACCCAAGTAAGATGACCCTTTCATTCTCCCTCTTTGGGTTTTCTGGACAGAGGGGCTATTGGAAGCTGGCTCCAGGCCAGCAGGCTACTTCCTGCCTGCCACCTGGCCCTCCCATAGAGTTTTCCAGCTTGCAACCTCTGAAGATGCCACAGCAGGACCCAGGTAAGAGGCTACTTACTGGCTGAGGCCTGGCTGGAGATTCCGGGAGGCCCCTGGAATGGTCTTGGAGCCAGACTGGGCTCTGCCAGCAGCTCCAAGCCTGGAGAAGAGTGAAAGGGGTGGCTGGCAGGCTGATCCTCTGGACCTACTCCCTCCCCGAAGCTTGCAGTTTTAAAGCTTTAATCGCTGAGATCAGAGCCATTCTGTTTTATTACAGAGCCCGAAAGGGACACCCGGCCTAGGGTGGGTGATGGCAGCCCCTTCCAGCGGCCCTCGGCCCGGCCTCGAGGAGCGCCGGCTGCCCGCCCTGAGCTCCCTGCGGGGTTTGTGTTTCCCTTCCTATTAAATCCTCTCTGTGCTCAGAAGGCTGCTCCACTTTCCCATCTCTCCAGCTCTGCCTCTGGCTTCTTTAAAGGCTTCAGTGTTTCCTCAAATTAAGGGACCCAGCTGCTCGAGGCCCTTTGTTCAGTGTCTCCAGGATGACCTTTCAGATAATTCGTCCCCACTCGCAGGGGCTGAGCTGTGCTGGTATTTAGACTCAGAGCTTCCTTGGCTAATCGGAATTTATTATCCTCTTTGTTAGGGGACTATGAGGTTCTTTCTCTCCATGGAGGGCTGTCTACGGGGTGAGTGATACATGGGCTGGCTCTGGCTCTCTGATCCTGGCAAGCCCCGTTTCCAGGTTGTGTCTCCATGGGCCCCAGAGTCTCTGCATGTGTGTCGTCCACGCTCCCTTGGCCGTGGAAAACGAAGACTTTCAGGATCTCAGCATCCTTCGGGGTTACAGGAATCAGATTAGAGCTCAAGGAACATGGAGTCTTCTCTTTAACGTTGCCATGGCCCTCCGAGGAGTTTAACTGTGTGGTTGGTTCTACTATAGCTGTTTCATTATTCTGGCAGATCTGATTGAATCTTGTTCATCGAGTGTTTTTATGGTGATAGAAGACACCTCATGGTAAAATTTACCACTTTGACCATTTTATGTGTACAGTTTAGTGGCATCTTATAAGTACGTTCACGTTGTTGTTTGAACCATCACCACCATCCATTCATAGGATTTCTCCTCTTTCCAGACTGAAACCCTGTACTTATTAAACAATAAGTCACCATTATCTCCTCTCCCAGGGAAGCACCATTCTACCTTCCATCTCTATGAATTTGGCTCTACAAGAACTTCAACTCAGAGGAATCAGGCGGTACTTGTCCCTTTGTGCCTAGCCTATTTCATTCAGCCTCGTGTCATCCATATTCAACATGGATGAGGATTCCCTTCTTTTATGAATCTGGGTCCCATTGTATTGATTCACCCCATTTTGTTTATCTATTCACTTTTTGATGGACCTTTGGGTAGAATCCACCTTTTATTGGCTATTGTGAATAATTTTTGTTGTGAACATTTATATAAAAATATCTGTCCAGGTTTCTGTTTTCAATTCTTTTGTGTGTATATCCAGAAATGTCATTGCTGGACCATATCTATGTTTAATTTTTGTGTGACCATGATAATACTGTTTTCCATAGTGGCTGCCCCATTTACATTCCCATCAGCAATGCATGAGGGTTCCAATTTCTTCACATTCTCATCAATGCTTGGTATTTCTCTTTCTTTGTTTCTTTTTTTCTTTCTTTCTTTCATATCTCTCTCTCTCTCTCTCTCTCTCTCTCTCTCTCTCTCTCTCTCTTCTTTTTTGGTGTTGGTGTTGGGGATTGAACCCCAGGGCTTGTGCTAGGCAAGTACTCCACCAACTGAACTATATCCCCAGCCCCTCTTTCTTTTCTTTCTTTTTTGTTTAATAGTCATCCTAATAGATGTGAAGTGGTATGTTCATCGAGTCTGAGGATGATAAAAAGAACAATTAGAATAACTGATCATTTATTAAATCCATACCATATATTAAAAATTTAAAACATATCATCTCATTGAATTCTCAAAATAATCTCTGTGGTTTGTTATCTTTATTTTATATAAGAGGAAAATGAAACTCAGAAAAATCAGTTGTTCAAAATCAAACAACTGCAAATTAACAGAACTGGGAGTCAAGTGCAGGTTTGCTAGAGTCCCTCGTCCATGTTCTTTCAACTACCCAATGTGTTTTCTAACCACATAAGCTGTGCTTACAGGGGAATGTGGGATTTTCCCCCCTGCTAGTGCATCAATTCTAAAAGGCTTCAAAATACAAAACCAAAGGCATTCCATAAACGTGGGGCTTGAGGATATTGGCAGGTTTCCTAGAAAAAAGCCCACACAGACACACTAGCATACAAGTCACTGAAAACGTAGTTACCTGGGAAACATTCCAAGGCTTCCTTGAGCCCTTATTAGGCATGACATTGCTCTGCTGGATCCTGAGGCCACAGATCAAGTAAGTCATGGTCCCATCCTTCAAGGAGCACACCATCTAGTGGTGCAGCTACTTCCTTGGGTAATTATAGTACAGGACACCGCGGACCATGGCAGGAGAGGTAGTTACAGTACAGCAGGCAGGGCGCTATGACCGAGGAGCAGGGACAGGACCTTGGGGGCATAAATGGCGGATATAATGAACTCCACCCTTAGTCATGGGAATCCAGGAAAGAATTCACGTCAGTCACCACTGGAATTCAATAATGAAGAAAAACTGCACAGAATAAAGGAACGGTTACAGAGCAAGGGAAGGTGTTTTGTGCATGGGAACAGCAAATGCAAGAGGGAGGAAAGGAGGTCTATGTGAAATGCTGCAAATATTTCAAGACATTCATTAAACAAGGGGTGTAGTAAGGAGAGGCAGAAACAAGACTGGAAATACAAATATGGACTATTCAGTAAGACCTTTTCTACCCTATAAATTGTCTACATTGTCTTATAGTTGATAAAAAAAAGCATGGAAAATCTGCTTTCAGCATGAGAATTATTTGGTCAAATTTTTGCTTTAGGAAACCACCTTTACACAATCTATGGTGGATGGATTGATCCTTGGGTGAGATGAAGGTAACACCTGAGTCTAGCAGCAAGGAGACCACATGTAACAAGCTCACAAATTGATTGCTTGTTAGTGTTGGCACTGTATGAAAACATCACATGAATTACTCATTGAATGTCCACTACAGCTCCATGAAAAATTACTATTATTCCATTTTACAGATGGGGAAAGTAAGGTTAATTAGAATAACTTGTAAAAAGTCACTTTGTAGTAAGAGTGGAACTGGCATTTTAACAAGGCTGTCTCAATCCAAGGAAGAAATTGAAATTAAGGCAGTCTTAGTAGGATGAAAAAATGTCACTGATAGGCAGAGTTTTTAGAAGTTGGAGCTATCTAAACGTCATGAGTGATTTGGAAGAAACTGAAAACGGTGCATGACTAGACTTAGGGAATGAAGGAATATTGGGTGTTATGAAGTCTTTTCAGTGTCCAGCTTAGACACCTATTGCAAGGAGGAGGAGCATAAGAGATTGGAGGGAGCAAAGGGCAAACTCTGATCTTGTCAAGTGTGTAGGAGTAATACATTGATTAAAACAACAAGAATTCACAGCCATTAGCATTAGTGACAAATCAGTTGATCTACCAGCCAGTATGTTAACAGTTATAACAGGTCAATTCCCATTTATTTTCTTGATACAAATGGGTGGTCAAAAAAGTTTGGGAAACTACTCATTTTATAATACATTCAGAACAATCAAGATTAAAAGTATATTCAATGACAAAGTTTTCCTAAAATGTGCAAATAATATTTTGTAATGTAGGGTCTTCTTGACTACTTGGTCTACTTATACACAATCTGCTTTCTCTTATTTGTCAGTAGATCTATAATTATCAATGTTCAATCCTGTTGATCTCTCATCTTCTTGGTCCTCTCTCCTAATGTGATTATTTCATTTATCATATTTTACCAATTGCAACAACTTCCCTTCTTCTAGAATCAATACTATAAGGCTAAGATCTATGGAGTCTCTGGAGAGATGGGATCTTGCCATATCGTTTCATTACTTAAAATCTTTCCGTGGCTCCATATTGCCCATGTAGCAATAGAGACTCAAGGCCACAGTCACTTGTGTTTAACTTTTCTCCAACTCCCAGTAAGGATGGAATATTTTGGTGTTATCCTCAAGTTCTGCCACTTCATGACACTGTGTTTTTGTGCATAATGCCCAATATGCCAATATGTTCTTCCTTTCTTATTGATTGGGAAAACACTTATTTATCCTTTTAAATCTTACTCGTCTCCTCTGAAAACCACCCTCCAATCCCCAACAAGGTTGATTGTTATTTCCTCTATGTCAACAATGTACAGATTTTTTTTTTTTTTAAATGTAACTGTTTTGTGCCCTATATGGTGAGCTTCTTGCTTGTAAGGACTGGATGTGAGCACCTCTGTAGCTCCTCACAGTTCCTTACAACACGACAAATGCAAGAAAGTGTACAACATTTGCTGGTGAGCTAAATGAATATATTTATTATAAGAATTAAATACACACCATTATATGTCTTTTAATAGAGTGTCAACATGTAGTGGGCAATATGTAAAGTTATTATTCTCCTGCATAATTTCTGTTATACTTCTTTTTATTTGGTCATGTCATTCAAGCAAATTAAAAAAAAAAAAAAGAAACACCTTTTATATTCCTCCATAACACTTTATATAAGCAGTTAGTTGACCTATACATATGTTCATCAGGCATTTCCAATCCCCATAGTTCAAATGTCTGCTTATATTCTGTCTCACCACATGTGGTGGAGCTGCCTGGCTACAGTTTGATATGTCATCCCTCTGTAGCCTGAGTGTATTTACTGTCTTCCTCCACCAACATGGCCTAATCCCTCCTGCTTTTCTAGATTTTTTCAATGGTGTTTTCAATCTCTCATGTATCCCAGATGTTCTTTGCAATATCATTAATCTTTATTGTAAAAGATTGCTACGTTCTTTTGGTATGGATTTATCTTTGCAGATTCTGCCCCAAATAAATAAATAAAATGGAATGGCACATTTCTACTGCCGAACAGCAAAGTTTGTTTTTCTTCTGTGAGGCTGAACATTTATTGATGAATCCATATTGTACTGACAGCAACTTCTTCAATAATTTCATGGGTTGTGGAGCAGTTGGTAATAGTGCATGCACGTGGGCAGGAAGAACTATGCAAATATCAATAATAATTATGCTTGGTGTATGCAAATTCCACCAGGTATTTTCAGAAATTAATCTTCCAAATTACTTTTGCACAATTCAGGAAAATTGAAATGTGCATTTAAATAATTGTAGAAAAATTTAAACGCAATCTCCACTGATTTAAATCATATAGCTAAGGTGCTATTGTAAACAAAGGGATTGTAGATATTTCAGAAACTGCAGCCATACTGTCAAAACAGAATTACAGAGATCATGAGAGCTGTGCTTTGTTTGTAGACAGTTTCCCAAAGATGGCATTGTTTAGATCTTTTTGTTTGGCTTAAAACACTGATTAGTGCTCTTCAAAAGTCATTAGTTTAAAAAAAAGGTAATATTGTTTTACTTGTTCACATATTCTTTCAACCTAATCTTCACATGTTAATATCTACATTTATCTATCCATCCATCCTTCCATCCATCCATCCATCCAATAAATGTTTCTTAATGGTGACTGTTTCAGGGACTGAGCTAGGTTATAGGGGTCAGAAAACCTTTGGGCTTGGACCCCAGCTCAATACGAGCCCTGGTTTACAAGGTTTAGCCCTCTGGAGGTCATACATTTCCTCCCGGGTTTAGTGTTAACTGTATAAAAGCTAGATTCTTTCCTTTGGCGATAATTAGTGAATTTGCATAGGTAAAGCACTTTCAACTTCTTGTGCTTTCATGTAGTTTTAAGTAATCAAATTATGGCCAGAGGCTTTAAATGCTGAAAGAAACCCTGGGTTTCTCTGACTTTTCTTGGATATTTGAAATGAGGTTCTCAGGGAAAATATTGAATTAGTGGATAAAGGTTAGGAAGGTACCTAAGCCCCACTCAGGAGGCCTCACCCACAAGCCCCACAGGAGAAGCTGTTGTCTGATAAGCATCTGGAGCAAAGAACCAATTAGTAATATTTGTGATTAGGATACAGTAATCGCAGTCCATTGGCATTTGGGGGAATGAGGAATCTCCTTCTTCCAGGGAGGCCCCTGTGTTGTGCCTTGGAATGGATTTTTCATAGGTAGGTGGTAGAGACAGCTACTGGATGGGAAATGCCCAGAGGCCTCTGAGCCTGGTTCAACAGCTTATGACTCTGCAGTCTCAACAATTCTCCTCTTCTGACTCCAGCCTCAGAAGGACTTGGGGGAGGGTTTAGTTAGTGTTTGCCGAAGTGCTCATTCAATTATATCAAACAGGGAATCCCAGGTAGAGGAGATAGCCCAGGGCACAGGCACAAAAGCAAGAAGAAGAAAGACACCTTAGGACACGGCTAATAGGGCCAGCTTGTCTAAAACTTAGGGGTCTCCTGTAGAAATCCAGAGGCAGTAACCACAAATCCGCTACTTGTTTACCTTGGGACCTTGAATTTGTGACTTAACTATCTTGGTTTTAAATGTCTTATCTGTAAAATGGGTCAAGAAAACCAGTTCCTCAGTGGTGGGAGGTAAGGGGACAGGTAACTGGAAGAAAGTAAGGCCTTGGATTCCCTCTTCTGATCGTTTTTCATTCCTTGGATCATTTTGCATCCCTGTCTGCCTGGGAATGACTTCCTCCTAGAAGTACATACTTCTTTGGCCACACATTTCAAGTCAGCTAAGGTGCTACTCATAAAGAGCACACCTCTGAGCCGGGCATGGTATTGCTGTAATCCCAGTGGCTTGGGAGGCTGAGGCAAGAGGATTGAAAGGTCAAAGCCAGCCTCAGCAACTTAGGTGCTAAGCAACTCAGTGAAACCCTGTTTCTAAATAAAATATATTTTTTAAAGGCTGCAGATGTGGCTCAGTTGTTAAGGACCCCTGGTTTCAATCCCCAGTATCAAAAAAAAAAAAAAAAAAAAAAAAAAGAAAAAAAAAAGGAAGCACCTCTGATCTAGAACAAGTGTTTCAAAAATACCCATGTTTATTATGATATTATAAGTCAGCATAGTTTGGTTTAAAACATTATGATCAGTGTTTTTGATTTTTTAATTTGATCTAATTTTACATGACAGTAGAATGCATTTTGACATATTATACACAAATAGAGAACAACTTCTTGTTCCTCTGGCTGCACATGGTGCAGAGTCATACTCTAGTAGTGTAATCTTACATTATAATGTCTGTCTCATTCTACGGTCCTCCCCTTCCCCACAGCCCTGCCTTTTCCCTCACTCCCCTCTATATGAACCAAAGTTTCTTCATTCTTCTCTGTCCCCCTACCCCACTATGGATCAGCATCCACTTATCAGAATAAACATTTGGTTTTGTTTTTTTCGGAATTGGCTTATTTCGCTTAGCATGATGTTCTCTAGTTTCATCCCTTTACCTGCAAATGCCATAATTTCATTCTTCTTTAAGGCTAAGTAATATTCCATTGTGTATATGTAACACATTTTCTTTATTCATTCATCTGTTGAAGGGCATCTAGATTGCTTCCATAATTTAACTATTGTGAATTGAGCTGCTATAAATTTTGATGTGCCTGTGTCACTTTAGAATGCTAATTTTAAGTCCTTTGGGCACAAACTTATAGGGTAGAATCTGTAATACCTCAGATCCACACTGTAAGTGTTTTTGATTTTTTGAGAGCAAAACATGAAAACTATCCCTTTAACTAAATTAATTATGAGTCATTGTCACGGACTTATTTGGTGGAAATGATTTATTCCCATTTTAACTTATGTGCTGGCCTTTGTGTCCCCAGATCAGACACTCTATTACGTTTTCCTACATTTTTGAGCACTGGTTAGCTTTTCCTTTTTCGTTTCCCATGGCTGCACATATGATCCTACAAATGGCAAACCGGAAAGAGAAGACGAAACAGGTAGCATGGCAGAGAAAGAAGTCAGGGGGCGCAGAAAGAAGGGAGAGCAGCACTCTCATCGTTCACTTATTTATTCAACAATTGTCTTTCACTTCTCCATTCAAAGAATTACCTCTGGCACTGAGGGCAGAGCCATGAAGTTATTTTCTTTTTAAAAAAATTCTCATTTATTTTATTCGTTTTAGTTGTCGATGGATCTTTCATTTTTACTTATATGTGGTGCTGAGAATTGATCCCAGTGCCTCACACATTCGAGGCGAGCGCTCTACCACGGAGCCGCAACCCCAGCCCCTCTGAAGTTACTTTCTATGCTTTGAACGGCTTGGCTGTTGGGAACGGGCCTGTGTTTTAACAGAGGGTGTCCAGGTGCTCCAGAGCCTTGAGCATGCAGTGAGACTCTCAGCCTGGGAGAGCTGGGAAGGCCCCACTGAGGCGGTGATGTTAGACTGAATCAGGAACACCAGAAAGAGAAGGGGTAAAGGCAGGGGGAGTTATTACTTCATTGGTTAAAATCCCAGACAGAGGAGGGTCAAGCCATAGAAAGACATACAGCTCCAAGGGGTTTAGAGGAGAGAAACATCACCTTTCAAAAAGGGAATAAAGGAGATACTTCAAGAGGGAATTAGGGTGTACAATGGACCACGACATTTCACAAGGGATAGGTGGGGCTAGAGAGGGCAATTCAGATGGAGGTTAGCGCGAATAATGGCACGGAGGTAAGAAAGTTCAAGGGGGACTTAGAGAACACAGAGGAGTCAAGTATGCTTAGAGGGTGGGCTGATGTAGTGAAGACTGGAAAGGTCAGGTGCAGGCAGATGGTGGAGAGCTGCAGTGTTGATGGGAGCGCTTCAGTCTAATCCCGTCCTTTGGCAGGAGTCAACAATGTTTTGATATAGGGGATGACGGTCCTTTCAATTTAATTCCACCAGTACTTTCTGAGATCTTACTCTGAGTCAGATACTGTGATAGGTTCTAGGTAAACCATGAGTCAGACGTTTCCTATTGAAATCTGTATCTATGTACGGGACATATATCCAGCTATACCTCAGTCAATGTCCACACCTCTGATTCTCTGCATTCACTCCCCGTCCGGCTCTCTGCACGCCTATTCAGATCTATACCCAGAGAGTGTGCGGGATGTCTCAAAGCGGGACAGGTGAGGTGAGAAGGTAATCAGACGGCAAACGTTCATTCATATTAGAAGGCTGCACTAGTCCAAATGGAGGACCAGTCAGTGGCCCTGTGCAGTGTAGCAAGAAGAGCACCATCTTGGGAGTCTGAGGAGCGCTTTGAGTCTGAACCAAGCCCCTGTTGAGAATTGTCTTTGAGAGACCTTGTCCAAGTAATTTCCTTAGCCTTATCCTCTCCATTTATAAAGCAGGGTTAATGATATTATCTTTGAGGGTGGATGAGAAGATGTGTTGGCATATGGGGCCTTGGCAACTGGCACCAATGACATCTGTGATGAAGAGGCTGCCGTGTTTTGACTTGCCACTTCCTGCTCAGGAAAGAGTGGAGATCTGTATCCCAGTAACAGACAGGTTTATCCCAACGAAGTGGCTCTAGGCAGGGAATCATGACTGTGGCTTTGATTAAGACTGCCCTTTGATCTATATGTTCTGTTTTCCGGGTAAGAAACACAAATATTCCTTGCTTGGCCAGCAGAGCTAGGCTGGCTTTGGGAGGCCCTTCCGGGGAATGCTCTTTGCTTCCTCCTGATGAACCCACTGACTCAGCCACCGAGAGGACCTGGCAGCAAGCGCACTGCAGCTGCTACTCAGCCAGGTTGCTCCATCTCCAGCAAACATTTATAGTGGCTCCGTGCCTGCGGCTCCTGCCCTGACACACAGGAAGAGAGAGCGGGGCCAGCTCGCGGCAGCCAAGGGGATGCTGCCAGCATGGCCATCAGGAGATGCAAAGGCTCTGGGCAGGAGATGGCCCCCGTAGCTGTGGGGCATCCCCCTTCCACCGTCAGCCCCACAGCTGTGGACTCAGCCTCTCCTGGGAGCTCCCCAAGTGAGCAGGACTGGGGCCCCATCCCTGGCTCTTCTTGGTTGATGTCAGGGGCCTTCTGGGGGCAAAGATGGTGTGGTGAGCGAGGAGGAAGCCAGGAGATGGTGGGGACACAGCACAGAACATTCCCGAGGCAGGTTCTGCGCAGGACTCCTGTGCTCCTTAGAATGTGTTAGCACTTAGATGCTGGTAGAGGTTTAAACACCAGCCCTGGAAAGGAGAAAGAGAAGAAGGAAAGGAGGAAGGAAGGAAAGGCCAATCTTGATATGTAGTTTCTGATCATTTTCATGCTACAGAAAGCATTCACCACCGAAAATGTCAAGGTAACAAAGGGAAGTCACTGAAGCAAGGCTGAGAAGGATGGGAAGGAGCATGTGGTCGTGAAGTGTTTCCACCATATACATAGAGAGCCCACGCAAATGACCCCAAGGGCATGGACGACAGTACGCAACTGTGAAATAATTAGGAAGTGAGGAATCCTGAGTGTTTATGACCTTTATCTTCAATACAATTTATTTAATTGTAAGTTTATATAATTTAACTTTTAATAGCGGCTCAATTTAACAAACCATCTCACAAAATTCCTAACTTTTTTTTTTTTTTTCTGGAAAGAGCACAGGGTGTCTTTGCTTTATCTTCCTTAGAGAATAAACAAACCTACAGGCCTTTCTTTCACTTGTAAGGGAGAAATGTCTGGCTAATTGGTGTGTGGTAAGGGACCTGAATGTATGGAGGTGAAAATCACATAACACTAAATTGATCATTTTAAAGTATGGTATTTGGTACAATTACAATATGGTGAAAATTCCACCTCAGACTACCTAGTTTTAAAAACGCTTCTGTCCCATTAAAATAAAACCTCTGTGTTCATTTGCTAGGGCTACCATAACAAAATACCAGAGACTGGTTGGATTAAGCAGCAGAAATTTATTTGCTCACAGTTCTGGAGGTTAGAATTCTGAGATCAAGGTGTCATCGGGGCTGGTTTCTTCTGAGGGCTATAAGAGAAGGATCTATTCCAGGACTCTCTCTTTGACTTGAAAATGGACAGCTTCTCTTTCTGTCTTCATGTGGTTTTTACTCTGTAAATGTCTGTGTCCAACCTTTCTCTTGAACATCAGCCATATTGGATCAGATCCCATCTTAATGATCTTATTTTAACTTAATTACCTCTTTCAAGACTATGCCTCCATTTTACATTCCAAGCTACTTGGTGCTAGGACTTCATGTAAATTTTTTGGAAGGGTAGGTCATGCACCAGTTCATAAAAACTCCATACCCACGGAAGACTGTATACCTCCTTTCTCTCCATCCCTGGCAACCAATGCTGAGTTCTCTCTGTAGATTTACTGTTCTGGATATTTCATACAAATGAGATCATATAAAACATGACCTCTTATGTCTGGCTTCTTTCACTGAACGATGTTTTCATTTTCATGGGAGTGTGTGGCTCACAGGAATCTTATTAGTTATATGTATTGTGGTTGACAACAAAGAACAGTGGTCTAAAGGGCTACCAAGAACAACTTCCCCAAAGCTAAAGGATTCTCTTGGGTCCCACAAAACTGACCAATATCTGGCAGATAATTTCACCTCCTATGAATGGCAAGAAGACTGATCAAGAGACCAATGAAGTAGCTGAGACGAGATAGCTTAAGGCATAGACTAGGGAAAGGGCAAAGAGGATCAATAGGAAAACTCTTCATCAAAGTGACCAGAATATGCAAGTCACTCTCAAAAGCTTTCAACATTATATATTTGAAAATTATATGAAAGTATAATGTAAAGAAAATAAAAATTACCTATGATATCATAGCTCAGTTATAAATACTGTAGACATTTTGGTATATTGGTATTTTTATCAAAGAATAACATATACACAGGAATTTGCACAAGGGATAAAATTTTAGAAAGTTAATCTATATCTATGTATCTACCACCCACATCATGAAATGTATCATTACCAGTGCCCTAAGTGCCTCCCTCAGGCCTTCTCCTACCAAATGTAATAAAATTACTGGTTTGGGCCTATTATTCTCTTTGGCCTGTTTTCCTTATATTTTGTGGAATGGGTCCATGTGGTTGTGTGAAGTACTTGCTTTTTCACTTTCCTATTGTTCTATTGTATTTATCATTGATGGGTATGTGAGTTATGTCCAAGTTTTGGCTATTATAACAAAGCTGCTATGAACATTCTTGCTCTGGTCTTTTGTGCTCATGTGTACACCACATAGGGATCTGGTAGGATAAGCCTTTCAGTCTTTCTTCCTGTGTTGACTGTAACCCAGTAATGCAATGGCTGGCCCAGCACAGGTTCCAAGTTGGCAGATTCCCTGTCAAGGAGCTTTCCCCAGTGGTTGTACCACTCAATCTTCTCTTACATGAGGGCTCCTGTTGCTGCACTTCCTCACCGATACTTGGTAATGTCATTTAATTTAACTTCGCCATACTGGTGGGTGTTGTCTAGTGGCATGAAATCATTCCTTAGTTTGCAGTTTCTTGCAATTTATGATGGTGAGCTTTTCTCATGTTTATTCACCATTTGAATATTTTAGTTTGAGGAGTTTCTGATCATTTTGTTTGTCTGCCTTTCAACCCTCTTAAGGTATAACTGACAAATAAAAATTTTATGTATTTAAGGTAGATACAAGGGAATGTTGATATGTGCACACACTGTAAACTGATCCCCATAATCAAGCTGATTAACACATTCATTGTCTCAAATAGTTATGCATGTGTGAGTACACTCAAGATCAACTGTCTGGCAAATTTCAAGAGTACAATGTAGTATTATTAACTATAATCGTCATATTGTGCATTAGATCTTGAGAACTTAGTCATCCAGCATGACTAGACCCTTTTACCTGTTGACCAACATCTTCCCATTCTCTCTACCCCTCTCGTTCTGGTAACCACCATTTTACTCTCTGTTTTTATGAATTTGACTTTTAAAATTTTCACATATAAGTAAGATCAATGCACTATTTTTCTTTCTATGTCTGGCTTAGTTCACTTAGCACCATGTCCTCCATGTTTATGTGTGTTGTTATGAATGACAAGATTTCCTTCTTTTCAAAGAATGAATATTTAATTTTATGTACCCACACACATTTTCTTTATTTATTTATCCATCAACAAACATGTAGATTTGCCACAGTTTGGCTGCAGCAAACTAACAGGGGGGTGACGAGCAATTTGTGAAGATTGATACAGCAGGAGTAGGAGCCCTTTATTATAGGACAGTAGGGGTATATATACATAACTAATTACACACAGCTTATCTTAATTAACATAAACTAGATAAAGAGTCATCCAATAAGGAATTATCATCTTAATGATTACACACAGTTTAACTTAATTGACATAATCTAGACACAGCAGTCACTCATTAAGGAATCTATCATCTTAATGGCTCAATGGTGTTACTTAACAAACCACTCCCTCTGGCAAAATGCCAGGCACCATCTTGACTTGTTTACGGACCCTAACATACATTGTTTCCATATCCTTGGATATTATGAATTGATTCTGTGAATCATACATAATTCTTTATGTATTTTGTATATGAATCCTTGATCATATATATTATATGTATATTTTATCTCAAATAAATATTTATTGCAAACATCTTTTTTCCCATTATGAATATAAAAGTGCTGATATATCTTTGCTATAATGACTTAACTTCCTTTAAATATATGCCCATAAGAGAGGATCATATGCTGGATCATAGGGTAGTTTTACTTTTAATTTTTTGAGGAAACTCCATACTGTATTCCATAATGGTTGTACCAATTTGCATTCCCACCAATAGTATACTGGCTTTCTTTTTCTCCACATCCTCACGAATGCATGTCTTTCATCTTTTTGATAATAGTTATTTTAATAGGTATGAAGTGACAACTCATTTTGGTTTTGATTTGCATTTCCCCAATGATTGTTGATATTGAGCACATTTTCATACATCTTCTATTGAGAAATGTCTGTTTAGTATTTTAGCCTATTTGTTATAATCAGGTTATTTATTGTTGTTCATTTCCTTTTGTTTTGTTGCTCTTGAGCTATTTTTGTTCCCTATATATTTTAGATTATTTTTATTCCCTATATATTAACATCCTTCAGATATATGGTTTGCAGATACTTTATCCCATTCTGTTCGTTGCATTTTGATTCTATGGATTGTTTCCACATGGTTGTGCAAAAGTTTTCCAGTTTCATGCAGTCCACTTGTTCATTTTTGCCTATGTTTTAGGTGTTTTATTCAATAAAATATTAAAATTTTATTCAATAAAATTATTTTTAAAAATTTTTATTAAAATTTTATTCAATAAAATTATTCAAAGTATGTGTGTGTGTGTGTATACACACACACACACTTTAAATCATTACTCAGACTTCTGTTGAGAAATTATTCCTCATGTGTGCTTTTTTCTTAGAAGTTTTACATCTCAGGTCTAACAACACTTAAGTCTTTAAAGTATTTTTAGTTGATTTTTGTGAATGGTGTGAACATCCAATTTCCCCAATAATATTTTTCAAAGAAGCTCTCCTTTCCCTGTTGTGTGATTTGGGCCCCCTTGTCATAGATCAGTTGGCCACATAAGCAAGGATTTTCAGCTCTACTTCTGGGGTGTCTGTTCAGTTCTATTGTCTAGATGTCCATTTCTATGCCAGGATCTTACTACCTGAATTCTTGTAGCTTCATGATATATTTTTGAAATTAGGAAAATTAGGAAGTGTGATGCTTCCAGCTACTTCTTGCTTGAGATCGCTTTTTTTTTTTTTTTGTGGTTTAATACAAATTTTAGAAAAAACTTTTCTATTTCTGTAAAAAAAATAACTTTGGATTTTTAATAGGAATTTTGTTAAATCTGTACATTACTTTGGGTATAATGGATATTTTTATCCATTGCATCCTTCATTAATCCATGAACATGAGACACTTTTCCATTTATCTATGTCTTCTTTAATTTTTTTTCCTTAATAATATTTTTCAGCATACAATCTTTCACTTCTTTGGTTAAGTTCATTCCTAAATATTTTATTTTTTTTATTGCTATTATGAATAGGATTGTTTTTTTTATTTCCTTTTTGGACAGTTTTGTGTGTATAGAAATATAACTGTTGGGGCTGGGATTGTTGCTCAGCAATAGAGTGCTCGCCTAGTACATCTGAGGCCCTGGATTTGATCCTCAGCACCACCTAAAATATAAATAAATAAATAAATAAATAAATAAAATAAAGGTATTGTGTCCAACTACAACTAAAAAATAATTTTAAAAAATTCAAATGATTTTGGTATGTTGATATTGTATCTTGAAAATTTAAAGAATGTATATTTTTAGTCTTTAGGGTTTTCTACATATACCATGTGCAAACACATAATCTTACTTTTTTTCAAATTTAGATGCCATTTATTTCTTTTTCTTATCTAATTACTCTGGCTAAGACTTTCAGTGTTGTGTGAAAAAGGTGACAGTGGGCATCATTGCCTTGTGCCAGATTTTAAAGGGAAAGCTTCCAGTTTTCTTGGCTGATTATGATGCTAATTACAGGCTTGTTATAAATGGCCTTTATTGCACTGAGTTAAATTATTGTCCTAGCTATTTTGTTGAAAATTTTAATCATGAATGAATGCTGTACTTTGTTGAATGCTTTTTTGTGTGTCTATGGAAATAATCATGTAGATTTTTTTTCTTTGTTTTGTTGATGTAGGGTATTACATTGATTGATTTGAATATGTTAAACCATTCTTGCATCCCAGAGATAAGTCCCACTTGGTCATGGTGTATGATGCTTTTAATGTGATGTTGAATTTGGTTTACTAGCATTTTATTGAAAATATTTTGTATCTGTATAGTTTTCTTTTCTTGTGGTACCTTTGTCCGTCTTTACCAGCAGAATGATATTAACCTTATAAAATGCATTTAGAAATGTTTCTTCTTTCATTTTTTGAAAGACTTTTTTTTTTTTTGGAGGGGGGATGTATTGGGGATTGAACTCAGGGATGCTCAACCACTGAGCCACATCCCCAGCCCTATTTTTTTATATTTTATTTAGAGACAGAATCTCACTGAGTTGCGTAGCACCTCACCTTTCTGGGGGCTAAGGCTTGCTTTGAACTCTCCATGCTCCTGTCTCAGCCTCCTGAGCCACTGGGATTACAAGCGTGCGCCACTATGCCCGGCACTCATATGAGTTCTTGAACATAGGTATTATGTGTATTTTTTTATCTCATATAAATATTTATTGCAAACATCTTTTTCTATTGTGTAACATACATTATAACTTACAGACATTATACATTTTGTTATAGAATAATTTAACAAAATTTTCTTTCATGGTTGATGCTATTTGTGTCCAGTTTTAAAAATCTTAGCTTATCCCAAGGACATGGAGATATTCTATAAATTCTTCTGAAACAAATTGTATTCCATGCTTTTATAATATGTCAAAATAAATCCTATTATCATGTATAACTAAAAAAACCAATAAAAATTTTAAAAAGAAACATATTTGTTAAAACATTTTTATTGCTTTAACTTTCATATTAAGTCCATCATCTACCTAGAATATATTTCTGTATGGTACATGAAAGAGGTCAAGTTTCAATATTTTACCATTAGTTTAAATAAATATAAACTAATCTAGGATATTTTCCAAGGAAAAAATGTTTTTTTGTTATTTCACATTTGTCATAAATTTTGAGATGGTACATGTATTATATTGCTTCCAGATTCTTTATTCTATTCCACTCACCTATTTTTCTGTCTTTTACATCAATATGTTTCACAGTAGCTTTTAAAGAAATCCTTGATACCTAGTGGGACAAGTTACTTAAAAAATTTTTCTTCAAGACTATTTTTGCTACTCCCAACTATTTGTATTTCTAAAGAAATTTTAGATTAATTTTGCATATTTCCTCAAGAAGGATTGCTGAGATTTTCCTAATAACAAGTTTATTTGTTTGTTTTTAACTGTTTAAGAGGTTTTGGATTCCAGCAAATGTTTGCTTTGCATTATATTGAGATGATGATGTGACTTTTCTCATGCTGGGGAATAGCATAGATTGGTGTTTGAATGTTACGCCAATCTTCCATTCCTGAAACAAACCCAATTTGATCATGATGCACTATTTTTTTTTATAAACTTGCTAATATTTTGCTTAGAGTTTTTGCATGAATGCTTATAAGATAAATCGGCCTGTGATTTTACTTTATTGTAATGTTCTTGTTATATTTTTGTGCCAGAATGATGCTGGACTCATGATTTGGAAGTATTTCCTCTTTTCCCTGTTCTGATATTTAAAAATAAAATAGGTGTTATTCCTTAAACATTTTAAAAATCACAGATAACACAGACCTAGAGAATTTCCTAGAGACAAAATTTTTATTTATAGATTCATGTCTTTAATACATGTATAGGCTATTCAGGGTTTTTTATAATTAATTTTTTTTTATTTATATGTGACAGTGGAATGCAGTACAATTCTTATTACACATACAGAGTACAACTTTTCATATCTCTGGTTGTATACAAAGTATATTCACACCAATCGTGTCTTCATATGTGTACTTTGGATATTAAAGTACATCACATTCCACCATCATTTCTAACCCTATGCGGCCTCCCTTTCCCTCCCACCCCTCTGTCCTATCTAGAGTTCGTCTATTCCTCCCATATTCCCTCTCCCTACCCCACTATGAATCAGCCTCCTTAGATGAGAGAAAACATTCAGCATTTGGTTTTTCGGGATTGGCTAACTTCACTTAGCATTATCGTCTCTAACTTCATCCATTTACCTGAAAATGCCATTATTTTATTCTCTTTTATTGCTGAGTAATATTCCATTGGGCATATATACAACATTTTTTTATCCATTTATCTATTGAAATGCATCTAGGTTGGCTCCACAGTTTAGCTATTGTGAATTGTGCTGCTATAAACATTGATGTGGCTGTGTCCCTGTAGTGTGATGTTTTTAAGTCCTTTGGGTATATACCGAGGAGAGGGATAGCTGGGTCAAATGGTGGTTCCATTCCCAATTTTCCAAGAAATCTCCATACTGCTTTCCATACTGGCTGCACCAATTTGCAGTCCCACTAGCAGTGTAGGAGTGTGCCTTTTCCCCCACATTCTCGCCAACACTTATTGTTGTTTGATTTCATAATAGCTGCCATTTTGACTGGAGTAAGATGAAATCTTAGAGTGGTTTTGATTTGCATTTCTCTAATTGCTAGCGATGATGAACCTTTTTAAAAATATATTTGTTGATTAATTGTATATCATCTTCTGAGAAGTGTCTGTTCAGATCCTTGGTCCATTTATTGGTTGGGTTTTGTTGTTGTTGTTGTTGTTGTTGTTGTTTTTGGTGCTTAGCTTTTTGAGTTCTATGAGGGGTAAAGATTTGCTCCCAAGATGTAGGCTCTCTATTTACCTCACAGATTGTTTCTTTTGCTGAGAAAAAAAAAAAACTATTTAGTTTGAGTCCATACCATTTATTGATTCTTGATTTTAATTCTTGTGCCAAATGAGTCTTATTAAGGAAGTTGGGGCCTGATCCACATGATGGAGATTAGGGCCTACTTTTTCTTCTATTAGATGTGGTGTCTCTGGTTTTATTCCTAGGTCCTTGATCCATTTTGAGTTGAGTTTTGGGCATTGTGAGAGATAAGGGTTTAATTTCATTTTGTTGCATATGGATTTCCAGTTGCCCCAGCACCATTTGTTGAAGAAGAGGCTGTCTTTTCTCCAATTGCATGTTTTGGGCACCTTTGTTTAATATAAGATAATTGTAATTTTGTGGGTTATTCTCTTTGTCTTCTATTCTGTAC
Source organism: Callospermophilus lateralis (assembly GCF_048772815.1). Classification (NCBI taxonomy): domain Eukaryota; kingdom Metazoa; phylum Chordata; class Mammalia; order Rodentia; family Sciuridae; genus Callospermophilus; species Callospermophilus lateralis. The sequence continues at coordinate 26,010,735 of NC_135306.1, forward strand.
ATTGGTCTACCAGTCTGTTTTGGTGCTGTTTGTGTTACTATTGCTCTGTACTATAGTTTAAGTTCTGGTATAGTGACCTTAAACACTCTTAGCATTTTTCCTGCTAAAGATTGCTTTAGCTATTCTTGGTCTCTTATTTTTCCTGATGAATTTCATGATTACTTTTTCTATTTCTATGAGGAATGTCATTGAGGGATTTTGATTGGAATTGTGTTAAACTTGTATAGTGCTTTTGGAAGTATGGTCATTTTGATAATAGTAATTCTGCCTATCCAAGAGCAAGGTAGATCTTTCCATCTTCTAAGGTCTTCTTTGACTTCTTTCTTTAGGGTTCTGTAATTTTCATTACATAGATCTTTCACCTCTTTCATTAAGTTGATTCTCAAGTATTTTATTTTATTTTTTGAGGCTATTGTACATGGAGTACTTTTCCTCATTTCCCTTTCTGAGGATTTGTCATTAACATATAGAAATGCCTTTGATTTATGGTTGTTGATTTTATATCCTGCTACTTTACAGAATTCATTTATTAGTTCTAGAAGTTTTATGGTTGAACTTCTGGGGTAGTTTAGGTATAGAATCATATCATCAGCAAATAGTGCCAATTTGAGTTCTTCTTTTCCTATGTGTATCCCTTTAATTTTGTTTATTTAATTACTCTGGTCAGTATTTCAAGAACTATGTTACATAGAAGTGGTGAAAGAAGTCATCCCTGTCTTCTACTAGTTTTTAGAGGGAAAGCCTTCAATTTTTCTCCATTTAGAATGATGTTGGCCTGGGGCTTAGCATAGATAGCCTTTATGATATTGAGATATGTTCCTGTTAACCCTAATTTTTTCTAATGTTTTGAATATAAAGGGGTGCTGTATTTTGTCGAATGCTTTTTCTGCATCTATTGAGATGATCATATGATTCTTATTTTTAAGTCTATTGATGTGATGTATTACATTTATTGATTTCAGTATGTTGAACAAAGCTTGCATCCCTGGGATGAATCCCACTTGATCGTGGTGCGTTATCTTTTTGATATGTTTTTGTAATCTATTGGAAAGAGTTTTATTGAGAATTTTTGCATCTATGTTCATTAGAGATATTGGTCTGAAGTTTTCTTTTCTGATGTGTCTTTGCCTGGTTTTGGAATCAGGGTGATTTTGGCCTCATAGAATGAGCTTGGAAGTGCTCCTTCTTTTTTCTATTTCCTGAAATAAATTGAAGAGTATTGGTATTAGTTCTTCTTTAAAGGTCTTGTAGAACTCAGCTGTGTATCCATCTGGTCCTGGGCTTTTCTTTGTTGGTAGGCTTCTGATGGCATCTTCTATCTCGTCACTTGAAATTGATCTGTTTAAATTGTGTAAATCATCCTATTTCAATTTGGGCAAATTATATGACTCTAGATATTTGACAATGCCTTCAATATTTTCTATTTTATTGAAGTACAAGTTTTCAAAATAATTTCTAATTATCTTCTGTATTTCTTTCATGTTCATTGTGATATTTCCTTTTTCAGCTCAGATTCTAGTAATTTGAGTTTTCTCTCTCCTTCTCTTTGTTAGCATGACTAAGGGTCTGTCAATTATATTTAGTTTTTCAAAGAACCAACTTTTTGTTCTGTCAGTTTTTTCAGTTGTTTCTTTTGTTTCAATTTCATTGATTTCATCTCTGATTTTAATTATTTCCTGTCTTACCCTGCTTTTGGTGTAGACTTATTCTTCTTTTTCTGGGGCTTTGAGATGTAATATTAAGTCATTTATTTGTTGACTATTTCTTCTTTGAAGGAATGAACTTCATGCAATGAACTTTCCTCTTAAAACTGCTTTCATAGTGTCCCAGAGATTTCTATATGTTGTATCTATGTTCTCACTCACCTCTAAAAATTTTTAAATTTCCTCCTTGATGTCTTCTGCCACCCATTGTTCATTCAGTAGCATATTATTTAGTCTACAGGTGTTAGAGTGGATTTTATTTCTTATTTTATCATTGATTTCTAATTTTATTCCATTATGATCTGATAGAATGCAGGGTAGTATCTCTACTTTTTTATATTTGCTAAGAGTTGTTTTGTGGCATATTATATGATATATTTTAGAGAAGGATTCATGTGCTACTGAGAAGGAAGTATATTCTCACATTTGCTGCAGTCCGGCTGCAGCAAAATAAGCGGGGGGTGACGAATAACTTGTGTACGTTGATGCAGCAGGAATAGGAGCCGTTTATTGTAGAATAAGAGTGGTATTTATACATTTTACACAGCCTATCTAATTAGCATAAAATAGATACAGCAGTCAACCAATAAGGAATCTCCACACTTAATGTCTCACTTTTGTTACTTCATAAACCACTCCCTCTGGCATTTTGCCAGGCGCCATCCAGACTTGTTTACAGACTTTAACATTTCTCTGGCAAAATAACAGGTGCCAATCTGACTTGTTTACAGACCTTAACACACATTGAAGGATGAAATATTCTATATATGTCAGTTAAGTCTAAGTTATTGCTTGTATTATTGAGTTCTATAGTTTCTTTGTTCAGCTTTGGTTTTTGAAGATCTATCTATAAAAGAGATGTGTTAAAGTCACCCAAAATTATTGTGTTGTAGTCTATTTGACTATTGGACTTGATAAGAGTTTGTTTGATGAATGTAGATGCTCCATTGTTTGGGGCATATATATTTATAATTGTTAAATCTTGTTGGTGTATGGGCAGTATGTAGTATCCCTCTTTATCCTTTCTGATGACGTTAGCTTGAAATCTAGCTTAGTTGATATAAGGATGGAAATCCCTACTTGCTCCCACAGTCCATGTGAGTTGTATGATTTTTCCCAACCCTTCACCTTCAGTCTGTGCATGTCTTTTCCTAATAGATGAGTCTCTTGGAGGCAGCATATTATTGGGCCTTTTTTTTTTTTAAATCCAATCTGCCAGTCTATGTCTTTTCATTGGTGAGTTTAGGCCATTAATTCAGGGTTATTATTGAGACATGATTTCTATTCCAAGCCATTTTTGTTTAATTTTGGTATTTAACATGACTTGGTTTCTCCTCTGATTAGATTTTCCTTTAGTGTAATCCCTCCCTCTTCTGATTTTCATTATTTTTTTTCATTTCCTCTTCATGGAATATTTTGCTAAGGATGTTCTGTAGTGCAGACTTTCTAGTTATGCATTCTTTTAACTTTTGTTTATCATGGAAGGTTTTTATTTCATCATCAAATCTAAAGCTTAGTTTTGCTGAATCTAAGATTCTTGGTTGACATCCATTTTCTTTCAGAGCTTGGTATATGTTGTTCCACGATCTCCTGGCTTTGAGGGTCTGGGTTGAAAATCTGCTGAGATCTGAAATGGTCTCCCCCTGTATGTGATCTGAATCTTCTCTCTTGAAGCTTTTAAGATTCTATCCTTATTCTTTAAGCTAGGCATTTCCATTATAATGTGCATTGGTGTAGATCTGTTGTATTTTTGTACATTTGGTGTCCTATAAGCCTCTTGTATTTGGTTTTTCAATTCATTCTTCATGCTTGGGAAATTTTCTGATATTATCTCATTGAAGAGATTGTGCATTCCTTTTGTTTGAAACTCTGTGCCTTTTCCATCCCAATAACTCTTAGATTTGGTATTTTCATGCTGTCCCATAATTCTGGGATGTTCTGGTCATGGTTTCTTACTATCTTCACTGTGTGATCAACTTTATTTTTCAGATTGTATTCTTTGTCTTCATTATCTGATGTTTTTTCTTCCAGGTGATCTAGCCCATTTGTTATGCTTTCTGTTGAGTGTTTTATTTGATTTATTGTATCCTTAATTTCAAGGAATTTCTGACTTTTTTTTTTTTCAGAGTCTCTATCTCTCTCTTGAAGTACTCTTTTGCTCCCTGTATTTGTTCTCTTCTCTCTTTGTTGGAGTGATCATTTTTTGCCTGTATTTGCTCACTTAGGTCATTCTTTAATTAACAGATCATTTTAATTATAAACCTTTTGAACTCGTTCTCTGACATTTCATCAACTTTGCTGTCCATGGGTTCTGTTATTATAGTATCCTGGTTTGTTTAGGGCACTTTCCTCCTTTGTTTTTTCATGTTGTCTATGTGTCTTCCTTTTTGGCAGTGTGGATCTGAGATATTACAGTCCCTTCCCTATATTCTTGTAGTACCCATGCAGATTATCTGTATCTCACCTTGATATTGTGCTCCAGACCCTGCTGGTGTCCCTCAACGTATGCTACTGCATCCACAGGTGGTGGTGCCAATAGCTGCAGTAATATTTAAGGTGCCCCAGGATGGAAGCAATGCCTTACAGAAATGGGGCTGATAGGGTGGGCCTCACACTCTCTTTGGGATGCCTGCTTTGTGATGCAGCTGCTTCTAGACCCTGTTTGATGTCAAAAAGGGGCTACTGTGTGGGGAAGGCTATGGTGATGTCTGCAGTGTCCCAAGGTGGAAGTGGTTGGGCTTATGCTCCCAGGTGCCGGGCGGGGGAGGGAGGTGAACTCAGACCTACTGTGGACCTGGGTCCTGTGGAAGTCAGCGTGGACAGATCTGGGCCAGCCTTGGCTCCCAGGATAGTCTGCTGGTTGGAAGAGGTGGTCCTGTGCTGGAGGCTGAGTTCCAGTGGGTGCCTGATGGTCAAGGGGTGGACCTGGGCTTACTGTGAGCCCGGGTCCCACACAGGCCAGTATGGGTATATATGGGCCATTGGGCTTGACTCCCCATAGTAGTCTGCTGGCTGGAAGGGGCGGTCCTGTGCCAGAGGCTAGGCTCTGTCAGGTGTCTGCCCCATGGGTGGAGGGGGGGACCCGGGCCTACTGTGAGCTTGGGTCCCACGTGGGCTGGTGTGAGTGGTCTGGGCTGGGCCTTGCCTCTCAGGGAAGCTATTCAGGTTTTGAAATTCTGCTTGAATTACTTTTAATAAGTAAAATTGTCATAGGAAGTTTTCAATTTTATTTGATCTCCAAATTTATTAACTCTTTCTTAATAGTATCTCTCTTTTCAACCCTATAAATCTGTGGTTATGCTCCATTTAACTTCACATTGATAATATATTCTTTCCTTCCTTTTTTTTTTTTTTGCTTCATTAAACTTGTCACCGCTTTATCAATATTAGTAATTTTTCACAAAGAATTATTATTTCATTTTTATATTCTATTGCTTGTTTAATTTCTAGTTTATTAGTTTCTGTTTTTCAAACTAATTTATTTCATTTTACTTTTTCTTAGTTTTACTTTCTCTAAATTCCTTGAGGTGAGTTCTTAGATTTTAGTTTTCTACTTTTCTATCATATGTAGTTTAGATAATAAATTTCCCTTCAGAGCATCTTCAGCTGTATCTATTAGGTTTTGCTATGTAGTGTTTTTGTTGTTGTTGTTACAAAGCTCACAAAGAATTATTGACATGTAGTTTATTTAGAACAGTATTATTTAAATCCAATTATTAGAGAATTTTCTAATTATATTTTTGCTATTCATTTTTAACATATTTTCATTTGGGTCCTATAATTTTACTCAAAATTCTTTCAACTATTTGAAATTTATTGAGACTTGTTTGGCTCATTATCTGGTTAATCTTGGCAAATATTCTATGTACACTTGAAAAGAATGTGGGTTCTGCAGTTATTGGGTGTTATGCTTTACCTATGTCAGTTAGGTTAAGTTTATTAGTTTTGTTATTCTGATATTCTAGATATTTACTGAATTCCTATGTTTGTAATCAGTCATAATGAGCAGCATGTTGAAATCTTTAGCTCTGATTGTGGGTTTGTCTATTTCTCCTTTGGTTCTATCAAATAATTGTCTTACACCTTCTGGGCCAATGCTATCAAGGGCAAACCAGTTAAGAACTGTGAGTCTTCTTGGTGGGTTGACCTTTTGATCATTATGAAACGTTCTACTAAGCTTCTGGTAAGCATTTTTGCTTTAAACACTTCTTTTTCTATCATTAGTAGAGCTGATATTGTTACTTTAATCTTTGCATGGTTTATGTATGCTCCTGATCCTTTTACTTTTGCATTTTCTCTGTTGAGAGGTGTTGTTTAATAAGTAAGCATCAGATAATCTGACACTCTTTTCTTTTTGTTGAAACATCTAGCTTATTTTCCTTTAATGCAGTTGCATATATAAATGGGGTTTGGTTTACAATCCTTTAAAAATATACTTTTATTTTTAATTGACACATAGTAATTATACATATTCATGGGGTACTGTGTGGCATTTCAATGCATGTATAAAATGTGTAATGATCAGATCAGGGTGATTGGCATATCTATCATCTCAGACATTTATTGTATCTTTGTGTTGGGAACATTCAAAATTCTCCTTACTAGCTCTTTTCAAATAATTAATTGCTGTCAACCATAGTTACTCTACTGTTCTATAGAATATTTCATAACTACCTATTATAAATAAAGTTGTTGTGAATATTGTCATACGTGATTTTGGTGAACATGTGAGCTCACTTCAATTTAGTATATGCCTAGAAGTGAAAATACTGGGTCATAGGAAATGCATATTATCCAGCTTTAGCATATTGTCAGGCAGTTTTCCAAGTTAATGTTATCAGTTCCTACTTGTAGTATATATGAATGCTTCAGTTGTTCCATATCCTTGCTAGTATTTGGTATTATTATTATTTAGCCATTTGGGTGATTGTGTGCTGATATTTCATTGTGGTTTTAGCTTGTATTTGCTAATGATAAATTATTTAAAATACCTTTCACCTGTTTGCTGATCGCTGCTGTGGTTGGATAGGTGTCCTCTAAAGGTCCACGTGTTAAAGGTCTGGTTTCTAGGGTGGCACTATGGAGAGGTGATGGAACCTTTAGAAGCTGAGGTCTAATGAAAGGGGGTTCCTCATATCACTGGAAGTGTGAAACTGAAGGGGATGGTGGGTGGCATCCCTCTCTTTTCCTCTTTCTCTTTTTCTTGTGATGCTAGCAGTTTTGCTCTACCACGTGTTCTAGCAATGATGAGGTGCTTCACCGTAGGCTCCAAACAGTGGACCAACCAATCACAGATTATAATCTCCAAAGCTGTGAGCTAAAAAAACTTTTCTTTTTATAAGTTGATTATCTCAAGTATTTAGTGATTGGGACAGAATGCTAACTAACAGTCACTTGGATATCCTTGTTTCCTAAGAGCCTATTCAAATATTTGATCAATTTTATTGAATTGTGTTTCCGCCTTATTAATTTGTAGAATGTTATAAATGCCTGTTCTAGAGTAAGGAAATGAAAGTCCTTCAATTTATTCCTATCTATTTAGTTATGAAGGACATTTTTCTAAAGCATAGAAGTCTAGATAGGCAGTTATTTCTTTGTAGCTGTCTCAGAATGTTATTCATTGCCTTTTGGATCTCATTTCTCTGGGGAAATAGTTGTAAATCTTATGTTTGGTCTTTTGAAGGTAAGGTGCTTCTTTTCTTTTAAAAAATTTTTAAAAAAGGGTTTCTCTTTCTATTTATTTTGAATTTGGTTTATGGTGAAAGGACTAGGTGTAATTTTGTTTTTTATCTTGTTCAGGATATTTTCACTGCAAAAATGGGTGACTTAATTACTTTCATCAGTTTTGAAAAATGCACCCACATGATCTTTTCAAGCTTTGCTTCTGCTTGTTTCTTTCTCATCTTTTCTTTTTAATTAAAAAATATATTAGATGTGTTCATCGTCTCCCATGTTTCTCTGAGGCTGATTTATGTGTTTTCTGTTCTTTTCGCTCTTTTTAATTCTCCCTGAATATTTTTTGATTACCCATTTTTCTAATCTATTTCCTTTCAAATCAACTTTTAAAAAAGTTCTCAGGTTTTGTTACTACATTATTTTTAGTTCAAGACTTACTAATTGATTAACCTTTTGTACAATATTTCTGGTGAAATTCTCCATCTTGTTATCATTTTTCTTGAGCTATTAATTATAGCTCTAGATCTGTTAATTCTAGTGACTTGATAATTTCTGAGTCTCTCTCTTATATACTTGTTTTTGTCCTGACATTGTAAAAGACTAAATTCTTGTTATTTATCTTTAAAATGGTGGGGCCACCAAAAGATTTTATATCAAGCAGAGGAGGTTCACGTTAGTTGGAACAATTTTTGCTGTGCATGTTTCATACGTCAGATTAAGTTTATCTAAAACTTGGCCGGGTGCAGTGGTACAGGCCTATAATCCCAGTGACTCAGGAGGCAGAACCAGGAGGATTGTGAGTTCAAAGCCAGCCTCAGCAATTTAACAAGGCCCTGAGCAACTCAGTTAGAATCTGTCTCTAAATAAAATACAAAAGAGGGCTAGGGAGGTAGCTTAGTGCTTAAGCAGCCCTGGGTTCAATCTCTGGTATCAAAATTAAGGAAAAAAAAAGTTTATCTAAAACTGGACTGTCAGTTTGTAAAAGCTGTTCTATCTCTGCTTTCTCTCATTTCCAAGGATGCAGTCTTTCAAGTCTCATGGCTTTGATGTGAGGTGTCCCCCAAAAGCTTACTTGTGAGACAATACAAGAAGGTTGTGAGGAGAAATGATATGTGTTATAGCCTTAACCTAATCAGTGAATTAGTCCTTGATGGAATTAACTGAGTGGGTAACTGGAGGCAGGCGGGTGTGGCTGAAGGAAGTGGTTCACTGGGGGTGTGCTTATGGGGTATATATTTGTATCTGGAGAGTAGAGTCTCTCTACTCCAGGATCATCATGTGAGCTGCTTTCCTCCACTACACTCTTCTGCCCGGATGTTCAGCCTCACCTTGAGTCTCAAGGAATGGAGCTGGCTTTTTGTGGACTAAGACTCTGAAACTGTGAGCCCTCAAATAACTTTTCCTCCCCTAAAATTCTTTCATCAGAACCTTTAGTCACAGTAGCAAAATAGCTGAGTAAAGCACCACCAGGAATACCAATGGAAGAATACAAAAGATAATGTTCTTAATTCAAATTTTTTTCCTTTGATATTGTAAAAACTTTTGCTCTGGTTTTTAGAGTTTTTCTATTTAATTTCTTAAATTTTGTCCATGCATAGCTTAAAGAATTGCAAGATATTTTGACGTGAAAAACAGCACCGCTCTTTCCTCCAGGATCTTTGCTGATCAAGCCCTGATGACTTGGAAGGTCCAAATTGCAGTTTCCAAAAGTGCTCTTCTGACTTCTTGGTCACTTAGCTAAGACCTTCTGTTGATTTGTTATTTTTTGTTTGTTTGTTTGTTTTATGCTAGGTATTGACAAATAGCTAAGGAAAAAAGAGACTCGAAGAATGCCAGCTTACTTCTTAATGTTTTTCTTTGACCTAGGACCTTGACTTTTCAAGTCTTGATTAACAAATTTAACCAACTCTCTGATGGCTTCAAACATATTTATAAAAATATTCAATTGATTCTGAATTGTTCTGCAATTTAGAAACTGATTTATAAGAATTTTATTTGGGGTGCTCAATGTGCATTTACTGTATTGATTTTTAGATTTTTTATTATTATCCGTATTTGATGTCAGAATCATGTTTGCTTTTATGATAAGCTGGAAGGTCTCTCTCTTTCTTTCTTTCTTTTTCTTTTTTTTTTTTTTTGAGACCTAGTAGCATTTCTTTAAATATTAAAAAAGGAGCTAAGTATAAAACTATCTAGCCATAAAACGTAATTCATTCTGTCCAGGTTTGTTAGATGATTTTGGTTTTGTCAATTCTAAGGAAATAGCTCTTTTATATATATTCTTCAAAATAAACAATTTAGTTGTTAATTGCAAATTTGTTAGCAAGACATATTTGCCATTTTATTGTATAGACTGGTGTTATATTTTTGGTTATAATGTCTTCTTGTTCCTAATTTTAATTTTTTTATGTATCTTATATTGCTCTTTAAAGAAATAATAGTTTTCAAATACTCTTATCCTTTGTTCTTAATAAATTAATTTTGCTTTTCTAAAATTGTGCTTTAAACATCTATCTACACAAACAGTAGAATCTTATGTATTCTTCCTCATAATTATGGTTTTATCTTTTTCATAACCTCTTGAATAATTATCTTGGCTCATTACATTCTTTCTTATGCTAGGCTAAAAGTACTAAAGGTCACAATTTTTCTTCTTGGTACAAGTTTGGCTATATCCTATGAACTTTTATATGCAATGCTTTTATTCTGGCTATTTTAAAGTGGTTCAAACAAACTTTAAATTTTTTTCTTTCACATTAAAAAATATTTATAAGAGTATTTTTACCTTTCTAGGTGTTTGAGTTTTTAATAATATTTCCTTTTTATTGATTCCAAGTTTTATTGCACTCTTAAAACAAAATTGGGTTGTAAAATCTTAAAATTTATTAAGTTCTTCATGAGGGATTATAATGAACATTTATAAATGTTTCATAAACCTATGAGAAGAGTTGCATTTTTTATTTGTATACTTGGACTTCAGTATGTGGCTAGATGAACAACTTTTAATTCTATGAATTAGATATTGTGTTCTATTTTTAAATTTCTATTTATTCTTAAATTCTAACTATTCTTGCTTTGCATATTCTAATATACTCATATTAAATTCACATGATTCATAGCTATTATATATTTACTTATGCACTTCATCAAGCTATTTTTTCATGCTTTTGTTTTGATTTCTACTCCAATATTCTATTCTAGTGATTTTTATTCCATTTGTATTTTCTGATATTGGACTTCCTGGTTTTTACATTTCTATCTGAAAAAAAAAAAAAAAACCACTTTTACTTACTCATATCCAGTATTTCAGTTGGAACTAGTTTCTTATGTCCGTGTCAAAGAGCTTTATCTCTTGATAAAGGAATTATCTTACTTATAGTTATAATTCTTTTGTTTCATCTTACATTATTTTGATTTATGTTTTTAATAATTATCTTCTTATAGTATGTGTGTATATAGAATATCTTTTATTTAATTTTAATTAAATAAAAATTTAATTAATACTTCAGGAGCTTTAGAGCAGGTCTGTATTAATTTGTGGTTTTCAGAAACACAACCAATATGTTTTATACACACACACACACACACACACACATAAAATTTAGTTCCAATTGATGTTTTCCCAATTATTTGGGTAGCTTATATAATACCAATTAAATTATATCACTTTTTGCATGTATTATTCTCATATGTACTTTCTTGTTCCTAAGTAGTCCAATATTGTGTGATTTTATATTAACATTGTACAACATTATGTGGTACAATGTATATTAATATATTATATTATAAAACAATCAAGTAAACTAAATAATATCATTGCATACCAAGCAGAATATGTTGAAATTTATTTCTTGATTTTCTATTTTGTTCCCTTAATTTGTCCTCTTTCAATTACTGTTGTGCTTTAGACATCTATCTATCTATCTATCTATCTATACAAACAGTAGATTCTTAATATTCAAATTAAATACATTTTATGAACTATATGCGTATTATACGTATCATAAAAATGGATCATATACGTAAGATGTATTAACTTTGAACTCAGTGCCAGTGGTACTGTATTTCAAGTCTGAACGAAGCTCATCTAGCACACATATTTCTTTACAAGGCACAGTGTTGCCTTCTTGCATTTAGGAACACCGAACAACACTTCGGTACAATGGTTGGTATCATTTTAAACAGGGAAATTACTCAAAAAAGAGCACGAGAAGTGTGAAAAACATGGCACTAAATGTACCACAGAAAAGACACTTGTTTACAGAATGAGAACTGAAATAAAAAGGCAGAGCATTGCCTCATGTGTCCTCTGTTGGCAATGTGCAAGTCAGTCAATCAAATATTTTTGGCTCTCATCTGATGACAGTAAAAGCACCGTGGAGTATTGATTTTTCAGGTTACAAATAAATTTTAGTGAGTAGGGCAATTTGCAAATACAGACTTCAGGAATAACGAGGATAATGTGTGTGTGTGTGTGTGTGTGTGTGTGTGTATGTGTGTGTGTGTGTGTGTTTGCGCGCACACAGAATTGTCAGACTGGACCCCTCTCATTGCACTAAAATAATTCTTGGCTGTTTTGAGGGTTTGTTTTTAGAAGTATGTGTCTCCTTTACCTGTCTTAAATTTTTTATTCATCTATATTTTTTACATTTTTCTTCTTCCTCTTTACATACCCCATCATACAGTAACCAGTATATTTAGTATGTGTTCCTCTTTTCCCTATTATCTCCATTTTATGCATGGAAAAACTAAGGCACAAACACCTTCAAGGCCACCCAGCTGATTAGAGGCACATTCTGGATTCAAACACAGGCAGTGTGGTTTCTCAATATACTCTCCCAAAACACCACACCCTGCTCCCTCTATCTAGCTCTCACCCAGAGTTCCCACCTTGGCTGTTGGGCTCTTCTCTTTCTCAGCCTGGCCTTCCACGCTTTATTAGCAGGGACTACATTTCCCAGCATGCCATGCTGCCATCATTAATACCCACCTCTTCCTTCCTGCCCTGTTCCAGGACCCTTGGCTTTCTTCCTGAAATGGGCTGAGAAGACCAGAAAGGGAAGATGGTTGCTCACAGATGAAGGCTTGCAGCATTGCCTGATTCTTAATATGGCACAGAGCAAAAAGGATCACTGTATTTTTTTCTGTTTGCCAGAGATCTTGAGTCTCTTATTCTAAGTGAGACTATGGGGAAGACGCAAAATAATGTTACTACTTACTTTTTTGTTTTTTTTGTAAGAGGCATTCTGGTCTGTATCATACACTTAAGCCTGGATACATTTTTCTTATTTCATCTCTATGGGCCTTATAGGATTAATATCTTTCATATTTTGATATATTATGTCTCATTTTCAGCTTTTAAGGCCTTTTTAAAAAAAATTATCGTTAAAAGTATGTTGGTAAAAGCTTTGCTAGTCAACATTTTAAATTCCAAGCTGGTTTCCTCTATTATTTTATCTGTTTACCTTAGTAAGATTTTTCTAAAAATAAGCTATTCTGAACCTTGAGTGATATGTTTTCTTCTTTCTTTTATATTGCAATTCCTTTTTACTGTCTCTGTTTTGATCCCATCTCTGTTCATTCAAGTTGAAAAGAGGATACATTTTATACATGACTGCTGTTTCCTCCTAAATAGAATGGGCGGATCCTTGGTTTTTGTTCTCTTCATTATTTGGCTGCTAGATGCTTGTTCTCAGCTCTACTGCTGGTACCTGGAGGAGGGAGGCCAGGATGTCAGCATGGACCATGCCCAGCACTCTGTCCCCAGCTTTCTCTCTCTGGGTCACTACAAGGGCCCCTGTGACTTTCCTGCTTCCTGCCTTTGGCCATTGACCTTGGGTCATGAGGAAGTCTCACTATCTGACTGTTCTTTGGTAGCACCTCTACAAACCCACACTGGGAATGCTGTCCCTCCATAGCTGTGGTTGGGTTTACCAGTGTAGCATCCCCCTCTTTCCCATCATGTGCCCCTGCCTTTGGTCCTCCTTCCTTCAGCTAAGAGAATTTCTGCCAGGGTTTCCCTTGCTCCAGTCCTGCTCTACTCTTCCTGTGAGAAAGTCCCTCAAAGTTCAATCCAAGATGCCGACAAACTTCCTGATTTCTCAATGCCAGTGCGGAACTGTTGGTGGGAACCAGAGGGGGCCTTTCAGAGACCTGAACTTGAGTCCTCAGCCTCCATCAATGGCTTTAACTTACCCTGAGTGTTTTTCAGACATTGGGCTGGCCACTTTCACGCATGTGGCCTCATTTGGTCCACTAAATATTCCTTTAAACTATTTTATCATCCTTATTTTATAGTAAGTTAACCAAGACTTAAAAGAGTGTGTTAAGTTTGTGGAGCCAGTTGGAAATGAAACCAGGAATTAGAACTCAGTTTTCTTATTAAAGCTTGCTATTTTGTTACCACCCTTGATCCCCAGCTAATTATCAGGCATGCAGGAACTTAAGTCCACCCTTTGATGGCGAATGGTTTTTGTAACTTTCCTACTACTTAACAATGAGACAGTTAATCAGTTTTTGCTTTAGTAAAATGGGAATAATAATATAATTTGTTTTCAGAGTTCAGTGAGAGAGTACAGGTTAGGAATTTTGAACTCCAATGGCTTTAGGGATGTGGCAGGTGGCCTAAATAGGTGAGGTGGCCTTGTATAAAAAGCCTGGCAGTGTTTGTGAAACATGGTGAGGGCTCATACTGCATATGTCAGATCCTACTCATTAAAACTCTCTAGGATGATACCATGTGCCCACTGGAAGAGCTAAAAATGAAAAATACAGAAAAGAAAGAAAACTATTACATATTGTTGATAGCATGTTAGAGCTGAAGTTCTCATAGATCGATGGTGGGAATTTGAGTTGGGTCCCTACTTTGCAAAACTCTTTCACTAAATCTACTGAAGCTAAGCATGCACATGACTTTGACCCAATAGTTCAACTGTTGAATCCACACTCAAGTGAAATGAGTATCGAAGAATATCACAGCAGCACTCCTCACAATAACCCCAACCTGGAAATCTCCATCAACATCACAATGGATAAACACTTGGTGGAACAGTCACACAACAAAATGAAACACAGCAGTGAGAACATATCTCATGAACACAAACTGAGCCAAAGAGAGTTAGAGAAGAATTCATATTGCATGATTCCAAAATTTAAAAGTAGAAAAAATAATTCCATTCTCTAGAGGCCAGGGGAACAGGTAGTGAGTGGAAGAGAGTTTGAGGGGGCTTCAGAGCACTGCTGCTGATCTCTTTCTGGAACTTTCTGTGGGTGTTGTGAAAAACAACATCATTGAATTCTATGTTTAATGGTTGTGAACATATTTTGTGTGTGTATTTTTATGTTTAATATAAACATTTAAAAATTATAATAAGACCAATTCTTCCTCCAAACAAAAGCAGCAAATGGACCAAACATAAGTGTCAACTGGCTGTGCTTGTTTCTTCACTTTGCCCTTGTGTTCCCCAGCTCTGGCTACAGAATAGGACAGATTCCCTGTTTTTGCTTGATTGATTTGTCAAATAAGCAATGAGAATGCATGAATGTGGTAGGTGTATGAATAAAAACCTAAACACTAAATGCAGGAAGAGGGTTTTGAGAGCCTTTGTCTTGATCTCCTCCTGTCCTGAGGTCACCTGATGTACCCCATCTTGCTTCAGTCACCCCACGTCTGTGTGCCTGTGTGTTGGGGGTTGGGGTTGAGCAACCTTCATCCCAAGCCCTTCCTAGGGAAGTCCTGCCATATCAACCTGGGCAGGCAGGGTGATGGTGGCTGCTTAGGAGCCCCCTGTAGGACAGTGGGGTTGTTGCCATCTCCCAGGAGGGAGGTCACTTCAGTAACTAGTGCATCACACTCACATCAAGACTCTTAACCCCACCAACAGTAGCTCAGGCTGGGATCTTATACCTATTTTTCTGGGAAGCAAACCATAACTTCATTGCCCTCTGCTGAATGTCAAAATCTGGATTTCAGCTAAGATCTTCAAAATCCCACAGTGTGGCTTCCATTTAAATAAATCTGGGAAACCAGCGGCCACCATCTTGGAGAGCTGAAGTAACCACCGCCACTCTCCGACAGATTGCAACAAGAAAACAGGTGTGTGCCCGTCCTGCGGCTACAGACGGCGGGGCGCCGTGGAGAAGCGGCCAGCAAGCAGAGAGAAGCGTGGCTGCAGATTCTGTGGAATCCTGCCGGCTGAGCCCGCACTGAGCCCCTGGCTGAGTTCGGGATTTCAGACGGGGAAGGAAGCGGTACAGTCCTATCCCCCACAACGGAAACTCCACCAAGGAAACCAGCGGCCACCATCTTGGAGAGCTGAAGTAACCATCGCCACTCTCTGACAGATTGCAACAATGAAACAGGTGCGTGTTACTCAGCTCATCTCCCATACATCGGGGAAATCACATAAAATCTCTCCTAGGCTTTCCGGGGGAGGGATTATCAGAGCGAGCCTGCATAAAGACTCCGGGAAAACTAGAGACACCTGACCTCAACTCCCCCTCCCATCAGCGGCAAAAACGAAACCTGTCTAGCCAGCGCTGGGGGAGGGGCAAGTGGAAAAAATCAAAACAATAGAGTGCCGGGGTTCCCAAGAGCCACCCTCCACACCCAACAAATGGCAGGCCAAGAGTACAGTTTGAACGCCGAGAGCCATCACTCAGGGGAAATCTGGTCTAGCGGGAGAAACCAGGACTAACAGGAGAAACCAGGGGACTAGAGGCCAGGCCCTCGTGACCGGGTGGCTGGAGACCGCATGCCCACTGACAGCCCACCCGCTGCCCCTGTGACTGGGCGGCTGGAGAACACCCGCCCACCGGCAACCGACCTTGCGACCGGGTGGCTAGAGATCGCCCGCCCATGGGCGACAGCCAGCCCGTTGCCTGCATGACTGGGTGGCTGGAGTCTGTCCCCCCCGCCGGCGACCGATCGCCCGCCAGCTGCCAGCACGACTGGGCGGCTGGAGACCGCCCGCCCGCCAGTGACCGGGAGCTGAAACCAACCAGAGACAGTCCAGTCCCACCCCCGCCATTCGGACACCCCAGCAAGGAGCCTGGGGCCCGCCATAGCAGAGAGGTGACGTCACTGGAGCTCGGCCGACGGAATTCCTTCCCAGCGGAATCCACTTTAGCAGGCATAGTCTACCAACACAAAGGAGAGACAACAGAGATATACAAAACCAAAACAAATCTATAGAAGAAAGCAGAAACACAGCAATCAAATAGGGCTGGAAAGTAACGTGAACATCATGAAAAAACAAGGGAAAAAAGGAGTACAAACAATACAGGACAACTTAAATCTACAGGAGGACCTAGAAGCATCAGAAGCATGAATAGGGAAAGAACTCAAGGCATACCTAACTCAGATGGAAAGGAATATTAGAGAAGACATGAGACAGCAAGTCCAAGAAATGAAAGTATATTTTGAAAATGAATTAAACAAACAAATTCAAATGGCAAAGAACGAGCTTTACCAGGAGATAGAGATCTTAAAAAAAATCAAACAATAATCCTAGAAATGCAGGAAACTATAAACCAAATTAAAAACTCAAATGAGAATATTACAAATAGACTAGATCAAGTAGAAGTCAGAACATCAGATAATGAAGACAAAGTTTATCAACTTGAAAAGAATATAGTCAACACAGAAAAGATGCTTAAATCCCACGAGCAATCTATTCAAGAGATATGGGATGTCATAAAAAAAACCAAATTTGAGAGTCATCGGGATAGAAGAAGGCATAGAGAATCAAACCAAAGGAATGGACAACCTATTAAATGAAATAATTTTAGAAAACTTCCCAGAGACGAAAGATGGAATGGATTGCCAAATCCTGGAAGCCTACAGGACCCCAAACATTCAAAACCGTAATAGACCAACTCCAAGACATATAATTATGAAGATAGCCAACATACAAACAAGGAGAGAATATTAAAAGCTACAAGAGAAAGGAGGCAGATTACATTCAGGGGTAAACCAATTAGGTTAACGACTGATTTTTCATCACAGACTTTGAAAGCGAGAAGATCCTGAAACAATGTATTTCAAACGCTGAAAAATAATGGATTCCAACCAAGAATACTGTATCCAGCAAAATTAAGCTTCAGATTTGACAATGAAATTAAAATCTTCCACGATAAACAAAAGCTAAAAGAATTCTCAGCCAGAAAACCAGCACTGCAAAGCATTTTGAGCAAAATACTGTAGAAGAGGAATTGAAAAATAGTGCCCAAAACCAAAGGGGGAGGAAAATAACCAAAAAGTAAAAACTAGCCAAACTAAAATAAATAAATAAATAAACATGACTGGAAGTACAAATCTTATTTCAATTGTAACCTTACATGTTAATGGCCTAAACTCACTAATCAAGAGACCTAAGCTAGTAAACTGGATCAAAAAAACAAATCCAACAATATGCTGCCTTCAGGAGACTCATATGATAGGAAAAGACATACACAGGCTGAAGATAAAAGGTTGGGAAAAATCATACCACTCACATGGCCCTCGGAAGCAAGCAGGAGTGGCCATACTCATATCGAATAAAATGAACTTCAAACCTAAGTTAATCAAAAGGGATAAAGAAGGACACTATATACTGTTAAAAGGAACCATCCACCAACAAGACATAACAATTATCAATTTGTATGCACCAAACAATGGTGCTGCAACATTCATAAAACAAACTCTCCTCAAGTTCAAGAGTCAAATAGACTACAACACAATAATTATGGGTGACTTCAACACACCGCTCTCGCCATTAGACAGATCCTCTAGACAAAAGCTGAATAAAGAAACTATAGAACTCAATAGCACAATCAATAACCTAGACTTAACCAACATATATAGAATATATCAACCATCATCAAGTGGATACATGTTCTTCTCAGCAGCACATGGATCCTACTCAAAGATAGACCATATATTATGCCATAGGGCAACTCTTAGTAAATATAAAGGCGTGGAGATAATACTATGCACCATATCTGATCATAATGGAATGAAACTGGAAATCAATGATAAAAGAAGGAAGGAAAAATCCTACATCACATGGAAAATGAACAATATGTTACTGAATGATCAATGGGTTACAGAAGACATAAAGGAGGAGATAAAAAATTCTTAGAGACAAATGACAATACAGACACAACATACCGGAATCTATGGGACACAATGAAAGCAGTTTTAAGAGGGATATTCATTTCTTGGAGTTCTTTCCTCAAAAAAAGAAAAAACCAACAAATAAATGAACTCACACTACACCTCAAAAACCTAGAAAAGGAAGAGCAAAACAACAGCAAATGTAGTAGAAGACAAGAAATAATTAAAATTAGAGCAGAAATCAATGAAATTGAAACAAAAAAAATTGAAAAAATTGAAAAAACTAAAAGTTGGTTCTTTGAAAAAATAAATAAGATTGACAGGCCCTTAGCCATGCTAACGAAGAGAAGAAGAGAGAGAACTCAAATTACTAACATACGGGATGAAAAAGGCAATATCACAACAGACACTACAGAAATACAGAAGATAATTAGAAAGTATTTTGAAACTATATTCCAATAAAATTGAAGATAGTGAAGATATCGATAAATTTCTTAAGTCATACGATCTGCCCAGATTGAGTCAGGAAGACACACACAATTTAAACAGACCAATAACAAAGGAAGAAATAGAAGAAGCCATCAAAAAACTACCAACCAAAAAAAGCCCTGGACCGGATGGGTATACAGCGGAGTTCTACAAAACCTTCAAAGAAGAATTAATACCAATACTTTTCAAGCTATTTCAAGAAATAGAAAAAGAAGGAGTTCTTCCAAATTCATTCTATGAAGCCAACATCACCCTGATCCCCAAACCAGACAAAGACACTTCAAAGAAAGAAAACTACAGACCAATATCTCTAATGAACTTGGATGCAAAAATTCTCAATAAAATCCTGGCAAATCGAATACAAAAGCATATCAAAAAAATTGTGCACCATGATCAAGTAGGATTCATCCCTGGGATGCAAGGCTGGTTCAATATACGGAAATCAATAAATACTATTCACCACATCAATAGACTTAAAGACAAGAACCATATGATCATCTCGATAGATGCGGAAAAAGCATTCGACAAAGTACAGCATCCCTTTATGTTCAAAACACTAGAAAATCTAGGGATAACAGGAACTTACCTCAATATGGTAAAAGCAATCTATGCTAAGCCTCAGGCTAGCATCATTCTAAATGGAGAAAAACTGAAGGCATTCCCTCTAAAATCTGGAACAAGACAGGGATGCCCTCTATCACCATTTCTATTCAATTTAGTTCTTGAAATACTAGCCAGAGCAACTATACAGACGAAAGAAATTAAAGGCATAAAAATAGGAAAAGAAGAACTTAAATTATTGCTATTTGCGGATGACATGATAATATATTAACAGACCCAAAAGGGTCTACAAAGAAACTACTAGAACTAATAAATGAATTCAGCAAAGTGGCAGGATATAAAATCAACATGCATAAATCAAAGGCATTCCTGTATATCAGCAACAAAACTTCTGAAATGGAAATGAGGAAAACCACTCCATTCACAATATCCTCAAAGAAAATAAGATACTTGGGAATCAACCTAACAAAAGAGGTGATAGATTTATACAATGAAAACTACAGAACCCTAAAGAGAGAGATAGAAGAAGATCTTAGAAGATGAAAAAATGTACCCTGTTCATGGATAGGCAGAACTAACATCATCAAAATGGCGATATTACCCAAAGTTTTCTACAGGTTTAATGCGATGCCAATCAAAATCCCAACGGCATTTCTTGTAGAAATAGATAAAGCAATCATGAAATTCATATGGAAAAACAAAAGACCCAGAATAGCAAAAGCAATTCTAAGCAGGAAGTGTGAATCTGGAGGTATAGCGATACCAGAGTTCAAACTGTACTACAAAGCAACAGTAACAAAAACAGCATGGTACTGGTACCAAAACAGGTGGGTGGACCAATGGTACAGAATAGAGGACACAGAAACCAATCCACAAAAGTACAACTTTCTTATATTTGATAAAGGGGCTAAAAGCATGCAATGGAGGAAGGATAGCATCTTCAACAAATGGTGCTGGGAAAATTGGAAATCCATTTGCAACAAAATGAAACTGAATCCCTTTCTCTCGCCATGCATAAAAGTTAACTCGAAATGGATCAAGGAACTTGATATCAAATCAGAGACACTGTGTCTGATAGAAGAAAAAGTTGGCTACGATCTACATACTGTGGGGGTCGGGCTCCAAATTCCTTAATAGGACACCCATAGCCCAAGAGTTAATAACAAGAATAAACAAATGGGACTTACTTAAACTAAAAAGTTTTTTCTCAGCAAGAGAAACAATAAGAGAGGTAAATAGAGAGCCTACATCCTGGGAACAAATTTTTACCCCTCACACTTCAGATAGAGCCCTAATATCCAGAATATACAAAGAATTCAAAAAATTAAACAATAAGATAACAAATAACCCAATCAACAAATGGGCCAAGGACCTGAACAGACACTTCACAGAGAAGGACATACAATCAATAAGTACATGAAAAAATGCTCACCATCTCTAGCAGTCAGAGAAATGCAAATCAAAACCACCCTAAGATACCATCTACTCCAGTAAGATTGGCAGCCATTATGAAGTCAAACAACAATAAGTGTTGGCAAGGATGTGGGGAAAAGGGTACTCTTATACACTGCTGGTGGGACTGCAAATTGGTGAGGACAATTTGGAAAGCAGTATGGAGATTCCTGGGAAAGCTGGGAATGGATCCACCATTTGACCCAGCTATCGCCCTTCTCGGACTATTCCCTGAGGATCTTAAAAGAGCATACTATAGGGATACTGCCACATCAATGATCATAGCGGCACAATTCACAATAGCTAGACTGTGGAACCAACCTAGATGCCCTTCAATAGATGAATGGATAAAAAAAATGTGGCATCTATACACAATGGAGTGTTACGCAGCACTAAAAAATGACAAAATCATAGAATTTGCAGGGAAATGGATGGCATTAGAACAGATTATGCTAAGCGAAGCTAGCCAATCCTTAAAAAACAAATGCCAAATGTCTTCTTTGATATAAAGAGAGCAACTAAGCACAGAACAGGGAGGAAGAGCATGAGGAAAAGATTAACATTAAACAAAGACGAGTGGGGGGGAGAGAGAAGGGAGAGAGAAGGGAAAGCATATGGAAATGGTAGGAGACCCTCAATGTTACACAAAATTACATATAAGGGGTTGTGAGGAGAAGGGGAGGGGGAAACAAGGGAGAGAATTGAACAACAGCCAGATGAGGTAGAGAGGGAAGATGGGAGGGGAGGGGAGGGGGGATAGTAGGGGATAGGAAAGGTAGCAGAATACAACAGTCACTAATATGCCATTATGTAAAAACGTGAGTGTGTAACCGATGTGATTATTCAATTTATATTTGGGGTAAAAATGGGAGTTCATAACCCAATTGAGTCAAATGTATGAAAGATGATATATCATGAGCTTGTAATGTTTTGAACAACCAATAAAAAAAATTAAAAATAAATAAAAAAATAAAAATAAATAAATAAATCTGGAAGCCCCACTTTGGGCATTTCCTCATCTCCCTCTTTCCCCTCCTAGTGTCTCTCTCCCAATCTAACTTGAAGCTCTCCAGGTCCCTACTTCCCACCAAGCATCATCTGAATGAGGGAAAAGCTCAGATCCTGTGTACAACAGTGACAAGGCTTCAAAGGACTTCCTGTAGCTGCAGAAAGGGCAGCTGCTGGAGAGAGATTGGCACCACGCTTCACAATTTCCTTCCTTCAGAGTAACCACACCGCAGTTGACTGGGTCCCCTTGCTTTCTTAGCACAAGCTGGTCTCCATCAGAGCAGAGCTGCCGAGGTTCCATCTGAGGAGCCATCAGAGCCCTCTCATGACAGGGCCATCGGTGCCTCCCCTGAACAACCATCTTGAGACCTCGCCCTGGCCCAGCTTTGCTGAAGAATGCAGAGGAAGTCTTGGGGGTGCCAGGGGGAGGCCCGGGATGACTCAAGAGCAGGTGCTCTGGAGCAAGCAGAGCTGTTTGCATCCTGACTATATTGCTTTCTCACTGTTGTGCCTTTGCCCATGATTCCTCAATTGTGAAATCAGCATTTTAATATAACTGCAGAACTGTTTGAAGAAATCCATAAAACTTGGGCTGTCAACAGTTAAAACATAGGGTTGACATTTTAAAACTGTGGTCCATGCTTCCTCAGCCAGAATCACACATACTAAGATGCAGATTCCTGGGTTCGTTCCTGCCTGATAGAGTCAGGGTCTCTGGGGCAGGGCCCAGGGATCTGTATTTTAATAAGCTTCCTGGGGAGACACAACTGTGAGAGAGAAGTGTGTTCTATGGTATGGTAAAAGGGGCCCAGGAAGCATAAAGCAAGGTCCCCTAAAGGATCAGCAGTCACTCCCATTAATGCTTAAGCTGAATCCTATATATGGCAGGAGAATTGACCTCTTTGAGACTGAAAGTGCCAAAGCTTGTTGTTGGAAGTGTGGATGTAAAATCCACAGGGTCAATGGTCAGGAGTAGAAGAAAGGAAAAGACATGGTTAAGAGCCATCAGTATCAAAGAGAAGAAAGTCAGGAAAAAAAAAAATTCCACCCCTCATTTGGTGCACCCCAGGTCATGGACTCTCACTTCTACTCACCTGTTCCAGAGAAACTAGAAGCTGCTGTGGTAAAGGCTAGTTGAGGTCTGATTATCCTTGAGACCTGTTCAACTGGTTTCCTGTACTTCTCTATCCCCCACATATCTTGTCAATAAATGCTAATCACTATTTGAGTGTGGTGTAAAAAACCTTGCAACATAAAAAGTTTGCTTACACAACATGCTAAGAGGATTAGAATTTAACATGCAAAACAACAACAAAAATTGTGTAGCTAGAGCAGATAGTAATGTTCACCTAAATGCAATTATTCTTGGATGCCACTTTGCAGCCACTTATTTCTTTTTTAAATGACAGTTCATCTCCCACTGTGGAGGCTGGGTGTAGTAGGTACTCCGTTGCAGGAAAGGAAGTGCCATGTGATTCAGATCTGGCCAATGAGGCATAAGGGGAGGATTTTCTTCCGTCCTCAAAAGAGAGAGACACTACCTCCTCCATTCATTCTTTCACAGACGTGTGTGAAAATGTGATTTTTAGGAGACATGGCAGCCTCTTGTGCCCAAAGATAGAACACAAAAAAAAAAAAAAAAAAAAAAAATTCCAGAGAAATCAATGCAGGGCTCTAACATCACCAACCATGAACTAAACAACCTATGATTTGGTTAACTTTAGGCCTATTATTTGTGAGCAACTATTTATCTTTCTTCTTTCAGGTGTTTTTACTGATACATGATCCATGGAAGAGTGTCAAGAAAGAGACGTCTATGACAAGTTATGTATTTCATGAAGATTCCAAGTTGAGGAGTGGAGTGTGTTATTGAATGGGGTGATGAGAGACAGAAGTCAGGAGACCAGGAGGGAATCTTTTGTGGTGATCAAGACAAAAGTACTATCCACGAACACACTCTGAAACCTCTGTACTAAGCCAGTGTTCTACAAGCATCAGTTTTCCTGTCACCCGTAACACTTTTTTTTTTTTTTCCAAATGACTTCCTTGTTAAATAAAAGAAATTGTCTATCATATTTATGGGCTCATTATTTTTTCAAATACAATGTTAAATAAGTAAGACTTGTCTCTGCTTATAATAATGACAAACTAAAAACTTTTAGAGACTAATGCTCTTGTTGAGAATTATTAGTAACCTAGACAGAAATATTTGAAAGTCATCCATTTGTAAGCTTTGGAGAGCTAATATGGCAGCCAGAACTTGAGGGTCCAGGATCCTTAAGGCAAGGGAGCTGTCACAGGGCCATTGTGTGACAAGCTCTCCATGGAGCTTACAATTTTACAAGCAGCATACATGAGACCAAGAAGCCCATCAGACCTCTCGGCTGTCACAAGTTTGATGAGACAGAAAGTCAGAGTGCAAGGTCTAAGAAACACCATGAATTTTCAGTTTGGACCACCAAAGGACTAAAAATATAAGAGGTTAGCCAGAAATAAACCAGTTCTCTCAATGACTAAAGCCAGCATCAAATCAGCTTAATGTCTTTTTCGCAAAAAAAGTTCATTGCTCATAGCCTAATATTAGTTTAGACGTTTCTTTCCTTGAATCATGCTGATTTTTCTCCAGGGATAAAGATAGTGAGAAAACTAACAGTGATACTTACTTACGATATAGAAAGCATTTATTGGGTACTAGATTCTTACTACTATACTCAGAGAAATATTGCAATCCTAGTTATCTATCAAAAAAAAAAAAAAAAAACAAGTCTCTGAGAGTTAAATAACTTGCCTAAGATCCCAAAGCTAGTGTAGTCACCCCTTGGTATGTTTGAGGGACTGGAACCAAAATCTGCAGATGCTCAAGGTCCTTACCTTAAATGGTATGGCCTATGCATATGACTCATGAACTATGCACACCGTCCCGTATACTTTAAGTTATCTCCAGATTGCCGACAATACCTAATGCAATGTGATTCCGATGCAAATAGTTGAATTCTGTATTACCTAGATAATAATAGTAAGGAAAAATAGTCTGCACATGTTCTGTGTAGACACAAAGTTTTTATTCCTGAATACTTTTGATCTGTGTTCTGTTGATTTGGAAAGCTGACTATACATAATAGAAAGTACCCTTGACTCCTGTGGCTCCAGAGCCTGTCTGCTCAGTGCTGTTCTCACTCACTGGTTTCTAGCTGGCCTTGTACATCAAGCACGCACCTGTGCTAACTTAGCAAAGTGCCTGGGTCTCACAGCCATTGTTTGTTCCCAACTTTCAGGTCCAAGGACATCCTCCTTTAAAAAGCAATGGCCAAATTTATGTCCCTAGGAACGGATCTTATTCCCCAGGGCTTATCTTGGTCCATTCTCTTTTTGAGGTTTCCTGGTACCTGCAGCTTTAACTCCCCCCAACCACCACTGCCGCCCCTTCATTCATTTTCTTCTGCTGCCATGGAACAGCCATTCTTTGCATTTCATCTTTTCCTTGCTTTTCTGCAAACAGCTATCAATCCTGAGTTCATTCATTTAATTTTTCTGATGTGTATAGCAATAAAAGACAGTGTATCTTATTCCATTATTCAGATGGAGCTCGAGGCCAGGGATAGCAAACTGTATAAACCTCAGATTTTTCTCTCCAATCAATTGGTAGTGGCTCCCTGGGACATGATCATTAGAAGAATCATAAGACACAGGCACACTCAGGGTGGAGCCTGCGGCGCTTGATGAATGATGTCTGATGTGACCACAGGTTGGGAGGCAGTGGGGAGGCAACTCATGCCTCTTGCATTGGTCTCCATTGCTCTATGCTCTAGGCACTGTTCACTTTCTCACACACCTCTATTTTGTATCTAGAAAACTCTGTGACAAACTGTGTTTTGATGTTGAAATTTCTTTCTGGTAGCAGTTCCACAAGGAGTGATAACCATGGTCATGTTGGAGTCTTTTAAAACTTGATGCTCAGGTTCAACTGCTAGGAAAGGCCAGAAGAGTGAATGCTAAAACTCACTTCTCCCCACTTTCTGCCAACCTCAGATATCTCTCCATAAGGCTTTCTACAGCTGATTATGGTTTATAAACTGAGAATTTATATACTCAATCTGACAAAAGATCTTTTTTTCTGAACTGTGACTATTTTTATATGAGAAGTTTAGCAAGGTTATAAAAATGGAATCACATTTAGTTACACATTTAATGAATTGCCTGCTTTATTGAAAAAAAAATCAGGTTACCAGAAATTAGGATGGTCTCTAAACACCAAGAACATATCCTTTGCATTAAAAAAAAAAAAAAAAATGTGTGAAAGAAGAGAACTCACACCACTCTCTTGACAGTGGCTGGGGTACATGGGGACAGGTTTTCTTTTCTTTTTCTGTCTCTAATGTGTTTCCTTACAAGCCTCTCACCTCCCTACCTTCAAGTTCCTCTCTAATAAATCCCTGCTATGGGATCAGTTTTACTTTATTTGCAACTTCAATTATTACTTTCTTCTCTCAGCGAGGAGCTGCAGTCAAATTTACAACTTGTAGCCCTGGAACTTCCAGAAGAGTAATTTCGTGTTTACAAACTGACCTCTACCTTTAAGCCAGGAAAATGAAGCTGTTTCTTACCTCCGTCACATGCTATTATACACATTAATCCACGTGCAATGGAGATATTTGTTAATGGAGGGTTCTTACGGCTTACAGAGAATAACAAAGCGTTGGAAAGTTGGAACTGGAAGTAGAATAGTCATAGAATTCGTCCATCTTCTTTAAATGAGCTCAGTGAGTGAGACCCAGGGAGTAAAGTAGAATGTGAATGTTACCATGGTAGAAAGTGGTAGGAGGAAGATTTAAACCCGGGTCCCTGAATCAAAGTCCAGGGTACTTAGCTCTATGTCATGGGATCTCTTAGGGTTTCTGATTCTGCTCATTACAGGATATACATCAAAAAATTGTATTTCCTATTAGATTTATGGATTGAATATTGCTCTCTTGATACTAGGTTGAGCAGTGAGTAACATTAGATAATGGCTGAAAGAACATAGAAGTTCATTTCAAATGAATCTGGAGAAGTCTGGAAGCAGTAACTGAGGGCTTATGTGGTTGCTCTATCATCTCCAGCAACCAAGGCCTCTCTCTCCTCTCTGTTCCATTCACCCTAAAGAGTGGTCTTCATATTCAGGGACAAAAATGACTATTAGACTCCAGTCACCACTTCAACATTCTGGACCCAACGTCTTTTAAGTGGCTTTCCAGAAGTTGTTATTGGTCACTGGCATCTCTATTCACCTGTTATTGGTAGGAATTTATTCACAGAGCTACAACTAGCTTAAGGGAGTCTGAGAAATATGGCCTTGATTTCATAGGTGTCATGGGACCAGCTGAGAATTAGAGATTCAGCGCAAAGGAAGGAAAGAATGGATATTGTGGGAGGCAATTAGCAGTCTTTGCTCCAACATCAAAGCTCACTGCTTAAATGACATTTCATAGGCAAAATATATAGTAAGCACGTGGATCTTTAATTCAATGAGATTTTCCACCCATTACTGCATTTAATCCTCAGATCAAGCTTATCATGTAGGTACTTTAATTTATCTCATTTTACAGATGAAGAAACTGGTGTGTAGAGAGGCTTAAAGATTTGCCCAAGCGTTACCCAGCAAATAAGTGGAAAAGCCTGAACCGGAGCCTAAACTCATCTAATGTCAAAATTCAGGGCTCTATCTGTTCACAGAAACTACAGGAACTGAGACGGCTGTGTTTACCAGTCTTCATAGAATGATGGAAGGTCACACTGGAGGAACTTGGCATGTCTCTATCAGTCCCATGGTCCATAGGGAATTACTGGCCTAACTACTTTTCCAAACTAGATTAAATATCTAGAGGCCTGTGCCATCTTTTTTTGGACACATTGTTGTTTTTATTTCTAATGGTACTAATGTTAATTTATAAGCCAGTTCAACACCTTCTTGGCTTCTGAAAAATGTCCCATACAGGTGAGTGTTCTCAGTTATGGGAAAAAAAAAAAAAAGAGAAAGTGAGAAGAAAGGTCAGGGGTGATAATTGTGTTGAATGCTCAGTGCAAGGCTTTCTCTTCTTTACCCAACCCCTCGCCTGCTGGTGTCTCTCCCTGAATTAAGACTCTGGTTGACTTTCTGTTTACTCGGGAAAGTCAGTCCAGTGTCCTCACTGTGACACACAAAGCTTTTGAAGGGGCGCCAACTACCCCTTCAAAGCCTCACTCTGCTGCTGTTACATGCTCATATTGCCTGCTGCAGTAAGTTGCTGTCACTTGTGGGACTGTGACACTGCCCTTTATCTTGTGGCCACCGAAGAAAGGTTTATAGAGATGCTCATCAGAACCAAGGAGAACTAATCCAATGACCTCTCGTAAAAGCTACTTCCTGCTCTGTGCCCAAGTTCCGTGTTGCCTTTTTTGCATCAAGAATATCACAGTTGTGTTCTCACTGGACCCGTTATTTGCATTTGTCTGTGCTCCCTTGCAGCGGCCTGTACCTTTCAGATTATAAACTAGCTGACACTCTCAGAGAAAATGAGTTTTTAGTGTTGGGTTGTGGTTTCTAACTCCTTCCTCCAAGGCACAATGTACACTCTTCAGAACACACAGTAGTCCCACCTTTTGTGATCATCTCTTCAGTGTCAACTTGGCTAGGCTATTGTTCCAGTTATTCAATTAAACTCTTACCTAGGTGTTGCTGTGA
Source organism: Callospermophilus lateralis (assembly GCF_048772815.1). NCBI lineage: Eukaryota > Metazoa > Chordata > Mammalia > Rodentia > Sciuridae > Callospermophilus > Callospermophilus lateralis. The sequence goes on from NC_135306.1 coordinate 26,039,419, forward strand.
GGGTATTTTATAGATGTGGTTAGCATTCATAAACAACTGACTTCAAGTAGAAAGTAATCTCCTGGATAATTTTTTTGGGGGAGATCTTCTTATTCAAACCTTTAAAAGTCCTTAAGAACAGAACTAAGGCTCCTAGAAGAGATTCCACCTGTGGACTGGATCTTTAGCTGGTGTTCAAGAATTCCAGCCTGTCCTTCTTTATGGCCTACCCTGTGGATTTCAGACTTGCTTAGTCTGTCTCTGTAAGCTGATTCCTTGTCATAACTCCAGCAACATGTATCTCCTATGTTTTGTTTTTCTAGCAGAACTCTAATATACTCATCTCACAATCAACTGTAGTTGTATTTCTAAAAATTAAATAGAAGACTGCAGAATTCATTATATTTTGTAGACTTGGCTTTTCAGAAGAAGTCTTACTGTTACACCATTCAGAAAGTTCTAGAGTTGGTCGCACTTCTGCCCTTAGCACAGTGATTACCAAAATATTTACACATAAGAAAGAGGAGCTTGTCTTAGGGCATTTGTTCTCATTGTAATAACATGTGTTTTGAAGAATTTGTTTTAATGTCCAGAAGGAGTCTTTTTATTAATTCTGTTGTTCATAGTAGGGCAAAACTCACTATTATTTTTTCATCTCCCCTTCCCTTGTCTAGCTTCAGAAGACTTGTAGTCTTCTTCTGTGGGAGACAGAGTAATGAATGTTGAGGAGCACTTAGAAGTCCTCTTTTTAAAGTTAGAACCAAGAAAACAGTATCTATTATTAACATTAATCAATTTAATTTGTAATAAATTACCTAAATAATAGGAAGCAGGAAATAAAATACAAGAAAGGAGGGAGAAGAAGAGAAGAAAAGTATATTCTCTTTAAAAATACAAGAAATCTATAGAAATATATGAAAATTTAATACAAGAAATGATCAGAGTTATAGAAAGCAAATTTATCTGGATTAAAGAAAATATTTTAAAAAATCAATTTCATTTTGATTAACCAGAAATAATCAGATATTAAGTATAACATAAAATAATGTGAAATGGTAATAATTTGTCCAGGAACAAATCCTTCCAAAAAAGAAAAGATGTGTAACTCTTTTATTGACAAAATTCCAAAATAATAGAAGAAAATAATAGAAATATACCATTTACATGGATAGAATGGTTCAATATCAAACATAAGTAAATATTTCAAATTTAATCTTACAGTCCTGCCTATTCTGTGTTTTATTTTTTTGGCAAGGTAACTCTAAAATTCATATGACACACACATGCATTCTGCACACACACACACACACACACACACACACGTGCACATGTGCAGGACAGAGACAAGCTAATATAGCTTTTGAAATTAAACTTTTAATTTTGAAATATTTGTAGATTCACATGCAGTTATAATAAATAATATAGAGAGATTCAATGAATCCTTAAATCGCTTTGTACCAATGGTATTATCTTGCAAACTATAATGCAATATCACAACCAGATATTGAAATTGTTGCAGATATTTTCATCACCACAAATATCCTTCATGTTGCTCTTTTATAGCCATGTCCACATTATAGACATTGCTCCCCTCCCTTCTAATCCTTACTCCCTAGAAACCACTACTCTGTTCTCTATGTCTGTAAGTTTTTCATTTCAAGAATATAATATAAATTGAATCTTATGGTGTGTAACCTGAAATTAGATTTATTTGTTGGATATAAATCTCTAAAGATTTATATGTATTAATAGTTTGTTCCTTTTTATTACTGAGATAGCATTCCATGGTATCACAATTTAATTATTCACTTTTTGAAGGATGCCTCAGTTGTTTCCAGTTTGGGGCTGTTACAAATAAAGCTATATGCACATTCTTGTACAGGACATTCTTGTACAGAACATTCTTGTTCTTTTCTCTGGAATGAAGGCCCAGGCATGCCAATTGTTGGATTGTATGGTTATTGCACAATTCCTTTTTAAGAGACTTACATTCTTTTTCAGAATTGCTGCATCATCTAGTTTACATTCCTACCAGCAAAGCATTTTTGGTCAAGTTTCTCTGCATCCTTGACAGCATTTGGTGTTAGCCTTCTTTTATATTTCAGTCACCGTGATAGGTGTGCGGTGACACTCATGTTTTAATTTGCATTTTCTTAATGGAGAACAATATTGAACATATTTTCATATATATCTATGAGTCAATTTGTATATACTCTTTGTAAAGTGCCTTTTTATATCTTATTGTTCATTTTATGATTGTATTGTTTGTTTTTTGCTGTTGAATTTTAAGGGTTCTTTATATATTCTAAACACTAGTCCTTTCTTGGCTATGTTGGTCCCACAGATTTTCACTGAGTCTGTGGCTTTTCATCATTTGGCAATGCCTTTTTCAGAGCAAATGCTTTTAATTGTGCTAAAGTTTGAGTTACCAACTTTTTCTTTCGTGGACCATGCTTCTGGTGTCAGAGAACTTTTTTACCTATCACTAAATCTCAAAGATTTTATCCTATGCTTTATTCTCAAATTTTAATAGTTTTATGTTGCTTGTAAGTCCTTGACCAGTCTTGAGTTAATTTTTATACCAACCGAAGTTTATTTATTGATTTATTTGTTTTTGCCCATGGATGTCCAATTGTTCTAGCAATGTTTACTAGAAATGCTATTGTTTCTACATTGAGTTTCTTTGATGCCTTTGTAAAGAAATAAAATGTGCATCTGGTTTTTATTAATTCATGTGTCCATTCCTCTTACAATGCCACACAGTTTTGATATCTACAGATATATAATGAGTCTTGGTAGCTGGATTCCTCTTACTTTAATACTACTTTTCAACATTGTTTTATATATTCTAGTTACTTTGACTTTCAACATACATTTTAGACTAAACTTTACTATATCTGCAAAATAACTTGCTTGAGGTTTGATCTGAATTTCATTAAGCTTGTTTTGGGGAAAAACAATATCTACATTATTGAGTCTTTTAAATCAATAAAATGGTATGTTTATCCACTTATTTAGATGTTCTTTGATTTTTTAAAAATTCAACATTTGTACTATCTATCAAGCATCTTACTTCTCAACAGTGTGAGGAGTGCACTATGTGATGTGCACTGGCTTGGTAAAAGTTTGGGTCAGGGACCATCCCTCACCCCCTCAGCAGTATTTAGCTCCATGTAGAGCTCCTAGACATGTTGTGGAGTGGATGAATGATTCTGGAAATGACCTCTATAATTAGGAGATTTCTTTAACTAATTCAACCTCTTCTCTTTACAATGCATTCATTTATAAGCCACCTAGGTTTGTTCAGCTTTCTAAGAGTTTGTCTTGCTGAACGAAATCATTTGATTATTGTGTGGGTCTGTGGCTTATGGGAATTCATTTATTGTTGTTTGAATTTGATCCATTCAGGGTAACTAATATCCACCTTGACCAATGTTGTACAGTTTGTTCTCAATTCACAGCCCTTACCAGGAATTATCTTCTCATTAGCCAGAGTATCTATTTTCTTTCAGAAGTAGTTCTACATCTAGAACACAACACTATGCTCTAGACTATAAAATCATTTTTTTTGTAATCATATAAATTCCATTTAAGGATTTCAAGCTGTGACATCAAGAATACTAAACTCATGGGGTGCAATGGTGCACACCTGTAGCTCCAGCTACTTGGAAGGCTGAGGTGGGAACCCATGAGTTCAAGACTAGTATAATAAAAAGAGCAAGGCCCTGTCTCAAACAAATAAGAAAACTTAACTGATGGTCAAGAGGTCTGGGACTTGTCCAGATGGCCTTACACATATCACACACATTTTCTTAATCTCAAATTCCTCATCTGTTTATTGGAGGAATTTGGACTTAATCACTGTAAGAACCTTTTGGGTTGAGATTTTATGATGTGAAAAATCATATATATATATATATATATATATATATATATATATATATATATATATATATATATATATATTCCTCTATTAGTAATTAGGACTAGAGCTATGAATGTGATGTGATTTGAACAAAACTACTCAGAACACCTGAAGATAATTTAAAAATTCCACTCATTTTTGTGGTCAGTTGTAATGTATTTTTGAAGAATTTGTTATATGACTGGCTTTGTTATGGGGGAGCACATAATGCAAAAATGAACAAGAGAAAACCCTTCCCTTCAAGGTGCTGATGGTCTACTGTGAGAATCAGGCATCCAAACAAATACCCTGCAGAGTGATAAATATTATATCAAAAGGAAGTTCTGGGTACCTTGGAAGCCAAGGGAAAGCCTCTACCTGCCTGGTCATGTGGCAAATGGAGTCTGTTGTTACAGAACTTGCCCCCGTGCATCATAACACCCTTCCCATGAGATAGAAAATTGGTCTCCTTTCTTAAATCAGTATCCTGAGCATGAAAAGGAACATGGCTTCCCCGAGGCCACATGGCTAGTGAGGAGCAGAGCCAAGAGGGGCAGAAAAGCTCCCTGGAGGTGCACATCCCAATGCTCAGGTTTGTTGTAACCCAACAGAAAAGCATCCAGGGCCCACCAGATACCTTGACTTACAGGGAAAGGTCTCATTTATCCTTGTATCAAAGAGTTCTAGCGGGACCCAAATTTCCTCCACCAGAATTTGGGTGGGCCTCGACATTTGTGGTGGACTGCTGACAGTGCCCAAGAGCATTTTGAAGAGAAAATAGATATATGTGCTGACAAGGAGAACAATTAGGGCAGTACAAGAGTTATCTCAGAGGGTGGCCCTCCCACACCTCCATGAACAGATCCCAGAACCACAAGAAGAAAGTGAAGGTGCTACTTTCAGTTAGAATATCTTTGGGGTTCTAAGTTATACAGTAGAGCAAAAGGCAATAGTGGAGTGGGATAATTTCCTTGCTTTTGTGTAGAAAACAAGGGTTTTGATATGCTGAAGGCTCTGGAGAACATCAGTCCTTTAGGAAATTCAAGAGACATCTCACCTTCACTGAGGAAATGCTGCTGCTCAGAAGTAGCATTGCTCAAGTCTAGGGTCACTTGGTGATGGGGTTGGGAGGCAGGAGCAATGATTTCCAAGATAGAAAATGGGAACTTATGGGAACATTTCTCAGAATGGACCAAACAAGACACATTTATAAGCCCCTGTGAGATGCCACCTAGGGTGTCCAGAAAGAACAGGGTAGGATTTGGGTGGCCACTAGAGGTAAATGAAGCATGAATATATTTAGATCCCCCGCACCTACCATAGCCCTGACCCATGGCAAGTGCTCAATGAATGACTGTCCAACATCTTTACTCTAACAGGTCCCCATAACTTCTGGTAGCTCTGCACATTAATACTTTTCATTCTCATGTACTCTCTTCTTCTATGAGATATCAACAACTTCCATTCTTCTTATGTATCAGTTCAGAACTTTAAATCCAAAAAGATGTTTGTGCCCCAATATTTAATTTCAAATACAGTAAATGCATAATGATGAATTTTAGTCCGAATCATTACCATTGGAATATCTTGAGTGCTGCTGGAATAAGGTTACCTTATCTTCTTTATGTCTTCAACACTGTTCCTTTCTTTCCAAACCAGCAAACATGGAAAACATGTATAGTTGACTGAAGCCAATGCCCTCTGAGTTTCTGAACCAAGAGGAGGCCACCATACCTAGGAATAACAAGAAGACTTGATGACTTAAAGTCACTTTCTATTTCAACAATCACTTATTGAGCCTCAGTGGTATACCTCCATACAGCCTCTGCTGTAGTACTTGGTTTCAACTGTGGTTTACCCATAGTCCTCCCAATTCCCCCATGCCTACTATCACTGAGCTGAGTTCTTCAGAGCCTTTGTAACCACAGGCCTTCTCATGGCACCAGTAGGTGATTAGGTCCTGGTTTCTCTAATTCACAAGGGGTCAAGCTTCTGGAAAGTTCTTCAGCTTTAAATTCTCCCCTTGGAATAAGATCTGTTAATATGGTGAATCACCTTTTCCTGTTAGACAATAACCTTCAGAAAGTATTCCAGTTTGTCTTTTGCATTTTGCTCAAGATTTTTTTTAACTCTCCTCCTCCCCTAATTGAGGTTCTGATGATTAAAGAAAGGATTACTGCTTAAAGAAAGCTGAGCTCTTCTGTGCTGTGCATACCTACCTGTGTTCCAATAAATCTAACAACTCAAGTCAACTACTATTGATTCAATTTGTTCTAAAAAATGACTTCAGATGGGGACGTCAGAATAGAGAGAAGGGAAACCTGGATTTGAATTCTGACTCTGTCACCTCATAGCTGACTGACTTTAAACAATTAACTTTTCATGCTTTATTCTCAAGTGTAATTGAGGGCTATAATAAACCTCTACACCTCATAAGGAGGGATTAAGGATTAAGTGAGTTCATATATGGAAAGTTAATACAGTCATAGTAGTAACTCCTATCCTCTGCTATGGTAGTAAGTTTAATAATACTAATCATAGAATATAAGAAAGGGGCAGTAAAAATAAGACATAATGTACCCACTTCTATTACAAAACAAAAATATAAATATTCATATCAGATGCAAACTAAACTTCAGTCTGCCTAAGAACATTTGATGTTGTATGGCAATTTTTCAGATGAAAATTTTTTCAAAAAAAAAATACTTGTCTTCCTTCACACTGATTTTCCAAGCCCTCCAAACAATATTCTAAGAACTCCAAATCATATTCTGGGGATTAATTCAACTTTCCAGGTACCTTAGTGTTGGGAAAATGGTGCGGTAGATAGAGCACAGGATGTCTCTGACCACGGGAGAGTAGTAAATTGGCATTTCAAATCAATCATGTGTGAAATGAGTAGCAGCATGTCACTAAAAAACTTTTCTCTTTAGGAGTCTTGATAAGGTCGTTTTCTGGACCTCCAGGACTGTGGATTCAAGACTCCAGACCATGGTGAATTTGTGAAAATGATACTGTCCTGAAGATTCATTATCAGCCCTGCCTCTGAACCTTTGTTTTCTGCTCCTTCCTGTGCTGTGGCCCTTCTTTGCAGTCAGACCCTGGTAGGTCACTCTTAAACCCTCGTGGCATCTCCAAAGCTCTCCAATCCACATGGAAACACGCTTTCCCATGGCAGGCATGTTCCAGCCCGGAAGCTCCAGAAAGTCCGAGGTTTTCTGAGCACCTAGCACAGTATCAGGCACGGGGCAGGCCTAAGTTAGCACATGTCATACAATTTTATAATCCTCCAAATCTTAACAAGTCCTTCCAGGAAGAACTAGCTTATCCTCCTTTTATAAATAATATGGGGGTGAGGAGGAATTAAACAATCTACACATTCTAATGCATTTTTTTCACTCTGAAGCACTATTAAACTCCCCAGCCTGAAAAAGTAAAAGAAAAAGAAAGGCCCTCCCTTGCACATATCCCATCTCCAACACTTTCAAATCGTTTTAATCTATCACTAGTCGTGGAGAAGGTCATGAAATTTCTCATTCCACAAAGGCAATTTTAAAAAAAGGAAAACCAGATAGTACATTCAGAATGAGGGATATTCTGATGTCTATTTTGAGGAGAAGGTCAACCCAAGGTTGGAAGACAATGTAAGGAGTTGCCAAAAATGAGAAACCCTTCCTGTACTTTAGGGATTATGGTAAAAGTCTGACCTGCCAGAGACACCCTTAGAAGTCTGGGACTTAATGGTTCAATGACTGAGCATGGTGATCCCTTAAAAGACACCATTTTTTTTTTTTTTCAACACCAAACCACAAAGCAACTACCCAGCTCCATGAGAAGGTCCCAGACTCTACCTTGGAGAACCAGAGAGAGTGATTGCCAGTAGCCTTGCGCATGTTTCCTATTTCAACAGTTTCTGCTTTTACTCCATTAATTCTTTCTTTATAGGTGTTTAAATGTGTATTTTTAGGCTATTTTATTGAGGTCTTTTTGCATTTCTTCAATTCAATTAAAAAGTTTCAGCTTTGAGTTCTTGTCAATCAAGAAATTGTATGCAGTTCTGTGTGTGTGCAGGCTTGGGTTTGTATTTAGATGGCTATTGGTTTTGTTTGCTTGTTTTGCAGCATCTATTATTAAGTTACATAATGATTAGTAAATTTTATGTATAAAATTAACTTTTTGAAACTTGTTATAGATAAATTTTATCCTGATTACACATGTATTTCAGAGCGATACAGAAACTGTTTATTGGGACCAAGTTTTCTATATATCAGATCAAGATTATGGACATATTACTAACGTTCATATATTTGGTTTTTGTTTGCTTTTGTTTGAAAGATTTGTTCAAGCTGTCAACATAAATTTTGTTTCAGAATTTTGCTTTGTAATTCTTTCAATTTTTGATTAACTATAGTTTGTGACTAAACTTTAGCTATATAGCAATTATTTCTTTCTGGTTGCATTTATCCATGGTATGTCTTTGTTTCTTCCAATTATTTTCACTTTGGACCTGATTTTATATGCTATCAGTGCAGCTGTGTTTTACTATCTATTTGTTAACCATTTCTAACCAAGCATTTTCATTGTCTTTTCAGTGAAAATAGTATTTTATTTGTTACTTGAAAAAAAATCAAATATGTTTTTAATATACAATCTGAGTCTGTTTCTTACAGGTGAGTTTAATTCATTCACCTTGATGGTGCTTATTAAGTTGGATTTGCTCTTGCATCTTAGTTTGGGTTTTCAATTTACCATGCTAATTGCTCCTCCATTCAGGCCTTTCCTTGTCTTTATCAGTTTTTCTTTGTTTCTTCTTAAAAAATATAGTCTACCTATGTCTCATAGTAGTTTTCATTAACAGCTTTATTGTTAAAAAGTTTACACATCACAAATTTTACCTTTTTTTTTTTTTTTTTTTTACTGGGAATTGAACCACTGATCCACACTCCCAGTCCTTATTTTTTATTTTGAGACAGGGTTTCCTTAAGTCGCTGAAGCTGGCTTCGAACTTAGAATCCTCCTACTTCAGCCTCCCCAATCACTGGGAATTCAGGTTTGTGCCATTATGCCGGGCATAAATTTTACTTGTTCTGAATATAAATTTAATGATGTTTTTTACATTTATAGAGTTATGTAACTATCATTATCATCTACCTTTAGAACATTTTTATCACTACACGAAGAAACCTTGTACCAATTAACAGTCACACTCCATCACCTGATATTTTTTCTCTGCTTCAGCCCTAAGTAACCAGTAATTCACCCTCTCTATATAGTTTTGCCTAATTTGGACATTTCGTATCAATACAATTATATGATATATGATCCTTCATAACAGGCTTATTTCACTTAACATGCTATTTTTGAGATTCATCCATGTTTTAGCATGTATCAGTATTTCATTTCTTTTCATCCCTGATGTATTTTATCTATTCATCAGTTGATAGACATTTGGATTTTTTCCCACCTTTGGGCCATTATGAATAATATTGCTACGAGCACTTATGACTTTGTGTGGACTTATGCTTACCTTTGTTTGGGGCACATAGCTGGGAGTGGAACTGCTGAGTTATGCAGTAACTCTACTTTCAACCTTTTGAGGAAATGCCAAAGAATTTCTAAAGTGGCTGTACCATTTCACATGGCCACCAGGAGTGGGTGAGGAAGCTAATTCCCCCACATCTGAACTCTGGCTACTTTCTGTACTGAGTTGCATCTCACTGTGGTTTTGATTTGCATTTCCCTAATGACTAATGGTGTTGAGCATCTTTTCCTGTGCTTATTGGCAATTAATATACTTCTTTAGAGAAATGATCATTGAAATCTTCTGACCATTATTTTAATTGTGTCCTGCTCTCCTTCTCAGTCCATATACCCGATCTGCAATTTACATTAAAGCAATCAATCAAAACGTTAGGCTCAACAGTAAATTTTCCTAATTTCTTATTTCCTGTACTTGTCCCTGCTTCATGTATCTCATGTCTACCTCGTGGCTTAATTTGTCCCCTTCTTATAAAATATCCTCTAGTAATTTTTTCCTCCCAGAGATTGTGGCTTATACATGTCTTGAGTTCATCTATCTCTGTAAAATCTTTTTCTTTGTTCTCCAGTGAGATTTTGACTGGTCATAGAATTCTAGGCTTGAAGTAATTTCCACCTAGGACTTCTTTGCATTTTGTATGTAGCTAAAGCAACAGGGGATGGTGATCTGACATCTTCCTTGGTAGGTGACTTTCCTTTGTTGGGATGGTTTTCCCCATTGGGGTGCTGGAATTTCTATGTGTGGAACTGTCTGATTCTTGCTGAGTATTTGCCATCTGTGGATTCTTGACTTTCTTTAGTGCTTCTTTAGGACTTCTATATTTCTTTAAATATTCATTTCTTCTGAAACACTTATTAGATAGATGATAGAAATTTGGCTAACACCTATGTTCTATGATTCATGATCTTTGACTGTTTTGATCTCCTTTGTACCTCTTTTGATGCATTCCCTGAGAATTCTTGGGTTCAGTCCTTCAACCCTCCACTTCCCCTTTCAATTGTCTCCATTCTACCCTTCCATTGGTCTGCTGCATTGCTTTCTTTTTCTTTTATTTACTCACTGGAGTTTTAATTTTCATGATCTCTAATTGATGTTTTAGCCATAGAAAGCCTGTGATATTAAATTCTTTGTTTTAAAGTCAAGTTCTGCCTCCTTTCACCCTTCTGATCTTCTAAGGATAGGGGTTGAATTTTCTGTTTCTCCTTCACAGAGTTGATTTTCCTCAAGCTATCTGGTGAAAGTGGATTGTGGAACCATCTTTGCAGCTACACGTCTGCCTGGGTCCGCCCTATTTGTTCACACCACCTGTGAGAAGAGTGGACCCGCTTCTGAATTGTGCTCAACCCTTTTCAGGGAGGTTTGGGAAGTGGCGGGAACTGCGTGCTGGAGGTTTATGTGTTCTGCTGTGGATCTCTCCCTCTTCCCGGGTGCTGCCTGCCAGTCACCCGTGGTTCTGCTTTATTTTCCTAATCCAAATTCCTACATTGCTCTGGCCTGGAGGCAACACCCCTGTCGCGGCCAGCTGCCCCCAGGACAGGGAATGGATGTCAGACTGGTAATCTCCTTGGACCAGATTAGGCACCCCCGGGCTCCCTGCCTTTTCAGTGTCTACCCCTAACAGGCAAGTCAGCTTTCTAAATAGGATTGCCTCTGTGCCTTTTGGGTTATAGTTTCCCTTTTTGTACCAGTTTCACCTACTGTCTGCTTGTAAAGAATTTATTGCTTCTAAACCTACTTTTGAAAACTCATTTTAGATTGAATTTTTAAAAGCATATTTTTCCATGATTGTTACGGATTTGGTGGAGGGAGGGGAAGCTTCAGCCAAGGTGAGATCATCATCTGGTAACAAGTTAGTTGAACTGCATTGGAATGCAGAGTTCGGTGGCCACCATGATCCTCCCTGTTCATTTAAATCCTCGGACTGAGAGACAGAAACGGGGAGAGAGATGAACTTGGAGAGCCGTTTGAGACTCGTTTGAGGAAGGGGCATCTCTTAAGTAGCTCAGGGCTGTTGATCCTATTTACATGTCCTGTAATGACAGGTGCCACCTGCAGCAAAGGGACAAAGAGGGTATTTTTCAGAAGTATGGGACAGAATCAGAAGCTCAGCTATAGACAAACCCCAGCTGGCTTCTTTTTACCCTGTCAATAAAAGGCCCTGTGCTTGCACTGTGGCTCCATTATCCCCTGCAGCTTCAAAGCCAGGACAGGCTCCTCCTATCTCGGATGCTGACTGCAGCTCTTCAGCTGAGCTCTGCTTCCTGGTGCAACGCAGCTGCACACACTCCACAGGTTCTTTGAGTGTCTCCGTATTCTTTCCTCAGACTCACCAAGGGCAGCAAGACATTTCTCGCAAATGAGTTATTCCAAAGATGATCTGGTGTCTGACTCTCCAGCTTGTTACTTTCTCATTCTTTTCCTTTGATCTCTAGCATTATTTTTTAGTATTCTTTTCTAGAGATGCCTCAGCAGCCATCAATAAACATGGATTGAGGAGATGCTATGTGGGCAAGTCTCCTAGAAAAAGAGAGATTAGGAAAACCCACATCCTAAAAAGGCATTCTCCTGGAGGAGGAGAATCCCTAAATGAAGTTTTGCCTATCTAAAATTCTTTCCTGTCTTCTGGTGACAGCAATCCATGTTCTTTTGAGAAACTCTTCCTCTCTTTCTCTCTTCCTTTGACCATGAGACTTTGGAGGCACTAGCAACCCTAGAGCCCTGTGCTAGTCATATTAGCCAAGATTTCAAATACCCTCCACAGTGGTGACATGGAGATAGTTCTGGAACAGGCCAATTAGAGTCTTTCCTCTGGGTTAATATGCACCCCAACAGTGGTTATGGACTGGATGTTTGTGCCCCTCTGCAAATTAATATGCTGAAACTTGATCCTCTAGGTTATGGGAGTTGGAGGTGGAGCCTTTAGAAGGGTCCCTAGGTCATGAGGGTGGAGCCACATTGGTGCCTTTGTAAGGAGCCAGAGCCAGCTCACTTCTACCGCTTGAAGATAAAAGGAGACAGGGCAGTTTGCAAGCCAGGAAGAGGGCTGTCACCAGAAGCCACCGAGCCAGCACCCTAATCACCACCTTCCCAGACTCCAGAATGGTGAGGAGAAAGTTGATGTCATTTACGTCCCCCAGACGGTGGTGCTCTGTTAGAGCAGCCTGAGCGGATGAAGACAGGCAGCGAGAAGGAGTTGCTTGGAGTTCCTTCAGCTTCGATGATGTGAGCAAGGAGCTGTCTCCACACAGGCTGCCCTCTTCACCGGGAAGGTGCCCCTGCACACAACAGAAATGAGGCCACAGTCAGGGAGGAAGAGACAAGAGAGATGAAAAGAGGTAGAGAAAGAGAGACAGGGATCTGAGGAGAGTGAGATCCTGCACCCACTGACCTCTCCCAATTTGTCCCCCATTCTCTTTTGAATGATGCTTTGTTTCCCAAACACCCTGTATTATGTGTCTCCATGAGTCTCTGCACTGCAAAATCTCATGTGGTTTCTAACACAGAGAAAGCTCTTTTAGCTCCTTCCAGTCTTTTGTTCCTAGGAAATGCCTAATCATCCTCAAAGGACTAGCCAAAATGTCCTCAGTTCTCTTCATATGGTTAGGGTCTCTGGTCCCCTTCACCTACCCAGAGTACTTTGACTAAACTTCTAGGACATCCCTGATATAACTATTTGTTGCTACTTCTTGTTCCTCCATCAGACTGAGCTCCAGAGAGCAGGGACTGTGTCTGATTCATCTGAAATCCATGGTGCCTCAGGGCTGGGCATAGGACAAAGTGCCTCAGTCATCACATGCTGTCTAGATGGAACTTTCCCAGAAGAGAAGTGGGGTGTGTGGGAGGTGTGTGTGTGTGGGGGGGGGATGTGTGAGAGAAGATAATTTACCAAAAAGTGCACCCACCCCTGCCATGAGACCACCCAGCTTAATCTCCCAAATCTGTGGTTCTCCAGAAGTTCTCGGACCCTCATGGCATGTTAAAACAGACTCCTCTCTTTTGAGGGGATAAGGCTACTTTGGGGCCACAGGAAGTGGCCTAGGTAGGTCTTTCATGTCTTGGGAGGTATTTGGTCTTTACAGAGATCTACAGGGAGCTACTGAAGGATTTTAATCAAGAGTGTCTAAATTATGGTCAGGTGATTCAGAAAGACCACGGAACAGCAGAGACTGAGCTGGGGACAAATTGAGGCTGCAGACAGGAAGGGCAACAGTGGGGTGCTTTGATCCAGGGGAATGGTGTAAGGACTTGGTGCCTTAGGGGCAGAGAGAGAGGGACAATGGCTTTCCTTGTTCCTTCACTCTTTCTCTCCACAACTGAGCAGCTGAGACCTTCCCTCTGGTGGCCGTCAGCCCTGGCTCCTCTCATTCTTCTCTGCCTTATCTGCAAACCCCACAATGCCTCTAAATCAGGAGAGAGCGATGCTTTCTCCTTGCCCATAGAATCCTTGGGAGTTAAATCTTTGTCAGCACTTCTGCTTCCAGCTCCCACCGGATCGGTTAATGTTTCTTTTATGAAGCGAGGACACCTGATTTCTGTCAGTGCAGGGCTTAAGACTGCCTCATCAGCACTGTCTCCCAGGCTGGCCCTATCAAATAGACAGAGGCAGAAAGCAACCAAACCAGCGATCAGATTCCAAGGTGATGATGCCAGGCCTCCATGCTGTTGGAGAGAGCAGGGTTAGATGAGCCTAAGGGGTCCTGTGTACTGGGATGATCGAATTACAGTCAACTGGGGCTGCATGTTCTGGCAGCAGGGGGAAAACTGAGGACCAGCTGCTGGTCATTTGCCATCGACACCAGCCCTTTCCCGAGTCTGGTCTTGGTTTCTCATCTGCAAGGTATCAGCGATTTCTGAAGGTCTCTTCCAGTTCAGACTAAAAGACCTAAGGGATCTCTTACAACCTGTGGTGGTCCCAAGAGTTGAAGCAGTCCTCCCTCTACTTGGTAGATCCATGCACTCTTTCAATTATCAAATAGATTAACAATTTCTTTACTCAATCAGAGAATTTCCACTTGGTCCTATACTTTGCCAGGCCTTGGGCTCGGTCCTACGGACACATACATAAATAGGAGACATACTGGTTCTTAAGAGTCTACAACCCAGAAAAGGATCCAGAACTGAATAGATAATCACCATAAAGTGACAAAGCCAGGGGACAGTTCAGAGGGTTACAGAGTCTAGAGTCATTACTCAAAGACTGTTTTATCTATTGCATGATCATCTGGCAATTTTCCTGGGTTAAAAGTGCATCCACAGCAATGTCTGTAAGTTCTCTGGAACTCCAAGTGAGCAGATTGGGGCAGGAAATGCCCCAGGTTGTGAGGACTATTTGGGGGATTTCTCCAAGGTGGTGCTACTCTTGGTTCAGGACCAGTTGGAAAGAACAGGGCATCTCTGTATCTGGATTCTCTTCCATCTCAATAAGCAGGTTGGGCCACTGTTTCCTAATGATCCTGATGGGAGAGAAATACATCATTTGCAGAGCAACTTGATTTAAGCACTGTCACTACAGATTGAATATATCAGAAAAACAACTGACATGTGGTCAGAGACCAAAGTAAACAAGAAATCACTAACCATTTGAAATTCCTGGCTCATCCTTCCCCACCCTTTCTTAACCTAGATCTATTTCATGTTTAATGGAAGTTCCCTGTTTTAAAACGCTTATTGCTATGTTAAACATAAAAACACAAAAATATTTTTGCTAAAACAAAATCAAAGTGATTGGATACTTCTAACATTATAGGGATGCACCATTTTGTTTATTCTGACTATTGGGTTGGGAACTAGAAGGAAAGGGTCTAGCTGGGTCCCTTAGCAAGTTAATAGCAGCAGGTAGATTAGAACCAGGGACTTCTGACTTCTAGATCATGGGTTTCCCTAGGGTGACTCAAAACTTCTGCCTTTGTCACCAAAGAAAGGGTTAATGTGATCTGTTTTAGTAAGCACAGGTGGTCAGGCTCTCTGAGAAGAGGCAGACAGAATCTCCCCCGAGGCTCAGCCTACCAAGGCTTTGCCATTATGCTGACTCATTTCCTATAAGTCAGGCCACTTCCCTGTTTAAAAACCCAGCATGTCCATAGGGGAAGTTTGAGCTGCTTCTAGTAGCATCCAAAGCCTTTCATCTTCAACTTCTTCCTCCGGCTGCAGACTCATCTCTCAATTCCAACCCAGATATACCTGGGGCAGCACACCAGTGGCTCTCCACCTCACCAGGGGAGCTTTTTAAAAAATACATTGCTACTTGGACTGTACCTCCAGAGATTTGGAGGAGCAGGTCTCAGGCATCTCTGTTTTAAATCTCCCCCAGGTGATTCTAATGTATAGCAAGAGGGGAGAACCACGATTGGCCCCCAGCTGACCACTTTCTATATTGTCCACGTCTGCCTGGCTCTCTGAGGCCCTGGACATAGCTCCCTTTTTCTCCTTGTGCCCACTTCACCTGACTTCCCTCTCATCCCCCAGGATGCATCTCTCTTTCTGCTTTGCATCTTTGCATACTCCACCATCTATCATTGGCACACCTTTGCTTGCCTGTCTTTCAGACACCCTAAAGAGACTGTGAGCTCCATGAGGGAGACGTTGTTTCATGTCAGCATCACAGAACCTGACACGTAGTAGGTGCCGAAGAAAAGTTTCTGAACCTCAGAGTGAGGCTCTGCTCAGAAAGCTGGTCACAAAACTAGGGCCATAAGTCATGGGGCAGAGCTTCTGAAAGACCCCCAGAGTTCTGTGTCCTGGTAATGGATCCTTTCCACCTTCTGTCTCTAAGAAAAGGAAATGGTAAAAAAAAAAAACAAAAACTTGTACTTATGTGAAGCTGAAAATAGGAGCCCAATCTTCCTTCTATATGCCTGGGCAACCCCACAGCTCAAAAAGGAAGGCAAGGATATTTTGACCAGGGCAGACCTTGGTTAGAAGCCTGCTGTCCTCACTAGCTGTGTGATGTGTGAGACGTTACTAGAAGCCTCTGCGCCATAAGAATAAAGAGGTCAGCACGTTGCCTGTCATACAGGGAATTTTCCATATGTGTGAATTTCCTTCCTCTCAGAAGAATTGGTCTCAGATTCCCCACATTCGCAGCAACTGTCCTCTCCTGCGTGCGCCCATTCTCTGCAGCCCCTTCCTCCTCCCCGCATTCCCCTCTCTCCTCAACCTTTTCCTTTCCTCTGTCTCATTCACACTTTCCTATTCTATCTTTTAAGTGGTTCTCTTAGGAGTCATCCCAGGAGAAGAAATGAAATTCCTCTAGCACCCCTTTTTTCCCCCATCCGTGTCATTTGGGGACAGGATGAGCACACCCGGCAGGATCATAGCAAGTTGGGAGCAAAGTCTAATTCCAAATTTTGCTGCAATCTAGCTCCAGAGCAGCAAGGACCTGGTTCCTCTGTGCTGGGAAGAAGAAGTGAGGCCTCTGACATAAATTCTGAGCAGTGTGCTTTTATTACCGCATAATCCATGCTCGTGCCACTTGTCCGCATACCACCGGTAATGGAAACCTCATGTTCTACTGATCTGGGCTGCCGCACGGTTAACTCTTGCAGGACCAGGTACGCACCCAGGCCAAAGGAAATCCTTTCCAGAAGGAAGGCGGGTTATCAGACAGGCAGGCGCTGTTGAAGGAAATCACCATGGGGTACCGTTAATGATAAAGGCAGGAATGTATCAGGCGGGTACCCCTCTAGGCCTGTCTGCAGAGCTGCTCCTACAATGTCACATGGCATTCGGGTGCATTCATTGGCCTAGAGACTGAGCTACCCCTAGATTTATGAAACTGGCCACTCCTCACTTGCTGCTCACTCTCTTGGAACTTGGATGCATTTGGGCACAAATGAATGCGCAGGAGGTTGGTGTTGTACTGCAATACAGTGTGTGCAGCAGTGTTATCTGTACAAGGGGTGTTGGAGCTCCAAGGAGAAAACCACTTGGTGTGCCTGGAGGTGCCAGGAATGGCATCCAGAGAAGGAGATTTTGATCTTGAAGGACTTGGTAAACAAAGAGATGTTCATTCATTCATTCGTCCGTTTGTTTGTTTTGCAGTATTAGAGATTGAACCCAGGGTGCTCTACCACTGAAGTACATCCCCAGCCCTTTTGATATTTTATTTTGAGATGGCATCTTGTTAGGTTACCCAGTGTGGCCTTGAACTTGTGATCCTCTGCCTCAGCCTCCGGAGTCACTGCACAGAGATGTCTTTAAATCTCTTTAAAGCAGGCAAACAAGGAGAAAGGACAATCAATCCTCTGCAGATGAAGCAATGTGTGCAAGATCTAGGGGTATTTTTTTTTTTCATCCAGAAAAGGAGGTGGGGTGGTAAAGTGGTTAAAGGCCAGCTTTGGAGTCACACTGTCTTGGACCCCAGCATTCTTAATAGTTTTATGACCCCGTTTTGTGATCTCTATGCTTTTGTTTCCTTATCTGTAAACTGAGGACCATTGTAGTGTCTGCCTCCGAAGATTAAATAATGAAATGCTGCTCACTTAGACCTTTCTGGCATTTTAAGGGCCTGGATGAATGTTGGCTACCATTGCTATCGGAGAACAAAGGACAGTTTGGAATGATCCGAACAAATGTTTTGTGAGGACAATGGAAAGACTCAAGGTTAGTCAGGGGCCAGAGGGTGAAGGAACTAGATGCTGCACTCAAGAGTTGGACTTGATCCTCTGGGTCATGGGAAATCACTGAAGGTTAATTCATTTAAATACTGTCCTCTGGTTGGTGTTCCTTCTTGAAAGATTCTTCCCAGAAAGCTGATGTCTTCTTCTTATTATTCTTCAGTCTTTCCATCAGAGATCCAAACTGTCCCAGTGATGTTTGTCTCCCTGCAAAGAGAAGCATCAGCTTCATGCATTCATTCACTGCACCCATGCCAGCCTCGGACCTCCTGGCTCTGCCTTTAGCCCTGAGGTTTCTGATTCAAGAGCCTGCCCTGGATTTTCCTTTTCACTACTCCCAGCGAATACCCACGATTACGAAACAAGGAACCACATCTGGATCTGCCCAAAGTTCTGGGCCCCAAAGCAAAGTTTGTAAAACAGTGTCTCCTTGTCCTGGTTAGGACAAGTTGCTTGGCATGTGAAAAACCCTGGAAATCTGCCACAAAGTGGTGATGCGCCCTGCAAGTAACGCTGATGGGATTTGAGCAGCATTTCACCAATGGAGGCTGCAGGTCTGTTTGTGGGGTTATCAGGGTAATGGATCCTGGCATTCTGCTCGCACCATCTTTACAAACGTCACTTTCACTTTATTGTACATTAACCCCAATCTCTTCACAAGCTCTAAAATAAAACTTCTTTGCAAACAACCAAGGTCCATCTGCTGTGCAGTTAAAAATACCCCAGCATGAAAATACTGAAGCATCAGATAAAATCCATAAGAGACAGTACAGTAGACTCACCTGAAAATGCCTGCCTATGATTAGGAGAAATAAGCCTTTCTTTTTTTAGGTGAGAGATTGATACTCTGACCCCTATAATAGCAGAATCTAAAATTCCCTCGACTGATCGGATTTCAAATATTGTGTGCTGTTGTCCTCCTGAGCCCATGCACATTTATTGCTATGTACTCTCAAAAGATCCCCTCCTATCAGCGGCTGACAGCTCAATTCCCGGGTGAGAATGAATGAATGAACTAATGAATGATCAGTAGGTAAAGATTCTAAGACTTAACTGCGCATGACTTTTATTCATTTCTTTTTCCATTCCTTGATTCCTCATTCAACACAGAGAGAAAATACTTCTCTATGTTATTGCCAACCATCTGCAGGTTGGGTCTCATTTCCTTCCGTAAAAGAGCAACCCCCAACGGTGGATATTTAAATTGATCCAACTCTGCTGCCATAGTGCACAGCCCATCTATCACAGCAATTTGTACAAATGCCACTCTAGTATCCAGGCCTATGTATCATGTATTTTGAGATTGCACAGTTCCTGAGGCCTTTGTAAAGCAAACCTTTCATGAATAAATCAGGAAATACCCTGATGCATGCTTTATGTAGAGGAAGATATTCTATTTAGGTCACGCAGGGAAGTTCTGCCAAGTTTGCTAAAATGAACAAATCCCCTGAGTGCAGTCTACCTCTACACATTCCGAAACACAAGCATCTCCCAGACCCCCGCGGCTGTGCTCGACAGACATGGAGGGCTCCAGGTCTATAAAGTATTAGTTTGATCACCTGAGGCTCTAAAGACTTTCAAGTCAGGAGCCAAGCATTGAGTTTTGTTAGTCCATGGGAAGAACTCTGCAAATGGAAAATTTGTCCACTATGGAGCCTGGGGCAATAGGACTTCTGCAAGCGAAGGAGGAAGGAACAAGAAAAATTATAGCGTGTCTGTTGTCTCAGCCTGTATTTTAAGCCACTTAAGAAAGTCCTTTACTTTGTTTGCGTCCCAAGCATTGCAATTGACTTTTTTGAGCCTCTCCCAGAGCACAGGATGTGGCCTAGTGCGCCCTCCCCTTTAGCAATGGAAATTCTCCTGATAAGAATAAGGACTTCCAGACTTCCAGCCAACCTCGAATTAGAGAGGGTTATCTGGGGTAGAAGAATGCAGAACAAAACGCTGAATGATTCCCTTCCTTTTAAAAGGGCAGGCAGGCCCAGCCCCTTTTGCCCAGAAAAAGCTGTATGAGATTAGAAGACCTAGTTTGAAGAAACAGATGGAGCTACTGACTTGGCTGCTGGGTGGTCGAAGCATGGAGAAATCAAGTTGCCATAAAGAAGGTGGGCAGGATGCTTGGGGAGTGTCTAAGATAATAGAGCCTTGTTAGAATCAAGCAATGGTCTTTGCTATATTGTTGTTTCTCAAGGCAGTGCAGTGAATGCCAATCAGCCACTTAGGGACCAACTTCTAAGAAAAGTCGAAAGAAACAAACTGAAAGCAAAACAAAACAAATTCAAGTAGCTAAGGTTGTTGCTAGAAACATAGAAGCCTATGCCCTGATTCTTTGGGAAGTCAAAAATAACCTGAAGGTTACCTGTGAGTATAGAATCTGAACAAAGAGACTTTGTCCTTATTGATGTCCCTAACCTGGGATGTGCTTATTCTGCAGCTTTATCCCTCCACTGTGCCGGATATATAAAGACCACATCCTTTTCTTTCCTTCTGTTTCCAGTATTCTCTTCCAAACATCTGTCTTTGGTTGAAGCTTTCTTCCTTAGATTTGTCAATGCCCAGATTTAGGAAATTTGACTATTTTGAGGGACCCTCCTTAAAGGTCTTATTTGTTTCCCACCCCCCACACCCCAAATTTTTAACCTCCAATACACAGTCATTTACAACTTGATTTCCTAATACAGTTGTACCTTGGAATCCATGGGGACTGGGTTCCAGGACACCCCATGGATAGTAAAAATCCACTTATGTTCCAGTACCTTAGATAAAATATGTAGGGTTTGTATATAACCTATGTACATCCTCCCATGCACTTTGTCACCTCTAAATTACTTTTAATCTCTAATACAATGTAAATGCTATGTAAGTAATTGCTATCCTCTATTACTTATGGATTAATAACAAGAACAAAGAGTTTGAACAAGTTCAGTACACATGCATTTTTTTTTCTGAATATTTTGACCCACTGTTGAATTTACACAGAACCACAGATATGGAGGGCAGATTGCATTACCTTTCCAAAGTGTCACTGATGTCAAGTTATTAGGAATAATGTTTTCATCCTGTCATGCCACTCACATGATTTAGAAGTTGGAGTCCCTAATATATTGAATGACCTCAGGCAAGATTTTTCATGCATAAAATGTTAACATATATATATATATTTTCCTGAATCTAAAAAGAAGGACCAATGGAGAGAACTTATGTTGAAGCATGGTGTGAACCATAAGTTGTTATAAAAATGGGAGGTGATTTTGCTGAAGATTTTTCCAGTAATCTCTCTCTCTCTCTCTCTCTCTCTCTCTCTCTCTCTCTCTCTCTCTCTCTCTCTCTCTTTAATTTCTTAGTACTTGCAGCAATGTCTGGTATATAGTAGGCAATCAATAAAGGTCTGTTGCTTGATGGTTGTCTTGTAAATGAGAGCCTGACTCTGGGAGCCAATTCTCCAAGGAGAAAGAAATAGGAGAGAACTTGGAGTATACACATTTTTTTCTAATTATAAAAGTAATTCCAGTTCAAATGATAAAATTTTGAAAATGCTTGAGAAGAAAATTAAAAATACTTTATATTTGCAAACTGTTACCATTTTGCTGTAGAGTACAGCACATTCTTTATTGTCTCTGTCTCTATTTCTATTCAGTCTCTTTTATTCCACCTCAGCACTATCCCTTTGGGTGTTGACTAGAGCTCAGACCTAAAGATATATTTTTCTCAGAAGACAAAGGGATAGGAGATTAGCTCTCCGACAAATCTATTAGTTCATTAATTAATAGAAATCTGAGAAATGACAATAAGGATGAAGCCTCACAATCTCTTGGTTTTTACTCTTTAAGATAGTAAGAAGAAGAATAATTGATATTTATTTGGTGTTCATTGTAACCCAGTCTTTGGACTAAGCCATTTATGCATACTAACTCCTTCATCTTTATGCCATCCTAAATGGTACTCCAAGTTCACAATCCCTAATTGTGCTAATAATCTTTTTGGTGCTGTGACCAAAATCCCCAACAAGAACAACTTAGAGGAGGAAAGGTTTTTTTGAGGTCATAGTTTCAGAGGTTCAGTCCACGGTGGGTAGGCTCCATTGCTCTGGGTCCAGGGTGACGCAGAGCCTCATCAGAAAGTTATGATGGAAGAAAGCAACTCACTGCAAGGCATCCAGGAAGAAAAGAGAGAAAGAGAGAGCATGAGAATCCAGAGATTAAATATGTAATTCTCAAGACACACCTCCAGTGACTCACTTCCTCCAGCCACACCCGCACTTCCTACAGTTACCACCTAGTAATACATTCAAATTATTAACCCACCAAATGGATTAATCCACTAATTAGGTTACAGCTCTCATAATCTAATAATTTCACCTTCTGTATTAACATAGGAGCTTTTGAGAGACACCTCATTTGCAAAGCAGAGCATTTATCTACAATTCTGTAATTCAACAAGCTCTGAACATGGAAATTTGGGGCAAGTTTGGTGCAAATTTCTGTGGTAGCAAAACTTAATCTGACCTGACATAAGACTATTCCTGATCTTTATTTATCCTACCAATGAACAGTCAAGAGTCCCTGAAAAATAATTTAATATGTTTGATTACAGGCTCTATCCCAGGACCTTATGAGGGTTTTATATACTAGATATTAAATACACCTACCTTTATAAAATTTTAAAAATCCTGTGCTCTGAAACATATTTCAATCCAAAGATTCCAAGCCTGTGATTTTGAACATGAGTTTTAACCCCTACTTGACACTTGAGGAAATTAGATCCTAGAGGTATTAAGGAACTTGCCCAAGCTAGACCAGGATTCTAATGCAGACTGACAATTGAGTTTAGAGTCTGCATTGAAAGTCTTCACATCTGGGTCTTAGTCTCACTCAAAAACATATGCAGTCCTTTCCTGCACACTACCTTAAAAGTACCACGTAGATTTTATAGTTAAGACAAGTGAGCTTTGGGGGAGTTACATGACTTGTTCAAGGTCCCATAACTCTAATGCAAAAGAATTGGAATTCAAGCAAAAGTTGGCTGGTCTTCATCACATGTTATCCTAGCAATCTCCTGGCTGACCTGGGATTACCCAGATAGTCACATAACTCACTTTGAGCACAGAGCTACTTTTCCACTTATCCCAGACTGGCCACTCAAGCCAGTTGCACAAAAATAATTTTATTTCCTTCCAAGTCACCAATGACCAGAAACAGGCTTACTTGGAGTGAAAAAGCTTGGAAAGGTCAAAAGTAACTGATTTACACATCAGAATTTCTTAACCAAATCATCAGACTTAGCCAATACTTCTTAGACCAGCCTCTCCAAAAATCAAAGCATGGGTTCTGAAGCTAACTAACCAAGCTTACCTTGCTGGAACAAATTAATTGTAAATATAAGGGCAGAGATCAGAGACCTAAGTCTGGATTTTGGGCTTTAGACAAGTCATGACCTCTCTGAGCCTCTTCATCAACATGTGTATGTCCTAGAAACATCACATAAATGAATATTGTATGGATCCTGAAGAAGTCGCGTATAACGGAGATGAGAGACATACTAGTGTCGTTGAGAAATACAACATGAAAAGTTAGCTGTGAGTCAAGACTACCTGGCCTTTGGGTAGCTTAATCTTGTGAATGCAGCTCAACAGTGTTAATTGACAAAAAGTATCATCCAGGTGCTAAGTGTTGAATGTGGAAGGAAGAAATGCGCACAGGTCAGACACACCTGGGGGTATTGTTAGCCTTTTCCAGTTCACTTTCTAAATCAGGCAAAAATAATCATTTCCATTGATTGTTTTCTTTCCCTTTCACAACTGAATATTTAGTACTAATTCATTTCCATTCCAATGTGGATGCTTCAACATCAATCATACCACCCAAAGAGAACAAACAGCCTATGCGTGGTTGGTGACATGTTTGCACTTAGCAGTTGGTTCAGTTTCTTTTAATGAAGTTGGATCCTGACTTTATTGTGCTAAAGTAGCCTGACTGAGAAAAAGTCAGCCCCACTGGGTTAAAACATCAACCCAGGAAGACATATGGAGGTGCTGGGGATTGAACCCAGGGCCTTGTGCATACCGCTAAGCTCCAGCCCCTGATGAAACAGCAATGATTCTGATGAGGCCCAGCTCCCTGATGGTGAAAACAGATCGGCACTCTATTGTCTGTCCTGACAGAGAGCCCAGCCTAGTTCATGTTGTCTCCTCTGCTTGGATTGTTCCACTAAGATATGACAGAGACAATGACCATCAAAATGAGCTTTGGCCATTGAAGTCCAATTCTTGGCTTTTGGACTTCCTGCTTTTCTGTCAGCACTTGACTTTATTTCTGATTAATCCTGCTTCTTATTCTTGGCTCTATTGTACCCCTGGTGACACTGGCCCCTTGCAGTCCATGAGGGACTCAGCATCCGTTAAAGGGAGAGAATACTGGGCTCTCTTTTTCTGTCATGACTTCCCCTCACCTTCTGTTTATTCCGTTTGCTTTTTGTGGTAGTGAGCAGTGCATTCCAGCCTTGAGTTTCAGGACTAAATGCAGACCCTCTCCACTTAGCTGAGGCCCCCAGGTCCAGGAGATGGTGATTTTTTTCCAAAGAAGTTGCTAATATATGTAAAGATCTCCAAAACTTAGTTCCCTTCTCTCCTCTCCTTCCACACAAGTGGGTGAGATCTGGATGCTCCTCTACTCCTTCATGGTGAGGCATTGGAAAGGGACACACACTGGCCCACAACCAGTTTTGCTATTCTGCGGAATATTGTGACCTCTATCCCCCTGAGACCCTAATGGCCACAAGCTGTGGGCAGGATTGAGGCAGCGAGGGAGAGAGAGCAATGTCAGGAGTCAAGGATGGACAGGGACCCTTTTTCAGTTCCTCCATGGATTTCATGACCATATTGAAGCCTACTCCTTCGCATACTTTCCTCCCTCCTTCCCTGGTCTGTGAGCATCTCGCAGGCTAGTACTGCTCCTGTCTTACTTGAATGCAATTTCTCAGTACTCATTCTGGGATCCTGCTCCTGGTAGGGTTTCAGAGTGATTTCTGAGTGACAGAGTGACTGATTAAGCAACTGAATTATGTAAGCATTATAATTGGAAGCCAAGGGTACGTCAGACATACCCATTGCAGGTACCCAGATCTGCTGGAGAGATTTGGTAGTATTCAGTTTTGAGCAATTTCATGAAGCTGAGATGCTCTGTGCCCAGATTGAGTATAGAGTGGCTACTTTCTCTGGGCAGGCTGAAACTGGAGTGCATAAGATACAGAACCCTGCTTGTACCCTCCAGCATTGCTCCAAGTCAGGAGTTCTCATCACTGGCTACACACAGAACCATCCAAGACTTTTAAAAACAATCCCTGGGCCCTGATTCCAGATAATTGAGTTTAAATCTGAGGCTGGGGTTTAGCTCTTGACATTTTTAAAAGCTCTTCAGGTGACTTAGTCGTATGCAGTCATGGCTGAGAACCATTGTCTAAGTGACTCTAAGCACTAAGGTTATGTTTGAAATCTTATTTCATCACTACTAGCCGTGTGGCCTCAATTTCCTCATCTGCAAAGTGGGAGTAATTATATCTCTCTATATAGCTTTTATGTAGATAATATAAGATAATGCATGGGAAGAATAGGCTCTGAGCCTCTTCATCAACATGTGTATGTCCTAGAAACATCACATAAATGAATATTGTATGGATCCTGAAGAAGTCGCATATAATGGAGATGAGATGTGCACTGGTGCTTGCTACTATTTTTTTAGCATTACTATTTTTATTATTATTTCATTTTAATGCCTAGAATAATTAACTAAAAAATTCTGTTTACTTGAATTAAGCAAGATAGATTTCATGTCTAAAAGGTGATAATAATTGTAGAAGTATAAGACAAAAATGAATCAGACCCAGTATTTGAGTAAAGGAAACTATATATGCCAAATTACCTACTATGTGCCTGGCCTATTATGTACATTACCTCATATAATAGTGACTCTCATCCATAAAGAGGCTATTACCATTCACATGTAGAGATGAGGCACAAAGAGTTTATCACCATCATCACAGTTCCAGTGGGAGAGGGTCTGGACTTGGACTCAGGCTCCACTGTTTCCAGGCTTACTCTATGCCCACTATATCATTGAGTACCTAGTATGTGTGTGTCAGGTGCAGCCTCTTTCTTCCCATGGAAGTGACAGGTAAGAGGAAGGAATAACTTGTGCCAAGTGCAGAAAAATCAGAGAAGATTTTTTGAAGGAACTGAAAATGTAATTGATGCTGGAAAGAAAAAAGGATTTCATAGGCAGTAGGAGAATAAGAAAGTTCCTGGCACAAGAAACCAATAGGAGTAAAACCAAAGGCACAATGAGACTCTGATGAGTTGGGGCATGTGTGCCTTTTATACTTAGCCACTTCAGCTTTACTCCTCATCTCTTGCATCACTCCCCTGGTCTTCCTTCCTTTGAAAGAGGACTCCTGGAGGGATTGGTAAGCAGCATCAGTAACATTCTCCTTTCCAACTGTCATCTTATCAACAGCAAGAATCTCTTATGCATTTTGAGCTACCTTACTATTGGGGTCTGTGGGAGTTTAACACATCAATCAAATGCCAAATGTGCAATAGGGAGCCACAGTATGGACAAGGACTCTGGTCTCTCCTCTACACATCAGACAAAGTAGGTGTGTACACACACACACACACACACACACACACACCCCAATGAAAAATTTTGTTGGGTCTAGCTTTTGCTCTTCAAACACTAACTAGAAGGCTCAGTGCAGTTTTCTTTGCTAACTAGAGTCCAGGTTCCATCTGCTCCTTGCAAAGCAACAAGGTCAATGCCAATTTCCCTTTCATCATCTGTGTCTGTGGCTGAGCTGTCTGTGGTGGCAGAATGAATTTTGTCCATATCTTTCAGCTCTGGGGTGGCCACTTCCAGCCTGCCTGCAAAAATGAAATCGCACTACCTTACAGTCAAGCAAAATACACACTGCTATGTCAGTGTCCTTAGCATGGCAAAGCCATAGGAAGGGAGAACTTCCTCTGGAGAAAGCTATTCCACCACCCAAGGATTGCATGCGCCTATTGAGGGTTGCAGTTAAAAAAAAAATAAAAAAGCCTAACATATGTAATATGAACTCTGTGGTTTTCCTCTGGTGCTTGGCTCAGCGGAGACTGTTACATTTCAGGTCTCCAACCCTACAGAAACAAAAAGACTGTGCATG
Source organism: Callospermophilus lateralis (assembly GCF_048772815.1). NCBI lineage: Eukaryota > Metazoa > Chordata > Mammalia > Rodentia > Sciuridae > Callospermophilus > Callospermophilus lateralis. Next base: position 26,066,651 of record NC_135306.1, read on the forward strand.
TTGAGTACACCACCCCATAGGTTAGATCAAAATTCTGAATGGAGAATATGGTTAATCATGGGTTCATCACACAATGATCTATGCAGGCAAGGCTGTAACCCAATGAAGTAGCCACTGTGCACAGAGCAGATTCAGAAGGAACTAGATAGGTTTCTGCAGTCCTGCTGCCTGGATTCCAAAGGGAGGGGGGGCTCCAAGCTCCAGATTGATGCCTGCAAGGAAATCAGGGAGAGCCGGGCATGCTGGGGAAATGAGTTTATAGACTCAGTCTCCAGAGAACTTCCTCTGGTCAGTCAAATTTAGTAATGGAAAGGAGAAAGAAGTTCTTATCAAGTTGACTCCTGGGCTTATTGTCAAAGGGGAAAAAATGTGGTATCTCCTCTTTAGCTGAAAGGTTCCTACTCCATTTGAAATAGCCCAAAGAAACAATTTTGTAATGCAAGATTAAGAGTCCCCCCAGGGATCCAGGGAGAAAACGCTTTTGGAAATTGGCACAGTAGAGATAAAAATGACCTCAGCTATTTAGTTTACAAATGATCTGGGGTCCCACGAATTTCCCCAAATCAAAGCAGGTGTCCTCAGTGCTGGCTCCTCACTAACCCGCCTTCCCAGTGGAGAATCAGCACCTGGACTATGGAATCCCAGAGCCAGGTGTGATTCCAGGCTCCTCAATTTACTAGTAATGTGATCTTAGCCATTCATTTACCCTCACTCAACAGGTTTCCTCGTCTGTAAAATGGAGTTAATAATCAAAGGGGCCATATTTTGTGAGCAAATATGAAAAGACCTAAATACTCATTATGTATAAGTTAGTAATTATTTTTCCCAACCTCTCAAACCAAAAATCTCCTTACCCCTTCTGTTCCACATATTATCTTTCTTGCCCTTATTTTATTCTTGAACCACAGAGAGCTTCTGGGTTTTTTTTAAAGCATGTGGTATATAAACTCAACAGTACTTGCAGGTGGATGAAGTGTGAGTGGGATACAGGTGAGGGGAATGGAGAAATCAAGAATAATTTCTAGGTTTCTTGCTTGAGCAACATAGCAAAAGTTAATCCCATTGATTGAGATGGAGAGTTTGTTTTATAATAGAATAAAGAATTTTGTTTAAAGAATATTACATTTGAGACTTTTCTAAAAAATTCAGGAGAAGATTGTGATCTGGGGTTGAATGTGCATGGTGATAGAACTTACTAGATAAATATCATGGGCTGTGCTTAGTTTTCAGCATCTTTTCTTTTTAACGTTTATTAATCTTTTATTTACTTATGACAGCAAAATGCATTACAATTCTTATTACACATATAGAGCACAATTTTTCATATCTCTGGTTGTATACAAAGTATATTCACGTCAATTCGTGTCGTCATACATGTACTTTGGATATTAATGTACATCACATCCCACCATCATTTCTAACCCCATGCCCCCTCCCTTCCCCTCCAACCCCTCTGCCCTATCTCGAGTTTGCCTATTCCTCCCAAGATCCCCCTTCCTATCCCCCTTTGAATCAGCCTCCTTATATCAGAAAAAAAACATTTGGCATTTGTTTTTGGGGGGGATTGGCTAACTTCACTTAGCATTATCTTCTCTAACTCCATCCATTCACCTGCAAATGCCATGATTTTATTCTCTTTTATTGTTGAGTAATGTTCCATTGTGTGTATATGCCACGCTTTTTTTTTTTATCCATTCATCTATTGAAGGGCATCTAGGTTGGTTCCACAGTTTAGTTATTGTGCTGCTATAAACATTGATGTGGCTGTGTCCCTGTAGTATGCTGTTTTTAAGTCCTTTGGGTATAGACGGAGGAGAGGGATAGCTGGCTCAAATGGTGGTTCAATTTCAAGTTTTCCAAGAAATCTCCTTACTGCTTTCCATACTGGCTGCAGTCCCACCAATAGTGTACGAGTCTACCTTTTCCCCTACATCCTTGCCAACACTTATTTGTATTATTTGTATTCATAAAAGCTGCCATTCTGACTGGATTGAGATGAAATCTTAGAGTAGTTTTGATTTGCATTTCTCTAATTGCTAGCGAGCAATGATGAACATTTTTTCATATATTTGTTGATTGATTGTATATCATCTTCTGAGAAGTGTCTGTTCAGGTCCTTGGTCCATTTATTGATTGGATTATTTGTTTTCTTGATGCTTAGCTTTTTGAGTTCTTTATATACCCTAGAGATTAGTGCTCTATCTGATGTGCTTGTAGTAAAGATTTGCTCCCAAGAGGTAGGTTCTCTGTTCACCTCACAGGTTGCTTCTTTGGCTGAGAAGAAACTTTTTAGTTTGAGTCCATCCCATTTATTGATTCTTGATTTTAATTCTCGCATCATAGGAGTCTTATTAAGGAAGTTGGAACCTAATCCCTATCTGCCTATCCAAGAGCAAGGCAGATCTTTCCGTCTTCTAAGGTCTTCTTTGATTTCTTTCTTTAGGGTTAGTTGTCGGCATCTTGATGATGGGATCTAATGTCTCTAAAGACTTAGGCCTTAGCTTACAGGATAGATGTTGAGTAAATGACTCTAGAATCCAGAAGTTTGGGAGAAAGAAAGTAAAGGGAAGAGGACATGAGTAAAATGGCAGCCATTGTCTCTGCATACACTAGTCACAGGACATCCTGTGCATAATGATCCAGGCATTGTCAACTGAAATGAGCAATCAGGCATGCCAAGGTCAATGGCAGAAGAGCAAAGACCTCTGCTAATTGTGGGACCTTCTCTGAAGAATCTTGAGGGAAACATACATTGCTTCCTTGGACAAGTCCCTTGGTATTTTATCTTTGTTCTGGAAATCTCAATTGATAAAGTCTGACATAAAACAGAACAATGATGGAAGACCTTTATTTTTTATTTCTTCTATCCCTGAAAATTAAATTAATATCCATTAGAAAGTTTAAGGAAGTGATTAAAAAATAAGGCAAATTTTAAAATTAAAAATACGCCCCAAAGTACCCATTAGAAATATACATACAAAAGTACTCAATTCCTCATGAGAAAAAAGAATCCTAAAAATAATCTGCATGGGAAATGTTTAGGAAGAAAATCTACAAAAGTATACTGAGAAATATAAATTAAGATTTGAATAAATGGAGAGGCAGATTGTGTTCCTATATGAGTATTATCCTAAGTATTTTAAGACTGTAAATTCTTCCAAATTAGTGCATAGGACTAAGAAGATGTCAATCAAAATTATAATGGAGTATATTTTTGAACCTAGTGAAATCATTCAGAACTTTATCTTGAAGAGTATGTGTGTGAGAATAACTAGCCAGTGGGTAAGGGAGGGGGAGAGGGAAGGAACAGTCAGTAGCCCAAGGTAAACTCAAATGGGTTAAGCTAAGGCCCTTTTCAACAAGGGCACCTATTCTCTTTGAAGGTATTCATTTCCACCCACCTATCTTGATAAGTATCCAAGTCTGACTCTAGAACCACTATGTAATTATAATGCCATGCTCTCCATTATAATGGAATATTTCATTTTAGCATTTAAACATTATTTTTACAATTATTTTTGGTAATTGATTTCTTCACTAGACTGTTTTTCATATTTATTTTCCTACTGTCTAGTATACAGGGTCTAGTATACTGAAATTATTTCACATCTTTTTTGTGAACTCATGTATATGTGTTCTGGAAAAACTAGTGCCTTTTTACTCTGTTCTTCCTGAATCAAAATTGTATTCAGCCAATATTTATTATGTACTAACTGTCCTAATGTGAAAGATATCAGAGAAGCAAAAACCATCTCATGGATAGGATTATCAATTCTATTAGGGGAATATTTATAGCATCTCTGAATATAGATTATTAATTACTCAAACCACCTGAATGCTTATTTCTCAACCTTCTGACATTTTACAGAGTCCACTTAAAAATGGCCACACTTGGTGTCTAACTCCATCCCTCTGGGGGTCAAAGATACTCAATATTTATTGTCTTGGCTATCATGTAACTTAGAAGAGACTCTCAAACCTGACAATCTCCGGGAATTTCCAGATTATAAGAGAATATTTCCTTGTTTTACTTCATGAAAAGTATTTGCAAGAAGACTAGGAACATTTGAAATTTCAAAATGATAAAACATATTCTAATATTTCTTCACAGCTAGAAATCTGAATCAGGGTTTTACTACCAAGTCTAGTCTTCCTGCTTTGACACAAAATGAGGAAGCTCTTGCTGTTTATGGAGTTTGTTCACCAGGCAGTCAATTTTAAGGCCATAATGGATATTTATTGATTGATGTTCATTTTCAAAATCATTTTAAAATCCTGACATTGCATTGTCTACTTGTGCACTCAAAATGCTGTTGAATGAACCTCAATTAACAGCAAATGTAGTTTGGCTGTTTCTGCTTTATGCTATATTCACTGGTGAACTCGTAATTCAGAGATGGGCATTTTGAAATTGTATATTCCCTAGCCCAAATGCTCCTTTCAAAAAATAATGGCTACAGTTAATTGTTTACATTTATGCACCAGGTATTATGCTGGGCGCTGAGATTTAAAATAGTGCAATAGCCTGTTTCCATGCTGAACTATTCTTCAAGAAAAGGCCACCAGTAATGTTTGAATGAAAAAAAGAAAGAAAGAAAGAAAAGAAAATCACTTACCTTCTTTAATCGAATTCTGCAGTGGTTTCTCATTAGACATGGCCAACACAGCCCTGCTTGAACTGGTCACTGTCTAATTCTGTGCTCTCTCATCCTGGTAGACTCTTCACTCATTTGACACTCATCACACTGATTTCATACTTTTTTCAAAGACCTATCAATCTTCTGTAAGCCAGACATCTGCATGTAACATACCCTTTATCTGGGAATCTCTTCCTAGCATTTCCATCTGACTCGCTTTCAGTATCTCAACTCCCATTAATCTCCTCAGAGAGACTTTCCCTGACAACTATTTTAAGTAAACAATCACTAAAAATCACTGTCTAGCCTTTATCCTTATTTAATTTTCTTCACAGTACTAGTAACTGGGAACTAATGCATATGTGTTCTGGGAAAACTAGTGTCTTTTTGCTCGATTCCTTAATCAGAATTGTATTCAATCAATATTTATTATGTACTAACTGTCCTAATGTGAAAGTAACTATCTAAACTTGTGTTGTGTAATTATTTGTGTATTGTCCAACATTTCCTTTATATTGCAAACATTATATAAACCTGAACTTACTTGCCCATAGCTATATCCTCAATGCCTTGCTACATAGATGTTCAATAAGTATTTTTTGAATGAATGAATACATGAATGCCTGAACCTTGTCTTTGGAGAGTTTTGGTGTGTATAGACACCTAAATAGATAATTATTTCTTTCAAAATCACAACTCTCAGATATTTTTATCTGTCTTCAAGAAACAGCTCAGAGTGGCTAAGTAATTTACCCAGAGCCTTCATCTACTTAAGTGATAAAACTCAGATTTAAACCCTTAACTCTTTCACTCATAAGAAATCTATCAATTTCTTTCAAAGCACAGATTAATCATTCAAAGTCATATAGAAATTGCTTATCTCACATAAATTTTCCATTTAGTTGATTGGCACAAAAATTTTAGCAGTTGCTCATACATACACATTGTATGTTATATACCAGATGCAGTCTTGTACACACAAAACATTTAAAAATGTCTAGAGAAACATCAAAAATCTTTCTATATCTTTGAACAGTGAAAAATGGGAAGCAATCTGAAGACTCTCACTATCAGGAAATTGGTATGGTCCACTGTGATACATTCATTACAGTGGGGGTCCTGTAGCCACTGAAGGTTTTTTGGTTGTTGTTTTTTTCAATTACCATAGAAAAATGTTTCCAACATATAATTTGATGGGAAATGTATATTATAAAATTAAATGCAAGACTTGTCCTTCTGGGCTGGGAAGGTATATCAGACTAAGCTTTCCAAAAAAATAATGATTTATAGTTGCTAGAAAACATATGTTTTAAAAACCAGCTGTCTGAAGGAGAGTAACCAAGGCATCTAGGACTTGATAGACTCAGAGAGAGAAAAGCACTGATGTATGCTATGTGAGAACATTTGCTGCTACTTTCCCCCCACCCACCCACCCATTTACTGATTTGCCATGAGGACATAGACTTAAAAAAGAAAATGGAAGAGTATTATAGTGGTATTACCAAGTCAGAGAAACAAAAATTTCAGGCCTACCAATGCAGCCAGAAGTTGAGGGGTCAAATTTGTTGTTGTTGTTGTTGTTGTTGGGGGTTGAGGGGGTTACCAGGAATTGAGCTCAGGGGCACTTGGCCACCGAGCCACATCCCCAACCTTATTTTGTATTTTATTTACAAACAGGATCTTATTGAGTTACTTAGCACCTCACTTTTGCACCTCAAAGTAGAGCTGGCTTTGAACTTGCAATTCTCCTGCCTCAGCCACCTGACTGGCTGGAATTACAGGCATTTACTGCTACACTGGGGAAGGGGTCAAATTTGGATACAATGAGAAACAGAAAACTGAACTTAACTTTCTCAGCACAATTTCTTCTGAGTCATTTGCCAGTGCCAAAGTAGAGTATATAAGTTTAAAATATCTTGTAATGAGCTAGAAATCTAAGCAGAGATTCCATTAGTCATGTTAGACTGATTAAAATGAACACTAAATTTCAAGGCAGAGGGGCCCTCGTAATCCAATAATCCTAAATTATCTTACTCTCTGAGTATACTGAGGTAATCTGTTCATGCTCAAAAAAGAAACTTAGATCATTTTTGAAGAAAAACAAAATCATCCAGTGTTTTTACAATTTATTTTCAAATAACATGTTCAACATTAAATATAAAATTACTAGATGTGACAGGGAACAGGCTCAAATAACCAAAGAAAAAGACAGTTAATAATAAGAAACCTAAATTAAATAGCAATTGGACCTTAAGATAAATATGTTCACCATGCTTAAAAAGTAGATTAAAAGGTAGAGAATTCTGGTAAGGGAAAACAATTTATGAAGATAATTTAATGAAAATTCAAAAACTGAAAATAAGACTGCTTTTACAAAACATAAGACAAAGCAGAAGACAACTGAAGAAACTGGTGTAAAGGTCAGTTTAAAATATACAACATGAGACACTGGCCTACTCAACACCCAGGCTCACAGTAGGCCCAGATCCATCCCTCTACCAGCAGACACCTGTGAAAGCCAAGGCTCAGCCCAAATCTGTGTACACCAACTTATGTATGACCGAGGTCCAGGGTAAGTCCAAGTTCGCCCCTCCCCACACACCTAGGAGCCTAAGCCAAACCCACTCCCATCTTTGGACACTGCAGTGATCACCATAGTCCTCCCCACACAGTAACCCTTGCCTTTTTGACAACAGATAGGGCCTAAAAGCAGCTGCATCTCAAACCAGGCATCCCAAAGTGCTGAGAGCCACAGCCAAGTCGGAATGGCCCCTGGCATTTTGCCAATAGTATTGGTTGAGAGGCGAGCCATTAAGATGATGCTGAATTGATTCAATTGTATATTAGACCTTTACTGTCCGCCTCGGCCAATACTTTGGAGTTCTTGCAGGGATTCCTGGAGAGTTCGCATTGGTTGGGGAAGTGCCGGAGAAGGGATATCCGGTTGGTGGTTCCTGGAGGAGCCGCATGGCATTCGGGAGAGTTCCCGGGGAGCGTGTGTGGAGTGTGCTGGTGGAGTTTAGAAATAAACTTTGTTCCTGCTTCAGTGGCTCGTGATTTGTGCCCAGCCAGACTACGGCACCAAAGAGAGTGTGAGGCCCACTCTATCAGCCCCATCTCTATAAGGCATTGCCTCCATCTTGGGGCATCTCAGCTATTGTCTCAAGTTACCACAGCTATTGGCGCCACCACCTATGGATGCAGTAGCATACATTGAGAGACACCAGCAGGGTCTGGAAGCCCAACATCAAGGTGAGGTAGAGTCAATCTGCACAGGTACTATAAGAATATAGGGTAGATACTGTAATATCTCAGATCTACACTGCAAGAAAGGAAGACACATAGACAACATGAAAAAAAAAAAAAAAACAAGGGAAAAAAGTGCCTCAAACAAATAAGGATATGACAATAACAGAGCCCATGGACAGAAAAGTTGATGAAATGTCAGAGAAGGAGTTCAGAAGGTTCATAATTAAAATGATCTATGAATTAAAGAATGACCTAAATGAGTGAATACAGGCAAAAATTGATCACTCCAACAAAGAGATAAGAGCGAAAATAGAGTAAGCAAAAATTACTTCAAGAAAGAGAGACTCTGAAACAAAAGCAGTCAGAAATCCTTGAAATGAAAGATACAATAAACCAAATAAAAAACTCAATAGAAAGCATAACCAACAGACTAGATCACTTGGAAGAAAGAATGTCAGATAATGAAGACAAAATATACTATCTGGAAAATAAAGTTGATCATACAGCGAAGATAGTAAGAAATCATGAACAGAATATTCAAGAATTGTGGGACAGCATCAAAAGACCAAATATAAGAGTTATTGGGATAGAGGAAAGCACAGAGTTTCAAACCAAAGGAATGCACAATCTCTTCAATGAGATAATATCAGAAAATTTCCCAAACATGAAGAATGAATTGGAAAATAAAATATAAGAGGCTTATAGGACACCAAATGTACAAAAGTACAACAGATCTACACCAATGCACATTATAATGAAAATGCCTAGCATACAGAATAAGAACAGAATCTTAAAAGCCACAAGAGAGAGGAATCAGATCACATATAGGGGGGAGACCAATTCGTATCTCAGCAGATATTTCAACCTATACCCTCAAAGCCAAGAGATCATGGAACAACATATACTAAGCTCTGAAAGAAAATGGATGCCAACCAAGAATCTTATATGCAGCAAAATTAAGCTTTAGATTTGATGATGAAATTAAAACCTTCCATGATAAACAAAAGTTAAAAGAATTTACATTTAGAAAGCCTGCACTATAGAACATCCTCAGCAAAATATTCCATGAAGAGGAAATGAAAAACCATGATGAAAATCAGCAGAGGGAGGTAATACACTAAAGGAAAAACTAATCAGAGGAGAAACCAACTCACATTAAATACCAAAAATAAACAAAAATGGCTGGGAGTACAAATCATATCTCTATAATAATCCTGAATGTTAATGGCCCAAACTCATCAATCAAAAGACATAGACTAGCATATTGAATTAAAAAAAAAGACCCAACAATATTCTGCCTCCAAGAAACTCTTCTTATAGGAAAAGACATACACAGACTCAATGTGAAGGGTTAGGAAAAATCATAGCACTAACATGGACTGTGGAAGCAAGAAGGTGCTTCCATCCTCATATCAAATAAAGTAGTCTTCAAGCCAAAGTCAATCAAAAGGGATAAAGAAGGACATTTCATCCTGCTCAAGGGAACCATACACCAACAAGACATAACAATTATAAATATATATGCCCCAAACAATGAAGCATCTACATTCATCAAACAAACTCTTCTCAAGTTTAAGAGTCAAATAGACCACAACACATTAATTTTGGGTGACTTTAACATACCTCTTTTATCATGAGATAGATCTTCCAAACAAAAGCTGAACAAAGAAACTATAGAACTTAATAATACAATCAATAATTTAGACTTAACTGACATATATAGGATATTTTATCCTTCAATGAAAGAATATACTTTCTTCTTAGTAGCACATGGATTCTTCTCTAAAATAGATCATACACTATTCCACTAAGCAACTCTTAGCAAATATAAAAAAGTAGAGATACTACCCTGCATTCTATCAGATCATAATTGAATGAAATTAGAAATCAATGATAAAATAAGAAATAAAATCCACTTCAACACTTGGAGACTGAATAATATGCTACTGAATGAACAATGGGTTACACGAGACATCAAGGAGGAGACTAAAAAATTTTTAGAGGTGAATTAGAACATAGGTACAACATATTGAAATCTCTGGGACACTATGAAAGCAGTTCTAAGAGGAAGGTTCATTGTATGGAATTCATTCCTTCAAAGAAGAAAAAGTCAACAAATAAATGACTTAACATTACATCTCAAAGCCCCAGAAAAAGAACAAGTCTACACCAAAGGCAGGAGAAGACAGGAAATAATTAAAATCAGAGCTGAAATCAATGAAATTGAAACAAAAGAAACAATTGAAAAAACTGACAGAACAAAAAGTTGATTCTTTGAAAAACTAAATATAATTGACAGACCCTTAGCCACACTAACAAAGAGAAGGAGAGAGAAAACTCAAGCTACTAGAATCTGTGATGAAAAAGGAAATATCACAATGGACATAAAAGAAATACAGAAGATAATTAGAAATTATTTTGAAAACTTGTACTCCAATAAAATAGAAAATATGGAAGGCATTGTCAGATTTCTAGAGTCATATAATTTCCCCAAATTGAGTTAGGATGATATATACAATTTAAACAGATCCATTTCAAGTAATGAGATAGAAGATGCCATCAGAAGTCTACCAACAAAGAAAAGCCCAGGATCAGATGAATACACAACCAAGTTCTACTAGACCTTTAAAGAAGAACTAATACCAATACTCTTCAATTTATTTCAGGAAATAGAAAAAGAGAAGGCACTTCCAAACTCATTGTTTGAAGCCAATATCACCTTGATTCCAAAACCAGGCAAAGACGCATCAAAAAAAGAAAACTTCAGACCAATATCTCTAATGAACATAGATGCAAAAATTCTCAATAAAACTCTGGCCAATCGAACACAAAAACATATCAAAAAGATTGTGCATCACGATCACGTGGGATTCATCCCAGGGATGCAAGATTGGTTCAACATACAGTAATCAATAAATGTAATTCATAACATCAATAGACTTACAGATAAAAATCATATGATCATTTCAATAGATGCAGAAAAAGCATTTGACAAAATACAGCACCACTTTATGTCCAAAACACTAGAATAATTAGAGATAATAGGAACATATCTCAACATCATAAAGGCTATCTATGCTAAGCCCCAGACTAAAATACTTAGTCTTGGCAAGGACATGAATGATAAGAATTGTCATATGCTGCCAGGGAGTGGAGGGGTTTAGCATGTCTATTGATATAATTTATTTGTAAATATATTTTATACTAGGAGGCTGAGACAAGAGAATTGCAAGTTCAAAACCAGCCTCAGCAACAGCGAGCTGCTAAGCAACTCAGTGAGACCTTGTCTTTAAAAAAATACAAAATAGGGCTGGGGACGTGGCTCAGTGGTCAAGTACCCCTGAGTTCAATCCCTGGTACCTCCCCCAAAATTATTTTATACTATCTGCTAAACCAGAAATATCATGCCCTATGATGTTACACTCCCCAAAGATATGTGGCTTCACAAGACTTATAGCCAGGAATTATTTTTAATAGCCACCAAATGGAAAGTATGTCAATGTTTATGAACAATTCAATGGATAACAACTTTGGTCTATTCACACCATAGACAATTATACAATGAGAATGAATAATCTAAAACTGTATGCAACAGTATGAAAGACTTTCATAAATCTAATTTTAGTTAAAGAAGCTAGATCCCAAATAGTAGGAACTATTCGATTTCATTTATATAAATTCCAAATGCTGAATAGTGGTTGCTGTAGGAAGGAGAAGTGATAGATTCAGAGAAGAGTGTGAAATAAGGTTTTAGGGTGCTGTCAATATCATTATCTGAAAGGTGGCTATGGGGTATGTTGACTTTAAAAAACTCATAGAATTATATGTGTATGACTTACATGCTTTTCTGTGTGTCTATTACACTTCATTAAAATACTTTCCCCTAAAATTGAGAGTACATTATGGTTTCTACCAAATATGAGTGAGACATACCCAGATCATGATCTCGAGGTTTTGAGATTATATATGATTTTTATCTTCTCTCCAAGCTTATTGTAACTTTTTTTCTAATTTTCTATGATAGAGCTTTAAGTTTAGATGAAGGAAAACTATTTCATAGTTGATTTATTTTGGAGTTATATGGTAAAGTGATCATTCTACAGCATGGCAGAAGGTCAATGGGTAGATACTTTCATTTCGTTCATAACTATCTTTTATTTCTTTCCATCTTGGTGTAAGCTCTTAGGTTTTCAGCTTGAAAGGTTGTGCTCAGGTTGTGTTTTCAACTGCTACAGGTGAATGATGAACTAGAGTTGTCGTGTTTCATCAAAACAAAACCAACCCCAGGTTCCTCTCAAGGAGTGCCACAGAGTGCCACGTTTTCAATTGTCTTTGTACATTAGGGCAAATCTGAAAGAAAAGAGCCCATCCATTCAGGAACCCAAGTCTACTGTCTTAGCCACATTGAGGATTGGGCACTGTTGTGGTTAACTTTTTACCTTCCTACACTTTCACCATGCTGACAATACGAAGAAGCAGCCTTTATTCCTCAAGGCCTACTCTGTTGAGGCAATTTGAATATTGAACAAAGGCTCTATCCAGAACCCAAAACCAGTATCCAGATCTATGCTGCTTCTACTTGAGGTTCATTATCAATGCTTCCACGACCTTTAAAAGGGTCTCTCTGATTCACAATGCACACTGCTAAGACCTCATAAACACCCACAGGAGATGACTCTACCCTCATCCAAGCAGTGATATAAAGAGAAGACACAGGCTTTGGAATGGATTGGATCTGAGGTTGACTATGAGATCCCAGGCTTCCTCCAAGCCCCTCTTGACCTTCCCGCTCTTCAACAACTTGATTTAGTCTATCAAACATTAATGGAAGATCTTAAGCATACTATAAATTGGACTTCATACTGGAAATAAAATGGATTAGTGGTTGTTGTAGGAGAGAGAAGTGATAAATTCAGAGGGGAGTGTGAAAGAAGGTATAAAGAAAGTATAAAAAAGTTATCTCCAAGGAGCTAGTATTCTGTAAAATGGAGAGAGATGACACACTTTCCTCACTGTTTTGTCTGTTAGGGAATTAATGCAATACCATTGGAAAGAATATGATACAACTCATCAATATGCTCAGTGTTCTACATCGGTGCCCTTCTCCTGCAGTTCCTCTACAGCAGATCTGTCTTAGGCTGTGTACTTTGAGCCTGTTATTTCACCTCACTACATCCCCTGTTGCAAAATGGGGAAACCAACACTTTTGCTACATCCTTCAAGGTATGTAATTTATGCTTCTATTGAACAACAACAACAACAACAACAACAACAAAAACTCCAAAGTTTGGATTTACTCTCTTCATTATAATTGTCTATGTCTTTGTAATGAACTACTTCAAAACTCAGTAATGAAAATGGTTACGTTTATTTTTTTTCATAATCTGTAACTTGGATGGAGCTTGGTGAGCATAACTTGACACTCTGGTCAACATCATGGCTCCAAGACTGAGATGGGCCTCAGACTAAGGCTCACACACATGCTTCTAGTGTTTTGTGCTAGATGGGATCTCAACTGGTCGTGACAACAACAGCTACACATGGCCTTTCAAATGCATCTGCTTGTTTTCCTTACAGCATGGAGCCTAGATTTCATGGACAAGTATCTCAAGAAGAACATTAGAAGCTGTGTTGTATTTTCTGACTTAGAAGTCAGATAATGGCATCTCTGCCATGGTCACAGGTTGTCCCAAACTCAACAGAAAGGAACATAACTTGATCTCCCAATGGGAGAGTAACAATGCCGTAAAGTAAGAAGAACATGGGGAAGGAAATATCTTGGTGTTGTTAACTTTAGGACAACCGGCCACAGGTGTTAAACAAAAGTTTAATTTTTGTCCTTACTACTAGTTTACTTGAGGTCAGCATGTGAGCAGTCATGATCATCTTAGTCATTGTGGGGTGTCTGATGGAGGCTCCATTTAGCATATATTATCATATCTGGAAAGGCAGGAAACCAGGATGTATTACATCTCAGAAAGCTTCTGCCCCAAAGTGACATTTGTCTCTTATCTCACATTACATTCTCAAAAGTGTCACAAGCTTGAACCTAAACTTCAATGAGGATAAGAAAAGGCAGTTCTGCCATATCCCTAGGAAGAAAGAAGAACTGAATCGGTTAGGAACAGTCTTCAAGACTAGCATACTCACACACAGGATTATTATTAAGACTTGGGGCATAAAGAACATGAACTGCTTTGTACAATCAGAAATGACTGAACATGTTCAATAAAACTCCACCATTATAATTACATTGTTTGCAAAATAGTCAGGCATTTTTCTAGTCATACCAGACATTCTAGCCCTACAGTTGAGTTCTTAAAGATTGTGCAATTTTTCTTCGAAGACTGGAGTCAGGAGATTAGGATAAAGAGTTGTTAGGTTTCTCAAGCATAGGCACCATTTACAAAGCTTTGTCATCTCAGTGAGTCTCAGAAAATGATTACACTATGAGATAGGATTCTTGGTATGGGGACCTCGGGAAAAACAAGAGTTTTTATAAGGACCCAGAATTTAAATCTTGATTTTCCATTACTGCCACTGAATTAGTGGTATCACAGGAAGATATTTGGGTATCATGCATTAGCTATTTAAACAAAACAACTTGACAGCCTTAACAGGAAGCAGACCTACCCTTGGGTGGGGGGGGGGTGGAACTGCAAGAAACTTCAAAAGATCTCCACATGCAGAGAATGATGAGCTTGTGAATACATCTCTCCAGCAATGTCATTTTGTCTTTCCACTTAGAAAGCAGTGTTTCTGCACTAGTGACCTCTCTCCTCCATCTGTTCTTTGCTCAACTTTGGTGTCTTGATGAAATCCTGAAAAGCCTTGGAGTAGGCAAAACAGCCCTCAGACCTCACTTCCACTATTTTCTACCTTTGTGACCTTTGAGCATGTAACCCCAGGTCTCTGACTGAGTTTCTCATGGACACGAAACTATCGACAAGACTGTACAGACCATCTGTATAAATCTTTGGGCTTGATTCCTCAAAAGAACTTGAACAATCAAGCCTCGTCTACTTGCTCTTCTCCGTTCTTTTGTTTTGCTATGTTCATTGCTAAGGTCCTCTAAATTTTTTGAGTCCTAAGGACAGGGTGGATGACATCCAGGTTTGTTCATCTCATTTTTTCATGTAAAAGAGTCAACTCTCAAGCTAGCTATTATGTTAATAATTATTCCTAATTTTAAACCAACTATATTTACAGAAGGCAAATTATTGTTTCTATCAAATTTACGAGGTACTCTAAAATGTACATCAAATGAAAATTATTATTCTTTGAAAGAATCACAGAATTCATCAATAAACTTCTTTCAGATGTGGAGACAAACTTGTTATTTAGTAAAATTTTCAATCTTGGGCTGGAGATATAGCTCAGTTGGTAGAGTGCTTGCCTTGCATGCAGGAAGGCCCTGGGTTCAATCCCCAGCACCGAAAAAAAAAAAATCAATCTTTACCATGGTTATTCTTTTTTCGGGGGGATTAATCTCAGGAGCATGAAGCCGCTGGGATTACACACATGCCCCACTGGGTCTAGCCTCCACCAGGATTACTCTTTAATGTACTTTTTCCTTCCTTAATTGGTTTAAAAATTCCCTCCCAATTTTCTCTAATTTTATAAAAATAGAATGTATTCACAGTATTCCCTTTTTAAGCCAAAAGGTCTATAATGAAAAATTTTATGGGACTTTTTCATCTCTAACATCAATTATTTAGTTTTTCTCTGGTGAATGGTGAGATTTTTCTATGAATTCTCCTTTTTGTTTTTTCCCCCCCAAAATAGAGCTTCATTTACATATTATTTTAAACATTTTCTAAAATCAGTGTTTTCTATTTTCATTGTTATTATTCTTTAGTTTGCGTTAGGATTACTTTATTTTTTTAAATTCTTTCTTATTTAACCAAAATACATTTAGTGGTTTATATTTCTTTTTAAGACTATCTTTGGGGGCTGGGGATATGGCTCAAGTAGTGGCGCGATCACCTGGCATGCGTGAGGCACTGAATTCCATCGTGAGTACCACATAAAAATAAAATAAAGATATATATATATATATATTATATATGATATTGGGCTGCCAAAATATTTTTTAAAAATTAAAAAAAAGACTAGCTTTGGTTGCACTTGTTAGGTTTTTTATCTGGATTGTCTTAAATTCTTTAAAAATAGTTTATAGCTTGTCAAATTGATCTTTGTCTCAATAATTCACAGCAATGATAGCTAAATTTCGATCTTGAAGAATATTTTAAATGCATACCTATGAAAACATTTCTAATTATTTGGAATTATGGACAGAATATGTGGCTTTTGCAACATACCACTATTGGAATATTTATTTTTTTATGTGTCTATTTTTAGAAATTTTTAAAATTGTAGTTAAACACAGTATCTTTATTTTATTTATTTATTTTTATGTGGTGTTAAGGATCGATCCCAGTGCTTCATGTATTCGAGGCAAATGTTATTCCACTGAGCCACAACCCCAGCCCCTATGTGTGTATTTTTATTTCCCAGTTAATAATCATATTTTCTTATTGTTCCATCAGGCAGTCAAAGTAAGTGTATTTTCTCTTGGTAGGCAAAATCTTGATGTATTTACAAAATGTATAACTGATTTTAAATGTACATAAGTGTCATTAAACTTAATACTATGCTATTTAAATCATCAATATACTTTTCCTCGAAGACAGATTGATGCCTGGAAAATATGGATGGAAATATCCTAAAGCAACCAAATCATCCCATTGATCATCTTTGTTTCATAAGACTTTTAAAAGAAAACTTGGATTGTTTATTTTAGAAGTTATTATTGCTTGCTCTACTTTTATTTTCTTTACCTTTTTCCTGCTATATCTTCTCCTTATTCTTACTTTGATACATTTTGTCTCTTGATGCAGCAGCATCTCGTTCACTGCTGTGAGTTTTTTTTTTTTTTTTTTTTCCATATTTGAGGAATCTTTTGACTTTAATTGAGGCCACTTAGCCGATGTGGATGTGTGCATAATGTTGTCACTGAAATATTTACTGTCTTTTCAATCATCTGCATTTGCACTTGTGGGTTTTAATGCTTCTTTGAGATTTATTTTATGCTATCTATAGTTTGGACTATGTATTATTTGTTTTATGTTTTCTATTAATTGTCTCAACAAACACTAATCGCCTCCTATGTGGCAGACATTATACTAGGCTTCTGGCACAAAAATAAAGAGGAAAAAAAAATATCTCCAAACCCTGCTGGGGTGAGGGAACAGTTTAGTGGGGAAAATAGATATTAATCAAGTAATTGCATTAATTAAACCATAATTATAAACAGATAAATGCTTCAGAAGAAAGGAAAGCAATTCTATGAAAGCCTATGACAAAGGCAGCCGACACAGACACAGAATCTTGAAAAATACCCTGAGAAATTAAATATGACCTGAAATATGAAGAGTAAGTAGGTGTTAACTCATTAACTCAAGGATGACCATCTAGGTAGAGCATTCCTACAAGAGGGAATAGTAGATGAAAAGGGTTCATGGTAGAAGGAAGTCTTCGAGAATCATAAACACAAAACCAACATCAACATTTAAAAAAAAAAAAAAAAACCACACACACTGTAGCTGGAGCACAGAAAGCTAACGAGATCTTTGTGTGAGACGAGGTTTATAAGGGTCAAATCAGCGCACATCAACTCCTGTCTCTTTAAATCTCAAAGTTAGAAATGAAACTAGACACTCTGATATGTCTCTACAACCCAGCAGTTCAGAGGAGGAATCTAGTTAGAGTTTTCTTCCCACTTCCCACTTCTCAGTCTTAAAATATAATTTGGGATTTGGCACACCAGACTGTGTTTATTAAATTATTCTTTTGTGTATCATATATCTTCCATGTCCAGAATTTTAATTGACATTTGCATTTAGTTTCGAAACAATATTTTTTGACACTCAATTTAGATCAGACTCCATGACTCTATGTATTCTGTGCCGACCTACCTTTGTACTCATCGTTAGCCCCCAGCTGCCACAAATTCCCCAGACTTTTAACTTTGATTACTCTTCTGATCATTTAGAATAGGTATGTGTCTCCAACTAACTCCTTCAAGGAGCATGTGTGATGGTATGATCCGAACCCACTCACAGCATGGAATGGCCAAATGCTGTTGGCTTCACATATGAGGGAGGCACCATGTGGTTGGTTATACAATTTGGCTCGTAACCAGGCTTCTTCAAAACTCTGCAAAATGGTTTCCTTGTCTTTTGACATTTAGCATTATAGAGAAGTCTCAGGTTGGTCTGATTGTTGTTCCTCTGTAAATAACTTCTTTCATTCAGTTCTGTTTTATTTACAGCCTGAATGCTTGTATCATTTTTCTTTCTCTATTAAATATTTAAGTATTTGTAGTGAAGTTTTTGGGTATGGCTATCTCTTCATTGATGTTGCCTAATGTGATAAAGTGAAGTCTAAAATCTGCATATGCAAAAGGTAGTCCTCTTTCTAATACCATGCAACTTTGAGGTCAAGAGCATTCAGTAAGAGCCAGAAGGTCTGGGTTCAATTCCAGCTTTTTCCTTCACTAGGTCTGTAAACTTGAACGAAATCTGAACAATAAAAAATAAAAAAAAAACAAGATGAACAACATCTCTATTTTTTTAGTTTTCCTATTTGTGAAATGGAGCTAACATAGTAGCTGCTTCATAGACACTCGAGAGTCTTAAAAAATTAACAGAGATAAGGTGCCAAGGAAGGAAGCCTAGTCCATCCTGAGTGCTCTATCACCACTTCCTAGACCACTGTCTTTTTCCCTCCCTCTTTTTTCAGCCTTTATAAAGTTTGCATTAATGATTTGCTTTTGCATATACTGTAATTGTTCTCATTTCATGTAGCTTGAGATTGATCTCCATTCTTTGTGTCTCATGTCTATGCTATTCTCTTCATAATTTCACCTCTTCAATCTTTTACACCAAGGATAGAAATACTTTCCCAGTTTCAACTCCATTTCATGATTTCCTTTACTGCAGCATCAGCTCTTCTTACTGCCTCAAAAACTATTTAGATTTTGCTATTCACATTTTCACTCTTTGTAATGCTGCCGTGAATGCCTTTTCTTCTAAGGTTATCTGTTACATCTCATTTTGTTAACTTTGTAAATTTCTCTCCCTTTAATGTCTTCCTCTCTCAGAATACAATACTTCCTGGAATGCTAACCGATCTCTACACTTTCTCCCTGTCTTCCTGGAATGCTAACCGATCTCTACACTTTTTCCCTGTTTTCTGTAGTTCATATGTTCAAGGTCCTATGGAATGAATTTTCACAATTTATTGTTTCCCTTCTCCTGCTGAACTTTTGATAAGTTTTTAATTGATGGCATTGTATCTTTCTACTTATTCAAAGAGAAGCAGAGATCCATACTCAATCAGTCTTTACCAAGGGTCAGGGTGTGTGCATTTCCTGTGGCTTCATTCACTTTCTATTTCTTTGCAAGTCAAACTTCCTCCTAACTGCAGCCAGAGGTTAAATTAGGGTTGCCAGATTTAGCAAATACAAATACAGGATGCCCAGTCAAACTTGAATTTTGTATAAACAATGGTTCTTTTAATATAAGTATGTTCCAAATATGGTATGAGAATTTAGGCTATTTTAAAATGTAATGGGGCTCCTTGCATTTTACCTGTCAAGCCTTGATTGGATTGACAAGCATCAAGCCCAGCCAGGACCCTCCATGCTGCATGCTGTTGCCTGGTGCAGATCTGTCGAGGGGAGTCCTTTTTCTTTTCTGCCCACTACTTCTCTGTAAGGTTGTGGTGCTCCAGATGCCCCGATTTTCCTCTTTGCTCCCCTCACTACATTGTTGGAAGAGACACTATTTCCTAGGGTATTAAGTGCCCTTGTCCTTCCTCCTACTACTTCCTTTTCACTACCGTGGGAAACTTCCTGTTCTCTGGAAAATCCAGTTTCCAAAAGGATGGAGTAAAATAAATAAATACTTACTGAATGCTTACTGTGTTTCAGGCATTGGGCCTGGTGCTTTGCATGAATTAGCACTTCTAATTTTGTTTTCCTCACTAATCTTTGAGGCAGGTACTATATGCATCTCATTTTGGAGATTATGAAAATAAGGCTTAGGAAAGTTAATGGCTTGACCAAACGATAAGACAGTAACATGGGGTTTCACTTGTCTCAGAATACAATTGTTTAACTTCTACATGATCCATCTCTGCATCTCTGGGCAGGGAGGCAGATTGTGCAATGAACAGGGTGACATTTTGCCTTCTTTTTGTCTTTCTGTGAGGTCACCCAGGAATGGTCTGCCAATTTCCCTCTCCTCATCCAGATCCAAGAGCTGTTGTATGAGTAAAATTTCTATGAGATTCCAGAAATATACTGCCCATAATTTTTACTTATTGGTTTATTTTTGGTGAGTCTTTGTCTACTCTATTTTTCATGAGGTTTATAGTAAAGCATTTGGGATATTGTAAGTTAAAACTGGTAACCAGTTTCCATTTTAATCTGGAGAACACAATTTGTTCTTTGACTTTCCCATTTCTTAGATGACAAATTCTACTTTTAAAACTTTTCCAAAAGCTATTTTCAAATCTAGGCCTTATGACTATATCCAGTGTACTTACACGGCTACTTTTCCCTATTCTTTACCAAATCCACTTTGGTATCAATGTTTTCCTTCTTGTCCCCACTTAAGGCTGAAATTTTTCTATTCTCTGTTGATTCCCTTAACCTTTTGGAAGATAATGTTGTCAAAGACACTTACAAATAAATATAATGCAGTGGATTTTTTTTTTTTTTTAATGAAGAGTCTTAGAGGACACGGGCAATGATCTATATTCTTGAGTTCTGGGTCAGCTTTGTGTACATTTCAAGGATCATCATGGATTTCCTCCCTCTGATCAGGTGGTCGGTGCTATAATACTTTGATAATATCACATTAATCTCACTGTCCTTTTACTTTTCATTTCACCCTACTTCACACTCAAAATTACCTTACAAGTCAGTTTTGTCCAAACGGACCCTACTACTTCATTTCCCCTCCCATGTTTTCTGTTTGTATTTTTCTTTTAAATGTACTGAACTTTCAATTATCATTCTTCACCCTTGAGCCCACCCTGCCATATTGCACTGATACCTATGATAGTTGATTTGATAATTTCACACTTACTTTCTTCCCTTCACTGTACCCTGTCCTGAGCCTGTTGTCGTGTACCCAATGGGGGGTGGCTGTGAGGTTTGTTCCTGAATATATTTTTATCTGAGAGTTCCTGTGATACTTCACACCATGTTACTTCTTTCTCTCAAATCTATTGTCCTCTGTGACATGTGCTTTTGCAGTTTTATCTGGGATTTCCTTTTCTCTCCCTAAAAATCAGCAGCTCAGGCCAGGGATTCCTTTGCCAAACACATTCTTTCCAATCTTTGTGAAGTTCCTCCGGGTCTGTAGCAATCCTCCTTCCACTGACTGGACTGGTGAGTGTTTTTAAAACTTGGAAAACAAACTGCTGTATGACTTCCTTGGCTCTCCCAGGTTGAGGTCATATGTAAAGATCTCATGTTACTTGTGACCTTGGTCTCACCCTGAAAACATCCACTCTATGCCTTTTAGTTAAGGAGCCCGTTATACACCATTTTGCTATGGGACAAAAAAGAAAACAGCTGCCTCGGAGAGCTGGAAAGAAAGAGAGAACAAATTAAGACAAAGTAAGTTCAGAAAAACTACCTTATAATGCCACGTCTACCTCTGTATTCATCAAAAGAGTCAATGTCTCTATTTTTGACCTTTTTCCATCTTACCCATATAATGCCATGGGGTTATTGTATAATCCTAATTAAATTCAGTCAAAATTTATCGTGTTCTCATGTTTCCACAAAAATTTTATGGTATTTTGAGGTAAATGCATCTCAAGTTCGTTACGTAGATATGCCACAATTGACTCAAATATTTTCCCTACATACCACATACATAGAGGAGGCTTAACATTTTTTATGTTTTATTCTCTTGATGAAAAGAACTGTTTTTTCCTGGGGATTGGCTCCTTGAGAAGTATTTTCAGACCTGAAATTATATGGCCATTGATCTTTTTAAAGGAGTATTTCCAAATTACCTTTCTGAAAGCGTTACATCAATTCATCCTGCCATCAACAATGTCAATAGTCGCCATCTCAAGGCTTGTCTCTGACACTTAATGTGGGTTTGTGTTTTGTTTGTTTTTCTTCTAATTTTTTTTATTAGTGAATTATAGTTTTACGTAATAGTGGGATTCATTTTGACATAGTCATAAATGCGCCATTTCGGTCTTCAATACTTCCTTTTTCCATCTCCTCCTGATCCTTCTCCTCTACTCTGCTGGTCTTCCTTGTACTTATGTATTTATTTTTATTGGTGCATTATAGTGGTATGTAAAATTGGAAGGTATCATGATGTTGTCATACATGCATATAGCATAATTTGGTTATTAGGTTTGTGAAAATATTGAATGCTGCATGAATTTGCATGTTATCCTCTCAGGGACCATGCTAATCTTCTCTGTAACATCCCAATTTTAGTATACTCTATATTGATGTTTTACTAATTTAATATGAGAAAGTGGTATGGCATCATTCAAATATAACTATTTAATCGGATTTCTCTCCTGACCAGAGAGCTGGGAAGGATTCTCTGACATCAACCTGTGCCAGGACAGAAGGTCAAATGCCTGTGTACATGGTAAGGCAGACACTTGCACACGGAGTCAGTAACGGGTGGAAATTGGTTCAAGCATTCTGAAGAGCGATTTATCAAGACACATAAAATACTGTAAAAATATCTTCTCATCTTTGTCTGGAAATTAATTTTCAGTGAATCTCATCTGAAATGTACAGCATTATTTACAGTATTAAAAATTTGAAAAACCCAGGTGTCCAACAGAAAGAGTATTATTGAGTGAGCCATGATACTGACATAGAAAGAAAACTAAGAAAGTTACTTGTCATGCTTGGAAAGAATATTTTAATGACATAGTAAATGGGGGAGGGAGAAAAATAAGATAACATTCTAGGTATAATATGATCTCCATATGTAGAACATGTTCAAAGGAAAGTTTAGAAAGCAATATGTCAAAATAGTAATAAAAAGTTGCCAGAGTGGTAAGCTTATGATTTATATTTATCTTGTCTTTTAACATTTTCTAAATTACTCAAAATGCCAATCAATTTTATCAACAATCAAGAAGTATAAAAAAAAGAGAGAGAGAGAGAGAGAGAGAAAAGACCCTTCAGTATCAAAATACCAATATACTCCTATGGAATTGGGAGCAAACAACATTAGAGTCAGTCTAAGCTTAGCACTTCCCGCCCTCCATCAACCTTGATTCCACTGTGTTAACTGTTGCTTCTCTAGCACCTCCACTTGGCATAAGCCTCTTTAGGAACGCAGATGCTGTCTTCCTCGTTTGTAGTTTCTATCTCCTACTCAATCCAGTGTCTAATAAAGTTGCTCACAAAGAAATTAATGTTTACTTTTCATTTATTTATTTATACATTCAATCAATCATTCAGAAACACTTATTTACTAACACATGGTGTCCCAGGCACTGTAATCCAGGGAAACAAATATAAACAAAGTAGGATTTCTCCCCTTCGAGAGTTTGAATAAAATCTAAAGGGAGTACTAATCAGTTTCAGGAAGGAGATGATAGCAAAGAGTCATTTCTTCATTCAGCCACAGCTGTAGTCACTAGAATGTCAGGTTCCATCTCCTACCCCTTGGTATTAGAAGACTACCACAAATACCCCTTGATAATCTTATTCATACCTGCATCACCCCTCCTGCTGCTGAGGCTGGGGCACTGCTGTTGGATACTCCAGTATCCCCTAACACTGCCTTCTCTATCATGTCCATAGCCTTGCACCCCACTTCTAGGCTTGGTCTCTGCAACAAGCCAAAACTGTGACGTTTCCACTAGATGCTATTTCTTTACTCTGCGTCTCTCCTTGTGTTTTCTTTTCTTTCTTTCTTTTTTTTTTCATTTTATCCCACAAACCCAGGAAAACCTAGAACCCTAGAAATTTGTGGAGTTGCTCACCGTCTGCCTGCAGGCTTTGAATCATCCTCTCTGTGTCCTCCACGGAAGTGGAGAATTTATTCACAAAGCTTTGTCCCACCAGGCAGTGAGATCTTCTTCCTATCTTCCATCTCTCCTCTATTGAAGCAATTTCTCTCTGCCTCTCTCTTCTACTCTCAAAAGACGCCCATTTGAGAGAATGCCTATTTCTATCTCTCTGTGGTCACATTTCAGGGAAACCCATCATATAGAGGCGGGAAACCTCCAACATAAGTGATGGAAATGAGGAGTCTCAAGAGTAAAGGAGGAGAATGGCAGGATGTCCCCCGGAGAGAAAAGTCTCCATAGTAATTTTTCTTTCAATTAGCTTATTCCCATCTGCCTGCTCCTTTTAATTTAACATAAAGCCCAACAAATGTGTTCCTCCATAAACACAGACTCTCAGTTACACCAACAGGAAAATTAAAATATATAACCTCATCTGTTTTGATTTGAGTTCTTTTCTTCCCCCTTTCCCCCCTCTCCAACTTCATAGATTCCTAAGATTCTGGGTGAGAAAGAGCTTCAAAGCCAATAAGGTGCCTCATTATATCATTGAAATTCTTCTGCAACATCTCACCAAATTGTCCTTCAACTTTTGTTTGTACACTTCCTGAAAGGGGGACCTCATCACTTTATTGGTCAATAGCTTAAAAGTTAGAATGTTTTTATTCCCAGTAGTAATAGTTGTTTCTCCTGATGCTTTCTTGGCCCCAATTCAAGCTTTCAACATGACACCATACAAATCTAATTCTTCATTCATATGGAATTCCTTCCAATGTTTCCATCCTTCCAATTTGTGCTTCATTCCTTGTCTTATTTTTTTAAACTCTCTTATTAGAACACTGTGGAAACAAAATAAAATAAAAATACACATAATCTAATTTTC
Source organism: Callospermophilus lateralis (assembly GCF_048772815.1). Classification (NCBI taxonomy): domain Eukaryota; kingdom Metazoa; phylum Chordata; class Mammalia; order Rodentia; family Sciuridae; genus Callospermophilus; species Callospermophilus lateralis. The sequence goes on from NC_135306.1 coordinate 26,091,500, forward strand.
TTAGCATTCTTAGGAGATAGCAGAAATAAGTTTTTTGTAGATAAATTCATTCATTTTGTATAATAAACATTTACCAACTATTCTCATTGTTCTGGGCCTCTTGCAAAAATCTAGGGATGCCAGTGAATGAGGTTGACTCTTTGTACTCAGAAGGCTCGCAATCTTATGGTTAAGAGTATGTATCCCAGGGCTGGGTTTGTAGCTCAGTGGTAGAGTGCTTGCCTCACGCAGGTGAGGCACTGGATTCAATCTTTAGCACCGCATAAAAAACAAATAAACAAAATAAAGTTACTGTGTCTATCATATATATATATATATATATATATATATATATATATATATATATATATATACACAAAAAAAAAAAACCAGTATGTATTCCAGCATTAGAGCCTTTGGTTTTAATTCTTGGTAGTCACCTGGTCTTCAATTTATCAAGTGAAATTTAAATAATAATAGTATCAGTTGGCCAGATTGTGAGAATTAAATTAGACAAGCCATGTAGAGTTCATTAAAAGGTTGATAAATGCTGGCCATCATATTTTGGGAGGGGTCCTGTGAGAAACAGAAAGGTCAGTTTCAAGGCAGTGGGTAGATTGGGCAAAAAAGAGAATGTGCTCTGGCAGCACAAAGGGGCCATCTAACCAAGACCTGGTGAAGGACAGGAAGACCAAGTGGCATTTAGCTAAATCTAAAAAGATGGAGGAATTTGGTGAGTGAAGATATTACAGGAAGACTATGCAAATGTGTGGATCTGCAGGAGCCCATAGAGATTCAGAGAACTACAAAATACCTAGACAGTTGGAGCACATGTGACTGTGGCAACAGCGGAGATGGAGTTGTTTCCAGAGGTCATAAAACTGAAAATCTTGTAAGCCAGGCTAGGAGATGAACTCTGCCCTATGGTCATGAGAAGCCAAGGACAGATTTCATGTGAAATAATCACGTCTGCCATTTCAGATCACTCTGGAAGATGGTGAACTGGAGAGAGGCAGCCCTGGAGGAACAAGGGATCTCTCAGCAGGCAGGTTAGGCTCACTCTTAGGTTGCCAATAATGCAGGGGTGAATGAGCAAGTGTCAACCGCATGATTTATCCAGAATTTCACAAGCAGTGAAATGGAGAAGAAAGTCCTTTCATTTCATTATTAGTATATTCATAAGCTTTGTGTTTTATAGTTTGGTATTATTTTGGTTTTGATTTATAGATAGCAACAAGAAGGCTGCAGCACACAGAGCACTTAAAGGGCTTAATCCAGCTGCGAGTTGAAGGGAAAAAAAAAATTGTTAGAACAAATGAGAAATAAAAAGGACCAGAATTAAGGCAACAGCACTGAAGATAAAGAGAAGAGGCAAGATTCAAGGAGATTACATTCACAGTTGAATTCTTTTTTTTTTTTTTTTTTTAAAGGGCAGCAAAGAGATTGTTTTTGTTTTTTTTCAGCCCAAAGTGTCTCCCTGACAGTGACAGTGCATGACAGCCTAATTGCCCTGAATAAATTAACTTCCAATGTCACAAATGTTTTCTACACGCGACTTTATAAATTTCCAAAAATTAGTTGACCAAGATATTCTCTAAATCCTAATTTATTCATTTTTATTCATTTGCTTAACAAATATTACTAAACTTTACCGTGAGCTGCAAAATGTGTTAGGTCTTGGATATCCAGGGAATAAGAGAAATATTCCCTGGTCTTAAGAAGCGTACAGCTCAGCAAAGTGAATAGATGTCGGAAAATAAAAACAAAAACAAAACTCATCATTTTAAGCATATTTTGGCTTGGCGGGGCGGGGGGCAGTTCTGGGGATTGAACTCAGGGACACTCAACCACTGAGCCACATCCCCATCCCTATTTTGTATTTTATTTAGACACAGGGTCTCACGAAGTTCTTAGTGCCTTGCTTTTGCTGAGGCTGGCTTTGAATTTGCAACCCTCTTGCCTCAGCCTCCCAAGTCTCTGGAATTACAGGCATGTGCCACCATTTGTAGCTTTAATAGAAACTACCTTTTTGACATTTACTTCTTCAAAAAATTTTACATGTTGTATGAACATTGTATTGGTTGATAACCACCTTTTTTACAAGTCCAGTGGACAGTCTTCTGTTAGTAACTTGAAATCTCAGCAGCATTCAATACTTTTTTCTTCTGGAATTTTCTTTTCCTTAGCTTCTATGATAGCACCATCTCCTTTTCACTCTTTTGCTTCTGCTTCTTAGTTTCCTTCATGTTGGGGTCCTTTGAATCTTTCTCTTATGCTCTATTTTCCTAAGTGAGCTCATTCATTCATAGGCTTTGCATGTCCTCTGACTTTGAATCATCCAGACTCAAATTTTCAGCCCCAATTTCTCGTAAGCTGCAGATTCACATGACTCAATCAATTACTTAATACATCTGCTGTGATGCCTCATGAGCATCTTAGCTATGACATGTCCAAGACCCAATTATTGGGGTCCCAATTCTTCCTTTCCCAAAATGTGCCTCTTTTCCAGTGTTCTCTGTCTCGTTACATGGAATAATCTGCCCACTTCACTTGCTCAAGACAAACCTCAGTGTTATCCCTGACATTTACTTCTCCTCCACAAGATCTGATTCCTCTCTTTACCTCTTCACTTCTCCTCATTTCTCCCGGCCCCACCTCAGTCTAAGGCACTATCACCTCTTACCTCAGCTGCTGAGATATCTTCCATCTTCCAAACCTCGGTCTTCAGAGTTGCTCCTGTTTCCTCTCCAATGATTTTCAACACGATGACCATATTTTTAATGTACTACCCCCCCAATCATACGATTCCTTGTTTGGGATATAATGTAAATTTAGCCTGATTTTCAAGACCTAGTATAAACAGATACGAGCCAGCTCTGGTGACTTTATGAGACACACACATTGTTCATGTAGAATATTTCAGTTCCTTAAATATGCTATGACCCGCCACTCCGTGGGGACCTTGTCCTTGGTCTTTCTACTTCACGTGCAAATCCCTAATGTTTGCCATTTCATGTCCATTCCATCCTTCTCCAAGAGAGCGTCTATTTTCTTGTTTATTTATTGCCTCTCCCTTTGTACTAAAATGTAAGATCCATGCAGCAGGGACTTCACTGTTTGCTCATTGTTATGTACTCAGCATTTAGAAGAGTCTCTGGCACATAGTATTAAGTCAAGGATATGTGTTTAATGATTAATTAGCTAATCCTCAGACTGCTGGTTTGATTAGTTCTTTTTTTTTTTTTAATTGTACCATTGACTCTTGTACCACCCCCTTCTCTAGCATCCATCAGAGTTGTCATTCCACATTTACTCATGATGATCATAGTCCTTGTGACTAAGCAGGAGTTTGAGGGTTGAATAAGATGTCCAGTCACCTGGCCGTTTCTACCTCTCAGTTATTTACTAAAAATAGAAAACAGGGGTCAGGGTCAGAAGGATCCTCTTTCAGGTTCTGTTGAACTGTGTAATTCTAGGTCTAGATCATTGAGGAGTCAAAAAGCAATAGGTAGTTAATTGCTGAGGAGTGTCAAAGGACAAAGGAATGAGCTGCGTTCTAGGAATAAGGGTCTTGGATTATGAGTGAAGTTAGCTATATGACATTTGCCTTTCTGTGTTATAGTGGAAAATAACACCTTGCCGTGATGGGAAGTAGAATCTCAGACTTTATCACTTTTTAGATAGGTTTCCATCTACTGTCCATCTAAAATTTAAGCAATTGCGATTTGCTATTTGCCACTGAACCAGACATTGGGCTAAAAATGAGAGATTGAAAAAAATCCATAAAACCAAGTACCGATCCTGAGGTGTTTACATTTCAGTGTAGGAATCATATAAGTAGATGTGTAACTCAATAGTCGGTATTTTAAGGACAAGATAGAAATGTGGGAGCTACTCTGCACAGAGACACATAACTGTGCCATTTCTCTGTTGCCCTTAGCCATCATTTCATTGTGTGCTTCTGTCCATATATACAGAGTCACAAAATTTGGGATCTGAGTAGGGCTTTTAGAGATCATCTGTCCAACAGATTTGAATCTGGAACCCCGCTGCCAAGCCCTAGCCAACTGGTTCCTATACACAGGTACACAAACTCACCGTCGCTGTTCTGCACGGCAGACAGCTCTCTGGGCATGCAGACATCGGCAATTGCCCGTGGTTTTATTTCCCCAGGTACCTAGTGTAACACAGCCACTGCCTGACAGATCTAATCACAGGCAGGGTCTCTTTCGCAGTCACCCCAGAGTAAAAGCTCAGCGTGTTCCCAAGGAAATGACTGAAACATACAAATCAATTGCCCTTTTCTTCTCTTTTTTTTTTGACCCCATTTTGAATGCAAGTATGAGGTTTGATAACAGTACCAGAAGAGGAGGTGGATTTCATACGTCCAGGGACTCATCAAAAGGAAAAAGACTGCACAAAGATAGAAGTGTTCAGCCTTGTGCCAGCCTCAAAGATTACCACAGTCGCTCCTGAGAATAGCCAGGAACCCAATCAAATTCTCAAATGTCAGTGTCAGAGTGGCAAAAAAAAAAAAAAATAATAAAAAAAAATAAAAACCCTCCTCCTGCACCCACCCCGCACTGCCTTCTGGACATTTCTTCACCACACTCATGCTTGCTGTTCCTTGCCCATGCCCCTAATTACCAACCTCTGGGCCTCTCTCTATATACTGATCCCCCACCTGAGACATCATATAGCAATACCATGTAACTTCAGAGGCTCTTCCTGGCCAGCTCAAATGCCTTCTCATGTATGAAAATTCACCTGGATGATCTCTTCTAAAATTTCCACACCACTCCCGACGTAATTCAATAGGATCCTCATCTACGTTTGCCTTGCGCGAGGGTCATCTATGTTCATGTCTCGTGTTATCTGCTGGGCTGGGAGCTCCCTGAGGGCAGGGTCAGCCTCTGTATCTCTGGTCTAGCATGGTCGAGGGCGGCTTGGCATACAGACAGCACTGGATTAACATTTGTTAATTAAGTAAGTGAAGTGGAACTGGAACTCACAGATATAAGTGACCTAATTTTTTGGCCTTTGGGGATGAAATTTAATCATGAAAAGAACTTGAGGAAGACCTACTTGTTTCAGAAAGAGGTTGGTTCGAAAGGGGCCATATTGGAGGCTTCCTGTTTTCTTGCCAGGAAGCAAATTGTTATTCCAAGTAGGTTGGTCCCCAAGGCCTGTCTTCCCTGCATGCGGGGTCAAGCAGTGTTGTGCAGAGGCTGGGACAAGCTCATGCTACAGAGGCAGATGTATCTGTTTGAAATTCTGAGTCCTGTGTTAACAGCTATGTGGCCTTGGGAAATTCACCTCTCTATTAAGCAGGAGCAGCAGCCTCTACCACTGGGGAATACCACAAAGGATAGATATGTAGACTGCCTTCAACAGCCTCTTGCATCTTGTTTAGAATATAATCTGTATTTCATATGTAGAAATTTTACTAAATAATGTCATGTCTTGCATTTTCTGAATTCCTGATTACCTACAAATATGCTTCAGTTTCCATGTTCATATGTGGTCTTGGTGTGAGCTATTTTCACATCTGAACACACAAATTAAATGTGTATATGCGTGTATATCTTGTGGCCCTTAGCTGGACCGGGGTAGGAATTCTTTCCCAATTCAGGTCCTTTCAAATAGAAAATCGGAGCTGGAGTGCTGGAACACTGAGTCCGTGGATTGTAAGTAGCATAGATGTCAAGTTATAAGGAGCCAGGTCGTACAGAAGGAGGCTCTATGGTTGATCAAAGCCACCACATATGACCTGACCATGGTCAAGCTATTTCATCTCTTTAACATGCTCTCTACTCACAGTCAGGACCTTCGCTCCAGCTCTCATAACTTCTCACCTGGACAACTGACTCAATCAGTCGAATCTCTTTCTTCATTTTTATCTCATCCCTGTCCATCAGCTTCTTGGCAGCAAGAATGGATGATCCTTCCAGAATCAAATCTTGTAAGATCCCTCCCTGGTCTATACTCCTTCAATGATTCCCACTTACCTACAGAATTCATTTCAAGCTCTTCCAGAGAAGTATAAGGATAGAAACAGGTAGATACAAACAGCTATGAGGTGTGGCAGCAGAGATAGAAGGGACCCGTCTCAGTCTCATCTCTGGCGGTGTAGACTGTTCTCCTTGTCAAAATCGTGGTCCATTTGTTAGCCTCTCAGTATCTCAGGGATGCCACATTCAATTTTCTTTTGCTTTTCCCTTTCTTCCTCTCTCCCTCTCTCTCTCTGTCTCTGGTGGGGGACATGTCTGGGAACGTAAGGTCCATCCCATTCCAACAATAAATATATGATTAGCACACTTACTGGCATAACATCATAGTCTTGTTTTATAAAATTGCCTTGTCATATTTATAAATAAGATCAACTTTTATTCTCAATTAATAAGATCCACTTTCATTACTGATTTGGATGATAAAGTATATGGTCACATTTTGATGACATGTGAGTACACAAAGAGTTTCAAAAAACTCAGAATTGCCACAGATAACCCTCACCATTCTATTTTTAAACATTTATTTTGTTGTAGCAAAGAATTTAGTTTTTTCTTTCAAGCCTACTCTTTAAGAAAATGAAATTCTTTACTTTATCCAGGCTCCTACTCTGTTATTGCCCCCACCACACATGACCAAAGAAGTTGTATAGACCTTTTTTTAGAAAAAATCATGATTCGGTTATTTCTCTGGTTCAACCAACCTGGACAACTGAATAGTAGAGTAAGTTTTCAAGGTCACATCTCGTTTCATTTCAGTTTTATCTTAAAAGATGATATTCACACCACTATTTATAAAATATGATTTATCAATTTTCTACCTCATTGAACATACTGAAATTCAAGAGGTTTTGGGGGTGATGCAATCTCAGGAGAATTATATTAGAGTGACTGACATATTCAAGAGTATACTGTGGTCTTGGTATGAGCTATTTTCACATTTGAGCACACAAATTAAATGTGTATATGTGTGTGCATATTATTTTACACATAATAAAAACTTGTTTTTAAATTTACACATCATTTTAAGTGTTTATTCATTTCACTACTTTGTAAATAAAAGTTTTAACCAAAATTCTTTCAATTTAAAGATTGAGAGCTGGGTATGGTGGCACATACCTGTAACCCAGCCACTTAGGAGGCTGAGGCAGGAGGATGGCAAGTTTAAAGCCAGCCTCAGCAAAAGTGAGGCACTAAATCAACTCAGTGAAACCCTGTCTCTAAATAAAATACAAAATGGGGTTGGAGATGTGGCTCAGTAGTTGAGTGCCCCTGAGTTAAAGTTAAATCCCCAGTACAATATATATATATAAAATATTGAATTTGCTTCAATTTTTTAATCTTGTTTTTTTTAACTGTTTTTGTTTGTTTGTTTCTTTTGTTTTGTACAAGGATGGAATCCAGGGGTGCTGGAACTGTATTTCTGAGCACATTTAATAATGCGTGGTTTTCCAGCATGGCTGCCTCTTTTTTACCTCAACTACATTTGGTCATATCTCAAGTTCTTTCCTATTACTCGTATTTCATCTTTCAAGATGATATTGATATTTAACTCACAAGAAGTATTCAGAAGTATGATATCTATCATCTATCTGTCTGTCTATCTGTCTCTATCTATCTTGTTCTTATTGGTCCCATCCAAATGGCTGCTTCTGAGTTTGAAAAGTTCAGGCAATTGTCAAACAAAATTTGCAGGTATAAAAAATTAATGCCAACGTATGTATTTGTGCAGTGATGGTTCAAATTCTTCGTACATAAGAAATCTGTACACTTAGGCACCTTGGAAGCAAAAGAGTATACAAGAAATCTCACATTTTAAGAAACATTTAAGGCCAGACCTTTTCAGCTAGCTTCTGGAATTAAAAATTGGTCCACTAGTTGTGGTTGGTTAGTATTACATTTTCCCCTCTGAAGTATATAATGAGGAATCTTGGGGCAAGGTCATGGCTTTCATGGTGTTTAGTGATTTGGGGTTATTTCTGAGTTTTGCACATTTTGTAAAGGTTCACCTCTTTTAAGATTATGCCTAAGATTTTCTGTTTTTAGCCACTGATATGAGTTTTGAAATTTAAGATCATTATATACTAAATAAAAAATAAGTCCCAGGATAACAAACACAAGCACACACCCAAGAATCATCTACATTTTTGTATTGTTAGGGAATTCGCCGATAGGAAATAAAACTAAGCATGTAATGTTTTGTAAATCCTATGCTAATAAACAAAGCATGTGACCAAGTGCAATTTGTAAGATAAAGTAGTTGCTTGATTTTACTTTTGTGTGGTGTGTCATCAAAATATTTGGAATAAAAGTTTTTACTTTTGTAAAATTTATATTTGCAAAATGATAGATATCAACTAAGCAGCTCCCCTGATCCTTCATCATTCACTGTTAGCAATATCTGCTACCCAGCCTGAAAAATAAAGACTTAGCATGGCTTACAAAGACCTGGCTCTGCTTTTCACCTCCCCTTTCATTGCTCATCCTGTATTTCTCACCTTGATTTCTGGCTCCAGTTGTCTGAGGTTTTTGTCATTGTAGTGGAGTCCAAGGCACGAGGGTCCAAGAGCCTGATCGGTCAAGCCAGACTGCCTGGGTGAGAATCTGAGGCCTGCTGCATTCTTCGTCTTGGACAAGTTACTTAACCTCTCTGAGCCTGGGGGTCTTTAGCTATGAGATGAGGATAATAAATATATACCTCATGGGGCTACTGTGAGGATTAAATGACAGCACATACAGGATGCTGAGAACACGATTATATAAGAGTTATTTACTAATTCCTCTAATGATCTCAATGATCCGCTATTCTTGGTTGTGCTCTCTTCAAGGAGACGCCAGCTCCCAGGTCAACTGGGACTCCCAGGTTGTCCCCTAAGTATAGCCCATCCCTGCCACTTTAAGCTATAACTGTCAGTTTATTCATTTCTCTTAGAAGATTATGAACAACTTGATAGCAGACTGAGTTCTCTTTACCCTTTCCTTGCTAGTGTGTAGCCCAGAGGTATACAGGTTCTACAAACTCATCAAGTGATAATCAAACTAATACATGTTAGAAACAGCAAGGAGAGCCACAGAGAAAAATGATATTCCTTTGGAATAACACTAGATGCAAGCTGAATTTTCAAAATTACCATTTCCTTTCTTTCTGCTATTGCACAAAATGGGGTGCTTAGGAAGATTTATTCTTTCTTCCTTGGCTACAGGCCTTGGCCACATGGAATTCACCCGTGTTCACCCAGTGTCTTCTGGAGGTGCACCCTTGCCTGTGACCTTCTGTGGTTGTGGCTGTCCCCTCCTGGGATTGGGCTACACTTCCCACTTCACCTTGCTCTCCTCAGGGTGGTAGCACCTTCCCTGAGTTCTGAGGGCTCCTGCTGATGGAGAGACAACTGGCTTCTAATTCTTTTGGACTGAGGTAGTTCTGTCAATATTTTGGGTGTAGGACCTATAAGCAGAACGGGGAAGCCTCTATGAGCCAGTTAAGTTAGACTAGCCCACTGGGGACTCCAAACTTCCTGTAGCTATGTGAGTCACCTCTTAGGAATCTTGACTTCGTGGGGAAAAGGAGATAGGATTTGAGGTGCTCCCTGACCCCTGCTTTAACTGATAATGTGGCACGGTAGCAGGAACCTTATCCCTCTAAAATGCTGTTCCTCTCAAATGCTGGGATGCTGCATGAGCAGGTATTTCTGAGAAACTCAGCTTTGGCTGGAGGGCCTGGGCGGGGAGGCATGGAGTTTCCTCACAGCCAATAAGCAAGGGAGGCTCTGAGGATCTACCCTGGTTCCCACAGGCCAGGGAGGTGTGAAGGGCAATTCTCATGCCTGATAGCTCCTCTTTCCATTTCAGAGGAATCAAAGAGTCTCACTATGGTACTCAAGACCAATTTATTTCTTGAAAAGGGGGCCAAACATGTTAGGGAATTGGGCCAAACCCTCAGTGTTGATGGCTCTGTTTTCTGTTTCTTCAGTCAGGATCTTGGTCTCTAAATGTACTCCTTTTCATGCTGGGGACTTTGTGAGAAGGTAGGAATGCTGATGGCGTAGGACTGGTAGCTGTGTGTCTATTTGTGCATTCACCTTCAGCCAAACAACCCGCTGGCATTCATTTTCCTTAACATAACCTGCATTCTCAAAGGGGTGGGGGCAGAAGAACGGGCACAAGAAGCAGAACAATTGATGGGGGTGCAGATGGGCAGGTGTCCATTAGCCTGAGCCTGTCCTTAGAGTATACTGAGAAGGAATCGCCTCTTCTTCCTACCAGGAAGTTCTCTGCTCTCTTGAGACTGGGAAATACTTGGAAACATTTTCTCAGGCCACTCTTGGACAGGGTGATGCAAGTTGGGCTTTCCTCCTCCTCCCAAAATAGATGGGAGAGAGAATGGCTGTCTCAGGGACGATCTAGCAGCTTTTGCAAGTTTTATGAGATTACGTGAAAGCTCCTGCTCTCAGTATCAAAAGCCTTGAACCACCAGGCTCTTTGCTTTCAGCATTCTCTGTATCAGGTGTCCAGGGAGCCAGATGTCAGAGCTAAATAGACGGAGATGTTTCCATGAAACAGCTGACCACTGTCCCCGGGTAACATAGCCACTGTCACTGTAGAGAAGATCACTTGAATGTTAAACTTGATGTTTTCACAGGTCGAACTTGATACTCTACCTTTTCTAATACAGATGTTTCAGACTCAGCATGTCCATGTGCAAAAAATTCAGGGCCTAGCTCAGAGCTGGTAGATAATAAGAAATCAGAAAATATTAGTGAACTGAGCTGAATTGGTGCTTTTTTTCCTGTTAGAATGTTGAATATAAAAGACAGACAAAAGTGGTTTCAGAGTCTTTGCAATGTTCCAAGATGTATCTTTGCACATAATCAATTTCAAGGCTAGGTTGGAGAATGCGCTAATTGAAATTTTGTACTCTTAATCTGTTTTATAACTCGAATAAGAATAAAGAAACCACAATAGATCTCCCAAACCTGCTGTATAAGTTATCCTTTCTGAACCTCTTTGTGAAGTTCAAATGAGATAATATATGTGAAATCCCTTTGTAAAGTATAAGCCACTATAAAATCAAGACAATAGCATAGTTATTATTATTATGATTATTAAAGTAATTAATGCACAATGGATGCATTAACAAAAATAATTCCTTTAAAAGCTAGAGGTAGTAAAAAATCAAATTCCCATATATTCTGATCAACTTGAATCAAATCACAACTTAAATGTACATTAGTACAAGACTAAGGTTCATAATATTTCAATATCTTCCTGTATTTTAAAAAACAAGCATGAATGGGATAGTGTACCATCAGACACAGAATGAGCTTAGGATTTATAGTTGAAAGTTAACATATTGCAGGAAAAGTCCTGTGTTAGTTTTCTGTCACTATAACAAAATACCTGAGATAATCAACTTAAAGATAAATAGTTCATTTTGGCTCACAGTTTGGGAGGTTCCAGGACAGATCATATGGCCCTATTCTCTTGACCTGTGGAGAGGCAGTACGTCATGGCAGAAGTGTGTGGTGAAACAAAACTGATTAGATTGTTACCAGCTGGGGAGCCGAAAATCTAGGGTCCCACAATCCTCTTCAAGGGCACATCCCCAATGATCTAAAGACCTCCCTCTAGGCCCCATTTCTTAAAGCACCTACTGCCTCCCAATAGCACCACCCTGGTACAAGCCTTTTACACATAAGCCTTTGGGGGACACTCAAGATCCAAACTATAGCAACTAGCCAGGTCTCAATTCAACTGGAAAGGTGTCTTGCAATTCCTGTTCTCCATTGCTGTCCCTGGGACCCCATGGCCCCTATCTCCATTTATCTATCTCCTGCTTATCTGCTCTATTACCCCTTTAGTGAATAGGATTCCTCTGCAGGTTTGGGTTCCCATAGCCTTTGTTTATGTCCCAGTAGCATTAAGCCTGGTGCCATCTGTACATTACTATTCCTCAACTCAGTCGAAAGGACATATCCCTGGGAGACACATTTTGACAGGCTCAGCCCAGGTGAGGTAGATACCAATCCAAATGAGGGTGGCTGTGGGTAAGAGGTCATGGGATAACTAGGACGGTGTCTTCTGTGCTGTGGGCAGGGCAATGTCTTTAAGAAGAGGGTGAGTGGGGCTGGGGGAAATAGAGTCCTCAAGAACCCCACTGGCAGCACCACTGGCCTTTCCATCTCGTGAGCTCTGTTGCCTACATCATAGTTGAGTGCTTCATTATTTAATTTTTCTGCTTCCCACTGGATGCTAGGTCCTCAACATAGGGACATGGTTCGTCCTATCCTGTAATCCCCAGAACAGTCAGAACCTTGCTGGACACATTGTAGGCACTCAGTGAAGCCTTGTTGATGGATGTAATTGTCATTCTTCGCATGCATCTAGCACGTCACAGTAGATAGAGCACATTCGTCTATGCCAATCAGTTTGACCCCGTGAAAAATCTTCAACTATTATTACATTTGCTTTAAAAATTAGGCAAAATCAAGGCCCAAGGATAGTAAGTGGCAGAACCTGCACTAGTTTTACACGTGAAATATCCTAGGAGTCTTTATAATATCTACATGGATGGAGGAGGCAACTGGATCTTCATTCTAGAGATAAGAGTGGCCGAGAAATAAGCCTTTGAACCTCATATACATACAGATTACACACACAAAAACAAAAGCAGTGAATGAGATGTTCTGGAATCTGTGTAGAGTGGGAATAGAAGATTACTTAGGGCAGAGGCCTGAGAAGTACCAACATTTAAGGATGAGCAGAGAAAGAGAGTCTGTAAGGAGACATAAAAGAAGCATCCCAAGAAGGAGGAAAAACCAGATGGGTATTATTTTGCGATGGGAAGAAAACTTCTCAAAAAAAGGGAGTGAGCCACAGGGTCAAATGCTTCTGAGAAGACAGTGAGATAAGAACTAGAAAATTCCCTCGGCAATTGTAACAGGGAGATCATCGCTGGTTCTGACCAGCACAGGATGAGGGTTTTGGTAGAGATACAGACCAAAAGTAAAATGGAACAGAGAGGGAGTGGGTGGTGAAGAGCCAGGGACAGAGAGTTCCTTCAAGTCTTTAAAGAAGTTTGGCAATAAAGTGGGGGGAAAAGATGCACCTCTCAGTTGAGGTTGAGAGAATATTTATCCTATTTTAAAGTTGGGGGAAAGTGAACCTAGTTAAAGCCTGAAGGATCCAGAAAATAAAAAGCAATTGGAAGAGGTTTGAGGGAGGGTGTGTGGGTGGCACAAAGTCCTGAGGAGCAGAAGGGAGGAATATGAGGAACTGAGGGAGAATGGATGTGGGTGCTGGTAAGTGACAGTCACTGAGGAATTGCTGTTCTTTCTTCTCTCTGTATAAATGAGAAGCAAGGAAAATCCTTAAGAGTAAGGTCATTGGTGGCTCAGGAGTGCAGAGATGATTTGTTTTTTTCTTATGAAAGTGCCCATTGACATCACTGTGCCTAATGCCCAGTTGCTTCTTGTCATTCATTTCATGTTCACCAGAAACTTGTTCATTCATTCATTCAATAATGGTCATCAATGCATCAGGTCATGGAGAATGCACTGGTGACACAGAGACAAAAGCACATTGGATAAGCAAAGGACGACTGAGGCTGCAGAGAAAGGTAAATTGTACTTGACCCACCATAGGCTAAATCTAGTGGCTTTGTATCTGAAACCAGCACTTTAACAAAAGTGAGCCATAAAGCTATGTCTTTATTTTTTATTTTTTACTTTTTAAAAAGATTATTTACTTATTTATTCTAATTAGGTATATATGACAGCAGAATGCATTTTGATTCACTGTATACCAATAGAGCACAACTTTTCATTTCTCTGGTTGTACATGATGTAGCGTCACACCATATGTGCAGTCATACACGTACCTAGGGTAATGATGTCTATCTCATTCCACCATCTTTCCTGCCCCCATACTCACTCCCCTCTTCTCCCTCCCCTTTGCCCAATCACAGTTGTCCTTTCTTCCCATGCCCCTCCCATTACAGATCAGCATCCACTTATCAGAGAGAAAATTTGGCCTTTGGTAATAGCTAGGTCTTGATTAGTCTGATTATCAGGATACAGACACATTTTATGACCCATAGTATTGTAATCTTCCCCTCTTCACTCCTTAAGAGCCCAGACCTTTTTCTTATAGAAAAAGGTGGCTAAACTCGAATTTCTAGCACATCCCCTGTGACCCATCTGAAAGCAAATGCTAACCGCCCCCCAAATGTTCCTCTCCCTTTCTGGGATGGGAAGTGAATCTATCTAGATCTGTGCCTATCTCAAGTGAAGAATCCCCTCCAGTCCTTTTCAAGATTAGGTACAGTCCATACGACTGAATTCTAGTCTGTGAAATGGGAAGGCAGGTGATGAGGTCATTTCCAGGTTAGTCCCTGAAGGGCAGGGGCTTCACAGCCTTTCCTCGTTTCCCTCCTGCCGGCTGGAATGAGCACAAGGTAGTTGGGAGCGCATTTGGATGCTGGAGGAGAAGGGGGGATGGAGCAATCCCATCCAAAGGGCCTGTATATCTTCATTAAGGTCTTTGTTCTTGACTCGGGACTTAGGCAGTTGTACTTCCCGCTGGGTTCAGCAGTCAGCTTAGGGGAGCTAGGAAGAGCAGGAGCTAAGGAAATGATTGAGCGCCCATGATGCGAGGTGGGACCATGAATCTTTTAGTCCTACTGGTTGGGAGTTGTTGTTGGAAGATAAAGGAATTGCACTTGGGGGCTTCTCACTTCTCATAGCAGCCTCATGGAAAGCACTCTGGAATCTGCAGCCTATGGACGGTGAAACTTAAAGGGTAAAGCACCCAGCTGCGGAGCAGCAGAGCTGGGTGCACATGGCTCAGAGCACTAGGCTCTGCCCTTTCACCACGAAGCTTCTTCTTGCTCCGATGAGGGCCCCCGGCTGTAAGAAGCTGGCTTTCATCAGCCCTGTGGCTCAGCAGGGGTGAGAACTCAGTCTTCCCTTCCAGACCACAACATCCTGTGGCCATGTGCCCATCACGCCACTGCCTGTGAGCCCCTACAGGAACAGTGGTGATAGGGCTGAGGGAGGGCCGGAGAACAGAACCGCCCCAGGCCAAGAGCCCTTTACAATGCAGCCAGGTGCTATAAATTTCTCCAAAGGCTCAGGCCCTCTCCACACATGCACATCTGGAATGCCGCATAACCCCGTGCCTCTCCAACCCCCTCTGCAACGATGACTTCCTAGAGTACTTTAATGACTCACCATTATAAATAATATACTCTACCCTTTCTTTAAAAAAAAAAAAAGCCTGGGGTTTCTGCAAAACCAGCAAATTACTCCGAATCATAATTTCATCGAAAACACTAGAAAAAAAAAAAAACCACACACTTTCATACCCTGAGGTAGGAAAGGTTTGGGAGATTTATGTCTTTCCTTGAACACACAGATTTATAACAGTGGATAATGTACATTCATTTCATCCATATTTATACCTGAATTGATGCGGAGTCTGGTATCCATTACTTTAATCTATGTAACTTGATCATCAGAAATCTGAACCATAATTTTAACACGTATTACAAAGAGTTTCTTTTGGACTTAAAGGAAAATGACGGCAGAGAAGAAAAGCCATTAAGACCCAGCTGCAGTCACTTATTCCTGGGGCACTTCCTTTTGCGATAGGTGTGGGTCCCTCTCCCCACTTCTCATCCATACCTTCCCCAGCCAGCACACAATCACTCTCTCAATCAGCCACTGGCACTAACTGTGCAAAGACTGGAGAGTACAGAGAGACAATTCTGGGTGAACTCATGTAAATAAATCCCCAATGTTCTCTCTAATCCAGAGTTCACATGGAGGCAGTGATAATGGGCCAGTAGTAGCCTCTAGTCACTTAGTAGAAGTGAAAAAATGCAGGATCTGATCAAAGCTTCCCTCTGACAGACAGTGGAAATTAAATCCAGATACCAGTTTTCAAACTGCATCGCTGGCACTCAGCACATGGCTCCTGTCCAACTTCTGAGCACCAAACACTGGCTCAAAATGCCAAATGCCTGTCCTGGACTAAAGCCGGGTAGAAGATTTTTGAGAGAATTGGGACTCAGGATTACATGAGGTGGAAGGTGAAGGAAACAAGACCTGGGATCTCACTATAGCAACTGTATATCAGAGAATCTCCATTTCTGGGCCACCATGCCTGGGACTTCTCAAAGTCAATTAAACAGCATGAGGGCAGATCTTTCGGTCTGTTTCACTCACTGGTATGGTTAAGGCTGGTACTTAGTAGGTACTTGATCAATTTAATTGGATAAAACTCCTTCACTATAAATTATTCCAGAGATGCAATAAATTGTTGAGTAGATACTGTGCAATAGTGAAAGATGAAATTAATAGGTTTTTATGAAATTAGGACTGCTGTTAAAAGGGAATTTATACACACACACACACACACACACACACACACACACCACAATTTCTTTATCCGTTCATCTATGGAACGGCATCTAGGTTGGTTCCACAATTTAGCTATGGTGAATTTTGCTGCTATAAACACTGATGTGGCTGTGCCCCTGTAGTATGCTGTTTTTAAGGCCTCTGAGTATAGACGGAGGAGAAGGATAGCTGGGTCAAATGGTGGTTCCATTCCAAGTTTTCTAAGGAATCTCCATATTGCTTTACAGATTGGTTGCACCAATTTGCAGTCCCACCCGCAATGTATGAGTATGCCTTTTCCCCCACATCCTTGCCAACACATTGTTGTTTGCTTGTATTCAACATTAAAAGAGAATAAAATCATGGCATTTGCAAGTTAATGGATGGAGTTGGAAAATATCTTGATAAGTGAAGTAAGCCAATCTCCCCAAATCAAAGGCCAAATGTTTTCTCTGGTAAGTGGATGTTGATTCATAATTGGGATGGGGCATGGAAGGAATGGAGGAACTTTGGATAGGGCAAAAGGAGGAAGGGGAAGGGTTGGGGAAATGGAGGTAGGAAAGATAGTGGAAGGAGATGGACATCAATTAGCCTAGGTACATGTATGAAGACATAAATGGTGTGATTCTTCTTTATGTAAAACCAGAGAAATGAAAAATTTTGCTCTCTATGTGTACTATGAATTGAAATGCATTCTGCTGCTATGTATAACAAATTGGAATAAATAAATTAAAAAAGGAATAATATGCAGTTATGTCTATTAAAAACTGTCCACTCTTGTATCTTCAAATGCTTTTCCATTCTTTATCATGTGTATTATTTAGTGTCTTGTATTTTAGAAATACTTCAAGATTTTAAAGCATGATGTTATTCAAGGTTCATAGCAATATTGTGATGTGATTAAAACAAATACCATTCCTATTTCACAGATGCTAAAGTTGAGAATTTTTTCAATTAGTTTCCACAACCCACCTTTTGCCACCCACCAGCCTTTGAGCATTGCTGTCTCCTGCTTCTCTATCCCACGTTCTTGCAGATAATCTGTCATGGGGTATGCTCCTGGCAAGAATAAAAGACACAGTGTGTAAAACGGACATTACAGAACTATATGGAGATAGCTAACCTGGCACCAATCAGAATCCAGGAAGAGATCAATGACCCAGAGATCACTAGGATTGCTCGGTGCTTTTCTCATAGCTTCTTGAAGATAGATTTATATTTGACTGTCTCAAGGGAATAAATCCCAGCTGTCTGATCCTTGAAGTCAGATAGGACCATAATTTGGACTCATATTTTTCTTATGAGACTGATTTTTGGAGAAGGAAACTTATCTTTAAAATGAATTGATAGAAACTTTATTGGTATTATTTGATTTTTTTTTACTGCAGGAACATGTATATAAACATGTGTGTTTGTGATATACACATAAATGTACAATGTGTTTATGTACATATATGCATACATAATATATGTAAAATATGCTATTATACATATATAATGTATGACATACAGTAATGAGTACAATTATATAATGTGTGTATGTATCATTATGAATAAGTCTTTAAAATTTTAACCTAAATAAATAATTAACTTTTAGCAGAAGAAGACTTCCAACTATAATCTGTTCTGTAAACCACTTGGCTTCTTGAGAGATGCCAGGAAAGAAGGGGAAACTGAGGCTTCTCACATATCATATTGCAGGTTCTGTCAAGGCATTTGGTGAAAGTAGCCAGTCCTGCCACATCAAGAGTGTCACTCCTTGTGACACTCTTGTCAGAGAAGCTGTGTCTCAACTGAGGTTTTACATATTATATGTGAACATGTTGGGAATATGAGCCCAGGTATGAGTGGTTTCACAGCCCATGGTATTGCCCATCCTCACCACGCATTTCTACCAGCGGAGCTAGGAATCAGAAGCATCTGAATCTTCAACAACTTTAAAAAGAAAATGTCTTTAGTTGCTACCTTTGGATGCTTCTTCAAGAATTTTTGCTGTTATTATTATCTTTCCAAACAAATGTGAACTTTACCTCTCCTGAACCCCTAACATTTATTTCAAATTTATATAAATTTCATCCTCCTCTCTCTTATTTCAGCCATTGACTCATGAGAGAGGTATTGCAGGTAAAATATTGCTATTACTTCATTGCCATAAGATGCATGAACTGGTATTAAGCAAGGCCAGTGATAGCCAAGACCTAACGTGTGTGGGTGCTATGGCCTGAATTCTAGCCCAATACCCCTGCTTTCAAAAACTACCAGTTCCTTTCACTTACTGAAATTGAAAGACAAAATGGGTTATATTTCTTTGAATAATTTTCATGTTACTCTCTTGGGCTAATGAAACAGTAAGTTTCTACTGTGCATTTACCTTGTGTGGAAACTGGGCCTGGAAATCAGATGATAAAGAACCATGAACCACAGCCCCTGCCCTCCAGGAATTAACTGTGAGCCTGAGGGACAGAAATGATGAAACCTGCATTATTTGTGCACAAGTTGGCCTGTTGTACTCTTAAATGTCTGTAAAGCTGACCAGTTGTCTTATGTCTCTGCCTTTCCAGAGTCTTAGCCAGAGCTACTGCACACAGCTGTGCTCGCCAGAGCCACACCTGTTGGGCACCTGTAAAATACAGACATCTGGTCAAACTAGTGTTCACTATCACTCACTTTCCACTTTATTCTTCCTTTCCCTTTGTTAGATTTGGACTTGACTTGTATTACTGCAAAAATAGCATTAATTGAGTCATGATCGTAGGCCAGATATTGTGCTAGGTGCATTATATTTGCTGCAATTCCCATCACAACAATGGATGGGAAGGAGAAGTTTGGTTCTTCTTTACTAACAGAAATAGAGGTGCAAGGCATGGTTAAGGAAATTGTCTGAAGTCTCAGCCTACAATCTGAGCCCAAAAGTTAAGAGGGAAGTATGGGAAAGTATGAGAAAGGACTGGTTAAATGTGTATATATTAAAAACAAACCAACAAGAACTTTTGTTAAATAATCTTGCTTTCTACAAGAAAGTGACCTGAAAAAGTTAAGGAGGGCTTCCCACCTTAGTACATGCTTTCAGACTCTTGGGCCCAGAACAGCCTACAGTAAGACAATAAACATAGGTTTTGATATTACCAGAGAAAGATTTTAAAAATCTCCGCATTAGCTTTCAACCGCTCACTGATATCAAAACAACTTCCATTACAAGCACTTACTGTCTGCTAGACTGTGAAACCTCACTTACATGTGACTATTCGTTTTAAGAGGAGCTCTTTATGTTTGTGTATACACATATATATTTTTGTATTTGATAGATTTAAATATATCTGTTATGTATACATTTATTTTTAATATGCAGAACTAAATTTAGCTTCAATCTTGAAAGGATACGAATGGTATTCCAATCTAACTTTCTCAACTATAAACACAGTATGTGTGTGGAGGAGGGGTCCAATCCCTAAATCATTGTTTCTAGACTTTAGTTGCACATTGAAATCACCTAGAAATACCTGTGACCTTATAAAATTTCGATTCCTGGATCCCATGCCCAATGATTCAGATAAGATTAGTCTGGGGTGAGCTCCAGCATGAAAACTTCTAGAAATTTCCCAGCTGCTTCTAATAATGTACCCTAAGATTGAGAACCATAGATCCAAGCCATCAATACCACGTATTAGTTTCTATTTCCTTCTGTGACAATAACACATATTTGTTATCTTAGCTCTATAGCTCAAAAGTTCCAAATGGGTTTCACTGGGCTAAAAATGAGGTGTAACTAGGGCTGGATTCTTTCCTGGAGATTCTAGAGGAGAATAGTTTCTTCCCTATGCAGTCTCTAGAGACTGTCCACATTGCTTGGCTTGTGGCCCCCATCCTCCATCTTCAAAGCCAACACCACCAGGTGGAGTCTTTCTCAAATATCCTCACTCGGACCTCCCCTCTTGCTCCCTTTCACATTTAAGGATCCCTCTGATTGTACTGCCCACCCCCAGCTTATCCAGGATAATCTCCCTATGTTAAAGTCAGGTGATGAGCAACCGTAATTCCATCTACTTCCTAATTCCCCTTTGCCACATAAGGTAACATGTTCACAGACTATGGGGATTAGACAAGGGACAATGTAGGGACCATAATTCTGCCTACTACAATTGCAATTTTAAATGAACCCAAAACAAATGAGAATTTCCTTTCTATTGCACCTGTACACGATGGGCAAAGCCAGTAAGCAATGTGTTCTTTTATAGGAGAGTCAAGTGGTAGCTTCTAGGTATGTGAATACATCTCCCTTCTATTCCCCTCACTCTTCTTTCCTACTAGTAAGAAGAGCAGCAAGAGCCTGTCATTCTCTGGGCTTCCCACAGCTGCTGTCACACCACTTGAAAACAGAGCCCAGGTGACCAGTGCTCCCAATCCATCCTGGGACAAAGCAATATGTGAGCTGCCATATGCTCGGTGGGTTCTGGCTGACGCTGAGCAGGTGTATGGCATCCGGGCCAAGCATCTGGAGGGCGGCAGATTCACAGAGGGGCGGTACCATTTTCAATTTATCAGAGGAAGACCTAGGAAATAACAGAGGGCCAGTGTATTTGCCTCTGTCTTCCCCATCAGTTTTTAAGAAAGAGAGGCTGGTTCTGGTTTTCATTCTGAAGAATCCAAGGAAACACTTTGAACATGATGCTTGTGATGATTTAAAAATTATTTTCTGCGTTCTTCAGCATTCAGAATCCATCAATTATCAAGATGCAGGAGCTTCCAAATATTTATAATGACAGCACTATCATTATGTTAAGCTATTATGACAGGAAGGGGAGGAGATCAGATTAACCTCAGTCAAGGTGTTTATGTCTGGTGGGGGCGGAGGAGGACATTTCTATGCATTAATTTAAAAAAAAAACTTGCAAGGTAATATCACGTCTAAATAACAATTTCTTACTCATAGACAGCACTGTATTCATATCCCTGAACATTTTTATTTCTAAATATCTACACATGAGTGTTTAAATTAAATATATCACTTACAAGGGGGCAGAGGAGAAAAGGAAAAGTTATTTGAATGATACTCCATGAACAACCAAAGTTAACTGACATTGGCTTTGAAGAATTCATCTTCCTCAACGTTATTGCTCCTGCTTTTGTAAAAATGAATGACTGGGACACATAAAATATGCCATCAACTTTTACCAAAAAATAAGCAGTTTAGACCATTTATTTCCATAAAATGGTGCTGTGCATTATACATCAAGCTGTTACATTTTCTGTGTGACTGATTTTGGAGAGTGTGGGTTGACATTGTAAGTTCTAATTATTTGCACCCTCCCCATTCTGTTACTGCACGACACAGGGCTGCCCCCAGAGGAGTGTCAGAAAGGACGTTATGTGGACTGACTGGAAGCAGCTGAAAAAAGTTCCACTGGGCTTTCTAATGCAGATGATGTGTGCAGTGCAGAGAGGAGCCGAAGGGGATGGAAGAACCCTGATTGGAAGGTTCGAGTGTGTTCCATCTGTTACCGCTCTAGCCTTTTCATTAATGCTGCGTAAAGGCAAGCAGAGTCACAGCTGGTGAAAAGGTATCTGTTTGACAGGTCCAAAGCCTGCTTCTCCTCTCCTCTGGCAGGGCTGGATGTTCAGAGGGGCCTTGCAACTGTCCACCTTCAATTTCAGATCAGAGCTCGAACTCTCTAGTGTGGCAGAGGAGAAAGCACAACCTTGGTGGCTCAGATGGCCTTGGGCTTGTGTCACACTTCTTCCGCTTTCCTCACCGTGGGTCTATCAGAGCATTCGCCACACTGAAGAGGTTCGCATCTTCATGTGAAGAAATGGAAATTTAGTAATATTACATTCCAGGGCTATCACGAGGCGTCTATGAGACCACAGTAAATAAGGTATTAAGTTTCTTCTTTTCCCCGTGTTATCTGCATTGCATATGGATGAAGACAAGAAAATAAAAAACGAGGCCGCAGGTTTTATACTGCTGATGCTTAAGCAGAGGAAACAAGAATGCAGACAAGACTTGGACTAGAATCTTCAAATGGATTTAATCTTTTATCCACATCTTTCTTAACAGTTTAAAGAGCACAGGTCTGGAGGCAGACTACCTGGATTGGAATTCCAGTTATAGCATTTATTGGCTGTCTAATCTTGGACAAGTAATTGAAATTCTCAGTGCCTCAGATATATAGGGACGATTGTACTCACTTCATACAGTTGATCTGAGGATGAGGCAAGTTAATGTATCTAAAGCATCTAGAATAGTACTTGCCATACAGTGTTTGTTTAGCTGTTTATTTGAATATTTTGGTGTTATTATCCTCACCTTCACTCCCCTTACCTACCTTCCCCATTTGGACAGCTCATTCATTTCCATTGGGTTGTTAGTAACAAGGAATAAAAAAATAATCTCTCCCTGGCTTTTGAGTTTTGAATGCCTACCTCTTGGGGAAATAAAAATGACTTAGGACTGAGTATACATACGAATCTGTCCAAGGAGTCCCTCCTTCCTTGTGAGATAAGAACAGTTTCTGGGCTGCAATGAGGAGACAGTTAAAGGGAAAGCTAGTGTCGTTGATACTGCTAAGTACCTGGAAAAAGTGTCATCTCCTGATGTCACTGATCCTGTAAGGACTGAGGGCCAGGAAGGGACGATTTGGAATCCACACTGGTTTGTGCAACACAAGAGCAAAAGAGACTTGTGCTTTGTTTCAAAGTGGAGACCCTAGGAGCCCAAAGCCCAAAGAAGTTATTATACTGTATATCCAGGCAGGCAGGGCTGGGAAAGCCTCCAAAACCTCCTTATTTATACCAGTATGGCGCGGAAAGAATGGCTCATTTGTACCTAAGAAGGAGATTTAATTATCAACTGGACAAAGCCAGACCTATAGGAGCCTTGAAGACTGGAAAAAGGGACAATAACTTCTGGTGGACTAGGAATCAAGAATTAAATGGCATGATGGGTGTGTCCAGATGTCAGCTGTACAGATGACCATGAAGACCAGATGCCCCTAATCCCAGACCATAGCAATATGCGAACTCCCTTGAACTTGGATGCACCCCATGGAAAGAGGGGAAGTGTTCTGCATTGACTGAGATTAGATCTCCACATATCTCCACATTTTGGAAAATATGTCTTCTTTTTTTTAAAAAAAGAACATCATTGAGTTTCAGAAAAGTTCTGGGAAAAAAAAAGTTTTATTACCCACTGGAGTTATACACTGGAGATCAAGACTCATACCCATTACATGTGAAAGGATTTGTGAAAAAATGATTTTAAGTTGGCAAAACTGGGTGAACCATTTGTTTTAAATTTAGTATAAATTTCTTTATGTTATATAGATCTCCGAACCACCCAGATACAGAATTTAGTAACACCATCTATTAAAACGAAATTTTAAAACCTTATTATGTAGTGGTCCAAATATATATGTAAAGAAAAATATAATGAACCCCCACATATCCATTTCTTATCTTCAACAATAATCAGTAGAGGCCATTCCTGTGTCATCAACCCTTCTGCATAACTCCAATCCCCAAGCCCCTAGATTATTTTGACTCAAATCCTAGACATCACATTGTTTCTTTAGTTCAGTCTATATCCCAAAAATTCAGGATTCTTTTAAAGAACATATCTGTAATACTATTAATCCCCCAAACATTTCCAGTCATTCCTTAATATAAAATATACAGACAGTATCAAATATTCTTGGGTATCTCATAATAGGCTTTTATAGTTTGTTTATTTGAATCAGCATCCAAATAATTTCCACACATTGCATTTTTATGATTCTCATGGATCTTGCTTAATCTATAGTCTTCCCTCTTTTGGTTTCATTATAACTTAGTTGGAAAGAATGAATTCATTAGTGCTGTCCTGTAGAATTATTCACATTGTGGATTTTGTTGATTATGACTCTGTGATAACACTTACCATGTTCTTCTGCCCCCTGCATCTCTCTTGAAATAATGGTTACATAGATCCACAAGCAGGGTCAGATGTAGGTAGGTATTTGGTAAAGAAATATTTCAGAGGTGGTACTTCATAGTTGCAATAGGAAGCACGCAATATCCACCTTTTTAAATCATCTTCCAAATTTTTCTTCTTTCATCTGTTTGCTGTTTTATGTTTATAAAAAGAAAGTTTCTTCATCAAATATTTGGTTTCCCTGAGGTTGTACAGAAAACCATGTGGAATACTTGATTCTTTTCTCTATTCATCAGTTTTCCGAGAAACGAATTTTTTAGCACACTCCAAAGGTTACTGATGACTTTTTTCCTCTTAAAATGTCCTCATAGGAGCATTGATTTTTTTTTTACACTTTTGATGTGTTTTAATACGTACATGTATTATTTCTGTAGATATTCAAATTGCCTCATCTTGGTTTAGTGAGACTCTCAGCACTTTGGCTCCTAAGTCCTTTTGCAGAGCCCCCATAGCTTCTGAGAGCTTCCTCACCTTCTGGTCCGATGAAATGTTTCCAGCTCATTTTGTGCATTTCCTGTCAGAGATCTGGAATCAGCCATTTTTCCATGCAGCCCTGGCTCCTCCAGGAAAAAGATAATTAGAGAACATAACTCGGTGCTGGTAGTGCTTTTTGCTTCTGGGTTCATTATTATGTCTGTTTTTCCAATGTGCACAGCTATATGTCATGAACATGCACTGTTATTTCCAGTTCATGTTGAAAATGACCGTGGCTTCATTTAACTTTTTAAATTTTAGGTTTCTACCTCTTTTTCTCCTATATGAAATTTTGGTACTTAATGATCATAATTATATTAAAGTAATATTACTTATTGTAGCATATCAAATTAAACATATGAATCACATCATATGCATAATAATTTCAGAATAACAATGTCAACATTATTGGTCATAATATTACACAAAATAATTTAAGATTTTCTTTTTGTAGTCCCTTTCCCTCTACCCTCTGCTGCCTTAAAGTACTAAAAATGATATGTTATGGCATTCCTGTGGTCACATAGGAATGAAGTAGACAGAAAAACTGCAAAAGTGAAAAAGTCCAGGTTTTAACGTCACAAAATCTGGGATTCAAATCTCAAATTTTCTATTGATTAGCTCTTTTGTAGGGTAAATTACTTAACCTCACTGAGCCTAAATTCCCATAATATGCCTAACAATGATAATGATATCCAATAGTATTATTGTAAGAATTAAATGAGCTGACCTGGGGGAAAGCAACCTACCTAGTAGCTAGAACACAATTGGTATTTAAGAAATGTTTGCCTCAGCGGAATGTAGTAGTGCATGCCTATAATCCCAGCAACTTGGGAGCCTGAGGCAGGAGGATAGCAAGTTGTAGATCAGCCTCAGCAACTTAGCGAGGCCCTATCTCCAAAAAAACAAAAAGGGCTGGGGATGTAGCTTAGTTTAAAAGCACCCCTAGGTTCAATTTCAGTACCAAAAAAAAAAAAAAAATGCTTTTTTACTCCCCACCCCATCCTTAGCTTAATCTATATTAGAACCATCCCCGCTATCATTAAGAACAGATCAGCGTTTGTTTGATCTGTGTTTATCATGTCTCCACCCTATTTGCTTTTTCTGGAGAGTTTATTCCTGTACCAACTTGCATCCACCTTTGTGATCTGTTCTCCACTTTTCTCCACTCTGCTTTCTGCCCTTGGACACTTACCATCTGGAATGTGTTAAAGAGTTCCAATGCCCTCTACTTTGTTGAGTTTGGTCAGTAGGAGCCTCAGCAGGAGATTGGAGAGATTATCTTGGAATTTATTCCTCTGGCCCCCTTTCTTCAGGGGTGCTATTCCTTGACTGACTCCTCTCTGAACATCCTGCATTACCCTTGTTGATCTCCCTAAACTCCTTTGCTTAAAAAAAAAAAAAAAAAAAAACAACTCCCTTACTAAACTCTTTCTGATTATCCAGTTTGAGTGGTACCATCTGTTTCCAGCTGGGACCCTGACTGATACAATTTCCAATCAAGAAAATATTAATGAGATTGCTAGTTGAAGGGGCACATTTCACCGTGATTCCTTTAGTTACTCTAAAGTCTTTAAACTCACAAATTTAGATATTGGAATGCAAAATACCTAGACTTCAGTAAGTTATCCACAACACAAGTCACTCAATGAATTTTGCTTTAACCTCTGTGCCCTCAGCTTTTAACCAAGGGTCAATACAGGAACTGTCATATGCTATCTTCATTTCTGCATCTTCAATAAATGCACTGTTGAAAAAAGCATCCATTATCATACCCAATGTCCCTGACATGGTGACATAGAAGGAGCATAAGACTTGGAGTAAAAAGAGACAGACTGGAGCTCCTCTTCTGTAATTTACTGGTCTCAAGTCACCTCTTTCTTAACTTCAATCTATTCTTCTGTAAAATAAGACAAACATACTTATAGATTTTTGAACAGTAATGAAAAAAGTGAGAGTTTTTAAACTAAAGAGCTCTATAAATATTCATGCATAGTATGAGTATATTAAATTCCTTTAAAAATTTAGCACAGGTAAAAGGTTTTCTTTACTAAAGAACTGCCGTGCTTTCTTTATACTGTTGAAAAGGATTATATGACTCATTGTGATTTTATACACATATACACACATATTGCTTTAATTTATGAGAAGTACAAAATTAACTATAATGTTCCACTACTAGGCAAGTTTTGTTACTATAATACTAGTATTTATAAATTTTTACTTTCTTCTACATAATTTAATTCATTCTAACTTCATGATATTATGGTACATCTTTTTCCTTATTTTAAAGATTATAAAATTATTTTTGAAGAAAATGGGATCTAAACAAACAAGACAACATATTCTAAGAAAACAATAATGTGTTCACGATTGTACTACCTCCCAGTTAAGACTCTTTAAGTTTCTGCCACGTATTTGTTTAATTCTACACCAAACATTGTTCAAAGTGTCAGTTCCAACCTCTAAGTTCACAAGAGCATGATTTGGAAATCAGCAAGATTGACATCTATTTATTTTTTAACAGATGTTATATATAGCTATGCATGTTGTAGTTATGTAAATCTTAATGTAGATTCAGATATACTTTCTGCAGTTTATTAGCATAAGAAGAAAGGGGAGGAAAAGAAGGAGGAGGAGGAAGAGGAGGAGAGCAGGAGGGAAAAGACCAGGAAAAGGTATTTGTGAAGGGGGAATTATCATCTTCCTTGGAGTCAAAGTGCCATTTCAACATTTTCTCCCTGTTGCTTCCCAGGCAGGGTGGAGATGGTTGCCTTCTTTACATTCATTTCTGACCATCAGTGTTCTTTTCTTAGTTCCCATCCAACATGTGACTTGGTTCCTAAATATTCTCTTGTTATTTCTACAGAGAGAGCAGCTCAATTCAATTCCTCTGGGCCAATCACTACTACTTTCAAAAGACCACAGTCTTTCTCCAAGCTACATCCAGGTCTGTTAAACTTCACCCCCTAGTTTTTGAAACAACTAGCTAAAAACAAGATAGACTGAAGCTAGAAAATAAACCTTAACTGTTAGAACAAAGTAAATTTCTTGAAGTATAGAACTATTACTTATTGAAGGCAAGATAAAATTTTAAAGTAAAGAAAAAGCGTGAGCTGTCTCAGACAGCTGAACCTTCCAAAGGAGATGGTAGGTTTTTAAACCCAGTCCCTAGGCGAAACAAAGATCTTATTTGTGCATGGTCAAGTATGATTTACCAAGGAAGGGGCTCACTGTCCTATCTGAAACATCCTTTTGAAAGACACCTGCGGTACCATTATGCTACAAAAAGCACCAGGTCATTAGGGGCTCTGTCAATCAAGTGACTGATTCCTCCAGATATGGCTGGTGAATAAAGAAGGCACTTTTTGGTTTCAGACTGAAAGTCACACTCCACCTGCTCCAAACCCTAGGGTTTTGAGAAAAATGAGAAGCTAACCTAATCTATTTCCATGCTAAAAGAAACATTTGGTTCTAAAAGCCAGACTTTAGGAATTCTTTTGTCCAGGCAGAAGCCAATTCTCAGGAATGTCTGAAAACTCTTCTAGATTCTTTCATCACTTCATCATAGAATGGTTTAAAGAATATTGGTAGAGAAACATGCCATATTTAAAAACAAATGAAGAAAACTCTTACATTTCTAAAACTACATTAAATCACAAAATCTTGGAACATTTCTGATTACTTGTTCATCTGTTTAGTTTTCTTCAACATGTCTTATAAAAAATTGCACAAACCACAAAATTGAAAGAATTCTACCATCAATACCTGAATACCAATCACCTAGATTCTATCATTAACCTTAACTAGACTTGTTTTTTATCACATACTTCTCGGTTCATCCTTCTATACTTAATCCTAACTCACGTTTGAGACATTTCAAAGCACCATTGTAGGCATTTATTTCTAAGAACTTCATCATGCATTATCATTAACTAGAATTCAATATTTGCTTGGCCATTATTTTCTTTTCATCTAAAACTTTCTTACAATAAAATGTGCAAATCAAAACTGTACTTTTGTTGAGTTTTGATAATGCATATATCTGTTATAACCCAAATGCCTGTTAAGATAGATAACACTATCTCACCACCAGAAATCTCTCTTTCTCTTTGTAGTCAAATCATTACCCCTACGACTCTGCAGGTAACTTCTGGTCTGATTTTTTTCTGCAACATTTATTAGATTTGCCTGTTCTAGACTATCACATATACATAAAATTATGCATTCTACATCCTTGGCCTAGGATTTTCCTCATTTAGCATAATTTTCTGCAAATTGATGCATGTACCTATCCACAATTCTTCCCATGTTGTTCTTGAATCATATACCATTGTATGAATATGCCACCTAGATTATTCATTTCCATATTAATTATCATCTGGAGTCTCCAATGTGTGCTACTATGATAAAGTTGCTACAAACATTTTTGTCTAAATTCTTTTCATTTGTCTTAGGTAAATAACTAACGTTGAAATTTCTGGGTCTTATGGTAGGTGAATGCTTATGTTTACAAGAAACTATGAACCCATTTTCTAATAGGACCACACACCTGTTTATACTTTCATAAACCTTACATATGGGTTCCACTTTCTCCACATCTTCTCCAATGATTTTTATGACCAATCATTGTAATTGAAACCTTTCTTGTCTGTGCATATGGTATCTCATTAAGGTTTAATTTGTGTTTCTCTGTTGAATGATGGTTTTGATAAATTATTCATGTGTTTCTTGGTCTTTCACATATCTTCTTTTGTGAAATGTATAATAAGATATTTTTTGCCTATTTTTAGTGAGTACTTACTGGTGAAATGTAGGAGTTCTTCATGTGTTCTAAATTCCTCTCCCTTGCCCAATATTTGTTCTGCAAATATTTTCTCCTAACTAATTCTCTTCCTTAACATATTTTTTTAATGTGGAATGTTATTATAAGACTGAATATCCTTGAATTATTCCTAATTTAAGGAAAGATATTTCATATTAAATATAATGGTAACTGTAGGCTTTTTTAGGTGACCCTTATCACACTTAGGAATTTCCTTTTATTCTAATTTGGGGCAACATTTTTTTCTTTAATCATTAATGATTAATGGATTTTCAATGCTTTTTATAATCATTGAAAAGATCATGTTATCTTTTATTTCATGAATATGGTAAATTTACTGCTTGAGTTTAAAATGTTAAAACCAACCTTGCATTCTTGTAATAAATCCTACTTGGTTATTGTGTATTATACTTTAAAATTTTACATGATTAAATTTACTAATATTTTGTTAAGTATTTTTGGTTTAATATTCACAAGGAATAAATGATAAGAATTTCGTTTTTCTGAGATTTATCTTTCTTAGGTTTTAGTCTTAGGGTTATAATGGCCACATAAAACTAATAGGAAATATTTCCTTCTATTTTAGAAAGAATTTGTGTAGAATATAGGCTTACTTTCTAATGATTGATAGAATTCACTAATGCAATAATCTGGGTCTGGAATTTTTATAGAAAGGATATTGATAATAAATTCACATTTTTATAGAATGTTCTGTTTTATTTGCTATTCATTTTAGTATTTGCCTTTTTCAAAGAAATGGTCTATTTTATCTAAATTATCAAATACATAGGCATTGTTTTGTTAATATATTCTCTTATTAGTCTTTTAATGTTTTTCAGATATGTATTTGTGTTCCCTCTTTTATTACTGTTGTTAGTAATTTGTGTCATTTCTCTTATTTTCTTGATCAATCTAGCAGAGGATTATCAATTTTGATGCTCTTTCAAAGAATCAGGTTTTCACTCTATTAATTAATCTATTGTCTATTTCCTGTTTCACTAATTTCCATTCCTTTTATATCCTAATTTCTTTGAACATTAATTAATTCTGTTAAGAGGTTAGATTTAAAATTTTCTTTTCTAATGTTAGCATATAAAGCTATAAATCTTTATCTAAATTCTGCTTTAGCTGAATTTCACAAATTTCATTATATTTTCATTTTCATTCAGTTCAAAATATTTTCTAATTGCCTTTGTGGTTTCTCATGGACTATTTAATAGTGCATGTGAATTTTTAAGTATTTGGGGGTTTTTTCCTGGAACAAATGCTTCATCAACTTTACTAGTCTTAACTATACTTTCCAGAATTTCCTTTCTTGTATGTTTTTGGTTATGATGATTAGGAGGTTATAAGGTAAGCAACAGCTAGTCTTAACTCATGCAGGGTGTTACTGCTCTACTGACTGATCATTGACATGAAGTCATAGCTGGGCCTATGATATCTCCTGGATCCTCCTTCAGCTTCTCTGAGTCACGTTGTTTATGCATATTTAGCTCAGCAAGAAAATATCTAGTTCCTGGAATGGGAACATAGGTTACTTCCTGGTAGAGCATGTGCTGGTAGAACATCATGAGACTTTTGGTTTCATCTCCAGCACAATTAAAAAAAAAATTCTGGCTTCTATAAGGTGCTCACATCATTAGATCAGAGGCAATAAGCATGGATATAGGTTCAAGTTTACCCCTGTGGTGTTCCAGCTTGTGCTTGTGTGTTCCAGACTGCTTGTGATCCTCCCCTCCCAACTATCTGCCTTGAGGATTTCAAGCTCCAACACAAATCACAGAGACAATAGCCTTACAATAACTACTTAGTCAACTCCCACAATTGCATAAGCTAATATGTATATATTTATGTGTGTAATATGTGTTCATGTATATTTATATAGAATTTTCTATATAAATATGCTACTTGAACTTTGACCGATAACATCTAGGTATACTACTAAGAATTTTTATTTTAATTCCATGTTATCAAATAACACACTTTTATGATATTCATCCTTTTTAATTTATTGAGACATTTTATGGTTTGACATTTGTTCTATTTTTGTGAATATACCATGAACCACTGAATATACCATATACTTATTGGTGTTTAGTATTTTTAAAAAAAATAAATATCAGGTAGGTCAAGTGATTTGATTGTATTGTTTAGATCATTTATATCTTTATTGGTTTTTTGATTGTCTAATTGTTTCATCAGTTTCTACAATACAGTGTTAAAATCTCCGACTATGTAGAATTGTTTGTTTTTTCCATTTTATGATGTTAATTTTATTATATATTATTTGAACCTTTGTTATTAGACACACACACTGATTATCTTTGTGTCTTCTGCCTGTTTAATAGCTAATGTATGAGACCAATAAAGAAAAAAATTAAAGTGACAAGGTCTATGATTCCACAGTAATATCTCTCTGTTAGAGCTACTTCCAGATATCTTAAAACTTGCTTACAATGGGATAGTAATAATTATATCTTTCTGCAGTGGCTAGTTTTATGTTGACCACTTGGTTAGTCTATAGTATCTAGTTATTCCATTACAACTTATCTAGGTGTCATTTTAAAGGTGTTTTGTAGATGTGGTTAACATCTATTGTCAGATGATGTTAAGTAAAGAGATTATCATCAATAGCCTGGGTGGGCCTCTTCCAATCAGTTGAAAGTCATGAGAGCAAAGCTGAGGTTTCTCTAAAAAAGAACTTCCACCTCTAGATTGCAGCTTCAGCTCCTGCACCCAATTTTTCCGTTTGTTAGCCCACCTTACAAATTTATCAACACGTGAATAGACATCCATAGACGGAACATATAGGAGCAATCCATTACCTTGGATAGCAGAGGTTGGGGAGATGTTCCAGGATAGGTCATATTAAAACTTGATGGGATTTGAAGGTTATGATGTTTTTCAGGAAAAAGGTGATAAACTAAACAATAACATGTGTAAGACAAAGGGTGTGAAAAACCCTTTCTGTTGAAGGGAAAAGCACTATAATGTGGCTGGAACATGAGGGCAGGATTAAAAATGGCATGGTCTGGGAACAGAAGGTTAGAATAAAGTTTAGTCATAAATTGCCACGAAGGTCCCAATAAGGACTTTGTATTTTGCTCCCATGATCATTAGAAAACCCTAGAATTTTGAATAAGCACATGGTATAATCAAACATATGTAAAGAGGGCATTTATACAGAAGTGGGCATTTCACTTTTTGTATAAAGAGGTCACGGTGTGGCATGGTTAGGACAACAGGTAAGGTTATCCACCAGAAGTCATGCTGTTCATTACAGTGCACGGGTTTGCAGTTCTGTTTGGATTTGTTCTTTCTAGATTCAGTTTCAAGCCCCTGTGACCAGTTGGTTTTCAACCAAAGTCTATCTTCTCCATCTTTTAGAAATGTAGGGGGCAGTAGATTGATCCCAGAACAACTAACAAGACTGGATGAATGCTATTCAGGTTAAGTTCAAACAGCAATCAGAGATGGTTAGATCACAATGGTGCATATGAGCAAGGAAATTCCAGCATTTGGACAGGTCAAGCATCAGGGATAATGATGTTGGAGAGCAAATCACACCAGACCAACCTCTGATCCTAAAGTAAAGACAGTTTACGGTCTGCCTTCTGTTACACTCCCAGCTCTGCGTGGTTAGAACAAGGTTATGGAGAACACATGCTGCAGTCAGAATTTCTAAATCGCACTTCATCTTTTATTAAGATAGATGTAGAGTTTCCAGGCCTTCCAGGTCATTCTTGCATTATTCATGTGTACACAAAACATTCTCCAAGGCAGTGGAGGTCACACCTGTAAATAAAGACACAGAGAAGAACACACATTATTTTGTGAAATTTCGGCAACTATTTCATAACCCAAATGAGAGTTAATGTAAAGTGTTAAGGCAAGAACACTTTGGCAGCAGGAAACCATGGGGAGAAGTTAAGTGATCTCACTCAGAAAGTGGCCAGGTTCAAATATTGTTACCCAATGAGAGAAATAAAGAAGGTAGCAACGTTTAGTCTGAGGTTTCATGAGGAAATTGTTCTCCCTAGTGAAAGCAGTAGAGTCCCTCACAGACTCAAACCTGACTTAGAGGGTGAATAGCAAGCATGTGAATAATGTGTTTTAGATAACAAACTTGAATCAACTGATAAAATATCCTAAGTGAACTCTGAATGAGGGCGTAAACAATGATTGATAAAGAGAGACTTTAATGGGCTGAATGGCAAAGGAGAAGGAGAACAAGGAGTACATGGAGGAAATTTGACCATGACTATAGAAAGGAGGTCTCTGCACGCAGATTAATCCTGCCCTGACATCCTCCTGCTCTACACTAGTGTTAGAGCTCTTAGCTCAGCCACTAACCTTGAAGGGTTATTCCCGTACCAGTCAATAGAACGAGCTGCCAAGATGCAAGCATCACCAGACTCAGACTCCATGCCTCATGCCAATGTTCTCTGTGAATCTTTGTAGCCAGCACATTCTACCAGCTTCCCTTCAGTGGTTGCTGTCCAAAAACGTAAACCCCATAGTCATCTTTCCTTGCTACTATTTCTATCCCCTTTCTGCTCTGATTTTCTTGGTCCTGGTCCCAATCCTACTGCTTCTCTGTCATTCAAACATCTGGAACCCTTCATTATAAACAAGTCTTCCCTTGTTAACCTTATGATATAAAATCCCTCTATACACTCCTCTGAAAACAGGATTTTGCTTTTAACCCTGTAAGTGAAAGTTTCTCATTCCTCCACATTTTACCTTGTTTAGTGTCAGGAGGTAAGCTGGAGGGTTCCTTTGCTTTCCAATGCTACTTCCAATTTTTTGTTTATCCACCTTTAAAAAAAAAATAAAAAACCCTGAGGTCTTCAACCTCTTTCTTCCCCCATCACGGTCCCCGGGTGGCATTACAGTCTCTCCTCTTCACACATGGTGGATTCTGGCCTCACCTCAACTTCTAAGCTATGAAAAGAGTGAGTTTAACTTCCATGTTTATGAGCCATCCTGCATCTAACATTGCCAGCTCTGTGGCTTTCACCTTCAATCCATCTCATTTAAACCATCTCCATTTCATGTGGAAGGCTTCCTTCTCTGAAATATTGTTTCAATTTCTCACAAAAACCAGCTTCCAACCCCCTCAATACCCGACCCTCATTTTCACTGTCCTTCAAGAGTTTTGATACCTTGGGTCTTTCCCAGTGTGTTTCCTAGTATATCCAGCTGTATTCTAACTGTTCCTCTTTTTATCCAAACTGGGACCCATAATAGGTTGTTCAAGTACTCTTCAGGACCCTCTGTTCCCTTCCTCCCCATCTTTCCACTTCATCTATTAATATAAATGTAAATTTGGTTTGTTATTTTCATTTATTTTTCCACTTTTACATCTAAATTGTTTAGTGCTTCTTTCCACAAAAGCAAGCAGCCATGCAGATTGACAATTCTACAAACTCAGTTTCTCCAATTGAACCAAGTGTGGTTCATCAGCCCTTGGTCCATCTCCCTTATGTCCCTTAGACTCTTCTAAACCTTCACTGATATCAAATAACTTACCCAAGACTCCTCCCTCTTAGCAATGATCTCATGCCTCTTGTGTTATAGAAAACTGAATCCTCTCAATCCCTCTACCTTCTTCATCTACATCCATACAAAATGCTCTCCTGCTGTTCTCGAAGATGGCACCATATTTCCTCTTAATCACAGCCAGTCGCCCATCTGAGTCATTAGGGCATCCTCCCGCATTTCCCCTGGATTTTTTCATAATCTCCCTTTCCTCCTGAATTAGGCTG
Source organism: Callospermophilus lateralis (assembly GCF_048772815.1). NCBI lineage: Eukaryota > Metazoa > Chordata > Mammalia > Rodentia > Sciuridae > Callospermophilus > Callospermophilus lateralis. The sequence goes on from NC_135306.1 coordinate 26,126,917, forward strand.
TCATTCCTTTTCCTGAGCCACCACGCACAAAACTTAACTCAAAATGGATCAAGGATCTAGGAATTAAACCAGAGACTCTGAGTATAATAGAAGAAAAAGTAGACCCTAATCTTCATCATGTGGGATTAGGCACCAACTTCCTTAATAAGACTCCTATAGCACAAGAATTAAAACCAAGAAGCAATAAATGGGATGGAATCAAACTAAAAAGTTTCTTCTCAGCAAAAGAAACAATCTGTGAGGTGAATAGACAGCCCACATCCTGAGAGCAAATCTTTACCCTGCACACATCAGATAGAGCACTAATTTCCAGGGTATATAAAGAACTCAAAAAGCTAAGCACCAAAAAAACAAATAACCCAATCAACAAATGGGCCAAGGACCTGAACAGACATTTCTCAGAAGAGGATATGCAATCAATCAACAAATATATGAAAAAATGCTCAGCATCTCTAGCAATTAGAGAAATGCAAATCAAAACCACTCTAAAATTTCATCTCACTCCAGTCAGAATGGCAGCTATTATGAAGGCAAACAACAATAAGTGTTGGCGAGGATGTAGGGGGAAAGGTACACTCATACGCTGCTGGTGGAACTGCAAATTGGTGTAGCCAGTATGGAAAGCAGTATGGAGATTCCTTGGAAATCTGGGAATAGACCTACCATTTGACCTAGCTATCCTTCTCCTTGGACCATACCCAAAGGACTTAAAAACAGCATACTACAGGGACACAGCCACATCACAATATTTCACAATAGATAAACTGTGGAGCCACCCTAGATGCCCTCCAGTGCATGAATGGATAAAAAAAAGTGACACATATACACAATGGAGTTTTATTCAGGAATAAAAGAGAATAAAATCATGGCATTGCAGGTAAATGGATGGCGTTGGAGAAGATAATGCTAAGTGAAGTTAGTTTTGAGCAGGTGTAGAATATTAAAATTGGGGGAATTATTGAAAAATACCCAAGATATCTGGCAAATTAATGCTATTGATAACTTTAGCTTTTGTTAATTTTGATAATGTAGTGTTAGTATTTTGAAGAGGGAGTGGAAGGTGAGGAAACAAACAGTGAGTTAGACACTGCCATTTCGAGGGTTTTGAAAAGTTTAGATTAAAGAGAAGAGACAGATTAGACAGGAACAGATAGGGTTGAAGAGATATTCTTGTTTTTTTTGTTTGTTTTTTGTTTTTTGGTTTTTTTAGGATGGGAGAAGTGAAAAGTTTCAAAAAAATTTTTTAAATCTTTATTTCTTTTTTCTTATAATTGATTTTATTTTTTAAAATATATGACAGCAGAATGCAGTATAATTCTTATTACACACATAGAGCACAATTTTTTATATCTTTGTATATAAAATATTTATGCCAATTCATGTCTTTATACATGTACTTTTTTGCATTACAATTCTTATTACACATATATTCCACAATTTTTCATATCTTTGTTTGTATAGAAAGTATGTTGACACCCAATTCGTGTCTTCATACATGTACTTTGGATAATGATGTCCATCGCATTCCACCCTCCTTGCTAATCCCCTGCCCCTCCCTTTCCCTCCCACCCCTCTTCCCTATCTAGAATTCATCTATTCCTCCCATGCTCCCCCTCCCTACCCCACTATGAGTCAGCTTCCTTATATTAGAGAAAACATCACCTTTCTTGTCTGTATAACACCACTTTCCACGAAAATCATATTTTAATCACATTGGTATGTTTATTTATTTTCTGTTAGATCCATGTGAGCCAAGACCTTATCTTTCTGGTCACTGCCACATCCCTGGAGTCTAATGTAGTGCCTGGAATTCTGTAGGCATATATGCTGTTCCTTCTGTCCTCTTCCAAAATAGTCTGTGATCTTCTTCCCCAGTGCTTCTTTAGACAATGCATGAAACGGGGGTTGCTAGATAAATGTTTATTAAATGAATGAAGGAAGGAACATATTAACGTGAATCAACTCATGCTAGCTTCATTGGACGGACATTTTCATTTGTCCCTTGGAGAAAAAAAAAAAGTGGGGGTTTATATTAGTGCTCACTGTGTAATTTATGGCATGTTATACATAAAGATGCCCAAGTCGACAGTGAACCAGGTTTATGTAGTTCTCATTCCAAGGTGGAGACTCAATCATATACAGTTAATCCCTTTGCTGTCTTCTGTGAAAGCCTGAGTTAGAAGATTTTTACAGGCTTGGGGCTACAGAGATACCTGGTCTGGGAGGTATGAGGGTAGACTTGGTTACTCTCAGGCTCAAAGATGGCTGACCAGACAGTCTGCTTGTAGAAGGCTGTGTTGGTCCATGTCTTCTAGGGGTGCCTTGTCTTACTATTTCACTAAAGTTATCCTTTCATGAATCCAATGACCTTGTCATGCTTTCTGTTATTTGTTTTCTTCTGGTGGATGTTCCTTAGTCTGAAGGTCAACTATGAATAACCACTGTGGCTGGTTCCACACCCATCAGAGAGGCTATCCAAGGAGATATAATTCAGAGAAAAAAAGGAATTTGGCATCTAGACCCATCTCTTGGGTAGAGAAAAGCAGTGGAAACAGATGGAAAAGTTGCCAGGAAAACCCATTTTCCATAATCAACAAGTTGACCGAGAGTTTGGCTCAGGTTTACTAGAGAACTCTAATTTCAAAACAAGAATGTGCTTCCTAATTAACTTAAAAGGGGAGAAAGAGAGTCGTTTCCAGAGCCCTTGGCAAGTCTTTCTTCCACATCATGCCTGAGTATGAACTTGAGTGAAGTCTATCAATCATTTTGTGGATCCCACCAGTGGAAGGGGCAGAGCTGTGCAATAGTAGTTGTGCAGATGTCAGAAGCTGCTAATTAGCAGCTCCTTCAGTGGTCTTCTCTGTCCCCGTTAAAGGTAACTCCATTCTTTCTGCTCCAGTTCCAAAAGCCTTGCAGTCACCCCTGGCTCCTCTCTTTCCTGCTTCTAACCCATCCATCTGGAGAATGCTGTCAGTTCTATTTTTCAGATATGCCACAGATTTAACCATTTTTCTTCACTCCCACAGCCAATAGTCTAAGCCACCATCCCTGTCCTTCCTGGATTATTGCAAAAGCCTTTTGAATAATCTGTCTGCTCTTAGCAGCCAAAGTGATCTTTTTCAAACATAAGTCATTTCACTTGTTTTTAAACCCTCCAGTGGCTATCATCTCATTTAGAGAAAGAGCCAACATTTTGCAATGGTTTACAGTACCGATCAATCACTTAGTAAATGAACGAATACTCTGAGGATTGAATGGAATATTGTGGCCAGTGTACATGGCAAATGGTAGGTGTTCAACAAATATTAATTTCTATCCTTACTCCCTTATGCCGCAGTCCGGCTGCAGCAAAATAACCAGGGGGGTGACGAGCAACTTGTGTAGATTGATACAGCTGGAGTGGGAGCCGTTTATTGTAGGACAGGAGGGGTATATATACATTACACACAGCTTATCTTAATTAACATAAACTAGATACAGCAGTCAACCAATAAGGAATCTCCACACTTAATGGCTCGCTGGCGTTACTTCACAAACCACTCCCTCTGCAAAATGCCAGGTGCCATCTTGACTTGTTTACAGACTCTAACACCCTTACATGCAGGATTACAGATTATGATGTCTGCCTGATAACTATTTGGAATGGCACATTGTTTTGGAGATACAAACAGATTCAAAAGAGATTTGTCTCAATTGGCAAATGGGTGATGCTACAGCATTATTTAAAGGATCAAAGGCCACCCCAAACATATCTGCACATATCCTTTGGTTGGTCAAAATAATAAAACATTCAATTTTTAAAATTTTATTTATTTATTTATATTAGGTAATATGACAGCAGAATGCATATTGATTCATTGTACACAATTGCAATACAACTTTACATTTCTATGGTTGTATAGAATGTAGCATAGCACCATATGTGCAGTCATACATGTACCTAGGGTAATGACGTCCATCTCATTCTACCATCTTTCCTGCCTCCATGCATCCTCCCTCCACTCCCTCCCTTTTTCTCAATCAAAGTTCCTCCATTTTCCCATACCTCCCCTTTCCCGGTTATGGATCAGCATCCACTTATCAGAGAGAACATTCAGCCTTTGGTTTTTTGGATTTGCTTACTTTGCTTAGCATGATATTCTCCAACTCCATCCATTTATCTGCAAATGCCATAATTTTATTCTCTTTTGTTGCTGAGTAATATTCCATTGTGTATATATACCACAGTTTCCTTATCCATTCTTCTATTGAAGGGCATCTAGGTTGCTTCCACAGTTTAGCTATTGTGAATTGAGCTGCTAAGAACATTGATGTGGCTGCATTACTTAGTATGCTGATGTTAAGTCCTTTGGATATAGTCCGAGGAGTGGAATAGCTGGGTCAAATGGAGGTTCCATTGCATGTTTTCCAAGGAATCTCCATACTGCTTTCCAGATTGGCAGCACCAATTTGCACTCCCCCAGCAATGTATGAGTGTGCCTCTTCTCCCATATCCTCGCCAACATTTATTGTTGTCTGTATTCTTGATAGCTACCATTCTGAGATAAAATCTTGGTTTTGATTTGCATTTCTCTAATTACTAGAGAAAAACATTCAATTTTTTTATAGGTAATCTAGACTTGTCTGAGCAGTAGCAATGATAAGCTAAAAGTTCAAGTTTCTACCCTTGGCTGAGAATGGGAGGAGAAAATCATGGTTACATTTTTCTTACATGTTAATACACAAAGTACTTGGGCTCCAATCTTTGTCTATCTTGATTAACTGTCTCCCTTGGGCCCATAATTTTATGTTCTCTGAACTTGAACTTTTCCTTCTATAAGATGGAGATATATCATTACCCTTGTTGAGGCGTTACAAAAGAAAATGTAGGTAAAAGGACCTATCCCAGAGTTAAACTGATGAAAATCAATGACCGAAGCTAGCTTCCATTAACTGCAAGTCTTAACTTGATCCTTTTTGTCCTTTAGCTGTAAACAACAACTAAAATGAAGTGTGGTCACTTGGATGTCCTGTGTGTTTGCCTGTTATAGTCTTCCTCTATAGTAAAAGCAGCTGTCACATATGGAGAACTTACTCTTGACCAGATGCTAATTCTTTCTTTTGATATATATATATATATATATATATATATATATATATATATATATATATATATATAACAGGAGGAGGTGTGTCTAGTTACGCACCCTAAATGCGTAATTGAAGGATCAGGTGATTAAGTGTTTCAGCCAGCATCACACAGTAACTGGTTAACCTCGAGTCCTGACACTGTGACCTGACCTGTCTCCATTATATAGCACAGTGCTCAGTAAGGAACCTGAACCACCTAGAAACCTCAGGTGGCTGCTCTTCCCAGCTTGATTTTCTGGTTTATTTCCCTGAAGACTGTAAGCACCTTCAAGTCACAACTTTGAATGATTTCTTCCTGTCCTAACGCAGCATTGGGCATGACATAGGGAAAGTGCTTGAGAAGTGTTTGTTGATCAAGCAAAGAAGAAAGGCCTGAGTTGTTCATTACAAGATAGGGTTGCTGAGCCCTTGCAATGGACTCAGAATAAGCCTCTTCAGATTACACCAAAGCAACCTGGGCAACCTGAAAGCCCTTCATGATATGCTCCAAGGGTCACCCTTTGTCACACCTAGTAGGCCATCTCAGCATTTACTGCCAAGCCCAGGTCCTTAACCTAAGAATAGATCATCACATCCCTTGTAAACCTAACAGAATACTTTAATACATGGCTTATATATGACAGCAGTTGTTATGAATAATAACCATAAAAACCAACATTTTTATTACAAATTCCAGCTTTCACAGTGTTCTCACATCCATCTCTTCATTCTCACAGTAAGTGTTTAAAGGTGTCTCTGATTCACTTCCTTTTACATTCTAGGGTGCTTTGGACTCAGAGAGGTTACATGCTTTCCCCAAGCATACACAGATAAAAACTGTAACTTTGCTCATTGGATGACTGATCTGGGCTATATGCTCGGTTAAGCACATCACTTGCATTGTCCTTTTTAATCCTAAAAATGAACTTATAGGCAATATTGGGCTACATATATGTCATGTGCAAAATGTAGGCTTAAATTTCCTGTGGTTAAGAGATGAAGCCAACATTTACACTCAGCCCATTTTGGTGTGTTGCCCATGTGATACAGTATGTGGGAGAAGAAAGATTCCAAAGCTCACACTCTGACTTCACAGGCAGAAGAAGACTAGAACCCTGTGAACTTGACTCTAGTACTGTATTACTTGACTTTTGTCATGTAAGTAGAAACTTCCAAATTTCTTGAATATCACCTGGGTCTTCAACAAATTTGAGGAGAATGCCTATCACTGGTGCTTTCTCTTAAAATAAATGTCCTAATTCACCATCTTATCATCCATCTTATATCACAATGACAAGCTCACCCTCTTAAATACAAATTGTATTATATCTCTCTTGTTCAAGACAATGGATGGCTTTTCACTACTACATGAAGTCTAACTTCCTAACCTGGCCTTTTATTTGATTGCCTCAATGAACTATTTATTTTTCCCTAACTTCCTCTTTATCAGTAATCACCTCCTTCTTCCAAGAAATTCTCTGGAAGCCTCTGAAACACTTACCTTTCTCTACTTCAAACCAATGGTTGTCAGGGATGAATAGCATTTTTAAAATATGACCATTTAGCAACTCCCCCAATTTTTAATTTTACCAACTATGGACCTTGAAGAAATAACTTTTTTATAGCTTTGTGATTAGTGCACAGCATAAAGAAAAAAAAATTAAAGGAAAACACTAGTAGGATCAAAATAAAGAACAGTCAGAAAGAAAGATAGTTGGATATATGTGTATATCAAAATATATACAAAATGAAAATTAAATATAGTATAATAATCAGATTATATGCTCTGTATCACACACATAAACTGATGTTTAAATATTGTTCATGTTTTCTCTCCTTTTAAGTTGGTGTGATAAATATTTCATCACTAATAAACATTGACCATAACAGAAGGGTTTGGTCTCCCATTCCACTTACATTCAGGATGGAGAGGGTACTGAATACATCTCGTATTTTTTCTTGGATTTTTAGTCTTCTCTCTTTGACTAAATAAGCTTCCTGAGAGCAGAAACTACATCTTGTGTTCCCTCTACATTCCCCACAGGACTCAACCAGGCCAGGGCCACCCGCGGGAGAGAGCACAATATATGTGAGTTCGTATATAACCAAGACAACCTGAAATATTGCCGGCAATGCATTTTGGGGGACAATTACCTCTTGGGTAAAATAAGAACAACCCAATTCATTCAATATTAGCTCTGTGGAATGCAGCCCTCCAGCCTGACCCTGGGGTGACCCCTGACTTCACGGAGCCCATTGATCACCGGAAGCCTCCTTCACTTATCTTTCTGATAAATCATCTCACTCACTGTTCCTATCACCCTCCCAGGGAGGGCAGGAAAGCTTGCAAAACCCTGCTTTCCCCTCAATAATCAGTTTATATTCTCTGACCAAACAAGCAGGTAGATTTTCCAGCAAATCTTGGGTCTTTAAAGCCACTTAGAAAAAGAATGAAACACGGCATGAGGTTCCTGGCAGCATGTGGGAACCCACAGAATATTCTCAGCCAATTAAACATCTAATGAGGCCATCTTGGAAAAGCTGTTGTCTTGGGTTGCAGCTACTGTTTTTCCCTTCATCAAAGTCTTTATTTAGAGGTCATGATGCCTGGAACCATTGACCACTCACCATTTCCTACTCCTCTCTGCTCTCTGATGTTACACGTTAGGCTAATGGGCCATGCCTCATGACTCTCCCTCCCTCTCAACTTTCGCACCCTCCTTCTTGCTGACCATCCCAAATCTCCAGTCTTGGCTCATTATATATCCTCTATTTTAACTCTATTATACCTGCTCTCATAGAGACTTCATGCAAACCCAGCTTTAGTTTCGTAACTGAAGGGAAGAAGACTTCAGGATGAATGAAAGTCTATCAGAAGCTAAGTACGTTGCAAGGATTATCTGACTTTTACAACAATCCAGTGACCTCGGTGTCATCCTTGTGTTACAGATTGGTAAACTAAGCCCCAGGGAGATCAAGTGCTTGCCTAATGCAGCACAGCTACAATGAGGTAGAGCTGAGAGTCCAATCCTGCTCTGTCTGACTCCAAATGTTCTGTTCTTCTTTCTCTAGCTCATGATATTGGGATAGGTAGATAGCTGTATTTCAGATTCAGAGAAGTTTCTCATCTGAGAAAGGAATGAGCCAAATAACCCTCTTCTCTTAGCAGACCGCCAGCATCAAGCCAGGAGAGATTAGCGGACCTGCCAGTGAAATATGCTCCAAAAGGATCAGTCGTCTTTGAAACTGGTTCAGACAGGAACTGGTTCAGACTGATTAGGAGGTGAAATTACAGACAGCAATAAAACAGTTTAGCCATGGCTTGAGTTTAACAGGATCTCGGTTAGTTTTTTTTTTTTTTTTTTCCTGCCATCCTCGTAGGAGAATGGTCCTGCCAATGGAAAGAACATGGATAAAAGTACACGTCCCCGTGCGTGGCTCCTCATAGGAACCTCATGCATATCCATTTAATCTTTGTAAGATTCAGATCTAGTTCTTCACACAGAACCCCATATATTTGACCTATTGGACATTGTAGGTGTCATCTTGACCTTGTACTGATGCCCATGAAATCATAACTGTTTGATGCTGGGAAAGTAGAAAGCTTATACCTGTGGTACAGTCATGAGAGGGTCCAGAGAGTTACATGGGTCTTGTGTTGTCACCCACATTGGAACCACACCCTGAGTGAAGCACAGAAAACTAGCTGTGGCCTCTACGGAAATGGCTGCTACAATTGCCCTCCATAAAGCATCGGTTCCACAGCAGAGTGAATCTATGGGCAGCCTATGAACTGAGAAGAAACGAGTCTACCTGGGATTTATAGTTTGATGTTCTCACATCTTTTAGTCAGAGGACAAACTGGCTCACATGTTCCTTTCACATAAATTGTCTCAGTTTCCTTTCTCACAGGAGGCCTAAACCTGTCAGATGATGGGATTGGAAATATCTCGCTGTTTCCCATGAAACATCATGAAGGAGCACATCATTCCCAAAGACAAGTTCCTTGTGTGAGGAATTCACCTGGGAACTCAAGAACTTAGTTGGTGGACATGACCTGAATGGGAGAATTTAAATAGATAGTCACTGTGCCTTATTTTAACGTTGTCTCTTCCTGTTACTTCTGTGAGGAAGCTCCGTGATCGGGTAGCATGCCATTAGCTGATTCCACCACATCACCAAAAGAACTGCATCCTTCAAACTGAGAAGCAACTTGGCCCAGGAACAAGAATCACAGGATTATGGACAAGAGAAACCTTGCTGCTGCTCAGACATGAGGAAGATGATCAGGAATGTCATATTGGCCAAGTTTGTAATGTGGGGCTTGAAGGCAAGTCACAACTCAATTCTCCAAGTTATATGACCTTGGGTAAATTACTCAACCTCTCTGGACCTTGTTTTCAGAACCCCATGCTATAAAAACAAACAGGACAATACCTACAGGACAACATTTATGTGAGTTATTCTATATACAGACAAAATTCAGCTACTCAAACTTATCAACCCATTTGACCTAAGTAAACTGTGATTTCCAACTCAAAGTTGACATAAAGGACCTGTTACGTTAGCAGAACTCAGAAGCTTCTGATGAAGAAATGGTTGGAAGGAGCAGATGGCAAAGTCCAACAGAAGAGGCCAGTTTGAGAGACGGCACTCAAAATTCATCCATTTCCTTTCTATTTTGATTGGGGGAAGGCAGTAAGTATGATGTATTTTCATGCAAATAAGGGAATAGATTATTTTCACCATTTCTGCCATTGATTTCCTGTGGTTTCGGGCTCCCTCACATGTTGACAGTAACAGATATTTTGTTTTTGCTTTCCCCTTCCCTCTGGCATAACAGGACGTTATGCTGGCATGTGAGACATAGACCCATGGTACAGAGGCACTTACATGCTTGTACTCTTAAGAGTCCTAGTTGCCATGAGTGTAAAATTCTAATCAAATGACTTTTAATACATTTCTAGGGAGCATAGAGAAGTGCCTCCAATAACAGGAAAAATAGGAGATGAAAACAATCCATACATCAGTGCAATAGTTACAGTTTATGACTGTAGTGTTAAAACAAATATAAAGTGAATCTGTCCCTCAACTACCTTCTTCCTCAGTAAGAACAGAGATTTTTTACATGAGATGGGACATGGGACAGTTATCCCACAAGCACTGGGGACAGCTTTAAAGAATAATTACCCCTACCATGGGACTTTGCAGTTTTCAGAAGTCTTGCTCATATCATTTGATTGTCACCACAAATTAGTAAGAAAGGTGATTAATTCAAGGTAAAAAAAAAATGGAAACTGATTCTCAAGGAAGCTGCCATTTTCCCACCTTCATTCAGCCAACAAGGTCAGTGGGGGGTGGTGGGGGATGGTGTAGCATTTTAGTTCCATTCCACCCACCCCCCACACCTGGAAGCCCAGGAAGCAAAATACCCACTAGTTGCTTGTAGAAGATTCAGAAACTGCTCTGAAAGACAATTATATAGCAAACATAAGTGAAGAGTTTCCTAGAGATCATGTTTAAGAAAGAGGAGACCAGTTATGGAAAAATAAACAACTTCATAAAAAAATGTGCAGAAACTCTAAGGAACTGGAGGGATTTATAAATCTATGCTCTAATGTAGTCACCCAATACTACTGGCATGAATTTTATGATAAAGTTGCTACTCTTTTAATGCTTTTTCTTTTTTTCATTTCTTCATATAGCAGTTCAAGACAGAGAAAACTTTTCAAATTTCAGAAGAGAGAATGGCATTAAATACACTCATGTGTCATATGGGTTTGCAATGAATATGAACAAAATCAATGCAAATAATGTTTACAGTGTTTTTCAATGTTTAGTTTAGTGCTACCTTTTTAAGTTGGAAGAACAAAAAAGAAATCAAAAGACTACTGAGAGATACAGGATAATAAACCTTACACTTAATAATGAAATTCAAGCCCAGTGTGTTTCCGCTATTACATAAGCTAGATAACAAATCTGCATGGGTGAAAGTTTCTACAAGTTGAGTCTATTGGGGATAAATTTATGAGAGTCTCGGCACATGCTAATAGAACTGGAAGATCTACTCTAAGGTGAAGTATCAAGTAGGGTAATAAGGGGCACTGTCATTACCCAGTGGAGAGACCAACAGACACAATACACACATAGAGACATGAACACTTTGAATTCTACAATTGCAATTGTTCTTGGAAATCAGAAAACTAAGTTCTACTTTTTAGAGGAGAACATGAAGCCTTAAATGGACAAAGGCCATGCCCAAAGTCACTGAGCACCTGAGTATCAGGGAGAGACTAGAACCCAGACATTCAATGACTATCTCATCACAGTAGACCATGCATTCAATTTTCTTTTCACACTTTTCTCCATCTCAAAGCCTTGTCGAGTGAGTATGCATTACTTTCATGAAAAGGAAAAAATAAATAAATAAGTAATGAAGGGAAAATAAGAGGCACCGAGAAGGTGGACATGCAGGGTAGTGGAGTGCTCACACAAATGGTGAGCTTGGAGAGAGGTAGGTGGGAGAAATAGTGGATGGCATTGGAGGGGAACACGGAGGAGAGACGAAAGGATCAAAGTGTGCACACCTCGTCGCAGAGCTCTGCTATATACTAGAGATCTTTGAGGGATGGCTTAGTTGTTCATCATTAGTTCCTGGATGTTTTATATTTTGGAAGGGAAAAAAGAAAGGGAAGGGTAAAAGATGGAGGGAGGGAGGAAAGAAAGGGAAGGATGGAGGAAGAAAACAGGAAAAAATGAGGATGAGAGAAGTTGAAATCACCCTGGAGATTTTGTGCTGTTGATTCTTAGAATTGGGGCTTCATTTGTGAAATGACATGACTGCATTGAAGGCTTTAGTTCAGCCACTCAATGTGCATTATGTTTTAGGAAGAGCGTTATAGTAATAATTACTTTAAAAAGGTGAATTAGGAAATATAACAACTGAAACTATAGAAATATGGGATTTCTGCAACTTTTCACACTTTTGTTTCTAAACAAAGTTGATATTTTGATTAAAGTTTCAAAAACTGAATTAGTGAATTATTTTGAACACAGTAGGATATCTACATATGTCTACAATGGCTTTTCTCTTAATTCTTCATAAGCCCTGAGTTTGCAAAAAGTACTAAAATTAGCCAAATTGATGATAGTCAAATTTGAATAAAAACTAGGCATTTAAAAATTGCAGCTTATTTTAACAAAAAAAGGAGTCAACAAAGTTAAAACAAAAATACTACATCTTCAATATTATTTAAAAACTAATATATCATAAAATTATTAAATTGTATGATAAAACCACACTGAAATATTTTAAAAGCCCTCAGTATATTAGCATCCAAAGTGAGAGTTCATGCAATTTAAAAATGAAAACACACCAAAAAGTTTCCCTGCATAGAATTCTAACATATATATCTTACCAAATTAATGAACACGGAGAACTAATCAGACAAGTTCTCACAGTGACTGGCAATTTTGCTCTCCAGCTTTCAGAGCACCACATTTCTCATGGGACAAGGTCTTCGGAGTCAAAATTCATCATAAAGTCAACCCTGCAAATGGCTTATGGAGTGTGGAATTACATAACTCCTGGTCTCCGCTTCAATTACCGAGAGTGGGAATGATGTGTGCTCTGTAGAGATGCAACCCCAGGCTCTTGGAAGCAAGGCTGTAAAGCTTTAAATGGAGGAAAAGAATAAGGGGTGGCCTGAATTGGAGATGGCAAATTGGTAGAGCAAAAATCTCATGAAATAATTAAGTAACAGAAAAGGAATGAGCAGACAAAAGCAAACCAGTGAGAGACAGATCTATAGAAAGTACCAAATCAACCATGTGGCCTTTAGAATGAAGGGGTCATTCATGTGTTGCAAAAGATTAAGTGAATCTGCAAGAGCCATAAACCGGCTTCACTGAGAAGAGAAAGCAACGCTTCCAAAAACTCAACCAGCACACAAACAATTATCGGGTGACATTACCAGGAGTCCTGTGATGATCTTTGTAGTCAGTGCACTGGGGGATATCTCAGGGTCCTTTTAGGAACAAGATACATACAGCAACCCCATTTTGTGAAAAAAAATTAAATAACCCTAGAAGAGTATAATAGTCTTCACAAGTAGGTGATATAGAAGTTACGGTGGTAGTGGTGGTGGTGGGGGGTAACACACCCACCTAACACAAACAACAAAATGATATACTGTCCAGTGTGATTGACATTGGTTTCAGAGCACCTTGTGGAACCCTTGAATACTTTGTCTTTTCAAAACTATCAGAGAAGTTTTTCACCTGGTGTTTTTCATTCTAGAGGAATATCTGTGATGGGATATTGGTCACCATTTTGGTTTTCATTCAATTAGTTTTCTCTTTCTCTTATATTAGAATTTTATTGGGACACTCTACCCCACTCGTCATTACTCCACAGAAGCCAAGGAAATGTTCTCCTCAGAAACCCACATCATCTTTTCTTGTCCCTGAGCTGGACTCCCATATGTTTTAGGGTGAGGCTAGTGATTTACCAGCTTTGCAAAGACCCTGGGAGGTTCAACAGAAATGGGGTAGGGAAAGTAAAACCCATACAGTTATAGACAAACACATATCCACAAATATAGACATTATAAACATACACACATATACATACATATGCACATGTATATAAACAAAACTATGCACACATATACATGCACATATGCAGAGAGGGATTTCAAAAGTTATTTTTAAAACCAAAGGATTTTGAGGGCTTTGTTTATTTGTTTGTTTGTTTTTAGACTTCTAGAAGTATCTCTTAAGAAAATTCCCAATACCTATGTGCAGAGATAAAGACTAATTGATTCAGAGCATGATGAATACAAGCAATGAAACTAGAGTTTAAACCTAGGAAAGAAAGGAGTTGATACATTGTTAATGTCAGGAGCAGGGAAGTGATGATTTAGAAAAAAAAAAAAAAGAATAACAAAATCCACGATGGCTATAATTAGAGTGAGTTTACCCATGATGGCACATCTGGAGAAGAGAAATCATATGTGAATTTTAAAAATTCCAGTTAAGAACAGGCTAAACAGCAGTGAGGTTGTGTCTTAAAACGATTCAAGTTGGAGGATTAAGACAACCTAGGCATGTTGGCGTCAGCTTCTGCTCGGGTCCCTGGTATTGATATGAACAGTGGAGATCAGGTTGGTCCCCAGATTTCTCTGTTATTCCTTCAGTAGGAAACGCAGGGTACCGACTTATTACCATGGCCACTTGCTGGAGCAGATGGGGTGTGATGCAGGATGCACAGGGTAAAGATGCCATTTGCAGGTTTCTCTCCAACCATCTCAGTCTGGTGTCCTCCTCACTTTAGTCATCAAGCGAGTCGAGCAGAGACATGTCACATTCAGGAAATGCACAGAGGTTAAATAGCCCACCGCCATCTGTCTCTGATTAGGAGCAATCGCTGGGGTGGAGCAACTCTGAAAGAATTTCCCTAGACTGGGCAGTGATTTCACTCATTTGCCATGGCTGATGGCTGCTCTCCTGCCTGGGTCATTGTCCTTACTCAAGGTCCTTTCATACAGACATTCTTATAGAGAGAAATCTACTCCTAGAGGGGCAGTGATGCACTAGGAGAGAAATCAGGGGGATTAAGGCATTTTTCCAAAATCCTATTTGAGCTGATGGAGGAAATGGCCACCCAGTCTTGCACACTGACAGACATTTGATCCTAGACTGGAGACTTATGTCACAACTCAGAGAGGAGCCAAGTCGGGGCTTCAGCAACTGGAGCCCACGAACAACCAGAAAATTTTGTCCTCTTCCTACTCTCTCCTTATGGCCCAGTACTACCCATCATCTCTTGGGGCCTGGCTCAGGGATCACCACTGCAGGAAGCCTGCTTAGTTTGAGGCATCTGAATGTTATTTTTCTCTCCTCTCAGCTCCTTTGATTTATGCTTCTTCTGCAACCTGTTCAGCATCTTCATTAAACCCTGTAGTGATTAAGAGCTGAAACCTAAAATCAAAAAAGGGCTCATAATCTGATCTCTATGTTGCAGTTTCTGTATTTATTAAATAGGACACAAATAGAACTACATACCTCACCAGGCTTTTATGAGGACAAAGCGAAGTATCCTTTGTGAAGTGCCCGGGGTCTGCTAAGAGTATATAGGTGCTTACAATTAAAATTATGATTACTAATGGATGCATCTATACATTTCGATCACCTCTAACAGAAGTAGCTCCTTGACCTCAGAATTTGTGCTTGATTTTTCTTTTTGTTTTTCACACAGCATCACACAGTGCTTAGAACACAATGACACAAATAAATAATGAATATGGCATTCATTAATTTTTTTAAAAAAATGTCTGTGGTTTAGGGTAGAGGTCTTGGGCAGTAATCAGCAGGGAAATGAAGCAGGCAAGACCAGGCAGCATGGGCCTCCGAGGACTGACCATTCTGAAGACTGACCTCTGCCAAAGTAAACAGGTGGTCAACTAACAGAGTCAAATGGATTGGCCAGATTCAGGCAAATGTCATCATCATTGGGCCACAGGCTATTAGAAAGAGAGATGGCCCCTAAAAAGAGAGAATTAATGTTAGATAGAAAAGTTTCTTCAGACCTGTCTATTTAAGGTCAACATAATAGTACAGGAAAAGTGGATAGGAGCCAATGAGATCCACAGCAATGTGACAGAGTGTACTGAGTTTTGTGATCAAAAAGATGTAGATGAAAATCCTCTCTCCACATATAGCAGTTATGTGCCTTGTCTCTAAATTGGGATAGATTTCACCGAACATTCAGGATTGGTAGGCTTCCCAATAAGTCGTCAGTTATATGTTGGACCTATAGCAGGCACTTGACAACTAGGATTTACTCTTATTGTTATTATACTTGGCAGAGTAGAGCGTGGCCTCTGAGCAGAACATTCAGTTCTGAGTCCTAGGGATGGTGGGCTTGGCACAACTTGGGATGCTGGTGGGACTGGCTGTGCATGAACTGAGCAATCACCACTGACAAGAATGGAGAAAGCACAGTGAGAACTTCAGCTCAGCCCTGTCATCCTGACAGTTTTGCATACAGTTGACCATACAGATATTCTCTGATGCATTTCCTAGGAATAGCCCTGCCCTCATTACTGGACTCTCCCAAACACAAAGCATGATTCTGTGGTGCTTCCTTTGAAGGTAGGTTAAGTTGCGGGGGTGGAGCTAGGACAAGGGAAAAAATTGAAAATGGAAAGCCATTTAAAGCTAGAGATATTTGGGGGAATGAGAGATACTTGAGTTGATGTGATATAATTCCACAAAAGCTTGCTGAAAAATGAGAAAATCACTCAATACACTTTTCCAAACAGCTGCTCTGATCGATTCTTTTAAAAACCCGAACCAACCAAGTTGGCCAGTTGTCAGAATTGTATAGCCAAAAGTCTTGGACTATTTTGCTTTAAGAAATAATGATGGCTTGAAGCGAGCATTTCCAATGGGACAAAGAATGGAATTAGGAAGTCTAAAGGGAAAGAAGGTGAAAATAACAAGAAGCAGATTTTCTGAAGCTACTCCTACCTATGTATTACTGGACATACCCCAAGTTCTCTAAGATTCGTGTAAAATGAAATTCTTATTCAGAAGCAAGGAGGGATCTCAAAGAGCTCACAAGAATTACAAGTATTTTTTCTAGCAATCAGATTGCACAGAATTGTGGCTATTTGGAAATATTCAGGACTAGTCATTTAAAGATATTATAATACTTGAAGGACTTCAGGGCTCTTTTTAAAAAAAATTTTTTTTCCTCCATCTGTTCTTTAAAAAAAAAAAAAAATCATGGGACCCTGACAGAAACTAGTTGGAAACCAAAAGAAAATTCATTGCTTTATCCTGGTTTTGTTTCTTTGTTTCTCTTCTAAATGTCTTCACCTGCAAATTTAAAAATCGTTCTTGGTTTGAACTGGTTGCCAAGAACTGAAAATGCAAAGGAAGACCTAAAAGGGTGGACAAGGCTTCAGGGGCAGAATGGACAGCAGAAAGCTATGGACTGAATTAGAGCTGCCTCTTCATTCATCTGTCAAGCCCTGAGGCCTTCCAATGCCCTAACTTCACATGATTGCATATCCTAGGGACAATTTAAAAATATATAAATTTTATTTTTTATCAAAGCAATTCATGTTCACATGTTAAAAATCAAACAACACTAAAAGGTCTATAATGAAAAATTGCATTCCCCTGGCCCGCCCTCCAGTCTGGCCCCAGGCAACAACTTTAAACACTTTAGTTGTTTCTTCTGGTATCTTGTCTCCACATTTCTAATAATATAGACTCATGTGCTTTTTTTCTTGTCTTTTGAAAATACTGTTTATTAATTTCCTGGTATTGGGGCAGCCAATTTTGCTGTCTTTTATCATTCCTCCTCTTCTTCCATTCTCCTAATATAGAGATTGTTTCAGTATTTTTATTTTAGGGTAACAAATCACCCCAAACTCACTGGTTTAAAGAAAGAGTGATTTATCATTTTTTGTGGTTCTTCAGATTTGCTGGGTGATTTTTCTGCTGCTCTTACTTAGCTTCACTCACATGACCACTTGCAGGTAGTGGACTGGTGAGGAGCTGATCATCAGTGAGAATCTCAGTCACAGTTACTTAGTCCTCCACATTCATAACTTGAGCTTCCTCCAAGCATGGCAACCTCAAGGCAGCATCCCAAGAGAAAACATTCCAAAGGTTTCATAACAGGAGCTACACGCTCATTTAAAGTCTAGCCTCCCAAGATTTCAATGTGACTTCTAGCACATGATTTGGCCAATGCAAGTGACAAGCCAAGCCTTGACTCTAGACCAGTGGAAATTCACCTCTGGATGAATGGTGTGGCAAAGTCTCATTGCAAAAGGCAGGCAGAATGGGAGATGTTAGAGCAGTCATTTTGGGATATAATTCACCACTGTTCTGTTTGCTTAATCTATATTATTATTATTTAAATAATGCACACAGCAGAGTCAAGTTCAATAGCTATATTCCTACTTTTGTGCAATGTATTTAATCTTCCTAGAGCTCATGATTGCAACTGCCCTTTTATATCCATGGGTTCTGCATCTGGGGATTAAACTAAGCAAGGATCAAAAATATTTGGAAAAATATATTGCATCTGAACTATGTTTTTCTCTTTATTATTCCCTGAAAAATACAGTACAACAACTACTTACACAGTATTTACATTATATTAGGTATCATTAGTAATCTAGAGATGATTTAAAATATGTAGGAGGATGTGCATAGGTTATATGCAAATACTCTGCCATACTCTATAAGGGACTTGAGCGTCCCTGAATTTTGGCATTGACTTGGAGTCCTGTAACCAACCCCCAAGATTACCAAAGGACAACTTTACCATGTCTTTTGTTTGTTTGGGGATGAGCAGCCTTCTAGGTAGCTACTCTTAATTTTCCTTCAAATCAATAATACATTCACTTCTCAAATGTTCAAGCATTACCAGACATGAGACTGCCAGGGAACCTTCTCTCCCAGAGTTCTCTATCCTCCATCCCCTGCTCCAGTCTGAACTGTCGGCTCTCTAGGTCTTGCTAGTAAAGGATAGAAGAGGAATACACATTTTTAATCTTTCTCTTCAAAGTTTCTCTAATACCCCAAATAAAAAAAAAACCTCAGAGGACATCAGGTCCACAAGAATACAATGATGACTACAGTGATCAATCTTCGTGATGCTGGGAAGGGAGGGGGCAGGTTACTGATGTCAGTATAACTTCACAGGGAGCTCTCTAATGAGTTCAGGGCTTGAAAGACACACATAAAATGGCAAAACAATGGAGGCGACCAACTCGTACGAGAATAACAACTAGATTTACATGACTCTGCAAATAAGTGTGAAGAACAAGCAAAAGGGCTTACTTAGTTTTGTAAGACGCAAGAAGGAAGTAAGGGAGCTAATGGAGCAATTTTTAATGAAGATGAAAGTGAAAAACTGACCTTGGCAACCCACATTTTGTTTCTGTGTTCTTCAAAAATTAGAATAGGCTCAACTTTGAAAAGGGAAGACAAAACATGGACTTGAGGATAGGGAAGACAGCACTCTTACTCTTGGCTTTCGGATTTACAAATTTCAGATATCAATGTTGATTTCATGGATTTGGGGGAATTTAAGATAATGTAGGGCAGGTATCCAGGCAGTGTTTGTAAAAATTTTCAGTTAATGTTTTGTGGGTTTTTTTGCTATTAAGAACTTAGTATGCTTATCATTAAAACTCTGCCAAAATCTAAGAGAGAAAATGCAATTTTGCTTTACTAAAAGGAGTAAGTATACTGCTAATGTACTTGGTGTTTATCCCAAACAGATTTCTTCAACAAATGATAAAACTAAAAATGTTTGATTTCTAGGAGAAAGAAAAGAAATGTCTTCATGAAATATAACATACACTATATTTTTGTAAAGTTAAATGATCAGAAAGGTATACCAGATCACATAGAAAGGTTTTCTAATGTCTCTTTTAAATAATTATAGACAAAAGTATAGAAATGAGGATATCTTGACATTATAGCCAGCGATTTATGACTGGAAAAAAATCACAATATTCCTATCCACTAATGGAGGCATGGGTCTATATTGCTCATGCATTCATTCATTAAATGTCTTTATTGAACATACACATTGTGTCAGGTATTATGCAAAGAACTGGGGGTGGAGCAAGGGGCAAAAAAACTTTTGTTGATTTTTTTTTAATTGAAGACTTAAATGAAGTCAGAGAATGTTGAACCAAATACTCTTGGTTGTAAAATTGGGCCAGAGAGTAAATGCAATGAAAAGAATCCAGATTCAAAGTGATGTCAACATATTACAGATCTAGAAAAGCTAGCATTTGGTTGTGCTACACTACAGAACTTATTTAATGCCTCTAAGCCTCAGCTGCTTTGTGTATAAAATGGAAACAATGGGGTTGGGGTTGTGGCTCAGTGGTAGAGCACTTGTCTATCGTGTGTGAGGCACTGGGTTCAATTCTCAGCACTGCATATAAATAAATAAAATAAAAGTCTATTGACAACTAAAAAAATTTTTTTAAATAAAATAAAATGGAAACAATGCTATCTACTAATTGAGTTGTTACCAGCTTTAAAGACAAAATATATAATAATACACAGTGTGTGGAATATGCTAGACACTTAAGAGATGATAGCTTTTATTATTATGAGAACTATTTTTCCACAAAGGACCGTTTGTTTATGCATGCAAAAACTCTCTGACTGTATTAGAAGGCCAAGAGTGAATAGTAAAGTTCAGAGAAAGTTCAACATCAAATAATGGCTCATTTATAAAATCAGAATTTAAACACATTTTTTCCTACTTCTCATTTAAAAATTTATATTCTATCTTGTAGCAAACAATATTTGGTGTTCCAAACTCCTAACATAAAGAACACAGTTATTTAAGCAATATCATGTTATAATAACTTGAAAGTGCAGGGAGTCTTTGGGAGCTAAAGTTAAGGGGAAATTCTTTTATATCCACATTGAAATTGCTGTATTTCTGCCATCTTATGTTAGCTACTATTATTGTAACTCAACATTGGTTTATAAATTTTTTCCTATGCCCTACATATCTAGAAAGGTCTTCTATAATGAACAGGTTAAGTGTAGAGAAGTTGGAGGTCATGAGCAAACTTTCCCCTGGCAATCAAAGGAACTCATGTGCTGAATGAAGTGAAAGAAAATAAGATTGATCATGTGCTACTTGATGAGTAATATAGAATCTCACATCATCCTCATGACAACTCCGTTATGAAAAATGTTTAATATCCTCATTTTTTTTTTAGTGAGTTCTATGGATTGGGTATGAAATGTCCCCCCAAAAGTTCATATGTTGAAGGCTTGGTTCCCAGTACAACAGTGTTCAGAGGTGGGACTTTGGGAAGTGACTGCATCATGAGAGTTCTTATCTCATCAATGGACTAATCCATTGAGAGATTCCTAGCTGAATGGACTTTTGGGAGGTGGTGAAAACTATATGGGGTGGAGCTAGTTGAAGGGAGTGGATCCTTAGGGATGTACCCTTGGAGTCTATATACATGCCCTTCACACCCCCTCTCATTTCATTCCTCCGCCATGATGTTCTGCCTCTCCATGGGCCCAGGAGCAGTGGAGAAAATTCATAATGGATGGAAACCTTTGGAAAGATGGAGCAAAATAAATCTAGCCTCCTTTAAGTTGTTCTTCTCAGGTGTTTTGTCACAGAAAACTAAAGATGACTAACACAGTAAGAAAATAGATTCAAAGAGGTTAAATGACTTTTGAAGTCACACAACTAACAAATGTTACAAAAGAGACTCAAATCCAAGTCTTTGTGATTCATTTTCTGTGCTTTATCTTCTCCACTGCACAGACTCTGACATGTGTTTTTGACTATTATGAGCCATAGGTGTCCTTAGCATTATTTCAAAATAATCTGCCTACTGACTACGTCATACCTGGCTAATTCCTGCACTCCAGAGGACAGTCCTAATGGGCTTCTTATTTGTTAAGTCAAAACAGCAAAACTGAGAAGTTTAAGAAATAGATTTTTAGTTATTAAAATTTCACCATCTTTTTATTAAATTGTTTAGATACTTTTATATTTTTATAATAGTTGTCAACATACTCAACATAAAATTTTTTAACAATTATTAATTCACTTATCACATGTGTACTTATTGAGTGCCTGTTATGTGCCAGACCTCTAGAAATGGAAACTATAGCTGAGAACCAAAAATATAGTCCCTGATCTTATTATGATAACCTATAATGGAAGAGACACAATAAACAATATAAGTAAGTAAAATATGTTAAATGCTAGGTGATAAGTGCTAAAGGAAAAAACAAATAAAAAAGAGCAAGCAGCTTAGAACAGAATTTGACCCTTGGTTGAGTGAATAATGAGTATCAGCTATAGACAGAAAGGGGTTTGTCCTAGGAATGGTCATTTATACATCTTTATGACCTGACAGTATGAAAATGAGACTGATTTCTTTTGTTGTATTTCATTTGTCCCAACACAGTTGACCCCCTTCCCATCTATTTTTTTTTTCTTCTGTGTTCCTTGAAATGGAGAATAAACACCTTAATTATAAATGTTTTTAAAAGCCAGTAAAAAAGGTGGAAGTTTGGGGGAAGATAGTGGTGCATCTGAAACTTAGGTGGTTTTCAGAAAACACTTTCTGAACTGTCAACGACTGAGTAAAGAACTGAGGGAGTGAGACTTGTAACTTTCTGTCATGTGGCTGGCAGAATTCTAAGGTGATCCCAGACCTTCATCCTTGATTTGATTTCCATGATTAAGTTATATTGCAAGAGGAATTATCGGTTGACTTTAAGATAGTGAGATCATGCGTGTAGTGCTAACCTAATCACGAATTCCATAAAAGTGGAGTTTTGTCCAGTTGTACAAGAAAAAAAAGTCAAGATTTAAAATGTGAAAGAAATGCAGTGTAAGGTAAGTTGTCCATAGTTGAGATGGAGGGAGCCACATGGAAAGGCTTTGGAGGGATCTCTAGGATTGAGAGAGAACCCTGCTGATAGCCAGGAAGAAGACAGGAACCGTCAGACCTGAAAATGCAAGAAATTGAATTCTTATAACAACCTGAATGAGCCAGGAAGCAGATTCTTCCCTGAGTCTCTAAACTAGAATCAAGCTGGGCTTCACCTACATTTCAGCCTTGTGAGATCCTAAGCAGAGAAACTGGTGCAGCCTAAGAAAGGGGTGTTGTTTTAAATGGTTAAGTTTGTACTAATTTGTTGTGCTGTAATAAAAAACTAAGGTACAGTGGAATAGAAATGAAAAATCGTGGCCACAGTTTCATGCTTTAGAGTGCTTGAGAAACGAGGCAGGTGTGTATAGAGTCTGCTGAGTCATGAATAGAAAAGTAAAGACCCAGGCAGGAGTGCTGAGTCATGCTTGTGTTCCCAACAGTAACCGCAAACTCACGCCATGTAAGGGTCTCCATAGGTACCAGTTTCCTTAGATCTTTCCCTGTGGTTAATTCGGTTGCTTCAATTTTTGTGATCATTGTTATTATTTGATACTGGATGGGATGAATACCTTCATGTGTGCAGCATTTCCCTTAGTTTCCAAACTTGTCTTCCAAAGGATTGTTATCTTACAATAATGTTTGGGCTGTTATTTTTCTGAACCCTTGTAAGCATTAAGCATTCTTTTTAGTGTTTCCTACCTGAATAAGTGAAAAGGTAGCAACAATTTCTTTCTTCTTCTTCTTTTTTTTTTTTTTTTTTTTGGTATGTAGACCTGTAAGAATAAAGATTTCTCATGATTTGTTTTCTCATGGCATTTCTATTCATTGATTTTTTTTTTTTTTTGAAAACAGTAATGTTGTTTACTGTGTTACTGACAGGTGAGGCAATCAGATGAATGAGGTTTTATTTTTAATTTGGACCCTAACTTACTCTCCTTCAGTCCCTGGTGTCTGTTTCCTCACCCAGGAAATGAAGGTAATACGTAGCATCATCTCAAAACAATAAAGCTTTCATGGAAATGACTGCTTGCATTCCTTTCTATCAACCAACTTCTGGACCTTTACATCAAAACCAAAAAAAGTTTTCGGATACACTACTCCTGGTGCCTGGATCAAAGAAGAAAATCAAAAGAGAAATTTTAAAAATCTGGAAACAAACAAAAATGGAAATACAACATACTAAAATGGAATGCTACCAAATTATTTCTAAGAAGGGAAATTATAAACATGTACATTTACAAAAGAGAAATATCTCTGGTACACAATATAACTCTACACCTCAAGAAGCAAGAAAAAGAACAACAAACCAAGCCAGAGGAAAACAAATAACAAAGATTAGGGATAAAATAAATGAATTAGAGATGAGAAAAACAATAACAAAGATAAAGGAGTGTTAGTTTTTTTTTTTTTAAAGATTAAAGATAAACAAAATTGACAAACTTTTTTCCTGACCAAGAAAAAAAAAGACTCCAATCAATAAAATCAGAAATGGAAAAGGAGACATTATAACTGATATCACAGAAATAGAAAAAAAAATTATAAGAGACTGCCAGGAACCATTACATACCAAAAAATTGGGTAGTCTAGAAGAAACTGATAAATTCCTAGAAACATGCAGCTTACTGAGGATGAATCATGAAGAAATAGAAAATCCTAATAGGCTAATAGTAAGAAAACTGAAAAGAGTAATCAAAAACTTCCCAAGGAAAGAAAGTCCAGTACCCTTAGCTTCACTACTAAATTGTACCAAGTCTTTAAAGACTAATCCTTATCAAACTCTTCCAAAAAAATTGAGGGGAAAGGAAAACTTTCAAACTCATTTTATGAGGGCAGCATTACCCTGATACCAAAGCCAAAGGCACTGAAAAAAACAAAATTTGTAGACCAGCATCATAAAAAAAATAGATTTAAAAGTCATTAATAAAATACAAGTAAACTGAGTTCAACAACATATTGAAAATATCATTGATCGAAATTAAGTAGGAATTACCCCAGGATGCAAGGATGGTTCAACATAAGCAAATTATTAATACCCGTGATCCCCTGTATGAATAGAATGGAAGACATATGGGCATCTCTACCCACGCTGAAAAGGCATTCAGCAAAACTCAACATCATTTCATGATGAGAACTCTCAGCTAATTAGGTGTGGAAGGAATGTATCTCAACACAATAAAGGCCAAGTATGACAAACCCACAATGAATATCACAATCAATGGCGAAAAACCAAAAGCTTTTCTTCTGTGATTAGGAATAAGACCAGGATGCTCATTCTGACCACTTTTACTCAAAATTGCAGCGATTGTGCTGGCCTGAGTAAGCAGTCAAGAAAAATATATAAAGGAATTAAAATTGTCTCTGTAGATTACATGATCTTGTATGTAGAAAATCCTGAAAAGGCTCCCCTTTAATAATTTAAGAAAACAATGCAATTTATAATAGCATCAAAAAATACTAAGGAATAAACAAGGAGGTGAAAGAGCTGAACACTGGAAACTAAAGGAATTGCTGAAATATATGCAAGAGGATTCAAATGGAGAGAGATTCTTTATGTTTATAGACTAAAAGAATGAATCTTGTTAAAATGTCCTTGATACCTAAATCATTCTGTAGATTCTTTTTCAATGAATTTTTAAACAGAATTACTAAAATAACCTTAAGATTCATATAGAACCACAAATTAATAGCCAAAGTAATTTTAAGCAATAAGAGCAAAACTATAGGGATCAAACTACTGTATTTAAAAATATATTGCAAAGGTATGTTAACCAAAACAGTATGGTACTAGCGTAAAAGTAGACAAATAAATCAACAGAAGAGAATAAAGAGTCCAGGAATAAATCCACACATAACAATCAATTGATCTCTTAAAAGATTGCTAAGATTATACAGTGGGAAAAGGATGGTATCCTCTATCAATGGCATTGGAAAAATCAGAAATCCACATGCAGAAAAAAAATCAACACAAAATGGACTAAACATGTAGATATAGCACCTGAAAGCATGAAAAGAAAGGAAGAGAAGAAAGGGAAAAAAAATATCTTGACAAAGTGTGGGCAATGATTTGGGGGATTTGCTACCAGAGCAAAAACATGCAAATGTGACTACAGCAAACTAAAATGCAAAACAAGATTAAAGAGACAATTTAGGAAATGCGAGAAAATATTTTCAAGATGTTCATATCTAAAATATTAAGCAGGTCAATATTAAGAATGCAATAGCAAGAAAATAAATAACTCGATTAAGAAAACAGAGGACCTGAATGGAGATTTCTCAAAAAAAGACATACAAACAGCCAACATATTTATGGGAAAAAAATGCTCAATATCACTAATCACCAGAGAAATGGGAATCAACACCACAATGATAGATCCAAATATTAGGCCAATATTTAAGAGTCTAGAAATGAGTCTTGACAGTAGTGTGAAGGAAAGAGGAACTTGGTATGCTATCTGTGGGCATGCCAACTGGCACAGCCATTATAGAAAATGGTACAGAAATTAAGAATAGAATTAACATATGACAGTCCCGCTTTTGAGTATATATCCAAAGGAAATGAAATCATTACCTCAAAGGCATGCTCTGCATGTCAATATTCATTGCAGCATTATTCACCATAGTCAAGATATACAATCAACCTAAGTGCTCATCAACAGGTAATAAATAAGAAAAATGTGATATGATATATATATATATATATATGGAATGCATGGAATATCATTCAGCCTTAAAGAAGAAATAAGTCCTGTTACTGGTGACAACAGGGATAAACCCGGAGGATGTTGTGCTAAGAAAAATAAGCCAGGTATGGAAAATTAAACTGCATGATCTCAGTTATAAGTGGAGTTTAAAACAGCTGCAATAATAGAGGAAAATAGCAGAATAGTAGTTACCACAGACTGGTGAGAAGGCAAGATGAGGAGATGTTGATCAAAGAGTACAAAGTTTCAGTTATACAGGATAATTTAGTTTTGAAGATCCAAGTATAGTATGGTGACTACAGTTTATAAATCTGTGTTATAAACTTGAAGATAGATCTCAAATGCTCTTGTCATCAAGGAAATAAAGGTAACTATGTGAAGTGATGGAAACATTAATTAGTTTGATTGCGTCAACATTTCACAATGTTTATGTATTTTGAAACATTATGTTGTACATCATAAAAATAAAACAATAAATATCTGTTCAATGAACATGCAAAAGAATTAGTTAAATGTTTTCAAAGATAATAGAGGATAGAATTCAAGGTAATCACATTTCAGATAAACACACAAAAATCTATCAAATTCACGATCAGCAAGATAATACCAAGAATAAATTAATTACGAAATATGGAAGATCTTGACAAAGAAAAACTATTGAATTCCCTGAGACATTTATGTTGCTAAACAAGAGAATTCAAACAAGAATGTAACTTTTGCCCCAAATTCATCTAAAGTTTTATATAGGTTATGAAAATTTTAATCTAATTTTTTCAAAGTCAAAAATTGATATGTATTTCATTTCATAAAATAAGATAAAATTGGGAGCTATAAAAAGAACATATCATAGAGACCAAAGAATGGGGACATTTTTTATTGAAGTTATCAAAGTCTACCACAGATACATACAAATGTAATCTCTATGGTAAAAGTCTAATGAAGAAAATAATTAATGATGTAATAAAATAGAGAACCTAGAAATGCATTTACAGACATTAGAAGGTATAAAAATGCAAAATAATATTGGTGAGACTAATTTTTGGATGATGCTTTAAATAGTTTACATTTGAAAAAACATAAATTGATAGCTATATCACAATGGATCCAAAAAGGCATTCAAAGTTATATCATTAAAATCTGATTGTATTCTATATTGAAAGCATTTTTATGTTTTCTAATATAAAAATTAATATTTTCTTGTAGATATTATGCAATAAAACTGAAGTAGAATGTGTGGGTTTTGCAAATGCCTTAATAGCAGATGAAATTTTATATTTGTAAAATTAACATATTGTACTGGTATAAAATAGTTTTAAATTATATTTTAAAAAGTTCTCCCCAGGGCTGGGGTTGTAGTTCAGTGGTATAGCGCTTGCCTAGCACATGTGAGGCCCTGGGTTCTATCCTCAGCATCACATAAAAATGAAAAAAATAAAGGTATTGTGTCGATCTACAACTAAAAATGTTATTGAAAAAAATCTGCCACTCAAATTTAAATATCAGAAAAAAATGATAAAAATTGAAAAACTTTCTGAAGTAATTTGAAATAAAGAAATCTTTTGAAAATATAATATACTTGAGAAATTTGACTATATGAGGATCAAAATAGCACAGAAAATTAAATAATTGAGGGCAAATTAAAAAAAGCAATGAGGCATATTTTTATTAAATTATTTATTTATTCTAATTTGTTATACACTGTGGCAGAATGCAATTTATTTCATATTACACACATAGATCACAAGTTTTCAAGTTATTGATTATACACAAAGTATTTTCACACCATTCATGTCTTCATACATGTACTTAGGGTAATGATGTCTAACTTATTCCACCACCAATCCTACCCCTTTGCCCCCTCCCTTCCCCTCTCTCTCCTTTGCCCTATCTAAAGTTCCTCCATTCTTCCCATGCTCCACGTCCTGCATCACCATTATGAGTCAGCATCCTCATATCAAAGAAAACATTCGGTCTTTGGTTTTTTGGGATTGGCTTACTTCACTTATTCTCTAACTCCATCCATTTACCTGCAAAAGCCATGATTTTATTCTCTTTTAATGCAGAATAATATTCCATTGTGTGTATATAACAAAGTTTCCCTATCCATTCATCTACTGAAGGGCATCTAGGTTGGTTCCACAGTTTAGCTACTGTGAATTGTACTGCTATAAACATTGATGTGGCTGTGTCCCTGTAGTATGCTGTTTTTAAGTCCTTTGGGTATAAGCTAAGGAGTGGGATAGCTGGGTCAAATGGTGGTTCCATTCCCAGTTTTGCAAGGAATCTCCATACTGCTTTCCAGATTGGTTGCACCGATTTGCAGTCCCACCACCAATGTATGAGTGTCTTTTCCCCACATCCTCCTCAAAACTTACTGTTGTTTGTATTCTTGATAGCCGCCATTCTGACTGGAGTGAGATGAAATCTTAGAGTAGTTTTGATTTGCATTTCTCTAATTGCTACAGATGTTGAACACTTTTTCATATGTTTGTTGATAATTGTATATCCTCTTCTGAGAAGTGTCTGTTCAGTTCCTTGGCCCATTTATTGATTGGGTTATTTGGGTGGGTTTTTGTTTTGTTTTGTTTTGTTTGGCGGGGGTCGGGGGGAGTGTTTTATATATCCTAGAGATTAGTGCTCTATCTGATGTGCTTGTAGTAAAGATTTGCTCCCATTCTGTAGACTCTCTATTCACCTCACTGATTGTTTCTTTTGCTGAGAAGAAGCTTTTTTAGTTTGATACATCCCATTTATTGATTCTTGGTTTTAATTCTTGCACTATAGGAGTCTTATTAAGGAAGTTGGGGCCTAATCCAACATGATGGAGATTTATGCCTACTTTTTTTTCCTTTAGGCTCTAGTTTAATTCCGAGGTCCTTGATCCACTTTGAGTTGAGTTTTGTGCATGATGAGAGATAGAGGTTTAAATTTATTTTGTTCCATGTGGATTTCCAGTTTTCCCAGCACCATTTGTTGAACAGGCTATCTTTTCTCCAATGTATATTTTGGGCACCTTTGTCTAATATATGAAAACTGTAGTCATGTGGGTTAGTCTCTGTGTCCTCTATTCTGTACCATTGGTCTACAGGTCTATTTTGGTGCCAATTCATTGCTGTTTTTGTTACTATTGCTCTGTAGTGTAGTTTAAAGTCTGGAATAGTAATGCCACTAGCTTCATTCTTCTTACTAAGAATTTCTTTGGCTATTCTGGGCTATTTTGGCTATTTTCTATTTCTATGAGGAATGTCATTGGGATTTTGATTGGGATTGCATTGAATCTGTATAGTGCTTTTGGTAGTATGGTCATTTTGACAATATTAATTCTGCCTATCCAAAACCAAGGTAGATCTTTCCATCTTCTAAGGTCTTCTTTAATTTCTTTCTTTGGCATTCTGTAGTTTTTATTGTAGAGGTCTTTCACCTCTTTCGTTAAGTTCATTTCCAAGTTTTTGTTTGTTTGTTTGTTTGTTTTGTTTTGTTTTTAGGCTATTGTAAATGGGGTGGTTTTCCTAGTTTCTCTTTCAGGGGATTTGTCACTGATGTACAGAAATGCCTTTGATTATGGGTGTTGGTTTTATATCCAGCTACTTTGCTGAAATCATTTATGAGTTCTAGAAGATTTCTGGTAGAATGTTTTGGGTATTCTAGGTATATATAGAATTGTATCATCTGCAAATAATGATAATTTAAGTTCTTCTTTTCCTATCCATATCCCTTTAATTTCTTTAATCTGTCTGATTGCTGTGGCTAGAGTTTCAAGAACTATGTTAAATATAAGTGATAAAAGAGGGCATCCTGTCTTGTTCCAGTTTTTAGAAGGAATACTTTAATTTTTAAGCAAATCTTAGTAAATACAAAAATGTAGAGATACTAACTTGCCTTTTGTCAGACCACAATGGAATGAAATTAGAAATCAATGATAAAATAAAAAAAATAAAAGCCACCCCAACACCTGGAGACTAAATAATATGCTATTGAATGAACAAATGGATTGCAAAAGACATCAAGGAAGAGATTAAAAAATTCTTAGAGGTAAATGAAAACACTGATACAACATATCAAAATCTCTGGGACACTATGAAGGCAATTCTAAGAGGAAAGTTCATTGCATGAAGTTCATTCCTTCAAAGAAGAAAAAGTCAACAAATAAATGACTTAACATTATATCTCAAAGCCCTAAAAAAAGAAGAACAAATCAACCCCCAAAGCAGTAGAAGACAAGAAATAATTAAAATCAGAGCTGAAATCAATGAAAGAAACAATTGAAAAAATTGAT
The DNA here is from genome assembly GCF_048772815.1 of Callospermophilus lateralis. Lineage (NCBI taxonomy): Eukaryota > Metazoa > Chordata > Mammalia > Rodentia > Sciuridae > Callospermophilus > Callospermophilus lateralis. The sequence continues at coordinate 26,157,474 of NC_135306.1, forward strand.
AAAACAAAAAGTTGGTTCTTTGAAAAAATAAATAAAATTGGTAAACTATTAGCCATGCTAATGAAGAGAAGGAGAGAGAAAACTCAAATTACTAACATGATGAAAAAGGAAATATTATGACAGACGCTACAGAAATACAGAAGATAATTAGAAATTATTTTGAAAATTTGTACTCGAATAAAATAGAAAATATCAAAGGCATCAACAAATTTCTAGGTGCATATGATATGCCCAAACTAAATCAGGATGATATACACAATTTAAGCAGATCAATTTCAAGCAAGAAAATAGAGGATGACATCAGAAGCCTACCAATCAAGGAAAGCCCAGAACCAGATGGATTCAAAGGCTGAGTTCTATAAGACCTTTAAAGAAGTACTAACACCAATACTTCTCAAACTATTTCATAAAATAGAAAAAGAGGGAACACTGCCAAACACATTCTATGAGGTCAATATCACCCTGATTCCAAAACCAGATAAAGCATATTTAAATAAATGTTATTAGCAACAATAGAATTATTAAAATAATAGATCATAGTTCAATACCTCAATGGAAAAAAAATTGATACCACTTCTAGTAAGGCATTGTATCTTGAACACACACATTTATCTTGTTCCCTCCAGGGATTACAGAAGAATGACAGCCGAGGAATGAAAAAGTGCAGACCAATAACAAAAAGAATAAAGAAAATTAGGCACATAAATGGGAGATTCTAATAACTTTTTGAAAATTTTAGTGTTAAGAGCAAGACCTAAACAGACACTTCTCAGGAGAGGATATACAATCAATCAACAAATATGTGAAAAAATGCTCATCATCTCTCCAATCAGAGAAATGCAAATTAAAACTCCTCTAAGATACCATCTCACTACAGTAAGAGTGGCAGCCATTATGAAGACAAACAACAACAAGTGCTGGTGAGGAAGCGGTGGAAAAAGGTTCACTTATACACTGCTGGTGGGACTGCAAATTGGTGTAGCCAATTTGGAAAGCAGTATGGAGATTCCTTGGAAAACTGGGAATGGAACTACCATTTGACCCAGCTATTCCTCTTCTCGGACTATACCCAAAGGACCTAAAAACAGCATACTACAGGGACACAGCCACATCTATGTTTATAGCAGCACAATTCACAATAGCTAAACTGTGGAGCCAACCTAGATGTCCTTAAGAGGATGAATGGATAAAAAAAAATGTGGCATTTATACACAATGGCATATTACTCAGCAATAAAAAATAATAAGATCATGGCATTTGCAGGGAAATGGATGGCATTAGAGAAGATTATGCTCAGTGAAGTTGGCCAATCCCGAAAAAACAGATGCCAAATGTCTTCTCTGATATAAGGGGAGTGACTCAAAATGAGGTTGGGAGGGAGAGTAAGGGAGGAAGATTACCTCTAGATAGGGAATAGGGATGGGAGGGAAAGGAAGGGAGAAGGGGAATAGCATGGATGGTAAAAGGAGACAGACTCTCATCGTTATACAAAATACATGTATGAAGATGTGAATTTGGTGCCAACATACCTTATATATAATCAGAGATATGATAAATTATGGTATAAAGGTGTATTAAGAATTGTAATGCATAAATAAATAAATAAATAAATTTTTAAAAAGAGAAGAAAGGTAAGTGACTCCTATACCTTACTAATGAAATTAACCTAAAAAGATCAGATTGTGCAAGGTTCAACTCTTATTTGAGAGATGATTATTTATTTTCAACTTTCACTCATCATTTTTATTCCACTTCACTCTGTAGAACACTCTTTTTTGTTTAAATTTGTGTATCTTCTTGAGGTTGGAGCAATATGATGGAGGTATAATTTTAAAGGAAAATATAAATCACATAGTATATACAACCTAACAAGAGAGCTGTAACATAAGCCAAGAATTTGGCAATAAAAGAGATTTATGTATAAAAAAAATTAAGCAAATTCCAAAGTGAGGTCATTATTAACTCCAGGGAAAACAGAAAGTTGAACCAGAAAGAAAACCTATACCATATACAATATTCACTGAGCTGCAAATAATATTTATGTAATAATGATGTAATCAGTGAATATGAAGTTGGCCCCCAATTAAGTTAAATCTACATTGGAACAATTGTTGATGAGAATTGAATGTGTCCATGGGACAAGGTGGGATGAGGAGAATATTGAAAGAAAGTCAAATTTTCCTCTGAACTAGTAGGAAATGGGTAGTTAATATCTGAAATTGAAAAATCAAGTAGTAAAATAGCATATTACTTCAAATCAAGTAGTAAAACAGAATACATAAAGTTGCTCATATATTATTTAGAGATATGAAGTTAAATTGATTAAACACTCTAAAACAAACTCTAAAAAATTGAACTTGATTATCTTATGGAAGCAGAATTGAGAGGGAAAGAAAAATAAGCAAAGAAATGCTATTATGTGCTAATAATACTTGTTGTGTTAGTGGAATCTTTAAGCCATGCAAATGCATATGTATTATTTTGCTAAAAATCTTAGTCAAAAGACATGAGCAAAAAATGGAAAGAAATTTAAAGTATTAATAAGCACTTTAAAAGATGAAAAACTTCAATAAATAATCAAACATTGAAATTTAAACAAGAATTTTTTCACCTATTATACTAGCAATAATTTATAAAATTATAATAATATAATATTGAGAATTAGTGAACATATAGAAAAAGAACACTTTTACAAAATGCTGGTAGAAGTATATTAATTAGCTCACTTCTTTGGAAGAGAAAACAGGCAATTTATATTAAGCTTTAAAGCATGACTTTTTGATCTAACAATCTAATTTTATGATATATTTTATGATATATTTTCATGAGTAATATATGTATATGCACGTGTATATTTCTCATGAAATATATACACACATGTATATATATTCAGAAACATATATTCCAACAGAGAGAAGAACTTATAAGTGATATTGTGCTCTTAATTTCAGTTTCCTTGTATTTGTTATTAGTGTAATGAAGTAGGATTGAATCTTCTTGGTAGACAATTAAGGAACTACATATAGGGTTGATTTTATTTCTTCCTTTCTAATTTGAATGGTTTGTATTTATTTTCTTGTGTTATTGCAATGGCTAGAACATCCAGGGCTCTATTTAATAGGATTAGAGAGACTGAAAGTTCTTATTTTATTTTCAAACAGAACATAGAGGAGAGACATTCAGTCTTTCACCATGAAGTTTAATATTAGCTGAATTTTTAAAATCAATGCCTTTTATCAAGATCAAGTGATTTCCCTCGATTGTTAGTTTTTAGAGACTTTTTAATCATGAATGAATGTTAGATTTTACCAAATACTTTCTCTACATCAAATGATATGGTCACATGCTTTTTCTTCTTAAGCCAATTGATAGGGTGCATTCCAAAAATATACTGCTGCTGTTCAAGCAGCTTCACATGCCTGAATGAATCTTACTTGGCTGTGGTGTATAATAATTTTATGCATTCTTGAGATTGATTCTCTAATTTTATGTTGACAATTTTGCATTTGAGGTCATAAGAAACATTATAGATTTTCTTTTTAGTTGTACTGTCTTTATCTGATTTGGGTATCAGGTACACACAGATCTAGCCTTATAAAATATCTTTGGAAACGTTCCCTTCTTGTATTTTATGGATGAGACTGTATAAGATTGGTTATTAATTTTTTAAAAAATGGTGGGATTATCTAGTTCAATCATTTGGGCTTACAGAATTCTGTTTTGGGTGCTTTTTAATTTGGGGGTGATTATAGAAACATTGTCTATTCATCTTGAATGACTTTTTGGCATTTGAGGTTTTTAAGGAATTGATTCATGTCTTCCAAATTAAAATATATCAATATAACATTGTTTGTATTATCCCTTTTTGTTAATGGCTGAAGGATCTCTAGTAATATCCTTTGTCTTATTCCTGATATTGATGAATTGAATCTTTTTTAATCTTCATGAGTTCTACTATAAGTTTTTAAACTTTAGTAATTTTTAAGAATCAGCTTTTTGTCGATTGATTTTTTTTCTCTCTTTTCTTCTTGTTTTTAATTTTGTTAATTTCTTGTCAGTATTCCTTTTCCTCTACTTAGTTTGCTTTATTTTGTTCTTTATTGTCCATGTTTTTATGATTGGGAGGAATTCACATTATTCTTTTGAGACTTTGTTTTCTTTGATTAAATGTAATCCATTGGTGCTATAAATTTTCCTTTTGGTATTGTTTTAGCTGCATTCTACATATTTTGAAAGATTGGGTTTTCAGTTTCATTCATTTTATGTATTTTTTTTACTTCCTTTGAGACTTCTTCTTCTACCCCCAGGTTATCTGGAATAATTTCTAAGTGTTTTAAGAATTTTCTTTCCCTTTCCATATTGATTTGATTTCATTTCTCAAAAGTTTGTTTTATGGCCCAAGATATGGTCCATCTTGTTGGTGTCTTATACACATCCCAATTAGATCTGGATGGTTGAGTGTGTCAGTTTTCTCTATATCATGCTGATTTTATGTCTGTTAGTCCTGTTAATCACTGTGAGTGGGATACTCAATCCCCAAATATAATTATGGTTTTGCCTGTTTTAGCTCTGTCAGCCATTGCTTTTTATATTTTGAGGCTCTGTTATTTGGTATGTACACATCCATCTAACGTTGTTATGCCTCCGAACATGCCATCCTCGACCACTGTTCTGTAATGAATCCAATAATTTTCTTTGCTCTGAAGTCAATAATAGCAATTCCTGCTTTTTAAAACAAGTCATGATTACATGACTTACATGTTATTGCATTTGAAGTGAGTTGATTTTGTTAACATGCAGTTAGATAGTAATTTTTAGTCTACTCCAGCAATCTCTTTTAATTTGTGTATTAAATCATTTATATTTAAAGTACCTATTGATAGTTTAGGACTCAGTCAGTCATTTTATTAATTATTTTCTGATTCATTTCCAGCAAATAATTGACCTGGAGATAATCTTCCATCAATATTGAATGAAGACTAGAATGAATGAATTTTCCATATTCTGATATAAAATAAAATTTTGAACTGAAAATTTATACATGGTTATGGATAAACAAAATTAAAAATGACCCTTAAATTAAAAATGACTATTTTGGGGGCATGGACTTTATTGAGAGACAATTTATAGAAAAAAAAAAATGTTGAGTTCTTGAATCAAACTACACTATGGGTTCAAATTTTGTTTTCATATTCTTCATCTGTATGTCCTTGTGCACAAAAGTAACTCTGAATGTTAGTCTTCTTGTTATAAGAGATAATAATGCCCAATTTAAAAATTATTTGGAAAGATGAAATTAGAACATAATGGATGTTCTTGGAACATTTTTGATCCTCCTAACATAAGATAGATCTTTATCCTCTTCCATTTCAGGCTGTTTAAAACCCTTTAACTATGAGGATTTATCAAAGCAAGAAGAGGGCTTTAGATAAATTCAGATATTATTTGTTCAGTTCTAAAGTTTCCATTTGTCTATTTCTATATTTTCTTCTGAGATTTCCTATCTTCTAATAGTAACTATTATGTTCACATTAATGAGCATAGTTTTAATGAGTACTTTATGATTGCCTGTTACTTCCAATATTTGAGTCATCTGGTCAGTTTTTGTTGATTGTTTTTAATAACAGGTTACATTTACCTCTTTCTTCATATGATGAGTAATTCAGGATTATACCCTGGACTTTGTCATGGACTTTGTTATGTTGTAGAGATTCTGGATTCTTCTATATTCCTCTAAAGAGTGTTGATCAGGCAATTAACTTGGCACCAAACAGTGAACTCTGTCTCTTGGGCAATAACTCAAGTCTTAGTTTAGTTAGCCTTCATTAGGCTGATTGTTATAGTCTAGAGAGTCTTGATTCCCCATGTATGTTTCTAGAGTCAACCACATAATTTAATAGAGTTATGCACAGAATGTATGACTCCCCTCTCTTTTCTTCTCCTTCCTAGTGTCCTTCCTATCCCTCACTTTCCAATACCTATGGCTACCCTGAACTTGTTCTACTGGTCCTCAGGGAAGGTAGACTGCAGTTTCACATCTGAGCTTCAACCATCCTGAGTAGTACAGACTAGGCCTTGCCTTCTGACTCCCAGCCCGCCCCCACACACACACACACACGGGAGAAAAACACTAAATGTTATTCACTTTTCCCAAATATACACTTCCTTACAAAAATTTACCTGTGTTTGTTAACTCATCAGCCTTCAGGTAGTTATTCTTTAACTTTTATTTTAGAGTTCATTATTGTTATCTGCAGAAGAATTAGATTGATATGAGCTGACTTGGTCATATCAGAGGGAAGCAAACCCCCAGGGCTATAGATAATTAATTTTCACTCATCAAAAGCTTTCTTTTCTTTTCTTTTTTTTTTCTTCAGACATGATGCTTCTCAGGCACATCTGAAGGAAGCCACATTTCTCAGAATTCCAATCCATCTCTTTGAATATACTTGGGGAATGTTTCCTACAAAAGGTATTCCTGGTAACTAGAGCTGTCTGGTTAGCCTCAGGCAAAACAGAAAACTGCACCTGAGCTCACACTGAATAAGATAACTGTGGCACTAGGGGACTACACTGCCCAGAAACCAATTAAGTCTGAGGGGAGGGCGGGATTTTCTTCAACTGACTGCTGGAGACGTTGACAGAGGCACTGACCACAGTGAGTTTGATGCTGGGCTCACACTTCTTAAGTGTAAATAAGGATCCATGGCTGGGAGGACTAATCTACTAGGAGACCTGTATGGCTCTTCTGTTTGCACGTCTTCATGCTTAGCTCATGAATGAGTCCTCATCTATCGAGCCCTTGGCACAAGGAAACGTGATCTTTTTGAGCTAAGATCCCCATATTCTTTTTTTACGATCACCATATTCTTTTTTGACTTTGAAACAATGTTAGAACTCATTTCACTTAATCCATCATTTTATCATCTGTATCCCTAATTCCAAAATCAAGAACTCCTAGGAGAACACAGGAAGGGACCGAGCTGCCATTCGCATGCAGTTCAGCTGACTCTCATTCTTGCAATCTGCTGTGCTATATAGAGCGTCCTCAGCCTTTCTCAAGGTTAGACTCTAAAGTGTTCTGAGTGGAAGAAAACAGTCTGCTCAGTGATGTGATCACAGCCTCCTGAATTCGGTAATATGACAGACAGTGTGATCATTGCATTTAATGGATGGCTGTTCTCCAAAATTCAGCTGGCAAGTAAGGACATGTGAACTCTGCTCTCCTCGCTCCCCAGCCCTTCCTGTTACCATTTCTGTGGCTCTGCACTCTCACTCCACATGTGTACCTAGGGCTCAGATTCACAAAGGCTGGTCTCCTTGTAAGCTGAACAGCAAAAAAGAACTGGCCAAAGTTACAGAAAGTCTTACTTATAAACTCGCCCCTATGAAGTGTTGGGTTTTTCATATGTAACAATTTCAACCATTCGACTGTTGTCTAAAAATATAAGAGCAGGCTCTTATTCATCAGCCTTTCTTCATTGTACTGGAGGAAACAGAACTGATCCACTCGGTTTAAAGAGAAAGTTTTCTATGTCAGAAATCTCTTCTTAAGACCTGACTACTATCCCAGGAAGATCTGGTAGAACTTCACAATCCTAGCATGGACATGTCAGAGTAAATGTAGTTTCACATTATAAGAGTTGAAAAAAATGAAAACTCAGTCTGCCTGTCTTCAATAGCTACGACCTCTTGTCTCCAGGCAGGAAAGATTCTCAGGTGTTACCCAGTTTATCATAGCATTCCAGGTCTCTCCTTTTATCTTGTGTCCTTCTCTTCTTTCCAGGATCATAAATCAACAGAGACAGGTCTTCATTCTTCTTTGAAAGAGAAGGGAGGGGGAAGTCTAGACTTCTCCTATTTTATGGCAAAGTTAACAACCTGATAAATTTAACTATCATGCTCTTAGGTAAAAAACTGGAACTATTTCAAAGCTTCGGTGGACAATCTGTAGCCAGGAACCTTTGCAGCACCCGACTAAAGTCTTTTTGACATTTCTCTTTACTGCAAAACCAGGAAGGAAGTCCATGTGGGAAAAAATGGCAGATTGTTCAAGAGACTTCAGATTCCAGAGAAGGGTCAGAGTCAAATCCAAGAGTATGTGACAGCTGAAATTGTCCATGATTTACTAATTGCTGAAGGCAGCGACCCGGTCATAAAGAGCAAAGGCCAAAGGGAAGGCTTGGTGCCCATTGCTGGGATTAGGTTTCTGTCTCGAGAGAAGACAGCAGAAAACTGAAGAACATTTGGAAATAATTAGGGGGAATAAAGAAACTTGAGGCTAAGTGGTGGGGTGGGGGATGAAGGCTATACTATTCCTTAAAATAAATACTAATTGTTTAGCTTTACCAAAGATTCTGTTTCTCCTTGACTTTCTTATCCTCCACAAAACTTGTACATGGCTGATACAAGTGCAGCTTCAAGTTGGAGCTTCTAACAACATTAAGGATCATATCTGAAGAATCACACAGCTTCAAAAAATAAAAGGAATCAGATCACGCTGTGTTTTCCTCAAGGAGAGTCTGGAGCTGAGATGTGGGAGATGTGGAGAAAATCATTGATTTTTGGAGTCAGACACGACATCCAAATATTCACTGCACTTTTTACAAGCCGTGCAGCCCTGGGAACATCAGGTATCTCCAGCTAAGTATCTGTCTCTTCAAGTGTCAGGTGTAGCCAATACCTCTACCTTTGCAGCTGATGTAAAATAAAACGTGAAAAAGCTCTTTACCCTCCACACTCAGCACAGAGCTGTGTCCTTTACTTTTTGCCTTGTACATAAACATTACAAATACAACAACAGTTACTTTTATCAATGTCTCATTCCAGAAATCAAGGCATATGATAAAACCACAGTTCTTAAAACAGCATGGTGTTGTCTTCAGAACAGGCAAATAGATTGATGGATTAGATTGAGAATCTAAAACACTGCCTTATTCGTAGGCAGAAATAAACCCATATTTGGAAAAATAAAACCACTTTTATGCCAAGATTCTGAAAGACAATAATGTGATCCTGGAGTTGGAAAGGTTTTTGTAAAAAAAAAAAAATCCAGTTATGTAACAAAGGAACAAAGAAAATAATAGAAATTTAAACATTACCTATTTAAAATTTCTTTATAGCAAACATATCATAAACAAAGGTGAAATATAAGAAATTATCTGGGAGGAAATTCTTACAGCTGCAAAATTATAAGGTACAAAAAATAAGCATACAAAACTTTTGATTGTTTCTTATGTAGCTATAAGAATGAGCTCAAAAGCCAATGGGAATATGGATATGAAAAGGTAATCAGAGAGGATGAAATCAGAATTGCTCTATGAAAATGGATCTGCCTCATTAGGAATCAGAAAATGTAAATTAAAATAACAATGATCTACCATTCTACTACCTGTTCAGCAAAGATGATACAGTTTGATGATATCAAGTCTAAACAAGCAGAGGAATCAGGAAAAGTAAGTTAAACACAGCTGTCCATGGCACAGCCTACCTGGCAGACAACATACTAGTATCCAATTATTTATCCTACACCCTAAAAATTTCTCTCTGCCTCTGTGTCGTGAAGGAGGACTTGCATACATTCACAAAACAGTTGATGCATATAGCCACAAAATATTTTGCATTTGTCACATAAACCACTAGAAATAATTTAAACATCTACTCATGGAAGAATGGATGAATACAATTCCATAAACACAAAGAGTTACTATATTCAAAGGAATAAAGTAGATTGACACATATTAATATGAGTCGATCACAAATAAACACCCATAACCATATTTTGTATTTTTCATATATATATATATATATATATATATATATATATATATATATATATAGTACATAATTTGAGAACTCCTTCATCAAACTCATCAAAGAGATTATTTTATTGGTGAGAGAATCTCAATGTAGAGAATAAAGTGTTCATTCAGTAAACCAAGATTTAATTGATAATACTCTCATTATGTTTAGTTGTAACTGGTTCATTTATTGTTTGCATGAATTTGAAAATAAATATGGGTAAATATTGAAAAAAGATAAGAAAAATACATCAAAATGTAGACAGTGATTGATTTTTGAAGGGTGTGGGTGATGATTATTTCTCTTTTGTACATGCCTATAATTTTAAATTGTTATCCCAAGGAGAAAAATATTCACCATTATTCATCGAATGATACTCATAAAAATCCAAGGTTATGGCACTAGACACCAAGTTAAACTGGTTCTCAAAAATAGGCTTACCTTAATCTTTAAAAACTGTTTTTGTGAATGCCTATTTTGTATTATATGTCATATTCAAGGCCAGCACACTGCACTTCACAAGATGGTGCTTTCTTGCAAGCACAGTCTCATTTAACTCCTGAATTAACAGTGTGAAATAAGTATTATTAGCTCTGTGTATAGATAAGAAGACTGGGTTTCCAAAAAGATAGGCAATTTGTCCAAGTTCACACAGCTGCAAAGTCACAGAGCTGACAGCCCAACACATGTCTGTGGGCATCAGAGTTAATATTTCCCTCACTAGATCTATCTCAATACAAGTATGACTGCTTTTTTTTTTCAAAAACAAGCTGTAAAGCTGCTTCACTGCTGATTGAATTTAAAATGTAAGGATGAGATTAATTAAATAACTTTTAAAAGGTATATAGACATTCTATGGACATAGAAATACAAAATACAGTCATTAAATCAACCTGAGGTGGAGATGAACATTAGTGGTCCAAATAAGATGAGATTAATTAAATAACTTTTAAAAGGTATATAGACATTCTATGGACATAGAAATACAAAATACAGTCATTAAATCAACCTGAGGTGGAGATGAACATTAGTGGTCCAAATAAGGCTAGTGTGTGAAATTTTTTTTTTTTTGCACAAAAAAGAAAAATCGTTTGTCCAAACACTACATTCTTAAATAATGTAAAGAAGTAGCATGGAGTTCCACAGATCCAATTGTGTTAACTAGAACTGTATTAGCAGGATACTCAACTCGAAGTAGCCTAAGACTATAATTTATGACCTTACCTAACTAGTTTCAGACACATCTGCATCCAGGGGTTCAAAAGATGTTATCAGATTGCTCATATCTTTCTCCCTCTTCTTTCTCTATCTCCTCCCTCCCACTTCTATGCTTTTTATTTTTAAGTACTAGAGGCAAGTAGGTGACAGTTTATATAAATTTCAAGTTCTCCATGTTCTTATGGATGCACTTTTTTTTTTTTTTTTTTTTTTTTGCAATTTTAAGGACAAAAAGAGAGAGAGAGATCTTTCCTTCAGTGTGGGCTCTTCAGGAATATATTAGCTGTGTCACAGCTATCTCTGTCACTAGTGGGATCATGCAGTCCTGGGTCTGTATTACCGTCCTTTTAGCACCCCCAGGGCAGGGATGGATTCAATCTCATGCAAACCAAAGGGACTGAACTGGACTGTTAGAAGATGGATGAGGACAGCCTTACCCAAGAGATTCTGTGAAGAAAATATCACACGCCCATAACAGAATCACAACTTTGACAGTATTAGGTGGATAACCACCGGAAAGCCAGTAGACGAACCTGTGGAAGGGCAAAGACATTCATAATATCTACCTCACAGCGTTTTCCTGAGTGTTAAACAACAGTTGGAGGGAAAATGTGCCCAGCATGACATCTGTAAGATAGAAAGTGTCTTATACAGTTTGATTCCTAATTGAGCAATAAAAGGCAGGGTGGTACAGACTACCTACGTCACCTCATCCCAAAGACTTACCAAATAGGAAGTCCAACTAAACAAAATAGCAATCCTGTTGAATGTGGAAAATAATTGTGATCCTGTTCTCTTTCAGTCTACTGAAAAGCAGGACTTTCAGTAGAGTCTGTGGGTCTGGGAGTTACAACAATAACGAAAACCTCAATAACTTAACATTTATTGCATGCCAACCGTGTGCCAAGTCATTGGGTAAGTACTTAATGTGCATTTTCTCATGCAATCTTTCCCATCAGTAATGAAGTAGGCATTATTATCATTTCCATTTTACAGATGAAGAAACAGATGTAGCGAGGCCACGTAATTTGCCAAGGTCAGGCAAATGGCAAGGCTTGGACTTCCAATCCAGTGTGTCTGACTCCAGAGCCCGAGCTCTTACCCATGCATTGTTCTTTCTCATCCTGCCCTGCACGGCCTCATAATACCCTGAGGAGAAGGCTCGACATGAAATAGCATTTGGCTGCATTCCAATCAGTCAACACATTCATCACTAGACGCACAAAGAGAGCAGGTAGGTTGGATTCCTTGGGCTGAACAAAACAATACAGGCAAATACATGCACTGACCTCTAACTTGATTTGGAGATTTAGCAAGCCCTTCTTGAAGAGTTTCGTAACATCTCAGCTGCTGTATTTAAATGGGAACTTTTGTGGATGAGGTCAAGAGGAATCACAGAGAACTTGTCTTTCTAGGTTCTTTTTCTTTCATTAAAAAAAAAAATTATTTAACCATAATGGTTCCGGAGCTATTTCTTATTGGAAAAAATTGCGGATCTGTGCACTGATTCTGAGAAGTGTTGGGACGCTGGGCACAGATGGCTTTAATTATTTGGGCAGCCATTGACAGATGTGATGGTCTAGGTTTCTGCTGCCTTGGACAGGTGTAAGCTATAGGATTTACCCAGAGGGACTTGTGGAGAGACAGAACTGGATAGAGCCCAGCGATGGCCCCTTATTTTGTCTTAATCCACCCCTAGGTACATAGTTATCATATTTCTTTGCCTCAAGGCATGGTCAAATCAGTCAAACCTATCAAACCAAGTTTGTGTGCAGAAAAGAAAATCTCAAAGAGAGAAATACACTGCTAACAATTGGTCTCAAATTCTGCTCAGTGTTTTTACTCAGAAGACTTTCTTCCTATCAACTATGGCTTCATAATCAAAAGGATAGATGTTTCTGGTTCCCCTGCTGGATCAAAATAAGCCTGCTAACATCTTCAACCATGGTCCACACACGTAGTTTCAGAGGACTGCATGCCAACCTATAAAAATCTTCATTATTTTGTTAAGCAAAGATTGATAGAGTAAGTTTCGGAGCTGAATTGTGTCACCCCACTCCAACCCGCACCCAAATTCGTATTTTGAAATCCTTTGTCTTAAGAGATAACGAATACTGGGAAGAGGCTTTAGACCTTTTAGCTGAGAAGAATGAGAGTCAGCCCTTAGCAGCCAAGGCACTGTTCTAGGCATGGACTGGGGAATGCACTGCTGATTCAAATAGTGAAGGGTCGACGTGAAGTGGAATGGATATAGGCACAGTGATGTCACATTAGGCCCCTACACAAGGGTCCTTAAACACAGGCACTGTGGCACTGCAGCAGTCAGTCTGAAAACCTCAAGGGCCACTCAGTGACTGATGGGTGGGTCGCAAATGGAGTGTGGATATGATGGACAAAGGAATGACTCAGGTTCCAGGCAGGATGGAGCAGGACAGATTTCATCATCACAATGGTACACAACGAACACCTATGTATTGTTCATTTCTGGAATTTTTTACCTACGATTTTTCAGACCATGGTTGAGCATGGGTAACTGAAACTACAGAAAGAGAAAATCGGGATAGGAGAAGACTTCTGTAAACACATATCTCTATGTAACCTTATGTATCCATGTATGTACTCATGTAAATACACACATGCATGTGTGTATATGTGCACATGTACATTCATAATTTGTATATAAGCATGTATAAATTGAGGTGAACGTAGAATACTAAATGTTATAACAGATTACATCATCTAAGAACTTGTGTCTAGCCATGTATGTGACTTCGAGAGACTCTCTATAGAGATGGGTATTTAACCACGAATCTCCAACCACCAATCAGGTATCTAAACTGTACTGAACACAGGCGGGAGATCGCCACATGGAAAAGTAGAGGAAGGCATCCCAGGCCCTCCTGATCTTTGTTTGAAAAAGCAGATATTGTGACTTAGTAACTGTGATTGGCCCAATTCTGTCACTTTCCTCCATCTCCTCAAAAATTCATATTTTGAAGTTCTAACCCTTGGTACCTCAAAACATTACCTTAATTTGAAATAAGATCTTTAAAGAAGTGGTTAATTTCAAAGATGTTTTTAGGATGGGCTTCTACTGCAACATTGTTGATGTCCTTGTAAGAGGAAGAGACATGAGGCGTACTCTGGCACAGAGAGAAGACCCTGTGAATGCTCAGAGCAGAGGTAGCCATCTGTAAGCCAAGGACCCAGATTAGAGACCCACTCTGCCAGCACCTCCATCTTGGACTTCCAGCCCCCAGAACTGGTAGAAAATCATAATGTCAAGTTTACCTACTCTGTGGTATTTTGCGACAGTTGTCTTAGAAAACTTATACAGTTCCCATTCAGACTGGAAGGAGATCAGTATCTACACTCAGTGCAAGGAAAGTTTTCAAAAAATACTTAATGAAAACCTGTGAATTGCTCAGATGTCCCATGCGGGGCCGTTAATAATAATGACGTGTCTCATACAACGGTCTAATTTAACCCAGCAGTCCTGTGATGCAGATACTGCTATTCCTGTTTACCTAGGAGGAAACTGAGGCTTGGCGAGATTAACTAATAATCCAGTGTTCCACAGCTGGTAGAGGAGTGTGAGTCTGAACCCAGGTCGCCTGGCCTCCTAGAATCTGTTCCCAGCTCCAGCACTCTGGAGAGTGGTAGGAGAAGGCACAGAAGGTAGCTACCGAGGCTCAATCACCAGAGAACCCAAAAACCTAAGGCAGCCACCAGAAAACCTGTTATGTAATTCCCCATATTTACGGGGACCGACTGTGAAGTTATTCACAGTGCTTGCCTGCAACCCATCCTTCTTTGCTTCACGTAGATACAGCCCTCCCAACTACTAATCTCCCTCCTTGGGTAACACACACACACTCACACACTCACACACACACACACACACTCTCCACACTTGCCCCAAACTCCTCAGACAATACAACTTTTTAAGAAGCCCTTTGAAGAATGCCTTAAAGGATTTGAATCAATAATCTCCTCAGATCCGAAACTGGAGCTCCCCGGTTTGCTTTTTAATGATATCTCCCAACTCGGCAATCACAACTGTTTCTTACTGTTCGCTCCTAGCTAGTCTAGTCTATTCTTTGCTTGGCCCATAGAGTCTGTGCTTTTTTTTTTTTTTTTTTTAAATAAAGAAACAGACATGGAATTAAGTCTCGGTGTCCCATGTGCTTCATTATCCTGGCTTGTTGGGAATGTGTTAAACATACAGTGTGAGTTTTCATAAGTAGCAGAAAAGGATCAAAGGAACCTACTTTACCAAAGGTTTTTCTTTTCTCTCTCTCTCCCTCTCTTTTTTCTTAAACTGAGGTTTGGGTGATTCAAATCACACTAGGTAGTTGAGCTGATAAGATAGGGGAGGAGAGATTTCCAGCAGCAGTTTTTTATTTCAAGAAAAGAAAACTTTTTAAGTCATAAAATGTTCTTAGGTGTCTTTGATTTTTTTTTTTTCCAGTTGAATTGCAAACCTGGAATTAGAAGACGTTTTTGAAAAATATGCTTGATGTGAACCCTGGGTAGTTACATAAATAGAGTGAATTGAATGAAGTTACAGAGCCCAAAGATTACACTTTGCTATGCTGCTGAGATTTTACATACCAAAAACTTTAAAACTTTAAATGGACTACTTAAAATTACTTGAGATATATATATATATATATATATATATATATATATATATATATATATATATATATATCCTCCTTAATAATAAAGTTTTTGTATTTCTCTTTTGTAAAACTGAAGTATTTGTTCCTAGGAGAAGGCAGGAAACAAGAAAGAGTCCTTGGATTGGGAGGATTTGACTAAATCACCCTGAGATGAGATGTAGTGTGAAGTTTATGCAAAATAAACTTACAAGTCTGATCCTATCTTTGCAACACAGACAGACCTTGTTTCTTAACTTTTGGATTTTCTCTGCCTAATTGGGTTTCCAAAGATAAAACTGGAATCCATAAGATGGCAAACTGAGGCACAAGAACAAGTCTGTAATGATCATTGTTTGGAATCTGATTTGTGTTGAGGACTCTGAGACGTTGTCCTCCTTAATACTCTTAAAAAAAAAAAGGTTACTTTTCAAGCTCCAGTTTTGGTGATTAAAAATCTATTCCTTCTCTCCTTTAGTTTTGCAACTACTACTGAGGAGTCATTTTTACCAAAGGGATGATTCTGAATATTTGCAGATTCATGTCTTTGTATATTGGCAGACACTTTTTCCCTTATGGGGACATCAGTGAAGTGGTTAAAACTTCAAATGAAAGCTCAGAGAAAATATTTGGGAATAGGGTTGGGGATTTAGCTCAGTTGGCAGAGTGCTTGTCTCATATGCACAAGGCCCTGGGTTCAATCCCCAGCAACACACACACACACACACACACACACACACACACACAGAAAAAAAAATGGGTATGAAAAAGGTTATAATGAATTAGTACCTTTAAAAGATTTTTGTTGCATTTTCATTGATTATTAATGCACACTTTAAAAAGAATCAGGCTGTGCCCACAATCTTTAGTCCTGCATTTATTGCTTAAAGTGATTAAACATTTTTTACATTATGACCATAATGAAATATTTTTTTTTCTAAATCTTCATTGAGGTGGAATACATACACAAGATTCATCTACTTGAAGTGTATGGTTTAATATTTGATAAATATATACACTCATGTCAACAGCATCTGGACCAAGATGTAGAACATTCCTATCACACCCCCAAATTACCTTATTCTCTTTGCAGTCAATCATTGTGGTTACCAGCCCCAATTAACCACTGGTATGCTTACTAAAAGTCCCTGTTAATATTCCCTTTTCTACAATTTTATATGAATGGATTCATACAATATTCATGTCTGGTTTCTTTGCTCAGCCTACCAGTTTTAGCATTTATCCTTATTGTTATGTGTATCTAGTTTGCTACATTTTATTTATACATAGTACTCCATTTTATAATTATACACCCATTTGTTTATTTGTTCCCCTTTTGATACACATTTGGGATGTTTATTGCCTGTAGTTATCATTAATAAAGTTGCTATGAACATTCTTGAACCAGTTTTCTGTGGACATATGTTTCCATTTTTCTTGGGTAAATACCTAGGAGTGGAATTGCTGGGTGGTAAAGTAAATGAACGTTTAACTGTTTAAGAAACTGTCAAATTGTTTTCTAAAGTGGCTGTACTATTTTGCATCCCCTTCAGCAATGTAGGAGAGTTTAGTCACTCCATATTCTGGTCAACATCTGGTGCTGACAGTCCTCTGGATTTTAGTCATTCTGAGGTTTGTGCAGTGATCTGTCATTGGGCTTTTATTTAGATTCTTTAATGTCTAGTAATATTGAACTATTTTTACATACCAAGTGGACATTTTTATATCTTCTTTTGTATCTACTTAAACATTTTGCACTTTTTTATTGGGTTATTTATCTTATTATTATTGGTTTATAAGAGTTCTTTACATATTTTGAACCCAAGTTTTTAAATCATACATAGGTATTATATTTTTACTGAACCATGACCTGCCTTTATATTATAACCTTAATGAAATATGATTATAATAAATATTTATAAAGATAAAACTGGAATCCATAAGATGGCAAATAGGCACAAGCACAAGTTTGTAATGATCATTGTTTGGAATCTGATTTGTGTTTAGCACTCTGACACATTGTTCTCCTTAATGCTTTTTATTTTTTTTAAAAAGGCTACTTCTTTTCAAGCTCCAGTTTTAATGAATAAAAACCTACTCCTTCTCTCCTTTAATTTTGCAGTGACTTTCAAGGGGGCAGAACAGTTTCATTTTATAATGTTCAATTTATCAAGTTTTTTTTTCTTTTTAGATGGTGTATTTTATGTCATAAGAAATCTTTGCTTGCTTCAAAATTGTAAAGATTTTTCTTCCATGTTTTCTGAAAATTGTATAGTTTTTATTTTTATATATAAGTTTTGGATTTATTTTGGGTTATTTTATATA
The DNA here is from genome assembly GCF_048772815.1 of Callospermophilus lateralis. Taxonomy (NCBI): domain Eukaryota; kingdom Metazoa; phylum Chordata; class Mammalia; order Rodentia; family Sciuridae; genus Callospermophilus; species Callospermophilus lateralis. Next base: position 26,175,479 of record NC_135306.1, read on the forward strand.
TGAGATAACATAAAGGGAAGGATTAATTTTCTCTTGTTTCTATAACCAATTGTTTCTGTCTGGCATGTTGAAAGGATTATTCTTTTCCCATTGAATTTTTGCCTTGGCATATATGTAGATATATTCTGGAAATTTTGTTCCATTCTGTTGATCTGTATGTCCACTCTCATATTAATAACACACTGGTTTGGTTATTATAGTTTTATACTGTGTCTGGAAGTCAGGAAGTGTGAGCCTTTCAATGTATTTTTCCAGATTACTTTAGCTATTCTGTTTTCTGTTCATGTGATTTTAGAATTGTCTTACTAATCTCTCTTTTTTAATGTCTGCAAGGATTTCAAATGCATTTCACTGAATCTACTTGGAGGATTCAACATAATAGCATTGAGTCTCCCAATACTAAGATATATATCTTCTTTTATTTAAATCTTATTTAATTGATCCCAGAAATGTTTTATAGGTCTCAGTGTATAATTCTTGAACATATTTTGCTAATTTTATCCCTAAGTAGTTCCTGCATAAAATCAGTTTTAATTGCTGTATAATATTCCCTGAGGTAAAGCACTGTTGTTATTCAACCATTCTACCCATTCTTTATAGATAGTTGACAGTTTTTATTTTAATGTGATTAATGTGGCGAGAAACATCTGTGCATAAATCACTTTTTGCATTGAAAATTCGTTTCTTTCCATAAATTTCTAGAAAAGGAGATACTGGGTCAAAGGGCATAAAAATCTTTTCGTTTCTTGATAAACATTAAGTGGCCTTTTTTTTTTTGAAGATGAATTACCTCAGGGTTTGGGAAGGGAAAGTTTTGTGGTAAGGGTTTATGTTGGCAGACTCTGGGCTCCCAGAGCCTCTCCAGTCACAGCCTTTCCTTGGCTCCTTGGTTAGTTTTTGATAATGTGGTTCTTTATCAGATTCGTTTTAAAAATAGGCAACCATAAATTTAAAAAAAAAAAAAGCAATTTGGAAAATCACTGAATTAGATGAACTTTATGTCTTTCAGTGAATTATTTCATTTGAAGCAGCATCATCTTCTAGAGGGCTTGTTTATGTAAGAAACTCAGGGAAGTAGGATTTCATGCTGCCAGAGGACACCCCCAGCATCTCTTAGCATCCTAGAGGTGTGTGCAGAGCCTGCTCAGGCTCCAAAGCCAAACCTGCCCCACTGAAGGCGTCCAGGAAGGAGAGGTGCAGAGCCCAGAGAGTCAAAGAAGGAATCCAAGACTGGGACCTAACTCTCCTCTCTACTGCATCCCAAGAAAGTGAAAACTAAAGCCGACCGTGGAGACCTGTCTGTTCCTTACTAGTTGTGTGACCTTGGGACGATTCCTGAACTTCCCTGAGATGCAGTTTCCTTGTACTTACAATCAGAGCAGAAAACCTCCCAGGGTTTCTGCGAAGACTTAATGAGATGATGAATATGAAAGTGGCCAGCTCAAAGTCTAGGGACGGACGCAGCCCACAGGGCCACGTGGGCAGATCACAGGCGCACCTTCAACTGAAGCAGCTCCCGATCAGACCCACGACAGACGGGGGAGAAAAAGAGTGAGGGCCAGGAAAATAAGATTATCGTTTCTAGGCAACCATGGAACAGGATTAATATAAGGAGCATTTCTCATAAGGATGCTACACTGGCTACTTCACAGAAAGACTCTGTCAGGTTTTGAAAGTAGGATACAATTATCAATGTACATAGAGGGCCTTTGAATAACCCGCCGTCCTTCAAATCCTTCCTGCCATCCTCGGGATCCCTTCCTCTCTCTTTTCCCATTTCTTCTTCTTCCTTTTCCTGATTTTCAAAGGAGCCCCGTGAGAATGATAGGAGAAATATTTTCATTCCAATTTCAGAAATTACCCAGCTGCAGTTGTGAGAAAGCCGAGAAATTCACGCATGATCATCCTGGTCCTGCATCTCTTTGAGGCCCTGATCATCGACACCTTATTCTTTTTCTGTACCTTCCCCCAAGGTCCTCAGAAAAATGTCCATCAAGCGAAGCACACAAGTCTCAGTCCTGCTCCATCTGAAGGCGTCGCCATTTATTCTGAAGGACAATCTCTGACTAAAATTCAAGGTCTCAGATGCTACTGAAAGTTTCTTAACCTGGTATGACTCCATGTAAGCATGACTTATTTTAAGTGTCTTGGTACACTGTCACCTCCCACTGTTAATCCATTCTTTTCTTTCTAATTTTTGAATAATGCATACACTTTTTTTTTTTCCAAGTGAAAAGCAATGCAGGGTGGGGGGGAAACACTGATTGAAGATAAATTTTCATTTTGGAAAAAAAAACAGTCTTGATGCTAACTCGTCCTCCTGATTGGCTTTAAGTTGCAAGTACTATTAATTGACCTTGGACGATTGACATCTTTTAAAGCCAGAATGGGTGAAATTTTACGGAGGGCATATTTATCTTAAGTCGAAATGCAACTTGCTGTCTCAGAATATCATTTCAGTCTGGTATTATCTCTGATTGAAGGCTGCAAGGGTTGTCCTGCCTATTAAAAATGTACTTCGTTTGGACCCCAAATAAAAAATATGTCAAAATGCTAAGAGACCCATATTTGAACTTTGACTCCCCAGATTAACAGTGTTCCATTACGGCTATCGCTAAAACGGCTCTGTGACTGCAAATAAAATAACCATTTTCCTCCTTCCCCAGCTTGTAAACCTTCAGATCATGCTGCAGTGTGCAGGCTGCCTTAGAAGAAAGGGCTTGCTAGGTAAAGCTTGAGATTCCCTTGGTTCCTTGGTACCACCAGTCTTCACTGTGAAAGTCATAAAAATAGGACAGACAAGACGCGTTTTGCTTCCGACAATTTGAGGATTGGATTTTTCTAACTACCTTTGAACCTTTTGATGTCAAATTCCTCACTGGTAAGCATTCCGAAGCCTGGCAGGGCTCCTGAAATCTGAGAAGTCTCCTCACTCAGAGAGACACACTGAGCTGAGCTGAAGGCTCACAGATGTGGCAGGAGTCTGACTCCAGCCACAAGACCGACTCGTTTCCACCAGGATCCCTCTTTTCTCTGCCCTCTCTAGGGCCTCCGTCTGTCCAAGGCTCCTTTCTTTAAGAAGAAGGTTTGTCAACCGACAGGGTTCTCACCTCTAGCATGCTCTGATGGAGGACACATCTTTCCAGCCCTAGCCCCATCACGGGGACATCACTGATCGTATCACTCACAGCTGGAGGAAAGTCCAGCCTGGAGATAAATCTCTCACAGCTTGCTCATTCTTCTAGGAGGCTGTGAGGAGAATGATCAATGCATTGCTGTAAGGCTGGCTTGCTCAGTGAACCAGAGAGAGAGAGAGAGAGATTACAAAGAACCCATTTAAATACCTAAGTCCCCTCAACTCCCTCCTCCTAAGCCATAGACTTGCTCTTAAAATTTGAACGGGTGTATCTGCAAATGGTGAGCCCAGGGAGATGGCTAGCAAAGCCAAAAATACCATCTCAGGAGGTGACCCAGGCAGCTCCCTGAAAATAAAACCCTGTGTGTATTCTGAAAGGGGTGCCTCTGCACCATAATTGCCGGGGCTGCCAGTTGTTCCATCCGATGGAAAGCAAGCCCTGGGACAAATGAGACGGAGAGATTAGCAAGACATCGCTGGGGCACTGACAGGTGCGAGGAGACAAAAATTCATTTGCTAAGATGCTGAGCTCCTGCTGCAGGCCCCAGGCTGGCAACAACTCTCTCTCTCCAAGAACCCAGAGGTATTTCTGGAGCGGCGGGTCATTTTACACAAGTCAGAGGTCTTTGTTGGGCTTTTTGTGATGTGGCCTGCTTCACTGTGCATTCCAGGAGTTAGTTTGTCTCTACGGCAACTGGTCACTAATCTGGCCTGCCTTATTTCTCTTTAAAAGACGGTCTGAATGTAAGGGTGCCAGCTGTATCCTCTCCCTGCTCACTGCCTGGTGACTCCATCATGCTGAAAACAGCACTCAGTAGCTACGATTATTACTTATCCTGCTCATAACACCTGGCGCAGGCCTTGTTATTGGTTCCCCTGCTAATAGTTTTCTTTTCAACTTACCTTTCTTCCACTCTAGGACTAAGGGACTATTTCAAGCCCAGATTTAATAATTTTATTTTCCTCTTTAAAATCACATGGTGACTGTCCATCAGCCAGAGGATGAGACTAATTCCTTGGAAGGATCCAGAAAAGGGTAGTTCTATCATCCTGGGTCCCAGTGTGAAGATGAAATGGAACAAGATTCACCCGTGATGGACATGGAAAGCCAGCAGAAACAACATATCTTTATTATGTTACAAACCATTGAGATTGGGGATCATTTGTTACCTCAGCCAAACTTAGCCTAAGCTGATTGAAATGGAAAGGTTTCTCTGAAGTCAGTTTGAAATGTAACATGACAGTAGGGGAACAACAGAGGACCAGTCTTGTCTTCAGAAGGAAGTAATAGTAAATTGTAAATAGTACACCTCCAAGTTCAAGCCAGTCCCATGTCTCTACAGAACTAATAACCAGAGTTGGTGAGAATCATGACTCTTTTCTTATGATTCAAAACACATTAGTTTGAGAATAGCTTTATATGTAAAGCGAAAGAAAAAATGATAATGGAAAGTAATCAAAGATCCCACTCTCGGATGTGGCTTCCAGGATGAGGGAAGAATCTAACATTTACAAGTTTCTACTGTGCCTCCAACACTGTAAGATCTTTGTACATAACAGGGGTCTTTGCATGAGCCTAGCTGGGGATCCAGACATGTCCAGATGTATCTGACAAGTCTGGGGATGGTCTGCCAGATGCATTTTTGCACAAGGACATGGGGCATTTCCTGGGACATAGCTCAGGGAAGGAGCCAGCCCAGTTAGGGCAATCTCCTTCTGAGACTGGCATGGTGACTGTTGGATCTGTCACCCCACATAGGTCCCAAGAGGTTTACTGTATCTGAGCACCCAATGAATCACCTTCGCCAAGCTCAACTCTGCAATGGAACCCTTGAAAAGGAATCTGACACAAAGCAGGGAGAGGGATTCTCTCTGTCCTGCCCATCGCCTTATGTCCTAAAGGCCCCAGGCCCTATTTAGTTTCAAGAGTTGCTTGCCTATTGTTACTGGCATGTAGCAAATAAGCTCGCTGGCTAGCCATGGTGCTAGGTAGGAGGTATCCCTAAAGGTAGTCACTTGAAAGGTAGTTACATGGAAATAAGGTCATGTACACACAAGAATCCCAAAGCTATAGAATTATCATTGCTATTGCTGATGTGACCTCATTAATATCTATATGAGCAACAACAGCATTTGCCACCAGGTCTGTGCAAAGTTCTCTTACATGCTGAGCAATATTTGTGAGCAATATTCTTTGATGTTAAAGATCTAGTTTCCAGCCGACCACAGGCGGATGGGAAATTGAGTCTCAAAGAGCCAAAGTAACTGGCTTAAAGTAACGCGGCTTATAAAAATGATGGCGTCAAGGAAGGCAACTCGGGTGACATGAGCAATTAATTATCGATGCAAGACAGCACTCCAGCTTATACAAACAAAAGCAAAAAGATGAAGAAGCAAACAAAAGCAGCCCTGCTTTTTCTGTGCTTGCTTCGTGGAGCCATGTCACCAGCTCTTGCCCCCGGGGGAGAGAATGGCAGCTGTCAGAGGCTGCCCACCTTGCTTCGCCTCTAGCTTGTTCCCCAGCAGCTTCTGCAATTTTTCCCCATGCTGACCGAGCCTCAGGAGTAATCAAATCAGTAACTGATATTCAGAAAGTAGGGATAGGCTTAGCTGAAGTGGATTTTGTATGTTAATTAAGTGTTTTATGGAACCCCTGAGATCTCAGATGACATCGGTAAATATTCCTTACTGAATCCACGGAATCTGTGAGCGGGCTCTGTGTAATAAAGCAATTTCAATGTCCTGACAGATGGGCCATAGAAATTGGCTGTGTGGCTGTGATTCCAAAAGATTACATACAATGAAAAATCTGGACAATAAGTGCTTTCTCTGATTGTTGTCTATGTGCTGGTTACTTTCTAGAAGGGAAGAACCGGAGGGTTTCAGTTTGTATAACAGGCAGAAGAGGGGTCCTGAGATGTTTGCAGTTCTTTTGTCCTCAAATTAAAGGGGGGGGGGAAGTATTTTCCAGTTCTGCTCCATGGTTCTTGTATGAACCATTCAGCCCCCTACAAGCTATTTGTAAAGTGTTTACCAAAGGATAGGAGTGAGGAATTCCTCTTCCCCTCCCAAGCGCAGAGCTCTCTTTTACCCCATGAGTCCTCTATAGAGAGACTGTTCTGATGCACCTTTACCACATTCAGACCAGGGTTTCAGGTTCATAGAATGAGTTCATCTACATAAACACCCAGCACATGTGCGCGCGCACACACACACGCAAAATCAATCAATCCAGAAATTTTTCTAAGTCGTGATGCTAGGTAGATAGCCAGTCAGCAAAACATGCTCAAAACATCTTCATAGAATCTTTTCAATCTGAACAGAAAAAATTCTATGCCAACTAATGTGCGATTTATGCCTACCTTGGAAAACTGTGTTGGAGAATAAAATTTAAAGTTTTCTTCTTTTCTACTTTACCTTCATTAGGAATCATCATTCTCAGCCTACTCGAGGTGGTATATGCTCAAATGATGAAAGGAACTTTGTGCAGCCCACAATTAGATAAAGGCAAAATTGCCCATGGAAATGACCGAACCCTTAATTAGCTAATTGCAGGTGCAATTGGCCACTTGCACCGTCAGATGAAGGGCAAGTGGTTAATTGAGCCCACAAGTGACCTACTCAATCAGAACTAACAAATGGCTCGTCAGATGAGGCCTCAGCCAAAATGTGTCTGCAAACAATAGTATGTGTGAAAAATTCACAAACCAGAAGCAATAGTCAAGCTACCATCGAAAGATGAAGATTCCATAAAACATGAGATAATTGGGACAATAACCAAAATCAGGAAAATTTAATAATAAGCTACGATCCCCGGGGGGAAATGAGAGAGATGGGTACTGTCATAGAAATCAAAGGCCAAGGATGCTGGAAAGAACATTCGCTTTGAGTCATCTTTATTCGTTCTTATTTAAAACTTTCAGGAAAACTTGTCACCATTTCCTATGGGAGGTTCTATTCCTACATAGTATCCAAAGAGCTCAGCATATAATAGGGACTTGGGAAATGTAAATTAATTAATGAATGGATGACATTTATTATAGCAGACTAAGAACACAGGCACTTCCACTTCATTAAATTGACAGTACTGGCAAGATTCTGTTGGGTGTTCCCAATACCAGACATTTTTTAGCTTGACTATTTTGCTACCATAGGTGATTTAGGAAACATTTTTCTAATTTGGTGGTAAGAGGAAATAGCAAAGATTATCAGGACATTCAGGGTGTTTTGGAGTTTATATTTTGTTCAAAGTGAGGTGAGTATCAATCTCTCTTTCCCTCCCTCTCCCTCCCCACCCCTCCTTCCTGGTGTAATAACATATTTATTCATCGGGGCAGACTGTGGTAAGATACAAATCCCATAGTCTCAGTGACCCGAAACAACAATTCTTTTTCTTGCAAAATCCATTCAAGCGGCCACCTCAGGCTATTTCTCCTTCTCTCCAATAAAGACACATCAACTCTGTGATGCCACTATCTTTTCAAAAGCCTCATCCTTCACCACTCAAGAGGACAGAAAGAATTGTAAAATGAAATAGGGCCTGTTGTGGTTTGAATGTTAGGTGTCCCCCAAATCTCATGTGTGAGACAACGCAAGACAGCTTAGAGGTCAAGTGATTGGGTTAAGAGAGCCTTAACCTAATTGGTGCATGAATCCTCCCATAGGTATTCACCAGGTGGTAACTGTAGGCAGGTAAAGTGTGGCGGACAGGCCTGGGTCATTGAGGGTGTTTTGGAGTTTATAGTTTGTTCACAGTGAGGTGAGTGTCAGTCTCTCTCCCCCTCCCTCTCCCTCCCCCTACCGCCCCATCCCTCCCTCCTGGTGTAATGTCCTGGGCTGCTTTCCTCCGTCACTCTCTTCTGCCATGATGTTCTGCCTCACCTTGGGTCCTGAAGAATGGAGTCAGCCATCTATGGACTGGCACCTCGGAAAGCATGAGCTTCCAAATAAACTTTTTCTCCTCTAATCGTTCCTGTCAGGTCTTTTGGTCACAGCAGTAGAAAAGTTAAGACAGGGCCTTTTACCACCTCTGTCTGGATGTGTCATATGCCATCTCTGCTCACACTTTATTGGTGAGATCTGGTTGTATGGTCTTGCCTAACTGTGAGAGTTGGAGAGTACAGGTTTCCATCTGCTTGGAAAAGGGGAGATCTGAAATAATTTTGAGGAATTCCATGCCATATCCTCTGTCACATACTCTGAAAGCAAAAAAATAATACAAAATAATCTATTTAGAGGTTGAAGAATACCACCGGACAGAATGATAGGCTAAAGGAATAATCAAAACGAGATGTGTAAATGATTCAGAAATGACCTATAGGAGGGCCTTTCATTATAGAGCGTGTGGGCAGAGACCAAAGTGGTACCCAGAAGGAAACGCAAAGCCATAAAACTCTTTATAAGAGGAAAGGGTGACTGAAAACAAGTGAGCCAGACCTCATTCAAGAAAATTAAGAGAGACACAAAATAATGCAAAGGAAATGTGATCTAGGAATTATTGAAGATTTTTTTAAATGTTTAAATAAAATATATTTGAAAAAGCAGACCATATTAATAAGAACTTAAAGTGCATTCTTTGTAAAAAAAAAAAAAAAAAACTGATAATATAGGCAGATTTTTGGCCAGTAGGATCACAACAAAGAAGAAAAACTAGATTCCTAGGAACAGTTCTTACAATGGGAGAGGCAGGGAAACAGATGTCGAGGAGCTGAGAGCTCAATAATTTCAATCAATAAATCTAGAAAATCTAGAAAACAGAAGATTTGGGAAAATAGCATTTACTAAACCTAAGGAAGCTTCTCTTCCTTACTGAATTTTTTTTTCTTTTCATTACTTTTCCTCCTTAAAAATTAAATACTTGCCCCAGAGTATGGACTGAGCTCTGGAATATCAGAGTCAGAGCTCAAATTCCGACTTTACCACTAATAGCTGGGCTTCTTTGGCCAAACTTTAATTTCTCTGTGATTGAAGTTTCTAGTCTAAAGCTATTCTTAAGATTATTGTGAGAATCTAGCAAATTTTAAACTATCAATGATAATTGCTAATACTCTTTAAATAGGAGTTCAAGCCATCCTCTTTAAGTGAGTTGAAAAACATTAAAGTAAATAATTCATGCACATATGGATTATGATGTTATTCCCAGGCACATAATGTGTTCTGTAATAACATAGTACCTAAGGAAGAAGAAACAGAGATTCACAGATCACACACCCAGATATCTACAGAGCCAAGTGCTACTATAAAGAAGGAGTATTATGGGTTTTTGTTTGTTTGTTTGTTTGTTTTTTCTTTTTTATTAGTTGCTCATGACAATACAATGATCTTGACATATCATACATTTGAATCAAATGGGGTATAATTTCTCATTTTTCCAAGGAGTATTATGTTTTGGATATCAAGTATCCCCCAGAAGCTCAGGGGTCTTCTGATGTAGCGATGTTCAGAGGTGAAATGAATGGATTATGAGAGCTATGATCTGATTGACTCTTCCTGGTTTAAATGCACTGACTAGGTGGTAACTGTAAGCAAGGGGTGTGTGGCTAGAAGAAGTAGGTCCTCAGGGGTGTGCCCTTGGGGATTTTATTTATTTATTTGTTGGTTGGTTGGTTGGTTGGTACCAGGGATTGAGCCCAGAGGCACTTAACTACTGAGTCAGATCCCTAACCCTTTTTAAAAATATTTTATTTAGAGATACAGTCTCACTGAGTTGCTCAGAGCCTCGCTAAGGTGCTGAGGTTGATTTTGAACTCATGATCCTCTTGCCTCAGTCTCCTGAGCAACTGGGATTACAGGTGTGCACCACCCCGCCTGGCTGGGGATTTTATTTTGCTCCTGGCTCCTTGTGCTCACTTACGCCTGCCTCACTTGCTGGCTGCCAAGAGCCAAGCCAGCTTTCTCCTGCCATGCCCTTCCGCCATGATGTTCTGCCTCACCTCTGGACCACAGCAATAGAGTTAGCCAAACATGAACTGAACCGCAGAAACATGGGCCCAAGTAAACTTCTCTTTCTTTAAATTGTTCTTTTCAGGCATTTCAATCACAGTGATAAAAAGCTGACACACACTGGGAGAATTTGTGTTAAGAAATGAAGAAGTAGCTCTCTCCTAGAATATACATGAATGGGTAGTTGTAGTTAAATCATCAATAGCACACTGGTGGTATGGATAGGGACCAGAAGGGACTATGGTAATGAAAGGACATAGGCCCCAACTGAATGGGACACTTGGCCTCTGAGTTGCAGCCAAATGCTACCTGATCGTCTCATTCTTTCAACATTTTGCTTCGACAGCTTTGCTAAGACAAGCAATCAAGCCAAGGAGGAAGCCAACAGACACTGGGTACGACAGTGGTCACCACACCCACAGGGGGTGTGGAAGTCGGAGACGAATGGAGAAAAGAAAGATGATGATACAAAGTCTCTGGTGGGAGGAATAAGTTCTTGTTATAGATTGTACTGCATGGTGGCTATAGTTAATCATAATGTACTTTATATCTCAAAATTGCTAAGAGAATGGATTTTTAAGAGTCTCACCACAAAAATGATAGACTGGTGAGGTGGTAGATAGATTAATGAACTTGACTGAATCTTTCTATAATGTATACATCACATTTTATCCTATAAATACACACAATATTTTTCAAATTAAAAATAAAAGGAAAGTTACCTGAAAAAAAAAAGAAAAAGATTAACATACTGGAACATGTAAAATTAAAAAAAATATGTGCATTGCAAAAGATAGCAAAAGTCCTAAAGTGCAGGCAACTGTCTTTGAGATAATGTAAAAGATAAGTCCAAGACTAATATTGAAACATGGCTGTCTGCTAGAACTTTCTGTGGTGAGGGAAATACTACCAATCTGGTTACTTCTCTTTGCATTTATTTGTATATTCAGGTATATACAAACATGTAGTGATAATAATACCAGTAGTGTTGATAACTGACTCCATGTCTTACTGTGCGCCATGCTCCACTTTAAGGGCTTCTCATATAACCTACTTACTTCTCATAACAACCCTATGAAAGGGGCGTTATTGTTATGTCCATTGTACAGATGAAAAGAGAGATGTGTATATTGGCTTACTTACTTTTCCAAGGACAGATAGCTGGCAAGTGTAAAAGATACAGTTCAATCTTAGTCTAGTTCCGGAGCCCATACTTCTAAAATTCATAACAAAATCCCTCACATATATTTTTGGTTTGGTTTGTTGCTGTTAATATTTTGTTTTGCAAAACATAAAAGGGATTTCATTGCACATATAGTTCTACAAATGATATTTTTTGCTGACAGTCTAGCTTACAGGTGTCCATGCCAGTACATATATAGCTCCATTGTTTTGTTTGTTTTTTTTTTTGGGGGGGGGGTACTTATTTGTTTGGGTTTTTTGTTGTTGTTTGTTGTTTTGTTTTGTTGGTGGCTGCCTGATCTTTCATAGTGCAGATAAGATGTACCACAACTAATTTAACCACTTTGGCATTGTTAGACATATCAACGTTCCAGAGGGTACCACCTAGAAGGCACCATTCATGTAGACAATAAGGTGAATGCTGCAGAGATGTGGCCTTGTATTTAAGTAGTTTTTATTTTCTTTCAGTTATACAAATGCTACTACAGTGGACTTTCCTGTTCTTCTCAGTGCCAATATTTCTCTAAGCTGGGAACCCCAAATTGGAATTACAGAGAAAAGGATATGAATGATTTAAACGGTGACACCTACAGAGTGATTCCAAGAAGACCCAATCATTGTTCTCTCACCAGAAGTGTATGAGAAAACACACTTTCTTCCACCCTCACTGAAATGGATATTGCCAGTTTGTGTTTCCTGTCAACCTGAAAAGTGAAAAAGGATATCTGAGCTGTGGTTGCCAGTGAGCCCCAGAACCCTTTCATATATTTGCTGGCTTTTCAAATTTCTTCTATGGACCATTTTATATAATTAGTTTATAAAGGCAAATGTATTCCATATTTGCACTAATATGGTCTATACCATCCACATGTGGCTATTTAAATCTTAACTAATTAAAATTGAAGTTAAATATTAACTTCCTCAGTCGAACCACAGTTTGATGGTAGGTGTCCTCTGTTAGAAAAGAGGCAACAGACAAGAGAGAAAAGATGAAAGAGAATAAAGAGACAATGAGAAATCAGAGAGACAAAGGAAAAAGTGATATGAATACAGTAAAATTGCCACAAACATAGAAAAGGACAGAAATGTGGAAATGATCTGATCCCATGGTTTTCAAATTCTATTTTGTGAAGTTCTGGAATTCAATACAGATGCTCAAATATTTCAGTATATAATAAGTATACTTTAAAGGTATTTTGAGTGCTATAAGCAAAAATAGAAAGATCTGAATTTCAATGTCTTGTGGGTTATCAAAATTTCAACTTGTTTCACCATTTTAATTTGTTTTGGAAAAACATGAAAATAAAATTTTCTGATATACATATATGTATATTATATATTATATATTTATAGCATATATTTATATACATACATTTGAATGCATTCAAATGATTAAATTGTATTCAGTGACACATTGTCACTGGTTAGGAAGATTATAGCTCTGCTTTGAATTTTTTTTTTTTTAATTTATAACTAAGTATGTCAACACTGATAAATTTGAACAAGCAAGCACAGGACCTCAGCTCACAAGCACAAGACCCACACCAGGCTCTGCCACATGGCTTGGTGCATGCTCTCATCCTTGATTAGGAATGAACAATGCAGAAGGAACTGAATGAAAAATATGTAGTCAAAATAATATCGTATTAGAGTGTTGATTTGAATCCTAGTAGGTTTCTGTTTTGACTTTCTATTGATAATTTATTAATAATTAAACATTTTTGCATATGTTGACTTATTCTTCTCTCATCTTTGTATTTGTAACTACTCTGTTTTTTTCAGGAGATATAAAAATACCTTTAAACTAGAAAGAGGTTTCTGTTTAAAAGAGAAAGAGAGGAGGAGACAGGAACAGAAGGAGGGGGAGAAAGAGCAAATTAAAAAGGTAAATTAGATATGGCACATTATCATCCTTTGATATATCAACCAACATCAACCACGGAGAATAATAAAAGGAGCAATTGCTGGCAATTCTCATACACACTCAAAATTTTATAAAACCACAGTGATGGATCAAAAAACAAGGAATCCATGTTTATGATCCTAAAATTATCCAAATCTGTGGTGTGTTTTATACAACCAACTACTCAAAATCGTATGATGGTCCCTGAAAGGTTAGTCACAACTAAACAAAAGATAGTAAGAAATCGAATGAGCCTTTCTGCTTGCCTTTTTTCAATATTAACTGTACAGTATTAGTGTAAACAAACTTAGTGCAAATTTCTTTCTTTCTTTCTTTCTTTCTTTTTTTTAAACCAGGGATTGAACCCAGGGGCACTTAACCACTGAGACACATCCCCAGTCCTTTTTGTATTTTATTTAGAGACAGGGTCTTGCTGAGTTGCTTAGGGCCTCATTAAGTTGGGGCTGGCTTTGAACTGGCAATCCTCCTACCTCAGCCTCCCAAACCTCTGGGATTAGAGGTGTGCTTAGTGAAAATTTCATGTTAGAAAGATTATGGACAAGCAGTTCTTCCCATGACAGTGAGAATCAGATTCTATGGAGAAAATATTTAAAACCCGGTATTTTAAAAATCCAATACAAATGTGAGAGGATAATTTTATATGTACACACACACACACACACACACACAAATACTCACACACACAGTACCGTTTTCTGATGATATATCTATACAGGAGTAAAATTTCTATCATCAAAAATACATGATGGATTACTAAAAGCAGTCATTTGTGAACTCTATAGGACTATATCAGTAATATTTTAGCTCCCAACATGTTATTTTTTTCTATATTAGGTTCATGCAGATAAAAACAAAGAAGATAGTTTACCTTAAAATAGCCAAGGTGTAATAACATCTATCAGACCATGTGAAAGTAATGTCTGGGAAAAGCACAGAAGTATTGGCTCATTTAAAAATATCATCACAGTGTGTTGTTCAAGTAGTCTGATGACTATTTAATGGTATTGCATAGTCCAATACTAGATGTTAACTAGTTACAAACATACAAACACCTTTGTAAACACCGAATCAAGGCATATAAATAATCAGTTGTATTAAGATGCAGCCTTAAAATTGCAATCATTCAGAGTTGTTGGTAATTACACTGGCAATAGGTTCCAGAAGAGTCTTTTTTTATAAGACGGTTTTATGATGAACTGAAGGCAAGGTGCTAGTACAAATATTTCAAAGATTTTAAGGAAGAAAAAAATTGTGTGTGTCAGTGAAGGAACTCCATTTATTAAGTAGCTAAAAGAAAATACAACAGCTTTTCAGAATTCTGGTATTTTCATGCTTATAATTGCAAATAAGGTGTCAGCAAGGGAAGCGAAACTTGAAGTTCCTACTGAATGGAAAACAAAGTAGATTTTTACAGCCTTGAAAAATGACAGACAGAGGTGCAAAGGCAGCTGAGAATTTTTTTAAATGAAATCACTGAGAAATCTTATATTGTTATCAGACATATTTGAGAAGTACTTCTTGCTAAAGACATTTCAGTGGGCTAAACAGAAGCCAGTTTATGAACACTGCCCAAATGAAACACTTACCAAGTAATGCAAATGAGGAGCTATTAGATGACGCTACATCCCTCCTGAAATAAAAACATTCCATTATTTATTTATCTTTTCTAAATTAGGAGAAGAGTAAGCTTATAACTATTGAAAAACTGTTACATTCAGTAAAACAAAACAAACAAATACAAACTTCTCTATGGGAATCGATTGAGATTTTTTTTTTTTTTTTTTTTGCCATGAAACCAAAACAAATTGTTAGAATAATTGGATTCAGACTCCAGTTATTATCTGTAACCTCTGATTTCAAAATAATGTTTATTAACACTAATTTTGAAACTTATTAGTTGACTTTGTAATAGAAAATAAGACTATTATATACATATATATAAATATACATACATAAATACACATTTAAACCTCTCTAATATGCAGATGCTAATTCACAATAAGGAGGGGACACTAGAGAAGAATAGAGTTACCTTAGATTAGGTGGAGAGAAGTGAAGGGAGGGGAGGGGAGGGGATATGGGGATAGGAAGAACAGTAGAACAAAACAGACATTATTGCTTTATGTATATATGTGACTGTATGAACAATGTGATTCTACAACATGTATATTCAGAAAGATGAGAAATTATATCCCATCTATATATGATATATCAAAGTGCATAAATGCATTTACTGTCATGTATAACTATTTTTTTGAAAATTAAAAATATACTAAACATTGCTTTTTTTTTTGCCTTATATGCTTGAGTTCTTCATATACTTCCATAGAAATGAAACGAAGGTGATTGATACAACACCTTCCTTCTACAGAGAAGGAATTCCATGCTGGGAGGCAATAGGTGCCACTGTTTACGGCATTCATTAGGTTCTGACAGTTTGTGACAACTCTGGACTCCATCACTTATTTTCTGTGTGCCACTAAGAAAATGCCTTCATCTCTCAAAGTTTTGTCATTTGTATGATGAAAATAACAATAGCACCTAACTCAAGCGTTGTGGTGGTAGTGAATTTAGAGATGATGAATTTGCTTTTAAAAGAAAAAGAACAACACAATGGAAACGCTCTGCAGGGGAAAGTGACCAGAAGCAGCCAGAAGTCAAGAGCAGAGCCTGGGCCCCCAACAGGTGGTCCTGACTCTGGCGTTCTAGGTCTTTTAAACGAGTCTGTTCCAAACTCAGAGGGGAAGTTCACCTTACAATGAAAACACATCACATGCATTTTTTTTCCCCCACAATAAGGGGACAGGACAGGAGTCCCCAAGTGAGTAAAAGAATAGAAATCTGGCCCCAAGCGGTGGCTCATGACTGTAATCCCAGTGGCTTGGGAGGCTGAGGCAGGAGGATCACAAGATCAAAGCCAACCTCGTCAACCATAAGGCACCAAGCAACTCAGTGAGACCTTCTCTCTAAATAAAATAGAAATAGGGCTGGGGCTATGGCTCAGTGGTCAAGTGCCCTGAGTTCAATCCCTGGTACCCACCCCCCCCCAAAAAAAAGAATAAAAATCTGAGATGAAATGAAGGCAATCGCCAGAAATCTTGGGGGATTTTGTTTTGTTTTAAGTGGGGCTTAGCTTATTGGGGGTTAGCTTATCTGTTGAACATGTGGGATTTTGAGGGGCATGAGAAAGTTGGAAGCAGTCTTTGTAGAAGAAAGTCAAGGAAGTATGAGAATAATAACACTTATTTAACTAAAGTTCCAGCTAAATTCAGAGATTTGGGAAAAACATGAAACTTTCAATTCCAGGGGAACTACACAAATTCAAGCTTTGCTGTGCAGTAACTGTGTGGTCTGCCTTCAACCTCTACATCCTTTTCTTGCAAAGTTACTGTGGGGAATGACATGAGACGTGTCTGATGATGTTTCAGGCTAGGTGCTGAGGTCTCCAGGCCAGAAAGAAAACATGTGCCCTGGATCCTCCTTATACTATGAGCTCTTTGAGGCCAGAAACAGAGTCAAATTCAGATCTGTTGAATGTTGAATGAACCCTGGACTCCCGTTTCTAACACTCTTTGATCTGATGACTTGCCCTTTTGTTCTGTAGATGGTGGCCCTGTTTAAGGCCTGCTACTTCATTCCTTGCTCCACATTAATAGTCTCTCTGTCTGCCTTCTGGGAATAATGAAAATCATGATCACTTTGTACAGATCTTAAGGTAGAGCATGTAAAGTGTGTAGTAGTCCTGGCACATAAAAGGAAATTTAAGTTTACAGTATCTATTATTTTCTAAGCGTCATCTTCTTAGAAATGGGGAAATGCTATCGTTTTTCTGAAGTCTAAATAAAACTTTTCCTATGTCAAAAGGTTTTTGCAATTTTTAAAGTACTCAATAGTGAGTAACCCTGTTGGGAGCCAATAAGTTATATGTCTTTGATAAATGGCAAAACAAAACATTAAGTACAAGAGTTTGCAGCTTCCCCAAGAAATTCTCAAACTGAAGCATATTCTTTCTATTAATGTTTTGGTTAAAGGAGTTTCTTCCACTTGCACTCTGGAAATCATCCCCACTACCATTTCCAGGAAAGGTGTTTTATAAATCAACAAGTTAAAACCTCTGAAAGATCAAACTGCAGCTAGTAATATTCATACTTAACAAACTCTCAAAAAAATATTGGTGAAAGGACTCCATTTTCCAGGGAGACTATGGAGAAAATTCCATAGAAAGATAGGAATAAAGCAATAGGAATGTTGAACTGGAAAGGATAGATAGTCCAGTTCCCATCCACAGCAATCCACATCAGGGAATATTTATCTATCTTCTGCTCAAATTGATAGTAACAGAAGAAACACCATTGCATGGGGCAGCTCACTCAGTTTTTAGAGTACCATCATTTTTAGAAAGATCTTGTTTATATTGAGCTAAAACCTATCATTCCTTGGCCCACATACTCCCCACTGGAGCCATCAAAATCAGGTTCTGGCATCTTCAATATGAGGCTGTCAACTATATCAAGATAGAGACCAAGCTTTTCATCATGCAAGACAACCACTTGACATCCTATGAGGTGGTCAGTGGGCTTAAAGATGCATCTCAGGCAGTTTGGCAAACACTTTTAACCACAGTCTATCTCGACTGACCACATCAAGTCTAAAGAAAGCCACAAGCTGTTACCAGACCGCACAAATCTGCCCTTTCTCTTGAAATTCTCTCTATCTCACTCATACTTGTGAATCTTTCTCATTTTCTATACAATATTAAGTAACACTTTGGTAAAAGTTCCCCCCAAGTCATCTTAATTTTGGATCAACAGTGGTGTAGAAGAACCTCAGGTAGAAGAAAGTCTTAACAGGACAGTAGAGCTTCTCAATTTCCATGCCTCTTGATGACTAGAAGACCAGGGTTAGATCCTGCAGTAAACCACAGTCCAGCTGTCGAACCCTAGGTACTCCTTCCTGCACTTCCTCTCAGTGCATCGATTCCCTTATTTTTCATCTCACTCTTAGTATGAAATAGGCATTTCTATAGGTCTCTGTAGACCTATTTTCAGATGCTCAGCAAGATACTTGTCTAGTCTCCAGGAATTCCTCATCAGTATCTGTAAGCTAGTAACAATCACACTTCATGTTTTATTCAATTTTTTTACATTTATCAAGGAAATCCTCATAACACTTCCATGATGTATGCAGAGCAGTATTAATGATGATCACTTTGCAGATGAGACAGTCAAGGGTCTGAAAGATTATGTTTTCCTACAGATTAAAAGTGGTGGAGCTGAAACTCCAATGCAGTCTTTTATTTTTTTAATGTTTAGAGTGACACAATACCTTTATTTTATTTATCTATTTTTTAACATGGTGCTAAGGATCAAGCCCAATGCCTTACACATGCTAAGCAAGCACTGTACCACTGAGCCACGCCCCCAGCCCCTCCGATGCAATCTTCAGACCCCAAGTCTCTTTATTCACCTCATACCATGTTACCTCATTCCTAAAAGAAAGCGAAGTAACCAGTTGCATAAATTAGGACTCTCTAACTATAGAATCTTCTCCTAAATTCTTCACCTTTGGTTTTTAAAAAAGCAACATTATGGACTATCCCTAGATCACTTCAGCCCAAAGTTCTCCCTCTTCTTCTAAGTCCTGGTAAAAAGTGTTATATGCTCCCCCTTTGACTTCAGCTCATGTTCATTTATTCAATATTTCTGTGTCTTTCTTGCACCAAAGTGCTAAGCATTGGGAATTCGAAGTTCAGTAAGATATGGTCCTAGCTTTTGTGGCAGAAGAAACAGGGGTATAAATTGGGAATGTCAACATGATTTTTAAAAAATAGTAGTGCCAATAATAACCGTGGATGACTTATTGAGTACTCACCATGTCCCAGGCTCCTGTCAGTACTCTAGCTACCTGATGACAATACAGGGTACATGATGTCTATCTTCTTAGGGATGCACACTAGCTGCCCAATAAACCCACTGAGAATAAGTCTCTTCCTCCTCAGTGTTTGCTGCCTTTGTATATATCCTCAATTAAACTAAAATGAACCAGTGTATGGTGGCAAACTGAGAAATGTTATTAAACTACACTGGGATATAATAAAAAAGTTCTACTTGTTTTAATGACAACTGTTATCAAGGAACACTTTTATTATCACAAACCATGTTTAGATTAAGTGTGGAGCATGAAACAATAAGTTTCTTTTTAAAGACAGAGAGAGAGAAGAGAGAGAGAGAGAGAAAATTTTTTAATATTTATTTTTTAGTTATTGGTGGACACAACATCTTTTTTGTATGTGGTGCTGAGGATCGAACCTGGGCCGCACGCATGCCAGGCGAGCACGCTACCACTTGAGCCACATCCCCAGCCCAACAATAAGTTTTAACAGCATTTGAACTGAATGATACCATTAAACACATTAAAAAGGCCAAAAGTGTTAGGCCGTTTAAATGGTTTCTCATCATGCTCAATGTAAATAATATTTCACAGATCAAAAGTGTATACAGTGAATTAACCTTACAAGAAAGGAGTGAAAGATAAAAGCAATGGATTGGGGAACATAACTGCTCCACACAGGTTATGCTGTAATAATGAACACAAATCTCAGTGGCTTAAAACGATGATTCTCAACCAGGAGGAATTTTCTCCATAGAGAACATCTGTCAATGTCTGGAAGGTGGTTTGGGTTGTCACAGCTAGGGAAGGGACTGCTACTGGCAGTAAGTGAATAGATGCTATGGTTACTGTTCAACAACCTGTGGTACACAGGAGAGCCCCCTACCCTAACCCCAAGAAAGAATTATCCAGCCCCGAAATAACAAAGGATTATTACTCACTCATAAACAAGGTAAACAAGGCCATTGTAGATCAGCCTTAAGCTCTGCTCTGCTATCATCATCTTCCTCAGGATTCAGACTAAAGTAAAATGGCTGAGGAAAGAGAGACATTTGGAATATCTCCCAGTGGCAACTAAATGATACAGGTCTGACGTGACTCAAATCTACTGGCTACAATGTGTCATGACTCCATCTAAGCAAAAGGATCTAGGAAGTGAATTCTACTATGTACCCCAAACTGGGGAGAGTTGCATGTATGATGCACAAGTCAAATGAATAGTTCAAGGTGTGGAGGTGGACAATAAGAATAATACCAGGAAGAATTATTGATGTTCTAAAGGCATGCCAAAGTTATGAACTCAATGTAGTTTCCATTTTCACAACATCTTCACACAGAAGGGAATATATTCACAACAAGTGTGGTTCAAGGATTTTACAGCTGAAAATGGTTAGAAAGAACATCAATCTCTCGATTTTATTAATATGTGAAAGTGATTGACACAGAGCTTAACTTCTAAGAAATGCTCTTTGTCCCCCTCCTTTCTTTGCACGATTGACTTAAGTAGATTTACGAGTAATAACATAGCTAAACAATGAGCCTATCAAAAATGGGCTACTACTTTTCCATTGTATAAGAGTGGGAAACAGGTTTATTTGCAGTATATGACACCTGACACCTGTGCTCTTCCTTGCCAGGGTTACATTATCTTATGGATGCTGTAATCCCACTCTCTCTCTCCTTTTGTTGTCTTCCTCCAAATTATTGTCACACTGGTCTACAGAAACTGCATGCTGTTTCCTTAATCAAAACCTTTCAATAGTTTCTCATGATGTTCAATGTAAAACTGCTCATCTTTATGACTTGGTTTGCACTGACTTCCCCATCTATATCTTTCTCCTTGTGGTCCAACCATTTACAGTTTCCTAGCACAGCACTGATCTCCCATGCTTCCTGCCTGATTGCAAACCTGCCTTCTCTACCTATTAGCCTGGCACACTACAGTCTGCTCTTAGAAAGTATTCAACCATCACTGCCTTCAGGAATATGAAGGCATATATCATGTTATAATTATTTGCCTATTTATTTAACTGTCTCCTCCATTTTATGTAAACTGCTTCTGTTAGGAGTCCTCGTTTCACGGGATCCCAACAAATTATTTTTTAATGAATCATTACAATATAAACTTCACTTTGCTATGTCTTTGATAACAATCATTTTAGTAACTGCGAATTATTCAGTCAAGAGGATACTCAACTTTTAAAAATTAAGACAAGGTACTGTTTTCCTTTAATAAATTATTTAAAAAAAGATTCAAAGAAAGAAAAATGTCAAACACATAGATATCTCTCACACTAGTATATAAAAACAAAATTAATTCCTTCCTTTATCAGAAGTAGCTCTTAGGAAGAGATTAAACTTAGTAAGGCATGAATGATTAAGTTAAGTTAGATGAGTAGAAAAGAAAGGGTTTTGATTTTTTTTCCTCCCAAGAAGAAGTTTCCAAAACTTTCAACACAAAACTCTACTATCATTGTTAATCCTAGTACGGTTAGATCTAGACTTGAGCCCCAAGCATGCCACATCTGAAGACTCTTTAAGAGACAATGGTCTCCAGGCAGAGCACCGTCGCTTTAGTTCAAATCTGACTGACACTTGATACAATTCTATAAGGTGGGTGCTACCATAATCAATGATGAAATGAGGGCATCAAAAAAGCTAAATAAAACTAGCTAGTATATCATATTGGAACCCCAGCAGTCTGATTCACAATCCTCACACTATAATGTCTCTTACAACAAAATATTTTTAATAGCTTGAACAGTTGCATCCCTGAAAGAAAGACTCTTATAAAATGGGCTTGAAAAGCAATTTGAAAGGTAGAAGCGCATCAGCCAACACATGTCTATTATTTTGTTCACTTTCCATCTGAGCCCTGGTCTCTTTGAAGAATCCATCTTAAGAAATTTGGTGGGAGGCAAACATCACCTTCTACTATACTGAAAATATGTCACATTTTTTTTTCAAGATTAGATGGAGGGCACAGGCTAGGTGGAGTAATAAAGTTCACCTTGTCATAATTCTATGTTTAATTTTCTAGGGGTTTAAATTGTCTTATATTTATACACAGAAAATTTCACAAGTCAATTGACATCTTTCTTTGACAACCGACGACTCACATGCTATCCAAACCATAAGTCATGAAATGAGTATCTAAAGGAGTGGCCGGTTTTCATCTCTTCCTAAGGAAGAACTTGTTTTCAGTGGGAACCCTCTTTACATACTGCAGTGAATCTGAGTAACTTGCCTCTTTCTGAAACTGATCTGGGAAGGACTGCATTTTAAAGATGATGACAAGGGTTTAGATCAGCCCCGGAAGCACCCTTTCTTTCTTGGTCATATTAGTTGTGTATTCCTGCCAGTAACTACCTGATCCTGGGGAAGATGAAAGTAAATGAACAACAAAAGTAATTTTAGCTGTCATCATTTTATTCTCTTTTCCCTGTTTCCAGATCGAGGGAAGCACGTATGCTCTAGAATTTGCTGCAGTGAATCAACATCAGGAAAGACTAAGCGCGCTGCAGCTTCCTGAGGAACCACTGCCTCCTGATAATTATTTTGGACATTGTACTTTACTTCAAGCAATGGTCAAACAGGTATTGTATGGAGGAGAATAATAAATGTTATAAATACATAAATTTTAAGCTTCATTTACTGATTCAACCAACATTAACTGAGTATCAGACAAAGTGTTGGTAGTCTAATGGTGGGAGGAAATCAAAATGGCCCCGATCTCTGGAAATTTGGAACCTGATGAGAAAGGCAGTTGCATTAGTCACAAAAGCTGAGCTGCATGCTCTAAAGGAAAGCCCTGTGGCTCTGAAGGCCTTAGAACCAAAGCTGAGGTCCAAAGGATGAGAAAGAGCTGAGGGGGCCACAGGCTGGGGAGTGGCAGTAGGTGGTTTGCAGGTAGAACACCAGGAAGATCAAGGCCTTGCAGATTAGGACACATTCAAGAAATGGAAAGAAGGCCAGAGAGGGTAAGGAAAGAGGTGATAGGCCAGGCTGGAGAGGCTGCTGGGCCGTCCACGTGCACAGTTTTATGAGCACATTAGGCTTTGAAGCAAACAAAAGTCAGAGCTGGTTGCAAGTCCCTTTGCTATGAACTTTCCAGTCCTTCCAGAGGAACAGCTACCTACCTTCTCCTCCAAAATGTGGGTATGTGAAGATGAAACATTAGTTTATTGTACATGTTGCAGGGTCAATTACACTGCCCTTTATTTGAAGATAAGAAATTGAGGCTCAGAAGGGTGCAGTGAACTTATAGAGAGTTGCAACGAGCTGAACCGGATTTCATTTTGGTCTGTTGGACTCATCTCAGTGGAGGGTCATTAGAGCCCAACTTGGTCTCCTCCATAATTTTGCCTGTTACCAGTGAGGGCAACGTATAGATTTTGTGGGCAACAGTTTCCATTTTTATTGCTTTTTAAAATTGACCTCAGCATGATTTCATTTAGTCCCAATCTCTTTGTGGGTCTCCAGTCCTAGGCCAAAGCAAATTTTCATGGTTGGCTTTACAAGGGTCTCTTTTTAACCACACCAAGAGTCACAGGTACATCTGGTACTCAAAATGAAAACAGCTTTCCTTTTGCCCATCTGAATCATTAGTCCAGGCCAATCACATTTTGGATAGCATTTTAGTCAGCTTTTTCACTGCTGTGACTAAAAGACCCAACCAGAACAATTGTAGAGGAGGAAAAGCTTATTAGAGGGTTCATGGTTTCAGAGGTCTTAGTCCATAGAAGGCCGGCTCCATTCCTCAGGGCTCAGGGTGAGGCTGAACAACATGGCGGGATAGGGTGGCAGAGGGAAGCAGCTCACGTCATGGTGACCAGGAAACAGAGAGAGAGAGACTTCACTCTCCAGATACAAATATATACCCAAAGTCAGGCCCCAATTCCCACCTCCTCCAGCCACACCCTACCACTTTAGTTACCACTCAGTTAATCCCTATCAGGAGATTAAATCACTGATTGGGTTTAACTGTAAGGGTTAAGACTCTTACAACCCAATCCTTTCTCCTCTGAACCTTCTTGCATTGTCTCACATGTGAGCTTTTGGGGGACACCTCACATAAGCCAGAACAGACAGCAAGTTCATTACTCTCTCCTCAACAGGTTATTCTCTTTCTACCTCACAAGGTATAAGGAACACAGACTTTGTCAAAGTTGAAATCAACTCACTGCAAATTCTCACTAAAAGAAATGTACTTTAGATAAATCCTTGACACATCCAAGGTCTTAGTGAATCAGCACATTCACAAACATTACTCTAATTTCTCCCCGAAAAAGAAATAATGAAAACCTGCAAGATTTAATTGCACTTTAATAATTTACTTAATGAGCAGTATTTGCACAGAAGAGAGGGCTGCCTGAAGTAGAATCACAAATATCTTTTTTCTTAATGCTGTAGAGAGAGCGTCTGGTGTACTCATTTATGTCATAGGACCAGAGGACTGCCAAGTGTGACATTCCACTCCTTAATGAATCCAAGGGTTCGGCTTTCTGGCAAGGGACAATCTTGGGCTTCTTATTTCTGATTCCTTTTCAGTATCGGCGCTCACAGTTGATGTTCTTCTCTTGGCTAAGTTTTTTTGTTGTTGCTGTTGTTGTTTGTTTGCTTAATAAAGAACACAATTTATCACAATTATGAGAACTGCTAGGTTTTCATCAAGGAATGCAGAATCCAAACGCTGACTGAAATGCAAAAGCTTGTGTGGTTGGCTAGGTTCACAGACCGAGTGGCTTTGGTCAAAATGCAAGCTTTACAAACCCATGTGATTCGTAGTGTTATTGCAGCAAAATGATAAATCATCCCATATCCTGGCCTCGCAAGGTCTCTTGTGAGTAGTTGCATTCATGGATACTAAATTCACAAATGCTAATGGTGGACTGTTTTCCCTTAAGTTTTCACCTAACTTGCATTTGGCTTTGTATGTAATATCCACAGCTCTAAGTCTTTTGTATACACTGTGTCCTCAGCTCAGCTTGTCAGGTTTCTCTTGGAGTTTCTGCCTTTGGCTGTGAACTTGCCACATGACGCTATCTAATTTATCATCCACACTGACCTTAAACAGCACCCCCCAAATCCTTATAGCCATTTCTAATTATTCTGTTCATTTGTTTCTACAAAGCAAATTTTATCAACCAAGTATAAAAACAAATTCATACTATCTAAAGATCTAATTTACACGACTGTAGGCAAAACAAATGCCCACTAAAATCTATATATTTTTAAATGTTTTCAAGTGAATACCCATAAATTCAATGAACCATTATATGTTCATGAATATTATGAATCAAGTGATATAAAGAGATGCCTGTGATATGGTATTAAATGACCAAACTCAAGTTATAAAATTGCAAACATAGCATGATTTCAATTGTACAAAGAGAATACACTAAAAGTCCTGAGATTAAATATCCAACAAATTAATAGCAATTATCTTCTGGGATTACAAATAATTTTCATTTTCCTTTTATAGGAATTTTTGACCTCCAATTTTTAAATAAGCCATAAGAAAGATGACTCAAAACATCAGTAGCACCTACAGAGTACCTTAGCCTTGAAAGAATTATAAACCAGCTCCTTGAAACACTGTTTAAATTCCTCCACAATTTTAAAGGCTAAAAATCAGGGCCAGCAACTTGAGGAATTTAATAAAGAACAAGTTCAATTCCCAACTTCAATTCCCCTGCAAATATGATAGGATTTTTAAATGTGCCTGGAAAACTGCATCTGGGGTCTTGCCAATCCCATAACGTTTGGGACGTTTGCTGAACCCACAACACAGCCGGGCCCACCCATCCATAATTAAAGCCCTCCCCCCAAATGAATTCATTGCTTTGTGGCACCATCTGTCTCATTCCCTTATTTACATAATAGGGAACCCTGCTCTGACTGCAGCAAATGAGGAGCGACAAAAGAAAGGCGAGTGGAGATGAAATGTGTACATGGATACATCAGATCATGTATAATATGGTCAAATCCCTCCAATTTAAAATTTTTTCAAAAAATCTCCAGAACCCATCACAATTTTCACCTCGGCCTCTTTCCAGCTCTCAGAACCCCCTTCCTCCTTCTGCGACATTCTGCAGCTCTCACCAATGTGGCTTGTTTCACTCCAAGAGTTCATTTGTCACATTTTATTTTATTAAATATTTTATTTTCCTCTTGTGGACCCATTAGAACACCAGTTAGGAGAAGTGACATAAATCAGTTGCGTTTAGTATTCACTAAGGATGCAGAGGAAATAAGCAGGTTCATATTAACCTGAAATTTAAAAAGAAAAAAAAAAAATGTCCCCAATATAGAGCTTCCTTGAATCCTTCTCATTTTCCTCTTGTCCCTCTCCTGGGAAGTTTCTGTCCTCATAATGGGAGCACAAGCAGTGAGTCTGTTCAAAGACAGACAAAGGGCTGATTTTTAATATGCAGCAGTCATCTAATCCCATGTTTTGCATCCCTTCCTCCAGGAACGGAGGCAGGGACAGCATTCCTATTCCTCAGCGGCAGGCAGTAGTGGAGTCAGCACTGGTCTGAGTCAAGTGGCTTGGACTCATTGTCAGGTTCTGTCACTTTCAGTGACCCTGGGCAAATCCACTCAGAACTTGAGTTTCCCTGTCAGTACACTACTGACCCATAAACACCTGAAATGATGTTCTTCCCTGAGGATCTGAGATCCCCATTTCCATGTCCCTAGACACTAATGCAATACTCCACACACTAAAGACAGATGTTTGGGGCACCTGAGCTCCTTCAGCCCCAGCCTCACCTTTTACCAGGATCAAGTACCCTCTGGCCAGAGGTGGAAAAGTGCAAAGGGTCAGAGGCAGATTTTGTCTTCTGCACCACACTCGGATCTTTCAGAGCAAGAGACCAGGAGGGAGCCTCCTCAGTCCAACATTGAGAGACTTGGGAGCAGCTGCATCTCAAGTTAAAATCGTTAGAAGCTAATGGTGAGAACTGAGGCTTAATTAGCACACCACAAAGAGCCCAGGTATGGAGCCAGCCTGCAGTGAACAGGTTCCTCATCCTTTCTCCAGATATCTCAATCAAAACATCTGGGAATGGGGTCCAGGAATCAGTATTTTTACTACATTCCCCAGATTCATGGCTCACATTTAGGAACTACTGCTTTCCATAACTCTCATTATCGTAAAAGGAAGGTTAACACATCCTTAGTAGAAAAAATTCTTCTGTTCTAAGTTGCAGAGGAATTTGTCATAGGGGTGCCTTTATTCAGAGGTCACTGAAGAGCAGAATACACAAAGCGAGAAGTGATTTTAGTCCTTAGATGCAAAAGTGTTCATGTGTACACATAGCATTCAATCTGAGACCAGAACCCTAAGCATTAACCTGGAGAATGCATTTCTGTTGAGGTTAAACTTATGTGGTCCAGGCTGAACTTCTAATCTATGTCTGGAAATGCACTAAGGTTGGTAGCAGCCCCACCAAAGGAAGACTAAAGCCCTTCCCTACAATTACCAAACTTAAACTCCCTTCCAGAGAAAGAGAGAGAGAGAGATAGTACTCTAATGATAATGTATGTGTTCATACAGACAACTCAGATCTTCTCAATCCTATATGATACATGAGTATAAAGCTTCAGAAAATATTAGCAAACCATATTCAAGAATACAGTAAAAGAATCACCAGCTCCCACTCACGCCCTATGAATTTTGGTTTTCCCTCACTCACGCCCTATGAATTTTGGGTTTCCCGTGAGTGAAGTGTACTGGCTGAGAAATATGGCAAAAAATCACACAACACAGAAAGTAATTTTTGAAAAGCGGGGGACTGGATGGCTCTATGACCTTAGGGGTCCTGCTTTCACACTGGAAGGAGAGACCAAGTGCAAGAGAGCCCACATTTGCTTTATTTATACAAGGGGCTGCAAAGGATTTTCATGGAATGTTCTTTTGCCAAATAAGGTAGGAGGAGGGCTGTCCAAATCCAATGGGTAACTCCCAAGTCCGGAGCTACAGAGTGCCTCTCTAGCTCAGCAAAAACTGAGGTCATGTGCTTTTCGTCATCCATTAAGTGGAAAATGACTTGCAAAGACAGATCAAAATCTCCTTGGCTCCAAGGCCGAGTAGAGACTTTCCAAATATCTCAGGGGTAGCCCCCTGTAAGTAGTTGCATTGAAAAGGTCTTTACACTTGGGATGGAAGGATGGTTCAACAAATAGAAATATATAAATGGGATATATCATATTAACAAAATTGAGGATAAAAATCTTAGGATCATTTCAATGGATGAAAGAAAAGCATTTGAAAAAGTTTCAAATGACCCTTTCATGATAAAATTCTCAGCAAATTGGCTATAGAAGAATTTTACCTCAACGCAAAGAGGCCATATGTAACAAGCCCACAATTAATACCATTCTAAATGATAAAAAAAAATAGAAGATTTTCCTCTAAAATCAGGAATAAAGCAAAGATACTCATTCTCCCCACTTTTCCTCCCAATTAGTACTGGAAACCATAGACAGAGCAATTAGGCAAAAAGAAAAATTGAAAGACATCATAATAGGAAAGATGAAAAAATGAAATTATCTCTATTTGCCGATGACAGCATCTGATATATATATAAAATCCAAAAGATTCCACCAAAAAACTCTTAGAACTGATAAATTCAATAAAGTTGTAAGGCACAAAACTGATATACAAAAGTTGCTATATACTAATAACAAACTATCTGAAAACAAAATTAAGTGAACAATTCTACTGAAAATAGCAACAAAAAAATTAAATATGTGTAAATTTAACCAATGAGGTAAAGTTTCTGAATACTTAAAACTATAAACCACTGATGAAACTAAAAAAGAGTAATAAATAGAGATATCCCATGTTCACAGATGGGAAGAATTAAAATTGTGGAAAAATCCAGACTACCTGAAGTGATCTATTGATTCAATGCAATCTTCATCAAAATTTCAATGTCATTTTTTACAGAAATTGGAAAAACAATCCTATAATTTTTATAGAACCACAAAAGACCCCAAATAGCCAAAACAATTTTGAGCAAAAGAACCAAGTTAGAGACATCACATTCCCTATTTCAAGACATATTAATAAACTAACTATAATCAAAATAGCATGGTACTGTCATAAAAAACAGACATATTCACCAATAGAACAGGATAGGAAATCCAGAAATAACTCCTCTCCCAATCTACTGTCAATTGGTTTTAGACAAAGTTGCCAAGAACACATAATGGAAAAAGGATAGTTTCTTTAATAAATGTTACTGGAAAAAATGGATAGCCATATGCATAAGAATAAAATTAGAACCCTTATTTTATTCCATATACAATAATCAACTCAAAATGGATCTAAAACTTAAATACAAGACCTGAAAGTATAGTAACTATTAGAAGGAAACAAAGGAAAAGCTCCATGACATTGGTTTGGCTAATGATTTTTTTTTTAAATACAAGCAACAAAAACAAAAAGAGACAAGTGGCATTGCATTAAACCGAAACCCCTTAACAAGGTAAAGAGACAATCGACAGAGTGGGAGAAAATATTTGCCATCTGATGAAGGGTTAATATCCAAAAATATATAAGAAACTCAGGCAAAGGAACATAAATAGTTCACTTTAAAAACAGGAAAAGGATCTGTATAGAGATTTCTCAAATAAGACATAAAAATGGATAATACATACATGAAAAAAAAATGTTCAATTTCACTAATTATTAGGGAAACCTAAATGAAAACCATCATGAGGTAGCACCTCACACCTGCTAGAATGGCCTTTACTAAAAAGATGAAACATAAATGTTGAAGAGAATGCAGAAAAAAGGGATCTCATATATTGTTGCTGATATAAATTAGTATAGCCACTATGGAAATTGGTGTAGAGGTTCCTCACAAAAGTGAGACTAAAACTACCATAGGACCTAAGAATACCACTTTTGGGTACACGTCCAAAGAAACTAAAATCAATATATCAAAGAGATAGCTGCACTCTCGTGTTCAGTACAACATAATCACAATATCCAAGATAAGAAAATAATCTTAAGTGTGCAACAACAGATGAATGCATACAGAAAATGTGGTATATATACACAACAAAATACTATTCAGCCATAAAAAAAAGCAGAAATCCTGTTATTTGCAAAAACATGAACCTAGAGGACCGTATGCCAAGTGAAATGAGCCAGGAACAGAAAGACAAACACCGTATGATCTCAATCATGTATAGAATCAAATAAAGTTGAATTCATAAAAGTAGAGAATAATACCATGGTTACCAGAGGCTAGGTGGAGGTATGAAGGAAGGGAATGAAGAGTTTTTGATCAAAGGAATCAAAAGTTTCATATAGACAAGAGAAATAGGCTTTGCGATTGATCACAGAGAAGGTGACTAGTCAATAATAATGTATCATATATTTCAAAACAACCAAGAGAGTAAATTTCCAATGTCTCACTATAGATAATGACAATGAAGTGATAATGTTAATTAGCTTGATTTAATCATTACATTGTATATCTATACAAAAAACATTACATTGTACCCCATAAATGTTTATGACAAGGATTTGCTCATCTCAGATAATAAATATTAATGATATCATTACACATATAAATAAAACTTCATGATTTTTATGATATAGCACAATCTGAGCACAACCTCTGTTCTTATTTTTAAAGTGCAACTTCAATGCACTCTTGCTAGACTTTTCCCAACCAGATGTTCTCTGATAGGCCTCCCCTGTCTTCATGGCACATGCTGCTGTGGTATATATATACAATGGGGTTTTATTCAGCCATAGAGACAATGAAATTGTGCCATTTGCTGGTAAGTGGGTGAAAAAGAACAGCATCATGCTAAGTGAAATAAGCCAGCTCAGAAAGTCAAGGGCCAAATATTTCCTCTCCTAAATGGAAGCTAGAGCAAAATAAGGGGAAAAGATGGGGGGGGGGGTGCGGAGGGGTCCTATGAAAACAGAAGGGACATCAGTGGATTAGAAGAAGGTGATTGAGATTGAGGGAGGAGGGATGAAGGAGGAGAGGAGGGATGGGAAAAGGGAGGAACAGTGAAATGACATTGACCAAATTAGTTTGTGTATGTTTATGAATACACCACAGTGAATTTCACTTTTATGTATATCTAAAAAGCATTAAATAAAAAGTCTTTTTGGAAAAAAAAAACCCAGTTTATAAGTATAGTGTGTGACAGAGGGGACACCTCTAATCCTTCCAGTTATCAACAGCACAATCTTGGAACATTAAATAAATTCAATTATCATCTGTGAAATGGAGTAATGGTAACATATCTGATAAACTAGAGGATCAATGGGACAAAGGACACAAAAAGAAGAAAAACAGATGTAGTGCTTTGTTCTACTGAACTGAGACTCCAGTAGAGCAGAAGGAAAAGTAGGAAATAACATGAAGCACAAAGGTGGCAGAGCTTAATTCTACCTAGAGATATTTCAAGACACTTTCCTTAGGAAAGTAGATTTGAAATAGTCTTTAGGACTGGATAGAAATTTTCTAAGAGGTCAAAAGGAGACAACAGTATAGCAGATATGAAATTTTTTTAAAAAAAGACATTGGTTTTAGGACACGGATCTATCCATTGACATGATTGGTCCATAAGTGAATTTGGAGGGCTGAGGAGATATAAAAATTGGGAGAGGAATAAAATATTAAGATGAAAAATCCTACTATATGGGATTTTTGTTATTCTGCACTAAAAAGAAAGATCACTGAAGGAACAGCAGAGGCCTGTTTGTAAAGGGGAGTATCAAGATCATCTCTAGATGCAGGAGTTCCCTCTGGAGATACTGATTAAGATGAGATTGGAGGCAAGAAGACCACAACTGGGGGCAGGGAGAAGATGTGGTAGAGATTCTGGTAAGGAAAGACTGAGAGCACTGAGGTGGAAAGAATACTGCTAATTTGAAAGATGCTACAATGCCCAAAAGGCAGGATTTCGTGACTGATTGAAAGGTAACGAAAATGAAGAGTAAGACTGTCTCCCAAATTACAAAGCTGGTGAAAAGGTGAGTTCCACACTGACCAAGAAAGAGAGAAGAAGATGAGCAAGGGTAAGGGTGGGTGGGTGTGGGAAATAGTGAATTTGGTTTGAATGAATATACCAGTACTCATGTTAATAAAGTTAAATAGGAGGAATAAGTTCAGATGTTCTTCCATAGCACAGGGTGTCTACAGTTTACAAGAATTGACATTTTATAAAGAACTAGAAGAAAGGAATTTGAAATTTCCCAGCACAAAGAAAGGATAAATGCTTAAGAAGGTGGAAATACTAGCTCTCTGTCATCCACATGGTACACATGTATCAGATGATCACCTTGTACTTCTTAAATCTGTGCAATTGGTATATGTCAATTAAAAACAAAACAAACCTGTAAAATGCAGATAAAAAAATTTCAGTAACTATGGATATATGTTCCTACTTTATAGGGTAAAAACTCAGGGGGAAAAGCATCTAAGGGTAGCTACTTGATGTCAGAATGTCCTTAGAAGAAGTGTTTTAACAGCAAATACAGTGGTTATTTTCTGAAACCGAACTGCTTTTACGACCATGTTTCTTTCCTCATTAAGCAAACTGTGTTCAGGTCCACATACCCAGTTGTGCTCAGGAGCATTTCCACTATGTAAGGTCCAAATGAGATGAGTCTACACCATGGTGAAATACATGGCATTGGCCAAATAAAACAATGTCATGAAATTGCTTTGAAGCTACTCAGGAGAATTGCTTTCCTTTTTTAAAATTTTTATTATATATATAAAATAATTATACATAATAGTGAGGATTCATTGTAACATATTTATCCATGCAAATAACATGATAATATAATGTGGTCAATATTTTTCCCTAGTATTTCCCCTTTCCCTTCCTTCCTCCCTCCTCTGGTCTCTTTCCTCTACTCTTCTGGTAGAAACATCAGTTTCTTCTCTCTTTCTTTCTCGCCTTATAGAAGGGAACCACAGAAATAGGATCAGAAGTTTAGGGGCCAATAACCAATTATTATACGTCAGCACATTGTCTGACATATAATAACTATGCAATTAATATTTGGTGAATAAACTGCTCAGTGAAGACACACACAAATTAAATAGACTCTACATCCCAAGAAGGCTGTAGGAGACCACAAGAATATTTTTTCAATATACAAATGATTTCCAAAGATGGGACAGATTTTTGTCAATGGTGGCATGTCAACCTGGTCACATCTCAGGGTAACCACCAGAGAGGTTAAAAGTGAAAACTTGAAATTTTTTTTTTTTCAAGGAGTAGACTAAATATTCAAGGAGGGGTGAGTGGTGAGGCTTCTCTGAAACAGGGAAATGCTGCATCAGGCCATAAACCTGTGGTACAGTTTAGTGAGTGTGTTTAAATGGATGCTTCCCATTGCCTTATGAGATCCGGAAAAGCCATAAAAATTCATGGCCTACTTGTGGCTGAGCTCTAATAAAGGAATAATCGGTGCTTTAAGCAAGGGGTAATGGGAGGTACAGTGGGAGATTTACTGGAGCAATAAGGGCTGCAGAAAGAGAGTAGGTTTTTCATGCCAATTACACTGACAGACTACAGAGCAAGACTTTACTGACACACACCTGCAATCCTGTTCTGTTAAGTGACAAGGTGGGGTCCTTAGTTCTTCCTTCTCCAGCACTTGAGGAATCAAAAAGCACTGGAGTTGGACTCAGGTCTTCTGTCACCAAAGTTAATAAAGCTCCAGTCAGGTTCCCATAGGAGACCACCTGGTGTGGTGAAAGGACCAAGGGATTGGGGTTATAAAGAACTCAGTTTTCAACCAAGCTCTGTCCCTTTCTAGGAGAGTTTACTAAGGCCCCATCCTTATCCATTGCCACGAGACCTACGGGGCCTCACTATGACCACACTGCTCGACTCCACGTGTGGCCATAGGAATTGCTTTGGTCAATGGAGTGTGGGTTGAGGCGATGTGTGGTGCAGCCCAGAAGCACTTAGGAGCCCTGGGGAAGTCGTTCATTGCTCTGCTTTCCCTTTCTATCAGGAGAGCGACGCATTCTAAACCAGCCTGAATTCTGAAACAAAGACACGTGGAGCAGAGTCACAGACACCTCAGGTGCAGTGGTGTTAGGGTCTGTAAACAAGTCAAGATGGCACCTGGCATTTTGCAGAGGGAGTAGTTTGTGAAGTAACGCCAGCGAGCCATTAAGTGTGGAGATTCCTTATTGGTTGACTGCTGTATCTAGTTTATGTTAATTAAGAGAAGCTGTGTGGAATGTATATATACCCCTCCTGTCCTACAATAAACGACTCCCACTCCTGCTGTAACAGTCTTCACAAGTTGCTCGTCACCCCCCCCCCGGTTACTTTGCTGCAGCCGGACTGCGGCACAGTGTTAGACATATAATATGAACAAGAATTAAAATCTTGTTCCGAGACACTAATACATCAGAGTTGTTACCTCCGTGTAATGTAGTGGTAGCTGCCTGACACCCAGAGAGTGATCTTGGAAATCACTCAAACTGACTCAGACTCTTGTCTTCTTCACTGGAGACTCTATACCCACTTGTATGATTTTGTAGAGATCGAATGAGATTTTCACACCTTGCATGACAGAAGTTGTTCAATTAATGGTTATTAGTATTACTTCTAATTGGCTACTCAAATAGAATGGTGAGGATGATAAAAGAGAGGGAGTTGTTCTCTCAACGTGTGTATTTCTGGTTAACTATGTTTCCATTGCTTGTTGCTGTGGAGCACCCGGGCCTATGTGGCAATCAGTGGTAAATTGGACATTTATGACACTCTCTTCTAGGACCAGGGAGAAAAAAGTCTCTCAGACCTTTTTATTACAGCCTTCACAAGCTGTGAAAGAAATAGCAGCAGGTTCACTATCACCCCATTACACGCCCAGTCAATGGAACGCTGCTTTTTCCTTACCTGGGGTGACAGTCAAGCAGCTAAAAGCTGGCTCCTGTGGCCCTTTGCCCACAGCCATGCCACCATGAGAGTCAGGACATTGTGCTCATTGCAGTCACAGCAATACAACCTCACCCGGGCCCAGCCACTCACAGGGCACAAAGCCTCCGTGGTGTTCATTTTGATTTTTACAATACGAGGTTGCCATTCATTCACCCACTTATTCAACCAACAGAGTGTCAGCTTCAGAGGCTCTGCCTTCGTAAAGGTGGGTATTAGTGTATGATTGACAATTTATTCACCAGTGATTGCCTTTGCTCTGCAAATATTACTTTGTTTCCATTTCATGCTGGACACGGTAAGTCAATGAAGATAAAAAAAAAAAACAAATAAAGCCTGGTCCCATCCCTCAAGGAGCGCACCACTACCAGAAGATAAAGACATGGAAACCACCCTGTCTCAAAGGTCATAGCAGAACTGCCACCACAGAGGTTTGAAAATGTGTGGAGGCACAGCAGAAAGACATGGAGGCTGTCTAGAGAATCAGAAGTCTGTCCCCAGGAAGGGGCATTTGAGCAGTGTTCCAAGAGATGCCTGGGATTTATCAGGTGGAAGAAAGTGGGGTAGAAGGGACTCATGAAAACAAGGTTGAGGCTGGGAAGAGCATCTGTGTATAGCTAGAGCCCTGTGTCCGAGGGGGCAACCAGAGGAGATCAAATTCAATAGACAGAAAAAAAAAAAAAATGGGTTCCAAAGGATCTTCAGGGGCAACACGGAGTTTGGTTTTACTCTGTCAGGAACTTGAATCTCACATCAAGTATTATAAACACAGGCGACTTATGGTCACTTTTAAAAAAAAGAAAGGAAGGAAGAAATCACTCTGGCAACAGTATAAAGCACCCATTGAAAATAAGTCAAGACTAGAGTAAAGCACACTAGTTAAGAGTTATTCCAAAGTCCACAGTTCTCAGGTCATGTGAGCTCACTCCAGAGTCCTGTGCACACCACTGCAGCTGAGGACATCGTGTCGGCGTCATACCATCTCTGCCCTTCCTTTGGGAAAAGCAAACCCTTAAGAAATGATTCATCTGTTGTAGTTAATTACATTATTGTGTTAGCCAAAGAGTCACTTCCCAGGTTTCTCAGACAATCTCTGGACGGTGACTCCTCCCTCTGACAGGGTTAGATTACCCATGGAAGACTGACGTCTTCTATGAGAACCAGAAAAGCAGAGATTCAAAAACAACAACAACAAAAAAAGGTAGGTGTAGACACATTTGTAAATCATCATGCAAAAATCAGAACTTGGCTGAGCTTGGCTACATTTATAATTCACTTTCATGTCACTGCATTTCCTGTAGGGAAGACGGGTGAGAACGGGACCCTGGGATCTTTTGAGTACTTTCATCTCCAAATTCTTTAAGTGGCCCTCATTATGCCTTCTCTCCTCTGGCTGCACTGCTGATTCCCACAGTCATTTCCTCCCTTGGAAACCCTCTTTGGAGTTTGTAGACACCAGGGAGCAGCAGAAGTGCAGTGAGTTGAATGTAACATTCGTGGCCATGCCCCGGACTTCACCTTCTTCCTTAGTGGTAGTCTGTGGCCAAGGGATACGCTTAGCAACTTACAGGCCAAGTTGGGGTTTGAACCAAGGGTAAGGCTATTTGAGCAACAGGACTGCAGCCACAGTGTATTGTGCCCTAGTTACCCAGCAGCAGTATTAAATTAGGATCCCTTATGCCCTTGGCCTGTGAATGTTTGGACAATTAATGAAAGGGGGCTCCTCAGGCTGTAGAGAAACTGCCCCATACTAGAGCAATCCCGCTCTCTTCCAGGATCTCCTGATTGGCAGTCCCTCTATGCCAGGAAGGTCACCTCTACAAAGACAGTCTCAGAGGAGTGAGCAATTCTGGTAAGAAGATAAGTCACTGCTATTCCCCCAACAATGCAGTAGTTGACATCACATTATACAATAGGAATCTGAGAGATCTGTTCAGAGTCTCTATGCCAAAAGCCCTGAGATCCCTCTTCCAAATTAATCTTTCTTTTTTTTTTTTTTTTAATTAGAGCTTTATAGTTATACATACTAGATGGGTTCATCCTCCTGAGAAACTCATACATACATAGAATTCAATTTCAGTTTATGATTCCGCCCTTTTCCCTCCCACTTTCACCTCCCTACATCCCTCCCCTCCCCCGTTTTCCTTTTACTCTACTAGACTTTTTTTTTAATCACTCATCTATTTATTCATATTTGATAGGCTCTTTTAACTTATGCCTACAGGTGAAGTTGCCTTGACATATTTATATATGCACGTGACATTATATTTTTAAGAATTCATTCTGCACTGCCTCCCCTCACCCATCCCCCCACTCTGCCTCTCAATCTCCCTCTTCTACATTGATATGCCCTTTATCGTCTCTGATCACAAGTTGTGAGGTTTTCAACAGAGTTCTCTGAGATAAGAAGGATATATTGTATATTGAGCATCTACTATGTGTCAGTATGTGCTATGTGTTTCACATGAATTCCCCCTTATTTTTCACATTTGAAAGGCACAAACCATTATTATTATTCCTACATAGCAGATGGGGAAACTGAGAGACAGTGATCTTTGATGACTAGACCAAAATCACACATCAAGTCAGTTTTAGTGTCCACACTGGAACTTGGAAAGCCAAACATCAAAGTCGACCCTCTTGATCATTCTGATTACTTGCTTCTTCCTGCCTACGAGTTAAAATTGCCCTTTCATTCTAATTTACAAGTATTTGTAAACTTCAATCTCACCTTCAATTTGTAAGTGAGAAAACAGAGGTGAGAGAATTTAAGTGACATAGCAAGTGGTGGCAAAGTGGCACACGAATCGTTGCCTCCTTGTTTCTTTAAAAATCATTTCTGGGTACATTATAATAACATATAATAGTGGGATTCATTGTGACATATTTGTACATGCACATAATACCTTCTTGATTTCTGAACTCGAAATATTAACTTTAACTTAAATGATGCCTAAGCTTACTTTATCCTCCCAGGGGGAAAAGAAAAGGTATTAAGAGGGGAGCAAAAAAATATCTATTGAGCTTTTCATGAGCATCAGATAATCTGCTAGGCAATTTATAGTGAACATTCCTTTATTCAAGCAATAACCCGGTGAGGTTGGTATAATCACTTCCAATTCCAAAATGAGAAAACAGAGGCTTCATGAGGCGAGATTGACCTGCCTTCGGTTACCTGAAGGTTATAGGTCCTGAGCGATACAGCTGGGCCTGGAGACAGGGGCTGTGTGCATATAACTTCCATGCTCCTCAGTCAAACATTTAATAGTAAGTTCACCCTTTGAAGGAATGGATTGTACACAGTCCCCTCTTTAACCAGGTCCTCAGTAGGATTAAGGAGTGACCCGGTCTCGAATCAACACAGTCAATCTTCTTCCATAATTCCCTCTCAAGACCCAGACTATTGCAATTCAAACTGAATTTTTAAGCAGTTTTCACCAAGGTCCTGGGTCAAATGGCTTCTGATGTTCTGGGAAGATTCCTCCCTCTGCTTCTATCCCTGACTCTTCTCACCTGGGTACAGCAATGAGAAGCCTCACAATTTATTTAAAGGTCATTCCCCAGAGAAAACATCTTCTAGACCTTAGTTTGAAATCGCTGGGTGAGTCAGGTTATGTTTTAGGCACAGTGAATTTGTTAAATTACTTCCCCCCAGTATTTGGAGTTTTGTACAGCACCAGAAGTCTCTGGCCAGAAACCTCCCCCACCCCAACTTTGAAATATGTGTACTACAGAGACAATGTTTCTGGTTTCAATGCCCTCAAACAAATTGTCAACACACTGTATCTTTTCTCACAGCTCTTTGATGTACTTGAAGGGGTTTTCTTCCTTGAATAAGAAGCCACAACTCCAAATGTGTTTAAAACAGAAGCCCCTAAACATTTGAAGTTCAGTTCAGAATTCCTAAGCAGAAACTTGGCAAGAAGTTCCAACTTAAAAAAAAAAAAAAAAGTCTCCCATCCTGAAGTATCAAATGTATACTCCCCAATAGAAAACAGACTTCATATCCAACTTATCTTGGACTACCATTATTATTCACTGCTTTTCCCCCACAGAATGTAGGGGTTTTTTTTTCCTGTTTTTTTTTTTTTTTCAAAAGCACAGTGAGACCATTTAAATGTATTGCTCTTCTCTAGAATTCAACAAGCCCAAGTCTCAAACTCGAACATTTTTTCTCCACCCGACGTCCTTTCTTCTTTTTCCACCAACAGCACGAGTCACATTGTCTGAAAACCTAGACATGGACTCCCTGAGGGCCAGGGAGCTCTCCATAATCATCACTATATCCTTCATGCCTAGGCAGTGCAGGCATGTCAGAAAGGCTCAATAAGCATTTGTTCAGTGAATAGATTTAAAAGCCATCCTCTCCTCTTCCTGTGTTTTCACTCC
Source organism: Callospermophilus lateralis (assembly GCF_048772815.1). Lineage (NCBI taxonomy): Eukaryota > Metazoa > Chordata > Mammalia > Rodentia > Sciuridae > Callospermophilus > Callospermophilus lateralis. Next base: position 26,214,892 of record NC_135306.1, read on the forward strand.
TGTATTGTATCTCTTCAAAGTCTTGTCCATTTTTATTTTGCAAAAGACCAACCCTAATAACAAATATGACCCATTTGATCAGGGTCCAGCCTGTTTAAGATTTTCATCAGAAAACAAAATGAATAGAAAAGTACACACATAGAATCAGGATAGAGCCTCAAACTAGGAAGCGAGAGGTTTCCAGTCATGAAGTGTCCAAGTGAAGATGAGGAGGACCATTTTAACACTAATAGACCAGGTATGATTGTCATTGACTCTAGATAAAATATTAATCTGTACATATTAAATTCTTTTACACTGTCAAGATAAAATTCGATGGACCATAGCAAAAAATTTCTTATCAATGAATGACTATGAACGGTGTCATTCACATGACTATTTCGAGAGTGGGTCCTTAATGTTCCTTTCAAATCTTTAACACATGGAAGCCACTTACTGAAGCTTCCATAGGTACTCAAATCTCACTTGAGTCAGCATTCAAGCCAAACTTCAACCATTGGCTTTCTCTCAAATATATTATCATTAACAGATGAACCATAATTCATTCAAATCTTTTTCTGGTTATGAAGTCCCCTGTAAAAATACACATACTTTATCTTCTTATTCATTTATTTAGTGCTCCCCTTTCTCTTTAATATATCACTCATTCTTTGTCTCCCATTGTAGTTCAGCCCTTCCACTTCCACTAGATCAGAGTTTTGAAGATCTACAATAGAAAGGAGACTGTGGACTGTCCACAGGTTGAGGTCAGGCCCAGAAGCAAGGCAGCAACACTGGTCTCCTGCAGGCACCTCCATACACTAGCAAGAATAAGCAGAGACTGAAGGAAGACACAGCGTTTGCTAAGCAACAGGCATAGACCTAAGCACTTCCGATAAAGCTGTGAACAAAGGCCATGCCCTTCTCTGGCCTCATTCTGGTGGGGGCAAAAAATGGTTAGCAAACAAATAAGTGCATAAGTACATGTTATGTCAGAATGTCATGTGTGCTGTGGAGAAAAACAAAAGGAGCAAAGGAGTGCTATAAATTGTCATTTTAAACAGGGCAGTCAGGGAAAGCCTGGCTGAGCAGAGAAATGATAGAAATGAAAGACTGGGGCATGCTGGTGTCAGAGGGAGTACAGTCTAGGCAGCAAAGCAACTGGGACAGAGGCCTTAAGTCAGGGAAAAGGTTGAAACAGTTACAGAGACAGAAATGGGATGGCATGGTTGGAATAGAGGATGTGGAAGATCAGAAGTCTAGTATGAAGGAAAGGGCTTCGACTTTCACTCTGAATGAGTGTCCATTTGCAAATATCAAATTTTTCCTGATTCTCTTCCACTAGCATAAACTGATGGTCACCATGTTTGAAGGTTTCTGGTAAGCTCCAGGAACACAGATATTAATAAGATACAGGCCTTCTTCAAAAAGGAAACAGATATTTAGACAAATGAATCTACAGCAAGGTAGAAGTGAGCAAGTATCACCAAATTACACTTCTGGGGAGCTGAGATTCCTCTCAGCTTGCAGGAGGAGGCAATCCAGCATGACTCATGAAGACACTTTCTTCACTGACAGCCCTAGAAAGAGGGGCTGGATCTGAAAATGGGATTTCCAGGCTATCAAACTCTCTAATAAGAGCACAAGTCAAGGGATGGGATGGGAGTGTGCTTAACATTTGAGAGAACTGTGGGAATTGACTTGAGTTGGAAGATGCTTGAAGGTGAGTAATTGAAGATACTTTTAGACAAAGAAATTGAAATGAGATGGTTAAGGTCTTTGGATGCAAGACTTTGAATTGGGGAATCTTTATTAGCTATAAGATGTAATTTGCCGTCTACATCGTTTGTAGATATGTACGTTGGTTGAATATTCATGAAATATTTCATTAAAGAAAAGTATGCCATAGGTAAGTAGGAACAAAATTGAATTGTCTTTTGGCTACTCAGTTAACATTTTTTAACTGGATAGGCTCTTTGAGATAGATAAAAACTATTTCTAATCAAAAGCTTGTCCCCTTTTCCTGCAAAATTGCATGATAAGGAAAGTTAGTCCTAGGGGTTTAATATTGACAGCAATATCATGCTCTTAATATATGATGAATCAGGCTACGTCCCATCATCTTTCTACCACATCCTTCTGCTCACCTCAACCACATCTTCCCAATACTCTACCAAAGTAAAGTGGAGATGACCTACAATTAGTTCTTCAAATTCAGATCTTTGGCTATCTCAATTGCAATGTACAGATAACATGACTGATTCAGCTGATACTCCTCCTGTACCTGGAAAGTAATCTACTTATCCAGAATCCTTCTCAAACTGAATGGGGCTTAGCTATATAATTATAGGCAACATCTTCCAAGTACCTGAAATTCTACATGAAGTCCTTCACTCCACCTACTTCTCCGCAGAACAACAATAACAATACACACACACACACACACAGTTCCCTTTACCAAGAGATATTTTACCCCCACCACACTGTTAGGAAGAATTGTTCCCTTCATTTATTTTGCTCAATAGTTCACAATGAGAAAATCTTTTCATTAATTGAACATAGTAACCAGCTCAATGCACCTTTGGCTCTTTCAAAACTATTTCTAATGAAAAGCAAAATTGACAAAGAGCAAGGTATGAGTATCTAACTTTGCCATTTAAGGTAAGTTTTAGGTCTTTGCTTCTCTACTTTAAAGCAAGACTAAAAAGTTTAGAAAAATCCTTTTGTTGTTTGACAGTTCATTCAAATGGTGAAAAATAACACACTAACTCTAAGATGCAACCTTAACCTTGTTGTTACCTCTTTCAGGAAATCCTCTGTAACTATAGTCACCCACCCCCCAAGTCAGGGTCCCATTGAAATTCCATGCATAGTTTAAGATACCAGTGCCCACAGTGTGTTGTGATAATTGCTTTATGTGTCTCTTCTTTTTCATGCGGTTCTCAATATCTTTCAGAGTAAGGAGGGCATAAATGTTTGGTGCATGTTGCCCAAACTCACTCAAGGCACATGCTGTAGTAAATAATGTCTTTGCTATTAATTGATTCAGAGTAATTTGAAGAGAAATAGCTTGGGTGTCAATATTAGGATTCCATATACAGTTTTGTTTTTATAAGAACTTGAAAAAATAGGTTCTAAAATCAAGGAAGCCCATTTATGATATCACATTTCATCTCAAACCTGGAAAAATGAAAATAAGCATTCCATGGATCTATTATTACTTTTATATGCATTTATACAGGTTATTCTTGACTGTATACATTGTGTTTAATTTATTTGAAATATCACACCATTCTAATCAGAACTTTTGGCAAAATAATGCATTAATTATAATGTATCTCTGGGCAAGTCCCATGGTGTGTAGGTATCACCATATGTGGGGGCTCTGACAATGAGCGACAACGTGCCAGTTTGTACCTTTCACCCCCATAATTTTTCCACTGCCTGTCAAACAAGTAGCTTCCATGTTGTGCTCGTGTCTTTCTAAATTAAAATTTCCTTTCCTTATATTAATTAACAGCTTGTGGTTATACAACTGTGCAGAGGAATGGTGGTACATACTTTACTGTTAACAATTTTCAATTTATTTAGACATACAAAGAACATCCTAAGAGTGGACATGACTCATAGCCATCAACCTCATGGCAGGAATGTGGAAGCTGATATTTTCCTTTCCAACTATCTGTTCACTCCATTTCTCACCCTACATCCTTATTAAATGAATCTAGCTTTGCATAACTACAGATTAAGTAGAGATGCTATCCCCTAAAGTACCCTAACTCCCTTCTAAGGGATTCCTAATTACAAAATTGCTTAGGGCATATTTAGTTATTTATTTATTTTTCCATCTGACATCCTTTCTAAAGAATTCAGTCACTGGTCATGTCAAGGAATGTATACATACCTGAATTGATGAATTTTAACGCATCAGTCATCAGAATGGTATTTGTACATTTAAAAAAAGATTAATCAGTGACAAGCTTCACTTGGCCAAATAGCTTTAAGGATACTTGTTATTAAAAAATCAATTATCAGGGGATTGGGGTTGTGACTCAGTGGTAGAGCACTTGCCTAGCACATGTGAGGCACTGGGTTTGAATCTCAGGACCACCTAACAATAAATAAATACATAATTAATTAATTAAAGGTTATTGTGTCCATCTAAAAACTAAAAATATTTTTTTAAAAATCCATATCAGAAATTTAACTTAGGATATTAATCCCACTAGTGTTGTATTGGGACATTGAGAGACTGCTGCAAATGGGAGTACAAGGAAAGAATGTCCCATCATAGAGTGCCCACAATGAAGGAAGCATGAGCTACATCAGGGAGCAATAGAACCTAAACGGATCAGCAACTCAACCCACAAATATATTTTGAGCACCAAGTATCTTCTGGAACCTATGTGTATATATAATCATATGGTAATATATATCTAGGTATATATATTCATATATATAAATTAGGATAAAATCATGAGCTCTTTAAAAGGAATCTCAAAATAGATATGGGAGATCTAAAGAAAAGGAACACAACATCTTCGTAGAGATGGACTAGGCTGACCAGCATCTTCTAGAAAACTTTTACATGGGAGCAGAATAATCAGAAACTTTTCACATTGACTACATTTACCCAAGTCTTTTATAGTTTTCACATTCCAAGTTTCAAATTTCACATTAAACCACACTGATATTCAGGCATTATGTTTCCTATTATTCATGTTAAATTTTAACTGTCTCATTTTTTAAAGATTTCTTTGTATACTTGAGTTTTTATTGTTGTTGTTGTTATTGTTATCCAAACCTTGCTTCTTATTTTTTGTTATGGTAAAATACACATAACAAGATTTTAAAATATACAGTTCGGTGGCACTAAGCACATTCACATTGTTTGGTAATGATCACCAACATGCATCTCCAGAACTTTTGCATATTCCCCAAACTAAAATTCTGTACCAACCTAACATACTCCCTAGTCCTCCCTGTCTCTGGTACCAGGCAACCATCTTAGTATTTTTCCCTCTTTTTTTTCATTTTTAATAATTTTGTTTAAAGAAGTTTTATTTTTACAGGAAAACTAGGAGGAAGTTTCAGAATTTTCCACATACCCTCTGCCTCCACACATGAACAGCATCCTGCATTATTATCCCACCCGAGTGGGACATTTGCTACAATTGATGAGCCTATATGGACAATTACTCTCACCTAAAATTCACAGTTTGCCCTTGGGTTAACTCTTTGGAACATTTTGGACAAATGTTCAACATTTGGCATCATGCAGTGTATTTTCACTGACCTAAGACTTGATACCCGATTTTGATATAAAATACATTTTATTGTTGTCTATCATACTGAATGGTGGTTTTATTATGGCATATTTCTATTTACATAAACATGTCATTTGTTCAGTAAAAAGACAATCTTTATAATTCCTTCAACTTCATGTCATCTGTACCTTTAACAATAAGTCTTCACCTGGGTCTTGAAGAAAGTGTTGCCCTGGGAAGGACCAAGCTTGATCTTAGTTTATGTCTTCAGAACACCCCCACGCACCATTGCCATTGAAATACTCTTTTGGCACCAACAGCTACATATCTTCCAAACTGAAAACCATCAAGCCATGCTTTCATCTTGAAGATTTTACAAAGCACACTTATTGTGATTATAGCATTTCATAAATGCCCAAGATTTTATCTACAAAATGAATTGAAATGGCTATGGCATAATTTGTTTTTAAGGATGACGTGCTAACTTCCAGGGATTAGTGTACATTTTTCAATTGTTAAATTTTTTTTCTTTTTATTTTAATCTATTTAAACATCAGAGACATCTTCACTCTTTCTAAAGCTTTTGGAAATCAAGCTCTTGGCTCGGCCACCTAGTACCTCTTTGCTCTGCACATTCTTCAAACATGGCTGACAGCAACTCAGCCATCTAATCTGCAATCTCTCTCAGCCGTCAGGCTAGCCTGACATTCCATCTGTGCAGAGGGCTCCATCTCCTTTACAGAAAGGCAATATCACTTTACCTTGATTGGACTTCCTTATCCTCTCTCCTTTGAGTTCCTCTCTTTCCTGTTTTTGTACTGATCTGGGGAGAAGCTGAAAGAGAGGCATTTTATAATTTATTCAGTTGACAGTTGACACCTGGTCTTAAAAAAAAAAAAAAAAAAAAAAAAAGGAACAAGAAGAATAAATGACACCAAATCACCAAATGCAATGTAAGGTGCTTCAACTAAGGAAGCGTCGAGGAACTTATGTGAGTAAGAAGTTTTACAGAGAATACTTTCATTTGCAGGAAATTCCCCTCCCCAGTTGGTGAATCTGTCAATGTTGCAAGAAGGGTGGAGGCCATCCCTCTCTAGATGATCTGAGGGATAATGGTGAGCAACCAGGCAACTGATGCATCCTGGAAGACAGTCTTCCACACCACTGCTCCTCCGAGGGGTCTGCCCTGTTCATCTGTCAGTTCAGCAGAGGCTCTGTCTGTGACACCCAGACGCCTGGCGGTAAGTCAATACGTTCCCCTTGAGACAAGGAAAATTCCACAGGTCAGACTTGCTAAACAAGGTGGGCTCAAAAAGCACCAAGTTCATACAAATGCTGTTGTAAATTAAGATAATGATACTGGCTGTTTATTGTAGATAAAACATAAATCTATAATAGAAGCATCCAGGAGATTCCAGCACTCAGAGTGTCTACATCAGAAAGAGCAGTTATGATTGTTCTCAAGGAAAAAGAAAAAAGAAGAAGGAAAAAAAAAAAAAAAAGTCCAAGGCCTGACTAACATTTAGAGATATAAAGCTTTCATATCCTTCAGTCTTCTTTCCTTTGTGATTTCCACAGGATTTTCATTTCCAGAGATATTATACTACTTGCTTTCAAAGGAATTCAATATTTTCATTCAGAAAAGTAATTTCACAGGAAAGTAACACAGAGTGATGTCCTGGGTATTCATTTTCAGAGCCAATCTTACAAAGTCAATTTGTGCTGCAAGGAGCTGGGGCGACATGGAAAGGTGCAGATCTTGCGGATCAGGATTTCTTCCTTCCCACTCCCCCATGCAGGATGCCTTGGACACCCCATAAGCATTTGAAAAGAATTGTCTGGCGTTAAAAACAGAACAAGCTGCCGAGAGATTCCCTTTAATAACATTGCCCGGCGCAACCCAAAGACATTGATCCTGAGCCGGGGACTAGATTATGGCTTCATCCCTTCTGCCCTGTAGTAAAAGTCATATCGGCCAGAACCATCACCATCATTCTGTTTATTTTCTCCCTGTTGTTTTGAGAAATTAGAGGAGAAAGCAAGCAAGTCTAAGGTGAAAGATGAGGAGATGAGTTACTTGCTTGGGTACTTCTGTGCAGATAAAAAAAAAAAAAAAAAAAAAAAAAAGCAGCTAATCCTGATAAGATTCAAGGCTGAAATCCTTCCAGCCCACACCAAGTCAAGGTCAGACATCATCCGCCAATCAAGTTGGAAGCTGACCGAGATTTTCTGAATTGAATCAGAAACCAAGAGAGGGACAGAGGTAGACAAGAGAAAGGATGCGAGGGGGAAAGAGCCCGAGAAAGGAGGTGAAAAGCCACCACCAGGTAGGGATGGACAGATGGAGTGAGTGAGAGCCAGAGATGGAGAGGGAGAAGAAGGAGCTCCTTTCTCCCATTCTGATGCCCTGACAAATTTCAGGATCAAAAGCAAGAAAGAAAAGAAGAAGAAAGAAAGAAAAAAAAAAAAATCTTGGAGTTTTTCATCTGGCATTTGGGGCTATTGAAGAACAAGGCCCCTGATGCCAAGGAGGGTTTTTCCTGGGTTTCCACGGCAGTGGCGTGGCCTGACCTTGAGGACAACACTGTTTATTCGTGGTGGAGAGATAAGCCCGCCAGCCGGCCCCGCCCCCCACCCAGGCCGAGTGGGCATTACCGGGGAACAAAGGCAGAGCGCTGTACAGCAACAAGCATTTGGTTTTGATTAGAGGATATTCAGGGACTGTGCAAGTTCTATTAAAATACGCACAAAACCATTTTAAAGGGCTCTTTTTTTTTTTTTCTCTTTTCTTTCTCTTTCCCCCTTCGGTTTATATTGTTAATCTTTCTTCCTGGACGGCTCCTCACAAATGCCTTTTGTTTTCCTGTGTGATTCTACGTGCCAGGACTCTGAGAAGGGAGGACGGAGGTCCTGTTCTGGCATGCTTTCAAGTTTCTTCCATAGGAGATGAAGGCTTGTTGCTGTGCCTTCAAGGGTATAAATTTAGAGGCCGCCAAACCGTCCGGAGGTAATTCAAATGCTGGTAAATGTTGGAATCCACCCTGGCCCCCTGCTCCTGTGAATACCCTGGCACTTACCCCACTCAGAGGAAACGAAACCAATTTGGGAAAGCGAAGAGAGAATAAACATGCAATTAAAATGGCCATTTCTCCTGGTTTCTTCCTTTAGTTCTTTTTTTAACACTGCATCCCATTCTATAATCTGATGATGAAACGGGCCTGGTTAATTATAACAACATACAAAAGATCGCTGTCTTTTCCCCACAGTGACTACACTGGCTTTGAATTTTTTTTTTTTTTTTTTTTTTTGGCGGGGGGAGTGGGGTGCTAGAAATGGGGAGAGAGGTGGATAAACTTGTAGTAAACCCGTCATTTTGGAAGAGCCGCTATTTTTATATTGTTTGCAAACCCTTCGCCAGAGTGAACATTTCAGAAATGGCACTTTCCCTTTCAATTTATCTATCTTCCTCCTTTATACATAGATAGACAAATAAAAATGAATCTTTCCAGAGGCAGCATGTATGCCATTTCTCTATATTCTTCAGATGGCTTATTTTTATTCAGCTTAAAGCATAACCTATCATTTTTATTCAAGATTCCATCCTCTCTCTCTCTCTCTCTCTCTCTCTCTATTTCTCTCTCTCTCTCTTTCCATGCAAGTCTTCAAGAAGCCCAGCCGCCCTGCTTTGTTCCAGAGACTCTGCTAAAGGCCAAAAGATGGAGATAGCACACCCATCTGGTTTGATTTCACATCCTAAGAGAAGGGGTTGAGAGAGCCCCCTCCAGTGGAAGGAACAAGGTGGCTGAGAATTAGCTTTGCCAGTCTCCTCTTTGTTTGTGATTAGCTTCTGGTGCTCATCTCAGGAAGACTCTTAATATCCATGGGAAATACACCACTAAACGAAGCTCACCTAGCAAACAGGAGAATGGTTGTGATGCTTCAAAATCCTTATTGCTGAAGAATTCAATTTGGGTGTCAAGAAAACATTAGCATCTCACTTCTCTCTTCATCTTTTTTTTTTTTCCCCTATTCTCCTTTTCCCCTCTACTTAATTCTAAACAGTGTGTGAATTCTGTATGTATCAACCTTAAAGCAGCTGCTGGAAAATAACAGCCAACTTGTATATGCCTTAGGAATGGATTCCATGTCAGAACGAAAATTAAGACCTTGACGTCTGGTCGTTTCCAGGATCTCGCCATCGTGTTTGGTGAATAAATACCACAGGAATACCAAATGGTGGTTGAGGGGAGAAAAAATGAATATTGAAATTTATAAAATGGCCACTGTCCAAAATAGTAATATTCACAGGGAAGTGTTTTGACATCTGAGATAACCTCCATTTTCTTCAGAGCCGAGCATGCTTGATTTGGTTGGATTGATTTGAACAAACACATTATCACAATGAATCTCCAACTGCTCTCCTCTTTTTTACCCCTTCCACTTTTACAATTACCCAACACTCCAATCTCAGGATAAGAAGGGGCTTACAGCCCCAAATTTTAAATCAGTTGATATGGAATGAAAATCCTGGTTTTATCACTCTCCAATCTTACAGTTTGGGGAATCTGAATTAATCTTTCTGAGCCTTAGTTGAGAGCAAAAAAAAAGGAGGTAAAGAAACCAACAATTCCATTCCCACAGAGTAGTGGTAAGGGTTAAATAATAATACATATTATAGGTGACTTATAAAGTAATGGTAATCCTTATAGCTATCATGATTGCATACTTAAAAATTCATTGGCTACAGTTATAAGAGTTTGGTGTATTTTAGTCTATTACCTATTAGGTATGGCTATTGGGACAATTGAATTAGTTCATGTAAATGAAGTGGTGCATTGAGGCCTAGCACATGATCTATGTATTATTCATGGTAATTCTAATAATATCCTCACAATTACCTTCTCCGACTGGAATTGCCATTGGGTTTATTAAACAGATGAGGAAACTGAGGCACATATTACTCATAAAGAAAATAGAGGAGACAAGATTCAACAGATAATCTGGCCCCAAAGTCTATAACTTCAACCATCATAGTATGTCTACAACTCTTTAAGCTCTGTATAAAGTATAAAATATGATATATATGAATATAGTGTATATGTGTGTATGCAAACACGCACATAGTTGATTTTCCATATTAAAAAATAAAATCTTCTGATTAAGTTTCTACCTCCCAATCCAACCCCACAAGGAAGGAATGAAGGCTACAACTGGGGATTGGCCTGATTTATATTCCAAAATCATCATATTCTCATCTCAGTACCCTTCCTGCCCATATTTTCCTTTCTGGCTGAGGGGGGTTGCTCAGCTGGGCTTTGTGTGAGCTACAAAGCAGCAACAATTACATGAGGGAGTCCAGGAGCATGTTAACCACACACAAAAAACAGTTGTCATAAACACTGTGCATCTCAATGCAGTGCTTCAGTCTTTACGTAAGATTAATTAAAGAGCAGATGTTCTGTCATACCCTGCGTTAGGTATGGTTATCTTTGAGATTCCAGCTCCTCCATTTGCTGGGTTTTAATTTGCATCATTATGCATTTTGAGCCTGGGGCATGAGTAGTCAAGTGGTAAACATTAGCTATACTGCACTGTATTTCCAAATGCACCTTCACTATTAGGCTGACTAATAGAATTCAATTCTATTTTCAGCCGAATCCTCTCAATTTTCATTTGCTTTTGACACGTTACATGGCAGGAGGAAAGAGCAAGGGAAAATGAGGGAGAGAGAGGCAGCCACAGCACTGTTCCTGCATGGGCCTCACGTCTGCGAGAGAGCCCCCTTCTGTTGGGTTTTGACCATGCACCAGTATGGCCTTCCTTTTACTCCTACCTGGAACTGTCCTAAAATTTCCCCTCCCAGCCTCATGTTAGAGGTTGACGCTCCAGACAGAGCAAGAGGTCCCTGCTTTTGTTGTTAGGAATTGGAGGCATCAGAGTGAATTCTGATTTTCTAAATGCAACTACTGAAAATTGATGTCAGAAAACTTTTCAGGCTGTGATCAAAGTCTGATATGAATTAATTTGTCATTATAACACAGCCCCACTTGCCAGGCATTTCAGACCAGGACTTGGGAAAGGCAGCAGATATCTGGGTTGACAATTTCATTTAAAGGACAGAAAGCTTTCTGCTTTCTTTTCATTGGTATCTTGATTTAATGAACACACAAACAGACCATCGCCATATGCTCCAAATACCAGCTTGCTGTTCTTCAAGAAGCAGCTTGGGAAAATGCCAAGGCAAGAAGCTTGGAAGAAACTTGAAAAGGCTTCAAGACATATCTTTGTAGCCTGGGATAGCAAATGCACCAGTGATTAATTACGCTGGGGTTGGACGTGAATAGGAATGTCAATAAGGCATTCGGCGTGCTGCAATAGAGGGCATGTTGGCCTGATAATAGAATCCTTCCTATTTTCCTTTCCCCAGTTTCCTTGCTGTTGGTAACACATTCACATTCAAGTCAGAGATATAAGATGGCAATGTCATGCTGCTTCTCATTATAGAATCATTAAATCAGGTGTGACCACAACCCATGAGGCGGTGTCCTTAGAAACAGGACCTCCAGGATTTGTGCCAGAGACTTCTTATCTGAGGAGACATCCATAACTGTTTCTTCTTGCAGCAATCTTCCACTCCCACCTGCCCAACCTCAGATACTCAGAAACAGGAAGTGAGTGGCTTTATCCTGTTGGCAACATCACATTTGAAAACCACTGCTCCTCCCTCGGAATCCAGGGTGAGTGTTTGCTGAGATGTTAAGCATAAGAAAAGTTGTCTTCTTTTTCTTTCTTAGGAGAAGAAGGTGAAGAAGAATGGGAAAGGAAGAATAAGTAAAAGTGTTTTTAATCCAGAGCAGAAAACTTCATGGAGCCTAATGACTGGGAAGAACTTGCCTGGATGTGGAATCACAAACATCAAAACCCAGAAAAACACACCCAATGATGAAGGTTTCAACTCAAATCTTGATGCTTTTGTGATCTACTTCCAAGTTCAACTTGTAAGTTTCTTCTATGCTCCATCTCCTAATCTGATGATCAGCCCACGTACACATTGAATGGCTTTCCATCATCTACAAGACACATTCTGGAGTCCTTCACATTGTATACACGGAACTTTAAATCCTACCCCTTGCTTATAGTTTCAGTCTCAGACCCTCTCAGTCCCTCCATGTGCCCTACACTGCTTGAACCATGCTGCTTACAGAAGTATGCTTACAGCCTTTCAATCTTCAGGCTTTTACATATTTGTTCCCTCTGGCTGAAATTTCATTCTCTACATGATCTCTCTAGGATTCATTTTGGGTACATTATTCACTTCTGTCCTGAGATCTTGTCCCCCCAAATTCACTAACACTTCTGTATCTGCTCTTGAAGGTCCCACCAGGACTTCAAACCAAAAACATTTAGAATTTAATTCATCTTCCAAACTTCCTCCAGTCTGTGATCCACCACACCTCTTAATGGCACCTGAAGAACAAGTCCAATAACTTTAAAAATATTGATTTTTTATGTTTGACTATTCCTTCCCTTTTAAGTCCTCAAGAGCCAGCCAGTCCTGATGAGTTAATGTCCAGAAGTATTGTCCCCTGTTCAAAATCTTCACACTTAATCATCTCCCAGATTTCTCCCTCTATTATCACTTCTCTACTTCAGAAATCTGTTTTGTCCTATGTGGCTTATTATGACATTCATCTAATTGATCTTCTTTCTTTACAAACTTCTCTTTTTACAAATTAATTTGTAAAGCTTTAGGTCTTCATTTATTCAGCGTTTCATTCAACATGAAACACATGACCTGGTACCAGGATGCACCTCCTTTAGGAATGAAATTCCTATATCCACTTAAAGTGACAATCAGTAATTTAAATGTAGTATCTTAAATCAGTGGATAATAAGTAGATGTCTGAATGAATAAATGAATAAATAGAGTTTACAGTATAGTTGGGAGAAAAGATATAAAGTCATCACAAGCAAAAATAAAAATTCTCCCATGATATATTTTTGGACAATCTGTAATTGATTGCCTGATAAAAGATGTTATCCTTCTGAACTAATGTAATGAAAAAAAAACTCTCAGATAAAAAAAGAAGAAAGAAAGCTAACTAAGATTTATTGAGCAAATATTATACATTAAACCTATGTGAGATGCATTACATAACTCTTTTGTTTAATTCTTGCAATGACCCTATGAGTAAGTCCAGAGAGTCATAGAGATTAAATAACGCATAAGTCCATCCATGTAGAAAGGGCTAGAACTGAGGTATGAAGCTCTACTTTCAACACCTAAAACCTTTCCTTTGAGCCATTGGAGGAAAAACAAAAGAAGGTGTTAAAACATTTCAAAAGAGGACTAGACTGTCCTTGGTTCTTGATTTGACATGATAAATCTTGATAAAGGAAGAGTCAAATTTTGCCCTCAAGTTTCTAATCAGAATATCTGGGAAAAATATAAGTATAATCATAACATCACTTTGTACCCCATGTTAAGGTCTGTAAACAAGTCAGGATGGCACCTGGTATTTTGCCAGAGAAATGTTAGAGTCTGTAAACAAGTCTGCATGGTGCCTGGCAAAATGCCAGAGGGAGTGGTTTGTGAAGTAACAAAAGCAAGCCATTAAGTGTGGAGATTCCTTATTGGTTGACTGCTGTATCTATTTTATGATAATTAGATAAGCTGTGTAAAATGTATAAATACCGCTCCTGTCCTAAAATAAACAGCTCCTACTCCTGCTGCATCAATCTACACAAGTAGTTCGTCGCCCCCGGGTTATTTGGCTGCAGCCGGACTGCGGCAACCCCATAAATATATCCAACTATAGTTTGCCAATTTGTGATTTAGAAATAAAAACTGAATATCAAAAATCAGAGCAGAATTAAATGATATAGACTAGAGAAATGATAAGAAAATTGGAACTTAGAGTTATTGTTTTTTTTTAACATGAACAAAACTGACAAATTCTTAGTAGACTACCTAAGAAAAAAAGAAAGACTCAAACAAAAACAGAAATGAACAAGGAGAAATTAAAACTGAGACCACAGAAATACAAAGGATCATATTAGCATATTATAAACAACTGTATACAAGTAAGTTGTGTAGCCTAGAACAAATGGATAAAATTTGTGAAACATACCTACCAAGACTGAACCATGACAAAAATCAAAAATTTGAATAAGCCAATAATTTGCAAGAGGGTTGAACCATAATTAAAGTTCCCCATCAAGGAAAAGATGATCTGGTCCTTAGAACCAGATGATTCCAAGACTGAATTCTACTCAACATTTAAATAACTATTATTATTTTTTTAATATTTATTTTTTAGTTTTAGGTGGACACAATATGTTTATTTTTTTATTTTTATGTGGTGCTGAGAATCTAACCCAGTGCCTTATGCATGTAGGTGAGCACGCTACCACTTGAGCCACATCCCCAGCCCCAAAAGAACTATTATTGATTAGTCTTAAAACTCTTTCAAAAAGTTGAAGATATAGGAATGCTTCAAAATTCATTTCACAAGGCCAGCATTACCTTCATACCAAAGCCAGACTGACACTACCAGAAAATCACAGGCCAGTATTACTTATGAAGATAATAAGAGAATTCTCAAACACACACACACACACACACACACACACACACAATCCTGTGATATATGATGAAATGTCAGTCAATTATAGAGTACATATATGATAGTGGTACCATCTATGTCTGTGTAAGTACACACTATAATGTTAGCACATGACAAAATCTCTTAAAACTTTTCCAAGAGTGTGTCTCTATCAATAAGTGAGGCAGAACCGTACTAGAAAAACCTAGTCAAGAACACATTGAAAGGATCATTTACCATAATCACATGGGACTTATCCCTAGGATAAAAAGATGGCTCCATAAATATGAATCAATAAATGTGATTCACCATATTAACAGAATGAAGAACAAAGATAATATGATTATGTCACTGGATAAAGGAAATGCATTTGATAAAATATAACATCCTTTTATGATAAAAAAAACTCATAACAAATTAGATAAAGAAAGAATGTCCCTCAAAGCAATAGAGGTCATAGATGTTAAGCCCAGTTAACATCATATGTAATGATAAAAAGTTGAAGATTTTCCTCTAAAATCAGGCACAAGATAAAGGTATCAACTCTGACCACTTCTGTTCAACATAGTACTAGAAGTCATAGCTAGAGCAATTAGGCAAGAAAAATAAATAATAGACAGTAGGAAAGGGAGAAGTGATATTTTTCTTATTTGCTGACAACATGATCTTATATACAGATAACCCCAAAGATAACACTGATAACCCAAAAAGTGTTAGAAATGATAAACAGATTTAGTAAAGTTGCAGGAAAATGAAAGTGTAAAATGTGTGTTACTTTTAATCAGAAATAAGTTTTTCATAAATAATACTAAGTTTGAAGAGAAATTTTTGTCTCCAATTTTAGTTTCCTTCTATTTGAAGTATGTGTGATTCTGTGTGGTCTGCAGGATATCAAATAAATGCAACTCTTAAAAATTGTAAAGATTTGTAAGAATTGTAAGAATCATGAACTTACTTTCTTAGATTTGCCTGGTTAGATCATGGCCCGATGTGGTCAGTTTTATTAGTAAAAACAGGTTTAAAGGGACTACAGGTAGTGTAATCAGAACACTTAGAGGTAGGACGAGCTTCATGTGGTGATGGGGGCAATAGCTACCCAGTATCCAAATTCAGTATTAAATACTTTGAAGCCATTAAACTAGATTTTTCTCACCATTTATAGTGATAAGAGCCATATTACATTGGGTAGAATAATCTAATAGTGAGAACATTGATACCATTTTGAAATAAAAATCTACCTTCTTATTATGTTCATCTACTAGTTCCTAACTCTGCTAGTACTTTGAAACATGATAGCCTTTATTATATTTCACAATATCTTTTATATCTTCCCATTGTGTTCTCTTTTCCAATCTAAAATGATGGGGGTGGGGATAGGAGAAAGAAAACAACACACAATTGACATGATACATGTATGGTTATCGTTCATCTGACCAACTATCTCCACTTTGCAAATGAGGACTTCAAACATTAATCAGGGTCAGCAGTAGGCTCAGGCTCATGGGCCACTGCAGAGCAAAAAATACAACTCAGACCTGTGGGGTATCCAAACCATATTCTTTCTATGATGATTTGCTGTCAACTTTCCCATTGGATATTTATTTACAAATAATCTATTCCCCTTTTAACTTTTATGTGACTTAAAGAATAATACACATGTAAATTGGACAGCCCAAATATATGTAACAGAATACAAAAACCACACAAGAGACAATTATAGCCCACACCAACTATAAAAAAAGGGATTTAAGTATTTATTATATTTAGCTGTGAGCTTCCTGGTACTCAAGCAAAAAAGAGAATTAAAGCTATAGCTTCATGGATCTCACCAAAGTAGAAAATGAAGCTAACTGGTGCGTGAGAAGAGAGATATGTGTTCTTGACACTGCATTCTAAAAAGAATTCTAAAAAGCTTTCATCCCATAGCTTTAAGAACTCATGGACCCTATGTTGAGTCAAAAACAGATGATGTCTTCAAAGTGGGCTTTACACAAGATAAAGAAACAGTCTTAACACGGCTATTTTTTTTCTAGAGATTCTTTATGAAAGCAAAGGGAAGAATACTAAATTGTTACTTAGTAAAGGCATTTCTAAAATGGGCAAAGTCAGGATAATTTGCAATTATTACATACACTTTTTCTTGGGCAGGAAAAAAAAAAAAAAAAAAGAGCACCCTGCTCTTCATCTAAACTGAAATCACATGGCTGCTCCAGCCTGGCCACCTGGTGTGTCCTCACATACATGCTTTGGTGATCTCATTTTCCTCTGAATTCGGTTTCCATTACCCAGCCTTCTAATTTTGGAGGTCTGAATGTTTACTTTCAACTCATTCTCTTTACCCTGTTTTCCAAATTTTCGATTTCAACTCTTGCCACTGCATTTCTTCCCCCCAAAAGACCCTTCCACTTGGTGGGCCCTAGGATCTTCCTTCTGCAGGTTCTACTCCAGCCAGGGGCACAGACGACTCCATAGGTACGTGGACAAAAAAAAAAAAAAAAAAAATCCCTTAGAGGCTTTCTCAAAAAGCAATCAACTCGACTGCTCTGGGAGAGAACTATAGCAATCAGTTCCAGACTGAGCTTTCTGGCAGCACCAAGGGTGCAGTTGTTATGTGTGGCTGAATGGAGCAAATTCCATCAGCTTTTGATAGGAGACATTCCAGTGGCACAATTGACATTCTGTTAGAGTGATTGTGGAATTTGACTCATGCTTTCCCAGAAGATGAGGCAAGGTAGGCTAGGAGAGTGTCTGCAGATACGTTCAAAATTTTTCCCAGAAGAAGGTTTAGAGTCTCTTAACAGCCCAGATAAATCTGTTTGAGTAGAGAATATAAAAGAACTTTTTCTCTCAGTTGCCTTTCTTTTTTATTTTTGGTTGACAAATATTTCAACAAAATTCTAAATGAAGTCAGAAATTTACTTCCAGCCACTATCCTCTGATGGATATAGATGCAAAAATTCTTATAAAATACTGGAAAATTGCATACAAAATATATTTAAAAGATAGTGCACCATGATCAAGTGGGGTTCATCCCAGGGATGCAAGGTTGGTTCAAGATATTGTAGTCAATAGATTCATTACATCAATAGACTTAAAGACAAGAAACATATGATCATCTCACTAGATGTAGAAAAAGCATTTGACAAAATACAGCATTGCTTCATGTTCAAAACACAGAAAAACTAGGGGTAATAGGAACATACCTCAACATAATAAAAGCTATTTTTGCTAAACTGAAAACCAACAACATTCTAAATGGAGAAAAATTGAAAGCCTTCCCTGTAAAAACTGGAATAAAATAGCAATGCCCTCTTTCACCACTTCTATTCAACATAATCCTGGAAATTCTCACCAGAGCAGTTAGATAGAAGAAAGAAATTAAAGGGATACAAAAAGGTAAAGAAGAACTCAAATTAACCATATTTGTTGATGACATAATTCTATATTTAGAAGACCCAAAAAACTCTACCAGAAAACTGGTAGAACTCATAAATGAATTCAGAAAAGTAGCAGGATATAAAATCAACAACCATAAATCAATTGCATTCCTATACATCAGTGATGAATCTACTGAAAGAATAATTAGGAAAACTACCCCATTCACAATAGCCTCAGAGGAAACAAAATATATGGGAATCAATCTAACAAAAGAGGTGAAAGACCTCAACAATGAAAACTACGGAACACTAAAGAGAGAAATTGAAAAAGACATTAGAACATGGAAAGATCCCCATGTTCTTGGATAGGCAGAATTAATATTGTCAAAATGACCATACTACCAAAAGCACTACAAAAATTTCATGCAATTCCTATTAAATTTCCAATGATGTCCTTCATAAAATAGAAAAAGCGGTCATGAAATTCACTGGAAAAATAAGAGGCCCAGAATAGCCAAAGCAATCCTTAGCAAGAAAAGTGAAGCAGGAAGCATTGCAAAACCAGGCCTTAAATTATACTGTAGAGCTACAGTAACAAAAACAGCATGGTACTGACACCAAAACAGACATGAAGACCAATGGTACAGAACAGAAGACACAGAGACAAACCCACATAAACACTCTTATCTCATACTAGACAAAGGTGCCATAAACATACATTGGAGAAAAGATAGCTTCTTCAACTAACGGTGTTGGGAAAACTGGAAATCCATATTTAATGAAATAAAATTACACCCCTATCCCTCATCCTGCACAAAACCCAACTCAAAGTAGATCAAGGTTCTAGGCATTAGACTAGAGACCCTGAAACTGTTAGAAGAAAAAGTAGGCCCAAATCTCCATCATGTTGGCTTAGAAACTGACCTCCTCAGCAAGACTCCGGAAGCAGAAGAAGTAGAATCAAGAATCAATAAAGGAGATTGTATCAAACTAAAAAGTTTCTTCACAGCAAAGGAAACAATCAAGAATATGAAGAGAGAACCTATAGAATGGGAGAAATCTTTGCCACCTGCACCTCAGATAAATCATTAATATCCAAGATATATAAAGAACTCAAAAAACTTAACACCAGAAAAACAAATAGTTCAATTAATAAATGGGCAATTAGAGAAATGCAAATTAAAACTACACTGAGATTTCATCTTACTCCAGTAAGAATGGCAATTATCAAGAAGACAAACTGGGCATGGTGGCACACACCTATAACCTCAGTGGCTCAGGAGGCTGAGGCAGAAAGATCACTAGTTCAAAGCCAGACTCAGCTAAGCAATTCAATGAGAACCTGTCGCTAAATGAAAATACAAAATAGGGCTGGGGATGTGGCTCAGGGGTTGAGCACCCCTGAGTTCAATCTACTATACCCCCCACCCCCCAAAAAAGAATACTAATGACAATAAATGTTGGCAAGGATGTGGGAAAAAGGGTTCACTCATACATGACTGGTGGGACTCCAAATTGGTGCAACTACTCTGGAAAGCAGTAGAGAGATTCCTCAGAGAACTTGGAATGGAACCACCATTTGACCCAGTTATCCCACCCCTTGGTATATACCCAAAGGACTTCTTAAAAGCAGCAAACTATAGTGACACAGCCACATCAATGTTCATAGGAGCTCAATTCACAATAGCTAAGCTATGAAACCAACCTAGGTGTCCTTCAACAGATGAATAGATAAAGAAAATGTGGTTTATATACACAACGGAATATTACTCAGCCATAAAGAAATTATGGCATTTGCAGGTAAGTATGTAGAACTGGAAACTATCATGCTTAGTGAAATAAGCCAATCCAGAAAAAAAAAAAAAACAAAGGCCAGATATTCTCTCTGATATATGAATGCTCACTCATAATAGGCAGGGGAAGGGAGGAGTGGATGTTCACTGGATTGGACAGAGGGGAATAGGGTGGGGAAAAGGGATGGGAAAGACAGCAGAATGAATTGGACATAACTTTCCTATGTTCATGTATGAATGGGTAACCAGTGTAACTCCACATCATGCACAAGAATGGGAAGTTATGCTCCATGTATTATGATATGTCAAAATACATTATACTATATGTATAACTAAAAAGAAGAAATTTTAAAAATATTAAAAGAAAAAAAGAAATTTACTTCCAGGCACTCTCCACCCATCACCATCAAACTGACTTGGTTTCTTTCCATTTTTCGTTGGCTTTTATCTATGTGCAGACATAATTCTTGAATTATAATCATTGCATAGGCATCCTTTTATATTCTTTTTCTCCGCTATTATAAACACTTTTCCTACTACATGGTTACAACATGGTCTTCATAATGATTACTTTTGATTGAGCTACACTGCCATCAAACAACGGCATCGTGACTTAACTAACCATTTTACTACATGGATATTTAAGTTTTTTGAATTGTTTATTTTGACATGACAAGTTTGAAGTAGTTATTTTTTTTAATTTGATATAAAATACCTTGTCAAACTGATTTTTTGCAATGATAGTTCCCATTTATACAACCATTAGCATTATATGAAAAGAATCTTCTTCACGGTCACGCTAACATTGGGGATTTGTATTTTCTCATACATTGATGTAAAAGGTAGAGAACAGCAGTTGACATATTTAGCAAACTGCCCTGGAAATGGGTTAAAACTATCACGGTATTAGATGTAGCAGACACTGAACTTGCCGGTCAAATCAGCCGTCCCATTTCTTCCTTGCTGATACAGCCCAGATTTTGTCTTAGTTTCAGTCCCTCCCCCATTTTCCTTAGTGATGAATACTGATTAGTCAAGGTCATTCTAAAAAATCCCATTTCCTGGCCAATGAGATGTGGGAAGAGATCACCACGGGTCTTCTAGAAAGAGTTTCTTTGCTCCAAAACAAGAATTGAAACAACTGAACATAACTCCATACCAAATCGATGCAATGACTATAATTATATCATGTGTGTTAGTCAAGCTTTTCATTGTTGTGACAAAATACTTGAGAAAATCAGCTTAAAGAGGAAACATTTATTTTGGCGTATGGTGTTAGAGGTTTCAGTCCTTGGTGAGTTGGCCTCATTGTTTCTGAGCTTGAGGTGAGGTAAAACAATCATGGTAGAAGGACCCGGAGCTGCTTACCTCTTGGCAGCCAGAAAACAGAGCACAAGGAAGAGGCCAGGGATAAGACATATCCTTCTGGGGTATGCCCTCAGTGACCACCTTTTGCTATCTAGGCCCTACCTCTCACACCACCTCCCAGTAGTCTACTCAATTATGAATCCATCAAGGCAGTAACCCACAGATGACATCAGAGACCTCATAATCCAGCCACTTCCCTACTTCTGAACAACAAAACTTTGACACATGAGCCTGTGGGAAACGTTCCAGATCCAAACCAGAACATCCTGTAACTTCTACACAAACTTTTCTGGCTATATATTTTTAGTGAGATCTATTCTAAAGACAAAAGGAACTATGAAAAAGAATCTAACAATATCCTGAGTATGTTTGTTATAGTAGTGCTTCTATAATTAGTTTTAAAGTTATTTTATGGATATTTTAATGTATTGCTTACACACCTTTGATGTATTCATATTTCATTCACTTTGAGGGGGAAAATGAAAACATAAAGCAAATTAAGATGGTATAATGTCAGATTTAAATTGAAAATATCAATATGAACTTATCACATAGATTATATGTGCATGTCACACACATACATATATAATTGGTACACATCATATTTATACATATATAGATTTGTGTGTGTGTGTGTGTGTGTGTGTGCGCACGCACGCAGCTCCCAGCTCTTTTCACTAAAGGAAGGTAGAAAGGATGATAAGGCACAACCAGTAAACACACTGCATACTTACTTTGATTTCTAAATGCCTGTCCTCACTTCAAGGAATAATGGCTTCTCGAATAAATGACTAATTCTGTGTCTGAAACAGAAAAGTGCACGGTCAATGCTTGATACCTGAGGTAATTATTTTGATCTGGAATTTCCCCCCACAGATTCATGTGCTGAAGATTTAGTCCCCAGTGCAGTGATATTCAGAGGTAAGGATTTGGGGGAAATGATTGTATCCTTAAGACCTTGACCTCATTGGTGGATTAATACTTTGGTGGCATTATTGGGAGGTAGTGGAAGATGTAAAAGGTGGATGTAGTTGAAGGAGTGGATACATGGCAGTATGCTCTTGAGAACTATATCTTATCCAGGGACTTTCTTTTTTTCTTCACCTACCTCCCCTCCACCCTCTTCCTCCCTCTCTCTTTCTCCCTCGCTCTTCCTACCCTTCCCTCTCTCCATGATGATGATCTGTCTCACCATAAGCCAAGAAACAATGGAGCCAGTCAACCATAGACTGAAACCCCTAAAGCCATAACCTAAAATAAACCTTTCTTCCTTTAAGTTGTTTTTTCAGGCATTTTGTCACAACAATGAACAGATGATTTATTATTATCTCATTGTGCCAGAAAACAGAACATAAAGAGATAGTAAAAGCACATAGGAACCAGCTTGAGGTGTTCTCATTTGCAAAATTTGGAACAATTAAAGCATCAAAAGTAAATAGTGTGATTGTCAATAACATTGAACCCAAAATAAATGTAAAAATTTATAGTAAAACTTCAGTCAAAAGAAGGGGGGACACTTCATTACAGAAAAAATACAGTTATAAATGTGGAAAAGGTAATAAAATTAGAACATCAATATTTTGCAAGCCCCAAAGTAAAAATCAAGTCATGCAAGTATCATCAATGGATGCTGAAGTCCCTAGCTAAGGAACAACACAATGGCAAAACATTCCCTTCCCTAGATTAAATACAGAACTCTGAAGGAAATATATGTTTTTGTAATGGACGCATATGATGGCCACCATCTTAACTGGGTGATAAAATGTATCATCATCAATAGTTGGAGATCCTGACATGAAATCCTGATGCATATGCTGCAATATGCAGTACACAGCAATATCCACAAGGTTACTTTGCTAAAAATAAACTAGATCTATGCAAGGCACTAGGCCTAATATGAGATATACAGTGTATAAAGGAAGAAGTTAGATGACACATTAAAGAAACAATCAGATAAATCCAGAATGCAGTACATACCAGACCTGAACTCTTCTAAATATCAGTGTCATAAAACTAAAAAGGTAATGGCACTGTTCTAGACTAAAGGAGAATAAAAATATACAAACAATGCAATGAGGACATAATCATTGGATCCTAGAATTTAAAAGCAGACATAAAAGATATTTGGGAACCAATAAAGAAAGTAAAGAACTTGAGTATGCACTAGACTTGAAAATCTATATCAGTAAATTATTATTAATCTCTGTAAGTCTGATAATGGACGACTGTATGCAGGATATTGTTGCTATTCTTTGGAGATGCCTGCTAAAGTAGTTAGAATGAAGTGTTATGATGTCAGCAAGTTAATTTCAAGTAGTTTGGGAAAGATTATTGTGGATGCTTGAAATTTTTTCAAAACTAAAGTGTTTGTGAAGGAAAAGAGAAATGGATGAAAAGAAATAGACCTTCTCCCTCCACTAGATGTTTTCATCCAATTGCCATAATCAAGAATATTCTGATACATAGAGAAAAACACAACACAAAGATGAAAAGAACCGGGTTCTTAATGATGTCTTAGCTAATCCCAGAGCCATTCTAGTCAATGATCTCTTATTTTATGAAATTGTAAATCATTCTTACTTTATAAACCAGCTGCAGTTTTATAACTTGCAAATAAAAGTATTCTAAGTAATAAATAAGATAGCTTACTGTTGCTAAACCTTACCATGTCCTACCCACCATGATAACTGAGCATTTTACAGTCACATGAAATGAACGCTATTATTCTTCTCATTTTTTTTTTTTTTTTCAGATTTGGAGACCAAGGTGTAGCCAGGTAAGTTTTACTGAAGGTCACATACACATTTTGTAATCCAGCTTTAACTGAAACCTAAGCATCCAGTGATGCATTTCCTCTGAGACGCAGACACTTATATTCAGTTGTCTGTTTGACATCTTCATTTGGGTCTTGAATGGACTCCTTGGATTTAAATCAACAATATTTTCAGTTCCCTCTACAGAACATGTTTCTCTACTCACTTGCTAAAGACATATAGAGATACCGTTTGGTTCCTTTAGTTATCCCCCGCCCAACGCCATGTCCATCCAATCTATAAACCAATCTATCTTCTCTACCTCTAAAACAAACCCCAAATTTGTTCTCTTTTTTTTCTCTATCAGCTGCTTAAATCTTGATTGAAGCTTCACCATCTCTTACTTGCACCACCACAGTAAGATCCTGACTGTCCTCCGTATGTTCAGCTTTGCCCCCTGCCTTCTCTCTATACAATTGCCAGAGTCATCTTTCCCTGCCACGGAATGCAGGGTTAACTGCCATGGTTAATGCATATAAGAACTTACATTTTAATCTAAATTCATTGCTTTGCCAATAAGTCCCTACAAAATCCACTCCTCCCCCACCCCCAGCCTTTCTCTTAGCCTCACCTGAATCCACTCTTCCCCAAGCTCACGACAGACCCGCACAGGTGCTTCCTCCCTGTTCTCACTTTGAGGGCCTCGGCACTTGTTCTTCTCCCTACCCGAAACACTCTGTCCCCAGACATTTGCATCACTGGATCCTCCTTTAGGACATGAAAGTCTTAGCTCAAATGTCTTCTCAGAGGACTTCTCTGATCACCCAAGTCACCTAGTACCAAGTGCCCACAAATTACCTTTGTAAAAGTTAATAATACATGTATTTTGAGTGATCTTGTTCATTCATTTACTTAGTTGTTTTTTTTGTCTTCCCTTTCTCTCTCCCCAAATAGGACATGAATTAACGTGAGAGCAATAAATTAGTCTGGCTTACTACTTTGTCCCTTGTTCTGAGAATAGTGCCAGGCACACAGTAAGTGCTCAGTAAATACTTGTTAAATGAATGAATGAATGAATGAATAATTATTCCATGGCTCTTGACAATTGCCCTTTGCCATTTCTCCACAAAGTAGGTATGTACCTACCATATTGATATAGTTGCTTTTACTTGAGTATATGCGTATATTCTAGTTTCTCAAAGTCTCTCTTAAAATGTGACAGTCAGATTTAGAACAGACCATGGCACCTGTGTTAGTTTTCTGGTCACTATTAATAAAATATTTCATATCACTAACTTGTGAAGAGGAAAGATTTATTTTGGCTCATGGATTTGGAGGTTCCTATCCAGGATTCACTGTTTGGGGCAGCACACCATGGAAAAAGCACATGGTGGACATTAAAACTGCTTAGATCATGAACCAGGAAGAAAAAGGAAAGGAAAGGGTCTGGGATCCCGCAACCCCCGCCAAGGGCGCTCTCCCAGTGACCTAAGGACTTCCCGCTCACTAGGACCTTCCAAAGGTTCTACCACCTCTGAATACAGCCACCCTGGGATAAAACTTTTAACACATACATCTTAGGGGGATAGCACCACTTTAAGCCAAGATACAACTTAGATATTAGTTGAGATTGATACTGGGTTGTCTATGTTAGGAACTCTCTCATATTGCTGAATTTTATTATGCTACTGGTCAACAAACATTCCTATATCTATTTCACATGAGTTGATACCAAGGCACATCCATTTGTCTATTTTTGTAAAATTGACTTGAAACTAAAATCCAGAGCTTATTTGTGGTTGCTTTTTTTTTTTTTTTTTTTTTGTATTGCCAGACAGTATTTCTGTCTGCTAATCCATTTAAACTAAATTTTATATTTATGAGCTTAGAATCTCTCAAAACACTGTATGATATTCAGTTTTGATAAGGATACAGGTTTTGTCTTTATTTACATCCCTAAAAAGAAAGAAAAAGAAAATTGTGTTTCACTCTGTTGCAGATATAACATCAAGTAGTTAATAAATGAATTATAAATCTTTGGTTAAAATAGTCACAATCTGCCTAAAGTCCATATCTTACCCATTTAATACTTGGTTGTATTCTGTGCTGAAATTGAGAAATGTATAAATTCAAACACCCATTTAACTTCACCTTATCCCATTTCTAAATCCTTACTGTCCTACACTCAAAAGTCACTTAGTCAAGTGTGGAGCATGGTGATCTAACAATAGCCTAACCCAGCTTACTAAGTTCAGTGGTAGAGGTGAGAATGAGGTTCTTCATAAACACAAAAGATCGATACCTAAAACACATTGGCTATAGACTCAGAGAAGACTTCTTAAGCTGAGTAATGGATGATTAGAACATTCTGCTAAATGGAAAAGCAGAGAAAAGCTATTCCAGATGGAGAAAATTATTATTAAGAGATTCTTTAAAACAAAAACACAAGATAGCTCAATACCTTTGGGAAACCAGAACATATCAGTTAGTCCAGGGCTAAGGCATATCGGAGGAGGTGGTACTATTTGTTGCTAGGTACCTTACCATATCTTGAAGCCATAGGTTTTGGACTTATTTCTATAAATGACGGAAGGACATCCAAGTATTTAATGGGCTGAAGGGAAATGACATGAACAGGTGTACATTTTGGAACGTTTACTCTTGTTATAATATAAAATCTAGTTTAAAAGTTGAAGAAGACTAAAACTAAGAAAAAGAGTTGTCTCAGCTATCCATTTGATAAATGAGAATGGTTTGAATCAAGCCAACGTACAGGGATAGAGAGAAGAAAAGCAAAGTAAAATATACTAAAGACAAAGAACATGCAAGTTTTGCTAGACATAGAATAGAAAAATAATAGAAAAGAAGTCATTACAGATGACTCTCAGGTCTAGGTATAGGTAGTAAGGTTTATGGTATTAGAAAAGGGGAAAGACAAGCAATTTTGACTTGTTGATTTGTAAACTCTTTTGTACGACAACATGAAGACGTCCAAGGGCGTTTGAGAGTCGTTTCAACAGTGTGAAAGCAATTTTCTCAGATGGAGCTCCAGTTTTCATAAACAAACAGGTGGTGGTTGTAGCCATGACAATGGTTGGGGATTGTGGGCATTTAAAGCTGTGTTGTCTCAAAGTTTGATGTACATAAGAATTACCTAGGTTCTATATCGTGATTGGCCCCACTTCCCGAGAGACCCATTCTGAACATGTGGGATAGGATGGGTCAGGAATTTTTGTTTTAGCCAGCACTCCAGATGATTCCCACTGTTGGCAGAGAACACGTTACAGAGCACTAGTTTACAAGAAAATGAGGAAGAGGGAGCCAGCAAAGAAACAAGTAAACTGAGAAGAAGCAAATAAAGAGAAAAACTATCATAATGGAAAGTGTCCAGGAGTCCAGGGAGAACTGGATTCCAAATGAGAGGGAGGGTTGAAAGCATTGCATGTTACAGAGAGATCAGATAGTACAAGGCTTGAAAAGACGTACTGTCCCAAGAGCACTACGCTAGCCTTGTTGAGTTAGCTTAGCTTGTTCTGAGCAAGCCTACTTTGGCTTTTTGAACATCACATTCTTTTCTAGCTTAATCATTTGTGTCATATGTTGCTGCGGAATAATAACAAACACCTTTCTCTCATTTCTGGAATCCACTCTATTTCTTCCTACAAAAACAGAACAATAAGTTTCCTTAATCTACTGGTATCTCTAGGAATCTCTTTTAGAGATTCACAGTATTCATTTGATCATCATTTGTTGCCTTAGCATCGGGGATAAAATTTGAAATCCTAAGAGATATCTAAATGACCTGGGTATAGTTAGACCAATGAATTGGGAATTTGCAGGAGACAAAGTAACTCTCTTCAAACATAGTGTGACTGTCAGGTGAAAGATTAGATTGGGTCTATATGACAGAGGAGGGGTCAGGGGCGACCAGAAGAGATCATGGAGCAGAAACTCTGTTCTTTCAATTCACCCTTCCAGTGAATCTCCATCTACACCTCCCTTATTCTACATCTGGTGAAGGCTTGCGTCTTCTGCCTAAGGTCTTTAGACAGAAGAGATGTTCTCTTGGTGCCATTCTTTCTTGTCACCCTGGGAATGCTTCCACCAGTGTGTTCTCACAGTTCTCAGCCCAGAAACACACTCAAGAAACTCCCGTCCTGAAATTCTCACCTGCTCTTGCTGTCCCTTCTCCCCTCACACCTCAGGAGCCAATTGAGAACTCGGTTTTGCTCCCCAGGCTTAACTGTAATTGCTCTTCCCCAGGCACCAAGGTCCTCACAGCAGCCAGCAGCTAAACTAAGAAACAGAACAAAACACTTCTGAGGTCTTCAGAGCCTGTAGACTTCCCTACAGCATCTGGAGTATTGGATGGTCTTTTTCCTCCTCCGCTCACTTTGGTGTGTACAGGTCCAGGACGACTGTGTCTTCCTGGTGACAGAACCCTTTCTCGTTAAAGCTACACTTCATGTATATCCACCCACCTTTTCTTGCGTTTCTAATAGATTTTGCTTTACATATCTCAGTTTAATTACACATAAAGGGTTCATGGTAACTGAATTATTACTGTCATTTGTACAGTTCATCAAGTAAATATATGTTCATTGTCTTATTTAGTGTTAAATAGTAATATGATAGTGACGCTTGCTTAGTTACCATGTATATCGTGTATCTTTCTCATAACCAAGCTGTTCTTTTCTGTACCTTGTCCACAGAAAAATGCTTGAATTTCAGAGTCTGTTTTTTAAAAAATGTGAGTTTAACATCTGTGTGTGTTTTAACATGAGTATATGTGTTTGGTGTTAATTTTATCATATTATTACTATTAGTTTTCTGTGCTGTCTAGTATTTTTCTTTATTTTCCATTTTATAAGTCATAATAGGTTCCATTATGTTGCTGTAATAAATAACTTAAAAGTAGACAATTATGTAAAAGTCCACTCAGGGACCAGACCCTCTTCAGAGAGGCTGGAGGTTGGCCACATGCTGACTCAGGGCTCCCAGTGCGCTTCTATGTGAACAAAGGCCTCCAGAGCTGTCATGGTGGGGAAGAGTGAGCTGAAGACTGAAGCAATGAAAAGCAAATGCCCCTGCCCAGAAGTGACACGAGCACCATCCACTCATATTTGACGACCCAAACAGTTAACACGGGCACACGTAACTTCCTGAGCAAATTTCCTCTGCACCAAGAAGTAGAAGAAAAGCAGAAATGAATGAAGAGCAGTAATCTCCCCCACAGTGTTTTTGCCATGTACTTTATATTTTCTTTTTCCCTATGTCATCAGGAAGAGAAATACCAAATGTTAAGCTATGCTGGTGGTCATTAGTAAGTGGCATGAAATGTTTTCCTAACACTGATTTAATTTTCAGTGCCCGGAATAAAATACAAACAAAGCACACACACATAGACATGTACACCTTGTGTGTGAAGAAATCAGCATATAATATCCCCTGAGTTCCCAAAACTCATTTTTTTATAATTAATATATATATATATATATATATATATATATATATATATATATATAAAACTATCATTAATTTCCTTTGAAATATTAGCCATTTTAAGAATTATTTAAGATAATTAAATTAGAGCTTTTCTTTCCCCCTTATTGCTAGACATGATTTAGATAGAATTTTGTGTTTCAATTAATTTAAGCTACGAGCCCATCCATTCTATCACTTCTTTTTTAATACAGTCTTCAGTTTGATTCATCTCAGAGATATCTGGAATATAGCTCTATGTAATTTTTCAAAAATTATAAATGAGAAAAAATATTTTCTGTGTCCTTTCCTGTTTAATAATATCTTTTGTAACTTTCATACAGTGTGATGCGGTGTGATAGCTTGTCGAGGCCAAAATTTTTTCTTCCACAATTACATAAACATTTCTCTACAACGCATACTCTTGAAACAACCTGATATTTATTCTGTTTGGAGTGATCTTTTATTTCGAACTAATATTTGTGTCATTTTCTTCTTTACCTGAAATCTTAAGACAGTCCAAGGGTGTGCCTACATACTGCCTTTTTTGATAACTGCCTGATAACCGTTCATTTATTTTGATCAAGGACAGACATCAGCAAACATTTTCTGCAAAGAAGCAGAAAGTAAATATTTTAGGCTTGGAGGGTTATGTGATCTGTCACAACTATTCAACTCACCCAGTCTAGAACTCTTCACACAGCCACTGCTTTCTGCCTAGGATTATGAGGGGAAGGAACAAACTGAGGAGTCTACGGCAATGAGGCTTGGGGAAGAAATAATTGTTCAAGTTGCATTGGTGCTAAAACCTAGGAGCTGACGCGTCAGTAGAAATTGGAGTTATCAAGGGAAGGGCATGCAAATGTGTTTGAAGATTCAGAGTGTCACCCATCAGCACACAGTTCTTTTGCTCAATTGGGATAGAAACTGTAAAAAAGACCAAGTAGAACTCTTTTTTTGTTACCCATTCATTTTCATGTTACCAGCTCGTACAGTTACCAGCTCAACTGAGAGTCCTTTTGCTCAACTCAAGGTAGAAATCACAAAGAGGCAAGTGATACTACCTAAACAAAGCTTTATAGAAGCTTGTGCTCAAGCCCAAGGAAGTAAGTGCATGGGGAAGGGCTCCCAGACTTCTTGGGGAGAACTTGAGGAATACAGCTTTTATAGACAAAAGGGTGGGTTTGTGTAGGTATAGTCACGTGTTGCACACAATCTCAGATTTCTGTACACATCTTGTCAGTTCTTTGCTCTTGGCACTGGAATTTGCACTTGACGTGGCAATTTGCTCAATGCACTGGGTTTTTCTGTGCTTGTTTGCAAAAAAAAAAAAAAAAATGGTCAAGGTACTTACTACCACCACCCCAGGAATTTCATATATCAATGAAGTTCAGGTCTACTATGCTATATGGGAAAAGTTGGAAAGCTTGGGAGAAGAATCAGTAGCTCCTGACCCTGGTCATTGGTGAAAACAATTCTTCAAAATAGCTTATGTTCCACAGGAAATTTCAATGGGAGAAATTAGGGGCCCTTCCTGCTCTGTCTCCCGAGAGAAATTAAAAAAATATCATGGGTTTGAAGCTAGAAAGCTGTTAACACAAATCCACAACTGAGTGATCCTAAAAGATGAACCTCTGGGACAAGTTGCTTAGATGAGGCTCTCCCTCAGCTACGTACAGGGAGATCTACCTGTGTTTCCAATCTAGGTAATGAGACTGGTATCCATCAATGGCCCCTGCTCAAAGACCTTCAGTGACCCTCCATAACCTTCAAGATAAGTCAAATGACTCATCATGGAATCAAGGTCCTAACCAATCTAATGAACTCAATATCTCAATGCCTACCTTTCTCTGTCCTCTACACACCCTGTGTTCCATTAAATGCTCTGCAATTACCTTAATGTGCTACACTTTCTCACAAATCCATACCTTGTTCTTTTTAAAGTGTTCTTTGTTCTCCTCTGTCTGAAAAAATAAATCTATGTTTCAACATTCAAGTTTAAGGTTCTCTTGCAAATATATATATATATAATATATATTATATTTAATATCTATAATATAATATAATATAATATATATTTTAAAATGTATTATATATATGTATATATAATATATACATATATATATATATCAATGAGTTCAAAAACATATATATATTTAAATGTCTACTCCCAGCATCACATGGGAATTCCAAAACCTTTCTTTCATCTGAATCCACTCATTGACAACAATATTTCTAATTATGGTTTATCCCTAAACTAATATTTCCACAAAGCCAATTCAATTTAACATTGTGTAACTGGCCACCCAAATATTAAAAATAGAACATATGCCTAAATAATATAGCAGTATTACTTATAAATAGCAACAGAAAAAGATGCCAGGAACCTGATTAGGGAAGTGCTTAAGAGCATCAAACTGTGGTAAATTTGTTAAATGGATTGTCATGCAACCACTCAAAAGATGATTTTGACACATAAGTAAAATTTTGTTAATTATCAAAATCTTAAAATGACTATTCCTAACTGAGGCATTAAGGCTAAAACATTTTTCTTTTCATTGTTTGCATATTTAGATTTTCTATAACAATATATTTTATTGTCATATTTATATGTTATTTATTTTATGTATGTTATTGTTATAATAGAACAAAGTATTTTAATTACCTAGTAAAACAGTGATCATAATTGGTAATATCTCACTTTTTCATTTGGCAATTATTCATTGATCTGCTGGAAATATTTGAATTACCATTACCATTGAAGTGTCCATTGCTCATAGATGTGACCAGACCACCCATGTGAGACCACCTGCGCATTAACTATGTCACCCACATCTCAGGGATGTAGTCCTAATTGACAAGCTCATGGTCTTTGACCCATGACTCCATGACTTGAGCAAAAAATGAGCGGAGGAAGCTATTTTGGTTTTAGGAGTTCCCTGTGTCTGTGGTTCCTGAGGCTTGTCTAACTCATGGTTGTCTACGAGGAGAATCTCAATCTTGGTCAGGAGCTGCTTCCTTCTGCCTTCAGCCACCTGTTTGAAGATGCAGAATGCAAATGTACCACACTAGACACCTCTTACACAGCACTTTGGGTACTCCAGGCTTTACCTCTGTTGCTAGC
The DNA here is from genome assembly GCF_048772815.1 of Callospermophilus lateralis. Taxonomy (NCBI): domain Eukaryota; kingdom Metazoa; phylum Chordata; class Mammalia; order Rodentia; family Sciuridae; genus Callospermophilus; species Callospermophilus lateralis. The sequence continues at coordinate 26,247,639 of NC_135306.1, forward strand.
AATTGCTTTATCAGTCAGTTTCCATGAAGGCTTCAACCACTTTCCCCTGGCAGAACGTTCTCCTTTCCTGCCCTGGATCATCTTCTGCAGTGTTCTGGGACTCATGGGACCCTCCCGAGCCCTCATACATGTACAAACCAAAAATGTGAAGAATTAACAACTTTTTGGCATCTTTAACCAATAGGAAGGGGCAGGATGGATAAGTGCTTTTCTTTATTCCCTCAAAGTTAAATTCAAAGGAACTTAACAAGGCTTCTCAGAGAGTCTGCAGGATCAAGTAATCAGTTTGATTACCGAGGCGGAGTGATCAATAATGTTTCCTACTATGAGCTTCCCCTTCTTCGGTTTCACTCTCTCTGTTCCTCACCACAGCTCCCTGTGATCACATTCGTTTCAGAACTTCAGAGATGAACCTGATTTCAGAGTTCATAAAACCATTGTTTTCTTGGGACCAATTCTAATGTTATATTCCTACATTGGAAAGCCTTTCAGGAACATAAAAGTGAGACTCAAGAAAGCTGAGTGCTAGAGCAGATTTGGCCACCAACAAATTTTATGAACGTGGGCAAATCTCTCCCCTTTGCCTGGCCCTCTGTCTCTTATGGACACACTTAAAACTCAAAGGATAATATGACTATAGGAAGATGTCTCTTGGTGCTCTGCTTCCAAACATAGAGGTTAAATGAATGTATTATGTATTGTAACTCATACTGCCCTCTATTTCTAGGAGGCAAGGTTAATGCTCATAATTATTATTAGCAGGGACTTTCAGATAAAACAGAAAATTCTAACTTTCAGATAAAATGGAAAATTTTAACTTGCAGTTTCTACCTTTGGCTAATCATTTTACCTTAGACAGATTATTTAATTCTGAGTTTCAGTTTGTTCACCAAAATATTGAAATGATACAATTTTCTGGGGAGTAATTTTGCAGGGTTAGTAATATATGTAAGACATATACCAGAGCACCAGCATAGAGCGCACACTAAAAAATCATTGTCATATTTATTTTGAATTTTGGAACAATTTATTTAAAATGTCTGTGATTTTTTTATATAAATTTTTGTGTTCTAATTAATGCAAAATATACTAAGTTCAATATACTATAAAGACTGCATGACTCTGACTAAAAATGTAACATAGCCCTAATCAAAACTTCTACATTCAGAAAGTAGAAAAAGCAGAGCAATCTAAACCCAAAATAAATAGAAAGGTAATAATGAAAATAAGAACAGAAATCAATGAGTTCAAAAACAAAGCAATAGAAAAAAAAATCATTAAACTAAAAGCTGGTAATCTAAAAGAAGATACTGAGCATCATCAAATTAACACAAATCAATGTAACATGTACAGAGAATAATGGGGGAGCAAAAATGAGTGCACCCTGAATGTAATCCATGAAAGAAGAAAAATGAAAAGGAAACTCTCCTATCACCCAGACATTCTTCCCAGAGGTAATTTCTTAATTGGTACAGGCATGAGAAACCTGATAGTCTTGTTAAGGAGCCAGAAATCAAGGTTGAAGAAAAGGGAAGCAACTGTACTTTCAGACAGTTTCACCAGAAGGAATTTCTTCAGTATAATAATCCCATACATTAAGAAAGATCATCAAACAAACTTAAAAATTGACACATAATGAAAGAGATTCATTCAGACATCTGATGGTCCAGGATGAACATTCACCAAAATAGACCATAGACTGGGCTATAAAATAAATTGTAAAAAATCTTTTAAATTAGTTCTTAAAGATTATATCCTCTGGCCACACTGTAGAAATTTTCAGCAAAACTATGAAAAAAATGCAATTGACAATTAAACTACATTCCTTTAAGTAGTAATATTTACTTAACAGTAAGTATTATAAAAATTACAAATATTTTAAACTATGTAAAAGAAAATAACATAAAAGCAGGACAAAAATTATAAAGGCTAAAGCATTTTAAAGTAAGAAATGTATACCTTTTGTTTTTATATTAGAAAACAAAGGTCTTGAACAGATGATCTACATTTGCACATTCATAAATAAGAAAACAGACAAATTAAACCCAAAATAAATGGAAAGAAGGTAGTACTGAAGATAAAAGCAGAAGCCAATGGTTTAAAAAAACAGAAAAAGAAGAGAAAAATTTATGAACTAAAACCTGAATATTTAAAAAATAACCAAAATTAATATATTTCTAGTTAAACGGAACAAAAAGAAAAGAAGATATAAATTACCTAATAATGACTTTGAGGACAATTTCTTTTTTCCAGGGACATCCCTAGAATCTAAGTATCCCAAGATTCCACCCAACCTGGATAAAATGGATAAACTCCTTAAAAGAAAAAAAAAATCAAAAATTTGGCTTAAGAAAGAAATATGTCAACTGAATAGTCTTACATGTATTAAAGAAATTGAATTTTAATTTACAACCTTCCCCCAAATAAAAATTCAGGTCCAGATGGCTTCTTTTATGAATTCTACAAAACATGGTTTAACTGGAGAAGGGAACATTCCCAACTCATTTAGGAACCCAGAATTAACTTGGTACCCAAACCACACGGTAATATAACAAGAAAGGAAAATTATAGATCAATATTCCTCATGAGGATAGATCAAAAATCATAATTCTTTTAAAAAATAACAAATAAAATTCAGAAATACATAAAAAGCGAGCATTATCACAAAACAAAGAAATATGTAAAAAGATAATTTTCCCCCATGAATGCAAGATTGATTGAATTTGAAAATCAAACAATGTAACTTACTGTATTAATGCTCTAGTAATTAATAAAGGATAAAATCACATTATTATTATGTAGAAAAAGTATTCAACACCATTTAACGCCCATTCATGGTAAAAACTCTCAGAAAAAAACTGGCTATCAACATAAACCTGTCTGTGAACAAGGCCATGAGGACAACTTCAGAGCAGTCATATTTAATGTGGAACAGTAGATCAGAAAGGCCAAGATGTCTACTCTCACTTTCATTCAACATTATACTGGAGGTCCTAATTAATTCAATAAGATAAAAGGAAGAAATAAAGACAGGCAGAACCAAAAGGAAGATATAAAATTTTCTTTATCTGTAAACAATAAAATTTTGTACATGGAAAATCCTAAACAATCTCCAAAACCTGCTACTGAATAATGTTTAACAAATCTGCAGAATGAATGGCAAACACAGGAAGATTGATTTTATTTCTGTATGTAGTGTTGAACAATTGGAAATTGACATTTATGTAATTCACAGCAGCATCCAAAAGTTGGACATTCTTAGGGATAAACTTAACAAAATACCTAGATTTATACCACTACTATACCTGTACACAGTAAACTAAAAAAATAATACTATTGAAAGAAATTAAGAGGATCTATAGGCAATATATATCCATGGAAATATATGTCATATTTATGGATTCAGCACTCAATATTGCTAAGGTGGCGGTTCTCCCCAGATTGACCCATAGAACTAGTGCAATCAAAATCAAAATGCCAGATGGCTTGTTTATAAAAATTGACAAGTGGATTCTAAAATTAATATAAAAATGCAAAAGGACTAAAATAGCTCAAACAAATTTGAAAAGAATAAAATCATGAGAAGAGGTATGCTACTTGATTTGAAAGCATATAATAAATTGGCAGTGATTGAGATTGTGTCGTACTGACATAGAATTAGACATGTAGAACAGCTGAACCAAATACAGACTCCAAAGAAAGCTATATTCTTATGATCAATTGATTTCAATAGAGGTGTCATATTAATTAATAGAGAAAGGTGGTCTTTTAAATAAATGGTGATGGAACAAGAGAATATCAACATAGAAAAATAAATAAATAAAATAACCCCACCCTTTATTGCTTGTCATACAAAAAAAAAACTGACTTGAGAGAATCATAGACTTACAGGCAAAAGGTGAAACTATAATATTTATAGAAGAAAACAAAGGAGAATTTTAAAACCTTAGGGTAGACAAGGATTTCTCATACACTTCATGAAAGGCTGGAACCATAAAAGAAATAATAAGAAATTAAAGTTCTTCAAAGTTAAAATCTCTGTCCTAATATTTAAGTCATAATATTACAGAGAATAACATGTTAACAGAGAATAACATGTTAACAAATTATTTGTTAATGAAATGTAAAAGTGACCCAGAGATTAGAAGAAAAAATTTATAATATTTATATACCTGCCAACAGTCCTTTATCCAAAATATATAAAGAATGCTACCACTCAATAAAAAGAAGACAACCCACTTAAAATTCGAAAAATATTAAGATACACTTTTTGGAAGAACATTAATGAATGGCCAATAAAGCACATGAAACATAAATCACATTATTAAAGAAATGTAAATTTAAACCATGGGATGCCATTACATACTCATTAAACTGCCTAAAATTACAAAAAAAAAAAAAAAAAAAAAAAAACAATACCCACTCTTTGTTTTGGCAAGCATGTGTAGTAACTGAACCTCCTGTATATTGCTGTGGGAATGTAAAATTACATGATTGTTTTATAATATGGTTTGAAGGCTTCTAATAGAATATATGCTTGATAAATGACCTAGCAACCTCACTCCTATGTGGATTTTACTCAGAAAAAGAAAGCATTTTCCATGCAAAAACTTGTACATGATTGTGCACAGATTTTAACCTCAAACTGGAATCCAAAAGTGAATGGCAAATATAATATGGCATGTTCATATCATTCAGCAAGGAAAGGAAGAAATTTTTTATGTGCTACACAGACAACAGGAACAGATTTCAAAAATATGTTGTGTGGGCAAGACAAATGCAAAAGGGCATATACTCTATAATTCTATAATTCAATTTACATGATGTTAAAGGATAAGGAGAAAAAAAATCTAGTCATAGCAGTGGTTGCACATGTTGTAGAGTGGAGGAGATTGATTGTAGGGGTATACAAGAAAAGTTTTTGAAGCAATTGAGTTTTGTTTCTTGAGTTTTAAAGTTGTTTTATAAGTTTAAGAATTTGCCAAAACTCTCAACTGTACCTTAAAATGTGTGCATTTTAGTGTAAGTAAATTGCACTTCACTGGAGTTCATTTTTAAAAAGTAAAAATAACACAGCTAACCCAACCAATAAAATAAATAGCTTTCATGGGAAGACAATTTCAAATAAGCAACCTAAGAAATTATGTCAACTATAGACACTGTACTAAAGGAAATTCTAAAATAACTTCCTCAGACTGAAGGTAAATGACATCAGATAAAAATTTGGATGTAGAGAAATATCAGAACTGCTAAACTTGTAACTTAATACAAAATATTACTTTTTTCTTTATTTCATTTTTTAGAAATCAACTAATTATTTAAAATAACTATTGTAACATTGTACTGTGGGTTCATAATAATACATTATTAAAATAAGTGACAAATAGCACACATATGTAGAAATAAATGCAATTATTTTAAATGGTTCTTACATTTTATGTTAATGACACAATGTTAACTTTAAGTACAAAGTGGTAAGTTAATGATGTATAATGAAAAGTGAATAAACCAGTTAAAAAAATAAAGATATAGGGATTGAAAGATAGCAGAGAAATTAAAGCAGAGCATTGGGGAAAAAAAATCCAATGAGTGCAAATCAGGCAGGAAAAGTAGAGGAGAAGCTGCAAAGTGGAGTAAACAGGAAACAAATACCTAAATAGCACTAAATATAAATATTTCAATTATTTCATTAAATATAAATGGACAAAACATTTTAATTAAAAGGCAGAGGTTGTCAGTCCAGACAGAAAAAGCAAGGTATAAGTGTATGCTGCTTATAAGTAATAAGCTATCAATACAAATATACAACCAAGTTTAAAGTAAAAAACACTTTTTAAAAAATACTTAGTATTAAAAATAAAAATACTAAGTATTAAAAATCTTGGGAATCTAATCCCTGTCTTAGGTTCTGTTTCCTAGGGAATCTGACCTAAACTATAAGTCATTCAAAATATTCTTATAATTATTCATTTGATCATAAGCAACATATTATAGCCATACTAAGAATACACATGTAGGATCTTTCCATATGCAAAGGAATTCCTATAAGCTTTGAGCACTTTTTCAAGTCATCAGCATCACATCCTTGGATTGGCCTTTAAGGTGGTGATGTGATTGGAAACTGTTATTAAATTATATACAGTTCTCCAGCACATCTGTACAATTGGAGAAATCTCATCCAGGCCTGAGCCTTCTTCCAACTCTAATGAATTCCCAGGCTGCATTCTAATCCTTTCACCACTTGACTTTGCTGTCTAACAAGGATGTTTTGAGCAGGTGGGACTGGCGTTTGGCCCATTTAGACTTTCTAGTCATAAATGAACTGGGGCTTTGGGACTCTATCAGAGAAAAATCCCTGAGTTCTTTGCAGACTTAACTGGATGAAATTTTCCCTTGGAAAAAATCTCCACTGGCGAATTATGTGTAACATGGACACATGACATATTCATATTGTCTTTCCTTAGAGAAATTTGAATTTATGCTCCCTGTTTTATTTTTCCATTTAGTAATATTACACAGCCTTATATTCAAACTATGTAGAACAGGGAAAAAAAGACAACTCTTCATATTTGCCTACAAATTCAACTTTTTTGATGTTCCTCATTCCTTCCTGTAGATCAAAGTTTTCATCTCTTGTCTTCAATCTGAATAAGTTATTTCAGCATTTCATATTGAGAAAGTGTTTTGGTGACAAATCCTCTCATATGTGTTCATCTTTTGATGCTCATATTTATTTTCATTTGTGGTGAGGGGAAACTGGCTATTCTTTAATCAGCTTTGTTGTGTCATAATTTGGGTTAATGCCTTGGTGTCTCAAATCAATGCTGTGTGAAGGCAGGACCCAAGATTTACTTTGCAAAAGCATAGCACAGTGGTTCACAGTCCAAATTCTGAAGCTGGCAGCCTCAATCTTAAATCTCAGGTCTACCACCAGAACCTACCTCTACCACCAGACTTAACCTCTCACTCAGTGCCTCAGTTTTCTCATACATTAAGATGAGGAGAATAATAAAAGTAACCACTTCAAAGAATTTTTGCAAAAGATTGCATGAGCCACTGTATGCAATGGTCTCAGAATGATTCCTTGCACAGTAGACTCACTATGTAAATGTTTGCTATTGTTGTTATTATTATTCCTAATTCTCTGTATTCCCAGAAACTAATAGAATGTTTACATCTCAGTGAATCCTTAGCATAAGTGCAATAAATGAATTTTTCTTAGACCATGTAAACCCTTTGGATGTCGGAGTCGTAATCACTCAGGAACTCCAAGTTTATTCCTTTTGCTCTTTGCCTCCCTAGACTCATTCCCTGCTAAGAGCAGTATGATTCCCTTTCAAATTTCTTGGCAGTGGCTAAGCTGGGCTACTTCTCCCAACCCTATTTCAGGTTTTGCTGTCACTGCTTGACCCTCCTCCATTAACCTTTCAAATCCAGATAAGCATTCAGATGAACTATTCTCCATGAATCTTTCCCAGATCCTCAAGTGAGACCTTCTTTCTCCTTTCCCTGGTTCTTGAGGTTTTGCCTGACCCTCCTTCTAAGTCCTCTCCATACTTTATTATACCCTTTCAGATCTGGTCACTCATATATTTCCGGTAGCCAGGAAAAAATTTAAACAGCCCAGGGCCAATCCTCTTTGGTTCTGAGATACAATACCCTGAATGCTAGGCTGTCCTGTCTCATATCTCGAGGCAGATATTTGGATTTTGGTTTCAGACCCTGTACTTGAATTCCTAGGTTAGAAATTGGCCTAGCATCCTGGTTATGTATCTACCACAACAAAACCAGACAAGGATCCCGGTCTCCACTCTGGGTTGCAACTCTGACAACAGGATTTCTACCATCTGCCCCGTCACTAGGTACTACTCCCAGCCAACCCACAGTGGCCAGTGTGTGACACAGAAAGTCACCTGTCCAGAAAGCACCCATGTCCCCCTTCTTAAGAAGGAACACATGAAACCCTCATTGGGCATCAAAGGCCCTTTTCATCTTTCTTACTTCATCTCCCACCTTTGACACTGCTTACGCTCCTGACAGTCTCCCCAGCAATTTCTGGAAAGTTATGAGGAAAAGCAAAGGCTGGCCTGCTCCTATAACACCTTTGGACTCCCAACTTAACCAGTTCTTAGTTATCTTTTAAAACTCTCTTCAGTCGTTCAACCTACATAACCAAGGACAAGTCCAAAGCCTCTGCCAGTGCCTCTGTTTCTATTGCAAATGCTCCTTAACTAGCAACTTTGGATGTGAACTTTTTACAAGTGCAAGCTCTGTGCAAAGGATGGGGTGTATCCAGCAAGGCAAGATTTAGCAACACCAGTGCTCTCAGGCTTGTCAGAGAGAGCGAAGTATGAATCAGCTTTTCATTTCTAATTCCCAGGCTTGAAGTTTCTTCTTATAGATCAATGGGCTTTCTGTGGATCTGAGTCGTTTCAGTGTTCTAGATATGCAAGCAGAAGGCTGTTGGTCAGAATTACACATATGCTACCATGTCCAGAATCCAGGGATCTCCAGAGAGAGTGTGTTTTCTAGAGGAAAACTATCACTCCAAAGGTGTTAAGGAACCCAGAGAGAGTGATTGCCCACAACTCATTGCGTATCTGGCCCCCAAGCAATACTTTTTCCTATTAAGGGAAGCTTTGAGTTGCTGCAATTCATCATAAGCCTTTATAAAAATCTCCTTTCTTGAAATGTGCTCTGTTGCCAGGCACTATATCTGACAGCTCCTCACTTTTTCAAGCAAGAGGCTCGATAATTTCTCCATCCCTGGCCTCAGCTTCAGTCAGTATAAATGAGTCAAAGCTTTAAAAAGGCATCAAGGAATTATGGCTATTCTCCTCCCTAACTGCATCCCTATCTGGCTTCCATCATGATAATAAATAATGCTCTTGATAGCTGAGCACACCTGGTGCCTGACCAGTTAAAATAAAATTCTGTTTCTACAGTGGCCAACACTTCAAAGTCGGGGGTACTTATCACTTAGTTAATCCATTCATGGCTCATCTGGATTTGACTCTCCTTACCTCACAGTTGGGAGAGAAATGACAGTGACAGCCCTTCAAAGGATGGCTGGGACTTATCTGTGATAAGATGTGGGAACTGGACACAAAGAGGACTGCTCTTCTATCTGGACGAATCTGCTTGCCTCAGTCAGCTGGTGAAGCTGGCCCTTGGCCATCATCATTAGCCAAGTGGAAGATGCTTTAAAGCCACAGTGGGGCCTGCTCTCTCGCAGGTGTGGCCTTTGATCCATCAGTCAGTGCCTGAGAGATTGGAGTTTCGCTGCATTGTCTGGTCTGAGCAGGTTCCCAGCAATGGCAACAACCTTCCATTTGTGGGAGAAGCTCAGGAAGAACCCTCTTCTACACACCCAAATAGGGGTACTCTGGCGGACCCTTTCCATAATGACCCTGTGTGGTCCATGGTAGCAACTCCCTATTAGAGAAGCAACGTCTGAGACATGGGCCCAAACCCAAGTCTGTTGATGCCAAATCTGTGCTCTTTGTTATGTGGTTTCCCATAATGTAGTTTCCCACCACTTAATTCAGAAATGTTCAATGTATTTGGGTCTCAGAAACTTTAGAGAATTGTTGGGTAAAATCTTTAACTGAGATATTTGGATATGAGGACTCAAGATTTCCTGTTCTTTGATGTCTGAGTGTGGTATAATTTGATATAGTAAATGAAAGAGGGGAAAAATTCTGTGAACATTTAATCCCTTGATCTCTCAAGACCTTCACCCAGCTCACCTCAGCAGCATCTGACCTGTGTATCCAAATGTACATAAGTAGTTCAATCAAGCCAGGCTTGACTGCCCAAAGAATGGCCATCAAGCAGATAGAAAGATACAGGGTAGCCTGGGGATTTAGCCATCATTTCTTCGGGTCTTCAGAAGAAGTGGATTATCTACCAAAGTTCTTCATTCTCCATTTCCTTTATTCCTTTCTCTTATCACATTTATTTTTTTCTGTCTTTCATTCTTCTATTCTTTTTCCTTACTTTTTCTTTAATTCTTCCACAAGTTCTTATTAAATACCTACCTATACATGGGTGTCTTAGTTACAGTGATATATTATGTCTGGCTATTATCATGTAGGAGCTTGTGCCCTGAATTGAGTAATAAGACACATGGTTATAAAACACCAGGTGAAAAGTACTACCCACCGTAAGAGGAGTTTGGAAAAATATGTTGTAGAGGTAAATTGTACTATCAGTTTACTTTTAACTGGAAGATGCTCCTCAAAGTTTGGAGGAAACGAATGGATAAGATGTAAACATAAAAAGCCAGGGGGAGGGAACCCGGCAAAGGAAACTATAAAGTGCAAAATAATGCCTTCCAAACCGAAGACGGACATCCTGATCCTCAAACCTGTGACCATGTTAGATGACTTGGCAAAAGCAAATGAAGGTTGCAGGGGAAGTTAAGATTGCTCCTCAGGTCTGGGGTTGCAGGTTCATGGTAGGGCCCTTGCCTCATAGGTGTGAGGCACAGGGTTGGATCCTCTGCACCACATAAAAATAAATAAAAATAAAATAAAGGTATTGCCCACCGACAACCAAAAATATTTTTTTAAAAAAGATTGCTCATGCCTTAAACTTAATGTAACTAATTTAAAAACAAATAAAAAATTTTAAAAAAGATTGTTCATCATCTGACATTAATTATATAATTCCAAATTATAGATGAGGCCCAGTAAGATCCTTTTAAAGTGGAAGAGGGAGGTGGAGAGTAAGAAGCAGGGTTAGAGCGATGGCACATTGCTGGCTTTGAAGGTTAAGGGAAGTGGCCACAAGTCCAAGAATCAGGGTGGTATCTAGATGCTATAAAAGGCAAGGAAATAGATTCTCTCCTGGAGCCTCCAGAAAGCAACACAGCCCTGCTGATACCTTGACCTCAGCCCAGTGGGAGCTGAGTCAGGCTTGTGGCCTCTAGAACTGCAGCATGATGAATATGTGTTGTTTTAAGCCACTAAGTTGGTGGTGCATTGTCACAGAAGCACATGGAAAGGTACACAGGGGAAATCACATGAGGGAAGGGTGGAAATTTACTCCTTTCTTTTGTAAAACAAAGTCAGAAATGAGGCTTGGAAGGCAGGTAGGAAACTACTCGTGAGGGGAATAGGGAGCCACTGGAAAGTTCAAAGAAGGGAGGAGATGGTTAGCTCTGCATTGAAGAGCCATCATTGTGGCGGCTGTGAGAAGGAGAAGTCAAAGCAAAGAAGTCAGAGAAATCAGTGAGGAAACTGTTGGAATGGTTTCAGCAGGGGTGAGGTCTCAGGGAGGGCAGTGTGGTAGGAGAAGGGAAAGTAAGTCATCTGATTTATTTATTCCACATTTGGAGTGCCAGCTCTGTTTGCAGGCCCTGTTGCAGGTTGGGTATATGGGGCAAGAACATGGCTGATGTTTTAACTTTTTCTGCAGGATGCACAACCTAGTAGGCACAGAGCTAAAATAGACAAGTAAGTATAAAAGGTGTGGGGGGAGAATGAGACTTCGGGGAAGGATTTTATGAGAAGATAGCATCTGAGTATAGATCTAAAAGAAAAGGAGCACCAGGAAGATATCATGGTGCAGAGCCTGTCTGGCAAGAATCAGAAACCCAAGTGTGTTCACAATAAAGGGAAGAGACTGTGTGGCTGAGAAAAAGCAAAGGTGTGAGTGACAGGCACTAAGGTCAGAGGCACAGAGTGGGGGCATCTGTTAGTGTCAAAGATCCCTGTGAGAGGTCGGCTTTTACTCTGATTGAAATGAAGGCATTCTGTGTTAGAACTGGGAGACTAGACGGCTGTTTTATTCTCAGAGCCAAAGGTCTGAGAGGAGTGAAGAGTCTTCTCCTATGGCTACAGTTGCTAGACTCAGGCGAGCAAATCAAGATGTTCCACTACATCCACCAGAAGAAAATCACGAGGCTGCACATGGGAAATGTGAGCAGCGACAGGAGCCATTTAGGATTGTTCACACCAAGCTTGACTACAAGGCTGGTGCTTTACATCAAAAACATTTCTATCTTGCATACCGTCATTTCTTCATGGGTCAAAGCCAGATTGGTCAGTATAACGAGAGAGAAGACTGGATCCCAAAGCAGTGGATGATTTCCTACAAAGAGACAGAGAATTCTGTTCAATTTGCAAGGAAGAAATACCCCACAGTGATGACAGTACCAGGTGTAGTCCTGGAGAGGTCCCTTAACCTTTCTAGGTCTCAGTTTCTAAATTGAATTAAGGAGGATGGTTTAGTTTCCAAGAAATCAGATGATCTGTTCAAGGACTTTTTGGTTGTGGGACCTGTGGTTCCACCCCTGAAACTGAAATTAAGACCTCAAATTTATTCAGTATACAATTAGATATACAGGTGAAGGGGGAGAAAGCAAGGGTTTTCAGTTTGGGAGACTTTCTAAGGCCTGGTATGCTGATATTATAGAGCAGGAGAAAACATCACATCATAGCAATAAGAGCATAAACCTGTGTTTTAATCTCAATTCTATCTCTTACCAATTACGTGAACCCTTGAAATCCTCTTATAGAATAAGACAGGGTATAAATACACAAATGTATAATGATAAGCATGTGATGTTGAACCAGTTATTTCACCTCTCTGAGGCTCAGATCTACATCTGTAAATTGGGGATATTAGTGCCTACTTCATAGTACTACTGTGAGGGTTAGAGAAAATGCATGCACCAAATGTAAACTAGCTCCTTCACCACTGAAGAGTGTTAAAATGGAAGAAAATGCTATTATTATTATTATCCTAAAAATAAAATTAAAAGTGACAATTCCATAATAAATTGAAAATCATAATAATCCTGCCGAGGAGCAGCACATTACAGACACTAGCTCAGAGAAAAAGAGAGACGAGTAAGTCAAGTCTGGCTTCTTCACGTCATCTTCTAGCAAGCTGAAAGGTCTCTGATGGAAAATCTTTCTCACAGTTTGACTTGAAAGTTGAGAGGGAGAGAGAGAGAGAGAGAGAGAGAGAGAGAGAGAGTTTTCTGCTTCCCTGGCCCTAACCTAGACGTCTTATTACCTCACCAGGACCCCCTTGCTACTGATTGAGGAGCAGAGACCTAAGGGGCACTCAGGCACTGTCCAAAGTAACACTAATTTTATCTACAACAAATGTGTACCTCAAGAGTCTCTGATGAGAGAAAGGCAAAGAGGGCCAACAAGATCTACCCCTGTCCCTTACCTACTCTGGGCTCCATGGCAGGGTTGCATCTCATGACCCTGACCCTGAAAACTACATTTCCCCAGCACGGTGCAAGCTCACTTCCTGCTGAGTTTGGCCAATGAGACACATGAGAGGGACATAAAATAACAGAAGAAATAAATAAGCCTGGGTATTTCTCCCCACTTCTCTCTTGGCTCAGAGAATAACCTCTGGAAGTGGCCAAGTGGCTCCAGCTGCCTTGTCATGACTCCAGCCCCTGGACTCCAGCTGTAGTACCTCCACCTTTTGTCCCTCCAGCCTCCGACTGATGCATTGCTGTCCCTACTTCTGTAGAAGCAGATGTCTACATTATTTTCCCTCTGCTTTAAGTGCTGAAATGTCTACATTAATTTCCCTCTGCTCATACCCTGGCTGATACAGCCCATACTGATGAGACTGAGCTGTAACCAGGACAAACTTGGAAGAGGCCACAGTGGCCTCACAAGACAGGAGTGTCTTGGAGTGGGCTACACCCCAGGATCTGACTATGCTCTATGTGGTCTAAAAATTCACTTCTGTTGGAGGTCAAAAGCCGATTAACCTCTGAGAAGTAGACTCCCAGATTCTAAACTGGCAAGATTTTGAAGAATACATCCTAATATTTATTTTAAAATTCTGATGACAAGGGGGCTGGGAATGTGGCTCAAGCGGTAGCGTGCTCGCCTGGCATGCGTGCGGCCCGGGTTCAATCCTCAGCACCACATACAAACAAAGATGTTGAGTCTGCCGATAACTAAAAAATAAATATTAAAAAAAAATTCTGATGACAATATGTTAACCTGTAACTTAAGTTTCAAAAGTCATTTTTATTTCTTGAGATCCAAACTGGGGGGAAAGGAACAGCAATAACCAGTGGTACTGTCAGTAAGCTAGTTCTGGAAGAAGGTGAAGGAGGAGGCAGTAGCTTTAACTTATCACTCCTGACACTTCTGTTGCACAAAAACTCCCACTGTGGCTAAATTCCCAAGAATCTGAACAGTTCTCTCTCATGAGATGTTACAAATTAGGTCCAGGACAGTCCTGGAACACCCTGCTATCATCTTCAAGAATGAACTCAAGTAGAAACTCAAGAAAATCTACCTATGCTTAAGATTGACCTGTAGCTTTCTTTACTACCTAGAGCTATGGGGGGAAAAGTCTTACTATTCTATGGAACTCAAGTTTATCTCCCGTAGAGATTATGTTTGTCTATTTGCTTGCTTATTTATGTCTTCTTTTTTTAAGAAAGGACTTAAGGGGGGTTATAATATAAATGCATTCAATACAAAAATAGATTAAATTGAACTTAGAATAAGTACATGAGAAAAGTAGAACCAAGGGAAAATAAAAGCTTTAACAGAAATGGAAAATCAAATCAAATCAAAAGTAAGCTTACCATATGAGACACATGGTACAAAGACTTTCCAGGCCATTCTGATGCATGCAGAAAAAAATAGACATCCAATGATGAGCCACTTGCAGAAGTTCCTGTTTCCAGCTTCCAGTAGATTTGGCCATCTGTGCGAAATGATGTGGCAAGGGAGCCCCAGTGGGTCAGTCTGGACATTAATGTTACACCCAGGATTTCTCTGGAAAGGTGGTAAATGGATCTAGTGTCCCACTATATTCCTACAAAGGCATTTGGCAGTCTAGTGAACTCCTATTGCCTTGTCGATTTGTCAGAGTTGCTATTCTGGAGCAAACCCCAGTCTCCTGGAACAGCCTCGCTAGGGGCACTCATTGGATGGTAGATTTATCAAGCCCCTACTAAGTCAGACTGGCAGCTTTTGAGAGCTTCAATCCAGCTCTGCACAGACAATGACTGTCAAGCAGAATAGTTGCCCCTGCCTTTTCCAGCTCCAGGAACCCACAACAGCCAGAAAATCAATTTCTGGGGCACCAGCAAGCCCAGAAGCGAAAGAATAGGAAGATTCTTTAAATGAACACATATCTTGGCATCAGTGACCTATGGTCATTGGGTGCCTACTATACATTTTGGCAGGTCTTTCATTCATTGGTGATGAAACTTCAATATGATACTTGACCCAGTTCCCCAAGGCTGTCCGGAAGAACCCTGAGTGTCTCCTCCATGCAGGGTGCTCTCATTAGGATGTGTTTCTGCTTAATCAAATGAATTTTTTTAAAAAATACTTACCTGGCACAAGAACTGACATTGAACAATGAGTTGAATGGAAGCCCTACTCCTGGCTCGTCCTAGCATCCCAGGTCTATCAATGCTGTCAGTTAGACCTTTATGGCAAAGTCCTGCTTTTTCTGGGATCCCAACTGGATTAGGGCCCAGTCCCCTAGATGACATCCATGGGACTCCTAGTGTTTCTCAGCACCTTTTCCCACATACCTGTGCTCAGTCAGGCCTGGCACATGCCAAGCTTGACAAATTCTCTGGGCTCTGTGCCTTCCTGCCTAGCTACACTTCCAGGTAACCAATTGCTATAGCCAGGACTCTTTCCTCAAGGGTTCTCCTCTAATGCCAGACCCTTTCTATTTTCATGCCTTCCCTGAGTCTAAACCTGCAGAAAAGACCCTGAACCTGATGCTTCTGGAAAAATGCACTAATAAGACATTGGCCCATCAACCTTTGTGGACTGGCTTGTGTCAGGGAAACAAATATCCAGATTCTGGAACTTCCATATGCTAAAAATCGAAAGGAATTGGCAGGACTAGTTTAACCAACAGTGATGTGTGCCCAGCCCTCAGACAACACTCACTCTTTGTGGTCTGCATTCAGGTACATCCAGCCATGAATTTCCTTGGAGGAGGTTATAGAAACTACTCAGGTCTCAGCTATAAAACAAAGATTCCCTTTGGAGACAGATTTGGTGTTGTGACAAAAGCACAGAACTTAAAATCAGCAAAACTGAGTTCACAGGATAATTCTTCCTTTAATGCATGAACTTGCACAAGATAGTGTCTCTGAATTTTAGTTTCTTCATCTACAAAATAGAAATAACAAAAATATATTTCTAGCCAGATTGAGTCACAGTCTAAAAGAGAAAAAAAATGTAAAAATTCCTCACAAACTGAAATCACAATACAATGTTGCATTTTATACTCATTTGTAGCTGATTTCTCAAAGAAGTTAAGAGTTTAAAAGGCTGCCAAGGACGCAGTAATAAGAAAGACAAAGTGAATTCAACAAGTTTCAACCACCAGTGACCGAAAAGTATCCTGGGCAGATTAAGTGTACAGATGACAATAATTAAATGTGTACAAGATATTACAAAGTATTGCAGAACTGGATGGGACAGCAATAGTTCTAAGACCAGAAGTGTATTGGTATTTGTGAGTTAGCACAATTTTACTGAGGCCATTCCCCAATCCCTGAAAGTCAGAACAGTAGAAAACTAGTTTAACCAACATGAGGAGTCAGAGAATAGAATTCTAAAATTGGTAAAACAACTGAAAAATGAGTCTGAGGGGTGTTCGGGAGAGGAAAGATCTGACAGAAATGTGCAGAAAAACTCTGCAAATAAACTCTGCTAAATGTCATTGATTGGCTGCTAAGTAAAAAAGAACACAAAAGTCAAAAACTGAAAGACCTGAGCATAGATTCCTATTAATATTTATCCAGGAAAGACAAAGTTTGGAGTTCAAATCCAACCAAGTTTATTGTCTGCTGGAACAAATATGAACACGCTTCAGAAGAAAATCTAGTGTCTCTACAACGTATCTTTTACAAAGTCTACATATAATTAAAAAAAAACTTCTAGACATGAGATATAATAAGAATATATTACTTACACTTCAGAGAAAAAGGATTATGTTCAAGAACTTCTAAGAAAACACAGTGAATGAAGAATTGTAGATATCAGTAAACAAAGAGTAACTATAAAAATTTAAATGCTTTTCTTTGTTGGAAGGCTTTTTATTATTGCTTTAATCCACTGCTTGATATTGGTCTGTTTAATTGATTTAATTTAATTGGTTTAATTTGGGCAGGTCATGCATTTCTAAAAATTTGTCAATCTCTTCTGGATTTCCTGATTTATTTTGAATATAAGTTTTCAAAATAATCCCTAATGACGCTCTGGATTTCATCAATACATGTGGTTGTATCTCCTATTTCATTTCTAATTTTGTTGATTTGGGTCTTCTCTCTTTCTTCTGGTTAGTTTAGCTGGGGGTTATAAATTTTGTTTATCTTTTCAAAGAACTAACTCTTTGTTGCATTAGTCCTTTATAATTTTTTTTAATTCTCTGTGTCATTAATTTCAGCTCTGATAGCAATTATTTCCTGTCTTCTACTGGTTTGGGAAATACTTTGTGCCTGCTTTTCTTGGGCCTTGAGGTGTAGCATTAAATTGTTTATTTGGGATCTTTCTATTGGGAAAAAAGATACATTTATTCATTGCTGATGGAACTGGAAAATAATACAGCCACTTTAAAAAGCAGTATGAAGCTTCCTCAAAAGACTAGGAATGGAACAACCATATGACCCAACTACCTCACTCCTTAGTATTTATCCAGAAGAACTAAAATCAGCCTACTATAGTGATATCTGCATACCAATGTTCAGGGGCAGCACAATTCACAATAGACAAGTATGGGATCAATCTAGGGGCACATCAATAAACAAATGGATAAAGAAAATGTGGTATGGAATTCTACTCAGCCATAAAAAAGAATAAAATTATGTCATTTGCTGCTAAATCAATGGAACTGGAGAACATCATGCTAAGTGAAATAAGTCAGGCTTAGAAAGTCAAGGGTTGAATATTTTCTCTCAGATGTAGAAGCTAGAGAGAGAAAAGGAATAAAAGGAGGGATATGAAAATAAAAGGGAGATCAGTAGAGTAGAAGTGGGGGACCAAAGGGAAGGGAAAGGGGAAGAACTGGAGAAAAAAATTGACCAAATTATATTAGGTGCATATATAAATATACCACAGTGCATTCAAATTTTACATGTAGCTATAATTAATCAATTAAAAAATAAACAGAAGGAAGATAAAGGGGAGATAAAGGAAGGGGATGAGGGGGAAGGAGAAATGAAAAAAGAAGGGTAGCACTAGGGATTTGAATGGAGAAAACTGTTACATTCATTTATGAATATGTCAAAATGAACCCCACTGTTATGTATGAGTATAATGCACTAAAAAAGTTTTTAAAAGTATAAATTTTAGAACTGAAATCACAAACAGAATATTAAAAATTACAGTTAAAAAAATGAACTCAAAAGCAGGTGAGTGGAAATTATCCAAGTTACAAAATTTTAATACAAATGAACAAAGTCTTAGTGACCTCTGGGACAAGATCAAGCAATCTAACATATTTATAATCAGAATTGTAAAAATACTAAAAGGG
Source organism: Callospermophilus lateralis (assembly GCF_048772815.1). Taxonomy (NCBI): domain Eukaryota; kingdom Metazoa; phylum Chordata; class Mammalia; order Rodentia; family Sciuridae; genus Callospermophilus; species Callospermophilus lateralis. The sequence goes on from NC_135306.1 coordinate 26,266,149, forward strand.
AGAATGGAATAGAGAGAAATCTAAATATATAATGGCCAAGAATTTCATTTCCCAAATTATGTGAGAAAGTTCAATTTTAGATGCAAGAAGTCCCATTAATCCCAAGTGGCCTAAATATAATCAACACCCTATGACATCATTTTAAATTCTGAAAGCCAAAGTTAAAAAGAAAATCTTAAAAGCTGTCAGAAAGGAATGACACACTATGTACAGAGGCATAATGATGCAATTACTGCCGATTTCTCACCAGAAATAATGAAAAACACAAGCAATGGAAGGATAGCATTAAAATAATAAAGGAATAAGACTAACAACCAAAAATTCTATATCCAGCAAAATTATTATTAAAATGTAAGGGAAAAATAAAGACATTTTCTACTGAATAAAAACTGAGAAGATTTGCAGCAGGGAGACTTATCATGCAAAAATAAAATAAAATAAAATAAAATGCCAAAAGAATTTCCACACCTGAGAGAAAAATAACACTCAAATAGAAACAAAACAAAGAGATCAACAAAATAATGGGTAGCAATAAAATTGATGAAGATTGCATAAATGTAAAGGATGTTTTCCATTTTCTTAAAAAATGAATGACTTACTACAATGATGTAGCCACATCAATGTTTATAGCAGCTCAATTCACAATAGCTAAGCTATGGAGCCAAACTAGGTGCCCATTAGCAGATGAATGGATAAAGAAACTGTTGTACGTATACACAATGGAGTATTACTCAGCCAAGAAGAAAAATGACTTTATGACACTTCCGGTAAATGGCTGGATCTAAAGACTATGTTGCTAAGTTAAGTAAGTCGTCCCCAAAAGCCAAAGGTCTGAATTTTTTCACTGATATGTGGAAGCTAACCCATGTGGGGGACAGAATACAAATTCAGTAGATTAGAGGGGAATGAAGGGAAGGGAGGTGGGTAGGAAAAAAAAAAAGCCAGTGGAATGAATCTAACATAATTTTTCTATGTATATATAGAATACATCACAGTGAATCCCACCAATGAGTCCATCCCCAAGAATGGGGTCCTAATTAGAATAAAATGTATTTCATGCTTGTATAATTATATCAAAATGGATGCTACTGTCATGTATACCTAAAAATAAAAAATGAACAACTATGCAAACAAAATTGTATAATGTGTATATGTGTACGTGTAATACACTTAAAATAACATGAAGGAATGTGATGTTAATGGAGCTATATTGTTTCATTTTCCTATGCTTCACATTAATCAATAAAAATTTATCACTATGAATGTTAAAGGTCCATATGGTAATCATATTAGACTCTAAACAGCCAGTTGAAAACATGGCAAGAAGTATGGTTTAAAAGCCAATAGTTGAAGTGAAATTGAATATTAAAATTAGTTTGATCATCTCAAAAGAAGAATATTGAAAATGAAATGTAATTGGAACAAAGAGCTACATCATAAATATAATAATTTCAAAAATTATATTTAAGTAAATGGAATAAACACTTAAACAAAAGGCAGAAATTATTATACTGCATAATAACTTGATACCAAACTATACACAATGCACAAAAGATGAGTTTTAAAAACCAAAACACAAATAGAATAAAATTTCAAAGACAAAATGTACATAATTATACATGATATGCTTTCATATAACTGTCAGTATGATAGGTTTGTTTACACCAGCATCACCAAACCCATGAGTAAGAAATACATTGTGTAACTATATTAGGAGAGCTAGGACATCATTAAGCAGGGGGAATTTTCTTGGCTCCACTGTAATCTATCATAGATGTGGTCTGTCATTGACCAAAATGTGCATATGAAGTGTGTGACTGTCCATGAAGTAAAATAGTTGAATGTTAATATCATTATGTGATAGAGACAATCCAAAAGCAAAACATCAGTAAGAATCCAGAAGGCCTGAATAATATGCTATCTTGTTCTAACTTATATTTGTAAAACTCTACCCTAAAATTTCAAAATGCACATTCTTTTCAAATGTATATGAAATATTGACCAAGAGAGAGTATATGCTATCCCATTGAAAGTCTCAACATATTTCAAAATATTGAGATCTTGTAAAATATGTTCTCTGGACAAAATGAAATTAAATTGGAAATCAAAATCAATAGGATAGCTAAAAGAAAAAGCTCCTAATATTTAGAAATAAAACAACACCTTTAAATAACCATAGATTGTTTTAAAGTTATCGCAAGGGAAATTAGAGAATATTTTTAACTTCATGATGATAAAAATACAATATATTAAATTTATGGGAAGTAACTAAAGAGCAACTATAAATGCATATATCTGAGGAGAAAAGAAGGTTTAAAATTATTTAAGTTTCTATCTTAAGAAATTAGGGGAGGGAAGAACAAATTAAAACTTAAAAGAATGATAAAATAAAGAAGTAAAAATCTATAAAATAGAGAATGAGGAATTTTTTAAAAATATCTTTCCAACATAGTAAAATATTATGAACAATTTTTCTGTATGGGTATGTGCTTATCCAAAAGCTAATCTGGTTTTACATACACATGTAGAATTATATATCTCAATTTCTCATACATATATATGTACAATAATCAGATAGATGATAGATATAAAGAGTCAGACTCACACATGTGAGACTGATAAAACAAGTAGGGCCAAATGTAATACTTGGTGATGCTGGATGTAGGACATGTAAGGTTTCTTTTTATTATTCTTACAAATTGTCTATAAATTTGTAATTATATCAGAAAAAAAAAGTTATTTCAAAAATTCAAAAATAAATCCAGATTAGTTTTTATTGTCAGAATAAAAAAAATGTACAGCTTTTACAGGGCCAAAACTATAAAAAAAAATTGAGAAGTTCAGGCCCAAAATTTCACCTCCAGTTCTGATTCCATCTAGAATCCAGAAAGCAGACCACTTCTTGAAGGCTTGCTTTCCTTAAATTTAAAGAAACATCTCAGAATGCCTAAGAATGACTAGTATTTCTTAATTGGGAACCTACCCATTATGGAATCATCTCATGAACTTGGAGTCAGTCCTCAATGTGGATTACTCTTGGAACTAACTTCCTTCTTATTTTTTTTCTCTTTTTGTTATTGTTCCCTGCTTTCTTCTCTCACAGTCTATCGCTTTTCTCTTCTGTCTTCCATTTCAGGATCTACTTTCTTCTGAAGGAAAGAGTTTGGGGATGAGACTGACTATATGGCCCAGCTATTGAATGAAGGTAGTTATGAAGAGAGGCTAATCAACACATATTTTTTGTTCCCTTTCTGATACCCAAATATCATCTCATTCACAAATGGGGGAAAAAAATGTTGGATGATGTTCCTTTCTCCCTCATCCTCTGATTTGTAATAATAAAATAATAGTAGATGCTAGTTAATACATGTGCTTTTTCCATTCAGGCTGCTATAACAAACTACCAAAGACAAAATGGCTTATAAATTACAGAAACCTACTTCTCACAGTTCTGGAAGCTAAGAAGTCTAAGACCAAGGCACTGATAGATTCTGTGTCTGGTCAAGGCCCTCATTTTAGAAGGCTATCTTTTCAGTGTAACCTCACATGGCAGAAGGGGCAAGAGATCTATCCGGAATCTCTTTCATGAGGGCCCTAGTCCCATTCATGAGGACTCTGACATCATATCCTGATCACTCTGAAGGCTCTGCCTACTACTGTCACCTAGGGATTAAGATTTCAACATCTAAGCTGTTGGGGGATGTGCTCAATCCATAACAGTGTCATGGTACTAGGTACTTGATTCATGGTTCTTTCAACCCTACAATTCTTTGTTATATACAATAAATTTTTTAAAATATGACATTGCTCAGATGATAGAGCTGAGATTTAAAAACAATCTGTCCAAATAACATCCCTATAAAATAAATTATACTTCTGTATCCCCACACCCTCTTTTATTCTGTGCCCAGGCTTTGCTACAGGAAGATTTTAATTCTAGTTTCTTTTCTTTTTCTACTTTTCCTGCATCAATCTTATATGTCTAGAAATCCAAACTATTGCTAAGTGGATGGATGAGTGGATGAACAGGTAGGTAGGTAGGTGGGTAGGTAGACAGACAGACAGATAGATCAAGGCCCCACATTCAATTCAGAATATCCAATCATTTGTTAATCTAAAATCCACATATCAGTCCCTTATTTTATAATAGTAAGGGGGCAGATGTTTCCCAGTTTTCTTTTTTTTATTTTTCCCTTTAAACCTGTAAAGTACCAGAGGAGATGTAGTTCTTCTAAGTCTATTATAAATATATTTATTCTCACCTACAGAGGTCTAGTCTGCCCTTTCTAAGCTTTGAGCTCGTGTTTATGCTACCCCAGAATAGCTCATCCCTTGGAAAATCATTTCACTTCTGTTCCAGGCTTCATAGTTCATTGATATTTTCATGTGTCTTACCAAGTTTGATCATTAACAACCCTAAGAACCAGATAAGGCAGTGATACAATTCTCCTAATTTTACGCATAAAGTGATGAGTATACTATGTGACTTTTTAGTGTTGCAAGGCCGCTAAGGGCTACTGGACTGCATCCTCTATGTTTTGATGGTTCACTCAGTACGTTGTTTCAACATAGCACAAGCTTTCTGTGTTCACCTAGAAATGATAATAACTTCTTGTACTAGCCATTGTGCTAAGCATTTTTATGTATTTTGTTATTTCATTATCCCAGCAACCCTACAAGGTAGATAACAATATTTTCATTTTGCTGAAAAGAAAACAATTAGAGAACTTAAGAACCTAGGTTATTATCACACAGCTAAATGGTCTCAAAATCAAGAGTTAAAGCAGGTCTGAATCCAGAGGAATCAGACTCACAGTCTCTAAACACCATGCCCTCAGCTTCAACACACAAGGTCAGAGCTTTCACTTGCAAAATTTCTCAAGCTTTAGTCTCCTGTAGGACTATGTATGATAACAAGCATCCTCCAACTCTCCATGGCTTAATACAATAAACATCTATTTCTCAGGCAGTTACATGTCTAGTGCAGGTCAGTTTCCAGGGACAAGAAGAGTAAGAAATCAGTTTATCATAGACACTCAGAGACCCAGGCTGACAGAGGCTCAAAATCAATAGATCCTTTAAAATAGCCAAAGCCAAAGCAAAAAAAAAAAAAAAAAAAAAAAAGCATCAATTTCATACTGCATCTTAAAGCTTCCAGGAGTGGAACATATCAATTCCATTCAGATATCATTTACCAAAACAAATTCTATAGCCACACCTAACTTCAAGGGTATACAAAAGTGCATTCCAACCATGTGCTAAATAAAACCAAATATCTGTGAATACAAGTGTCTCTGCCCTTTTCTCTCTCTCTCTCTTCAATCTTACAAAGATGGGTGTCATCAGTGCTGGTAAAGCAAAGGGAAGAACTTGAGGTTCCCCTGGTTATTCACAGTGCCTGATAAGTCCAGTTCCCACCAATATCCATACCTGAATTCAAGGTGGAATTGGCATGACCACTGAAGTCCAAAATAGATTGAACAATGCTGTTTTTGCTTTAGCTATCCAAAAGGATAGGTAAGTGGTCCAGTCCAACCCTTTAGAATCCAATATTAGTATCACAATTCCCCTGGCTCATTTGAGGGAGGGACTAATGTCAACAGATCAACAAAACTGTGGATAGTGATGGAAATTTAAGACAATTCCTCTATAAATCATCTTCTTGGTGGCTATGGTCACAGAAAGAAATTATGCCAGTTATTTTAACAGAAAGAATTTAATAGAAAGGATTTTTATCTAAGTATTAAAAAAGTGTTAACTACACATTTGAAAAGTCAAAAAGATACAATAAGGTATCTCAGAGATTTAGGAAAAGCCATTATCCTTATGACAGAAGAGCAAAAATACCAAAGTTATTAAAATTTACAAGTGTGGATACAGATCCAAAGTGCACAAGAGTCCAAAAAAGTACTCTAAGGTCCCACAAGCCACTCAGACTTCTTAGAGTGGGGGCTCCCTCTGCTGGGCTGAACTTGTGTCTCTGAGGAAGGTGCTAGGAGGTTGGTTGTTCAAGTACTGGAAAATTGAATTCAGCTGCTGCTTCAAAAATAAACTGCTCCTGCTGGGATAAAGAAGGGACCCTGGGTAACCCACCAAATGCCCACGTGACACAGACAGGAAGCAGAAAGTCCCTCTTCCTCCTCCTGTCTCATCATCTCCCTCTGGTGCCCCCTATCCACAGAGCCTATCATGAACCCATGTGGCAAAGCAGAACTGAGGTTACAGGCTCCCAGTCTGTGAACCACAAATCTGAGCGCACAGAGTGGGTTTGGAGCCAACAGACAGCAGTTTAATATCTGGCCCAGCTGGGCTATGACAAGGCCAGCAGCCTTTGCTAAGGTGGATTCCCCAGGCAGGGGACTTGATATGGAAATTGGAAAGAAGGGAGAACATTGGGAGCAAATGGAATCAAAGGATGAGTGAGTCCAAGTGAGTGTGCCAGGACAACAAAGTGGGAAGCCAGACTGTGAATCATGACAAGAGGGACCTTGAAGCTGGTGTTGGGAGAGGAAGCTGTTGGAGCCTGGTAAATGCAGGAGACTAGTAAGGCAAGGGGAGAATACATGGTAATGAAGCAAGAAGGCAAAGAACTGTGTGGAGCACAGACGTCTAAACTCTCTGGGATTGCTATAAGCTGGTGGGAAGGTTGAGGAGATGGTTTGGCTAGAGTGCTACAAATTGAAAGAAAGAGGGCAATCAAGTTTATCCATCTATCAATCAGCCTTAGTTTGTGTTTTAGAGAACAATTGGTATATAAATATACAATTGGTATATAAATACTGTGTGTATGTACACATGTGTGCAAGCTTGCACATACATGTATATCCCTGGAGGATTTTTCTGAAGAACTGTGTAACATTAATGCATGGGCAATATGATATGTATTTATTATAGCTGGTGACAAGAATTGGGTCTTAATGGAGAAAGTGATTGTTATTCATGATTTCCAAATGGTTAACTAGATCCAGAGGATTTGCATTAAACCAAGTCATTCCCCTTCCATGCTTGCTGGCCATGATCGATGGAAATGTCAAGTCCCATGAGATCTCTGAGCTCACATATTCTTTCTACCAGAATTGACACATATTTTTTTTCCCACCATTTCTGCTCTGAGACTCATTTCTACAAACAATGCTGGTGGTACTTCTGTGGAGTTGATCTTCATGTTTAGACTTCTTTAAAGGGCATTGTCAGTCTATGACATGGTTTTTAAGGCACACACAAAAAAAAAAGAAAGAAAGAAAGAAAAATGAGAGAGAGCAGGTGACTCTGAATACTAAATGCAAGATTTTGCAGAATCATGTATTTTCAAGCTGGAAAGCACTGTAGGGATTACTGAGTCTAGTGTTTTCAAACTCTGTTTTTAAGCAGAATTCTTACACTAGGGTTTGGAACTGGCAATAATTTCTTGAATGAATGAATGAATGAGCAAGGCAGAATGTGTAGAGGAGGATTTTGCAGGGAGAAGATGTTACAGGATCAAAGATAAAGGAATTATGACATTGCACAGAATATTCTGGAATTTGACATTATTGAAGCCAAAGTACAAGAGAGAAAGGATAAACTCATTTCCTGCATTTCAATCTAGACCTATGGCTAATCATTGAAGAACAAGTGACAGATATTTTATACAATGGAAATATAAAATCAGATTTGAGAGTCAATTGGAGTGGGTCAGAAACTGTTCAGCAAAGGAGAAGACAGTATTTTAGAGTTTTCCAGAGGAAAAGAATGAATAGCATATGTAGACACACAAAAGAAGAGATTTATTATGGGAATTGGCTCGCATGACTATAGAAGCTGAAAAGACCCAGGATATGCCACCTGCAAGCTATGGAACCAAGAGAGCCAGTGATAAAATTCACCCCCAAGCCAAAGGCCTTGCAACCAAGGGAGATGATGGTACAATTCCCAGTCCAAAGTCAAAGCCCTCCAAACAAGAGGTATCCAAATACAAAGGCAGCTAAAGATGATTGTCCCAGCTCAGGACAAGAGAAGGGAAAAGGAGAAAGAAGAGAAAGACAATCTTAGCCTTTCTTTCACCGTTTTGTTCAGTTTAGACCTTTAACATATTGGACTATACCTGCCCACGTCAATAAGAATTTTTATTCCTTGCCTGGTCTATTAATTTAAATGCTAATCTTCTGGAAATACCTTCATTGACACATTCTAAAATGATATTTTACCAACTACTTGGACATCCAAGTAGTTTTGTCCAGTCAAGATGGCACATAAAATTAATCATCATGGGGCATTTTGCAATAATCAAAATGAAAAATAATGAAGTTTATACTAGAGTAGTAGAACTGGGGAAATGAAGCTAAGAAAACAATCAAGAGACATTTAGGAGATGGTAAGCCCTATAAGATTGAGTGAGGATAGAAGACAGGGACATGGAAGAATCTGAAATGACCTCCCAGTTCCCCAGCTCATTCCACTTGAGCTCATTATGGTCTTCCCTGAACTACGGAGCACAAGAGAAGCAGAGAGAGTTCAGTTTCAGGCATGTTGATTTAGTCTCAAGATGGAAACATTGAAGGCAAAACTAAAAAAAATGAAAAAGCCAACATAAAATAGCAAGCTCCACATGGTGTGAAAAGGAACGGCAATTAAGAATGGGAGATGAGACCAGGAAGGGACCTAAATGTAGGAAGTACCAAGTATGGGCACCTAAGAGTCAGATAAATTTAGTATCCAAGTCAGCAGAGGTAAAAGGCAAGGTCTGGGAACCAGGGAACATTCTAGTAGGTTAGGGCCAATTTCCACAGAATTGCACTAATGGCTGAGGCCTTTCCCCATCCACCGCCTTCACCGGGGCTTAAAAGCCCAGTAGTCCATATTTAGCTTCTGACAAAGGATATGAGCAAAACACAGCTTTATCTGTTTCAGTGCTTCTGCATTCCACTTCCAAGGAAGCATATAACCATTAAACTGGAAAAGGGTTTCTCCATCTCAGGGGAGATGGAGCTGTGTGGGTAGTGACTTTGGCGAGCAGTCCAACCTCAGAGAAAGAGTGTGAATTGCCGCCCGCACACACAGAGTGGCTCTCCTCAACTGCCTGCCAAGGATGGGATGGTTCTCAACCAAATCAGTCTGTGGCTGCCAAAAGCTCTTGTGAGGGCCCAGTTTTCCAGCAGGAAACGTAACCTGAATTGGAAAACATGACTGTAAGCTGGAAAACAAACAGCTCAAAATATCTGTGTCCTGAAATGAACCATAAGCCATTCTGTTTCCAGAACTGAATCCACTTAGCCAAAGGAGCAGAGGGTCAGAGGAGCTTGCAGAAGGGAGGGAGAGAGAAAGGGAAGACCAACTGGTAGAAGAAAAGAAAGAAGGAAACAGAACAAAAGGAGCTCTGAGCTTTTGCTATATGCCAGGGTATGGGCTGAGGATCCATGTTCTTTTACTACAAAGTTTATCAACAATATTATGACACATGGAGAAGCTGCAGCCATGGAGGTTAATAAACTTAACCAAGGTCACAGAGTTAGAATGCAGCAGGACTTGAATTTGAACTTGGATTCAGTGATTCCAAAATTAACCTGCTTTCACCAGATTCCTTTACCCCCACAAAGAAAGGAGTAAGTGCTTTTTATTGGAAACTTCCTTGGAAAAGACTTCTTGAGTTTCTACTTAAATAAAAAAAAATAAAAGATTAAGGATTTGGAAGAAGCAGTCAACATCAGAAGATTCCTAGTCCCAGAGTCAGAATTATAGAGTAACTTGAATAATGAATTGAATACCTATAGGAACCTGATTCTTTCCTAGAAAAACCTTCCCTTCTCTTCTGCCTTTAATCTGGATTCTTTCTACCCTCCAAAACTCCACCTGAGCCATTTACATTTACACATGATGCTTATATATGAAATTCTGCAGGATCAAAGATTTTAAGCAATTTACAAGTCACCTGTCTCATAAACGACAGAATTAAGATTTAAACTAAGGTTTTCCAGCTCCATTCCTACTAGTTCTGCATTGTAGCTGTCTCTACAACTTGTACTTAAATTCAAAGAGGTGCAAGATTAAAACTGACCATTAATTTCTCAAGTCTAGCTGCTGATATATGTTAGTGACCACTGATCCATTGATGACTTCACAGAGAGACTCTGGGATAGCTTGCCATGATACAGGAAATTATTAAAGTATTTTGAAAATTATAAAATGACATGCAAGTAAAATAAATTAATAGAATTTTAATCATTGATTCTCTTGCTCAGTACCTAAAAGTATATTCATTTAGAAATGAAAGTATAAAAACATTGCAAAGGTATACTCAGTCATTCATTTAAGAAATTATGATTTTTCTAAAACCTGTTGTAAATGCTGAGTGACTTGCTCAAGGTCACACCGACAGAAGTCAGTGAAACAGAAATACAAACTCAAGCAATCAGTCTTCCCCAACTACTACTGAATCCACTTCAGAATTGTGCCTCTCTTCATGCATATAATAATCCTATAAAATGAGTAGCATCATTATATACCACCATTTTATAAAGAAGACAATAAGAAGTTATATCCCTTGTGCAAAGGACCCACAGCCAGAGATTTGCTTTCAGGTAGGTTGAACCCAGAATTGGCAAAATTAACCATAACCCTATAACTGCTGCATTATATTGGCAATAAAGGGAAGGCTGAAAAACACAAAACTAGCTTATCTTTGTGTCTTGTAAATCTTTGTAACTTCCAAGTCCATTCAGGCTACTATAACAAAATATCTTGGATGGGGTAATTTATATACAATAGAAATTTTCATCTCAAAGTTCTCAGATGAAGGAGCCGGCACGGCTCAGTGTCAGGTGAGCTCTGGCTCTCTGCTTCACAGATGGCGTCTAGCTGTGTCCTCACAAGAGGGAAAAAGGTGCATGAGCTCCCTTGAGCCTCTTTTAGAAAAGAACTAACCCCACTCATGCAGGCTCATCACTTCCTGAAGGCCCCACCTCTTAGTATTATGACATTGCAGATTAAGTTTCAACACACGAATTTGGGGGAAACACAGATATCTAGAACATAGAAAGTAGGACAATGAAACATGTTGATATCATTCCCCTAACAGTCGTCAACTGTCTACATCTTAAACCAGCCCTCTTATCCATCTCTATGGAAAAGACAGAAATCCAACGTCATGGTGTTTCTGTACATAGCCTCTTCTCTTCCTGCGTCCCTTCTGCAACCTGTCCCCCACACTGCATAGACAGAATCTTCTAGGATCTGATTGCATCACATCCCTATTTGAAAACCCTCAGCAGTTCCTTTTTTTTTTTTTTTTTTTTTTTTTAGGAAAAAAAAAATGGATTCTAGCACCTGGTTCCCAGGGCCCCTAGCCTGCCTGTCACAGGACCACGTCTGGGGCTTCATCACAGGCTCCTCACAAGTTCAACCCCTGACACTGGATGACTTCCGGTTCCAGGATCAGCGATGCTGTTTGCCACCCCTGTATCTCTGCTCTGATTGAAATGTTTCCTATACACTCATGTTTGGAGAACTTCCAACCCAACCTCCCTGTTCCTTAAGATCCTCTGTCTTCCATTACCTCCTGGAGTCCCAGTCCAAGTTCCTGTCCCTCCCTGGGGTGGCTTCCGTACCAGTGGTATACCCCTGTCACCCTTCATGTGACGTGCATGTGTGTGCATCAGTCTCCACAACCAAACTGGGGCGACTTGGGGACAGAGACCCTATCTTAGTCATCTAAGCATATGGATTCAATAAGTGCTTGTTGAAATGAATTGATTTGATTTTCTGTTATTTCCTTCCCAGTCCTTAATCAAGATAATAAACTGCCCTTCTGGAGAGAGAAAATGTGTTTCCCTTTACTGCCTCCCTCCTGGCCACCTTCTCTCTCTCCCCATCTCCTTTCCTCCCCTGCTATGGACTCTGAAGAGAGGAGAAAACAAAAGGCTCAACAAAAAGTAACTCCAAAGAGCTATCCAAATGCCAGTTTGTTTTATTTCTTCTGTGTCTGTAAGAGGCAGAGGAGAGAGGAGAGGGTGGGGGGCAGGCAGCTGGCTGTGGGTAGACGTGTCCCCACTGGGCCGTACCTCACACTGTGTTTAATGGCAAGTCTACTTTGGGGGACGATGGGGATGGGGAGCAATAGATTGACTGCTGTGTGTACCAATTTCAAATTGCTAGCTACACCCTCTGCTAACACTAGTGTTTCATGTTGCAAATCCAGTGTTACCCCATGAAATAGTCAGCAAGTACACCTTTGCCAGAGATGGAATAATTTGTTATCGGCTGGAGTGAGATGCTGACACAGCTCCCAGAGATGCTTTTATTCAGATATACAGCCTTCTCCAGATTAACCATGACTGTCCCGGGTCTTCTTGGTGACGCATGCCATGAGCAGAAACTCTTAGAGAATGATGTTGCATTTTTGAAGAGGGTCCCCCACTGGGCTATCCAAATAGTTTCTGACTTTCCTATTTTAGCTGTTCCATGATGACCGGACGGGAGGCTATTTGAAGAACTACGGTATTGAGAGACAGTTGGAAAAGATCTCTACCTCGGGTCCTGCCTCCCTCCAATCCATCCTCCAGTGTGTTTTACTAAAACTCCATCATGTCACCTTTATTTAAATGTTCTCAGTGATCTTTATGGAACTCAGGATGCAGATGCGGTTCCAGCTTCTTAGCCTGGCTTGCACGCCTCCACGTAGCCTGGCCTGGCTTGCTTTCCACAGGCAACTCTTGTCTGTGACTTTTGGATCCCGTAACGCCAAACTCTTTGTCAGTCTCTGCACGTACTGTTTTTGTCTCCCTGCCTTTGCTCAAGCAGTTCCCTCTGCTTGGAGTGCCCTTTCCTGCACCCTGACCTCTCACCCACTTTGTTTAGCAAACTTCTGCTGATCATTTAAGCTCAGCTTAATTCCTCCAGCTTCATCTAACACTCTGGGTTAATTAATTTCCATCAGGCTCTCCCCTAGTCTTTTTTCATTTGTCCCACATGTGTTACAGTGATGGGGTGGGGGTAGGGGGAGTAGCATGGGAGTTAAAACCAGGAGAAGTCCTCGGGGGATAGTAGTAGGCGTGTTCTCCTATGGGTGCCAGAATAAGGGATACATCATGTGCCGAGAAGGTAAGCCCAATTAAAAATGGACTACAAGCTTTGGGTATGTGCAATTTTAAACCATTTTAAAAAACTTATCAATCAAGGATAAATACTGTTCCCCACATGGGCAGTCTATCCCCGCCTTCACTTCAGGTTAAAAATGCAGGATGTAGAGTCCATACAATCAGTTCCATCATTTAATAGCTGTGTGATCTTGGGCATTTAATATTTATCTTTCTGTTTCGCAGTTCCTTCCTCTGTAAAATAGAGACAAGAAAACTACCTGTCTGGTTAGCTTTATGATTACATGAAACAATGCGTGCAAAGCACTTACAACAGTAATGGGGACTAAGTAGCCTTTCCATAAATGCTAACTACTATTTTCAGATGAGTCTGTATTCCTCTCTTGGGCTAAAGCTCGCTCACTGGCTTAGAGCTTCTGGAAATCTGTCTTGCTCACTATTATATACAAGTTGCCTAGCATAATAACCATTTGTTGAATGAGTAAATGGGTCATATTCGTCTCTCTATGCCAAGTGTATGGCAGAATATATGAATTGGAAATAGGTCCTCAGTAAATGTTTATTGGATGAATGGGTAATTGGACAAAAGGATGGCTGGTACAAGGAGAAACTAGCATAAGGAACCGGAAGTCATCCTAAAGAGCCGCAGGAATAGGGCAGCAGAGATAAGTAAGTCAATGGTGAAAGTGAACCAGACATCAAGATGTGCCACTCCTTGAACTATTCCAGAAAGTTCAGCCTCACAAAATGTGGACATAAGGGAACTGAAGAACCATGCCAGCCAACCGCATGATCTAGAGAACCCTAAAGAAGAAAGAGGAAAATCTGTCACGTTGTGGACTCCAGGAAAATGGCAGCCATGAAAGGACCTTCAGGAGGAAGATTTCCCTATTGTCTGAGAAGAGGGAAATGGGCTTCTTCCAGTTCCTTATCTCAATCACTATGTTCATGTTAGTTCTTTTATTTGATCAACAACATTCATTGTTATAATTCTTTGAAAGTAGTGTTTGAAAAATATGTAACTAAAATATGATTGACAGAGGAATGACTCTCCGATTTTAAGATGAGACACTTACTAAACTCACTGATATTTTCATAAAATACCTATATTGGGGACATCAACAGGAGAGATAAAATTATACATTTTAAAAACCAACCCAGCAATGTTTTGAAATTTCCCTCTAAAATTCCACTTCATTAATTCTTAGTTTTAATAAAATAGAAAGAATGAGCTATGTCTGGTTTAGGGTGAAACTTTGCTAGGTTAAATATTATCACCAGAATTCCAAAGGACCATAGAACCAACAAAATAAGATCTACTATAAAAATTCCAAATCTTGGATGATTTTTGTACTAGATGGAAAAAATCCTGCCTGGCAGTCACAGTTCCAGCCATAATCCTGGTGTTTCCACCCACTGATCCAAACTTTTTCCTCTGGAGACCAGAAGAATTTATATCTTATACATCACATCCTACAAGCTATGTGGCGATGGTTTCCACATGCTACCAATCCAAACCTCTTAGGCTTATCCCCATGGGTAAATATCCGCAGCTAATCTTCACTTAACATGGTTTTATATCATCTCTTGAAATTTAAATCAGAAATGAAGCATCTTCTCAGATATGTTAATCTGAAGTAAGTTTTTCCACTATCATCTATATGTCTCATATATAAAATCTGAGGAATCATAGAAGATACTATCTGATCACCTATTCAAGAGATACTTCCCTCCGTTGTATTTTCACTTGAACTTCTTCTACTAAAAGGAAGTCACAACTTCCCAAATAACTTGTTGGAACAAATAGACAAATAAGATAATAGTTCTCCTGCTGTCACAGAGGGACCCCCCAAATAGTGTTTCTTTTTTAGCAATATAGTGGCTTATTCTTCTGGTAGGTGGTCCAAGTCGGATACGGCAGCTATACAAACATTAGAAAACATGACTATGTCTGTCCTCTCTCTTGCTGTCTTCAAGGCGTAGCTTCTCATGATCAAATGCCCATTCCAGCTCCAATCATCACATGAGTCTACATTTTTTTTTTATCAAAAAGGAGGAAAGAGGAAGAGTGGAGGTACACCCCTTCCTTTGGAAAATCCAGCCAGAAGTCTCACACATCATTTCTTCTCAATTCCTGCTCAGTTTCCGTTGGCTACAACTCGGTCACATTCCAGTTATACACGACTAAGGAAGCCTTCATTCTAGGCTTATCCAGAAAATGAAAGTGTCTGCTACAATGAAAAAAAAAAGAATGGATAAAGGAGGACAAGAGAAAGCTTCTGCTACTCACAGCTTAAAGCCCTTCCTCACATCTGGGTAAGATTTGCCTGTCTGATGTGTTTGAAACTTAAAATAGTTTATCCTCTAGGGACAAAATTTTAAAAATTATCAGCCTCTTCAAAAATTTAAATGAAACTCTCGTGGTGTTTGTTGTTGTTGTTCTTTTTAGATATACATGACATTAGATTGTATTTTGACCTATCATATATACATGGAGTATAACTTCCTATTCTTGTGGTTGTCATCATGTGGAGTTACACTGGTTGTGTATTCATAAATGAATATAGGAAAGTTATGTCCAATTCCTACTACTGTCTTTGCTGTTCCCATTCACACTCCCTTCCCTTCATTCCCCTTTGTCTAATCCGATGAACTTCTATTCTTCCTTCCTCATCATTATTATGTATTATCATCCACATATCAGAGAAAACATTCAGCCTTTGGTTTTGGGGGGTTGGCTTATTTCACTTAGTATGATAGTTTCCAGTTCCATTTACCAGCAAATGACATAATTTCATTCTTTTTATGGCTGAGTAATATTTCATTGTGTATATATACAACATTTTATTTATCCATTCATCTGTTAAAGGGCACCTAGTTAATTCCATAGCTTAGCTATTATGAATTGAGCTGCTATAAACATTGATGTGGATCCATCATTATAGTAGGATGATTTTAAGTCCTTTGGGTGTATACAAAGGAATGGGATAACTGGGTCAAATGGTGGTTCTATTCCAAGTTTTCTGAGAAATCTCCACACTGCTTTCCAGAGTGGTTGCAATAATTTGCAGTCCCACCAGCAATGTATGAGTGAACCCTTTTCCCCACATCTTACCAACACTTATTGTTACTTGTATTCTTAAAAAATTGCCATTCTGATTAGTGTGAGATGAAATCTCAGTGTAGTTTTAATTTGTATTTCTTTAATTTCTAAAGATGTTGACAATTTTTAATATGTTTTTGACAGATCATATTTCTTCAACTGTGAAGTGTCTGTTCAGTTCCATTGCTGATTGGGCTATTTTTTTCTTTGGTGTCAAGTTTTTTGAATTCTTTATACTTCCTGGAGATTAATGCTCTACCTGAGGTGCAGGTGGCAAAGATTTTCTCCCATTCTATAGGCTCTCTCTTCATGTTCTTGATTATTCCCTTCCTAGTGAAGAAGGTTTTTAGTTTGATACCATCCATTTGTTGATTTTTTATTTTACTTCTTGAGCTCTAGAAGTCTTGTTGAGTAAGTTGGTTCCTAAGCCAATATGATGGAGAGTTGGGCCTGTATTTTCTTCTAGTATAGGTCTTTGGTCTAATGCCTAGGTCCTTGATCCATTTTGAGTTGAGTATTGTGCAGGATGAGAGAGAGGGGTTTAATTTCATTTTGCTACGTATGGATTTCTAATTTTCCAAACACCATCTGTATGTTCGTGGCACCTTTATCTAGTATGAAATAACTGTATTTATGTAGGTTTGTCTCTGTGTTTTCTATTCTATACCATTGGTCTTCATGTCTGTTTTGGTGTCTATACCATGCCATTTTTGTTACTATAACTCTACAGTATAATTTAAGATCTGGTATTGTGATGCTACCTGCTTCACTTTTTTCACTAAGGATTGCCTTGCCTATTCTGGGCCTCTTATTTTTCCAAATTAATTTCATGACTACTTTTTCTATTTCTATGAGGAACATCATTGGAATTTTAATAGGAATTGGATGAAATCTATATAGCACTTTTGGTAGTATGGCTATTCTGACAATATTAATTCTGCCTATCCAAGAATATGGAAGGTCTTCTGTCATGGAGTTTTTCATCACAAAATTTTTGCTTTACCAAAAAAAAAAAAGCAAGTTCTCGTTTCTTTTTCTTCTGTAATGTGGCTTCTTCTTTCTTCTATATCCTCATCATGATTTTCTTTTATTCCCAATGTCTCTTTCATCAGTTCAAAAATTTAGTTCTATAACTCTTAAGATCCTATCGCACTTTTAGCAGTCACATTCCACAAATTTTATTTGATCCCTGATATTTTCCATAAACTATGCATAGTATTGGAAATAATTGAAAGATGATGCTTAACCACAGGAGTTTGTAGTCTAGTGCCACATTAGATAACTGGTACATAATGACCTTGAAATCAACTCCATCTTCCTTAACATCTTTCACAAGAGCAACCAATAAGTCATGTCAGCATCTTTCAAAATTTAAACTGAGTTTTTTCATTTAATTCAGTGACTTGATACTCAATTAAATTGTATCTCACTTTGGTTCTCATCCCACTGCTCCATCCTTTGGAAACTTGACTCTGTCTTTGGATAGTACAACCCCATTCCTAATTTTATGGATTTTGAAATTCCTCCTTTGACCTATCAGGAGAGATTACTGATATGAATAATTTACTGCAACTTAGGTATATTTGTTCATTCCAGCAGCTATGACAATGTCCCACAGACTATTTGGCTTATAAGCAACAGGATTCATTTCATACCATTCTTCAGCTGGAAAGTCCAAGGTCAGTGCCTGATGAAGGCCCTGTTCATAGACAGCAGTCTTTTCCTGGGTTCTCACCTGGCAGCAGGGATAAGGGAGATCTCTGAGGTCTCCTTTATAATGCACTAATTCCATATGCAAGGGCTCTGTCCTCGTGACCTAATCACCCACAAATGCCCCACCCCCTAATACTAGTTCATTGAGGGTAAGAATTTCAACATTCTTGGAAGGAACACAAACATTCAGTCCAGCACTGAACATGCTCAGTATAACATTCTTTGCTTACAAAAGGGCAGGAGAAGAAAATACATATTTTTTAAAAAAAAATCAAGGTTTTCTTTTCTCTTTGTATTCCTCTTCTTTCATTAAGGATGCTTTATGATGCTTCCTGACAGCATGATGGCTGTGCAGATGATCAGCCAACGCCAGCTGAATATAGACCAGAAGTTTCCCACCAACTAGTCAATGCCAGTGATGCTTCATATTTGGAGCTGGGACTGTTGGTCAAACTTTAGGCATTATGTGAACTCATCCTGCTTTGGTAGTTTAATCCTCATCAACAGAGGTTTCCCCCAGGCTCCACCTCCTCTTCGGAAAAAAATGCAAATGAGTGTGATTTATAGTTTGATTAATTTTCAAATTCTCAAGCATATCTGTAGATAAATAGATAGATAGATAGATAGATAGATAGATAGACAGACAGACAGATAGATAGATTTCTTCTCCTGGGCCATGAATGAAAAGCCAACCAGAGCTGAGAAATTCTTACCCCACGAGCTTTATGTCAGTCACAGTCACCTCTTTTCAACAGGAATTTCCAGCTCGCAAAGTGGAAGCCAATTACGCCTCATATCCTACTGCTTCCACTTCTTTGTGCGATCACAATCGTTCCTTGCCTGTGCCATCCACATGACAGGGGAGGGAAGTGGTTAAGCAAACCCATTACATGCACCCCAGGGTAATTTACCTGTGCTATCCAGAAAGAAGGATGGCAATCATGATTTTGAGAATGAGGGAAATCTTTTGTGAGTTTATATTCTCGTCTGAAAACTAGTGATACCCCCCCAAAAAAAAATTAAAGGGAAAAAATTAACAAGTGGAAAAATGGATCTGTCCATCTTTTTCCTTTGGGCAAAAGACAGAACACAGGCAGAGGATTACTAAGTGTGAGAAGAGAGACAAGGAAGGAGAAAGAAAGTAAGTGCCACAGGCGAGGCAAGTGAATCCATTCTCTCATTAATAAAAGAATGGGAAGGGCACTTGGCAGAGAGCTTTCAGGGAAAAGTACATCCTTTCACTCTAGCTAATAAAAGCTCTGCATTTCAGGTGACCTTTGAGCGGTAACAGACAGAGAGAGTGAAAAGTTCCTGCAAATAGAAATAAATGTCTCATAGAAGGAAGTGACATCCCAGAGCAGATCTGCTTAAGGTGACCACATCTGAGAACACACAGTATAATTGAGAGTGACCTGTAGCCAACCCCGTGTCTCTTAGGGACACACCTAGAAGAACCAGGATGACTTATTCATGTTGAACACCTGCTCTGTGCCAGGCACTGCACACCACAATCATCAATCCATTCTGGATCATGCCAATGATGATTGCCTTTGTAGGGCCACATTGACAGATACCAACCAACAAAAGCATATGAGTCTGATTCCCAAGGTAGACAGGCTCGTAAGGAACGTGACTTGGTCAGAGTTAACATTCATATAACACAGCGTATCCTCACACTGACTGTGAAAAGAAGAATAGAAATTAGGGGATAACATTGAAAGATAGTAAAGAATTTCCTTTTCATGACTTGAGACTTCTAGTAGCAAGAAAAATATGGAACAAAAATGAAACTGGCTGACAGGCCATGAGACCATCTGAATGAAACTCCACTAATTATTAAGTAAGATACTTTATACAATACCCCAGTGTGTTTCCTGGAGAAGAGTAATTGCTCAAGACATTGGAGCTATTACTATCATAACAGAAAATTGCATTATTATTACTGTGAGTATTGTTATTGTTATTATTATTATTATTACTGTTCTATATGATTTATGAAGCGATTTCTTATGCATTAATCTAAAAGTCTATTTTATAAGGACTCATTTCTCAGGGATGAATTGGAGAGAAGTATGGAAGATATAACAAAAGGCATACAAAATGCTTAGAAAAAATATAGACTATACCCTTAAAATGAATGTCAACAGTTTTTTTTTTTTTTTTATATCCAAGTAAAATACATCACCAAGCCTAGGTTAGGATCACGTCACCCATTAAAGGAGGTGGATTATGGACTCCAGAATAATGTAGGAGTTGGTGCTTACACCAAGGAAGGAGAGAGAAGTTGACCCTGTATAGATAGGTGGAGGAAGTATTCCAGCTTTGAACTCATTAAACCCTTAAAGCATAACCTAGAGGCAGCTTAGTTGCAGACAACAGAAGCCATTATATTTGGCTTAAGTAGATAGCTCACAGAATTCATCGGAAATTCAAGGCAATAAGATTGAACGCTACTCAGACTGGAACCATGAGAAATGTCCAACATATGACTGAACTTCTATGTCTGATACCCAGCTGTTGCTATCACTTGCTTCTTAATAATCATGACTCAGAGGACCAGAAGGCAGAATGTGTACTACAGCTGGCCCAGTGGAACAAATGCCTCTTCAACAAGTTTCGATTTCAAATATGCCAATTGACTTTGCTCTGCAAACCTATCACAATTCTATCTGCTTACCCAAAGCGCTATGACTCTCTGAAATCTTAGCCATATGGAAATTTATAACAGATTTTTCACTTTCCTACATAGTACAAGAAAATATGGGAGCAAGGTATTAGAAGTGGGTATTAAGTGAACTAACCTGCAGCATCTACCATATGCACATGAGATTTAGAAACTGGGTAGCTTTTGAAGGCATCTGGTTTTTAAATCTGGGGATCCCATTTTATGCTCAGTGGCCTAGAAACTGTCCTAGGACCATGAAGTGGCCTCAAAAAAAAAAAAAAAAAAAAAAAAAAAAAAAAAGACAGGTCTACCATGACCTTGATTGACAGAAATCCAGAAAAGTTGAGAGACCATTTTGCTGAACTCAGGAAATCTCAGCAATGGCTCCTCTGGCATTTCCAGTACTAAAAATTGCTCATGAGATTTTTCTTTACGTGAATGGTACCCTCAATGTTGGAGGCATGGGTCTAGATCAGAGTATCTCAAAATACAGCCTGTATAACATCCTCATCAACATCATTTGTGGGGTTTATTAAATAGTTCTTAGAGTCCACTTCAGATTCTGAAACATAATCTCTGCATTAGTGGTAACTATGTCATTGGAGAACCACTTTTCTGTACTAGGATACATGCTTATAAAAGTTAGACAAGTTGGAGTTAAAACTCCCAGTTATGTCTATATAGATTTACCTCCAAGAGTTTAGTATTCAGGTCTCAAATCTGTGAAGTATGAAGGAAGCTCAAAACTCCTTTCTGGGCTTGTAAACTTAAAGGCCACAAAAGAGATGATGTTAAGAATATGCTAAGATGAAAAAAATGCATAATTTTAACTATGTTAGCATATTGTCCTAACCAAGGTACTAAAAATATGTAAATAAAAATTGAATTAATGATAACCCATGTTTATATGCAAAATCCCTTACTCAGTCTCAGCAATAAGGTCTTGAGCCTAGAAAATTTTCACAGGTGTCTCCAAAGCAATGACATTAAGACATTGTACAGGGTGGACTCTGTATTTATATATAAGCTAGACATTCTTCCGTATTTCCTTTAGATGTTGTTCGCCCTACAGAAAAACATAAAGATTGACCTCCACCACATGGAAGCATTTTCACATGGCAAATTGTATGGGAACTATGGAGAACAAGAAAGATTTGAAATACTGCCAGTTTAAATGCCCCTTTTCAAATTCTATTAAGAGAGCTAAATCTTCCTATGTTAAATTTAAATCATCCAATACTTATCAAAAACCTACTATACTGTTGAGGGCCACAGACAAGTCAAGATGGTGCCTGGTACTTTTCCAGGAGGAGTGGTTTGAGAAGTAACACCAGCGAGCCATTAAGATGATGGAGATTCCTTAATGACTGACTGCTGTATCTAGATGATGTTAATTAAGTTAAGCTGTGCGTAATTATTAAGATGGTGAGGATTCCTTAATGACTAATTGATGTATCTAGATGATGTTAATTGAAACAAGTTGTATATAATGAGTTGGGTATAAATACCTCTGCTGTCCTACAATAAAGTGGCTCCCGCTGTTTCAACCTTCACAAGTTGCTTGTCACCACCCCCCCCACCCCGGTTATTTTGCCCAGCCAGACTGCGGCACTATACAGTAAACCTTTTCTAGGTGCTTTCTTGTATGTTATCTAATTTAATTTTTAGAACAAGCCTACAGCTATATTCCTTTAGTTTTTTATTATATATACTTAATGTGGTGTTCTGAAATAGTTACACATAGTGAGATGACTATGATAGTCAATCAAGTTAACATAACCACCATCTCACACAGTAACCTTTTTTTCTTATTTTGCAGTAGGAGTAACTCAAATCTACTCTCTTAGCAGAGATCTTGGAACACAGTGCAGTGTAATTAACTATCATCCTTCTGTTGTCCATTAGATCTCTACACATTTTCATTCTGAATGTCTGCAATTTTGTATCTGTTGACCTACACTGCCCCTTTCCTTCCCCTCTCACTAATCCTTGGTAACCACTCTTTTTTTTTTAAGAGAAAGAGAGAGAGAGAGAGAATTTTTTTAAATATTTATTTTTAGTTTTTGGCGGACACAATATCTTTGTTTGTATGTGGTGTTGAGGATCGAGTCCGGGCTGCACGCATGCCAGGAGAGCGCACTACGCTTGAGCCACATCCCCAGCCCTGGTAACCACTCTTTTATTCTTTATTTCTACATATTCAGTTTTTTATAAGATTCCATATGTAGGTGAGACTGTGCAGTATTTTTCTTTTTTGTGTCTGACTTAATTTCATTCAGCATAATGTCCTCCAGGTTCATCTATGTTATGGAAAATGCCAGCTTTTCCCTCTTTTTTTAAGACTAAATAATATGTCACCAAAGATTTTACTATTTCTTTCTCCACTCATCTGAATTAGGTTGTTTCCATATCTTGACTATTGTGAATATTTTACAATAAACATGCAAGTGAAGATATCTCAGTGAGGTACTGATTTCATTTCCTTTGACCAGAAGTGAGATCACCGGGTCCACAATGAGGTGTCATCTCATAGCTGTTAAAATGGCTATTACCAAGAAATTGGGAATAGCAATTGTTGAAGGGGGCGAGATGGACAGGGAGACCCATGTACACTGTTAGTGGGACTATAATTTGGTGTTGGCATTATGGCAAACAACTGGGAGATCCTTTTAAAAATTAAAAATTGAGGTATCTTTTATTCTGATGTAAATCAGAACGTGAAAACCCCAAAAGATTGGTTAATGTGCCACAGAGTAAGAGGGAAATGAAGTCAAGACTTTCTGACCACAAATCCAGTACCCTTTCCACTCTATCACTCTCCCTAATTAAGTTTTACTTAGTACATAACTGATACCAACAACCACCAGATCGTATAGCAAAATACATTTTACTAAGGACATGACCTCATTTGACCCTATTGACAGCACCAAAGGCCTGGCAGGGAAGGATATGACCATTTCACATTGGGACAGCAGAAACCCAGAGACTTCCTGGGCCCCAAAGCTCCCAGCAGCAGAGTCAGCACTGGAATTCAATTCTTCTAAAACGAAATGTGCATTCGACTTACTACCTTAGGGCAGGGAAAGAGGAATTAACATCACCTTTACCATGGATGAGTTTATGTTAAGCAGTCTACAAAGAATTTTACATGCAGGAGTCCTGCTCTTTACCATGGCCTTGAAAGCTAGGCAACATCTTCATTTCATAGATGTATGAACCATAGCTTAAGAGGTTGATGATAATCAGTGCAGGGACTGATTCAAACCCATATCTGTAATACACTGTTACTATGACTTGTTACACACAGAAAAGGTCACTTAAAGTGGAGAGAGTCATCGTTCCTACCAAAACTTTTCATTTGGAAACTCCTGATCACAAAAGAAAATACTCTAATTTATTATCTTTAAGTATCAAAATATAGAAAGAAAAGTAGACAAAAATTGTCCAATGGGCTCCATATAATCAAGACTGAACCTTTAGAAAAAAATTAACTGGTAAGCTCATTCTAAAAGCACACGGCCATGCCTCTCAATGTCCATTGCCAGGATAACTTCAACTATGTTCTTCACACAATTTTCCCAGCCTCATTCTTGGAAATGGTATTCCTGAAAATTTAGTTATGAACAGATGTGTGTGGTCAGTAAGATCCAGTAGACCGGTAGAACATGTGAACTGAAGGAGAAAAGCATAAAAAATAGTATTTTCACCGATATTTTGAAAAGCATAATTGCTACAAAATAGGTGAGATTTTCCTAAAAGAAGGAATAATAAAGTATTTTCTTTGATAGCTAATATCTGAGCGTGTAAGGTTAATTAAACTATTGACAATTATATAGACTTTTTATAGCTTATAAAACATTTTCACACTTAAAGCACATTTGATATCATATTATATACCATTTAAATCCCATTATCTGACCCATACTAGACTTTCAATATATTTATATTTCAATAAACTAAATTGAACAGAGTTATGAATTATTCTTTTTAAACAGTTGGGAAAAATGGAGGCTCAGTAATATTAAGTGACTGGCCTGGTGAGAATATAAACTTAAATAAGTTCTTTTTCTCTTTTGTGAGCCTTTGAGAAGCTATTCAACTATATAGTATTAGCAAGGAATAAAATTAGACCATATGATGGTCATCAAAGTTGGTTTTTTTCTACTATGTCTCTCCATCTTATTTGGATTTGATTAATTTTGGTTTCTAGAACTCCTGAAGAATCCCAATCCAGATTTTTGAATGACTCACATGTCTGAATCAGTGTGCTTTAGTCAAATATCCTTAACCTTATAATCTAGATTTTCATAATTAAATGAAGTCAAATGAGAATACCCACAAGCTGAAAAGAACTGTGTTCATATTATCTGACAACAGTGAGATATATACAGATAAGTAATTTCCTGAAAAAAAATTCTGCTCAGGGAAAAATAAATATTGTCATTCACAGTGGATTCCAAAACTCAAAAGACAAACATAATTTATAGTTATTAATAACACTACTGTATTAGAGCAAAATAGGTTGAAAGTTTGATGTTTGACAGTCAAATGTTGCAGGGATGTGAAATTTTTTAGGATACAGTGCATTGTCAAATCAGAGGTCTCTTTAGACATACTCCTCTTACAAAATGATCATATAGTTTTTCCATGACTGCATATCTTCAATTTTTTGGAAAGATGCCACTTTGAAGAAGGATTTTAAAGGCACTGAGAATGAATAGGTTCTCTCTCTCTCTCTCTCTCTCTCTCTATATATATATATATATATATATATATATATATATATATATATATATAAAATACTCCAATATCATAGACGTATACTGAATGCCTGCTATATAACAGGCAACTGTATAAAAGTCATAGTTCACCCCATTTTGCAGGTGAGGAAACTGGCTAAGTCATTTACCCAAGTTGATATAAATTAACAAAGGCATAAATTAAGCCCAGATATTATACTGTTTTTCCACTTTTATTTTTCTAAACATTTCTGAAAGTTTTAAAATTAAACAACCTATAGATACAGTATGGCAGCAAAAACAGTCTTTTGTTCTATTATCCTTTTATTCAAGTAATTACTTTGTTATTTATACTGAACTTCTCAATCACTGTCTATTTTGTACCTAAATTTAAGGATAAAGTTATTAAAAATCAACATTAAAAAGATATTTCTATTGGTACAAAAAAAGAATGACCCCTTCTTTTAGCTATTACTCCCAAAGCAAGAAGAAACATAAATAATAACAAAACGTAAGTACTTTTTTGGCAAAACTAAGAAACTATCTAATCACGAACTGCTATATATGATTAAATGATGTCAAGATGTGGGATTGGCCCAAGCATAGATGTCTATAACAGCAAATCTTTAAACATGTCAGGAGAACACCATCATCAAAATAGATGGTGCACTAAAAGCAGCAAGAAGCAGTAATCACATCTCCAAAAGAAAAAAATATAGGAATGACACACCAAGGCAACAAAGAATAATAGGAAAGATGCAAAGAAACAGACAATATGCCAGTTTTTCAAGAAGAACTCTGTTGATGAATCATGATGGAAGGAAAAGCCTTAAGATTTGGGAAATAAAAACACATAAAAATTATTAATTTATTTCCCTTCAAAATTTGGGAAATAAAAACAAACAGCTATCTCACACACACACACACACACACACACACACACACACACACACACGAAAGAAAAATAGGTAGAGACAAGTCATAAACAGAGAGAACATTCTATATAAGAGAAAAAAATGGGTAATCTTCCTACACAAGCAACCTAAGAACTCAGTAACTCATTTTACTCAAAAGTAAGCAATATTTAAAAAGAACCAAAGATTCTTTTTTCTTCTTTTCTTTTCTTTCTTTCTTTTTTTATCCCATTTCTCCCTCCTCCCCCCCCACACACAAGGAACCAAAGATTCTTTAAGACAAAAAGGAAGAAGTGAACAAAATTATTCATCCTTTAAAAAAATTTTATATATATGTATATATACATATATATGTATATGCATGTATATAGGTTTTTTGTGTTTATATATATATATATATATATATATATATATATATATATATATATGTTTTTCTCTGTATATGTATATGTAGAGAGATGGATCAATTGATTGAGCAACACACATTATTTATTAGGAACATTGTTAATAAGTAGAGGAAAATTATGACAAAATTTATTTATGGGAATCAAAGAACATAAAAAAGAACCCAAAATGGGCTATAAGAGCTTAAAAGATGGTGAAATGACCAAAAAAAATTTAAAACTTAAAAAAGTAAAATATGAAAGGTCAGAGTTAAAAGATGTAAAGGAAATATAAAAATATTAAATTAATAAGGACCACATTATAAGCAGTACAAAAAAATAATATAGTCCTATGAAATTATAGAAAACAGTACAGAAGATTTGATTGCAAAATCCAATATTAACAAAAAATGAAAAATCGTTACATAGCTTAGAAAAAATCATATTATTGAAAAATAGACTAAGGAGATCTTTCATACCTACGACCAGTATTCTTGAAGAAAATACTAAACACAAGAAAAATAATCAAGATTTCTTCTAGAAAATATTTAGAAAAACAATACTTGAATTTACATAATAAAAATGTTCCATTCTGTCTGAAAAAATGAATATCTTATAAATAACAAAAACATGTCTCAATAATGTTAGCATATTTTTGAAATAAAGAAAGCTATAATCATTAAAATAAACAAATATTGCTTATAATAATAAAATGTACCGGGTTGGGGTTGTGGCTCAGTGGTACAGGGCTTGCCTTGCATGCATGTAGCCCTGGGTTCAATCCTCAGCACCATATAAAAATAAGTAAATAAATAAAAATTTTTCAAAATTAAAATAATAATAATAATAAAATGTATCTAGCTCAGATTTCTCCATGCCAATTTTCAAGAATAAAAAACAGTATGCTTTAAAAATCCTAGACAAAGAATATGAACAATTCAAGTAAAAAAAATAATAAATTTAACTTCCAAAACCCCCCCAAAATATAAATTATATTATAAATTATAATTTAATTGTAAATTATAAATTATAATTAGATTTTTTGAAAAATCTATCTGAGAAAAATATGGGTATGTTAAGAATTGAATTTTTAAACTACTAAAAATTATCTGGCAATGATTATTGAATTCAAGTAAACACAAGTGTGTGTGTGTGTATGTATGCATTTATATATATATATATATATATATATATATATATATATATATAGAGAGAGAGAGAGAGAGAGAGAGAGAATCTTATAAAATTATACCTTCCCTGTCCCTTTTGATGATTTTTGCTTGAAATCTGCTTTGTTGTTTATAGGCCTAGCTACTCTTGCATATTTTTGAATGGACTATCCTTTCTTATACTTTTACTTTCAATGTGTGGCTATCTTTGCCTATATACAGCATATAGTTGGATCTTCTTTTTTAATCCATTCTGCTCATCATATGACTGTAATTGAAGAGTTAAGATCATTTAAATTCAGAGTTATTATAGAAAAATTTTGTTGTTTCATATATTTAATTTAGTCTTAATTTTTACTTGTACAACTGCTCTTTAATGAGCATCATCCATTCAGGAGCCCTTGGGTTCATTTTTGAGGTCTTCTGTGTGTAGTATTTCTGGAAATACTTTCTGTAGTACTGGCTTAGTGGTCATGAATTCTTTTAGATTATTCCAACATATATAGTAATAATAACTAAAAGAAAATTGAAGAAATAATTGTGGGAATAATTAAATAATTCTGCTTTCATCATAGCTTAATAGATATTGTCTTTATAAAAAAACTGAGTATATTACATACATTATAATAACAAAGGTAATAAGATAACTTAAAACACTATAAATCTAAACAATAATCAAAATAAAAACGTATTAGTTGATAAAATATTTTAAAAGAATCATTTAATACAAATAAATACCAAAAGATTTGGTTGCAAAGTTAAAATAAAGTATTAAAGTCAAGAATGTAAAATGGAATAAACTCACATATTAGCTAAAAAAATTTTTTTAAAAAGAACTAAAAAATCCAACACTATGTCATACATGACAAAACCATATAAAATAAAGGGAGAAAAGTAAAATGAAAATGAGCAGATACATTCAAGAAAATATAAAGAAACAATGAACCATATTCTATTAAGACAATGTTAAATTCAGAAAATAGAACAAAAAGAACTGTTTATACCGATATATATGCCAATTCACAATGATTTCCTCAGTAGTTATACACAAGATAATACATATCAAACTGTGTAAACAAAACCTTGAAGTCAATGAAAGAAGAAACAAACAAATATATATTAATGCCAAGGATTTTTAATTTTTCCTCTCTTTGCCCACCTGACAAATACTTTAAGAAAGAATAAAAACCTAACAATGCAATATGTAAAGAATATTTAATTCATTTTTAAAGGAACCTAGTCTCCATAAAAAAAGATACTTTTTTCCAGCATTTATTGATATGGCATCATTTTTTAAATTGACATAATAGGGACTGGTGATACAGCTCAGTGGTAGTTGTAATAGCCTTTTATACTAGAGTAAAGTGATATCTCTGTATGGTTTTGATTCGCATTTCCCTGATGATTAGTGATGCTAGCGTTTTCAATATACTTACTGTCCATTTTTATATTCTGTTTTAAGAAATGTCCATTAAGAATATTTGCCCATTTTTAATTGGATTGTTTGATCATTGTTTTGTTGTTGAGTTGAGGTCTTTATGTATTCTGGATATTAGTACTTCATTAGATTATTAGTACTTCGTTAGATTATTAGCTTCCAAGTATTTTCACCCATTCTGCAGATTTTCTTTTCACTCTGTTGCTTTGTTTCTGTTGCTGTATAAAAGTTGTGTTAATTTGATACAATTCCACATATCTATTTTTGCTTTTGTTCCCTATGTGGTTGGGGTCTTATCCAAAAAATCATTACCTATTCCAATGTCTCAAAGTGTTTTTCCTGTGTTTTCTTCCAACAGTTTCACAGGTGTAGGTGTTTGTTTTTTTAAATCAAATTTTGTATATAGGTAGAGATAGGTGTCTAGTTTTATTCTGCTATGTATGGATTTCTGTTTTCCCAAGTGTCATCTATTCAAGTGAGTGTTCTTTTTCATATGTCCTTTCACCAAAAGTTTGGCATCTTTGTTCATAATCAGTTGACTATATTAGCAAGAATTTATTTCTGGGTTCTCTAATTATGCTGATATGGTTATTATAGCTGTATAGCATGTTTTAAGGTCAGGTATTATAATGCCTCTAGCTTTATACTCCTACTCAGAATTACTATGATTGTTAAGGATCTTTTGTGGTTTCATATGAATTTTAGGAGCATTTTTGTTTCAATTTTGGTGAAGAATGTCACTGATATTTTGGTGGAAATCACATTAAATCTATAAGTTGCTTTGGGTAGTATGGGTATTTACAAAATATTAATTTCTGCAATGTATAAACATGGGATATCTTTTCATATATTTTTTTTGAACTATCCTTCTTTAAACTAGCCATAAAACACCCACGAAATTATTTGTCTATTAAACTACAAAGAAAATACCAATTAAATAGCAATAGAAAAGAACTTTCTCAACCTAATAAAGAACATTAACATGAAAAATCCATAGTGGTGCAAAACTGAATGTGTTCCTGATAAGGTCAGGAATAAGACAAATATGTCCATATTGGCCAATTATATTCAACATCAAAGTAGAGGTCTTATTGGGACAATTAGGCAAGAAAAAGAAATAAAAGATATTTAGATTAGAAAGAAAAGCCAAATATCTATTTTCAGATGACATAATTTTGCCAATTTCTGAAAAATAAAGAAAATCTTAAGAAATTCACTAAAAATAAAAAAGAACTAAGAAGCAAGGAAAACAAAGTTGTAAAGTACAAGATCAATATGCAAAAATCAATTTTATTTATATCTACCAGCAATGAATAATCCAAAATAAAATTAACAAAGCAATTTCATTTACATTAGCATCAGAAAAATAAAATTCCTAAGGATGAATTTAACAAAAGAAATGCAAAGTTTATACTTTAAAAACTATAAGGTGTTGTTTAAAAAATCAAAATCTAAATGAATGGAGAAACATTTCATGCTCATAGATAAGATATTATGTTTCACTAAGATGATGATATTTCTCCAAACTGATCTACACATTCAACACAATCTGTATCAAATCAATACCTGGCTTTTTTGCAGAAATTGACAATGTTATTATAAAATTCATATTGAAATTTATGATACCCAGGAGAATGAAAAGACCCTTATAAAAGAAGAGCAAAGTTGGAGTACTCCACATCTTCATTTCAAAATTTATCATAAAGCTTTAATTATCAGTACAGTATGATATTGGCACAGGATAAACAAATAACTCAGGAATAGAATTGAGAACTCACAAATAAACTCATACAACTACAGTTGATCAAATAAAGCTGAACAAAAAATATTAATTCAAATGCATCATGGACCTAATTATAAAAGTCAAAACTATAAAAATCTTGGCATAAAACCAGAGTAATTTTTTTTAAAATCTTGGACTAAGCAAAATGTTTTTAGATATAACATACAAAGCACAAATGACCATAAAACAATGGTGAATTAGATTTTGTCAAAATTAAAAACTCTTGAGCTTCAAAAGGCATCATAAAAGAGTGAAAAACAACCCACAGAATGAAAGAAAATATTTGCAAATAATATGCGTTATATGGAACTTATATCCAGAATATAAAATAATTATATATATAAATATATATTTATATATATATATACATATAGTGGAATTATATATACACACATATTATATATATGATTTATATATTATATATTTTTTCACAATTTCTCAGATGTTAAACATGGAGTTACCACGTGACCCAGCAATTTCATACCTAGTTATCTACCCCAGAAAAAACGAGAATATCTGCACAATGACTTACATACAGTGAATTATAACACCACTACTCATAACATTTGCTATTTGGGAAATAACTCAAATGCCCATTCTGAAGAATAGATAAATAATACATGGTATACAGTGGAATATTATTCAGCAATAAAGAGGAATGATGCACTGATACATGGTAAAATATGGATAAAACTAGAAAACATAATGCTAACTGAAAGAAATCTTTCATGAAGGACCCTATAGCATATGATCTCATTTGTGAATGGAAATGTCTAGACAATATAGAAAGACAAAGTAGATTAGTGGTTACCTGGGCTGGGGTGGAGACAGTTGGTGATAAATGGAGACTGATTATTTGAGTATGTAATTGTATTTTAATTTGGTCGGTTGGTTAGTTGGGGTTTTTTTTGATGATGAAAATATTTTTAAAATGTGCTAATGATTTCACAACTCTCTCAATATACTAAAATTATTCCACTGTATACTCTAAATGTATAGATTGTATTGTATGCCACTTATATCTTAATAGGGTTATTAAAAAGATAGCTGTCAGTTAATTTAATTTTTAAAAGTAAAGCGTAAGTATATAAACAGGAAGCTAGAATGGAGATTTGATCATATAAAGAAGTTAAAGCATTATAAAAAAGTATTTTACTTGACCATACAAATTAACTTCAAAACCTGAAAAAGATAGATGTTTTTCTAGGAAATTAGAAATTAGAGACAGAAGAGACTCAAGAAATATTAGAAAATCAAGCAAATGAATTACCAGGAGACATAGACAAATTTGTCAAAGAACTACTCACCCTGTCTCTACCACAAAGGGTTAGGTTGTCTTTAGGTGAGCTCTCTAAAACCTTTCAAATATATATACATATATACATATATTTCAAATGCTCTTTAAAATTTCTCTAAAATAAAGAAAATATACTTTCAGATTCTTTTGTGTAAAGTCAGAAAATCATTAATATCAAAATCTGAAAACAATAGCCACAATTTCTCTTATGAAAGAAAATCCTAAATCATATATGCCAACAGGAACTAGAAGGTACATAAATGTAAAATATCTCACGACCAAATTAGGTTCATACCAAATATTGTCCAGTATCAAGAAATACAGGTCATCATATTAAAAGACTAAAGAGAAAATCACATGATCATCTCTTTCAATACTGAAAAGATATCTAATGAAATTCAACATCTTTTCTTGATTTCTATAACTTTTAGTACAGTAAAAAATCAATTTGTACTTATCAGAAATGATGAGAGAGAGACAGATAAGCAGACACACAGAAAAATAGGGACAGAGAAGACATCAAACTTACCAAGAAAACACTAAAAGTTCCATCTTACAAGAAAACACAGCAATGTTTTCTGTCCAAGAAAGATTAAAAGACAAGGATTATAGAATACTGTCCTTTGGAGAATGCAAAATTAATGTCATGTCATGTTTCAACAGCAAGACAGTAAATATAATAGGAGAAAAGATACTATTTACAATAGCATAAAATAACCAAAAACCACAAGGAATATAGAAATAAATGTAAAAAGATACATCCAAAATTTTGACAACTTTAAACTTACTGAAAATCCAAAAGAAGACTTTAATAAGAGAAGGAAACTTCATCCTCAGATAAAAAGACAAAATAGTGGGAATATTCTATTCTCTCTATTATCTATAACTTTAGCAAAAGAATTTTTATTTTTAGAATTAGACAAATTGTTATTTACATGTGGGTAAATTATCAGGTAGGAATATACAAGAAAATTCTAAAAGAAAAGTAATCCTTATTACTTTGACTTAGAGCTGCACTTAATAGACAGTAGAACACATTCAAATCAGTATGGTGCTTGTGCACAATGAGAAGAAGAAATATCAGAAATAGAAAATATACATTAGCAGTAGAATATTTAAATATATGAGCAATAGAAAACTACATATAAAAGAATTTTGCACATGATGAGATTGGTCACATGGAAAATGATGAATTGTTCAATAAAGGAGCAATCTTCTAGAAAAAAATAAAGATCCCTATAACACAGATATTACATGGACCTCGACCACAAGTAAATTGGATAAACTGAAACCTCAAAATTCCATGGGGAAAACATTTTTGTTTAATAGAGTGAGTACAGATATTCTCAGTACATTACAAAACCCAGAGCTCATCAAAGATTTTTCTGTATTTCAAAATTTGATGCATGGTAAAAAAAAAATGGAAATAAAGTTAAAAGACAGCAATCCAGGGGGAATAAATAACAGTGAAAATTCCACTTTTTGGTGTATGTATAAAAAGAGCTCCTGCAAACAAACAAGAACATGACCTACCACCATGTAGAAAGGTGGGCAGAGAACATGAACATGCTTGCAGAAGGGAAAAGACAAAGCATTTAGACATAAGAAGCTTGAGAGTCATATTTTGACAGGAATAAAATAAAATAGAATGGATCCCAGCAATACTCTGATCTTGGAATGGACATTGCAAATACAGGATCATACTGATTTTTAAATATATTTTTATTTATACCGCCATTCCCTTTCCTCTACTCTACTGGTCTCTTTATTTGAGGGGTGGGTGGGTGAGGGCAAGTACTGGGGACTGAATTGGAGCAAATTATTTTCCATGCATTTATAATTATGTCAAAATGAATCCTAATGTTATGTATAACTATTATGAACCAGTAGAAAATAATGGGAAAAAATACAGCACATGGGAAACCTGGGGCATGTTTACAAAACAGGGAAAGCTGTTTGAATAACTGAACAGGGAGCCTGAGCCTCCTGAAGCCTCATTCAACACACGTGATCTGCTTGGTTATTACCTCTCATTTCATTTCCTCTAAACTTATGGATTCTTTTCTATCAGAGAAAGAAAATTGAAGGGGTGGGGGAAGGATAGAGGAAACAGGAAGGGGGAGAGAATGAGTCTCAAGATGAAGAATCCCAGGAAACTTAGAATTGGACTTCATTGGGAGGAAAAGTGAAGCAAATTTTTAAAATGAGGAAAATAAAGATTGTGTGGATTTTTGTTTTGTTGATGCAGCTGCTCAAACAGAAACGAAAAGCAAGGAGAAGGGCAATAGCTTCCTTGGGATTCAGAGGAAGTCATAGGTCACTAGGGATACAGGGGCAAAAGGACATACCCAATAACAGTTTTCCATCCGCAGTTACAAATGAAGAAAGTGGAGAGTCGGGCAGACCAGGACCAGGTTTTCAGGAATGCAAGAAGAGGGGCAGATAAGAACCAGAGTGGAAATAAACACCTTTGGAAATTAAGACATAAGAATCTCATAAAAACATAAAACCTGTAAAGGAAAGGAGAATCTAGAAATGTCGGACTCAGCAGACGAGCCCCAAGTTCCTTGCATCCCCCAGAGCTCACTGGGCCTGCAAGAGCTGCTTTACCCAAGGTCAATCACAAGGACAGAAGTGGGAGCAAGACTTCCAGGGGCCACACAGTAGCGCCCAGTGGTAAAGCTACAGCTTCCTCCTCTGTCCCCAGAGAAGGGCTACTCAGGATCTGCACTTTACTTACCATTAGCAGTGCTCAGATGTAGAAAGACTGTACAACAGCTCTGTCTAATCTTCAAAGCCCAGTCTCTGTGCGGTAGCAGGGAAAGATTCAAGAAGATGTTTTTTTAAAAAAACTTCATCCATCCATTCATTTTCATTCATTCATTATTTGTACAAAGATCCATTCGTTTCCAGACTAGGCCCCTTATTGCCCTGCTAAGTTCTAGAGAAATAAAGATATGTTAAAATTCTCAGTAAGGGATACCATTCTAGTGGGAAGAGAGAAATAGTAATTAATTTTGTAAAGCAGACAGAGCCAAATGATCATCGAAGAACCTAGATGGAGAGATTCTGGCTTTGCTGCACATTATGATCGATTTTTATATAATTTCGAAAACCTTTTATAATAAAATGTTGAAAACCCCTAATTACAATGCAGTGTCACAAGCATTAGTTAGTGCTTAACCCCAAACTCAGCCCATCTGATCAGTAAAGAAGACATCGTCTTTCCAACGATTGTTTGTGGGTGCCACATAAATTAAGTTCTATGGTCAAAGTTTGGTAGCACTGGGTTAAACAAAAGAAAATGTGTTTCTTTACTGCTTCATGTATTGACATCTCTTAAGATGGTCCATGCTATATGATTCTTCAATACTGGACATAATATGTAGAATTTTCCAGGCTTATTTGATCATGGACTTTCCCCTTGGTATTTCTCAGCATTAAGGTTTTAAGGAATAGGCAGTGAGAAATACTAGATTAAAGATTAATTTCCCTGAGCTATGTGCCCTGAGAAATGTAATGAGGTTATTTATATAGGGAATACCCACGGCCCTGTATGTGGGATTCCTTTATCAGCTCATAGCCCTGAATAGGAATTTGCTTTTCTTGGGTAGAGTTATTTAAAGCACATGGTCTTGTACTACAGCACTTGGATGGTTCATAGAGAAATTGGGTGATGCCCTGTGATGACCATCTAAAGACTTCTTATCTTAGAAGATATAACAAACAGGAGCACAGAAATTAGTGAATGTTTTAAAAAGTCCAAGCATGATAACTTCAAGCAAATGCATAAGCAAGATCTAAAGACTTTGAAAATATGTCATTTAGGACTCTGAAATGAGGAAGGGGTACCTCCATCCAGAATGACAAGGAACACATGAGCAAAGAAGATCAGAAAAGGAACAATGCATGCAGCAGCTGACATTTTTCTTGCCTCATTGGCTGAGAGTCTATTTGAGAGGGAAAAGTGGGCTTAGATATCAGATTCCACAGCAGAGTATTCAGAATGATTCCTAAATAGGATTTTATATTAAAGTATATATAATTCTCATACAAAGAAGATATTTTGAACAAATCAATTTGTTCTTTCTCAAACTCCCAAATCAAAGAATCCACCCAGGTACTGTGTAAAGTGGGCATGTGTCTATATTGGTAGGAAACCAATCACCAGATAGTAATGGTTAAATTTTGCTTCCCAGGGTAAGGTACCCTAAGTAAACCAATCTCTGTGGAAAACATACTCTTCACAAACCTGACTTCTCTCTTCAAGTGCTACATCTTACTTGAAATAGAAGAATGGCAAACCTCACCATTTATCCTAGTGATTTGTATACATTTTCACATAATTCTTAGAATGTTTTCATGGAGTATAAAGTTACTGGTGCAAGCATTACCGTCCCTTGCCTCCAATCATACTGTGAGTTCATTGAAGAGGGGACTGTGAATTTTTTCATTTTTATATCCATGGCAGATTCCGAAGGTCCTAGTACGCCATTCTAAAGAGCTTGGCTCTTATCCCAAGAGCATTGGAAGCGCTAGAGGCTTTTAAACAGGGTCAGTTTTTAATAGGGCTAGATTTGCATTTAGAAAGCCCTTTGGCTGGATTGTGGAAAGTAGATTAGGGGCAGGAAGCCAAGTGGCAGAGAGGCAGTGGTACAGGTGAGAGATGGGAGGGCTGAAACTAGGACAGTAGCATAGAGGAGCGGATGGCCGGAGGATTTCGGGATATTCATAGTAGGCTGAATTTGGTAATTTGTGAAATGCCAGAGATGAAGATATTATCTTAAATGAGTGAGGGATCTAGCTGTGGTGACAGTAGCCTATGAAAATGGGAAAGGTTGGAAGGAGAACCAGTCGGGGAAGGAAGAGGATTAACATGTCATCACAAACAGCCCTTCCTCAGAAAGCCGGGTTATGCAAGAACAGAGATAGAGTGCCTAACTTGCCAGCAGGGTGGTCCAGGTATGTGTTTCTGAGTCAATCACTTAGAAGATAGAATGTGTTTTTCCAAAAGAAGCAACATTACACTGCAGATCCTGATTAGTCCCAGTGGCCACAGTGTATGGTACCATTTCTCTGGGAGGAAGGCAAGGTTGAAGTAAAAGCTTTGGACTCGTGGGGAGAAAGCTTGGGGCCTAGACCATGATTCACCATGTCTTAATCTTTTTCTTTTGGTTCCTTATCTCCTCCATAAATAAAATGAAAGTTCAAAATAATGCTGTACTTACCTAGGAAGTTTGTTGTAAAGCTCAAGGGAAATAGTTTATAGGAAAATAATTTTTTTTTTTTTTGTATTGTAGCACGTCTTATAAATCTAAAATTTGAGAGTGGCCATTCAGTAATACTGGACTCCTGAAGAGTGAATGATTGTGGGCAGCTGGGCTTGAAAGGTAGCTGAGAGTTTATTCCTTTAAGTATGAAAACATCTATTTTTTTTTTGAAACATCAACCACTTCAAAGGCATCTAAAGCGTTCCAAAATATTGCTTCTCTTACAAAGTGTCCTAAACTAGAGCCTAGATACCTAAAAACCAATTGTTGAACAAAGTATAAATTTTGACCTGTTGATGTGACAGCTCATTCTCAATCTCCTCTGCTTGTTCTTCCTCATGTTCTAGATCTTTTCCAGGTGGAAGGGTCCAAGGACTGAAGTATCAGACCTATGTATTTCTCTATCTGAACTTCCTAAGTGAGGTCATTCAGACCTGTGGCTTCAAATTCCTTCTGTATACTCATGACTTCCAATTTGATGACTCCAGTTTTAGAATTCCAATTAAACTCCAATCTCATATGCACAATCACCTATTCAACATCTTCTTTGTATGTCAAGTAAGTATCCCAAATTAACATGTCCAGAATAAATCTTCTTCACCAATCATGTCCCAACTGCAGAACCTGCTCCCAGACTACCCAGTCTCAATCAATGTCAACAACTGATCATTGGCTTTGTCTGAAATCCATGGAGACCACCCTGACTCTCTTTTTCTCATAGTCAGTATACAATCTATCAACCAATGATGGTTGTTCTGCCTTCCAACCTCTTCTCACATGCCCAAAATGTTTTTTAGCAACTTCAGAAGGGAAATTCATCTGCAAATCTAATGAGAAAAATTACTTTGTTTTGCATTTTTTTTTTATTTTTTCAAAATTATTATTCAAAATATCAATCTAAAAGAAATTATAATTTTTTAATTAAAAAAACCTGGTGTTCAACCAAATATCATCTGAGAATTATTGGTTTACTTCACATACACCCCTAGACTGTGAGCTCACAAAATATTTTTTATCAAATATTTAGTAAACATCTACTATGGCCCTGGCACTGTTTTGACCTCTGGGACACAAACTTGAATAAGACATACACGACGCCCTCTTGGAACTCACAGTTCACTGGAAACACATAAAAACAAATGGAAGTCGAGTGTGAAAGTCCAACAGAACAGACATGGTACATACCATTCATGACTTACGTGTTTCTGTGTTTGCGCACTTGAAAAGCCAACAGCTCAAGTATGTGATAAGCAGGGAACGAGTGGTCACAGAGCTCTGTTGGAGAGTCCCTGGCCTGCACTAGGGAAGACGTATTCCCCCCTCCCCCTAGTGCGTGCCAGTGCTTCCGTGCCTCTTTAGTTAACATCATCTTGTATATTCTATCGCTATCGGTATCCAAAAACTTACAAATATCTATAAATGCCAAACTGTAGCCAGGAAATCTTTGTTCACTTCATGTTCTCTGGACCCCAGCAAAAAGAACGAAAGAAGACAGGGAGGAGAAGGAAGAGGGAGAGAAAAAGAAAAGAAGAACAAGAAGAAGATAGAAAAAGAATAATTCCATGATCTCTCCCAGCATTGCCTCATGAAATAACATATTTAGTTGAAAACAAAGTCACATCACTCTCTTCACTGTGGGCCTACACAGACTTTGGAGGTAGACAGCATGATTCTTATAACTGTCCCCATGCCTGAACACTCAGCACATGTCTGGTACAGTGGGCTATGCCCTCAACAATCAGATTAAATCCCAACAATTTCTTTAAAAATGTGATTTGAAATAATTAACAAAAATGAAAGATAAGAATAAGGATTTATTGAACAAGGTATATTGCATAGCCCTTTGGTTTTTATTTTAATCTTTACAGCAAACCAGGGACATAGGTAGGTTATACCCATTCACAAATGAGGAAACAGGTTCAGGAGGGTAGGTGGAGAGATCAGACTTCAAATCATGTCAATTTGATTCCAGGAATATGGACTTAAATAAAGCCAGGGGAAAAATAGGAAAAACTATGGTAATGACAAGGTCTATTAGTGTTCCTACAGCTGTATTATAATTGATTACAAGTGTTTTTAACTTAAAAATTTATAGTAGCTGAGGAATAAAAAAAAAGGAAGAGGAGGATGATATTAAGGTGTATAATAAGGAAGAAAGAAAGACGGGGAGGAGCAGGAGAGGAAGGATGAAGAGAAGAGGAGGAAACACGAAGAATAAGAGGAAAGGAAAAGGAGGAAGAGAACCAGAGGAGGGAGAGAGGAGGGGAAAGTTAATTTTCATAACTTCCACATCAAA
Organism: Callospermophilus lateralis; assembly: GCF_048772815.1. NCBI lineage: Eukaryota > Metazoa > Chordata > Mammalia > Rodentia > Sciuridae > Callospermophilus > Callospermophilus lateralis. The sequence goes on from NC_135306.1 coordinate 26,305,989, forward strand.
ACAAAACCCACTCAACTCCTCAAAGATAAAATTAGTCACATGAAACTTTAAATGAAAGACATAGAGCTAAAGAAAAAAGATGTGGTTGTCAACAAGTCATTCCATAATATTGAGTGTGTCCTACATGTTCAGCTTTAGGTCAGGCACTGAAGTTCTGAGATATGATGGTGAACGAGGGTTCCTGATCTCTTAGAGTTTAGAACTCTAAAACAAAAACAAATGAGCCACTTCTTTTTTCATTAGCAATAATAATATTTGAAATAGAAGTTCTTGAAAATCCAAATATTCTGTTCTCCAGAACTGCAAGGGAGTCATAATAAGAAAACTTCAGATAAATTTCTTGGCAAAGAGGCTTCGTATGTGTTCCCAAGAGTGATCTCTGAAAAATCTCAGCTGACCCTAAGAGTTGGTAAGAACACGGTCAATTTTAAGATCAACTCGGTCTTAAACACCAGGGAGGAGGGTAGACCAAAGCATGGTCATAAAGGGAGCGGGAACATGGGAGGAATAGACGAACTCTAGATAGGACAGAGGGGTTGGAGGGGAAGGGACGGGGCAGAGGGTTATTAATGATGGTGGAATATGATGATCATTATAATTCCAAAGTACAGATATGAAGACACGAACTGGTGTGAATACACTATGTATACAACATATGAGATATGAAATTTTGTGAGATATGAAAAATTGTGCTCTATATGTGTAATAAGAATTGTAATGCATTCCGCTGTCATATATAAATTAAAAAAAAAAAAGTAAAGACAATGGTTTCTTTAATGTAACTCAAGATGTACACTTGTGTCAGCCTTGCCAAAAGTAAATCTGGAGGCTATAAAGGAAGAGAGCTTATGAGAGACTGCCTAATACTGATGATCACCAAAGACTCCAGAGTCACAAGTTTGTCCTGAGTCAATTTGAACCTTATCTCATAGACCTACAAATCTTTCTAACATACATAAACTTGATCTGTTTTTCACTGGTATGATTATGAGTTACTGTCTTCAGAAATATTAATTTCTTTTGTGATAATTGTTTACCAAAAGTAATGCTTTGCTGTCTTATTTATTGTTGTTCTAGCATGATCCTTGCCCTATGTATACCTTGTCCAGTCACATACCCGTGGCCACCATGGACTGACCTGATGCTAAAGACCCTTAACTATTCATTCATCCCCACCTTATGGAGAACAAAGACTTTGGGTCACTTCCCCCAACTTTGCCCTCTCAGCAGGAAGCAACTTGCAAATGCTGTCATACATTTTTCCATAGAAATGGAATGTAGAAATGGACAGTGGGGAAATGTAGCAGTGATCCACTTTATGCTTTGACTATAGCCCTTGCTTCTCTGCCACTGGGACTTAGTCTTAAATGGACAGATTTCTTTCTTTTCCTCTCTCCCTCCACCTCCCTATTCTGGAGAGAAACAAGATTACCTTTCTTCTGCATTCTAGGCAGAGTTATCTGTCCTTGAGCACACACCCACCACAGAAAAGAAGTAGTTCAGACCTGGAGGTGGCAACCAGGAGATCTAAAAAATGACTATCTCCCAAATTAGCAAATGAATTACAACTTTGGATAGAGACCCTGTGGAATGTAGCTTTTGAATCCCCTCTTTAAAAAAAAAAAAAAAAACATCTGTTCCTACTGATGGGCAGAATTACAGCATCTGGGACAGGAATCTCCTGTGTTTCTCCTTTGCTAGCAAAACAATAAATTTTTTTTTTTTCTTTTTGTCCAAAAAAAAAAAAAAAAATCTCTTGGCAAGTTCCTATACTAGGCCAAGGACATAGCATTCTGTAGGGTCTAACATGACCCCAAAATTAGATCAGTGGATAGAAAGTGTGTCCCTTTACCCTATTTTTCCCAGATACCATCTTAGAGCCTGGCTTAATAGAGGTCACAGTCCTAACTCTGACCCACGGAGTTTCCTGTATTATTAATAGAAGGAAAATCCATTTCTTTCAAGTACAGCATTACTGGCAAGGAGAAATTATATGATGCTGTGGAAGTTGAAAGCACAAACCAGTTTTATTCAAATAGTCCTAAGTGAGTCCATATTAACTAAGGTTCCTCTTTCACCTTTGCTGCTTTAGCTTTCTCCAATGCCTGCTTCACCCCAGCCCAACACAAAAACAAAAAAACTCTCTCCCATAGTACATTAGAAAGGAACCTGTGGTGGAGACATTCTAGGCTTTATTTGCTTCATGTTAGGGAGATTCCTTCCCTCCATCATTCCAGACTTCTGTTTACTATTAACTGTAACTACATCTGAGTGTTTACTAAGCATCATCCTCATATTAGAGATGCCCTCGGGAAGCTTACAAGCTAATGGAGAAACTGAGCAAACATACAATTAAAATATGATAAGCAAATGACTATAGTAGAATAGAATTAGGCCAGGGATTAGGGATGACTGTCATATATTGCACAACCATCGGATAAAATGGTATGATATGAAAAACAGAAAGTGAAAAAGCTTTATTTATAAAATATCAAATTTGCAATAAAATGAACTTTATTTCCTTGTTCTTGTCCTGTCTATATCTATGTTCAGGCATAGTTGACTTCTCCAGAATGCATATCATGTTTTATGATTTTTTATTTATTGTATGTTTAGAAGGTCTTTATATTACTTTGATCTTTATTAGTATCACATAATTGTCTCCTAAATCAAGGTGCCATATTTACAACATTTTCTCTATTATTGTATACTTAGATTGTTTCCAAACTCGAATATAAATGACACCATGGTGATCACTTTCCTTTTACCTTTTGTCATATTGTTCCCTAGGACAATTAATGGAAACAAAATTAAAAATGTAGAATGCATGAATATTTTATAATTACTCATTTACTTTTGCTATCTTACTTTCTGAAAGGTCTGCATCCATCCACCACACTACTATAAATGTCTTTAAGAGATGACTCGACTGCAATCCCAAGTAGTATATTCTCCAAACTAGTACTACTCTAATGGGTATAAAAATGTAAATTATCTGCTGAACTAGTTTTTCCCCCAAATTTGCATATTTGCTTTTTGAGAGTCTTCCAATGTTTTCAACTTGGATATATTCTTTAATTAAGACATTAAGCATTATCCTGTCTGTGGTAAATATTTTCTCTTACTATTCTGTTACCCTTTTTTATTGAACAGATGTTATCTCAGGTCGTCAAATCTATTTTCAACTTTGTGATTTAATCTAATTTCTTGAAACTAATAATAATATCAGCATCTCTCCAAAAATGTGATACCATTTTCATTATCTATTGTGTTGATGGGCTAGACTTTTAATACTGTTTTGCTTGAGGAAATATTTTATTTTTAAAATAAAATAATCTTATTTTATTTTCAAAACTGTGACCAGCTATGTAAAACTAGAGAGAATGCTCTATTTCTCATTCTTTGGTTATTCTCTCTTTTTCTGATGAGTTTAATAATCATTTCATGATGTTAGACATTTTACTAAGAAACATTCTCTACAAAATCTTATCTCTCTCTTCATTTAGCCTAAAAAAAAAAAAAAAAGTGTTCTAAGTGTCAAATGATCTGTTCCCAGCTTACATTCATTGTTTGGTCCAGGAAATGTTATTTAACCTCTCTATACCTCTGTTTGCTTAATTACCCTTTCTTTCTTCCATGAAAGTTTGCATGTGGTTTGTATTATGAAATATTATATATATATGTTTTTGTTGTTGTTGTTTGTTTGTTTTTTGTTTTTTTTTGCTTTTTGATGCTTCTCTTGGTATTTTAAGGGAGTCTCATAATGTCCTTTGAATCTTTTTTCCTACTTAGGCTTTTATTATTTGGTTTTTCACCTTTAGTATATTCTCTGCCTCTCACATTACCTCTCTGTTAATCACTGAGTTGTTTCATTTGGGGGGTGTTTTGTTTTTACTTTGTCTATCTATTTATCTATCTCTTTGACTATCATAATTTAGGTACGTTACTTCTATTTTCTAAAAATATATGAAGTTACATACTATTCTTTCACATTCATGTTTTTTGGTTTCAGATCTCACCCCAGATTTTAAGTCCAAAATCTACTTAATGCTTCCCTGTGGGTCCAACTGCCTATCTTAGCAATAAGATAAAGTTCATCCTTTATTAGATTCTTCAAAAAAGACTCACACACAGTGTTTGCCGAGTCCTCACATATTTAAACTATTATTCCATAACCTTGATTTTAAAGTATAAGTTGGCTGGATATAAAATCCTTTCCCAACACTATTTTCTAATTCTCTTAGAAATAGTGTTTCACTCTTTTCTTTTTTAATACCTTTATTTTATTTATTTATATGTGGTGCTGTGGATCGAACACGGGCCTCCAGTGTGCTAGGCAAATGCTCTACCACTGAGCCACAACCCCAGCCCCTAGTGTTTCACTCTTGACAATTCAGATGCCAACCCAAGTCTTCTCTTTGAAGCATGCTTGTAATTTGGCCTGGAGTTTATATGAGGTTTTTAAATTTAGGGTCCTGGGTCAATTTTCTTAAGCATATGGCAGGCCCTTTAAAAATGTAAATTTGGGTCATGTTTTTCTTGATAGCTTTCTTGGATTATAGTTTCAAATATAAGTTTTGTTTCATTGATTTCTTTTAATTTTTCCAGAACTTCAATTATAGATATTTTGGGTATTCTACACCTATCTTCTAGATTTATTTCTTTTTCTTTCAACAGTTCTACTTTTGTTTTATTATTTTCTCATCTATTTTCTTTCCATGTCCTAATTCTTCTTCCTATATTTGCAGATGAATCTATTCTTTTCTTTCTGCTTGTTAAATCCTTTATTAAAATTTTTGACTTATCAAATCATTTCTCATGCAATTTTTTAAAACTACATGTTAATGAAAATATATATACAATGAATACATAAAGAAGTCCACAAACAAGCAAATTACATGCAGTTGTCCAATGAGGACACCTACACATGGTTGTGACAAATTTTCCAGAATTAAATGTAAAGAGTGTATTTCTGGTGGTTAACTTTTTTTTGTTAATTTTTTTATCTTTTTTTGTTGTTGTTATAATTAGTTATACATGACAGCAGAATGCATTCTGACTCATTGTACACAAATGAAGCACAACTTTTCATTTCTCTGGTTGTACACAATGTAGAGTCACACCATTCATGCAATAATACCTGTACACAGGGTAATAATGTCCCTCTCAGTCCACCATCTCTCCCACCCCCATACACCCTCCCTCCCCCATTCTTCTCTGTCCAATCCAAAGTTCCTCCATTCTTCTCTTGCCCCCCCCATTATGGATCAGTATCTACTTATCAGAGAAAATATTTGACCTTTGTTTTTTGGAATTGGAAGTTGGACAATCTATTCTTCTTCAACACTTTTTGTTTTATCTTCATTTTGAAATGGCTTTGACTTTTTCTTCAAATTCTTGTCTGAATTTTGTCAACACTAATTTCCTATCTCCTTGAATATTCTGCCCATATCAATTTTGAGTTTTTTATCTTTTTTTACTTGAGGGTATTTTTCATATCTACCTGCCTTTTAGATGTTCAATTTAGATCAGGAGAATATGTCCTGATTTTCTTGTGTTCCATGATTAATTTTAGGGGAAAAATCACTCCCCCACATACTTTTTTCATATTCCAGCATTTTTTCCTATTTATTTTCCAATATCTTACATTTTCTCAGCTAGCAATAACTGGCTTGTTAGCAGAAGCAATGAGTTGGGATGGATTATCAGGTTCCCTTTTTAAAAAGTATTCTTTTCCATTGTTATAATGGGGTTGGTTCCTTTAATCCTTCATCAAAAGTCCCTTTTATTTGGATTGAGGATGATCATAAGAGTTGTTGTACCTTTTGATTATCTTTTGTTTCTGCAGTATAATTCATTTGCAAAGCCAGCCTTTACCACCAAATCTATAGGACACATCTCCTGTTCCAAATCAGTCCTCTGTACCCCAAAACAGCGACTTCTCAAACTGCTGCCTTTAGTCCCATGTTCTGTGAATTCTCTGTTTCAGTTCTCTAATAACCAGTATTCTAATGCACCACATCTCAAACTCATTCTCAGTATTTTCTCACAGCAGCCCTCTTTCATTTTAAGCATTCTATTATTTGATTCCTCCAATGCTAAGACTTTCCCCCCGATCTTTCCTTCTTTTTTTATGAATCCTTGGCCTAACTCTTCTCTGGCACTGATTTCACAGTATACCTTGGTGTTGGCATGTTTATTTCTCTATGGATGAGTGCCCCTTGCTGTTGTAATAAAGTACCAGAAAATTAGTGGCTTCAAACAGTACAAATTTATTATCTTTCAGTTCCAAAAGTCAGAAGTCTAAAATGATTCTCACTGGGCTAAAGCCAAGGTACCAGCAGAACTGCATTCCTTCTACAGTTCTAGAGAAGAATGCTTCCTTGTTTATTCTAGATTCTAGAAGCCATTTTCATTCCTTGACTTCATCCATCTTCAAAGCCAGAGAGATCCAGCCAGGACTTTCTCATACAGTGTCTCTGGGGCTCTTTCTTTCCTGCCTCCCTCCTCCACTTATGAGAATGTTTGTTGTTACACAGGGCCCAGTTGAATAATTCAGGATAATCTCCCCATCTCAAGATCACCTGATGATCAACCTTAACTTCTTTGCAACTTTAATTCATTTTGTCTTATGAAGTACCCAGGGATTAGGTTGTGAATGTCTTTGTGGAGGTGGGAAATTATTCTGCCTACCACATCCCACTCGTACAAACTGCAGTTTGTAAGATTCTATTCCTTTAGTGTGCTGTAGGCTTGGGTTATAGGTAGTTTTATTTGTCCTCCTTATCGTATGTATAGTTTTGGGGGGAAATTGGAAAAATTTAGCTTTAGGAAGCTACCATTATTCTACCATGACCTGAATTTAATTCACACAATATTTTGAAGGCCAGAATATCATTTCCCATCTCTATCTCTTAGTTGGTAAAGTGCTCGCTGCCAAAAAATGTTCCCTAGTCTTTAAAAAACCCCAAGTCAGGTAGCACTTTGCCTGATACCATATAAACACAAGCAACTTTTTTTTTTCTTTAAGGATCCTGTAAGATTTTGTAATGTGCTACCATTCCATCTGCTGAATTGTGTTAGAACCATTCCTTTCTGCACCCCACTAGCTCAGGAGATGTTTTAGGGTAAAGGATTATGTTCTACTCATGGTTGCATAGCTGTGGCCTAGATCTATATGACACATGCTTTATATTATTACCTATATCAATAATAGTACCAGTTTTTACAACTTCTGAGCACTTCACACATTATTATGGACACTCACTAAAATTTCATGGCATAGGTCCTTACCACCCTCCTTTTTATAGAGGAAAAGATTTGGACTGAAATTTTGGCCAAAGTTACTTAGTACTATAGACCTTGATCTTATGCTTGTCTGACTATACACAAATCTCCTGATGTTTTCACTTTGTCCCAGTATATTCTCAGAGAGAGAGAGAAAGGACGAGTGGAGCAACCCCAAAAGAAGAAGATTTCATAATTATATTATTCTCTCTTCCAATAACATCACACAGTCTCCCTAGAGGCCAAGAACCTCTGCTAGGTGGGCAAAAAAAAAAAAAAAAAAAAGAAAGAAAGAAAGAAAAAAAGAAAAAGAAACCTCTCAATTAGAGCATAATCTAGGCAGGGTGAACTTGGCACTGAGAATTTTACATCTAATGAAAGGAGGCCAGGCCTTGATCACTTTCCCAGAAAGTCAGACCAGATGTACTCTGGGGACTGTGGAGATTCTGGAGATAAGCCAGAGAGGCTCAATGGAAGCTTTCAGAAAAAGCTGTCCTTATAATACTAGGATCCACAATGCTCTGAATAGCCCCTAAAGTCTTTAGAACAGGTCTAGAAAATTCCCTGTTTTCTAAAGAAAAAAAAAGGGGGGGGTTGACTTAAGAAGAACAAAATCAAAATATAAAAAAAGTTGCTAAATGAAAATTGATTTTGAGGTACAAGCTACTAGGAATTCATGGATTCCATTGACAAGACGGGAAGATAATCCTAATGGACAAGGTAAAATGAGTGTCAGTCTTATGCTGGCTAGCTGGCTATGGGCTGGACCTGGACCCTAATTTTGCAGAGCCAGGGAGGCATTTAATGTCCACAGGTTATGACAACCTAGAAACCAGAGCAAAGCAAAAACACGGGACCTTAAAATTAAAACCCTATAGCTCTGCTTCCAGAAACTTCCTTAACAATCTATTGTACCTATTAAAAGGAAGTGATAGCTTTGCAGTCCTGTAAAAAGAAATCTTTAGGTAGGTCTGCTACAAAGGAAAACACGACTCCTTCACAGTGACTGTTGGTCGCTGAGAGACTTACAGTTGACCTGTAATGCACAGGAACACAGACTTGTCAAGTCATAAAACTGTTAGGTTTCAAAAGAAGTCATTGCCACCAAACACTAAGAGGGCTGAGGAGTCTCAGATAATATTACTCAAGAGAAAGTCTCTCTGACTGCTGGGACCAGGTAAGATTGGATGACTCAGCACAATGGGAGAGACTGTCTCTGAATTCTACCTCTGTCCCTGTTGATTCATGATATAGTGGCTTTGAGGAAAGAGAAAACCCAACACAAAAATGGCAGTCAAAGCCTAAGGGCTCATGGACTCAGAATATCCACACCTGTTGTACAGCCCACCTGTACCAGAGGTCCGTGACTTGAAAGGGCCATTTCCATGAAAACACAAAGCCCAACCATGGTGAACAAAGTTGAAACTGAATGAAAACAAAACAGACTAATTTATTTAATAAACGGAACCTCTGTTGCCCAAACAGTTCCTGTACTCACTGCACTATGTTAAGAAAAACTATTCTCAGAATAGAAGACACACAGACAAACCCACATAAACACAGTTATGTCAATCTAGACAAAGGCACCAGGAACATACATTAAATAAAAGATAGCCTCTTGAACACAGGGTGCTGGGAAAACTGGAAATCCATATATAATAAAATCAAATTAAACCTCTATCTCTCACCCTTCATGAAACTCAACTCAAAGTGGATCAAAGACGAAGGCATTAGACCAGAGACCCTGCACCTGCTAGAAAAAAATGTAGACCGAACTCTCCATCATGTCGGCTTAGGAAACAACTTCCTCAACAAGACTCCTAAAGCCCAAAAAGTAAAATCAAGAATCAATAAATGGGATGGTATCAAACTCAAAAATTTCTTCACAGTAAAGAAAACAAGAACATGGAGAGAGAGTCTATAGAACGGGAGAAAATCTTTGCTACCTCAGACAGGGCATTAATACGAAGAACTCTAAATAAACTTAACATCAGAAAAAATAAATAACACAATCAATAAACGGCCACAGAAATGAACAGGCACTTCACAGAAGAAATATGAATGGTCAACAAGTATATGAAAAAATGTTCAACATCTCCAGCAATTAGAGACATGCAAATTCAAACTATTCTGTGATTTCATCTCACTCTAGTCAGAATGGCAATTATCAAGAATACAATAAATGTTGGTAAGGATGTAGGGAAAAATGTCACTCATTTATCGCTCATGGGACTGGAAATTGGTGCAACCATTCTGGAAAGCAGTATGGAGATTCCTCAGAAAACTTGGAATAGAACCACCATTTGACCCAGTTATCCCACTCCTAGGTATATACACAAAGGACTCAAATTCAGCATACTACAGTGATGCAGCCACATCAATGTTTATAGCAGCTCAATTTACAATTTCAAAGCTATGGAGCCAACCTAAGTGCCTTTCAACTGATGAATGGATAAAGAAAATGTGGAATACATGAACAATGGAATATTACTCAGACACAAAGAAGAATGAAATCATGGCATTTGCCAGTAAATGGATGGAATTGGAGACTATCACACTAAATGAAATAAGCTAGTCCCACCTAAAAAGCCAAAGGCCAAATGTTCTCTGTGATATTCAGATACTAACATACAATAAGGTAGGTGGGAGTGAAGAATACAAGTTTATTGAATTAAACAAAAGGGAATAAAGGGAAGTGAGGAGGAATGGGAATAGAAAAGAGAGTAGAATTAATCAGACAGAATCATCCTGTGTTCATATATAAATACACAACCACTGTAACTCCAGATCCTGTGTAACCACAAGAACGGGATCCTAATTAGAATAAGTCACACTCAACATATGTATACTATGTCAAAAATATACTCTACTATCATATATATCAAAAAAGATCAAATTTAAAAATTACAATATAAAAAAAATTTGTAAAAAGAAAACTATTCTCACTGCCTCTATTTCCCCATCTCTATTCTGTAATAAAAATACTAATCCAACTGTCATCCCCACAATTCCACTCCACCTGTTCCCAGCAGGCTCCCAAAGCCCTCAACCATGATAAAACGATTGGATGACATTTAGTCTCAAACATACCTGGCTTCTCAAAAACCTCTTCTTCTTGAAATACTTCTCTCTTTCGTCTTCAGGAAGAGCAAACTTTCTGTTTTATTTCAGTTTGGGTGATCTGTTTTGCCCACTGGTTTACTAGATTTTTCTGTTTTGTTGGCTGTTCGTCCTCAACCTTCCTTGGTTATCTCCTCCTGTTTTAACCTCTGAATGTTGGGGTGCCCTGCTCTCAGTCCTTCTCTTTTCCTCCTCTGTGCTTCCTCTCCCTCTACATAGAACCAGCCTTATCCATACTTTCACATGGGCCACTTCCTCCCTTCACTCAGACCGTGCTGTCCAGACCCTCAGAGTGAACATGCGCCCCCTGTTAAATCGTATCACCCAACACCTCTATTTCTGTCCCCCGCGTTGTGGTGGGCAGATGCTATTTAACGTGCCTTGATAAATAAAATGTGGATAAGCACCAAGTGTACAGCTTCCAGGAAGAAGCTCTATAGCCAACCTTAGGTTTGTTCTATTTCTTTCCTCTTTGCCATCAAGTCTAGAATGCTCAGACCGAGGCTGCTCTGTCATTACATGTGGAAGTCAAAACATGGAGGAGAGCCATCCACCTATGGTGGACATGGAGAAGGTGTGGTTATTGTCAGCCAGGGGATTCAAGGCTTATTTGATCCTGCATTATATTTTAGTCTTTTACCCCACACTGCATTATCATAAACTCAAAGAATAATATGCTTTTAGCCAATGACTTGTTCGATTTCTCCCATTGGAATATCAGTTCATGAGGACAGGGACTTAGTCAAATTCACGGTGCTGCTACCATCTAGAGCAGTACCTGTGGGTGCTCAACAAATAACTGTAAAACTTCTTAATGAAACCTTGTGCTTTGGGACAGCTACTGCTGGCAGCTCCCACTTGTATAGGGAGGTATTCTGGTGCCATTTCAGCTCTCTTAAGGGACATATATAAAGAAAATGGCAACCTAACAGCTCAGCTCTAAATATCAGCCTCTCCCCACCCCTCCCGTCCTGTGCTGATGAAGTGGTATATCCAAATTCACCCCTGACAGGGGGCAGGCAATAGAGGGTGCCCCCTCTCACTCTAATTCAGAGCAGAAGGTGTGGTTTCTATACCCAAGAGGGCTATCCTACCCTAAGTCCTCATTTTTGCTCAGCCAAGCCCTCCTTTCTTTTAAGGGGAAAGTGGGGAGAGAGGAGGTCCCATCCTTGCTGGAGAGGCGTACAGATGTTAAAAAGGCTGAAGGCACGTCACTGTCTTTGCCTGTCTTTTAGTAGTTAGATATTAAGCTCCCTGCTCTTCAACTCTAAAAGGGTTAGTAGTTCTCAGAGAAGTTGTCTGAAGGAAGGAAGAAAGAAAAGGAGGGGAGGTTGAGAAAAAAAAAGGAGGCGACAATATTAATTTTGTTTGATCTCAAACCTCGACACAAGGGAAAATTACTTGTTTGTTTAATGTGATTATAGAGACTAAACTTATAAAGCCTCAGGAAAAAAAAAAAAAAACAGAAAAATCATCTAGTTTTCCTGTCCTTCTTTTCCCATAAACTCCTGCCCCCGGTTTAAAAAAGTTTCTACATCCGCCCCTCCAAGGGATTGTCCCTGCCCACCACCCACCAACCAGTGATGAAGAGCTCACTTTCCCACGCAGTCACTGGACAGTGACCACCATCAGAAACGTCCTCCGTCCTCCGTAAATCTCGTTAAAGTCTCAGGCCCAGCTCTTCACACCTCATCCCCAGATCTACCCCAGGGCACAAGCAGGCTGAGCCTTCTCTATTGGCCACCGCTGGGCCTGTTTGAAGCAGGAATGACTTGGTACACATTATAAGAAGATCATCTCGACTACAGTATAGAGAATGGGCTAGATGAGGGTTGAAGATAAGAAAGAATTAGGGGGCCAGGTGCACGCCTGTAATCCCAGCAGCTCAGGAGGCTGAGGCAGGAGGATCACGAGTTCAAAGCCAGCCTCAGCAAAAGCAAGGCACTAAGCAACACTAAGTGAGACCCTGTCTCTATAAATAAAGTACAAAATAGGGCTGGGGATGTGGCTCAGTGGCTGAGTGCCCCTACGTTTAATTCCTGGTACCCCTTGACCACCCTCCCCCCACCAAAAAAAAGAAAGAATTAGGGGAGACCTTTTAGAAGGTTCTTTCAGGAGCTGCGGTTCAAGAAGACAGTGGCCTAGATACAGAAAATAGCAGTGAGAAAGAGACAGGTTGGCAGGTTTAAGTGATATTTTGGAACTAGAATTGACAGAATTGAAGCATAGTATCTTTTTACCATAATTCTGCAGGAGACTTACTTGCCTAGCATGTGGGAGGCCCTGGGTTTGATCCCCAGCATGGAAAAAAAATATGAAAGAAAAAGAAAAAAGACCTTTTCTCCAAGCTTTGGGATATACTTATTGAGTCCAAAGTCTGGCATTCACTTTGTAAGACTGGTGCTTCTGCTCCATCCTGTCACTTACCTTGGGAAATGGGTACTCTATACCTTGCTCTCTTAGGGTAACATGTCTTCATAAGCATATTCACATAATTGGCAAGAAGCCAAAATAAAACTTTATGTGGGACGATGAGGGCTGTCAAAAATGATAGAATGCAAAAAATTTCATTTGTTTTCTTTTATATCTTCAAACAATGCCTTAGCATACAGATAAAAGATTACCAGATGTTATGTAAATTTACCAGTATTTAGGTTCCCTTCTTCTCAGCGTTGGGAGGCAGTAGGACATGTTTAAAAGAGATCTGGAGTTGAATCTCAACTATAGACTCTCGCAAAGAGCGTAACTTTGGTCCCCAGTTTTCTCATATGTGAAAACTTGGGGTCATACTCGGCTCCTACAATTGAGAGAGGAATTGGAGGTGAGATGTAAGCTAGGTGCCTGCTGCAGAAGAGTTCTCAAAGAACTGTGGTCAGGTGGGGAAAAAGGCACACTCATACATCGCTGGTGGGACTGCAGATTGGTATGGCCAATATGGAAAGCAGTATGGAGATTCCTTGGAAAACTGGGAATGGAACCATCATTTGACCCAGCTATCCCTCTCCTTGGTTTATACCCAAAAGACTTAAAAACAGCATACTACAGGGACACAGCCACATCAATGTTTATAGCAGCACAATTCATAATAGCTTAACTGTGGAGCCAACCTAGATGCCCTTCAGTGGATGAAAGGATAAAAAATATATATATATATATATATATATATATATATATATATATATGGTATATACACACAATGGAATACTACTCGGCAATAAAAGAGAATAAAATCATGGCATTTGCAGATAAATCGATAGCGTTGAAGAAAATAAAGCTAAGTGAAGTTAGCCAATCCCCAAAAAACAATTGCCGAATGTTTTCTCTCTGATATAAGGAGGCTAACTCATAGTGGGGTACGGAGGAGAAGCATGGGAGAAATAGATGAATTCTAGATAGGTCAGGGGGTGGAAGGGAAAGGAAGGGGCAGGGGATTACCAAGGATGGTGGAATGAGATGGGCATCACCATCCAAAGTACATGTATGAAGACATGAATTGGTGTCAACATACTTTATATACAATCAGAGATAGGAAAATTGTGCTGTATACATGTAATGAGAAGTATAATGCAAAAATAAATAAATAGTTCTAAAAAAGAATTGTGATCAGTTTGGATGGTCATAATCACAAGGTCAAGTCTTCTTTAAAAACCACTTCCAAGAATATGGGATTCTGCCAAGCTAAGACTTTCTTCATTTTCCTGGAGTCAACTCCAGGAGGCCTGAGAAGTTGTATCTTTTCCACCCTCTGAAAGTGGCCTAGCCCCTTCCTTAGGTATGTTTGGCTTCAGTTCAAGTCTTGTCCTCTCAGATAAGTCCCAAGTGTGTCTCATGGTACCACATGGCCGAGGCTCTTCCCTGCCTCCCTTCTTGGACTGATTCTTGCTACCACTTTGTAGGTCATCAGTGTCGCCCTTTTCTGGACTTCTAGCTCTCCCTCGCCACTTTTCAGCTTCCTCTCGGGCAGCCCCCACTACTGGCTTCCTTATGGATGCATCATCTAGTTTATCTTCCAAGGCTCCATGTCCATAGCCTCTTCCTTGAGAGAGGAAATTGGCAATAGAGTTTGCATCTAGAGACAATTAAGATGTAAGAGACCAAATGGCATACTGCCTTGGGAATGCTGGCTTAGGCATCACCCTGTCTTCCTTCTGCCTCTGCATCTCAAAGGCAAAGTCATGGTGAAGAACCCAAATGTGAGCTCTGCCGACATGCTCAATTCCTCTTACTAACTCCTAAGACCCTCTTGAACCTATTTACTTACCTACAAAATGGTCTCATAAGGGTACTGAGCTTGTTGTAAAGGTGAAATGAAATAATACATTAATGTGCTTAGTTCAGTGCCTGTGCCCATAGTATGCACAGAACTAGAGGAAGTGGCTGCTGTTGCTGTTTTGACTTTGACTTTGATTTCTATTCCTGTACTCATTGGAATCCTGTCCTCTTCATGGCCTGTAATTCCCAACTCTTATATTTCTGTCCATAATTTAAACACTATGTGATAACTCTGAAGAAGCACCTGCTGGCTTTTCTGAAAAATCTCTATAAAACTCTAAAGCAAGGGAACCATTGTATCCTAACCCCAAAGCCACAGCAGCTTGACTATAACTGTGTACAAGTTGCAGCTGACGAAATGCCCAGTCTTCCTGGAACTTCACCACCCAAATGATAAACAGAGTAAAGGGCACCATTCCTATCTGAATAGCAGGCCAGTGGAGCTCAGGCCACGACTTGACTGTAGTTGCCCAACCAAGAAGGAGCAGACCCAGGAATAGAAAAGGAGTCCACAACTCTGAGGCATGCCTCTGAACTCCTGGGTTAACTCTCTTCTAATCTACCCAGGCAATTCTTTGGCCCAGAACTTTTGGGTCTGATGGGCTCATAGACCATGGGCTACAGCCTGTCTGCTGACCTCTGGTCATCTTAAAAAACAGAGTGATAACAAGGGAAGGGTAAAGGAGCAAGAGTTTTCAGAATTCCAAAGACCTTTAGAACCAAAACCCCTAGTTCTGTAGATAAGAAAACAATGCCTCTACCAAAGTCATGCTGAACACAACACAGTCAAGAATAAAATTCAAAGCAGAAAATGAATTTAGGAATCAACTTGAGATGATTGGTGGAAGCATCATTTCCAGGTTTAGTTGCTGTCATTAATTCGATTAACATTTATAGAACTCTTACCGTGTTCTGGATCCTATATTAATTTCTGGGATTTGGAAAAGGAAAAAAAAAACTACAATCATTTAAGCTCAAAGTTACATACACATTTACATTCATTCATATTTGTAAGAAATATTAATTGAGTCATCGAAGTAAACAAATAATATAATTTACACATAAGCACTTTACATCTTCATTAACCCTGGAATGGTAGGTACATTATTCTTATTCCTGTTTCACAGATGAAGAAATTGAGGCTTGGAGAGCTGAAGGAATTTTCCCAAGGTAGGAAATAATAAAGGTAGGATTTGACATCGATCACTAGTCATCACCAGCTTACTCTAGATATATTCCTAAATAGGAGATATATTCTTAAACAAAGTACTCCCCAAAATATCACTAAAATAGGTCAGTTTTGCCTGGGAAGTGAATGCTCAAAGAGCTGAGGATGGAGCCCACATCACCTGAGAATGTTCTTCTCAATTATAGGTGTAGAGAAGATATGTCAAAAAATTCATGAACACAGCAGTGGAATTCTCTGCCCACTGTCCAGGCGGTCTCATACCTCTTTGAATTTTCCAAAGCACTTCGTGAAAATATGCAGCAAGCCCAGCCAGGGTGATTGCAGACAGGGTGCTAAAAAAGGAAAACCAGCAGTGGGAGTTGGTGAGGGAGGGGAGAGGCTGAGGCGGCACAGAAAGACACTTCAGTCACATTGCTATTGAACCTGTTCTTTGTCTTTGAAAGCTGGGACAAGAAATCCAATCCATACAGTCTTTTCCCCCTTCAATAAATTGCATTTTAAAAAAAAATCAACTGGTGCAGGATTTATTGATCTGCATTGACAGGGAACTTCACAAATTCATACAAAAGAGTTTTCTCATTATAGAGTCATTTAAAGGACTTGTTAGTTCAGAGCATTCATCGTAAAGTTCACCTGCAGTATTAAAAAATAATAATAAAGTAGAAAATGTATAAAATTGAGCCCAGGCTGTTTTTTTTTTTTTTTTTCTGTCAATTGGATTTTTTTTAGCATCCACTTTCTGCCAAGTTCTCTTCAATTTGGTAGACAAAACTAGAAGACTCCACCGTGATCAAAAAAAAAAATTTTTTTTTTTCCCTAAAGGGTGCAACAGAAATCTCTCCAGAAGTTTTAGCCAATCAAACCTTGACTCCAATGCTAGAATTGACCAAAAGCTGATTCTGGGAGAAATCCTGGCTTTGTCTATAGGTCCTCCAGGAAAGGATGAGGCCATCATCAAGGGAAGAACAACTAGGAGCCTTCCCAGCCTTCATCACCTTCTCTGGCTTCCAAAATATCTCAGTCAAATATCCTAAGCCTCATCACACAACACAGGTCTCATAATACCTGAAGGCTGGGTCTGCCGGAAGTCCTGAGGGAAGATGTTGCAACTGCAAAAACCATCCTCTGGACATTTGAGCACAGGGTCCAGAAATTAAAAGGAGACTCACAGATGGACAACTGCAGGTTTGTCCTGAGTTGACCTTTAATGACATGACTAGTTTTTATGGGGGCAGTTTATCAGGAAGATCCATGCTGCTTCCTGCTACATTTCCAAAGGAAGGGCTCAGGCTTTGTGGTCAGGCTTGCTCACTGTGTTTACTGTCCCTACTATTTATTGGTTGTGTGTTCTCGATATGTTATTTAACCTCTTAGGCTTTAGCTCCCCCCACATGTAAAGTGGGAATAATAAGAATATTCACCACCTAAGGTTGAAAATGAAATGAGATGAGGATCTACATATTCACAGCAGCTCCTGCCTCAGCAAATGCAAATTCTTAGATTTAATTGTGGTTGTAAAAGCTGTTGTGTTGGAAATTGTGTATTAATCATTTGAGGACTCTGAGAATGGATCCTCTATGAAAATTTTTCTTCAGAATTTAATCTCAAAAATAAAAACAGTAGCCAATTAGAATCACTGCTTTCTCACACTGAAAAACTCTGTGATTGAACTCAGTTCCCATTTGGTCTTTGCACAAAGAAATCTCAAATCCAGAGATAACAACAGCTCGTATTTGACTGTGGTTGACATGTTTGTTTCACCTCCTTTCTACCAGGATTTTGATATCCCAATTTGGAATGCTTCAAATTCATTTTGGGAAGAAACTCCTAGACCATCAGTTTCTTAGGAGCACGGCACCATTCCCATTTGTACTCCTCTCCAATGGGCACAGAGTAGCTGTTCATAAATATTTATTGATGTGCATTTTGAGACAATTTGAGTAAACAAGAGATACCCCAAAGATAGATCCTAGAGTGTGATTAGCATTAATGTTATCTGAAGTTCAATGACAGAAATGTGTGCCCTCCATTAAATGATATACCTTTAGGTTGTTTACCTCAATTAAAAACACTGATCTCAATGAACAGTATCTGTTTAATCTGGTGTAATGAATTACTTGAGGGACTTCATCTTATTATCTTCCTTTTTTTTTATGTCTAGCCCAGTGTCACACGCTGGGGGTATGGGTAATGAATAGATATAGAAATGAATAAATGAATATAAGTAATAGATAGTCAGAAAAGTCTCCAGAATGAAATAAAATTGACACTTCCCATCATGCCTGAAGACCTGATGGCTGTAGTCAGATGGAGTGGAGGTCAATCCTGGCTAGCCAAGAGAAAGATTAAAGGAGAAGGAGAAGGAAACGGAAGTAGGAAGTCTTTGCCAACCGCATTTATTGAGTCAACAAATATTTCTTAAGCAACACAATATGCCAAGCACTGTTCTAACACAGGCTACAAGAGGGAATGAATGAGTCCAGTATCTGCTCTTATAAGATTTGCATTCCAGAGGAGGAGACGGAACAAATAAGGAAACAGCAGAATAAATAAGTTCCAATAAATGTTAATATGATAAAGAATGACTGCACATGCAGAGATGGAAAACTTGAGATGGAATAGTTATAAAGTTCTCCCTCTGGTCTTTATTTAAGCATTTTTTAAATATAATCTTCATCACATCACTGAATTATGATGATCTGATCCTAGATTCATCTCCCCAAGTTCCCCCATCTGAAATGTGACATATATTAGTCTCAAGGAGAAAACATAATATCTGGTACATATTACACCCTCAATCATTTTTTGCTGCATTCGATTTTTTAAAGGAATCACTTCCTGTAACTTTATGGACAAGGAACAAGGAAAAATAATTTTTTTTTCCCCCTTGGAAGAGAAAAGAGGTGAAAATCAGGGGAAACTTTGGAACGTGGGCGTGGAAAGATCTTACAGTATTACATGCTATATTTGGAAACAACTGGAAGTTTGGGGGTAGCTCAGCCAGAGAAGGAACTGGAAGTTTAATCCATGGAGGCTGGTGGTGGCCAGGTAATGAAACGCCATCCGTGTCAGATACTTGAGTTTTCAGCAGACAATGTGGGAGTCATTGGGGATTTTACAAGAAAAGAGCCACATGTTAAATGTGAATGGTGGAAAAATAACTGTAGCAACTGAAAAACCAAGAAATGAAGGGAAGGGGGAAGGAAGGTAGGAAAGGAAATCACATCAAAAACAGCTAAAATGATTTGGTTGGGAAAGGAGAAGAGGTTGGGTTGGGCTGTGGCAGAATGGGTAAAGAGACCCAATGTGAATTCAAGACATATGAGGACTTGGGGAGCAACTACACCTGAACCAATTGCATGCTAGCCTAGAAGAAGCTGGGAAGGGTGGCTCAGCAGTTGACAGCTTGGAAAACTTCATCTCTGGTGGCTTATCCACATGAGAGTCTGGGCTATGTAAACTGTCTTAAGGAAACAGCTTGAGCAGGAGGCAATTCTGTCAACAAATGTGGAATCATTTTCTGCTTAGCCTATGTGACAGACTGAACCAAGAGGTATCAAAAACCCTTTTGGGGTCAGCAGCCTATGTGGACTTTGACTCTCAGTCCGTCTGTCTGACATGAAGTCTTTCTGTCTCAGAAAGTCAGCTGCTGTGTGGCTAGCTCTCGTCTTCACAAGGAGAGTTTGTCTGCACAGCGGTGGCTTGCAACTTAATATTTTGCATAAAAATTCATGAGGTGCGGTATCCATTTCAGCTATGTTATAAAGTAGTAAAAGGGAGAGAGAGAGAGGGAGGTAAAGAGAGAGTTCAGCCCGGCACTCAGAGAGGGTTCATTCTGAGTGATGATTGCAAGCCATCCTTGGAAATTACAGATGCTACTTGGTTCACTATTATTTTGCAGCATCTCCAGTAATCTTCCGTGATCATTTATAACAGCATGTCTGATGACTTTCAAAACGTAACGGGAAAGGGTACTTCTGTGAAGCATGTCCACTCAAAGGGAAAATCAATCTTGGCTACTGAGGGAGTGAACTTTGTACCACCACGATTAGACAGTTAGAGATTTCAACATATAAAAATAGGAATGGCAGGGGTCCAGTCTTCCAACGTATATGTGTGGATAATGTGTGTTCTAGTTGCTTGAACAGTTTAGGATTTCTCCTTTCATCCAAACAAAACACAACATGTGTCAAGAATCCAAATTGGCACACTCCAATAGAAAATAATCATGAACTCCATAGTAACTATTAATGTTTACATAATGCCTTTACAGTTTGCTAAGTACTTGTCACACACCTGAGCTGCTAATCATCAGAAATACCTCACACTTCCCAACCTTCTTTTCTTCTCTGACAATCATTCCTACTGCCTGCAATGTTCTCTCACAACATCTGTGCTCCCAGCCTTCAAGGGCAAGCTCAAAGCCTTCCCCCCTGTAAAATACTCTCTGGTTATTTTAACTCTTACAAGTGAGTAATAGTTTACATTGTGCAAAGATCTTGGGAAAGCAGTGGAGTGGAGTAAAAAGTTAGCCATGTTCAGAATCAGAAGACTTGGGTTCAAATGCAAACTTCACAACTTATTAGCTATCTGGCCTAGGCCCATCATTTAACCTCAAAATAAGAGTCAAATATTATCTAATGTACATGGTTTTCATATAGATCAAAAAAGATGACCTATATAAACTGTTTTGTAATTCTAATGGGTTAGATAGACATCAACTATTTTACTGTATTTGCCTCAGAATATTAGTATGAGAACTAAATAATTTAGGTAAAACACTTAGCTCCATGCCTCATATATAATAAGTGTTCAACTAATGAGAATTATTATTATTACTTAAAATTATTGATTCAAAAGACATGAATCAGGTCCTGTGAGCACAGCCCTATAATGAGCATGACACCTCATTGATCCTCTAAAAATACTTTATTATTTACCTTATTAACACTTTTTTATTATGGAATTATTTTAAAATATTCTTATAACATAGTATAACACAATGATTAGGAGCACTGGCTTGGAAATCAGGACACCCAGGGTTAAGCTTAATCCTAATCCTTTACAGCTTTGCATCCTAGGCAAGTTACTTAACCTGTCCATGTCCCAGTTTTCTTATCTATACAAAGAGAAGAACAATAGATTCTTAAATATGGGATCATCACAAATAGTAAGTAAATTGATCTATGGAGAAAATCCAGGGCAGTGTTTCCCACATAGAAATAGCCTAGTACATGTTAAGTGTTACTGTAATATTTTAGTATAACTATCTCATAAGTATTTTTCTTATGAACCAAGGAAAAATGTAATAATGAATCAATTATTCGTTCTTTGAGTCCACCCCACTGCTTCTAATTGACCTCTGTGCCTCCATTCCTGCCACCTCCCAATGCACTCTCCACGCTGCATCTAGAGTCAGCTTTCTAAGGCATCAATCAAACTGATCATGTTAAAAACTTGCAAAGGATCCTTTACAAGCTTTATGAGGCTTCTCATTATCTGGCTTTAACTACCTATGCCTGGAAAATTAGTCCATCCTGGGGGCAGAGCCATGGAGGGAACTTGGGAAAAATTATTCCATTCTGTCCAGTAACATCCAGGAGCCATACATTCCCATTTTCAATATGGATGATGAATGACTTACCCGCGTTACACCAAGGTGTTATGAAAATTCAGCTTCAATCCAAGTTCTCTAGTTCTTTCTTCCAATTGGAATACTGTCCAAAGGGTTCTTCTATGTAGAAATTCTGAAGTCATCACACGTAACTACACGCGCAATCCAAACAAGCCAATGCCTTTCAGAATTCCCTATCATTTGTCCAAGAGATTTTCTTTCCCTGGAATTTCACATGCCCCACCACCCATCACTAAAGCCGTTTGTCATTTGAGGATCCAACTCAATTTTCATCTCCTCTCTGACGACACTGTGGACTCTCCAGGCAGATTCAGGCATCTACAATTTCTTTGCCCTTGGGATGTACATATTTTATGTGCTTCCCAAAGCAGGGTTTGATCCAGTGCTCTTATGGCCTGGTACAGTCCACCACCTGTAAACACTCAATAACCATTTGTCTCTGTTAATATTTGAATGGTCGTATTATTCATAAGGAAACATTGACTGATAGAATCATGAAAATCAAAAAGGTACTCGGGGTGTTAGCAACTATGGATTGTTGGTCAATGTGAGATTATATGGTTTAGTTTCTAATAATAGTGAAACTCTCCAAAAAGGAAGATAACCATTTTACAACACATCCGTAACATTGTTAACACCCCTATTAAAAAAATGTTGAAGGGTCTGTAAAATTCTCATCTCTATGATGGATGCAGGAGATATAGATTTTAAATAAATCGCCAGATTTTCTGAAATTAACAGAAGTGTCTTAAGGGTCTGGAAGAAGAAGGAAGAAGAGGAGGACAAGAAGATCGTGTCTTATTTACTGAGTAACCAATCATGTTACCCAGAACTGTATCTGCTATAGTGCGTAATATCTCATTTTCATCTTGAAAGATTAAATATAAAAATATGTTAATTATTTTCACTTCCATTTTATAGACAAAGAAGCCAAGTCCTGGAAAAGCTAAATAACTTGCCCAAAGTCAGAACCTGGGAAATGAGGATTTAAACCCACATCTGACTGTTTTTAGAATCTGCTATTATACTATCAATTTCAGAAATAATGTCTGCACTGCTGACATGCAATTTCTGGTCTTAAGGAGCTCTCAGTCTAGACACATGTGAGAGGTACTGAGATACAAGCAAGAAGCATTTGAGGGCTTTCTGAACTTATTTCTTAGCCTCCAGCCCATTTCTTTTTAAGAAATATAAGCTTTATTCCTAAGGTTGCTGTCACTGACACTTGCCCAAGATCCAAGTTCCACATGTCCTCTTCCCCGCAAATCATCCTATACATTGCTTCTAAACAAATCACCTTCACACACCATGTCAATTTTGATAAGTTTAGATAGATCAACTTTGTCAAAGTAGTAAAGAACCTTAGGAATTCAGATTAAAATAATATCTTTCTATTCTGGTATTGCATCAAATGATCCTGAGTTAAAAAACAATATATGCGCAACAAGGTTTTACAATCTAAATCTATGAGCAATATAAAGATAGATAAGAAAGACAGGGGCAAGCTTGGGGAGAATATTGTGTTAGGACAACAACAACAACAAAAAAAGAAAACCTAGAGAATGGGTATTAGAAGTGGAAAGAATAAATGCATTTAAAAGGAGAAGTTTTTTTTGTTTTTGTTTTTTTAAATGTTGTGAATGTCTAGGTACTATGGAGAAAAGCAAAAATGGAAACCAAGGCTGACTTCAAGACTGGGGTGAATAATATGAATTTTGTTGCTTTTCCTAAGGTGATGGAAGACAGGTCCCTGGTCTGTCTGCACATAATTGGCACCATGATACAGGAAGCAGGAAGACAAGTGAGTGGATACCAGTCAAGAGAGCAAGAGTAGACAAGATCTGTAGGGTAATCAGGTGTTTTGGTCAGGTTTTTCATTGCTGTGACTAAAGGACCTGACCAGCACAATTATAGAAGAGGAAGAGTTTATTTGAGGCTCAAAGTTTCAGAGATCTTAGTCCATAGAAGACCAGCCTCATTCCTCAGGGCTCCAGGTAAAGATGGACATCATGGCCGGAGAGAGTGGCAGAGGGAAGCAGTTCACATCATGGTGACCAGGAGGCATAGAGAGAGAGACTCCACTCTCCATATACAAATATATACCCAATGACTACACCCCAATCCCCACCTCCTCCAGCCACACCCTACACTTCAGCTACCCCTCAGTTAATCCCTACCAGGGGATTAAATCACCGATTGAGTTAAGATTCTTACAACCAAATCATTTCTCCTCTGAACCTTCTCTTATTGTTTTACACGTGAGCTTTTGGGAGACACCTCAGCTAAACCATAACATCATGGTCGAGTTCAAGGATAGAATTTAAGGCTAAAGGCTTGAAACGTTAACTCCATTCAGAAGATTCAGTCATTCCATTAATAAACATCTGCTGATTACAACCCACATGCCACGTACTTTGTAACAGTGAGCAGGTTTTCTAATCCTCCTGTAGTTCCCCCCCAAAAAGTAGTCTGAAAAGATGTAGCCAGAAAAGTAGAGAAAAAACAGGAGGCTGCCATTATCAGGAATTCAATTTTAAAATTTTCAAAAAAAGAATTGGTGGCCACCCACATTGACTTACAATCTACCCTTCTTAAAAGAAACCCAAGAAATAAAAAAGGTATAACATTGAAAAAAAATCACTGGACACCATATTTGAAATATTAGACCCATCCATCAGAAAGGCTGAAAGTGATTAAAAACAAAACAGTGGATCTCTAAAACCACTCTAGGATGGATAATCATAGGGACATCAAGGCATTGTTTTCTGCCTCTCAAATGTCCCCAAAATAGGACAGGACCTTAGCTGGCAGGGAACAAAAGAGAGACTGAGGAAATCCAAATTGTGGCATATTTCAAGCAGGTTTTGAAAAAGGAATGTGTATATTCTAACAGGAATTTAATCCATATGTTCCAGATTCTTTTACACTCTATGAAATGTCAGCACATAAGAGCTCTTTGATGTCCAGAGATCTTTCCAAATCCTTTTTATGAGACTTGCTAAGCTATATCACTTGCAAATTGGAAGTTGTGTTTCACCCAGAGTAAACAAGCTCACACACCAGCAACCCAAGACTTTAGGTCAAGGGAGAAAAGGCGAACTCCTCAGTAAACATGTAGAATGGAAAAATGATTTCCTTCCTTTTCTTATGTTGTCCACATGGAAGGGGATATGAACCAGTTAAGCAGAAAACTGAACTATAAAGAAAGGGCACAGTCTTTAAGTCCAGTTGCTGTACACAAGATAGGAGAAACAAAATTGATAGGGGAAACATATGAGACAATAATACAATAAATGATGTTTTTTATTTTTTTTTTTTAGTTGTAGTTGGACACAATACCTTTATTTATTTATTTTTATGTGGTGCTGAGGATCGAACCCAGTACCTCGCACATGCTAGGCGAGCACTCTACTGCTGAGCCACAACCTCAGCCCCAGTAAATGATGTTTAACAAATATGAAGGAAAAACATTTTAGCTAACACTCAGCCCATAAACTGTTTCATCCTCATAAAGACTCTCCCATCACAACAGTGCAGGAAAAGAGGCATTTTTTATTAAGAATTTTACAAAGCAAGTTGTTCTGCAAGAATATTCTACCTCTAACATTTCCGTGGATTTGTGCAATAGCAAATAAGGACAGAAATCATTTGAGGAATAGAAATAACAAGAAGAAATCTTCACTGTATAGATTGAACTCGGGCAATTCCATTCATAAGGATTAAGAACTGTGAAATCAGTATTGAGAATCTGCCAGGTGACTCCTGTTTCTTCTCTGCAACCAAAACAGAAATAAATAGATGCAGTTGCAAGATTGGCTCAGCCATCAACAGCATGAGGGTAGCAGGAGGCACTGGTGATGTATTATTTTGCATTATAATTTATATGATTTTCTTTAACCAACTTTTTTTTTTCTTTCTACAGGACATGAGATGTTACTAGGCTTTTTCACAGGTCACTTTTGAGATTGTATGCTTTATCAGGAAGAAATGTTTATTCTTTTTTAATGTTCCACTTCCATCCATGAACGGTAGACTCTAACAAATAAAAGGCCCATTCCTTATCAAACCAATACCTAAATATATTAAAGAGCTAGGGCAGATCTAAACTGCTTAGCATTCGTGATGAGAATTTGAGGATAGGAGATCTGGGAAGGGGAAGAGAAGAATCAGTGAGACGGGGAAGGGGTAGATTGGAAGAAATCTCTTTGATAAGAAAAACAGAAAGACTTGAGTGAATAGACGTATTTTGGTAACTTTACATGAGTCACCTACTGTGCACAATTCAATGTGACCCCTGTGATCCTATTTCAAGTAGAATCCAACAAAAGAATGAATTCTTGTGTCAAAAATGGGCAGAGAACAGAGAGTCAGGCCAGGCAGATGCTGAGGACTGGAACAACCTAGCCTGGATTTGAAAGAACAACTTCTCTTCCTACCACTTACTCCTGACCTGGTCCATAACTCGGATAGGTGGAAAGATGCAGAGAAATTCTAA
Organism: Callospermophilus lateralis; assembly: GCF_048772815.1. Lineage (NCBI taxonomy): Eukaryota > Metazoa > Chordata > Mammalia > Rodentia > Sciuridae > Callospermophilus > Callospermophilus lateralis. The sequence continues at coordinate 26,331,987 of NC_135306.1, forward strand.
AAGTAGACATGGCAACCCAGTGGGAGCTGTCTTACTGAAAAATACTGGAATTCATCATATCACTGATGTTGGAATTCTTGCCCATGACCTAACCTAGAATATCACCTGTGAGATCTGGTGCCTAAGACATAATGATTTCATGAATTTGGAAGAACAAATGAGCCACAGAAATGATCAATCAGATGTGAACTGACAAGAGACAATGGGGTCCACAAAGAATTAGATTACAGATGCAAAAGAATAATCAAAAAAAAAAAAAAAAAAAGAACATCCATTACCTTGCTTCTCAAAGTGAGTGGTTACCTGGAAGTTGGTAAGAAAAGGGGAAACTCAGTCTGTACCCTGGACCCTGGGATTCGAACTTGCATTTTAATGAGGTTCCCAAGTGATTAGTAAGCCCACTGAAATTTTGAGAAACACTGATCTAAACCATAACTGGGTAAAGCAACACCAAAGCCACACTGACCAAGCCGTCATTGCCATCACAGTGAAGAGGGACTGATAATTGTCTCAGACCACCCTGGAGAGATGCATTTTGCTCCTCTGACACTCTGAAGGATGAATTCTGCCACAACAAGGCTCCTTTTTGTCTTTGTAAATTTCTAAATAAATAAGAATTTATTTGAATGCTGTTATAAGATAATATATGGAGATAAATAAATATTGATATAGATATGATATAGATGTTATATAGATATGGGTATGGATATTGATATAGTTATGAATAGATATGTTATTTCCCATTCTGTTAGACTCAATGCACATGTGCAGTGGTCAAATTAACAACCTAAAATAATTTACATGTCCACTGGCCTTATACTGGATAGTTGGCGCACATTGTCTTCTTTTAACAGTGATAACAGAAATATCAATAAGAACCATGGGTGCTGAATGCTTACAGGCACAGTTTTCATGGTCTATACATTTGATCCTCTTAAGAGCCTTATAACATAGATTCTCTTCTTACCCTTATTTAATCCTCCAACACTGTGACATGGTTATTTTTATGGCCATAATACAGTTACAGATACATAAGGAAACAGCAAATAAACCACAAGCAGTTCTTGCACTCACACCTAGAACCCCTGTCTCCAACGTCTATAGTCTTTCTACTACACCGTGTGGCCTAACAGTAAACAATAAGATTGCAGAAGTGCACCTCTCTCCTTGAGCGATGGCATCTAGGTACAGCCTGTTGCTGATGGATGGGCCACACTAAAGCATCAACCCCAAATATTCTAAAGCCAGATTCATTAAACCTTGAAGTTGTTCTCCATGTTAGTGTACAAGGTGACGGTAACAGAAATCACAGTGAAATGACTGTCTCAAGACAGAACAGAAAGTGGGCTACACATACTCCTCCTGGGTATGGGCTGTGGTTTGCCATCATCTGCATGTGAAGTCAATCTCACCCACTGACTCTGGGTGGTCTTAACTCAGCTTGGGTACCAGTTCTCGACCCTCTCTCCCTGGAGTGTGTGAGCAGTTCTCCCTCTGTCTAAGGATTATCATTTCTAAGAATGAGTCTTCTTATAGCTTCTTTTTTTTTGGCCCAGGTCTTTTGCTCAGATCCTGGAAGCACAGAAGAGCAGGACAATCAACTCATGAAGTCCTAGAGTATTAGAGGTGGAAAATCTTACAAGATACAAGAGAGGAGCAGGGTCCTGGGGCCTCATGCTAGGTTCCTTCAGTGTTCCATATTCCTGTTTCCCTGTCTTTGAAATGAGGTATTTATTACCTTAGCTAAAAGCAGTGCTAGGTACATTAATCAGGGTAGAGCCCAGTAAGCATTAAATACAGAAATTATTTTTACCCAAACCTCATTGTCTTATATCCTTTATGTCAGAAGCATTGATCCCTCAAGGAAGCCACATCACTGTAAAAAGGAGTTGTACAAACTACAACTCAGACAATTATACAAGTGATTCTTGTACAATCACCAGCTTCAATAAAATATTTTTAAAGAAAAAAATGATAAATGTGTACTGTTTTCCCATGGATATATAACAAAACAGCACCAACTGGGTGGCTTAAAAAAATATACAGTTATTGTCTCCTGGCTTTAGAGGCTAGAAGTCTAAAATCAAGGGTTGGACATGCATCCACCAAAACCTGTAGGAGAAAACCTTCCTCTGGACTTCTGGTGGTTTTCTGTCAATCTTTGGCACACCATGGTTTAGAAGTGTACAACACTGGTCTCCGCCTTGGTCATCTGTCTCAAGGTGTTCCCTCTGTGCATCTCTGCTTACACATTGCTATTTTATAAGGACTCAATCATATAGGATTAGAGGCCTACCCTACTGCAGTAAGACCTCTTCTCTTACCTAATTGCATCTGGCAACAATCTCATTTCCAGATAATGTCACATTCTAAGGTACTAGTTCTAAGGTATTAGTTTTTCAGGGAACACAGTTTTATTGGGGTGGATATCAAGTACTATGGAACAGACTATTACACTATTCCAAAATGCCTAGCGGCCTCAAAAACACATTCCCTCAGATCAGTTGGATTCCCCTGACTGCTTTTAGTTCACACAGACTCAATAGTTGTTCTGCAACCCAATGATGGAAGGAAGGATGACACAAGAAGTAAGAGAAGTTCAGGTCAGAAGGCCCTGAATTCTAACGTCACATTCAACATTTTACATACCCACTATTTGGGGCATGTCAATCCACTTCAACTTCTCATCCTTCAAATATGGATTAATAGTCAAAGAAAATATTTCTGGTGACCCACTCACATTCCTTTGCCTCCTCCTGCCAACATTGACCCTCTTTTGCCTAAGAATTTGTCTTCAAGAGCCCACAAATGATAAGCTACAAGTACCAAAGAATTTATATACCCCAGAGGATCTACCAGTAAGTGATGGGAACTGGTATATAAATCACCCCACTCCCTCACATCCTGTTTAGGATAACTCAGAGGTGCTTATTCCACACTAGCCCCCAGAGTTTCCCGATGGGATTAAGCCACACTTTCCCACAGGGTTAACTTTCTTGACAGCACACCCTTAATTGGAAGTTTTCCCTCCCCTGCTCACTACTCATCCATAAATGTCTCCTGGGATCATCTCCTAAATAAATTACTTGCATTTGAATCTTTCTCTCAGGGCCTGCCTCTAGGAGAGCCAAACAAGAACAATACTATATACTTGCAGAATTATTTTGAGGGTTAGAAAGCATGCAGGTTAGAAAGGTGGTATGTAGTAGGCACCCACTAAGTAAACAGTTTCCAGGAAAATAAGCAAAGGCATTTCTATTTAAGAGAGATTTTGAGAAGGACAGTGATATAGCAAGCTATTGCATGCTACTAGAAATGTACCTTGAGTTCATACAGTAATATAATTAAACTCCTTTTCCATGAGGGCTAAATGGAACTTTTCTTCTAGGAAAAAAAAAAGAAAGAAAGAGAAGGAAAAGGGAAGGGAAGGAAGAGGGGAGAGAAGGATAGATGGGAGGGAAGAGAAAGAGAGAAAATTTGTTTTCTTTTTGCTTATTCAAATTTTGCTTCCATCACTTACTAATAGTTTAACATTGAACAATTTTCTGAAGCTAATATTAACTACCCTGAAAAGCTGTAAATGATGCATATATAAATTCCTGGGAAAGATACATATCCCTATGTCTCAATTTCTTTATGTGACCAGCTCAAGGTTACATGTATAACTGTGAAGGAGCCAGCAGCTGAACCCAAGCCAACATATTTAACCACTACATTATACTGCTTCCTTCTTATGAAGCACATTTAATCACCCAGCTGGGACCTACATTTAAATCATTCAAACATGAAATTTTTAAGGAATAAGATGCCTTTGCATTGAAGTTAATGTAGTTTCTGAGGTTTCTATAGCAACAAAAATCTAAAATCACCTCTGGTGGTATTACTTACAACAGTAGAGAGACATTCCCGCTGACCCTTTATCAAAGAATTTATTTCGTCAAGACAGGAAGAGAATCTGAGAATCATGCTATAGATTCTCAAAATATGATTGCTCACTGACTGTGGTGGTCTACATTAATACAATAAACAACATTTTTGAATGCTTATCATATGCTGGATCAAGACATTAATATATTATTGTTACTTTTTTGCAAAGAACCCAAGATCTGGTAGAAGAAACTTGGGTACTACTAATGCTAGGATCCCCCTATCTGTTCAGTGACAACTGAGAGCTGAGCATCAAATGCAATAGGAGCAAAGAAAGGTTAAAAACACAATGGGCTGGAGAATCAAAGAAACTTCTCAAAGGAGTAAAAACTATTCCCAGATTATCCAAGTGGCTAGCACACTAATCATCAACAAACACCACACTGTTTTTTCCTCCTTCCTTGTCTCTTATTCCTCATTGAACTTCCTGGGACTACCTGTTAAATAAACCAGCTACACCCAGGGGTTTGTCTGGGTATCTGCTTACAAAGAAACCTACACTATGACAACATCAATCAGGTTGATTCATTCAGTTCCTTGGGGACATAATTTCTAGTTAGCTCAAGTTGATGGGCCCTGCAGGATCCATTAAAAGGAGTTTACCCGCATTATAGGATTCAGGGTAAAAATTACCAGCAGAGTGAGGGACTTCCCCAAATCACACCTGATCATCTCTAATGGTCTTTCCTCCCTCTCCTAGGGTGCAAGTTTGATTAAATTTGAGTTTATAGTATATGTAAAAGCAAAACTCAAATGCATGTCTCCTACATTCTTCTGCATCCCTCTGTAAGAACACCCTTCATGTCACCTGCACCTTCATAAGTCACAATGGTGCCCCACCGCCTTCCAAGGATGTAATGAGGGACCACCATTAAGTACAATTGCAATGAATTGTTGCTAGAATCATGGCTCACCATCCTCTGTGCCTTTCTTATAGAGTTCTCCATAGCTAGTGTCCTCCTTTCAGAGTGTCATGAAAGGTTTTGCGTCCTGCAAGTGAGTGAAATACTCTTCTATCTGGGCCTTCAGTTCCATAATGTGGATCATGTCTTCTTTTTCACTCTTGCCATCACAAGTTCAAGTTCAAACATGAACTTATCTATGGTCGAAATATGCTGATTTTCCCAGTAACTCAACTGTGTTCTGTCACCAAACTTAATCCTTTTAATTTTTTTAATTTTAAACTCCTTTTAATTTTTTGGTTCTCATTCTGATCCTTTATTTCTATGACGAGTGATCTTATAATCAACTGCTTCAAATATTTGGTGAAATCTACTAAAACAAGCTATACTGGGTATCTGTAAATGCAATAGAATATTCAACAGCAGAAACAGAACAGTGAGCAGGCAGGCACAGTCCCCCGGCACCACAGAACTTACTCTCAGAAGCAATGTGATAGAATAGAAATAAATTTATTTATTTTATTTATTATGTGGTATACTTTTTGTCCACCAAAGGGACACATTTTATTCCAACAGAGAAAAATGAATGATGTATTATATTTTTTTGTTTTTATCTTTACTATTAAGACACTTGGATTGTGTTAATGATCAATTCCAATAATTTGCCTAAGGATCCTAATTCAATTATGTCTTATTCATTTTTTTATTCTGAGCTATTTCTAATTTATTTTTAAATTTTTTCAAATTGTAGCCTATTCTACAGGGTTTAACTTTGTAGTTCATCATAAAACATCTTCTGTAACAGTCAGAACTTCTTTATATTTCAGAGCTTTAACTGAAGCCCTGAAATTTCATCCCCTATGTTGTATGATGTTTTCCAAATCAATTCATTTTATTTTTGGTAAATTGATTCATTTTTAAAAACATTTTTTAATATTTATTTTTTAGTTTTAAGTGGACACAATATCCTTATTTTCCATTTATGTGGTGCTGAGGATCAAACCCAGTGCCCCCTGCATGCTAGGCAAACACTCTACCGCTGAGCCACAACCCCAGCCCCTAAACTGATTCATTTTAATCACAAGGTCTGATAGCAAGCAAATCAGAGGCAGGTCATGAGAATATTACAGCCAACTTGAGGTGAGAGGTAATGGAAAACAGAAGATGGCAGCATCTATTTCCTTCCCCATACTTCAAAGTAAGTGTCCCTTCAGCTAGAGCACTTTATTCAAGTGTGGAACCCATACCTTGGGTAGACTCAGACATCCAAACAGAGAGAAGCTGGAAAGGTAAAAATACTCAAAACCCTGCCTTCAAAGGAACGGATGAAACAACGGGGGAAAGTTTACTCAGAGAAAAGAAGGCTTGGAAGAGAAATTCAAGAAGAAAACATTTGTCGTGCATGTCCTCAGGGACCAAAGAAGGAAAAAGGAGCAGAAGCTTCATCTCTAAACATGAATGACTTTCTGACTGAGAGTTGTCATGGAACCCCACAAGTCCACAGATTGCAGCTCCCCATGACCGGGACTGGCTCCTATGCTGGATTTTTGTTTCCTGCAACAAGTTTCAGGAAACCGGTCTGTTTTATTTTCCTATTTAAAGTTGCTTGGGGAGGGTAATGAGTTTCCCATCCTTGAAACTACGCAAGCAAAAATCAGGCGAGAACTGGGTCGGGAGGCTGGAGACAACATTTTGAGTCTTTCCCAGGTGTCTCTCAAAACTCTGAAAATAGGAGAGTCTAGAGGAGACACAAGCTCCTCCCAGGATTCTCTGTCTGTGCCTCGCACCCTGCAAAAGCCTTCCCAGTTTTTGTAAGTACATTCCTCTCACCTCCATTTCCAACGCGTTTCTCACATGAGGTGGAACAGATGCTGGGGTAACGCTGGCTAAAAATAAAAGCAAGGGTGGTGGGGAGAAAAAACTATTTTATAACAAATATCTCAGCAAAAAATTTATATCCTGAATGGATTTGGCAGCGAAAGAACAGCTGCCACCTCTTTTGATGTTCTTCCTTCTCTCAACTTTCATAACCTGGTTAAAATGCCAATCAGATTTGTGTAATCAGAAACAAGGGACATCAACCTCAAAAAGCATATGAAAATGTAGCTTCTCAGAATAAAGGAGAATTTTGTGAATTGGTCTCTTTGCTCTTTTTTTTTTTTTTTTCCAATTGCATTGAGAATCCAGCTTGTCAAAGAGAACCAGAGATCCTTCGCATCTGCCAGCCCTTCAGGCCTGTAAGTAGCACGTGGGTATTCTCACCCTTGCTCCAGTGGGCCAGACAGCAGCATCAAAGGGGCCTCTATGATAGGGGATGTGGTACCCACTGAAGGTGTCTCCCCTGAAATGAGCATTGATACTTTCTGGCTTTCTCCAACCATTCAAACCAGAGTCTGATATTCTGGGAAAGCTGGCCAGACCAATCTATGAACATTAATGAGTTAGGCAGTGATTACAAGGCCTTTAGACATTCACACAACAAACAGTAATAAAGCACTATTAGGTATAAGCCAGTGCCTGAAAAATGTCAAGATCAATATGGTATGGCAGCTACTCTACAGGAACTAATAATCTAGAAGAGAAGACATGTTACACACTCAGATAAGAAAAAGGAAAAACAAAAGTGGTAAGGACCACAGGGCACTGCAGATAAAATGACCAGGGTCTCAGAGCATGGCAATAATATTTCCATATTGTGGGTAAGAGAAGACACACATTTAAAAAGGAGGAGGTACATTTTGGAAGAAAGTGCCATTGGGGCCAGGTCTCAAAAAATGAATCAGATTTGAGTAGATGAAGACGGGAGGCCAGTGGTCCTGAAGGGTGAGAGAGGAAAGGGGAAGCATGGTGCATGTGCCCTGAGGGTTAGTTAAGTAAACCAAAGTAACTAAAGCTTGGGACAGAGAGGAGAAAGGGGAGGAGAGGAGGTTGGAGCCCAAGAACAGAAGAGAACTCCCAGCAACCACTTTTCGTGATTCCATGATGCCATAACTAGATGTTGCTGTTCATTCCAGACTATATTCCCAATCCTGCCAAAGACAAGACAAAACAAGCAACAACAGAGTGATCCTAAGGTCGGTCAGCTCTAGTGCGGAGATGATGCCACATTCTCTACCCTTTAAGCTTCTGCTACATGAAATCTGCCATGTCCATCAAAATAGTTCAGCAAAGGAATACAGGTACATAGAAGCACATGACAAAATGTGTGTCTTGAGCACATTTGGCCAAATGTTGACAGTTGTTGGATCTCAGTGAGGGATATACATGTGTTCGTCATTCTAGTCTTCCTGCTCTTTGCAATTATGAAAAAGGTTTTCAAATGGTAAAAATAAACAAATCCCGAATTACCAGCCTATGAATCATCCAAGGACCTCACGGCCAGCAGGGTCTGGCCAGGTGCTCACAAGCCTGAAATCTGTGTATAAACCAACCCCACGGCCACGCTGTGCTCAGATGGGGAGGCGCTGGGATCCTTAGTCACTTCCCCGTGATGCCCGCGGTGCCACTGCAGAGTTAATAGGCAACAAAATGTAATCGTGTGTGGGAAGTGAAAAGAGCAGAGCGGTTTGCCATTTGTTCCTTTTCACAAGTTTTAGGCGCTTTCAGTGGCAAAAATATTCATGGGGTTAAGAATCAGCCTGTTTGGTAAACTGCAATTAGCATGAACGGGGTCTCCTAGGCTTCTGGAAAAAGGATAAATATAGATGTCGATATTTTCTGTGGGAGGGACAGAGCTCCGAGCTTTTATTTTAGAATCTCAAAAAAAAAAAAAAAAAAAAAAAAAAGCCTGTGTAAGGGGCATTCCATCCAGAAAGGGTGGCCTTAGTCTGGACCCACTGGGAGCTCAGTGGGGAAATGCTGCTTGTCTGTGGGATCAAGAGTGCAGGGCCCTATATAGTCCCTAAAGGAACTCTCTGGAGAAGCAGAAAGCAGGGATGTTGACCACAGACCATAATAGCTCAGGTTTGATCCCTGCTCTGCTACTTACTGGCCGGTTAGCTCTAGCCTACCCTGTCCCCACCTCAGTTTCTTCATCTGTGAAATAGAAATGATAGTAAATGTATGTGAAGCATGTAGCAGGGCCAGGCACAAAGTTGATTATACACACACACACACACACACACACATGGTAGCTCTTATTCTTATTTCGTCTTCTAAAATACTATAAGGCAAATTAAATCAATGTCTAATCAAGCCTCAATAGACACAGATTCCACATCTGTGGATTCAACCAAACATGGATCAAATATATTTTAAAAATTTTGCTTCTATATTGAACATGTACAGACATTTTTTTCCTGGTCATTATGCCCTAAGCAATACAGCATAGCAACTATTTATACAGCATATACATTCAATTAGGTATTATAAGCAATCTAGAAAAGATTTGAAAGGTATGGGAAGATGTCATAGGTTATCTATAAATATTTTAGGCCATTTTACACAAGGGACTTGGGCATCTGCAGATTTTGCTATCCATGGGTGAGGGGTGGTCCTGAAAAGGATGACGGTACTATAAACTCACCCACAGACCTTATTTGGATTCCACAAGTTTCCCCACTGCTGCTCTTTTTTATGATCCTGGATCCAATTCAGGATCCCTCACTGCATTAAGTTGTCATGTCTCCTTAGACTCCTCCAATCTGGAACAGTCCCTCAGTCTTTGTCTTTTATAACCTTGACATTTTTAAAGAAGACTGACAGAATGTCCCTCAATTTCAATTTGTTCAATGTTTTTGGTAAGTACATTAAGATTATATATTTTAGGCAATAATATTACAGAAGTGATACTGTGCCCTTCTCAGTACCTCATATCGGGAGATACTTGAATCCAATATGTCTAAGTACTGGTGGTGTTAATTTTTATTACTAGGTTAAGGCAGTGTCTGCCAGGTTTCTCCATTTGGAAAGCAACTACTATTTTCCCATATGGTAATTAATAAGTTCGTTATATGTAGATACTTTGAGGCTTTGCAAATGTTCTGTTTCTTATCACACTTTTAGTAAGTAGTTTTAACATCTGTCAATGATTCTTCCTTCCATAATTATTAATGTGATGTTTGCCTAACGGTGGTCTATTCCCAGCACATCTACTAAACTTATTAACAGGAATTCTACTTCAAGAAAGAGCTGTCTTTTTCTATTTATTTATTCAATTATTTGTATGACTCATTAAAATTAATTTCATTCTATGGGTTAAAAAAACATTGCTTTATTTATTTGTTGTTTTTCTTATTGTTGCTTAAAACACCCAAGATTTGGCTACTGAAGCTAGCTCAAATTGGTTTCTGAGTCCCTTTGGTAATTGTATTATGGTTAGGTCAGATGGTCACAGTAGGGGAAACAGAGTAAAGGGCCTATACTTTTCTGTACTACCTTTTGCAACTTTTCTATAATCTAAAATTATTTCAAAATTTAAAAATAGTTAAAGTTAAGAAGACTTGAAAGGAGCATGAAGAGACCTTCTGGAATGTTCTCTTTTCATCTGAGTTCAGGTCACTGAGGTGAGCTTCATTTGTAAAAATCCATCAAGCAGTATTTTCATAAGTTATGTGTATGTTTTGCTTTAGTAAAAGGCTTGTAAAAGGATGTAATAGAACTTTGAAAATGTTGTTTGAAGATAATTTAGCTGTAAAATATATGATAACAGGAAATAGCATGCACAGGAATTTCTATAGAAGGGCCTGCCAAGTTCCAAACCGTCTTCACAACCTCCAGGGAAATCCTTGGCCAAGAGCAGCTTCAATCAGCTCTCCCCTCTCAATCCTACTCAGACCCCTGTTTCTGCTCCTTCATGCTCTACTTCATCTTCTGAGTTACTTGCATTTCCAAAACACTCAGAAATCTTGGTTTCATCCAGGTATTTCCTTCAGAGCCGAAATACTAATGATCAGGTCTCAGTCTATTTCAATCTCTAATGTTCTATATCTGCATCAACTCCCCAAACAATCTCGTTTGGACTACATCATCTTCCAAAAATGAGCATCAACTGCTCTGTTGTTATTGTTATTGACAATCCTTACTGATAACTTGAGCTAACTCTCCTTCTTCTGTGCTGCCACAGCCCTCTGTACATGTCTCTGTTCAAACATGCGTTGCATTTTTCCTACAGATTATGAACTTCTCAAAAGAACGAAATTAGTCTTCCCCATACTTGTGTCTTGAATGCAATCCCTGGGCCTTTTCATGTAGAAACAAACTTCTCAGGGTGGGCCAGCAAGAGAGCCAGAAGAGGGTGTCGACAAGATGATATTCACAATCTTCTATCACATGACATTGAAATTGATGTGGCATCATTTTTGTTGCATTCAATTGATTAGAAGCAGGCTTCTAGGACTATCTCATGTTCTCAAGAAGAGGGGACTAGGTGAGGGCCATGACACTAAAAAGCAAGGATCACTGGGATCATGTCAGAGGATGCCTATCACAAATGAGATGAAGGTAAGAGAGAAGAGGTGCCTTTAAAAATACATTCTAGAAACTCTTGTTCTCTCTGCTTCTTCCTTTGTATTGGCCCCTGTGTGCATTTAAATATGACTTATTGTTTAGTTCTGATAGAAGTAAATATGTGCTTCGGGGGTTCAGAATGATTGTATGCTATATAACAAATTTCTCAAAAAATAGTTTCTGTGAATTCCTTTGTTACATGACATCGTCTCTCAGAAGCACACATTTCACCTATTAATTATTAAGAATCATGTCAACAAAAATAATAACATAATAGATTATAAATAAAATTCAGAATGTGTGGATTTTGGTTTCTCTGTTCTTCTGCTCCCTTACTCTTAGCTGAAGGCCATTTTTTCCCTACCTTGTCCTCTCTAAAGCACAAATAAAAGTACAAAAAAAAAGCCCACATCTGACCTAAATATAATATATACATTTTTATGTGGATGCATTTATACTTCTAAAGACTTTACTTGCCGGGGGTTGGAGAAAGGGGAATGACAAAATAGAAGAGAGACTGAAACTACAGATGAGGGAGTGGATGAGGCTAAGTGACAGGTAGAAGGTGGGCCGGACGACTTGAGACCCACGTGGATCTCAGCACGGACTTCTTTTCAGGCATGAATACTCCAGTGTCTATTGCCTGAGATACTTGTAAGCTGCCTAACCAAACCAGTTGACAATTAACTCTTTTAGCTGAGATGGCAGTAAAAATATGACCCATTTTGTAATAATTCTAAGAGCACCAATAGTGTTAACTAATATTTACAAAAGATTTTCTTACCTTTTTATGTGTATAGGGTTATTTTATGCTTGTGTAAAGTTGGATCAGTGGATCTGGAACACATGCTATTCATATCAGCAGAGAGGGAGAAAAGAAAGAAAAGGTGTATTGGCTCCTAAGAGCCTCAACCCCAAGGAATAGACATCAGTTCTGCTCACATTTCATTGTTTAGAAGTAGTCATGTGGTTATAACCTGGGACTACAAAGTGGGTGTTGAATATGGAAGAGGACATGGATATTGATGAGTACCAACCCATCATCCTAAATGATCCTGAGGGCATCACTGAGGTTCTGGTAGTTTAAACAACATATCAAAAATCACATCAATAAGAGAGTTTTATGCCCAGTGATTTTTCCATAACTGTACTTTTTGTTATCTCTCTTTTTTATTTAGTTTACCTTCTGTCTATTTCACAAATCTCTACTTTAAAAAAATTCAGAGCCCAACGTGGTGGCACACCTACTCAGGAAACTGAGGCAGGAGGATGATGAGCTCAAGACCAGACTGGTCAACTTAGCCAGACCCCATCCGTGAAAAAAAAAAAAAAAATGCTGATCAACTCCGTAGGTAATGTCATTCTTACCTAAGCTCACAGGGGCCGTTATTAGAAACCATTCTTATAAGCCCAAAGGAATTTATTATGATCTAAATATGGTACCATTCATTTTCAGATACTAAAGGGAATTCATAGCTGAAGACCCCAATCTATGTAAGAAATAAAAATATCCAAGGTGTCAAAGAGAAGGAAATTTTTTTTCATGAAAAAAATTTAAAACATTTTCCTGGCCCATCAATCACAATGACACAGGCTTTAATTATTCAAAAAGAAATTTTATTTCTGGAATCAAAGATTTGGATCTTTCTTCACAAGGTAAAAAGTTTTGAGACATCCCCTTTATTGAGTGCTCTGTAAGATCTTTCTCTGATCCTATTAGAATTTAACAGTCACTGAGATAAATTGGTACCCATGCCTCAGAATAGGAAGGCTCTTGTAATCTGTTTTTCAGCAATACCATCCTAACCCACAAATCAGATCATGTCACTCTTCTGTTCAAAAAAAAAAAAAAAATCATCTTTGGTTTCCTTGGTGGGCATTTCTGGCAGAGTACTCACTCAGTCACCATTCTTTTCCCATCTTCCTGAAAAACCACCTGATTTTGTTCAAGCATGAGGCAGATTTGTGTACAGGAAAAATACAACCCTCCCAAATTCCAGGATATGATTCAAGATATCCTTTGTCAAATTTTCCCTATTCAGATGCTTGTTTTTCCTGCCCTACTAGATCCAGCTAGGAGCGAACATGTTAGATAGGTTTGATCAAGGACGTGTAAGGGGAAGTGTTCTCTGAAATCTCCAGAAAAGCTGACATGAACTCATGGGGAGAGATTCTGGGCACTGCTTTTTTCTCCCTTGGAGGGAGATTTTGTAACAGGTGATATTTAAAGCTGCAATATCCATAATGTAACCTGTGGCAAAGTTCACTAGCCAATCAGCAACCCTCTTTCCTCTTCATCCTAAGGTCACAATACTCTCCATTTCCCATTTTCCCTTGCAGTTAGATATAACGAGATTCTATGCTGTAGAGTATGGAGGAAAGTTCTATATGAAGTTTGGAGGCTAACATGGAAGAGTCATGCCTGGTCCTCCATATTCTTTCCCTTCCCAGCTTGAGGGAAATCAGTAGTCTTGAAAGATGTACTGAAGCTGGTGGAGAAGAAGAAAAACACTTGAAGAAAAGCCACTTGCTTATCAGAAAAGCTGTACGGATTTTACAGAAGGGAATAAACTGTAGTTACATTATGCCACTTAGAATTGAGGGAGTCATCAATTACAACAGCTAGCAGTGCAATAATTCTACACGACCATGAGGCCAAAAGCCTGAGAATGGGAAGTCAGCATGATGAGAACACAGGGAGAATGGGGAGATCTTGAGTCTTTGAAGATACTGTTGAGATGCTGCCCCAAACTGCAAAGAACTCACTACTGTTCATCTTGCTCTATGAGAAAATGCAATGTCTCTGTTGTTTAAGCCACCATCCGCTGGAAAGTCTATTTCATGCCCCTTTAAATATTCCCAGTTAATAAAGTACACATGCCTTAAAGAAAAGAAAAAAAAAAAACGCATTGGCCAAGTTCTCTGTCAATATCACTCCAATCAATTTCATACTCCCCCTAGTAACAGTCTGTATCTCATGGATCCTTACCTTCTATAGAACTAGTATCTATTCCCTGATTCATCATGGACCATCATGCTTCTTTGATATTGTTCATCCCTCTGTTGGGATTGTTCTTCCTCCTTTCTCCCCTGAAGTCTTTAAGAATCTCAGCTCAAACAGCCCTTCTTGCACCCCCCACCCCGACTCCAGCATAGAGAATTAACTTAGTCCTTCAACAGTGTTCCAGTGAGCCTTGAAAGAGCCTCTAACATGTGCTCAGGAGCTTAACTACCTGCTCATTCCCTTGCCTGCCTCTCTCACTAGACCCAAAGGGCAGAGATCATAATTCTTCTGCTTACCCAGGTCCTGGTCCATTCCCCAGCACAAAGAAGATTCTTGATAAATACTTACTGAATTGAAAAGAATTATCAAATGATGAATTGGTGATTTTTTTTCAGATTTGATAGAATCCTTTAAGATTAACCTGTCCATAGCCCTCATTTCTTAGATGAAAAAGAATGATACCCTGAAATCACCCAAAAATTTAGTGCCAGAACTTGTTTAGGACATAAACCTTCTGATTTTCAGGCCACTAAGTTTTTTGTTTTTTTTTTTTTTTCCTTTTCCCATCTCCCAGTTTCTAGGCTGAAGCTATTTTTTAGTTTGACCGCTTTATTCAACTCTGGTGACATGACCTTCCCCCAGCTCTAGCTTTAACAGTCATAGAAATAATTTTCCATAAATCCTAGTATGAGCACCAGGAGGAAGAGAGAAATGTCAGAAAGTAAAAAGAATATATCCTAGCTTGGAAATCAATCATTCCTAGAATCACACTAACCTAGCAAACCTTGCCTCATCAAAGACATCTTGACTTGCAATCCAGGTCCCCTCACACTGAGCCCACAAGCCATCCCTGACCTTCAGCCAGAAAAGCTGGGGCTTGATTCCATGCATGACCCTGACCAGTCTCCTAGAGGCAGATAACTGATCTCTGCTCTCCGGACAACAACTGCTCTCTGGTTTTCTATGTCAGACTGAAAAGAATACACATAAACACAATAATGACACACAATCTAACCAAAATGTGCCTGAAGACTCCTACTGCCTCATCCATCTCAGATTGAAGTCCTGGAATACTAAGCTCAGTCACTAAGCTCAGCCTGGATGCTCTTTACCTCTCCAATCTACCTGTTATCAAATTCCAATAGGCTGAACGCTCCCAAGATGAGGCAGGCAAGCGGTAGGTGGTAGTCTTCTGCAAGAGATTTGACCATGCATTCTATAGAAATTTAATGAGCCTCTGTTATGTGCTCTTGACATCAAAGGTGTGGTGCTACACAAGATAGATAAGGTCTTGCCTCTATGGAGCCTCTGTTTAAGAAAGGGAGGCAGACATTCAATAAATAACCAATTGATCACATAATATGATTTCAGGAAATATTGGGTGCCATGAAGATAAATAAAAAATAGTCAAGGAAATCTAGGGCTAGAGATGGGAAAATGTCTATCCTAAATTGGGAGGCAAATAAAGACCTTTGACATAAGACCTACAATTAGTAAGGCAGCAGGCCATGAAAAATATCTCAGGGTGAATATTTATGGCTGGGATGGTTTCATATACTGACACAATTGTTAATAACAACTTGTTATATACTTAGAATGATCTCAGATTAAAAATTAAACTATCTGCATTTAGAAATAAATTATGCCACATTGCCCTAAGACTCTGGTGAGATTGAATTTAAGGCAGAGGAAACAGTGAGCACTGTGGGAATAGGCTGGAGTGTTTGGAAACAACCAGAAGACTGGGGTGTAGTGAAATTATGCTAGAGAAGAGGGAACAAGAGATAACTAAAGAATGGACAAGTACGTCTGTAGGGTTTTCAGGTCATGGTGAGGAATTGTTGTGCTTTTCTAAATGTATGGGAATGTTCTTATATGGAGAGTCTTTAGAGGCTTGGGGACAGAGAGTCACAAAAACTAATCAAGATATTTAAAAGTTCCACTCTGGGTTTTGTGTAAAGAACAGACTGTGTGTGAACAAGAGGGACAGAGAACCCAAATTGGAATTTTTCTCATTACTCTCACACCGTCACTCAACACAATACTTCTGACACCATCTACGTGAAGATTGCTTTCCACACACCAAATAGTCAGTCCCCCATCAGACACTGACTGAAGGTCCTATAATTTAACTCAGTCCTGATACTGGCTACCTGGAGATACAATCAGACCCCACAGGTCAAGGGCTCAGTCCCACAAAAGTGTCCCCACTTCTGATGTCAATTTCAAGGCCCAGATTATAACTTGTGTTTCTGATGGACCAGTTATAAATTGGAATTCCCATGACCTCCTCCTTGGGTTTAATTAATTTGCTGGAATGGCTCACAGAACTCGCTATAAAGAATATTACAAAGGATACAGATGTACCACCAAATGGTAGAGAGGCACAGGGCCAGGCATGGAAGAAGGGGCATGGAGGTACCCTGCCCTTTCTGAACACACCAGCCTCCAGAAATGACCACATACTTAGTAATCTGGAAGCTCTCTGGTGGTCTTTTGGTGTACCCTTTTCTCCTCAGAGTGCTGGTGATCAATCCCAGGCCCTGGCATGTGCTAGACAAGAACTTGACCTCTGAACTCTTCCTCTAGCACTATCCTTTTGAGTTTTCATGGAGGCTTCGTTATATAGGCATGATTGATTAAATCCTTGACCACTGGTGATCAACTAAGTATTCAACCCCTCCGTTTTCCCTAGAGCTCAGGGATAGGGCTGAAACTTCCAACTGGCTAATCATATGATTGGTTCCCTTAGCAACCAGCACCCATTTGAGTCTATCTGGGAGCCCACCAAGAGTCACCCCATTAGAATTGAAGATCTACAGGAAAATCTCAGGGATTTAGGAACTCTGTGTCAGACACACCTATCACTCCTCAAATTACAAAGGCCTTGGGGCTCTGTGTCAGGAAGCAGAAGACAAAGACCAAATATTAGAACTGGGAGCAGAGAGCAAATATGCACTTCTAATTTAATCATAATATCACAGACAGCGATCACAGTTATCTGGGTGAAAAAAAAATGATGATGGTTTATACTATGGTGGTGAAATGTGATCAGATATGGGATAATCTAAAGGTGAAGCCAACTAGTAGATGAGGGTGGGGTGTGATATATAAGAGTAATCAAAGTTTCTCCAGGGCTCTGGACTTGAACAGTGACATGAATGACAGTACCTCCTGCAATAGTTAAGATTGAAAAAGAGCAAGTTGAAATGGGAGAAAAAGAGAGAAAAGGATGAGTTCTGTATTTACTGTGCTAATCTGGAAAATTTAATCTGATTATCCAATGGTGCTGTTAAGTAACTACAGGGGATACTAGTCTTCAAGTCAGTCCAAAGAGATGAGTGTGGGAGTTAAGAGTACATAAATAGTATAAGCACACACTTATCTTATGGAAAATTTTCTTGTGTTTCATTTGACATGTCCTTGTTGTCAGTGATAACTTATTATTTCTTTTCCATTTATTAGTTTCCTTCTGTAACATCTTTTATTTGTATGTCAAGTCTCTTGATTCTCTCCTCCAGCAACTCAGTTTTTCCTTCAAAATTTCCTTCCTTTTGTCTTTCTGCTGAAGTATTTTTAACAGACGTGGCCAGTGCCCTGCTTCACATACACCGGCTCAACCTTAGATATCAACTGCAACAGCTATGGATAATTCCGTGTGTGCCCAGACTTACCTTGTGATGACAGCTGTCCACTTCAACCACTGATCACATCTTGGAATGCAGAAGACCAGTGCCTTCAGGGACATTGCTCAATCCATGGAAAACAGAAGACTCTAAGTAAATTCCTCAGCCTTCTGGACTTCAGGAGCCCTCTTATGGTTTAGATAGAAGGTGTTCCCCAAAAGCTCATGTGTGAAACAATGAAAAAAAGTTTATAGGTGAAATGATCGAGTTATAAAAGCCTTAATCCCTTGATAGGGATTAACTGGGTGGTAACTATAGGCAGGTAGGGTGTGGCTGGAGGAGGAGAGTCATTGGGGATGTGCCTTTGGGGTTTATATTTTGTCTGTGGTGAGGAGAGGAGTCTGTCTCTCTCCCCCTCCCTCCCTCTCTCCTCCCTTCCTCTCCCACTCCCCCCACCCCCGCCCTGCCTTCCTGGTGCCATGTTCTGAGTCACTTTCCTCCACCTCATTCTTCTGCCATGATGTTCTGCCTCACCTTGGCCCTAAAGAATGGAGTTGGCCATTCTGAGATCTTTGAAACTGTGAGCCCCCAAAGAAACTTGTCCTCCTTTAAAATTGCTCGTGTCAGGTTTTTTGGTCATAGCAACTCACTTCCAAGAACACTCTAGATGCTCTCAGGAGGTCCCCTGGTTTTGCTATTCATAGCAATGATTTCAGTAATGCATCCTTGTTCCCCATCTCGCTCTCCATACTCTCTCACCCTTGCCTCCTGGAGTCATCTCCACAACACTCTGCCTGCATCCAAGATTCTGTCTCAAGTTTTGATTTGGGATGATCCTGAGGCAGGAAGAAGCAAAACCAAGAAAATATGTTAAGAGATTCTTGTATTTACTTCTGCACATCAGTTAAGCCACCAAATTGGACCTCAACAGTGATAATCCTCTCCTTTAACTCAAAAAGTGAAGGTTTTAGCTCAAAAATAATCAATTATCAAGCTCCACGGATACATTGTGTTTTGTACCCTCTCTAGTTCTCTCAAGTTAAGGTGATTATCGGTCTCCTCAAGCATATCCATTTCCCCATGTGCGTGCCCTGCTTGTTCAACCTGACACACTTCTCTGTTTTTAGGACCTATCAAATCTAAATACTATGGTATCTTGTGACAGGAACCAGTTTAAGGTCAGGATATCAGCTCCCACCTGATGCTGCTAGGAAGCTTCTCTAGATTCAGATCTACTTGGACTCTTCCAACTAGAGAAAAGGGAAGAAGTCCCCCCCACACACACACACACACACATACACACCTTCACCTTTTTCTTGGTCTTTTGTAGGTTAGGCAAATGAGCTCACTCCCTAGTGTTAGATTTCATCTTGAATCCAAAAATCTCTGAAAACCAGTGTCTTCCCAGACCCAAGACTCTACTACTCTCATCCTTAATCTCTGAGGCTGCTCTCTGGGTGACTGCCCCGCATGGAGGAGAAGCTCCTTCCAGTTGCCATCTAAGGAACTTAACAGCGCCCAAGGGTTACCCGACAGATCTTGGTACCCATTTGGCTCTGAAAAAGCAAATTTCCTTCGAATCAGAGTGGAGGAAAATAGAGTAATACTCAACCACCATGTTCCCAGAATCTCCCCCTTTTAGTTATAGGTGGTTAAACTCTGAACTAAAAAGAAAATCAAAGAAGTGAGTACACATAAAAAGGGCTAGGGACAGGGTTCTGTGTCATGTAAGTCTTAGAGGGGAGGGAGAAAAAGAGAACTTATCAAAAATACAATTCAAATCAAGTTTTAAATAAAATATTTCTTACAACATTATATTTTATTGATAAAAATACAGTGAGGTAGTACTGAGAATAGTGTGGGAAGGGAGGACCTTGTGGATACAGGAAGTGACTCTTCAATCTTAGTATAAGACAGAAAAGAAGAAAAACAAAACTGCATCCATCAGTGAAATTAATTCAGCTACTTTTCTTTGGTAGAAAACACAGCTCAAGCAAAACAGGTCAGATGTCTAAGGGAAGAGTACATTGGCCAAACAACTGGGGAACCTGTGTCCTACAAAAGAGATGAGACGCATCCCAAGGAGGGAACCAGCCATTTGCAAGATCCTTTGAACACAGAGAAATTCAAGAAGACAGGTGACTAAAGACAGGAATAAAGGTACTCCCAAGGCTCTCATGACTATCAGGAACAGAGACCAAGTATTTGGTTGCAGGGTAGAGAAACAAGAAGTTCACATGGAATTCTAACATCTACAAAAGCCTCTACTTTTTAGACTATAAACACTCGACCTATGGAATAGCTAGCATTTCATGTTTATTAAGCTTCTTAAAAGTCTTGTACGAATGCTTACTCTATCTCTGATAATTACAGGAGAACCAGGAAAGGCAAATATGCTACCCAAAAATGTCCCATGAAAATATTCGCTCAGAAGAATTCATTAAAATGGGAATGACCAGGCGGGCTAGATAATAATAATAAAAAATTCAAATGGAACTTGCCAGTTTAAAGTCATCTTCACTTATCTGGTTTAATGCGATCCTTAACACAGTTCTGTGTGAATGATAAGGCAGGTATCATTAATATTCCCATTTTATAAGTGAGGAAATTAAGGCTCAGAGAAGTTAAATGACTCATTCAAGGTTGCTTGCGAAGTGGAAGAACTGGGACTAAAACTCAGGGCTGGCGGCTGGAAGGAAGGAAGGGTAATGACTTTTAATTGAAATGTCTACCAGGAGTGCCATGAGCCAGGCTGGGTAACGGCCGCCCCGACTCAGGCTGGGCCGGCATCAGGCCAAGAGCAGCCTGTTTCCCAAGCATTCCTTCACTTGTTCAAGAGATCATGAAAATTAAATTGGGCTATAACCAGACCTTAATTCCCCACCCTTGATGTGAGGAGCCATATTTGTCTCATTAGCCAAGGTCATAAACTCCAGCAGGAGGGAGAGAAGGAGGCAGAGGATGAAAGTGAGGAAAGGAAGGGGAGAGCGCCGTCTGAAGAAGCAGGAAGTCAGCAGAGAGGGTGAGAGGGCACGTGCAGGACAAGTGCATCTCATTAGAGCAGGAGCACGCCCCTCCTGGCATTATCATAATTACATTTTAAGCTTGTGTAGCTCTTCGCGGTAGTTTTATAAACAATCTGTATGCTCTCATTTGATCCTCATTACCTCCCTAGGAGGCAGGCAGTGCAGAGAGGATCAACCACACTATGCTAGGGAAGGGATGAGGCTCTTAGACATTAAGAGACTTGCCCAATTGGCAGATCCAGGGCCAGTAAAACCTGTGTTTTTTGACTCCTACTCCACAAACAGAAGGCCATTGTCCAAATCCCCTTGAGCCAAGCAGAGACAGAAAAAGAGCTCCAGTATTCTTTTGGCCAAACGGCGCTGCCTCTCTCTCCTGCACCTTTTGATACACGGATATATCAAATGAAAATTTTTATTTCTGAAAAGCAGCAGGGAGTTGAGTCTGAAAGTTCTATTACCAAATGTTAAAAATCTAGTGGACTGTCCCTCTTCTTTAGCCGTATTGGTATATGAATTAAACCTAGGGACTAATGTAGTAGGTCATCAGCACATACTTTGAGATCTGTACCATAATGGTGTAGAATTAGAGAAACTTGATCTACATTGCGTGTGAAAATCTTGGCTTCAAATCACATCTCTTGGACACTTGCCTTCTCTAGAAAAGAAATGTTAACAACTGACTATCTCCAAAGAATAAGGCTCCTCAGAGAGCCAGAATGTTTCAAATTTTGGAAACAAAATGAGGTGCTGTACAATGATCTGGACTATCAAATCAGGAAGTCTAGGTTCAAAACCAATCTGAATTGCTGGGTACACTGTATAATATGGATAGAAAGCACATTAAGTAAGAGTGAAGATTTGGATTGAGAGGGGAGAGGATGGGAGGTAATAGGGAAGTACTGAGGAATGAAATCTAACCAATTATACTATGTCCATTTATGAATATACCACAATGAACTCTCTCTCTCTCTGTATGTGTGTGTGTATATATATATATATAACATTTAACAATGCACTAATATATATACGAGGCACTAATTGAAATGATAATAATAATAATAAGGAAGATCAGTAAAGTAGAGCAAGCAGATTAGGAGAGGAAGGAGGGGAAGGAAAGGGAAGTTACTGTGGAATGATACTGATCAAATGATGTTGTGAACATGTACAAATATGGCATAATGGATTCCATTATTATGTATAACTATAATACACCAATAAGCTTTTTTTAAAAAAATTGTAGATTTGGGATACAAATAGATCCAGGTCCATATCCTGTTCTTATCACCTTACAAAAGTTATAATCTCAAGACTTGAAATCCCATCATCTATAAAGTAAGATAATCATGCCTATCTTGCTGGATTGTGCTCGACAAATGACAGCTATTGGTTTTAAGGAATATATATTCTTCAATGGGACTACAAAATCTTTATTCCAAATGACAAACATTGGGACTTAAGTTGCTCAGTTTTCGCACCTATTCTTTTTCCCCAATAAAAATATTGACTGGATATCTCTTATTTAATCCTTTTGTTTTATTGTATCAGTACTAATTTGACAGATTCTTCCAAATTTGCCAACTTAAGTCATATGTACAAGGAAACTTCTGTATAATCATGTTTGAAAATAATAGGACTTTATTAAAATAGGTTTCAAGAATTAAGAAGAAAGATAAAATATTTGACAAATGTCTTTTAAAAGGAATACTTAAGAATGTAGTTGCAATTTTTAGTTACAGGCAAATCTTAAGCTATCCATGTTTAAGTAGTTCCACTCAATTTGACAACACAGCATTTTACGACGATAATATAGAATTTTATGGAAATTTTTCTAAATAATGAGATTAGCCCATGTTCACATTTTTTAAATATTTAGAAGAAATGTCAACTTTTCGACACATGATGAACTGCAATTTTACATTTTCTCAGAGTGTGGTGGTTGGGGAGGGTCTTTCAATAGTTAGAGCATAGACAATATTCATTGTTGGCAGAATTTCCATGTATCTTCTAAGAAAATAAATTAAATGACTTCTCCATGGAAGAAAATAGATGTTCAGACCCCAAAGTCCTGGGGCAATTGCAAAGGAATAACAAGTGGCCTCTACCCCTTGACACCTGAATCATGAGATGTGACCCTGCATCATCTAGGCTGGAACTAGACTGCTAGAGTCAAGCCACCAACTGTCCTTTAGAGACTCAGCTCAATATTACTGCTTCTGCCCCTGGGAAAGTTATCTTTAGAACATACAAATACAATGGTTCTAGAGTAAGAGTGTCCGAATTTGAATCTTAAATATGACGAGTAGCCAACTTTTAATCCAAGGCAACTCTCCAAGCACTGCATATATAACATTTCATTTCATTAGTTTAACTCCATAAAGTAGATACTCCTATTATTCCCACTTTTACAGTAAGGGAACTGAGGCACAGAAAGTCAACCAACTTGCCCAGGGTCACTTGGAAATTGTTGGAACTAGAATCCAACTTGGACAACCTGGCTCCATTCTGATCTTTCTTTCAAGGTCAATCACTTACTACCTGTGGCTTTGGGCAAGTTACTCAACTTCTCTCTTCCTCATTTGCTACATGAAGATAATGATGCCTCATTAAAATATAACAAACATGTAAAATTATTAAAATGATTAACAAGGATAACGACTCTATTTTTCTTAGCACAGTGTCTGGTGCATGGTAAATGCTCAACAATGGTTGCTTATTTACAATGATGTCTTCTTAATGAGGGAGGAATGACATTTATTCATTAATCTATCTAAGCTGCAAAATTAGTCATTTGACTTCTCTGAGACTTTGATTCTTCAGCTGTGAAATGGGATAATAATACCAATGTCGCCAGAAAAGACCCTCCAAAAACACTTGATGAACTAGTAGACTTTCTGTATGTAGTACCTAACACAGTTCCACACGGAAATAGATACAATTAAAAACTTGATCATGGCAATCCAAAATGTAAGAATGATAGTATTGCCTTCTCCTCATCCCTTGGGATCTGTGAGAATAAATGAGAAAATCTCAAGGAGTAAGATTGTTAGGAGAAAGTTGCTTTTATAATTCTAAGGGGTTGCTATTAATGATCATCTTCAAATTAATAATAATAAATCTGATGTTGGACAAAGGGGAACTCATCATGCATAGCTTCATAAGGGAAGCCTATCAAGGCCTCTTTCAGTACACACATGCAGATCTGGACAGGAAGCCCAGTGCCTGAGGTTTTGAAGTCAAGGAACTATTGGAAGGGGAAGAAAATAAAGAGAAAGAAATCAGAAACTAAATTCAGCTGGTCACTTATACAGGGTCTTCTCTTCCATGGCCTCTTGCCTCTCTACCCTCCACACAGCTCATACCAAGTGCCCCTAATATATCAGCATCTCGTAAACATTTGGGAACACCAGAGTTTGCGTTCTAATCACCAGTTTCATAGGCCCAGGGACTCAAACACACCCACACATCCAGAGCTCATTGCTGCTCAGACTCACTCCCCTATGGGAAAGTCTCAGAGAACTGGGCAAACTGGGAGCACATTTCCCATGGTCTCCTGACACAAAGCTGCCTATTCATGGAGCCACAGTTGCAGCCCCAAAGGAAAAAGTCTGGCAAAAGTCTTGTTAGAACAAAACTAGCATCACAACACGGCGGCCAAGGACATGCAGATCTGGACAGGAAGCCCAGCTGCCTTGCTCAGATTTGGGGTAACAACCTCTGCAACCTCCATTTCCAGTAAACAGAAGCATCTCAGAGAGGAACTTTAAGAGTTAAAAGCCTGGCACAGCAACTGGCACATATGAAGCCCTCAGGTAATGACAGCAATCCTCATTGTGGCTATTGTGCTGCTAATGTTTTGATTTTGATTATTTCAAGAAAGAATGTGTGGCAGAGCCAGGCTAGTGTGAAGGAAAAGGAGCAGACGGGTCAGCTGTTCAGATGAAGGGTCTTCCCATATGTTCCAGAATTTGGTCTTCAGTTTGCTCAGAGGGAATCTACTGTGTCCTTAACAGAATTGTATCAGACTGGACAGACCTCCTCAACTCAGGAGATACTGACACAGAAACCAGACACAACATATCCACTTATAGATATAGATTTCCATTTCTAATACCCAAGGTATATCATTGTGCAGAGGAAACCAAGGTAGCCATGGCAAGAAGACTTGGTGGGTATGACATCATGAAGAAATGGGAGGTCAAAAAGATTTACCCAGGTGTGTCCAAAAGCTGATGCTCACCTGGTCTCTGTGTCTCTTTGTCTCTGTCATTCTCAATGCACTTCACAACCTAAGTAATCTGATTCCTTGACATTCATGTCAACCAAAATAATGTCTTCTCCTAGTGCACAGAGCTAAATTTTTGCTCCCCCCTTTCCCAAAATCTGCATAGAACAGTTCCATTCGTGTAGTAAAGGTTTTAAAGTACAAAAAATCTGTATTGGATACCCTGCTCTATCTCTGACAAGCTGTGTGACCTTGGAAGCTTCGCTCAACTCTGAACTGCAGTTAGCTGAGACTATAAAATAGTGACAAGGATCTCATCACAGACTGGTATGGGACCTAATAAGAATATATGTAAAACAAAACAGAGCATTTGCTATTGTAGTTACTATTTCAGTATTAAACCCATTCTTTCTTCCATTTGTGTGGCTCTGGTTCTGAAATAAATACTACACATTGTTTAAATCTAGAGCCATCCTATGGACTCAAGTCACCCAAATACATAACATCTCAGAGGTTGGACCATCTCAAAGTGGCTCAGCTCATTGATTTTTTTTTTTTTTTTTTTTTTTGCTAATTTTTATATATCTTATCTTTAGAGGGTGACCTCATTACCTAGTTCTAAGGACATCTCACTGTAGCTGATTTCTGCAGGGAAAAGAATTCTGAAGACCCAGAGGGTTGCCAAGGACTGAATATTCTGGAAATAGCAAGCAGCTTTGGGTCTCACAAAATATAAGCATTTCTATTTTTCTGCCCAGAGAATTTTCTTTTTCCCTGAGCCAGCCCCACTTTCAAGAGACAATTTCTTCCCATTGCTTCTCTTTGTCATGCAGCCAGCATTAATGAGAGCATTCATGGGATCATCTACAGTGATGTCACATTTTACTTTGGGCCATTCTTCATCTGCTATAAAATCTTTGGATAAAATGTCTCCGATAGCATTTTTTCTCTGTGTCTTTGAACAGTCACTTTCTTTTTATTTCCAAATGTGCAGATGAGCTCTGTTCAATGAGGAAACACATTAGCAGAAACCTCTCTATTCCCTCTAGGTTGCTTGCAACTCTTCCTATGTTTTTAATCTTCGCCGAGCTCCAAAACCAACCGTGTTGAGTGATGTGAATACCAGGTTTCTCATTTCAGCAAGATGACTGGATTGGAGTTGCAAAGATTAATAAAAGGGAAAAAAAATCCACACTCAGAAAAATCACCAGTTTGGGGGGAAAGAAAAGTAGATCATGATAAAGATTAAGAAGGGGATTCAAGAAAGGAAAACATAAAATATTTCCATCTTACCTAGAGGAGTGAAAAAACCACGGTATAAACGGAGCAACGCTGAGCTGCTCTTTAATAACACTGGAGATAAGGAACACAGACTACAAATGCAAAGCATATCTGCAGAGAAACGCAAGGTTGGGGCTTGGGATTCAGATCAGACAGAGAAAAGGGTTGTTGATTTAAGTGGTATGGGAGAGTGGAGAGGTATTGCTTAAAGCAGTAACCAATGTTGTTTGTTTGGGATACAAGCTAGAGAATATTATTATGGCAGAGAAAAGAAGTTATCTCTTGTGAATTGTCTTGAATTATGGGGGGAGCGAGAGAAGCTCACATCGTATGACATTTAGAATTGCAATTTCTAAGCAGAGCGCCATGTCTGATATATCATTTATTGTCTCTGTCTCCATCCTTCCAAAGCCGCATTAAGGACAGATGTGAACTTCACTTCCCTGGGTCTCCATTTTCACGTTGATTTGGAGGACATTTATTTTTCCTTCAGAACAGAATCATATTTTTTCCCCTCTCAGAAGGTTTAGTTCGTCACTAAATATTCAGGTCTGGGAAGCAATTTTCTTTTCTCTTTGTGCATGATTTGTCTCTCCCTGGAACTGAGTCCCTTTGCTTGAAAGTGAGAATCTATACAAATAAAGGGCACAGGTGAAGAGAGATAAATAAAGGGGTGGGTGAGTGGAGAAGAAGGTTTTTCAAGTTTAGATGGAAATTTGCACTTGAGTCCTCCCATTCTAGCTGATTTTACAGGAAGGGAGAAACAATAGTGGTATCTGATCCTGCTGGCTTAGAAGATTCAAAAGCAGATTCAATTACCACACAGCATTCTCCTACTTCCTGCTGAAAAACATTATACATATGTGCAGATTCTCATGGTCGGTCTTTTCAGATGGGGTTTCCCCACTATTCTCACTGCATTTCAGGTGGAAATGAGGTGATGTCCTGTACAGACATTTCAGGGTCATGGATTCAATGAATTTTAGAACTGGAAGGGATTCACATACCTATTTTTTTGGTATATAGAAAAACTGGAGTCTCAGAAGTTAACGGACAGTCAAGGAAATACATCCTCACAAATGACTGCATATGTATATCCACATGTTTTCTTTAGCAGGTTGGAGCTCTTTTTTTTTTTCTTTTTTTTTCCTCCTGCATGGATGTGGGCACCATTTTCCTCTGGTCTTTGTACTGGGTACCAGAAACCAGGATCCAGCTTCCCTAGATGTACCATGCTGTTCTTCTCTCCTCTTACAACCTTCCAGAGGCACTGTGAAAGTGCAGGGGACAGTTGCAGTCACCCTGATCAGCCTAAACAGTAGCCACTGGTAATTTTGGGGAAAATGTCTTCTCTGTTCCAATTGCTCTGCATTCAGCACAAAGGAACAAGCCACTCCCCCCTCTCCTTCTCATAGTCTGAGGCTTTTACAAACAAAAGCCAGAAACGTCTGTTGTCTTCAAATAATTTGTCCAAAATCTGTCCTGCAACTAAAGTTCTAGAGAAAAAGAGATCACAAAACACAAATTAATATCTCAGTAAAGAATTCTGCCACACTTGTCAACTATATCCCTACCTCGGGGACCTGTTTGCACTGTGCTTCTTTCCAGGGATGCTTTGCCCTTTCTCCAGAACCATCTTGCTGTGTTCACGTCCCTCCTCATCCAGAATCCCTCCTTGACCTCCTCACAGGATTCCTACGGCATCCTCAGTGTTTGCCACCGACTTGGTTATTTCCCATCTGACTTCTTTCTTTGATGGTATCCTTAGTTCCCCAGTGGTAGGCACTGGGTCTCTGACCCTTTTTGTATTCCTCAAACTATCTAATACAATAGCAGTCACATAGCTCAGAGTGCGATTTGGGTTTGAATCTTGAGCAAATTATTTCACCTCTTTGAAACATGGTAATAATCTCATATGCGGTTGGTTGTATTTTTTCTCAATAGCTTTTCATCATAACTTTATTGTTTTTCTTCTGATGGTATAAATGACACATTCTTATTGTAAAAAATTCAAGACCTGCATGATACCATAAAAAGAGAGAGTAAAGGTCACATGAAATTTCACCTTCTTTATGTAAGCACCATTAACATTTTCTCAGACATCTTTCACATTCTCTTTATGACTATATATATTATACACACATGACCCTATTCATATAAAATGACTTCACATTTTATACAATTATATGTAAAGCCATTTTCTATAAATAGGGTTATTTCATACATATCTTTTTTTTTTAAAGTGGAGAATATTCAAGATTATTTGCAAAAGTATCAACTCACATTAGTTGAACAAAAAAATATTAGGTGAACTTAAGCTTCAATGAATAGTCTTAAATTAATGAATAAACATTGTCCCCCATAGAATATGGAAGATAAAGCAGGAGATATCCCCTACACCATCTTCCTGTCTCTAGATAGGACTCCAATAATACTACTCCATTTAATCTAGCCCAAGGCCCAAAATATGTGTCGCAAAAGACAAATGAGCATTCTAATTGGAAATCCAATACCCTACATTAAGATTAGATTTCTTCAACCTACTGCTGCTTTCAGATGTCGGATGTATTCTCAGCTTACTGGTTGGAAGCATTGAAAGGGATGAACAGAGCTATGCACCTTGGGTAAAATGTTTACTGAAACTAAAACAAGCTCCACCTGACCGATGGGATTCTTCCCTAGAGATCTTCTAGAAGAGACTCCAGCCTCCAGGACCCAAAAAGAAACTCAGCTTTCCCTTAAATCCTCCCGTTCTCCTTTGAGCCTGCTTCCTCTTGTCCTACCCCTGGTGGAGAGAGAACAATCATTAAGTCGGCCTCCTTTCCCACTTCCTCCCCCACCCTGGCCACACGCACGCCTTTCTGCAGGCCTAATAATTTTGATTTCCCTTCCTCTGCAGGCCCTTTAATCACCTTTTGTGGCTGTGCTCTGAATACTCCCTACTCTACATCCCTTTTAAGGGTCTGTAAACTCCCCAGGCTCCGCCTGCCTTCAACTGCACTGAAAGAAACAAACATTTTACCACCCAGCTCACTCCTTAGACACGAGACTCGGCCATATCTCATCCATTAGTAATGAAATTAAAACAGATGGTAGAAAACAGTCACCTTTTAATAGTGCTCATTTAAAAATCAAACTCAGATCCAGGAGAAATTCTGTTTTCACGATGAGCAAATATGATCCTGGGCTCTGTCCCACACCATGACAACATCCACTGCCTGGCGAGCTTCCTCGGGCTTCGTCCCCCGTCCTGCGCAGAGGCTTAGGTCCACGTGTGAGTTAAAAGGATTCCTTGTTGCCCCTTTGCGACACTCACAATGTGACTAATAGATTACAAATGTCTCTTCCTCTGTGGACCAATCTGCTGGAATCTGATACCTGCTACAGCACATACCACCCCTGACATCCCGTTCACAGACATGCACGTTGTGACCATCTCCTAACAGGTGTGTGTTTGCGACAGAGACACTGATCAGCCAGATGGTGTTGATTGGCAGTGATCCGGGCTTCCCCCATGGAAAGGCACAAGCATCCGGGGCTAGAACCATGAATTTTTTCTTGCTACCTTCTTTTTCATGTCATTTATCACTATTTGAAGTGAAATTATTTATTTTTCTTACTTCTCATTTGTCCTGCTGGATAGTAAAAGGGAGGCCCAGTTGTGCTCATTACTAAAATCAACTCCCTCACCTCCTCCTAGTCTCTGCCAATGTCTAACTTTCTCAGTGAGAAACATACCAAATGGCAAAGCCCTGGCATCCCTGATCCCCTTTACCTTGTTCTACTTTTTTGTTTCATAGCTTCTATCAACTTTTCTCATATTATGTAATTAATGATATATAATGAATATCATTTATTGTCTGTTTCCCCCTGTGAGCTGAAATTCTTGTCTGTTTGGTTCACAGATATATCATAAAAACCTGGAATAATGACTGGCACAAAGAAGGTATTTGATAAATATTTATCAAATGTCTAGGCATGTTGGCACATGCCTGTAATCCTAGGTACACAGGAGGCTGAAGCAGGAGGATTGCAAGTTTGAGGCCAATCTTGGCAACTTAGCCCCTGTCTCAAAATTTTAAATTTTTAAAAAGAGCTGGGAAAGTGTCTCAGTGAGACAGTGTCTGCCTAGCATACCCAAGGCCCAAGGTTCAACCCCCAGTACCGTGGGCATGCAGGCACACAAACAATTACCAAGTGAACAAAAATTCACTTAATCCCTAGTTCCTATAACAGTGCTAGCATGTAATAGCTGTTCAATAAATAGTTCTTGGGTTTATGGTTCCAGCAGTAGGGACTTTGGCTTTTTCCTGGGCTTATTTTCTTCAGAGTTGAAGCTCTTAACCTTCTGATATCTTTCACTCATCTTCCTAAGTCTTACATTAATGGAATATGGTAGGAACTAAATAAATGTTTGACAGATTATTAACCAATTAATAAGTAATTTAATTGGTTTATTCATTGCTACATTAACAATGACTAATACTAATGTTTACCACTCATCTATTCCCCAAACATCGTTGACACTTATTCTATTTACAAGTCAATTCAACAAAAAATTTCCTGAATACCTAGTCTATTTTGATCACTATACTAGATACTAAGTAGGACAACCAACATCAACACTAACAAGTGTTATTAAGCACTTATTTACTACAGTTACCATGCTAAGCATTTCACATGTACGATCCCATTTAACCCTCATAATAACCATACAAGACAGAATTATTGTTAGGCCCATTTTATAAATAGAAACATGTCTTCACTGGTAACTTGTCCAAAGTCAGACACACAGCAAACCATGACAGTAAGTAGGCAAAGTCTGGATCCTTATCCGGCAGCCTTAACCAGTGCTCGTATTTTTGAGCCCCAAAACTACCTGAAGACAAAGAACAGATACCACTTTTTTTTTTTCAAAGAAAGTTGGATATATAAGGGGACTAAAAACATTTTCGAAAGTTCTGAATCATTCATCTTTTAATCCCCAATGCAAACATAGAACATAGCCTAGAATAAGTAATGAATACATTCTTTTTTCTAAAGGAATAAATGATACCAAGCAATAAAAAGAGGCAAAAGTACAAGAGGGAAATATTTCTAGCCAAAGGATGGCGGGGAACAATCCAGGACAATCAGAGTATTTAAATTAGACCTAAAAGACTATGCAGCATTCTAAAAAAACAAGAGAGCCATTCTTAGCAGAGGATGTCTTAGTTATCTATTGCTGTGTAACAAATCACTTCCCACATTTGTAAGTTAAAGCACTATCCTTACATTTCTGTGGGACTGGGATTCAGGAGCAAGTTTGCTGAGCAGTTTTAATTTGGGATCTCTTCTCAGGGGCTGCAGTCATTCGAAGTCTTGACTGGCAAGAAATTCCACCTTCATGGTGACTCACGCACCTTGCTGGAAACATAGGCGGGTGGTTGGTGGTAAAGTTCCTCCCCACACGGGCCTGTCCGTAGGCGGCTGCATGTCCTGATACATAGTGATTGGCTTCTCCAGATCAGAAAAGAGAAAGAGAGAACTGGGAAGAAGCTATCTTCTTCATGATCTAGTCTTGGAAGCCACGTAGAATCTCTTCTGCATCTTCCTCTTACTAGAGGCTAGTTCCTAAGTCTGATTCATATTCAAGGGGCAGAAATTAGTCTCCACCTCTTGAAGAGAGAAGTGTCAAGAATCTGCAGGCATATTTTAAGGCTACCACAAAGGTATCCTGTGAGAAAACACAGGCAAGTCATCCAATGTTCTAGTTAATGGACTTCTATAACCTGGTGACCTCTCTCTTTCTCACCATTTTTCGCATCACCCCATCTATCTCGATGCTTTGATCCTTTGATCTCTGTCATTTTGCAGAGGGGCTCTTTCAACATTTCTTACTCAGTTCATCCATTTCTCTATTTTATTTAAATATAATTATGTACTATATGTTCAGCACTGGAATTACCAAAAACAAAATAAGACATGGCTCTTGATCTCAAGCAGTTTGCAGTCTATTTGATAAATCACATGTGTAATCCATATAATGATCACATACAGTATTCCAAGGACCACATGAGAGTTATACACAAAGTGCATGAAAACATAGAAGAGACTAGATTCCTTCATGTAAGGGACCTTGTCTGGGGCATTAAAGATCTTGGGCTTCATTTGCTATGCAGTGAAGTTTTGGAAAGAGGTGTGTGCCAAGATTCAGATCTATATATTGTTTTGTTTTGCAGTGCTGGGACTTGAACCCAGGATCTCACATTATTAGGCAAACACGCTACCATTGAGCTACATCCCCAGCCAGATCTGTATCTTGAGAAGACAGTTTTGATGTCAGCAGAGAGGATGGCACTGGTGGAGGCTAGGTTAGCAAGGGTATGTGGAATGAAGAGGACAGCATACAAATGACAGACATGTCTTGAGCAGAATTGCCAGGATCTGGTTGTTGATTACATAGGCAGAAAAGAGGTTGAGACTAACTTCTAGATTTCAGGAAGGTGCATGATGGTATCATTAGCCAAGACAGGGAGTATAGGAGGAGAATCCAGGCATTCTGTGGCAAAGAAAATACATTCAATTTCAAACATGTTAAGTTTGAATTGCCTTTAGATACATCGTCGAAGGGTGTGTCACACAGTTGGTTTTAAACATGCAACTGAAGTTCCAAAAGAAATCTCAATTGGAAATACGCATTTTGGAAATACTGGCCTTCATGTGATAGTTAAGCTCCTACTGTTGAAGGCAATTACTAAAGAACTTGTAAAGTAGGAAAGATAGCCAAGAATGGAGCCTGACAGCCTACCAACACATTGACCGTGGTGAAGAAAGAGAAAGCAGAAAAAAAGTAATGAAAAAGATCAAAAGAGGAAAAAGACAGCTAAAAAAATATTCACGCATTCACCAAAAGTCAGCAAATGAAGAGCAGCAGAGATGGAATGTTATTTTCATAGGGAGGAGAAGTGAAGCAGGGTCTATATCATTCCATTCCAATAGAGTTATGTTCTCTGGATTGTATTCTGAGCCCAATCTCCCAGGAAAAAGAAAAAAAAAATGATTTTCATTTTCCCCTTGGGTTTTGCAGCTACTTCCACCAGAGCATGTCAGGAAGGGGCAAGCTACTTTAAAGGGCCAGGGGGAGACCTAAGACCAACACAGCATGTCACCCTCAAGATAGAATGCCAGCGACCCCAAGGATCTGGGCTTACCCATCTTGCTTATTGTATTCAGTGGACCAAATGGCCTCTTGATTCTCAATGGGATAGATGGCCAAAAATTCATAATGTTTTCAAAGTAAGAAAAGTCAACTAATTATTGGTGACACCAACCAAAGAAGAACAAAGTGTAGGTTTATTTTGGTTTATGGAAACCTTCACTTCATGACACAGCATGAACCTCTGAGTATAAAAATCTTAGATTTATAATATTTTTTCATCACAGCAATATTTTCATCATTTATCAAGACCTACCCAAGGAGAATAAGAACCTAAACATAAATTTCCACATTGTAGACCAAAGGACAAACCTTGGAGTTCCAAAAGGCAGAGGAGTGCCATCAAATGGCTCGGTAATTAGCTCTCTGGTGGGTGAATCTGGGCATTTTAGCAGAGCTTTATCAATCAATCTCAGGGATCAGAAAGAACACAGAATCAGAAACAAACTCTAAAGAATATAAGATCCAGCACAAAGAGGTCTTACCAACAGTCAATTCTTTCCCCCCTTAGTGAAAATATGAAAAACATGCAGAAAATAGAAAAGAATACCACCTCTAATTCCAGTATCCTGATATGATAATTGATATATATGTGCTTCTTTTTAATACAAAGGGGAAACCACAACAATTGATTATATTCTTTTATTTCACAAACATTGACCAAGCATTTCTCCACGTGCCAGTTTGTTTTAGATGCTGGCAAATCAAACTCCACCGTGGCCTCCTGTCTGTCACATTCTAAAGGGAAAGCAGACATTGAACAACTAAGTACCTAATTGTTCGACCGCAATTGAGATTGATAACATGAAAAAATAAGCCTAGGGTATTAAAAAAGGCTCACAATAGGATCTCAATTGCTTGCTAAAGTCTGGGTGCCCAAATGTCCCCAAGTTCCCTATATTTTGAGGGACCTCTCCCCTTTGCAACCGGAATAAAACTCAAGCCCCTTGTTAGACTGAACATCCTTTATCTACATGAATATTCCTGAGAAGTTCTAGGGCAGGTGCTTCCAAGTCTTCTGTATCCTCCTGACCCAAGTTCCACCTAAATGACCTTGGGCCTCCCCATCAGCATTTCCCATGCAGCTCCATCTTGCCCTGTTGGTTTCCTCATCTGCACAAGAGGGACCCTTGATTCTCCAAGAGAGATTTTACATAACGTTAACTCTTAGTCCATTTATACAGCTCTAAAGTCCTCCGGAGATGGGTGAGTGGAGGGAAAGAGAAAGAGGAAAACCAAAAGGAATCTCGGATGTTAGACATCATTGTATCAGCCACCCACACACCTTGTCGGAGGGAATCCCCCACCAGGAAGCTCCTTTCCATCTTCCTGGGTCCTTCATTTACTCAGAACCAGGTCCTCACTCACACTCCCTCTCCTCTTCCCAACGCCCCGATGCTCTTTACAAACTACCCATCAGGGAGGCACAGTGGCCAAAAATGATTATACAGCTGAACAACTTCTAACATTCACACCGTCCTGAAGAGAAGCTTAGTTGCCTTAAACAACACTTCATCACACCATCTCTTGAGCACAAGTTCCATTAATATATCTTCTGAAAGAAAAAAAGATGCATTTCTTCTTGAGAATAATTCCTCAACACTCCTAGAATGCAGAAGTGGATCCAGTCATTTTTTTTATTATTGTTTAATAGTAATTTTCCCTTTCAGCTACAACAGTTCATAACTGGGGGACAATGAGCTCTTTGTCGGTTGGGGAGTGGTGTGATCAAGTTACCAATTCCAAAGGTCATTTTGTTCTAAACATTGGGAAAAGATGGAGGCACAAAAATTCCTAACTAAAGTTACCTTTTTATGTGAATAAAAAAAAATGAAAGCAATCTAAATACACAGTAGTAGAGAAAGGGTCAAATGAATTATGGCAAATAATTTAATGGAATATTACATAGCCATTAAAATGATGTGCATTGGGACTTTGGCCAATAAAGGAAACAGATAAGTTACAATATTAAGTCAAATAACGCAGGATTCTGAGTTTCATGTACAACTGAATATCAGTTGTACAAACCATATGTAGTTCTAAGTCCTAACAAACTAGAAAAACAAATAGAGCAACTGGCTTTCTCCTACCCTCAAGAGCAATGATGGAGAAACTAAATAAGAAAGAAGAAAGTAAGTACCTGAGGAAATATCTAAATGCCACTCCAAAGGAGCCTGAGAATGCAGTACTCTTAGTGGAAAAAGGGCAGGGGAAGTGGTGCCATTTTAGGCTACATATTCCAGATCTAGCATAGATAAGTTGGAAGACAGCTTTTATATTCTGCTCCTACTTCTCCAGTTACGATCTTGACGAGATAGTAATTTAACCCATCACCCCTGTGAGATAAAAATCATGGCATCAAAGAGATAATACTATACCAAGGGAGACCCAAAGCCCTGCAGGGGGTAAAAGGTCACGGAACAAAAGGTGGACATGGGGGAGCAGCCTTCCCTGTTCCACTTTAAGGATGAGGGGTTAAATTCAAGACTGATTTCCAAAATGTTTGAGTTTTTATCTACAATAAGAAATATATTTTTCTCAATATTCCTTCTGGGGTATGTGTGAGTGTGTGTAGAGAGAGAGCTGAAACAAATGTTTCACTAAGTAGTACTTAGATTTATGGACTATGATGTGTTCTGATAATTGTGGGGGAAGGTTTGGGAAATTTTAACATCTTCCCCTCGAAGCTAGTAGATCAAAAAGCCATAAGATATACAGAAGATTTAAATAATATAATTTAAACCTTATATTTTTAGATATGGAGAGACTTTCCAACACTATAAAGGATACACTGCCTTTTCAAACACATATGTAATATTTACAGAAGTTTACCATGCAGTGGGCTACAAAGCACATTTAATAAATTCCAAATAGCTAGTGTTATACAGACCACAAAGCTATAAGATTTTAAATTCATACCAAAGGTATAAAATATAGAATTCTATGTCACCTTAATCACTACTGCCTCCACAGATTCCAGGATCCATAGACTACAGGGGGAAAGGATGATCAAAAATTAAGGGAAAAGATCAGTGTAATTCATGTCAGGGAATAATAGGGGATTGACATGCTACCCTATCAAGTTGCCTTTGCAGTTTGGTGAGCTTAACAGGTACCGCTACATGTGAATGGCTTTGGTGCTGAGAACATCTATTCCAACTCTTAATATTTCTATTCAAGTCACATGCTCTTCCTTCTTCATATGTAGTATGGAAGACTCTTTGATATTTACATATAACATGTGTGTGTGTGTGTGTGTGTAGCCTGCATCTAGAAATTTGCATACCTTCCAGTGACATCGGCAGCCATGTACCTATTTTCCTCTGGGACCTAGAAGAAGGCCTGGCTTAGGGAGCACCTGGGGGGTCTGCACAGTGCTAACCAACATATTCTGGATCTAATGCCTATAGTTATACATATGGTGACCATGCATTCTGTCAACCAATCCAAAACATCTCCAGATGAGAAACCAACATTGCCTAAATAGTCTAGAAACATTTCCAGGAAGCTGGAAACTTTCCAAATCACCCTGGTCAGAGGCAAATGTGTCTGAAAAGCCTCTGTGGGCAACCTTTGATTGTTCCCTGAAAAATATCTTTACAAATTTGAAGAAATATTTCTGGCTGATATTTTTTCAAAATAATTTAAACAACAGTGGACTGAAATGACAATTCCCAGGCCAGATGCATAGGGTTATTGAGATTTTTGTTCATACATTCTGATTAAATGAAAATGTGATTTCTCTGAACCCTGTTTTCACAGTCTCTAGACATGGTGTTAGAAAAATTAAAAAGATGATATTATTTTATGAGAAAAATTAAAGGAAAAAAGTTTTTTATTTGCATCAATAACTGTGGCCAAGATGATGCCAGAGGAAAAGAGAAAGTATTAGTCTCCTCTCCCGTAAAAGCCTTGGGACTGTGACTAAACTGGACTGGTACCTTGTGGGCTCAAGTGTGCCACCACAACCCAGAGGAAAGAAGGAGGAGAAGATTGCCTTACTGACTAGTGCATCCAATGGGAAGGGAACAAGCTCAGGAAAGGCCTCAAGGTCAGCTGGTCCCTGGGAAAGCTCATCTCTGATGATGAGACACAGTAGAGGAGACATCAGGGCCTCTGGGAAATGCTCATGCCCGGCCTTTGACTCTCTGGATCCCATTTACACAGAACAAGTACTTCAGTCTCTGGTAACCTTTCTGAGCCCCTCAGAGTGTGTCAAGGTTCCCACCAAATGCAGAACTTTGCAGCTCCTTCTCCATAAGCTTTCCTGCATCTGAAGTTGTTGCCGAACACAAAAGTGCCTCCACGGTGGGTAAAACTTCCACCTGAAGTTCATGTGTAGGGGTACAGCACCTACAGTCCCAAGGCTGAATATGCTGTTCCCACCAGAGCAATAGAACAGGAAAAAAAAAAAATACCAAGTTTCCCCCACTTGTGTAAATGCTGTCCTCAAACGTGGCTTGGAAAGTCACGAGAATGCAGGTGGAGGGAGGCGACCTTGGGCCTCCACCCACAGTGGATGGAGATCCCTTCTAAGAAGGGGGCAGGAGCTAGAACTTTCTTTCTCCATGGAGAAAGCGCTCCAGAAGGTGGGGTTTTTTGCTGTTATCTGCTAAACCAGAAAAGCAGATTTGTGGGTTCATTCATGCATTATTAACTCATGGTTTAAAGACATCTTCAATGCCCTACACACTTAAGTGCCAAAAAACACAAGGGTTTTCGGTAAATATTTAATAAGGCCAAGAGATGAATTATAAAAAAACCCTGAAATTTAACAATTATCAAAATCGATTTTCCAGGGTTTTTGTTATTAGCTTACCTAAGGGTAACCTTCTATTCCTTGTATGTCCCCGCCCCCACCCCGGGAAGGGGTTTGTTTGTTTATATTTCATGTATATAAAATTCATACCAAATGTTCTAAGTATAAAATGTTTCTTGATTATAAAATAAATCCTTCACTGAAAAAAAAAAATCCATGTATCTCATGTATCTGAAAACATGGTACTAAATAGCCCTTGAGTTTAAAAGACACTAGAAGAGAAATGAGAAAATGCTTAAAACCATGTAGCAATGAAATATAATATCCCAATATTTATGTATGGAGCTAAAGAGGTATTTAGAAGGTTATAGTTTGAGATGCATTTCATCAGTAAGAAGTGTGGGTATATATATATGTATAAAAAGGTAAGCTTTTAACTTGAGACGTTAAAAACAAACAAGGAACCAGAGTATGTGTTCCAAGAAACACAAAAGAAAAAAAATAGTGAAAGGTATGTGTGTAAATCAATAAAACAGGTAAAAGAAAAGGTAATGCAAATCTGGTTCTTTGAAAAAATTTAATAAGATTAAACTTTTAGCCAGACAGACAAGGTAAAAAGAGGAGAATTTAAATAAACAGAGTTAAAAGAATAATAGCTTTATGAAATTTTTTTAAATTTTATATATATTTCATATATGTATACATGCATATGCACGTATTCTCATGTATAAAAATATATATTGCCAAGTTGCTTAGGGCCTCACTAAATTATTGAGGTTGGCTTTGAACTCGAAATCTTCCCTGCCTCAGCTTCTGAACACTGAGACTATAGGCATGAGCCACTGTGTCAGGCCAATAAAAGTATGTGTAAAAGTTGTAAAATAATATTATAAATAATCATTGCTCAAGTAATTGAAATGTAGACATAATGAATACACTTTTTCAAAAATCATCATGAAATGCCAAAGTTGGTGCAATAAGAAACGGAAAATTTGACTACACCAATAAGCAGAAAGAACTGGCTGGTCGCAGTGGTGCATACCTATGATCTTAGCTAATTGGGAGCCTGAGGCAGGAGGATCACAATTTATAAAGACTCTGTCTCTAGTCAAAAATAAAAAGTCTGGGGATATAGTTCAGTGGTACAACAGCCCTTCTGGGTTCAATTCCCAGTACCAAAACACAAACAAAAAGTAAGCAAAAAGAAGATAAAATGACAAAGAAGTTAAAAAGATTTTACTGGAAAAAAAGTTCCAGGTTCACAAAGATTTATTGATAATTCCTACCAAATTTTCAAGAAATAGATAATGCCTTACAAATTCTTGCACAAAATAGATTGTTAGCAAACTATCTAGACTACTTTAATAAGGTCAGGGTAATTAATGTTGATTACCAAAGAAAACTTGGTGCCACAGTCAGTTAAAACATTTAGACAGACTTTACCATGTGCCAAGTAGTCTTCTAAATGCTTTCCATATTTTAGTTTATTCATTGTTCATGTCATTCTATCAATTTGGTATCATTAAGATCAATTCCATTACAAACCCATAATGATGAGAAAAGTTAAGCCAGAAAGGTGTACTACTTCCCTGGGTCACATCACACAACTTGTAAGTGGCAAAACTGGAAGTAAAATCCAGAGAGTCAAGTTCCAAAAAAACTATACTCTTAATCACTGTGTCATACTTACAAAGAAAGAAAATAGAGACCCAATTCACATCTTACAAACAAAAATACTCGTGAATCATATCCTCCAGTTTCCTAAACAAAATACATCACAATCATCAAGGTTTACTCTAAGAATGCAAAGATGGTTCACTATAAAAAATTTTTTCAAGAAAATACAACACATAATAGACTAAGTAAGAAAACTGATAATGTTTATCACCAATTTATGACACAAAGTTCTTACCATACTAAGATAGAAGCAAACATTATTAACGTAGAAAATATTTCATCTGAAAACTCACCATTGTGTTTTGTTATTAGAGAAAATTTAAGGGCATAAACAATACAAAAACAGCTGCTACTGATTATAGCAATTCTATAGATATTGACCAATGAAGTAAGAAAAGATCTAAGAGATGTGGAAACTATAAGGAAAGAAATGAAATGGTCAATACTTGAAAATGCTATGATCATTTACACAGAACAAAAACAATGAAATCATTAGGCTATTAAAATAATTGTAAGAGTCCAATGAAGT
The DNA here is from genome assembly GCF_048772815.1 of Callospermophilus lateralis. Classification (NCBI taxonomy): domain Eukaryota; kingdom Metazoa; phylum Chordata; class Mammalia; order Rodentia; family Sciuridae; genus Callospermophilus; species Callospermophilus lateralis. The sequence goes on from NC_135306.1 coordinate 26,372,585, forward strand.
TATTAAACACAATTTGGACATATTAAAAATAAATAGCATTTTTCTTCTCTAGGAATTGCCAAATAAAAAATGTAATCAAATATAAGACACTACTTGATATAATAAGGAAAATATGCTTATCAAAGAACGAGGTTAGGTGTATAAATGCCTTCAGGAAGGTATTTTTAATTTGTGTTTTCAGGGGTGTTAACTAAGATCTGGATAATAATATTTATAGCATCAAAATACCAATTTTTTCTAAAATTTGCCTGAAAATGAAAATGCAAAACTATTTTTAGTTAGATGCTTCAGGAATCCAATTTATTCTAAAAATTTAAAGGAAAAATGCCTATGAATAACTAAGACAACTTTGAAAAAGTTGAGTAAAGAGTGGAGACCTGCTTTCTAGATATTAAGTTCAGCTACAAAGCCATTGCAATAAAGTCAGCACATAACACGAAAAAACAAACCAATGGAAGAGATTAGAGGGCTCCAAAACAGAGCCATGGACTTATAGGCAACCTGATATATAATAAAGGTAGCTCTACAAATCCGTCTAGAAAGTCCTGATGGAAAATATTTTATATGAAAACTCACTGTATATGTTTTCGATGGTATTTGCTATAGCATGAAAGTATGTGTCCCTCCAAAATTCATCGATTGGAACTTAAACTTCAAAGTGATAGTAATAAGAGTTGGGCCATTTGGGAAGTAGATAAGTCATGGAGCCCTGATGAATGCATTAGCACTCTTATAAAAGAGATTGGAAGGAGTGTCCATGTGCCCTGGGTGTGCCCTTTGCCCCTCTGCTAGGACACGGTATTTTTCCTGTCTGGAGTACATAGTATTCAAGGCACCATCTTGAAAGCAAAGATTGGACTCTCAATGGATACCACATCTACCAGTACCTTGGTTTTGACTTTTCCAACCTCCATAACTGTGAGTAGTAAATTTATGCCATTTATGAATTACCTAGTCTGTGATATTTTATTATATTAGTAGGAATAGACTATGAATTAAAAATAGCTAGTCTAAGATATGAAGGGAAAATAAAAACTAGATCTCTGCTTTATACCTATACAATAGGGTTGCAGGTGGATTAAAGATGTAGAAGAGAAAGATAGCTTAATATAAGATAATGTAGAATGCTTTTATGCCCAGGGGAAAGGACTTCTAATACAAAACTCTGAAAGTTTAATTCATAAGAAAGGGTGAAAAGTGTTTGTGTGCCCTTGATAATAATTAACAGGCAGATAACAGATGGGAGAAAATATTTTTTGTTGTCTAAAAACAAGAAAAAACTAATATCTAGTTTCATAGGTTGAATATTCAAGGAATTCCTAAAATCAATTATGAAAGAACAGAAAATCTAGCCAGAAAAATGAGACAAAGATATGAACTAGCAATATCATAAGAGGTGGTCCAACAGGAAGAACAAGCACATAAAAATATACTCAAATTTGTTTGTATTTATAGAAATGCAAGTTAAAATAACAAGTAAGTATTACTGTAAACTTACCAGATTGGCAGAAATTGGAAAGCTGGCTGGTACCAAATATTGGGATGAATGTTGTAATACAAGTCATCTAGAAGAGAGCTGGGAGTATACACAAGGACAGACACTCTGGTGTGCAATCTGACAGAGTTTGGATTAAATGTACATTTGTCCCTTGGCCCAGTAATTCCACTCCTGGGTTTATATCATAAAACAATCACACACTGATAAAGGAACATGTTCAAGAATATATCATTGAATTGTTTGTAACTAGCAATGAGTTGGAAGCAATTTAGCTGTTCATCACTGCAAGAACAGATAAGTAAAATGTATGGGATGCATATTATACAATAGCAAGCATTATTTAGAAGCAACAAACTATATATACACAAAGCAACATATGTGTGAAAAATGAGTGAATAAAAAGAGAGGATGTGACAAGGACCATTGTTGATGACATGCTGTGGATTGAGGAATCTGATTCATTAACATTTTGCATCAGAAAGTCTAAATAGTCAAGTGCACATTTTAAAACATACAGTTTTAACCTTTACATGTTTTGATATGTACACAATTAAATACAATGCTGTCATTGAAGAATAGGCCATTCTTCATGTAATGATGAATGACCTCCAAAATATTCAAAATGAAATGTACAAAATATAAAATGAACTGTATAGCATGCTACATATGTATTATGCATACATATCTTTGCATATGTACATAATCATAAATATATTCATATATATTTAGAGAGAAAGAAATGAAAAATAAGATTCTGGTATCTAGGGTTGACTCTGAGATGGGAAATTGAGTAGTTAAAAGACAGAGAGGAGAGGGATTTGCCTTTTACGCTACTCCCTTTTGTAACTTTTTAAAATATTTCTGTTTGCATATATTGCTTAATCAAGATAAAGAAGCAATAATTACAAAAATGAAGGGAGGCTAAACTACATTTATACACTGAAACAAAGCATTAGTCATGTGCCCAGATGTCTTTCCTTCCAGACTGAGGCTAAAGATCGGTCAGTTATCTTTGTATCTTCTAAAAACTGTTCCTGCCACCTCATAGAGCTCCATCAATGTTGAAAGAGGGAAGGATGGGAAAGACCAAAGGAGGAAGGAAATCACAATGTGCTGGGTGAGATACTGATTGCTACTTAGTTTCTTCACACTTTTCTGTACTTTTCACGTTTTCAAAATTCGTCCATTTTTTAAGAAAATAAACAACACAGTGGAGGATGGGCAGATGGATAGTGAGAAAGACGTCCGGACAGGAGATTCTGAGAAGCCTAACTTGGCTATTGCCCAGAAGTCAGAGGCTCTGCCCTGACATTCTCTCTCATGCTTGCTGGAGGCTGCCCCACCCATCATCTCGAATGCTGGTCCCTCGTCAGAGTGGATGTAGGGCGTGGACCAGGTGCCGTAAGAACACTAGTCTAAGTTGAGCTGTCCATGGCTGCTTCTTCCTCTCCCCCTTTTCAGCCAAAGTTTGAGTCGTTCTGATTACCTTCTAGAAGTAAAGCAAGGAAGGTGCCCAGCACCCGTGCAGCCGAACGCTGGGCTCCACATCTGTCTCTCTAGCATCCCCCTGGCTGTTCTTAAAGACTCCAGCCTTTAAACATCCATTTGACCTCCTTCTCCTCCAAGTCTTTTTCTCTCCATTTCTTGACCCTCCATTCCATCTTCACTTTCCTGCTGCTCTCCAAGGCTTCACCTTTTCGAGTACCTTTTATGTGTTAAATATTGGACTCTGTTGCCGGGTTCCAGTGAATGTTGCTTAAAACACAAAAGGTTAAGCAGAGAGCAACTTTATTGATTAAACATCCATTTTCTTTCCTTTTGTTTTTGTAAGAGCCCTTGATGTTGCCTCTGATTGACAGCCCCACCTGCACACCTCTGGCCCCAGATTCCCCTTGGTAATGTCACTGAGAGCTACAGAGCAGCTCACCCACTCCACACCAGCCACAGATCCTTCATGTACAGCTTTCAAAGGAAAGGATTTTTTAAAAAAAGAAATGTAGCTTTTCTCTCTTCATCTTTCTTTCTCCATTCCTTAGACAATATTTCCGGAAGTCCCTGTTGAATGAAGAAGAGTCAAATGGAGAGAGGGGGGGAAAAAAGCTTTCAGCAATGACCCCTCCCTTTTATTTGCAATTCTTCAGCTAGCTAGCAAGCCTTTGAATATGCTTTCAAGAAGGTGACAACCTTGTTAAATTAGCTTTTCCTTCTCACCTCTCACAATGTGACCTAAAGATTCCTTACTGCAAGACTAACAAAATTACACCCATTAACAAGCTCGGCATGAGAGGTATGGTACGATGGCGGCTCTGCCCTGTTGTCGGCTCATGATAATGACTACATCAGCTAGCTTTGACTCTTCCCTGCTCTCCCCTAAAAGTGTAATATTGCAAATAATAGGGTACCACATTGCCAGTAGAGAAGAGGATAAGCCTCCAAGCATAGAAGCCAAATGTCCAGTTACTAATACATAGCCAACAATAAATGAGGTCAAACAACTCAAAAAATCCATCTCCGTCTCCCCAGAGCTCTATTTACATCATCAAGTAAAGCCTGTGCATAAGAATCAATCCTCGGGATGATCACTAGAACTAGAAGGGCTACCCGGGGTGTCCCATGGTGAGAAGCACAGTTTTAGCAACATTCTCTATGTGGCTCCTTCTCTAGGGTTTCACCCCGCCACACACACACACACCCCTCAGCTAGTTCAGTCATCTTAAAACAAAGGCAACGAATATTTAAAACTCATCACTTCTTATTTTATTAAATTTTACTATTATCTTTGTGGTTATGGGCATCTTGTGGTCATTGACATCTTGATTCTACATGGTGGAAATATTCTGAGGGCACTACTGTGTATCTCTTCTAATTCTATATTGAATGATGACATGCTGGTAGCTCAAAATCAGCCATGGAACAGTTATACCACAGAAATTGGCAAATGCTACAGATAAGGGCTTCATTTATTGTTCTATTGATTATCAAGACCAGGGCTCAACAACATATGGCCCAATGAATAAATCCAGCTTTTAGCTTATGTTTGTATGATTCAAATGCTGAAGATAGTCTTTTAGTTTTTAAAGGATTATAAAAAGGACAAATATGAGGGGGAAGAAAGAAGAGGTGGGAGAAGAATAATCTGTCTTTTCTGTGAAGGGCCAGATAGTATATATTTTAGTCTTCCTGGCTTTTGTCTCACAACTATATAACTTTGTCATGGTAGTGTCATGGGCATGGCTATGTGTCAATAAAATTTTACTTGTAAGAATAAGTAGTAGGTCACATTTGACTGATGGGACATAATTTGCCAATTCCTGATCAAGAGTCAAGAAGCATTCTGAGAGACTCAATTGGCTCAATGGAATTGACAATAAATGGTATACTATATTTCCTGGTGATCTGTAAATCTGTGCTATAAAGCCTTTAGAGGAGTAAGATTTTATTGGTTAACAGTGGTTAAATATTTAACAGCAGTGGTATCATTGCTCAAAACCCTCTTCCTTTACCAAGTTGGTAACTTGTGCTGCCCTCTCAGAAAATCTTTGCTGAATGCTTACAACATGCAGACACAGGAGAGAAAAGATAGAAAGATGAAGTCCCTACTCTATAAGGACTCACAGTCCAGAACAAAGCACCCACAAGCACCAGATAATGGTGCAGGACAGAAAAATAACCAGAGAACACAAATCCCCAAGCACCATGGGGAAAAGAGATTGAAGAAAACAGTGTTCATTGTTCCAGATAATTCCACAGAGAGAGGCTAAACCAACCCACATAGCAACCCCACGAAGCAGGTGTGATCTCCATATCACACACATGGTCAAACTGAGTTGCAGAGGATTAGTTAGTTTGCCCGAGGTCATAAAGCAGTTAAGGGCAGAATTAAGGTTCAAAGTCAGGCTGTTTTGACACCCCAAACCTTGTCCCTTCACCCCTCTCCCAATTAGCCCCCTTGTTTATGAAAAAAACTTATCATATTCATGTCATGATATATTGCAAAATGTCTCTCTCATATGCTTCTCTTTATAGATTCCGTGCCTCTCTAGTATCTCTACATATAAGTTTATTATCTCTCCAAAAGTCAACAAGTTAATTTTAAAAAATTTGAAGGACATATGTCTCTGAATGGAGCTTCAAAGTGGTAACAATGGTGATTTAAACTGTGGCCAAATTAAAAACTCTGTCATTAAATAACATTAGCACAGGAAGATGTTTGCTCCTTGCAGAGACAGTTCTTTGAGACTCAGAATCAACCATTGTCTCCCCAGTGTCTAGCAGAGGACTGTTGGGCCAACGCACTTGAGGGACTGAACCTGAGTAGGGACTGCAGAGCCATAGTCCAAGCACTCACGTGCCTATCACCCACAGACCTGGCTGTCTTTAGGAGCCCCAAACCTCAGCTATCTGAATCTCCATCCTAGCTTCAGTGGGAGTCTGTTTGATGCAAAGTTGATACATTTATCTGTTCACAGAGATCTAAGGAAATTCAACATTTTCTTAAATATATTGAAAAGGAAATTTCACGATCTCCCTTGGAAATCTCTTCTACAGCAGAGGTTCTTAAATTTTGATGTGAATCAGAATCACCTGGGGAACTTGTTAAAAGCATCTTTTCCTGGTCCACTCCCAGATGGTCTGATTTACTAGGTCTCCAACCAGAACTGAAACCCTTGGTGAAGAATCTTCTAGAGTTTCTCAATTCCTGTGCTGAATAATTTTTTCCATGTTGCCTAACAAATTGATATGCTACAGATCCACAAACTCTTAATCTGCAATTCTGAAATCCAAAAGCTCTGAAATCTAAACATCTGTACATAACTCATATGGCAGCAAAACCTGTTGTGAACTTAACTCCTTTGGGAATAAAACCTGACATGAACTCACTAGAAACTTATTTTAGTCTTTGATTATCTAACTTTGTGTGAATATTCAAACACTTTACTATGGAAATACTGACAAGATGATTTCAAGGTACCACTCTGTACCCACTGGGAGTGTCCCAAAACATATAATAATACAAGCTTCCAGATTTCCTCAAATCATAAACATTTGACTTATTATTTAGCTCCAATTTAGATACAGAACTGTGGACCTAAAGGAAACTCCTTGTAATTTCAGTCACTCCTCAAGAGCAGGGGGCCCCTTGAGCATTTATCTGTTGAACTGCCTCAGTTTCCTTTAAGTGCTTGATCTTCAGATGGCAAAGGCAGAAATTCAGCAAATTGCAAGGAGTATAGGCACTCTTCGCCACCTGTCTGTAGAAGTCCTGTCATCTCCAGGACCATGTCCTAGGCCGGGTAAGACCGGCTCTTGTTTTCTGATGCTCCACATATTCATTGCATGAAAACAGTCAAGACCCTTCATAAGTCCATAGATGCTTTTGAGATTTCCTTTGGTGTAAGCCTTTACCATTCAGTCCCTTTTCTGCAGGTCCAGGGCAGAACAATCCAAAAATGCCAGGAAGGTTAATGGATAATAGGGTTGAATTGGGGAGACTGAATTACAATCAAGCCAGTACCACTCGCAAGGAAACACACACACACACACACACACACACACAGAGAGAGAGAGAGAGAGAGAGAGAGAGAGAGAGAGAGAGAAGGCATGAGGGGTCAAACCAGGAGATGCCTGATGCTGAGTAAGTATTCCAGATGCTAAGTAAATTTTACACTAATGACTCTGACCTTCAAAGTCCTCCATTACCTTGTCTCCACCTCCCTCTCCGATGTTCTGTCCCTCTTCTCTCCATTCACCTCTTCACGCCATGGTTTTTCAGAAAATTCTATTTTCTCTAACCCCTTCTGTTCATGCTGTTCTTTCTGTCTGGAATATTCCTCAAATCCCTGCTTCCCCTTCATCTCTTGGGTCTTCTACACACTATCCCTCACCACCCAGAGTTGTTCTCTGGGTTGTCTCTCCCAGAGTCCACTGCTCAGGAGTGTCCCCCCACACTCCACATCCCCTACATTTTAACTGTACACAAGCCTGAGGCTGTCACTGGAGTCAGAAAACAAACCGTGTGTTCCACCCATGTACCATGTTCCCAGCACAAGTCCTAGAAGTGATTTGATGCCCAACAACAAGTGTGGGCTGAATAAATGAGTGAACAAAGGAAAGAAAAGAGGCAAGAAGCAAGGCAGGAAGGCCAGGCATGGCCCAGAACCATTTCTGGGGACACGGCTGGCACAGGGAAGCCTCTGGCTGGCTGGGCCTTGAGTGGTGAGTGCGCCGAAAATACGCAGAGAGCTCTGAGCAACAACCTGGACCCTGCCTCTCTTACTTCCTTTGCTCTTCTCCTGAAGAGTCCTCCACTACTTGTTTATTTTCTGTCTCTCCCCGGATAGTAGGGATCATATATTTGCCTCCTTCCCCATGTCATAAATCCAGTCCCTAGAGAATGCTTAACGCAGGTAGGCACCGTAAATACTGCTGAATGAGTGGGTGATCCGTGAATGAATGGGTCCATGGTATTTAAACTCTGAGGTTCCAGAGAATCTACGTTTTGAGACCTCAGAGGCTCCCCAAAGAGCTGGTGTCCCAAGCTCCCTCTGAAGTAAGCAAGAAATGATTAATTGGGAGGACAGAATGATATCAATCTGACCCACAGGAATCTATCCCAGCCACCAATCCCAAATTGTTCTTCTGATTAATTACTGAACTATACCAAACTCTCTGATAATTCCACTCTAAAATTTTACTACACTCCAACTGATGTTCTGGAAAAAAAAAAAATCCCCTTCTCATCCCATGTTCATTTCATCCTTCATTCCATACAGTCCCAAGAGAGATTTCTCCAGAAGAGAAAAAACAAATACACATGTTTTCATGAAGTTTTCTGTAATGATGAAAAGCTTCTTGGCAAAGATTAGAAGAAAGAAGGAAGTGGTCTTCTCTGAACCCAACCTAAAAGAAAATGAGATGTCCTTCCACCCAGAAGGTCAAAGGGTATCAAGGAGGTGTCTCGCCTCAGCAAGGATTTGTCTTGTAAACTAAATAACTGCTGGAAGGAGCATCACTTTGCTCACATCGTGATCACTGCAGATCCTAATGAAGAGGAGAACTCAAAACATTTTCCACCAAAACAAAGATCTCTCATAATTTGTATTATACTCTCCTGAACTTCTAGATTCCAAATTCTCCTTACTTCCTCCAGTTAAAAATAAATACGTGAACAACCAAAGAAAGACAGTTTTAAAAGACTTCAACTCCAAAAGAATAACCAGTTCCCCAGAGATAATGCATACAATTCCAGAAATACAGTGGGATGAAAATAAGTCCTTTGATATAATTTTAGTAGAAGTGGGCTCCATTATATCACATGGCCTTTATATGTGAGAACTTTTCTGACAACCCCAATTTTTTACTACCTTACATGTCTGTAGCACATACTTGTCCAAATTTTCTTCATCCATAAAATAGAAATGCTAAAATTCATATCACTTTCTATGAATTTCTGTATATAAGAACTAAATAAGACCCCATAGTAAGCATAAACACCAAAATCACATGAAAATATAGGCACTGGGCAGCCTTTGCAGTTCACACTCGTGATACAGATTGATGTGTAACAATTACAAGTGATGACTCCCAGTCGTGGTAAAAAGTAGAAACATCAAATGATAAATCTAAACATATCAAGAGTTTCTTTGTGATTTTTCTCCATACCTTCAGCCCCCCTTGACCAAAAATAATCCATTTTGTACACATTCATGGATGGTGACTAACTTAAGACTAAAGGAACCTTGACTGACTTAGAATAAAGAGTCCTTCCCAGCACAAAGAGGTACTGAGGTTGATCCAAAAGAACTTGCTATCTGAAGACGTTTCCAGTAGCCTCACCATCACAATCGCAAAAAGTTGGAAAGACAAAACTATAGGAAGAATGAGGTAGAGGACAAAAGGGAATGTTACGTGGAATGAAACCGAGAAAAAATTCTTGATTGTCATGATTGATCATAACAACCATTTCTTTGTGTGAGCATGCAGAAAAGAACCAGACATCTGTGACATTTAGAATCACTATAACAAACCCATATTTTTTTCCTAAAGTCAACTCTTCCCAGGATTATAGCGATAAAATACTATGCACACAAATTATAACACTGGTTTCTCAAACTGGTAAGCTTTAAAAATATATGTACATATGTATTAATAAAAGTAAGGACAAAATAATATGCTGGTGGAAAATGATAAACAATTATCTGCTTTAAAGATATTTACTTTAAATACTCAAAGAATTCTAAATACCTGAGCAGACTTAATTCCATTATGAGGATCCCCATAATCGTCAGCTGCTTAATCACCAAGGAAAGACACATGCTTGGCACTGGATGGCTTACATTTAAACCCTGGATTCTCTCCTTATTATCTCTGTGACTTTTGGCAAGATGCCCAACCTCGCTGGTCCTGAATTTCTGGTTGTAAAATAGGGGCGCGATGACACTTACCTCATAGCACTATTGTGAATAGCAAATGAAGCAATAGAATAGTTCCAAAATACCAGAATATAAAAAACATTTTATGTTCTGCTGCAAAATGGAAGGAGGAGAAGAATATAGAGATTCCTGATAAAGCTATTTATTTAATTAAAGGCTGATCCTTTATTTTTGTAGTATGCCCTTCTACTTTCTCTGCTGTTAAAATCCCCTTTCTGATATTAAAGAGCTGGCAAAGGTCCAGCTCTCTCTCTCTGTATGGTTTCAGTAAACGGCTATTGTTTGGGTTTGTTCTGTCTCATTATTTTCCTTTGTTGGCAAAATAAACAGTTGGTAATTCAGTGTCATTTCCGCAAATTGTCACTGAACCCTTACTGATCTTTGAAATCCGTAAGTCATGGTATCACTGTGGCAGAGGTCTCAGCATGGACCTACGCTATGGTCACCTCAAGAGTCTATTGTTTGAAGACAAGTAGGGGCCACCGGATGGGAGCTTCTCTCCAAACCTCAAGAGAAGAAAAATGGCAAACACTAAGCAGCACCAGAAGGTAGCTTATTTGCTTGAGGGACTAAGGAAACTCAGAGGGAAAACTCATTGAAAGGTAAGAAACAGTTCAGGGAGCATTTCAGTTAATGATCACTAGTGGGAGTCAAGTTGATTCCAAAGTTGGCATGTTTATAACCTATTGCCTGCATTTGGCTTTTCCTTGATAAGACCTCCCTGGAACTTTCAAGAGGGTCAAACTAAATAAAAGTACTGTTTCCCTAACTTCCTTAAGCACCAGAGTTCAGAATAGGGCAGTACAACTTTAAGGTTGAGGAAAGGATTTTTAACACAGAAGAGAGAGAGGATTTCCCCCCACTAGGGTGGACTCACCATGGAGGAACCCTGAGCAACATCACCATGGCTTAGCTGGTATCCATGGTGAGCGGCAGCACCAGTACTTCGGGAATGCAATGAAACCACCCCCTCCACATAAGATCCTTTGATGGGGAGACTAGTAGCCATGGCAACAGGGTGGCATCCTTCAGGATGCTTCCATTCAGGCAGCAGAGCTCACTAAAATAAACCAAACCTGGAGAGGAGACAAATGGCAAACACTAAGCAGCAGCTAGGAGCATACATTTATGAGAACTTAGGAAAGAGTCCTCAGGAAATCCTGAAAATACAACGGGACCAGGAGAGCCAGTGGCAGCAAGGAGGCAGACTACAGAAGAGAGAAATAAGGTCATTACCAGAAAAGTACTCTTGTTAAGGTGCACTGGTGAAGCCATGCCTCTCTAGTCCTGTGACCTTAGTCAAGACTCATAACTTTATAGGGACCCAAAGACCTTGCCTGGAAAACGAAGTAACAACATGTACAAATAACTAGTTCACAGAATAATTTCAAGAATTAAACAGGATGATTTTTTTTCCAAGTGTTTCTCAAATGTTAAAGTGCAATAGAAGCACAGTTGGTCATGCATCATTATGCTGAGAAATAGCATCATCATCAGATATTTCTGCTGTGCAAACATCATAGAGTATACTTACCCAAACAGAGATGGTATAGACGACTATGAACCCAGACTGTATAATATAGTCATCACTATATTTTTGATTCACTGTGAACCAAAACATCGTCATGCAGTAAATGACCATTTTAGTTTTTAATATTTAACAGTGGACTATTATGCAACTTTCAGCACTGGGATTCCCGCAGGAGTAAACCTGTAGTACATCCACTTCAGATCTCACAGCTGAAAGTATGTCTTCAAGGAGAAAGAATGAGGAGGGAATGAGCTAACTGGATTATGAAGTGGGAGGAAAAGAAAAACCCACCCAGTTACACCCAGAGGACCCATAAGCCATCAACACAGGCTGGAATTGTGAAGGAAGGGAAGAAATACGCTATGCATATTCTGGTTACATATAAAACTCTATGAGGGAGGGATTATTATTACTGTTTTTAGATAAGGAAAATGAGACTCAGAGAGGTTCAATGGCACATCCAAGGTCATATAAGAAATAAAGGACAGGGCTGACATTTGTAACCCGGATATTTCTAACTCTAAAATCAGATGCCATTTTCTTTTTTCTCTTTTCTGTTTTCTTTTTTTCCCCCTTCTTGTTGTTCCCTTTCTACAAAAACTACATCATTTACAAGGACTCCAAGATCATAACAATGATTTCCCAAATAATATGACAATAAGTCACTAAGTGTGCCACCAAGCCCCGTGCCTCCCACAGGGTTGCTAGCCCACTCCAAGTCTTTCTGCACACCCAGTAGTTGGCTTTGGTTCCCCATAAAAGGCTCTTCCAGCTATGCTTATACTTGAACACTTTCTAAAAATGCTCTTTTGGGTGGTAAAACATTTCATTTGTTTGCATGGGTGTATCCTGAAAGCACTAAAACAAGCTTACTCAGTTGAAAAATAAACTCCCTTCCCTGGGTAAATGCAGCACATGGAGCCTGCCCGGAAAAGAACTTAAATTCAAGGCAAATAAGCAGAGTGAGGAAGAAATGAGCAGGGCACGGGGATGGGAGCGCCATGCTCTCGATGCCCTAGCACCAATGCGTGTTGTGAGACCACGTTCCTGGTGGGAAGACTCTCTTCCCTTATCCAGCTCTGCGTGAAGTGGGGTGCATGGGGAAGCACATGTGGTAGTAATAGGAAAGATGCAATTCCCCTTGGCTGCTTTTCAAGCATCACTACTTGGATAATTTGGGGACTTTTTTTTCTTTCTTTTTTTTTTTTTTTCCCAAACTTTGAGAGTTCTCCCAGGACTGGGCTGATTATAAGATGAGGATATGTCCTGGACTCTGCCAACAGAGAAAACTTGGCTGAATTAGATGCTTTATTTTTTTTTTCAAAGTTATGCATACTTTTGCTAGGGAGAGATGTGCTTCCTCTGGTCCACCCTTCCCTTCAGAAAGCAAACTCAGATCCTGCCTTGAAAGAGTTTTTAAATCTTTCCTTCACAGGATGAAGGACTTTCAATGTTCTTCCCAAATTATATCCCCAAGTGCTCCTTGTCAAGGTGCCAAGTCAAATGTTGAAGACAATCTCACTTTTGTGACCTAAAATGATGGGTAACTTTCTCCCAATGAATTAAAATCCTACACAATTCACTTATGTTCTGCAGTTCATTAAATAGCATCTGACTGGGGCAGTCCCAGGGTTCAAGGTCAAGAGCAAAGAGCTATCAAAACGATGAACCTACAACTTATTTGTACTGAAGCAAAAATCACCAGGGAAGAAGATAAACCTAAAATGTAATTTAAATGAAGCCAAGTTTTCAACAAAAGAGGCTGTGGGAACATGGAGGAAAGAAGATGGAAGAGCAGAAGAACTGGAGTGACTCTGTGATCCTGAGCATGTCACCAGTCACCAACCTCCGGGCCGCATCTGTAAAGCAGGATTAGAAATGCTTCCAACCTGAGGTTAACACACAAAAGAAATGACCCTTGTGAAAATTCCTGGCTCAGCTCCAGGTACTAAGTAATGCTCAATTATTGCTGGGTTCATTCCATCCCTCTTTATCTGTCTATAGGATTGATGAGGAGATCCAATGAGATCATTGGGAATGGATTAGAAGGCCATTTACATGTGGGATTGTTTTAAGAAAGAAAAAAATACAAGTTCCAAAATCTCAAAAGTCTTCCCATGTTGGCTGCAGCATTTTCCACAATAGTCGAGATGTGGAAACCACCCAATTGTCCATGGAGGGATGAATGGATAAAGACAACTTAATACATGCACACATGGAATATTACTTAGCCTTAAAAAGGAAGGAAATCCTGTCATTTGAGACAACATGGATGAACCTGGATGACATTATGCTAGGTGACATAAGCCAGACACAAAAGAAAAAAAATGCTGCGTTATAGTGATTATAACATGAATTTAAAATAGTCAATAATGTCTAGAAGCAGAGAGAGAGTGGACTGGTGGTTGCTGAAAGCTAGAAAGAAGGAACTGGGGGGTATTAGTCAAAGTGTACAGAGTTTCAATTATACAAGATAAATAAACCACAGAGATCTACTTCAGAACATATTGCCTCTATATAACAATGTCATATTATGTACTGAAAAATGTGCTAAGAAAATCAAAGAAAAAATCAGGAAAAGGACCTGGGATGGGAAATAGGGAAGGAGCAGGGAAATGCTTGGGAGTGATATTGTACAAATTATACTGTTATATTGTGTGCATATATGAATATGTAAAAATGAATCCCATCAATATGTACAACTATAATGCACCAAAAAAATGTGGGGAAAGAAGCTAACAGCAGGAAGATGTTGAGATTAAATAAAATATCTTAAGTAGAATATCCATCATTGTGTCTCAAAATGGAAATGTATCCTAATAAAGCAGTGGAATAATTATTATTATTATTTAGGGAAAAAATGTGCTAAGATAATTGATCCTATGTTAAGTGTTCTTGACCCCCCAAAATAATAATAATGATACAAGGGTTGGGGGAATGATCAGAGGTGATGAATAGATTTACAGCATAGACTGGTGATTGTTTCATGGGTATATACTTATCTCCAAACTCATTGAGTTTAAACATTAAGATACATACAGCTTTGTATTTGTCGATCATACCTCAATAAAGTGGTTTTTTAAACTATATAAGGGATATATGGCAACTTTCTGTACTGTCTTGCAATTTTCCTGTGAATCGAAAATTATTCCAAAATTTAAAAGTTTATCTTTAAAAAAAAGAAACCAAAAACCAAGACCTAACCTAGAGAACTCTCTAGGAATCAGATCTGAGTATTGCCCCAGATCTCAGATCTGACAGATTCAGATGGCTGGCAGACTCCTCAAGGAGAAAAAGAAGCCAAACAACATACACCCGAGCCCTTACATATAGTCCATTAGAGAATCCGGGGGAAATCAATGGAAAGAACATCAAAATTCTAGGCCATGCTGCTCACTCATTCAACAAATATTTATTGAGTGTCTACCACGTGTCAGACATAGTTCTAGGTGCCATGAATAAAGCAATGAACAAATAATAGTTTATGCCCAAATTGAGCTTCTATTTTAGCAGGGAAACAAGACAAAATATTTTAAATATTTAAAAATAACACAAATATTATGATGATAGAAAAGCCAAAGTAGAAAAGGATTGGAAATGTTGGGTTTTGTTATTTTTAAGCACAGTGATCAGAGAAGCTCCCATAGAGTATGGAAAGACCTGAGAGAGATTGGGCCCAAAGAATACTAGAGAGAGAGCGATCCAGAAGAACCCTCAAAAACAGGAAGGCAAGATAATGCCTGTGAATGCAAGGATCAAGGGAGAGAACATAGAAGGTAAAGTCACGTGGCACCGGGCACGGTAGTGCATGCCTGTAATCCCAGTAGCTCGGGAGGCTGAGGCAGGAGGATCACGAGTTCAAAACCAGCCTCAGCAACAGTGAAGCACTAAGCAACACAGTGAGACCCTGTCTCTAAATAAAATACAAAACAGGGCTGGGGATGTGGCTCAGCGGTTGAGTCCCCCTGAGTTCAATCCTTGGTACCAGAAAAAAAAAAAAAAATCACACGGAGCCAGATGAGCTTTTACGAGGTAAGGAGTGGGAAACCACAGAAGGGTGAGCAGAGGAGGGGACTTATCTGACAGCATCACTTTGGTTTATAGATTTAAGGGAAAAAAACAGAAGCAAGAAGATAAGTTGGAAGTTCATCACCACTTGCAATTGATAGGAAACCTACTGGTTCCATGAGGAATTATTTACTTATCCAACCTAACCACAGTGTCTGTAGAAGGGGAAATTATGCCTATAGTATCATCTTCTAAATGTATTTCACCACCTGAAAGTCTGCCATCATTCAAAAAACTGGTGGCAGATGGAGGGAGGTTTGCACAGGTGTGCATTAATTTGTAGGTGAGCATTTGCCCCCGAGATAACACATATTCGTTATCTATAAGTAGGTAATCTAGTCAACCTTCCAGATATTTTGAAATAGACACACCACTGTAATGGTGGAAATTAACTCTCAAGTTTTTGCTGTTGAGCACTGTGTAGTGTTTTTTAAACATCAAAGCATTGTAACGTGGGGGCGGGGGGAGGAGAAACAAAACCACTTCAATGATGTGGCCATCTGATCTGTTTGTCAACCGACTAGATCCTCAAATGTGAACAAAGGGAGTAGAGAAACCTAATTCGTCACTAGTGAAAATAAAACTTGGGCTGCCTGAGTCGCTGAACTGCATGGCAGGAAAGATACAGAGTGAAAGGAATCCTACTTTAGAGAAATTGTGTCTGAGGGACAGAAAGACTCTTTCCAGGCTGAAATCCAGAAGTGTTAAGGGACTAGATGTAGAAGATGTGTAAGTCAGAACAGACTTGGGAGCAGAGGACAGACACTGTTGGGAAATCATTCAGGCAGGAGGTACCCAGGACAAAGAAAGATTCAATAATGAGGATTTCTGTCTGTGGGAAACCAGGAAAATTTCACCAACTCAGGAACATGGGGCTACTCTGGGGGCAGTACAGTCGGAACCTGTTGGTGGGGCTGGAGAATCTGGGAGAGAAGAAAGATTTTTTGTTTCTTCCATGAGTAGGAGACACTTCTGGGGAGCTGTCTTGTGTGGCTTTTGAAGTGATACTGTGCCGATGGAGGACTATAAAGCCTAATAGAGTTTGCCATTAAAAATTTCTTATTTTTAACAAGCTGACTTGAATATCTCAACTCCCTGTTCATACCCAGAATTTCTTTATCTGATCACAAAATGAGTCCTAGGCTAGTGACCAGCAAAGAAGGCACAACAGTTTGCTTTCTGTGGAGAAAAAATACCAGTGAGAAGAAATGCATATGCCCTAGGGGCCAAGGGCATGGGAGGAGGTAGAGGTAATAGTGCAAAGTTACCAATAATTAACAAGGGTAAGTCCATGGAGAAAAAGGGGAAAAGAGGAGATACTTCAGACTCTATAGTTTGACCCCTATGGGTTGGAAACCTAGATCTGCCACTCACACATTTTTTGATCTTAGATATATTACTTAAGTTCTCTGCATCTGTTTCCTCAATTATACAATGGTACCAATAGCTTATAGGACAACTGTAATTATGATGATAAAGCATGATTATAAAGCATATAACAGATAGATAGTGCTCAATAAATCTTCACCTTCTTTTACCTTATTACCTCCAGAGATAATAGGTATTTAAACATAATATAGTTAAATATTAAAATAACAAAATTACAAATGACTATATAATTTGGTTAATCACTCTAACTGATTTTATTAGCAATAACTTCACCTTGGGCCCCTTATTCATCTTTAAATGAGTCACAAACTTTTGTACTGTTCATTCATTAATCCCATAAACATTTATTAAATCTGCACCATATGCCATGTATCAAATGAGAGACTATGGAAGATGAAAAGAACAACATTATTGTTTTTGTCTTCTGCAAGCCCACAACCCATAGGCATATAATCAAAATAATCATCACATCATAACAATCCTTATTATAGAAGAATATACTATGCAGATTCAGAAGAAGGAGTAGCTTCTGCAAGAGAAAAAATGTTAGCTGGTATTTATTAAGCACTTACAAAGTACATAACAATATTTTAAATACTTCACATATGCCAAATATTAAGCATCGTGATATCATTATGAAATAAATAATGACTACGATGATTTTCATTGCGTTTATCATGAAGCTGAGGCACGAAGTCGAGTCATTTGTCCAAGGTTATACAGCTAAGAAAAGACAGCCAGGATTTGAATCAGAGCATTGACTCCAGAACCCACACTGCAGCTGTCATATTCCCCAGCTCCTTGTGCAAGGGCAAGTTGGATAGGTTTCAGAGTGGCCAAAGAAAGTGCCCAAGTGGGAAAGTTCACCTGAGATGAATGACTTATTAGGGAAAGCTTACAAGAGATGAGTGACTGCTCCAACAAGAGTTCAGTGGCAGTAGGCTGAACAGATAGCACCTCTGCCCCTAGTGCTTCACCGAGAAGTAGCCCCTGTCCCTCAAAGTGTATTATCCAGTGGTGCCCCACTGCATGAGTGACACATATCCTTACCACAGTATCCTCAGTTCCATGCCCATCCCCACTTAGAGAGGGGTTTATACGTCAGGCTGCAGAAGCAGTAACATCATCAGCATATGCTTACTCAGCTGGCTGCTCTGACCAGCAACTGTCCTGATGTACATGCAAGAAAGTAGCTTTCCACAGATAACACTAACTTGCCTTCATTCTAGGGTACATAAGAGAAAGCCAACGTCCTTCAAGATAATATGCATCTGGACTTTTCAGTTCAGGCTTGCTCTCATTGGTCTCTTTATTTGGCTTAGTATTTTGTTGCGGGGGAGAAGGGGGCACTCAGGAACATCGTGTTTGACTGTCCCCCTTTTCTTTAGCCATAACACAACAGTGTACAACAGATATTGAGGAATGCTTTACAAAGAAGGTAACATTGGGAACAGCCCCTATGCCATAAGCAGTTTTCAAGTCAGAGTAGGGAAGCGTACACAGGGAAGAGAATGAGCAGAGTATGGAAGTTCAGGGTTTGAAGATGAGTTAGCAGAGTGTATTGGTAAATTAGGGCAATAGTTCAAATACTGGCAGAAGCTAAGACTGATAAAGATGCCTGTCTGATATTCCCTTCTAGATGTTCTTTTACAGTCGAGCTCTTCAAATGGCCCCTCCTGTGCCTCCAAAGCCAATCTTCCCCTGCAGCCTCCTTTAATTCAACAGATAGCCTTGTTGGCTCATCAGAACAAATATCCTACAAGGGCTAATCATGGAACTACCCACTTTTAATAAACAAGCTGTTTTAAAATGCCAACTATTAATGTTATTTGGATGACCACTCAACATTGGGTATTTAAAAATGATTCCAGGCATTTGGCCATGTGGTTAAGAAGGCTACATTTTTGCCATATCATAAGAGGCTACACTATAATTTATTCATTATCACGGTGGAAAACATTACCTAATTTTCCAGGCATTTGATGGGGGTGGGAGTGGAAATAATAAGGAAATAAGGAAAATGCTTGGCTTAAAGAACTTTGGGAACCTAGATTCTAGAAGCCTCTTAGACTAAATTCTAAGGAAGCAAAGGTTAGCTCCCGTTATACTTGTATCAGTTTTTGCCTCTTGGTAAGTCTCTACTAACAGAGGTAATGCAGCAAAGATACGACAAGAGGCAAAGTGTTCTGAACTGTTGAATAAATCATATAACTGGACAGCACTCAGGATGGCCCACATCACTCTTTGCTCATGAGACTTCAAGGTGAGAACATCTATTCTAAGAACAATCATGAAGAGTATAGATCACTTGCTGAAATGGCTTGCTTTCAAAGGATGATGGGGGATTGTGGGAGCAACTCAAGAGATAATATTGAGAGAAGGGTTTATGCTTCGGAATGGATACAACCTGAGTTTATCACATCTGTGAAGAAGGACACTAGGGGAGGAAAAGGTGAAGATACACAACAGAAAGTGGGTGAGAGATCATGCAGTACCAGAAAGAAGACCAAAACATGGCTAAAAATTGCATAATGGAAATGTTATATAGGAAAGGAATAAGGAGACAATTACCCCCTGAGGGGGAGGGGCGGGAGAGAGAGAAAGAAAGGGGATACACAGTGGTTCAAAGGTAAGAAAAAGAGAGCTCAGTGTCGAGGTGCTAGATGACCTCATCTGATCAATAAAAATGAAGGTCGAGTTCACTGGTCTCTATTAGAAAGCTGAGGCTTATCCTTGTCTCTGTCTCTTCCACCGCTCCTCAGCTCTACCCATCACTGGGTCCTATGGACCCTTCCTCCAAAGTGTATCCACAAGAGACTCACATGTCTTTATCCCCAATGCCACCATCACAGTCCAACCCACATGGTCCCTAGACTGGACCTCTTGCAAAAGTTTCCTGGCTTCTCTCCCCACTTTCTCTATTAACCCACAATCTATTCTCCATACATCTACCAGAAAGAGAGTCCAAAAGTGAAAACCAACTCCAACTCCCCATGGCTATTTGAAGACAATAAAAATCCCTTAATCTGACAAAACTGTCTTAGATCTGCCCGTCTGACTGTATGCCATTCCCTCTCAGTATCTGTGGTGCGTCCTGTTGACCTTCCTTCCATTTTTCAGATACACTTAGGCCTTTCTCCAGGCTGCTTGCTTTCACTGAAATGCTTCTCCCTGTCTGCTCCTTTATTTACATCTATGCGGGAGGGCTCCTTCTCTGATGGGAAGCCTCGGGCTAAATGCCTTCTTTTCAAAGTGTCCCTCAATGACCAGCTTGTCTATGAAAATGCCCTGACAGCTACACAAAGGCACGAGTTTAGTGATTAAGAGAATAGACTAAGGAAAGCTCCACCTGATAGCACTTTCACCCCAGTCTGAGATGCATCCTTTCATTCCACCCATCCCAGATCTACCATTTATGTGACTCTCCAGAAGGTAAATTACATTGTTTTGAATCTTAGTTCCCACTATAAAGTGGAAATAAAATAAAGTAGTTATTCAGAGGCTGAATGTATGGATTCAATAAATCAGTAAGGTTAAAGAATTTATAATAGGGTCTGGTCCATATAAATGTTCAATAAGTGTTTATTATTATTGTAGCATTCTGTTTGCTTCCCTCTAACACTGTAGTTTGTATTTTTGTATTTATGTTTATTGTCTGATTGATCCACTATTTCATAAGCTCCAGGAGAATAGGGAATGGATCCATACGCCCAGTACCTGTAAGATGCCAGCTGTTGAGTCAATATTTGATAAATGAATGAATGAATAAGTTCATAGCATTCCCATTACAGTGTGTAGGTTCTGAGAGAGCCCAGGCTGTGTTGAGAGGAGAGCTGAGCTCATTAACCATCATGACCCTGCTAGGTAAGGCTGCCTGTGAGGCCAGGAAGTATCTGAGAGAAAACAGAATGGTTCCCCAGCTTGAAGTCTTCATGTGGATCAACAGAAAACTCACTGAGGATGGCCGTGCATCAGGCAAAAATAGCTGAATTTGAGGTGAAAGCAAAATCAAAATGTAGTTATGTCTACCCTAGTGATCTGGGTTAGAGGACAGATGGAGGCCATGAGGGTTGAGAGGCCAAGAGAGGGAAAGAACAAATATGCTAACAGAATGGTGAGAAATCAAAACTTGAGCATCAGGTAAGGCAGACGTAAAGTAATAATATGCCAAGATGCTAAGGTCACTAAAGAGTTGAAGAGGATCCCAAAGGCCAGTCAATGACAGCCACAAGGATGGGAAATAAACAGCCCAAGTTGCAACATGAGTTTCTTTCTCAAGAACAAAGTTGATGAGTGCTAGTAGGAAAGTTATCCAGAGCAATGATGAAAGCGAAGAAATCACCAGCACTCCGCCTTGGCCCCATGAATTGTAAGAATGGGAGCCTGCTGACGTCAAGATCAGGGATGGAATACTCCCAAAGAATGCATTCGTGAAGGGAGAGGCAGAATGGGCAGCATTTGGGGGTCTTAGGCAGATCTCACCAATGTCAGGGTCGAGGAGATGCTGTGATATTGTGATGGTCATGATCCCCTGAGTCCTGTCCTCCGCTGTAGCACGGGAAGGGAAGCAGGCTGATTTTTAATGTAACCCAGATACCATCTCTGGCTGAATGGGATGTGACCACCTTAAGCTCACTTAACATTTCTCTCTCAATCTCAAACTCTCTCCCCCCTTTTCCTCTAGTTCAGAGGGGGACACAAACGTTCCACCACAAATTGATTGAAGCATCCTTCCTCTAGACCTCCCCAGGAGAGATCAGGAATGAAAGGACAGAAATCAAGTCCATATTTAGGAAGGAGAAAATACTCAAGTCTACTGACAATATCCTAATTCTCTTGGGAAAAACCTCAGGCTGGAATTTGTCTCCGCAGATTCATCAGGAGAGCTTTCCGTCTTTCTCAGCCTTCCTGCCTGGATGGCCTTTTCAGATCAGAGCCAAGACTACAGCCCGCCTCGGCCAGATCATGGGGAATAGTGAGGAGGAATTCTAGCACTCAGTCCTCCCTCATTTTGAGCAGGAGGTCAGGTGAATTACTTGAAATACATGCAAGGCCCTTCTGTTTCCATGGTAACTGCTCTAAGAACCGTAACAATGTCAATCACAGAAACGGTGAAATCATAACTTGAACCCATCTTGCTGACAAAGATATCTTGAGAAGTAGCCACCGCTCAGTGTCAGACTTCTTGCCTCTCGTTCTGGGGAGAATGTTTTGTTTACGTCCAATCAGTTATGGGAATAAGGGGAAATGGTGGTTACTCATTTTTTGCTTCTGCTTCACTGGGCCTACCTCTGTCTGTATTTTGCTGATATGCTTGTAACTCATTTTCCCTGCTCGAAATTACAGATGGAACAATTCATTTTTCCACCTCTCTTTCCTGCATAGGTGTGTAAGTACTTGAAGACAAAATATTGATTTTTTTCCCATATACTTTAAAAAAAAAAAAAAAAGAACAGCTTGTTCATTCTCAATACATTGTGCCAGTTGTTTTAATTCCTTTGTGCCTATTTTGACAAAGCCACCTCACAATATCTAGAGATGAAGTTCTAATCCAATGTCTTTTGTCTGTGCTGAGAAAGAGGGTAAGCATCTCAGTTGACTGACTCTTTACATAGAGAAGTTGAAGAGTAGTGCTTATTTCTTCTTTTCCTGTTCTTTCAAAATCCATACTCCAAATTCTAAAGTGATGTCCCTTACAGGTAACAGAGTAAAATGGCATATTCATAATATCTAGAGCCTAAATGATAATTCTCACCAAAAAAAAAAAAGTGATACACATTATCAATCAAAACTCTGTTGGTTATTTTATTTGCTTAGTTTTATTTTTTTAACGTAAATTCTAGAGCACTCTTACCCTGCATAATATTTTTATCTTTCCTTTATTCTCTAAAGAATCCCAAAGTAAAAACATTTCTGTGAGTTTATTAGAGCCTTCAGTTTGGATACCGAATTGTTACAAAACCAATATTTTTTACATTTTTCTTCTTAATAACATTCTTTGACCCAGAGAGAACTAAAAAATAAGCTATTTGATGTCTAAAATTGCAGAGATAAACTGACATTGTGTTCTGAAGGTGTCTTTTCAAGAGAAAAATGGAATTTTTAAAAAATGTAATCAAGTTATACAGAGCCTCTCACCCTTAGGTCATCAGTTCAGATTTGTCTGAGGTTGGAAAGTTACACAAAGTTGTAGTGGCTGCTGGAATCCTGGTGCCCTCTGAGAAATGAGTTGGAGGTCTCAGGGGAGGTCACTGCTTTGTAGTCACCACCCCGTAATTGACACCCATGAGTTCTTCAGAGAATAACAATTCCAACAAGTCCATAGAGTTGGCCTAAAAATCCTAAGTCAATCCTAAGCTCCCTTATGTTTATAAATTTATGTTCTCAAATGTAAAATCTATGGAAAAATAGAAGTTCTTTTTTTTAAAGTCACTCTGGAAAACCTGTGCCTGGTTTCCTACTTAATTTGTGCAGAGAAGATGGTAAAAATCCTAACGATGAAGATGAGCAAGAAGGAAAAGAGGAAGGAGGACAGATAAGGAGAATGAAAACTAAGCAAACAAGAAAAGGGGTAGAAAAATGAGAAGAGGCAGAGAAAGAGAAAAGAAAAAGGGAGAGGAGGAGTCAGGAGAAAGAAATGAAGTAGGAGATGTGAAATTCCATCACGGCAGTAAGTACAGGTCTTCATTTCAATAGGATTTTTGTTTGCTGGCTTTATCTTCATTGCGTTCTTACAAGAATCTTTCCTGTATAGGAATTTCGTTGTTTTTATGATTGCCAAATGTGCCCTAAAACCAAGATTCAATCAATCTTCTTCCTCCAAAGAAAGAAGTTACTGGGAATGACATTATTTCGCCTTACAATCTTACATGGAAAGATGCCTGGTGAAGTCTCATCTAAGTCTTATGATCACCCCAAGAAAGAAACCCCACACAGATGTGAGGTTAGAGAGAAGGTTAAATGTGTAGTCCCTACAACCCAAATGGACCTCTGTGAACTCCATTTCCACCAGAGGAGTAGTAATTTCAAGAGTGGTTCTTGATTTGTTTGGATTCCATTATTTTTGGTAAATGTATATGAAAAATTAATTTCTTTAGAGAAAAACAGCTCTTTTATTATATGCCTCAAGAACTAAATAACAAGCAGATACACCACAAGCCACAGATATAATATAAATTAATTACAGAGAAATGAGAGTTAGACAAAATTTCTATTAAAAAGTAATAAACAATGTTCTGAAGACAATAGGAACATGGCTCCACCGATGTGGTAGATCATGATCTACCATGATGTGGTAGATCATGGCTTTTGTTCTTTATGTCACTAATTCTTTCTACAGAGAATATTTATACCTCTGACCTTATAATTGTAGGTATTTTGGCTCCCCTTTCTATGGGACAGCTTAAAAGATTGATTTGGAGTTAACTTCTAGTTTCTCTTTTGTCCAGTTGATTCATGTTACAGAACCAATTTGGCTGGTGACAGCCTACTGTCCAGTGGTCATATTTCTAGCAGAATATAGGCTCCATGCACTAACAAGGTTACCATTATCTGAGATGTCTCTTCTCTCCTGCTTCCTCCTGGACTTGCCTGTGTTTAGATAGACTATTTGCACTTTTGGTGTCCAGGCAGGACAATGATTCCTGGGTGGGAATTCTGTAGAGCTCAGAAGAGGCCAGCCACTTTCCAACCTTTCTACCTACTTGCAATAGGTGGAAACTAGAAGATGGATGGAAAGATAGCAATTGACTTATCAGATCCATGATATAAGTATCCCAGAAATAAACCAATGCAGGAGGAAGAATACAGAGAGGCTCAGGAATCTCTGACTTCCTGTACCTTTGAAAGTTGGAGTGAAGATGATACTGAAATAGGAGACTTAGTTGAAATTCTGTATTAGAAACTACAGCTGGATTATCTCTCCTCCTATTCCAATAGAAGACTAGATGTGCATACTCTGATATGAAGAAAGTTCAAACAATAGTACAAGGATCTCAGAAAAAAGACAATACAGGAACAGAAGAAAACAGCTCCAAATAACTAACTTCTTCACAAAGGGAAGAAGGAATATTCTAAGAATAAATCAAGAGAAGGCATCTATTTTCAAAATGCTTAATGTGCATAAAATGAGATATTTTGATATTAGAATTAAGTGAGCAAAAATAAAATTGATGGAGGCTGGGGTTATGGCTCAGCAGTAGAGCACTTGCCTCACACGTGGGAGACACTGGGTTCGATCCTCAGCATCTCACATAAAATAAATAAATAAACAAAATAAAGGTATTGTGTCCATCTACAACTACAAAATAAAAAAGTAAAATCAATGGATGGGTTGAAAGATGAAGTTGGGAAAATCTCTCAGAAAGTATAAAATAAAGAGAAAGAGCTAGAACAGAAGAACAGGAGAAAATGAGAGCCATAGTCTGGGAGGTCCAACACTCAACAAGATTTCAAAAAGAAAAGAAAAATAATAGAAGAGGAAATTCAGGGTCATTCCTTCCCTTTCTTGAATAATAGCACACGATAATAAAAGCACACAATCACAGCCAAATAGCTTTGCTGTCCTGTCCTCTAGAATTAAAACTGGAAACCCTACCTTCACTATACACATTCACTTCAGTTCAAAATGTGAGCACTTCTGTTAGTATAATCCCACCTCGTCTCCTGGCTTCCAGTGGGGTAACTAATTAAATGTGTGGTTCACACTCTTATTAATCTCCTCATGAAATGGTTGTTCAGCCATACCTTAGTGTTTTCCTCTGAACAAGGGTTTTGTTTTTGTTTTTGTTTTGTAATGATTATTTTTATTGGGTTTTTGTTTGTTTGGGGTTTTATTGGGTTTTTGTTTGTTTGCTTGCTTTGTAATATGCACAGGCTGAGAATTTTTCAAATCAAGTTTTGGTTCATTTTTTTTACTTAACAATTCCCTTTTCAGTTTATGTCTCTCCTGTTTCATCTTACTAGAAGCAATCATGACCTAGGATGCACCACTTTCAACATTTTGTCTAGAAATCTATTCTGCTAAATATCCAGCTTTCTTGCTTGTAATTTATTTCTCCTGAAGAACACTAGAACAAAGGCAAGTTCTTTGCCACTTTATCCCAAGAATCACCTTCCTCTGGTTTCCAATAACCTGTTCCTTGTTTTCATCGAACACCTCACCTGACCTTTAATATCCATATTTCTACCAGTATGATTATTCTGTTCATGATTCTATAAGAAGATAGAGATGTTCTTTTTAGTTCTTTTCTTTCTGAGCTTTTACCATAATTTCCTTTAACGTCCATATTCCCATTAACAGTTCCTTTAACTGCTGTCATCTAGACTTTTTCTAACATGCACTACAAAACTCTTCCTGACTCTACCTATTACCCAGCTCCAAAGCCATCCCCAGGTATTTGTTACACATCTGACTTGGGATCAAAATCATCTTAGTCGGTTTGGCCTACCATAACAAAATATGATGGGCTTGAGGCATAAATAACAGACATTTTTTCATAGTTCTTGAGGTTAGAAATCCTAAATTAAGGTTCAGGAAGGGTCAGTTTCTGCTAGGGCACTCTTCCTGGTCTTTGGATGGCTTCCTCTCCCTGTAACTTCACTTGGCTGAGAGAAAGAGAGGTCACTTTCTCTTATTCTTCTTATAAGGCCACCAGTCCAACAGATCTGATCTCATTTAACTTTAATTACCTCCTGCCTTCTGAAGATCCATCTCCAAATACAGTCACAATAAGTGTTAAGATTTTCTCACGTGAATTTGTGGAGAACACAATCAATCCATGGCAGATGATAAGAATGATGTCATCAAAATATGAAACTGATAGATTGAGAAATCTGAATATAAAAGAAAGAGGTATATATGTCCAGCAAAGAGTTTAGGGATAAATTAGTGAAAGTTCACAGAACAACAACAACAAAAAAATTGTATTATTCACTCTAGGGAAGTGAAAAAAATCTAACTCTAAGAAAAATATAATCATACTACATGTAAATAATATTTACTTAGTCATAATTATGTAAATGATGAGTTTGTTTTTAGAGCTCAGGTGCAGATGGTTGAGTTAATCCTACACCTCAATCCCCAGCTCACTAGCAGTGGTCTTAGCACAGTTGCTCTCATTTATTTATGTATCCCCTTAAATTCCCACTTCTCCATATGCAAACATCCTGATACAGTTAAAGTATATCATTTCTATTTATATGAGTTCTTTTTAAGTGTGTACTATATTCTTTGCATGCACTTTTAATTTTTCACGTATTATTTTGCTACTGTCTTATTCTTTTTCTTATTTTTTTTCACTCAGAAGTAGTTTCTAGATCTATCCATAGTGCTCTGTCTTCGTTTACTTTGAACTGCCATAACAGACCATGTAATTTTAAATGAACAGAAATCTTTTTCTCATAGTTCTAGAGGTTTACAAGTTCAGGATGGAGGGACAGGCAAGAGACCTTTTGCCACTATGCTATGGTGGAAAGCGGAAGGGTAAAGGGAAATCAAGAAAGGAGCAGGGGCAAGCTCATCCTTTTATAAGGAATCCAGTGCAGCAAGAATGACCTTAATCCATTCATGAGGGTTGTGTCCCCATGACTGAAACACTCCCACTCAGCCCCACATCACGCAGATTAGACCGCATTGGTGATCAAGTTTCTGATATGTGAACTTTGGGAAACAGTCAAACCAAAGCATTGAGTACATATCTAATTCACTGTTTCTAGTTCACAAGCATTCCTTAGTACGAAGGCATCATATGTACTTATCTGGTCCATTATTGAACAACTCGATTGTCTCCAACTTCCAGCTACTATCACAAAATGGGGTGTAGGACACACATCCCAGTATGTGATGAACTTGACTAAGGGATGATGGAGAGCTCTTCAGAACTGCTGCTCTGGTCTACACTTCCATTTTATAGTTCTTGTATTGCCACCTGCCTGCCAACCACCATTCAACTCTTCAATTATCACTCATCTTAGAAGAGTAAAGTCATAGTTAGATGTTTTCTTTTTTAATCACCAGTGTGCTTGAG
This sequence comes from Callospermophilus lateralis, assembly GCF_048772815.1. Classification (NCBI taxonomy): domain Eukaryota; kingdom Metazoa; phylum Chordata; class Mammalia; order Rodentia; family Sciuridae; genus Callospermophilus; species Callospermophilus lateralis. Next base: position 26,400,530 of record NC_135306.1, read on the forward strand.
CATCTCATTTATTTGTAACCATGTGGCTTTTTTCTTCCTTGAATTGCCTGTTCATACCTTGGCCCACATTTCTACTCATTTCTCATCTTTTCCTTTTTGACATGCAGGAATTCCTGATGTAGTCTGGAATTTGGTCTCTTTTAACCTAGAAAAATAAGCAAAGAAAACACAACAACATTAATAATTCCATGAAAATCAAAAGTTGCACAGGAAAGAAAATTTAATGGAACTCACTACATGACTCAAATGTGAATGATAATTGTGTAATCTTAATAATGCAAACACTAAATCTTGATTAACAACAAAAAAAATTACCAGAAATTATGAAAGGAATAAAAGTAAGTGGAAGATGTAGAGAATAAGAACTAAATTCTCATCTTTAATGGTAAGAAGACAATAGATAATAATATTAGAGGTGGGGGGACTGGCTTATATCCCCAGAAAAGGATATGTTAGAGTCCTAACCCTCAGTATCTCAGAATGTGATCTTATTTAGAAAAAGAATGATTTATACAGAGATGATCAAGTAAGAATGAGGTCATTAGGTTGGAAACTCATCCATTGTGACTGGTGTCCTTATAAAACGGGGAAATATGGACACAGACAGATATGCACAGAGAGAAGGCTATAGAGAAGACACAAAAAGAATTCCATCTGAAGTTGAAGGAAGAAATTGGAATGATAGAGCTATAAGCCAGAGAATACCAAAGATTACCAGAAAACCACCAGAAGCTAAGGAGGAAGCACAGTTTAGATTCTTGTGCACACCCTCAGAAGACACTCACCCTCTCGACACCTTGATCCTCTAGCTCATGATCTGCTATTATGGAAGTCACCCACTTTTGGGCTTTGTCACAACAGCTCTAAGAAATTAATATGCTAACTTAAAAATAAAAATTAAGAAATGGGTAGAATACACATGATATTTTAAACATGGAGGAAACATAAACATGGTTGCCTTTGGGAAGTGGGAATAGGAGTAAGAACAGAGAAGGAATAGGAGGCCAGAGACAGCACTGTTTTCCATTATAAGTCATGTAAAATCACTTGGCTTTTTAAACTATGTGTTCTTGCAATGTTTATAAAAATATATCTCTAAAAAGTCATCTTGCCATATTTTAAGTCCCTGAAGCATCTTAGGAAAGATAATTTCTATATTATTACTTTCACAACATCAAAGACAACATTTTTGTTCTAGTAAGAAAATGTTGGTATGCAGGGTTCAAAGTACATTGTTGTATGGCTTCCTGGCCTTACATATTATTGAACAAGTCTTGGACTTGGGCCTAAATTCCAGTTATTATTAATGGGCAAAAGCATTTACATTTCAAGAGTTTGAATGGTGAGCAGCCAAGTAATATGGAAAGAGCACAAGGCAGATAGAAATAGATTTGAGTCCAAACAACCCCTGCTGATTAAGTGGTATGGCTTAAGGCAAGTCAATATAAGTCTCAGTACCTTGATTTCTTCATCTGTACAACTGGATGATCAGACAGTACTTCATGGGAATTTTGTGAGTCTTAATGAGAAATTCTTTTCACAATGCCTGGTTCCTGGTAAGCACTTGATAAATGATAGACATGTGATTTTGATATCCATATTCAGAAGCCTTTCCAATCTGTGCTGGCTCTATCTTCAGCCACAGCTTGAAATTCTCCCTTGTACTCCCACATCCTTTGCTCTTGGTTCAAACCATTAGTCAGTTTTGCTCACTTCTAACATGATTATGTTAAAGAACAAAAGTCTCTAGTTTTAAGTCCTAGATCTGCAACTAACTACACTGCGAGCATTGAGTAGTTCACTTAAACTTTCTGAGTCTCAGACTCTCACTTGTAAAGCAGGTCAAATAATATCTGTTGTAATGATTAAATCAAATGAAGAACATGGGAGAATCCAGTAAAATGGTGTGTAAAGTCTAGATATTCAAAAGCTGATAGGCAAGCTCATTTCCCAATATATAAAATTAAATAATGTTAAATAAACACTTCACATTCCTCAGCTATCTCATAGCAACGTTTTGTGAAAATTTCAGAGATTGTCCCACCCTTCAAAAGGATATTTGAGAGACATGAATGTTATACTGGATTATACATAAATTTCCAAACCCTTTTGCTTCATAATATACCAAATAATTGGATTTACACAGTGCTCCAAGTAGCACAAACTGTTCAGGTTACTATAATTGAATTAATTTCCAATGAAATCCAGAACTTTGCAATCTTGACAAAGTCTTTTATACTTATCTAATTTGAGCAAACTCTAGTATTTAAGACATCTGTAGCAATGCTTAAAACGAGCACATTTTGTTTGGTACTGCCCACCTTTCAAAAACAATCCAACTCCTAAAACTTCAAATTTATAAAACATCTAAAACTGCCATCACACAACGATTCTCAAGCTCTTCTGTGGATCCTTTCAAAGGGTGATCTTCTCAAGCAGCTTTTAAATTATCTGATTTAGGAAAATCTGTCTTGCACACAAATCTTCAGGAACGCAGCCGTCACCCAAATGAAGAAGACTGGCCGTCAGAACAAGACCCCCACTCCTGCTTGGATGTCCATTATCCTCGTGAGCAGTGGCTGAGTTTAAATCACACACTCCTGCCTGAACAGTCTGGTTTCTGCTCGTCCTCACCATTGCCGTGGTGTCCTGTCGGGGAAAAGACGTAGGGCTCTCTGAATAGTCAGTTCAGCATTCTTCTAAAACGCTGATGCAGCTCCCTCGGCTAAGTGAATGCAATATTTCTGTGACAACCTTCCATAATCCCAGGAGCAGCTCCCTTAGGTCAGCAGAGGTGAGAGTGGTTCTCTGTCAACTAGGAGAGATTACTCCAAGTTTCATTTGTAGCTAGGAAGAATTTCTCCCCACCACCACCCCCCTTTTTTTTTGTTGTTTGAATAAAATCCACAGCTAGCACAAAACACCGAAAGATATCTCTGCATCCATCTTCTCTCACAGTTCCTCCATGCCTGGGATAACTCCACACATCTGCTCTATGAGTACTAACTAATACAACATGGTCAGCCATTCCAGCACACTCAGAATTATTTTGATGCTGTGTTGCATGGGACTGAATTCCACCTTAGGTTATTGTTATAAAACAACAAAGATACAGATATCTCTTTTTTATTTATAAGGCACCTTGATGAACTTTATCTATATCATGTACTTTTTACAGAGATTATATAAAGTAGAGATTGTCTCACGATACAAACAGGAAAATTAGTTTCTGAACATGGTCCTCTTTGTTGATGCTACTCTGCAGAAACTGTACCCGGCCACCAGTCAACATTTTGATGACACATGAAAAGATTAGAGCAGAGGGAGGTCATGTGCCCTCATAAAGAGAGTGAAGGCCAGTGTCTCATTGGTGGGTTTTTCCTGCCCAGGAGAATGTAAGCCACCCTAAAACTTAAAGTCTCAAATAATTAGTGAATAACAAAACACAAATACTCAGCAATATATTTACAAATGCAAAGCCCCTGATAGATCTAGTCTACATGGGCTCTGGAACTAGACAAACAAAGATGACTCCGGTTGTTTATTTAAGGGGGTAGTTAAAGGCAGGGATAAGGTTGCAAGGGCAGAGTCTTGCTTCCTGAAGTCTAGTAGTCAGAAGGTTGATTGGCATATTCTCAGGTCTTACCCATCTCAGGTGCTGTGTGGGATCTTTGGCAGAGCTTGATGGGGAAGTTTACCTGCATCAAGGGGTCAATCCCTGTGGGGGGTGCCCCACGGAGTTCCCAATGCCAGACTTATCCACTCACTAGGCTACTATGCGCAACACATTCCCACGCACAGCCCACTGATGGCTCATGAAACCCTCGGGTCCCACTTACTCCTGTGGGAGCCACCGCAGCCCAGTGGAGGTTCCCATCCTGCCCACACATGTCCACTTAGGATGTATGTCCACTTAGGAGGGAGGAAGGCAACATCCAAGCTGTCAGGACTTTAAAAGTTCAGGGCTATTCAGGCCCACTGTGTGAAGATGAGACTGCACTTTAATTATGAGAACTGACATTTATCGAGCACTATGTACCAGACACTAAGTGTTTTCCATGCATCATCTTATTTAATTCTCAAAACAAACCAGCATAATTGATGCTATATTGGCCCCATTTCTCAAAAGAGGAAACAGATTAAATTGCTTACCCAGGTAATCCCAGAGCCTAGACTTCAGATCCCTGTACTCTGCTGTTCTACCACTATCCAGTCTGCTTTTTTCTTTTTCTTTTTTTTTTTTTTTTTTTTTTGTCTACAACAAAATGTCCACAAATAACTCTTGATGGTCCCTTCAATGCTCTAGCCAGGTACTAATGTGGGCTTAGACAATATCAGGCATATTTTTAGTTCTCAAAGGAAATTGGGAGCATCCATCCATCACCATTTGATATTCATAAAAGAAACAGGCTACTTCAACATTTTGCCTGGTATTTCACTATTTCCATCTTGGCTTTCCATAGCACAAGACATACCTGAGATCAAGATGAATTTTGAGAAAATTGTGTACTTCCATCACGGGTGTCCAAATTCAACCTTTGGTTAGATTGCATTTTTTATTCACATCTTGAAGCTAGATGGGCCTACAATGTGCTATTGATTTAAAGAAGAACAGTTTTTGCATTGGGAAGCTGCACTGAGAGGTGTTAGGCAGAACAAGCAAAGGCAGTACACCAAGCGCAGTATTAACGTGAGCTGAGTCCTGACCGTGAGTAAGAAAGGAGGGTATTCACAGTCAATGGCAAGCTATCACCACTTCATCCAGTGCTTCTTGGTGTGGCTTTAAGGTCTGTGTAGAAGTTATCTGTGGAAACAAGGAGAGGAGCAGGGAATCCCAGGCAGAGTTGTGGCCAAGGAATCACTGGAACAAAAGGCGGTGCTGGGTAAGTTGGAGGACATTTAAAAAAAGATTACCAATGGATGCGGAAGATGGCACAGAGCCCTGAACTATGATCACAGGAAAATGAGACATAAAATATTCCTATAGGGTTGCTATTTTATTTGCAAAAGTTCAGGGAGGGTGGGGTCAAGTCCTTCCATTTGAAGCTACAAACTTTAGTATTTGGCCTCTAAATTCCATACTCTATCCAATAATAATAATTAAAAAAAAAAAAAAAAAACAGACTGCCATGGGAGGTTGGAAAGCCCAGAGAAGAATCCAGGGGAGGAGCTCTCCGAAATGTTTACTTCTGGGCCCTGAGTCTTTGGAGTTCTGCACACAAGAATAAGAGATCAGTAGCCACACATTGGAATCCACTGCTCTTAGCCACTCTTGTCTCCATCCGTGTTGCCTCTCTCAGGGTGTGTGCATGAGGAAGAAGCCTGAAGTCAACTTCAGGGTTCCCCTCACTTGCTCATTCATTCCTTTAATTTGCTTACCCTGAGGCTTCTCTAGCAAGGTTTATTTACATCTATTTTTATTTACTTACATATATATTTGTCATTGCACAAAGATTTGGAAGCCATTCATACATGCAAAACAATGTTAAATTAATCATTTCTAAATCATAAAAACAAAAAATAAGTTGCATTACAATAAAAGAGATGCCAGAGGAAAAACAGAAGAAGCCAGTGACCACCGTGGTCAGCGCTGTAAATTTTGCTTCCTGACTTAACTCTAAACTAATTTTTTCTTAGAAAGCATCCTACCGGGGGGCTCCGGAAGATGCAGTGAGTACTATTAGCAATGAGATCTGTGCAGGCCTCAAATGCGATAGAGGGTTGCATCCAGCAGCCCTCACTGTGACCTAGCTACATGTAGTCTTAGCATCTATTACCCATGCTTCTTCCTGCTCCCATTTCCTCCTTCATCATGTTCCCTTCCTCATCTGCCCCTGCAAGTACCCTTTCCTCTCTCTCTCTCTCTACGGGAGCTCCTCTGTGCCCCAGAGGGCATTTCACATTGAATGCCTGCTTTTCTCCCACTTGTCTGTGACATATTTTTCAAATTAGCACTTGGTAGCTTTGAGGGAAACCCAGACATTGTAGAGAAGAGAGTGAGAGGCCAATTGGAAAAAATTTTTTTAAAAAAAGGCCTGCTCTTTTCTCAGCTTGTTATTAATTTGCAATACAAGCAAAGAAAAACAAACACTCAGATTCTGCAACTGATATAAAAGTTTCCTAGCTTGATGAGGTACCAAAACTTGGTCTTCCCCCAGATCCTCTGCTATTTACAAGCAGAGAGCTGTTTCTCATTCAGAAGAGGCATGGCATAGCAGCGTCCTCCTCCTCCTCCCTGTCCTCATGGCTAGGTGGACTGGCAGCAGCTGGACAGACAACGGATGAATGGAATGCTCAGCCAGAAGACCAGGGCTCCATCTGCACCGGCCACATCAGGGCCTGGGCCTTGAGAGACGTCTGCTTCTGAAGCGGCACTTTTAACTCTGAGATGCCTCCCTGCTCCTGGCAGCAGGAGAGGACCCCCGAGAGGCCCAGCTGATCTTCATTAGCAAATGGGAAGATCTGCACTCTTGCCAAGACCCTCCTGTGGCCTCTTTCCAGCCCCTCGTGAGGACTGCTCTGGTTGTGACTGAAAACTAAAGATGGAGTAAGGGCAAAAGGGGAGATATTCTCTTAATAAATGTTGGGAATGGATGGAGAGAAGCAGTGTCTCCTCTTGTCATGAGAGTTGCATTTAGGGTCCAGCAGGTGCTTTGGAGGAAGGAGTCTGGACTTTGTAGTCAGAAGACCCCCAGACTGAGCTCTGGCTCAGGCAATTGCTAACAACGTCCTTAAGCAAGTCCTTTTAACTTCTTAAACCCTAGTGTCTTCCTCTCTGTGAATGGAGACAGTGTCTCTGTATCTGGGAAAAATTAATTAAGTTAGTATTTGTGAAAAATACACCTTTATTTTTGGACCGGGGATTGAACCCAGGGCACCCAACCACTGAGCCACATCCGCAGCCCTTTCTATTTTTTATTTAGAGACATAGTCTTGCTAAGTTTCTGAGGCTGGCTTTGAACTAGCACTCCTCCTGCCTCAGCCTCCCAAGCCGCTGGGATTACAGGCATGCCCCACCGCGCACAGCTGGTGTGGATGCTTTTAACTAAGCACTTTGCAAATTCCAGTTGCTATTAGTGTAGGGACAATGTTCTTCCTCAAAAATGCTGATAATGTCAGCAGAAGATCTGGGTTCCAGACACTGTCAGAGCTTCCAGCTCTAACAATGACTTACTATCTGGACTATTTTAAGCAAAAATATTTATTTGAGCCTCAGTTTCCTACAGTAAAATTATTGACAAAGGAAGTCACCTCAGAGCACAGGATTGTTGTAAGAATCAAGTGAAACTAAACCTCAGGAAGTACTTTGGCAACTGTAAAATGCGAGACAAATATTAGTTGTTAATACTATTAAGCAACAGCCTAAAGGCCTACATTCTGGCGCCAGCCCTGCACGTGTCTTCGCCCTTGGCGCTTTCTCAGCTGAATTTATCACATTCTCCTACAAGCTGTCTCTTCCCCCCTGACAATTATTTAATTCCTTTCTCAGTAACCAAGTTCCCTGAGTGGAGCCCCAGAATCCATAGGGAAAATGAATCTATTCCAGTCTTTGGGGGCCTTATACCAATCAAGGTAAAGAATAAATAACTAAAACGGCTGAAAGAAGACAAAACGTAATGTAAAGGATGTACCTCTGGTGTTGGAAGATCTGTACTGATGTCAGCACTGGCTGTGTGAGCCTGAGTCTCCTGGCTCCCCTGAGCTTTAGCTTCTTTTTCTGTAAAATGGGCCCGATTATAATACCTGCCTCCAAACATTTGAAGTGAAGATTAAATAAAGCAATGTCTGTCTACCCATGGTGTTGCACAAATGCTGTTATCACTGTTACTCAAATGAACCAGCACCTTCACCACAGATGGCTACTGCTTCCTGAATGTTGCTATGTCTCCTGAATGTTGCACATGAGACTTTATATGTGTCATCGCATCTAGTCCTCACACTGGGAGGTGGGCATCACCTCTGTTTTACAAAGGAGAAACCTGATGTTCAGCAAGGCTCAGAAAGTAAGTTGTAGAGAAATTGCTGGATCCCGGGTTTGTCTGATTCTTGCCTGATTCAAAGCCTATATTCTTTCCACTATTTGATTTACTTTTACAAACTGATATAAAATGATAACTTCTCCAGGTTCACTCACTACAGTGAGAGTGGACCTTCTGAAGGTGCTCTCTGCTCACAGTAGATTCTCAATATGTGTTTTCTTATTTGGCTTCCCAAAGCAGACCCCAACACATAGACTGAGAGTGATTCCAGGAAATAGCAGTGGAGGAGCAGAGATAGGAGATAGTCAATGAAAGGTTTCTTGCCAAACAAGAAGGTGGGGAACTCTAGGATCACCATAGGAGATACACCTCAGAATTCTCTTTCCTTTAAGCAAAAAATAATAATATTTATACAGAAATCTCTGTAAATAATCTTTTAGTTCTTCTGCCTTGCAATTCACAAAGGCAACACACATACATATAGACAAATAGACACACACACACACACACACACACACACACACATACACACGCACTCATACACACACACTCCTCAGGGGAGGGAGGTCTTCCAAGCTTAAGATACAGATACTCTGGAAACTTTAGCTTCATAGAGTACACAAATGAACCAAAACCAAGTTAATGAGAAGCAATGGTAGTGTTGAGGGTAAGAGAAAAAAAGAACCAAGGAAAGAAAGAGGAAGACAAGGTACAAAAAATTACCCAAGCTCTTGCTTGAGGATTTAGTAGGTACTGTCCTTCTTACGATATGATGTCACACACATTAAGATACCTGGGGCAGATTCGATTATTGTTGCATTTTTTTGTTTTCTATCCAATACTAGCATTGCAAATCTACACCTCTTGCCATGTAACTTTTGCAGTGTCCTCCTGATTTGAATGGGATGTACTTCACCCTGGAACTTGGGACTTAATGACGTGACTTGCTTTGGGTCAATGGGATGGTAGCAGATACCACCCAAGCAAAGCAAAGTCTTAGAAAGTGTTGCTTATTTGGGCTTTTGCACTGTTACACATAAGGCCAGAGTTGTCCTTATGGTTGCAAAAGACAGAGAAGCTACTCCAACCGAGCCCAGCTGAGATGAGCTGACCCTAGGCAGTCACAGACACTCGAAAGAACCTCTTCAATCACCCAGCGGAGCCCAGCCTGAGTCAACCTAAATACACACCAGCAAAAAAATAAAGAATAAATGCTATGGTCATGTAATACTGAGATTTTTTTTTATTGATATTAAATGCTCTGAAGTTATAGGGAACTTCTGCAAAAGCTGTACTTATTTATTTTCTGATAACACCAAATATTCTTCCAAAAACTATACAGTTGTTGGGGTTGGGGATGTGGCTCAAGTGGTAGCATGCTCGCCTGGCATGCGCAGGGTGCTGGGTGCAATTCTCAGCACCACATAAAAATAAAGATGTTGTGTCCACCAAAAACTAAAAAATAAATATTAAAAAATTCTCTCTCTCTCTCTCTCTCTCTCTCTCTCTCTCTCTCTCTCAAAAAAAAATGTAGTTGATATGTGTTTTCCTTGAGTCACTACTTAAAATTATTTGTTTACTTGTCATCTATTATCCTATCACTGATCTGTGAGCTTCATGAAGTCAAGAAACCCATGACTGTCTCAAAGCCCCCGCTATCCCAAGTGTTTAGTACAATATTTGTCATATGGTAGCAGTTGAATAAGGTTTGTGGATTGAATGAATCAGTTATTGTACTATGTTCTTCATGCAATCAAAATGGCACTCCAATTACACTCAGTATATTTCAGAGACAAATATTCCCACACAAATATAATTAATTTCTTTTATTACATTGTAGAAACATAGAGGAATAAATAATTCTAAGTGGAAAACTAATGGAAGATTTTGCTGAAATAATGTGGTGGGAATCACTATTTGTTGATTCAGAATGAGCAGAAATCTCCCTGATGGAGGAGGGAAGAGAGGGCATTCCAATCGAAAGGGACAGCATGAATAGAAGTATGGTACGGGCAAGAATACCCAGTGGCTGCAGCATAGCAGTATGTGTTGGGAAACGATGGGTAACAATCAACTGTGAAGAACCATAGATGGCATCTTAAAAACGTATACTTTGTCCTCTAGAAAATACAGAGCTGTCAAAGATTTCAAATGATACTATTAACACAATCCTATAACTTTTACAAAGCTCTTTAAATAGGCAAGCGGATAAATAATTGGAATTATTACATTTTCAAAGAAATTTTGCCCATATGTGTTAGCTTTTTTTTTTTTTTTAATTAATTTTTGTGTTAGCTTTTTTGTTACAGTGATCAAAATACCTGACAAGAACAACTTAGAAGAGGAGAAGTTTATTTTTGGCTCGCAGTTCCAGAGGTTTGGTCCACCGTAGGCCAATTTCACTGCTCTGGATCCAAGATGAGGCAGAAAAAATCACGGCAGAAAGACACAGCAGGGGGAAAGAACTCAGTTCAGCTCATGGTGGCCAGGAAGCAGAGAGAGCAAGGGGAAGGGGCACAGGAAAGATGAACTCTTCTAAGGCATGCCCTCAATGACCACTTCCTCCAGTCACATCGCACCTGCCTACAGTTGCCACCCAGTTAGTCCTTTCAAACCACAATGCACTGATTGGGTTACGGCTCTCATTATTTAATCATCTCACATCTGAATATTCCTGCATTAAGACAAGGAATTTTTTGTGGGGGGGCCTCTTATATCTAAATCATAATACTGAAGTTACTATTATTCCAGAAGTCTTCCTTATCCTAGTAGAAAAATGAGCACTGTGAGTTCCAAGATCCAAGTTACATATGTTGCTTTAAGTCTCCTTACCCTCTTTCCCCTGACCCCTGCTCCTGAGTTTTCTACACCCCTACCCAACACCTATTACACGGACCCCATTCTAAATTAAATCTGATACCTATTCAAATCAAATTTTGGCCATCGGCGGAAATGTACAGACTTTAGAATTCTTATTGCACAGTTAAAATTGAGAATCTTAAAGGTGAATGAGGCAACCTCACTTGCAAGCCACTGGGGAGAAATACCCACGGGTAGAAGTCATAAGATTAATAATCTCCCCCACTGAGCATCTGTTTTCTGATCTTAGAATCCTCAGGGTGTTAGACTAAGGAGACCTAGTACACACCAAAGTATGTAAAAGCCATAAATCATAAGTACAAGGGCTTAACTAAAGTCACATGTGGCAGGAAAGATCTCCTCTAATGATCAGTATCATCATCATCAATATTTACTAAGGTTTCTCTCAACATGATTGCAAGCTGGACAATATAATGTTGTTTGTGGTCACTCACTTACAGCCTAATAGAAATTCTAAGTCTCTTCTTTTATGGACTGTGCAAGTGATCCATTGAATCTTAGGAGGGAAGTCCTATGAGGTAAATACAGACATCATACACTGGAAACAGTCATTCTTATGTACTCTATTGGCCCAAAGAATCAGAGAACCAGGTGTTTGTATAGAAGATGATCTCACATTAATTAGTCTGTACCATTGGAGGTTGGTAAAATACAATGTCCACTGGCATTTGGACCAGAATATGTTCACTATAATGAGCCCCAGTTCTAGATGTGAGAAAAGGTTTAACTATATGTAAGAAGATAAAGAAGTCAAAGTCAATCCATGCCACTTGCCAATACAAATATAGTCTACAAAGATATACCCTTATTTGCAGAAAAAATGAAAGACAAATCCAATAGAGAGCATGAAAAATAAAATTGCAACTAAAGGAAAGGATAGTATCAATACAAATACTCAGAGGAGTCTTACTTTGAAAAAAATATTCAATGAACCAAAAGGAACTTTTAGTAAAGTACAATGAATTTCCAATGGACTTCAAGATGGCATGACGGAGAACAGGCCCAGCGGCCCACCGGCGTGGTAGACACATCACCCCAATTGGAGGAGGGGCAGAGCAGAGCCGCCACCCGCGCCTGCAAGGTAGGCAGACCTGCAACCTGGAGAACAGGCCCAGTGGCTCACCAGCATGGTAGACACATCACCCCAATTGGAGGAAGGGCCCAGCTGCCGCCCACAAGGTAGGCAGACCGCGCGTCCCGGAAAAGGGGCCCAGCGGCCTACCGGCCTAGTTAAAATATCACCCCAATTGGAGGAGGGGCACAACCACCGCCTGCGCCTGCAAGGTAGGCAGACCTGTAACCTGGAGAACAGGCCCAGAGGCCCGCCAGTGTGGTAGACAGATCACCCCTATTGGAGGAGGGGCCCAGCCATTGCCCGCAAGGTAGGCAGACCACGCGACCCAGAGAAGGGGCCCAGCAGCCTGCCGGAGTGATAGACAGATCCCCCCAATTGGAGGAAGAGCACAGCTCCGCCCGCCCCTGCAAGGGAGACTTTGCAAGAGCAATATAAATATATAGGGGGGAAAATTCAATAACACAACAGTTTCAACAAGCAGAAAGAAACGCGAGCAGTATGAAAAGACAAGGAAAGAAAGGACCACAAGCAATGCAGGTCAACTCAACTTTAGAAGAAGTAATATCTGCAACAGATGGAATGTCAGATAAAGAATTCAGGATTTACATGCTTCAGATGATCTGGAGTCTCAAGGAAGACATTAGACAGCAAAATCAGACAATGAAAGACCACTTCGACAATGAATTACATAAACAAATCCAAGAAGCAAAAGATCAACTAAACCGGGAGATAGAGGTTATAAAAAACAAACAGAAATCCTAGAAATGCAGGAAGCAATAAACCAACTTAAAAACTCAAATGAGAATAGTACCAGCAGAGTAGAACACTTAGAAGATAGAACATCAGACAATGAAGACAAAATATTTCAACTTGAAAAGAACATAGACAGCTCAGCGAGACTGTTAAGAAACCATGAGCAGAACATCCAAGAAATATGGGATAACATAAAGAGACCAAACTTAAGAGTCATTGGGATACAGGAAGGTATAGAGGTCCAAACCAAAGGAATGAGCAATCTGTTCAACAAAATAATATGAGAAAACTTCCCAGACTTGAAGAATGAGACAGAATCCCAAATCCTAGAAGCCTACAGGACGCCAAATGTGCAAAATCATAAGAGATCCACACCTACACACATTATAATGAAGATGCCCAACATACAGAATAAGGAGAGAATTTTAAAAGCTACAAGAGAAAGGAAGCAGATTACATTTAGGGGTAAACCAATCAGGATAACAGCTGGTCTTTCAACACAGACTCTGAAAGCTAGAAGATCATGGAACAACATATTTCAAACGCTGAAAGAAAATGGGTTCCAACCAAGACTTGTGTATCTAGCGAAATTAAGCTTCAGAATGGAAGATGAAATTAAAACCTTTCACAATAAACAAAAGTTAAAAGAATTTGCAGCTAGAAAACCATCTCTTCAAAACATCCTCAGCAAAACATTACAGGAAGAGGAAATGGAAAATAACAATGAAAACCAACAGTGGGAGGTAGTACAGTAAAGGGAAAAAATAATCAAAGAGGAAAAGCAAACCATGTTAAGTAACATAAATAAACAAATATGGCTGGAAGAACAATCCATATCTCAATAATAACCCTAAATGTTAATGGCTTAAACTCAACAATTAAGAGACACAGGCTAGTAGAATGGATCAAAAAAAAAAAAAGATCCAACAATATGCTGCCTACAGGAGACGTATTTGATAGGAAAAGACATACATAGACTGAAGGTAAAAGGTTGGGAAAAATCATACCACTCATATGGACTTCGGAAACAAGTAGGAGTGTCCATACTCATATCAAATAAAATAGATTTCAAGCCAAAGTTAATCAAAAGGGATAAAGAGGGACACTACATACTGCTCAAGGGAACCATACACCAACAAGACATAACAATCATAAATATATATGCCCCAAACAATGGTGCAGCTATGTTCATCAAACAAACTCTTCTCAAGTTCAAGAGTCTAATAGACCACCATACAATAATTATGGGAGACTTCAACACACCTCTCTCACTACTGGACAGATCTTCCAAACAAAAGTTGAATAAAGAAACTATAGAACTCAATAATACAATTAATAACCTAGACTTAAATGACATATATAGAATATACCACCCAACATCAAGCAGTTACACTTTTTTCTCAGCAGCACATGGATCCTTCTCAAAAATAGATCATATATTATGTCACAGGGCAACTCTCACACATTATAAAGGAATAGAGATAATACCATGCATCTTATCTGATCATAATGGAATGGAACTGGAAATCAATGATAAAAGAAGGAAGGAAAAATCATGCATCACTTGAAGAATGAACAAGACAGGGATGCCCTCTCTCACCACTTCTGTTCAACATAGTTCTCGAAACACTGGCCAGAGCAATTAGACGAAAGAAATTAAAGGCATAAAAATAGGAAAAGAAGAACTTAAATTATCACTATTTGCACATGACATGATTCTATACCTAGCAGACCCAAAAGGGTCTACAAAGAAACTATTAGAGCTAATAAATGAATTCAGCAAAGTGGCAGGATATAAAATCAACATGCATAAATCAAAGGCATTCCTGTATATCAGCGACAAATCTTCTGAAATGGAAATGAGGACAACCACTCCATTCACAATATCCTCAAAAAAATAAAATACTTGGGAATCAACCTAACAAAAGAGGTGAAAGACTTATACAATGAAAACTATAGAACCCTAAAGAGAAAAACAGAAGAAGATCTTAGAAGATGGAAAAATATACCCTGTTCATGGATAGGCAGAACTAACATCATCAAAATGGCGATATTACCAAAAGTTCTCTATAGGTTTAATGCAATGCCAATTAAAATCCCAACAGCATTTCTTGTAGAAATAGATAAAGCAATCATGAAATTCATATGGAAAAATAAAAGACCCAGAATAGCAAAAAAAAACTCTAAGCAGGAAGTGTGAATCAGGCGGTATAGCGATACCAGATTTCAAACTATACTACAGAGCAATAGTAACAAAAACAGCATGGTACTGGTACCAAAACAGGCGGATGGACCAATGGTACAGAATAGAGGACACAGAAACCAATCCACAAAATTACAACTATCTTATATTTGATAAAGGGGCTAAAAGCATGCAATGGAGGAAGGATAGCATCTTCAACAAATGGTGCTAGGAAAATTGGAAATCCATATGCAACAAAATGAAACTGAATCCCTTTCTCTCGCCATGCACAAAAGTTAACTCAAAATGGATCAAGGAGCTTGATATCAAATCAGAGACATGGCGTCTGATAGAAGAAAAAATTGGCTACGATCTACATACTGTGGGGTCGGGCTCCAAATTCCTATAGCACAAGAGTTAATAACTAGAATCAACAAATGGGACTTACTCAAACTAAAAAGTTTTTTGTCAGCAAAAGAAACAATAAGAGAGGTAAATAGGGAGCCTACATCCTGGGAACAAATCTTTACTCCTCACACTTCAGATAGAGCCCTAATATCCAGAGTATACAAAGAACTCAAAAAATTAAATAAGAAAACAAATAACCCAATCAACAAATGGGCCAAGGACCTGAACAGACACTTCTCAGAGGAGGACATACAATCAATCAACAAGTATATGAAAAAATGCTCACCATCTCTAGCAGTCAGAGAAATGCAAATCAAAACCACCCTAAGATACCATCTCACTCCAGTAAGATTGGCAGCCATTAGGAAGTCAAACAACAACAAGTGCTGGCGAGGATGTGGGGAAAAGGGTACACTTGTACATTGCTGGTGGGACTGCAAATTGGTGCGGCCAATTTGGAAAGCAGTATGGAGATTCCTTGGAAAGCTGGGAATGGAACCACCATTTGACCCAGCTATTCCCCTTCTCGGTCTATTCCCTAAAGACCTAAAAAGAGCATACTACAGGGACACTGCTACATCCATGTTCATAGCAGCACAATTCACAATAGCAAGACTGTGGAACCAACCTAGATGCCCTTCAATAGACGAATGGATAAAAACAATGTGGCATTTATACACAATGGAGTATTACTCTGCATTAAAAAATGACAAAATCATGGAATTTGGAGGGAAATGGATGGCATTAGAGCAGATTATGCTAAGTGAAGCTAGCCAATTCCTAAAAAACAAATGCCAAATGTCTTCTTTGATATAAGGAGAGTAACTAAGAACAGAGTAGGGAGGAAGGGCATGAGAAGAAGATTAACATTAAACAGGGATGAGAGGTGGGAGGGAAAGGGAGAGAGAAGGGAAATTGCATGAAAATGGAAGGAGACCCTCAGGGGTATACAAAATTACATACAAGAGGAAGTGAGGGGAAAGGGGAAAAAAACAAGGGGGAGAAATGAATTACAGTAGAGGGGGTAGAGAGAGAAGAGAGGAGGGGAGGGGAGGGGAGGGGGGATAGTAGAGGATAGGAAAGGCAGCAGAATACAACAGACACTAGTATGGCAATAGGTAAATCAGTGGATGTGTAACCGATGTGATTCTGCAATCTGTATACGGGGTAAAAACGGGAGTTCATAACCCACTTGAATCAAAGTGTAAAATATGCTATGTCAAGAACTATGTAATGTTTTGAACAACCAACAATAAAAATTTTTAAAAAAAGATTAAAAATGGCATGATGTGTGTAAAACAAAAATAATAACTACAAGAATATATAAATGAATAAAAAAGGACTAAAAAGAAAAATAAATGGATAATAGGAAGTGCTAGGCAGTTAACTGAGATTAAAGTAGGAGCCAGGCAAGATTAGAAAGCAAAACTGGAAATGATATCTCAGAAATTAAATAAGCATTGTGAAACATTGAGACAAACTGACTTCCCTAAGAACCCAAAAGCAGAATAGTAAAAGTTTTAAGTAAATAATAAAAAGATAAAGTATGTGATTATACAATCTAAGAATAATAAATTATTCCAGAAATCTTGGGTAAAGAAAAAATAACTTATAGAAAAACTTGTTTTTATAAGCCCAAACCCAGTTATCTAGAATTTTTGTTAATTATATAAGTAAGGAAAAAAACTTCCCAGGAGAAAAAAAGTAGTCATCTTGAAAGACACAAAATTCAGATTGGCCTTAGAATTTTACTCTGTAACACTAAAATATCAGAAGGTAATAGAGCAATATCTATAAAGCTTTGAGGGGAAGATACTGTGAAATGAGGCTTTTGAGCCCAGGGAAATCATTTTCATCTGTGATCCTTATCCTGCATTATATATAATATTGAAAGAGCCCCCTAATTGGTGACCTTTCCACCCATGTCTCTATCTCCAGTCCATCTTCCTATCTTTTATATTCTGATCTTGCTTCCTTGATGCAAATCTTACAGAGCTGTGTGACTTTTTGAAGTACAGTAAAAGCGTTATGTGTACACAGCTATTCACCGTCTACCTTTTTTCAACTTGACTGTATGTAAGAACTTTTTGTTTTTATAATTTTAAAAAAGAAAAAGGAAATCTGCCAGGTCAACCTCATTGCCTACTGAAGAGAATGCAAATTTTTTTGCAAACCTCTTCATAGTCTTAATGTGCCTCTCCAGTGGCACCTTCTGCCCCTTATTCTTACCCATCTCCCCGTTCTGTCCATGAGTTCCTTACGGTTCCTTATGTGCACCCTTTTCTTTCACTGTCCTTGTACCCATATTCTTCCCTTGCCTGGGATCACCTTTCCCCAGCTGGCTTCCTTAGTTTGCAACTATTTATCTTCAGAGATCAGAACGAACATTTTGTCTTCATAAAAAGCAGACTGTTCCTCTACTGCCCCCAAGGTTCTTGCTTCACACTCTTCTCCAAGTACACATCACCTTGTGCCCTATTTGTGTTCTTAGCACCCACAGCAACATAAGTGGGCACCTGGAGGACAGGAACTGCTTTCTTCAGCTCTATTTCTATCTGGATTTGTAGACCAGAATTTGACACAGAATAGGTGTCCATAAAGGATCTGTGGTCTCTACAGGAGTAGGAGACAAAAGGGAGTTAGAGACAAAAGGGAGTTCCAAAAGAAGAATTTTGACTGAGGTAGCATTAAAATTAATTCATCTTGTAGCAGCTGAGTTTGTGGACAAAGAGGGACTCCTCTGATGTCTCAGACAAGTTAGGTTCTGTGGCAGTAGCAGCACAAGCTACATGACTTAGGAGGTCCAGTGCATAATGAGAAATCAGGGCCCCTCGTCCAAATATTAAGGTTTTCAAGATAGCAACAGCACCGTATTAAACTAAGTATGAGATCCTTTTAATGTAGGCAACTGTGTGGCTACAAGCTGTGGTTTGAAGATGGTTTGTGTCTCCCCAGTGGTCCACTTCCACGGTATACTAGGAGGTGTTGTGGAACCTTTAAAAGACAGGGCATACTGGAAGTCTTTGAGTCTTTGTAGGTGTTCCCAAAGAGGGGATCATGTGACCTATCCACCTCTCTCTGCCCCTGCCTAGAGATGCAACTGCTTTCTCTTCCACATATTTCTGCCCTGATATGCTGCCATACTCACTAGAGGCCAAACCAGTGAGACCACTCAATCTTGAACTCTGAAGCTCCAAAGCTGTAACTTAAATAAAATAAAAACTTTGCTTTCTATAAATTTAGTTGCTTCATGTGTTTCATTGTAGTAATTCAGAGCTGACTAACCTAATACCTAAGAGACCCACCCACGAAACCAGTCCTAGTTCCCAAGGATATCAAGCTGACTGAGACTTCCCAATTCTCTACCAGTTTCCCTGAGTGGTGGCAGTGGTTATCTGTCTATCCTTGGTGATGTATTGACAGGGAGTGGGAACACCCAAGTGGAAATTTACCAAAGCTCTTAAAGTCACTCTGAGACTTAATATGTTTTCAAAAACTGCCTTTACCAAGACACTGCTGAATCCGACATCTAGATACTGAACACAGTCACCAGTTCTCCCAGTATCAGAGTATTACCTACAGGTTATGTGATGGCACATGAATTGCAACAAGACCACAATGACTCAGCCATGATAAGACCTCATCTCTCATCTCATACTGGATAAGGATTAAAAATAACTGAGCGCAGCATCTTCAGAGAGAATAAGACACTTTCATGTAAGTCAGTCTCCTCATTTAAGAATATTGAACATGCTATGTCATTCTAGTAATCCAAAGACTCTTTATATTGCTCTGCATAATCTTTTAAATGGTTCCTTCATGCTTTAAAATCATTATTTTTATTGTCATGATTTTGTTATATTTTTCTCTATCATATCACCTAATATTTCATTATGTAGATAAAATCCAGTAATGCTTTTATGTTTATTATGTATGAATATTTTACTGAACTCATTAGTTCTAAGGGCTTTAGAGTTAATATTCTCAGGCTTTCTAGGAATATAAACACGTAAATAGTCATGACTTTGTCTCTTCCTTTGTAATACCCAGGTTTCTTATTTCTGTTTGATGTCCTCTTCTATGGCCCAGAACTTTTAGAAAAAAAATTTATAAAAATATCTTGTTCCTGATTTTGATGGCAGTGAGCCCAATGTTTCACTATGAAGCATTACCATGTTTATTTTTACATAGTGCATTTATAGCACATTGAAAACATCCTACTCTTAGTTTAAGAATTATTTTACAAAATCTGGAATAGCATGTTATAAAATGCCTTTCCACTATCTGCTAGAATTATCATATAACTCGATGTTTTGCCTAGAATTATGGATGTATTATGTTAATCAATTTCATTCCATTTTGAAATAAAGAAAATATCTTCATAGTCCCAGAACAAACCATATTTAGTAATGACAGATAATTCTTTTGATGTACTTGTATTCATATTGTTACCATTTTTTGGATCAAATTCATAGTGAAAATGGTCTATAGTTTTCTTTTGTAAACTATCAATATTATGCTGCTCCAAAACATTTATAAGATCTATTTATATTGTGCATTAACCATGCTGGAGAATTAAGTGTGAAATTATAGGAATTACCATCCCCACATTGTTCACTTCTTTGATGGAAGCACTAATCACTGCAAATTTCCCAAAGACAGAATACTGCTTTGATTTTATTTTTTTAGCAGAAAAGGAAAATTCCAGGGGTTTCCACTTGGCCTTTTATACCATTTCATCCATTTCTTTAAGAATCACAGAGCCAAACTGAGAATGCTCCTAGACTCTGGGATTATATAATCCAACTATACAGTCAGGAAATAGAAAAACACCTATGGAATCAGAGTCCCACTCAGCTCTCTGCGAGGCTGACTTGAAACAGAACTCTATCTCCTGAGCCCAATAAATTTCCACTCTGAATAGTTGAATGCAGTAGTATCCTGGCTTCCCAAGAATTAATGCAAGTTCAGAGTACTTATCTAATAATCCTAGAAGATTCTGGATATTCTTCATCCCCCAGTGCATAATTAACTTGTAAGGTATGGTAGGACATTTTGGGGAAGATTAGGAGGAAGACTTTTTCGTGCATAGCTGTGTTGTTATGGTAGGGTCAGCAGTATGTATACAGACTCCTCTTTAGTCAAGGCACGTGCCAACCTGCCTTGGGTCTGGGAATTTGGTTAGTGGCAATGATCTTTTCAGTAGCTCATGTCAGGCCATAGTTCATCAGATGGCCGTAGATCTTTTTCTTTCTTCAGTCATACAAGTCAAGAATAACTTCAGTGTGCTGCCTTCCATTTTGATCCTGGCCACTAACCAAAGATCTGCAGGTTCTGATAAGGGGTATGACCTCTGACCTTGCTCCCTGTGGTTGGTAAGTGCCATGAAAGGGTCTCTTGAACTCTGAATCTTCTCACACCGTTTTCACCACCAGTAAATGCCGATTTATCCCAGCAGTATCTTCTGCCTATAAAGAATAGGCTAGGAGTGCTCTTGTTTGCATTAAGTAAAGGAGATTTTGTATCTAAACTTCATTTGATATAGGACAAAACCATTAAAAAATACCCTAGTTTCAGCCAACCAACTAAATAAGAACTATTACCAGTTGCTAAATATGGCTCACTGAATCTAGAATTTCTGATAAACACAGCCATATCAAAGCATTCAGCCATATCTAAAGTTATGTTTTTCCTTCTTTGATTGAGCACCCAGACAAGCATTCTCACACACATTTTTCAGAGCTTTGCCAACATAAATTGGCAAATCTCTACCATTCTTTTGGTGTTGAAGTCTTCTTCTGGGTTAAGTCTCCCGAGACGTGCTGGATTCTAACTTTAAGTCTGTTTAGAAATGGGGAAGGACAGAAGTAGAAAACAAGGAAAATTAACTTACCCTATAAAATAATTCCCTCAGCTGACAAAGTTACAGTATCATCGAGTAAGATATAACCAGCATCAGCAGTAGCATGCAAGAGCGAGGGGGCTATTTGGTTCACAAGGAAAGCAGAGAGGTGGGATCTCCATTTCGTGTCCTAGTGTTTCACTACTTCCCAAGCAATGCACCAGCTTTCCCCACAGACCTTATTAAGACTATGCATTCAGTTGACATGGTACCTTAGTAAGCCACACTTTGTTTGGACTAGCAAGAGGACAGACACTAAAGTTTCCTGGGTTTCTGTTCATTCATTGAGCCAAGACATCTGAACAGGTCTTTTTCTTTAAGCTACCCAAAGCCATTAAAAGCGCACACTCTCTCTGACCACTCTTGTGTTTCACTTCCTCTCCACGCCTGGCTATTTTACAGTGATGGCTACTCGATTTCCTGAACCCTCCACTGGGTACTTCATTCTAGGGAACCGCGGGCGGTACAGTAATTCGCTGCTTTATAAATGCATTCCAGGCACTGCCAGTTTCCCTGCTATCTTGAGCTTCTCCACTTCATTCCCATTTACAGCAGAGGAACAATCCCAACTGCACACGTACACGTGCACACACATGCAGATCCCTCCACGTACAGGGACACACGCTTCTCTACTTTCTGAGGGTCCTTTCTTGCAATCCTCTCCTTTGACAATTTCTGTACCAGTTAGAGTTCTTGGTTGAAAACAACAGAAATATTTCCAGATGAGAGTAACAAGCAAAAGAAGTGAATTCAAATCTATGGTACAAAAAGAACCAGTGCAAGGCTTGAGTGTATTTGAGAGGTTTTGTCAAATAGAATTGTAACAACAGAAATGAACCCCAGAAAAGTGTAATCAAAGAAGGCTTTAATTAAAAGGATCCTGCATGGCTCATAGGATTAATAACTTAGCTAGAAGACCAAGCCCATAAACTAAGGGAAAGTAGGTATTCTAGGACACAGCCAGTTTATGGTCATAGACACTGCTACTGTCATCATTGGACTCTCAAATGCCACTCCCACCATCCCAGAATATTCCAGAATATTCATTTTAAACTGCCTCTGCATCTTTCCCTGATTCATTCATAATCAAAACTCTGAGATGACAGCTTGCACAAGGCCTTGTTTGTAGGTTCAAGGAAAGCAATTACAATGGCATCAGCTTACATTATGGGGCATGATCCTACCTCCTGTGAGAACTCACACAAACACAGGAAAAGAGTCCAGAAAAAGAGCCACCTGTTTTACCACCACCATAAAATGCTTCCTGCATGAAAAATTCCTTTATTTTCTGTGTTATAGAAAAGAATCTATGTAAATGCCTGTATGTGGTATATTCAAGGATGAGTAAAACATGACCATTGCCCTCAAAGAACTTATAGCCAATATTAATTTGATTATATTTCTCCTTGCAATCTAATGTCAAGCAGAATGCCTGGCACAGAGTGGGCTCTTAGAAAAACTTCCTGAGACACAAAATGGAAATTCTCATTACAAGGTTCATTTAAAATATGGTTTTATTTTGGGGGGGGGTTGTCCTGATTTAGTGACTGCATTGTTAAGATTCTTCTAAAAGAACCAAACCCAAAATTAAAGCCTGGGCTTTAAGAATGATCCCTACTTAGGGAAATAGGGCCAGGAAATCTATCAATTATAGAGGAATTGGAGAAGTCAAATGCTCCTATCAATGTCTCCCTCAAAAATGGGTAATTTGAATGTAACAAAGAGTCAAAAACAGTGAAAATTAACTAGTGTTTTGCCTGAAAGGACAATAGAAAATGTTTTTACATTTCCTAAGCATTGTTAATGGGAACCCCAGAAGGAATGTAGGAAACTCTTATAATAAAAATTGAACTAAACGATCTAATTTTATAAGCATAAGAGTGACTGCTAAGGGCGAGTCCATCTACCATTTGTCAGAAGCATGTTGAGATTTGGAACCATCAAAAACTAAACCACCCAATTCAGCCAATCCTTGAGATGAAAATTATAAATATTCTGGTAATCATAAGACGCCCTTTAATAGTGAGCATATGTTTATACAAGATACCATTATGGCCCTGTTTTCTTAACCAAAGATTCTCAACCCAGGCACCTGAATAAGAATGCAAGGCCAGAATGAGGCAGGAAGTGACCATTTCAGAAATCTCTGGGTAACTGTGGGCTATGGGAGTGTTTTCTTAAGGCTTTCTTTTACTACTGCTTTTTAAACTTCTTTCCCCCCTCCCCCACTAACTGGTCCAGAAGGAAAATTATAAGGTGGAATAAAAAAGAGATGAAAACTCTCAGCAAAATGATGACATGTCAGTCCTTTTAAAAGATGCTTGGAAGACTCTTTACAATGGCCCCTGTTGATTTTTAAGCATCCAAAATGTGCAAATGGTTGCATTATTTTTCATCATGCCAGAAACTGTTTGCATTTTTATTTTTGTGGGGCAGAAGCAGATGAATTCCTAGAAAAGAAGCTGGCACCACGCCAT
The DNA here is from genome assembly GCF_048772815.1 of Callospermophilus lateralis. Classification (NCBI taxonomy): domain Eukaryota; kingdom Metazoa; phylum Chordata; class Mammalia; order Rodentia; family Sciuridae; genus Callospermophilus; species Callospermophilus lateralis. The sequence goes on from NC_135306.1 coordinate 26,424,186, forward strand.
GTTTCAGAAGCCGATGTGGGTGAGAATCCAGAAGGTGATAAGCAAGTGTATTGTGTTACCATTTGTAAATAACTTTGTTGACATCCACCATCCCACCACAACCCTAGAAGGTAAATAATTAAGATCCCAATTTAACAAGAGAATTCAGGAAGAATAAGTGGTTTTTCAAGCACCAGCTCTATGTAACAAGAGTTGGCCTCAACACGGAAACCAGAATTGCTTTGTCCAACATGACCACCTAAGTAGGTGTCACTTCCCCCATCGTTGTATTCCTTTGAAGGTCCATGCATGGTTAGCTTTTCCCAGCCAAAAGACCATGTTTAGAGAAAGAGAAAAGATAGCTACACCTCCCACAGAAAACTCCAAATAAGCTTTGAGAGTCCCCTTGAATGTAGAGACTTACCTCTGACCCACAGAATATGAAAAAGGGAAGGAAATGTCACTCCTGTGATTACACTGATTTATGTAAGGAGATTCCATCTACCCTGTTCGTATGCCCAGTCTGGCTCTCCTGCTGACTTGAAGAATGAAGCTCCTCTATTGTGCGAAGGACTAAGTAGAGGGTCACATGGTAGGGAATTGCAGGTGGCATTCAACCAACAGCCAGTGGGAAGCCAAGACCCTAATCTCCTTTAGGCAGTGAAGAAATGAATTCTGCCAAAATCTGAACCAGCTTCTCCAGTCGACCCTCCAGATCAGAACACAACTAGGCACACGCCTTGATGGCAACCTTTGAGATCCTCAGCAGAGAGCCTAACGGCGGTGCCTGGAAACCTGACCCAAGAATACAACAATATAATAAACTGCATTGGCATAAGCCACTGTTAACTTTTCATCACTGTGACCAAAATACCTGAAAAGAGAAACTTAGAGGAGGAAAAATTTATTTTATGATTTCAGAGGTTCAGGCCATGGTTGGCTGACTCCCTAACTCTGGACGCAAGATGAGGCAGAACATCCTGGTGGAAGGGTGTGGGAAGCTACTCAGGATATGGCACCCAGGAAGCAAAGAGAAAGAGCTTCTCTCATCAAGAACAAAATATAAGCCCCAAAGGCATAGCCCCAGTGACCTACTTCCTCTAGCCACACCCTGCCTGCCTACAGTTACCACCCAGTTAATTCATATCAGTGGAGTAATGATTGGGATAATGATTAGGTTACAGCTCTCATAATCTGGTCATGTCACCTCTTGCATTGGCTCACACATGAGCATTGTGGGGGCAGGGGGCACTTCATATATAAACCATAATAGCCACTTTGTTGAGATAACTAAGGCAAGCAGAGCTGGACTTGAATCCAGGTTCCCCAACCACAAACCTTTATTTCTTCAGTGGCATGAGTAAAAACTGAGCTAAGTATATGTAGCTTATAAAATGTGAACCCGACTGAGATGGGACTCGGCACCCTCAGTGAGACAAGTGTGGCTCACTAAGGCAACTCTGCTCATTGACACCTCTCTCATGACCATGAGAAACATACCATGAAGAGGACCAGACTCATCTGTCTCCTCCCTCCATCTGGACACATCCTGGCACAAGAGCTACAGAAGCCAACGTTCTGTCCCTTCTTTGGACTGATTTGGACACCTCCCATCTTTTCCCTCAGCCTCTATCTTTCTCATCCTTAAAACAGAGGACATTAAACAAACTTTGCAGGAAAACAAAGGAATTTAGAGCTAAAACACATATTAACAATGAATGGAAGCGGTCACTATGATATATTATCAATACCCTTTTCTCCATTTTATAAACATCAAACCAAAATGACTTGTTCAAGACCATACTCTAATTTCGTGAAGCTGGGAGAGGAGCCCAGATCCTCCAGTTCCAATTCTAGAGCTTTTCCTACTACATTGCCCCCTAATTTTTGAAAAATGTTCAGAACACATTTAGTTTAATTTATGCTAATTTGAAAAATAAATATATTCCATTCAGCTCTTTGAGGAAAAAGGGTTGCTGTGTAATGAAACAAAATATTTGAGCTGCCTCAAATCCTTTGTGGAAGAGGTCAGAATAGAAATTCATTTCCAAAGAAGATGGGAATCCCTGGTTTAAATAATTACACCTAAAATAACCACCACAATTAAGCAGCTCCTTAGCATCAAGTTTCTGGATTTTGGCAGAGGCAATTGAGTTTCCCTTGAATTTTTCCATCCTAGTTACAAAACAGGATTAATTGAATCACTCTGACCAAGTTCCTCCTGCAGCTCTGGGGAAGACTGCTACCATGGGCAGGCATACATCTGTAACAGAGTATTAAGGCTTTATCCACAAATCCTCAAGGGACCACCAATCGTCACAGACTCATATAGTCAACACATTCTAATTTAACAGCAACAACAATAAAAAGTCTGCTGTTCTGACATTAACACAACCACATATGTATCCACCCAAATGAAAATTGTCTGCTGAATTCAGTATCACACTCATCTCTTTTATTCCAGCCAGTTAGATACATATGAGGCAGGTGAGACGTTCTGATGTCTCTGTGTTGTCAAGCAAAGCATCATATGGGGATTTGGACTAGATCTCTTTTCAGGTCCCAGGCAGCCCTGGGAGCCCATAATTCAAGTATGTATTTTTACTATTCCAGGATTCAAACCACAAGTCTATGGGGGAAACAGGATTGATAAGAAAATGCATAGATTCTATTCAAGTGCTGCTACTTTGAATCACACAGCTAGAGAAGTTGGCTAAAGGCACTTATGCCTCATAACTCTACTATACTAACTACAAGCACACAAGCATTATATTTTCTACCCTAAGAAGAAAAAGCAAGAAGAGGAGAGCCACCAAATCAGGGAGAAATAGAGGTGACATTCAAAGGCAGGCAGAAAGCATTTTCAAGGTTCAAAGTAATCAAGAAATGGGAAACCAGGCCATTAAATAATGAACATACATGAAACAGCAATAGTAGATTGCTAAAACTCGTTAATATTAATTAATATGATACCTCTATTAGCAATAAATTGCATTATTAGAATATATTCCCATAAGAGAAATGGTAAGGGGACAAATCAGGCCTCCTGGGAAAGCCGGCATGGAAGTAGAAATGGAGGGAAAGAAGAGGAGCAAAGACAGGGAACAATTATGCTGCATCTGTTTCTTACACATCAGCGGGGGGCACTTTTCCCTAAATCAGTTGAACAGTCAGTGATGTGAAAGATGAGGGCTCGTTAGGCAGCCTGCAGACAGCACCTGAAATGGTTTGTCAAACAGTCGTGCCTCTGAAAATCAACAAGGAACCAGGAGGTGATGCTTCACTTACAAGGGGAAAGGCAAAAATAATCGAGACCCAAAGACAGGGCAACCAGGCTTAACACTGACTCATTATGCTCAGCTCTATGGGAAAAAAAAAAAGACAAAGGAATAGAATGGCAGAGCAGAAAACAAAAAATTATAATAGCAACAAGAAAAGAAGGGGCAAATATTTTTCATATACCTATCTGAGACCTAGTGCTGTACTTCCTCTCTTTTATTCATAGCAATCCAACAGGGTAATGTTATTTCCATTTTCAGGGTTAGTAAATCTCACAAAGGATAATTTGCTCAAAGCCACTCAACACTAGATTCAAAGACAGGTATGTTCTGCTCCATGGCCAAGCCTCTTGAACATAGCGAGGCTGTTTTCCAGAAGGTACAAAATAGTAAGTCGAATATCCATCAATAAAGGAGCTTAAGAAAGAGTTTTGGAAGATCGGTAAAGAAACTATTTATAGACCTGTGAATTAAAAACTGATCATATGCTAACACACAATGCAGGGTATGGGGATAGAAATTCACTGGATTAGACAAAGGGGAAGGAAGGCAAGGGAGGGGGAATGGGAATAGGAAAGACAGTAGAATTAATTGGATATAACATTCCTATGTTCTTATATGAATACACAACCAGTGAAACCCCATATCATGTACAACCACAAAAATGGGAAGTTATTCTCCATGTATAATATGTCAAAATACACTGTAATTGCCATGTATATCTAAAAAAAGAATCAAAAAATATTAAAAATAAAAATAAAAACTGATTATGGATTCAGAGTATGCTTCTCACATGTCAGAAAGCTGAAGGATCCACAGTTCAACCAGGAATGAAGGGGGCCCAAGAGTAAGCCTTTGTGGGCAGCATCTTTGTGAGGCTTCTTTTCTCTACAACAGGAATTCTGCTGATGCACTTGTCCAAACATTGTTAGGTAGTTCCTCCAAATGCTTGTTGAGTCTCACTGCTTACAGGGAGAACACTGCAGATGTCCTTCCAGGCCAGAAGCCCAGCTTCTCAAACTGTGTGAACTATCTACTGGAAGGATTTAGAAGTCCCAGTTGCCTAGAAAAGACTGAATGTAAGGAATAGTGCTTAAACAAGTTAACTCTCAGAGCCCCTTTTGACCTTGATTTTACAATTCAGCATCCATCCAGGAAAAGGGCTTTTACTCAACAAATATTTAGCAAGTCCCTAGTATGTAGTGTTAGGTTTTATTTCATTCATTCACTGAACTTGGCCTCAGAAAAATCTACAGAATCCCTCGGGTCATCTTACCCAACTCCCATGTGAAAAGAAAGCCCACCCTTCAACTCAAGTTAACAAATATTTGCTGAGCAGTTAAGAAAATGCCAAGAAGCACAAAACATGGCTTCTGTTTTCTGAGGTGCTTAAGATGACACAGCAGGTAAATATGGGACCCTCTGCTCATTGATAAGGGAAGTCATACCTCAGTTTCTGCTTTCCCTAGCATTTCCATTACCAAAATGATGACCTCCCAGGGATTCCAGAACAACACAGAGAAGAACAAAGAGTAGCCCACCAATGGGCTCTTTGAAATGCTTATTTGCATTTGGATTCTCCTGTATGAACCATAGCAGGAAGTCGCATCAAAGCTCCTTCCAGGTTTCAAGGAGTAGATATGCCAAAGGGTTTCAACACCCCTTTCCCCATCACACTGCATCATAAAAACACACTCTTTTCCATAATTTTCATTCAACATCATGAGAGTCAAGCTTGACAATCGTAAGACACATTTTTAGAGGTGACAGAAGGAACCCTGGGAGGACCTATCTCTCAATGCAGAGATGTCTGTCCTCAGTTGTATCATCTAGAGATTTTAGCATCTTCTGGAGGTTCTTAGTATCTTATAACAAAGTAATTGTACCCTTACAAGACCCTGAAAAAAATCCCAGACTAAACTGAATTATTTACCAAAGAAGTCCATTGAAGTAGCATTCTAATTCTGAAGAGATCATTTCAGTGTATGTGTGCACCCTCTTCAATATCCAGTCACTGCATTAGACAATAACCACATTTACATAAATCCTCCTTACTACAAATGCAAAAAGAAAAATCTGGACAGTACTGTTGCAAATATTTTAAGACAAAAGAGAATGCAGATCATAATTTACAGAGAAGAAAACGGAGGATGCTGGATGCAGTAATAGCAAACCTGGAAAAGAACAGGGACAGAAATACTACCCACAGCTGTCTTGTATGCAGACTTCCTCTAAGCCCCCAGTGCACTTCACCGTGCTGCCCATTTCAGAAATGGTCCCCCCACCCCAACAACCAACCCTGCCCAGCCAGAGGCTCGAATTCCTCTACTTGCCTAGACTCTAATCAGAAAGTAGATTAGAAACTTTAGCTTTAAGATCTAGAGACAGAGTCTATTTCTCCAGGATGGTCCAGGACTGAGATCCCAGTCTTAGCCTTTCTACCTGGTGACCTCAGGTTAGTTAACTTATTTCTCAGCCTAAAGCAAGTAGGTCATGTTAAAGACATGAGAGCTTTTCCAGAAGGAAATGCATCTTTAAAATGAGGGTTTACTCCTGTGAATAAACTAGTTAATATACATATAAATGTTCAGAATGGTACTCAATTCATTGTAAAGAATTATGTTGTGGTTATTACTATTATTAGTATTATTACTACTACTACTACTACTACTACTACTACTTCTACTATTCTTTTCCTTCCCATCACCATCATCACTTGTCACAGGCACATGAGGGGCTTCTGGCTTGGTTTCCCTTCTAAACCTAAGTTCCTTAACTAAAATACTGGCATATGTGACTAGGTCCTAGAACTGAAAAGGATCTTCCCGGCTCCCTCTCCCAGCAAAGTGCAACCTATTCTCTTTATTCCCAATCCTGGAGGAGTTCTGCTGTGAACCACAACCACCACACTTGATGGGCCCTGCTCAGCTCCCCAGCTCTCCAGTTTGGGCATGTATAGCTGAAACAACCCCAGTGAGATCTTGCATTGAGAGGTACCCAGAGGCACATGTGTGAAGGAACCAGGTTCCAGGCTCTGATCCAGTAGAGAAGAGTGTTTTTCCAAGACCCATACACACAGCCAGAGAAAGAGTCTGCATCACCTGGATGAGGAAATCCCAGAGATGCCGTCTCAGGTCCCTGCTATATGGTTAAGCTAAAGCAATAAACAAGCAAATAACCAAGAGATCAGAAACCAACAATACTGGACACAAGTCAGAGCAAGGTGTAAAGTGGCCTAAAGCAAGCAGGTCAGGTGAAAGACGTGATAGCATTTCCAAGAGGACAGAGGGTTTTGGTTGTTGTTGTGTTTTGTTTTTTTGTGGCTGTTGTTTTATTTTCCTTTTATTCCCTTGTATAGCCCCATACTGAGAAGGTCCTCCAGTATTCACTGAATGAATGAATGAATGAATGAATGAATGGCCATCAGTGTGCAAAGTTCTTCTTTTCAGGGTGCCAGCAGTCTGGCATGGAAACACAAAAGAGCACAGACCTGAAAATGCAAAGGAGTGAAACCTAGACACTGATCCTCAGGGGTCAAGCCTAAAGGCCATCCAACCTGGATACTAAGTGGCCAGCTTGTCACCCCCACTGGTCCCCATGGTTTGGTTTTGCTTCCTGCTCTTTGAGCCTCTGTGGTCACACTGATTATACTGCAGTGTGATCTTCCACTCCTCTTCCCTCCTCACTGAGCAGGGCCTGGCACAGAACAAGAACTCAAGATGCTAAGTGACTGAGCAAAGAATGACAGAACAATATAATTAGGTGATTTGAGCCTTACTTTTTTTTCCTGGAAAACAGGGGAATAATTTCACCAAAAGGCATTCAGAACCAAAAAGGAAATAAATGAGAATTTGACTCTCTATCTCTAGACTAACCAGAACCACAGGGAATTTAAAACTGAATTTTAAAGTAATAATAATAAAACGGCCAATGTGAAGAGAAGAAGGGTATTAGCTGATGATGAGCAGAACTTGAATCAGCAGTCATGTGACCAGCTAAAGTTACCCTTGGTCAATGATGGTAGACTTATACTTAGATCAAGAGACAAACAGCCCTGCTCATCTCTGCCTGAGTCAGACCAAACCCTGAGGGTTGGCTGCTCCCAGCTCTGGATTGAATGAAAACCCCAGATGTGTTCAGGATAACGTACCCACGGGGCAAGAAGACATAAGAGAACATATTAAAGAAGCTCTTTTCCTGGGAGATGGTTTGCAAGAGTCAAGGGATACACTCTGTTTCAAAGGAGCTATTAGACTAGAAACTGAGGCTCAAGAAGGTTAAGTTACTTGATCAAAATCAGGCCATGTCTTCGTGATAGATCTGGGAGTCAAACCCAAGTCTATTAATTCTGGTCCCAAACCAAGTATAGAATCATTGTGCTTAAAATGGATAGGCCTTCGTAGGACTCATTCAACAAATATGTTTGGGTACCTGCTCAACCCAAGCCCTGTGCCCAGGTGGTCAATAAAATGGCAGCCTATTGAAAGAGACGCACACTAATCAATAAACCACAAACAAATTGCATGTGATTACAAAGTGTGATAAATACAATGAAGGCAAATAACTGAACTTTATAAGAGACAATAACAGGCATGTGGAGCTTATGAAGCAGTACAAACAACGCCTAACTGCCAGGTTTGTTCTCTCTGGGAAAAGCTTTGTTTGACAACAAGGTTTGTCTTATAGAAGAGGAAATGGAGGTCCAGAGAAGAGGTGCTGCAAAGGCCAGACTGGCTGACCCCTGCTCTGGATTTTCCTCTATGCTACCCCATCACCCTGCACCTGCTGTTTCCTGAGGTGTAGAGGAAATGAGAAAAGAGTAGGACTCATCGTTCTGCCAGGTAAAAAGCGGTAAGTACCACAGAGATGTGCAGACCGAATGCTATTGGTATCTCAGGACATGAGTGAGCTGAGCCCATCTGCCTCTCCAGCTTCTGCCCATCTGTCAGTGCCACTGCAGACCATGGGCACCCAGAGACGACGTCTTTCAAATGCATTTTCAGAGCATTATGTTAAGTATCCAGTTTGAAAAGAAAACTATGAAAACTGAGCTGTAGATAATTCCCTAAGCCCTTTTCCCCTAATTATGGTGCACACAGACAGCCAAAGAAACAGACTTGGACCCTCTGTTGATTCTCTGTAACATCATCTGAAGTCTAGGTATTTATTTTATTTCAGAATTTGGTTCCTTTTAAAGGAAAACCTGAGTCCCTGAAGAGATCCTCCTTCAGGGATCTGATTTCAATCTCCCCGTTTCCTCCAAAATGGATGTCAAAGGCAAAAACCCCAGGATCCTTATGACAGTCCACTTTGGGTTTCTAATTTTGACAAGGAAACCAGAATCGGATGGTCTAACCCTTGATGAAGAATGCAAGGAGGAATGAAAATCAAATTGAGGGATCGATCCAATAAAAAGAGGTCTGGCAAAACAACATTCACAGAAATAAAATCTCCTGAGGCTCTGAGCTAATAGGAGCAGCTGGTGAAGACCACCAAAGACAAGAGGGTGAGAAAGGGCTTCCAGTGAGAGAAAGCAAAGTGGCTTCCCAGGGACAATGGTGCAGAAATTAGCATTCCAAAGGACCCACACAAAGGGACCCTGGCCAAGCCTGCCTAGGAGGCCCCCTCTCCTCCTGGCCCCTTCTGCAACTCCCCACAAAATGGGTCGGTTTCCTATGTGTTATCTTCTAGTGTATTTTTTTTTAAATAGAAATTGGCTCTTGGCTTTTTTTCCCCCCCACTCTTTCCTCCTTCTTCATTTAGCTAAAAATAAATCGCTCCTCTGCTTGGTATTTGAGCAAAATATGGCCCCGACATCTAAACACACACTTGTTGTCAGAACTTTGTGGTCCTCCCTCTCCCTTTCTTTTAATAAAAGTTTGGATTCCACTGAGTGTTCTTCCACTCTTAAGCTCCAAACATTTCAAACAGCACAAAAGATATGACAAGATGAAAGGAAGTGTCCACAAATAGACAGCTAGACAACTAGTTAGCAGCTTTCTGCTTTTCTTCAAGGTTTTTTTGTGTGTGTGTTTTTTCCCCCTTGCAGGAGAGGAAAAGTTTATTTTTCATTCTTGAAGGAGACTGACTACAATTTTCTCTCTCTCTCTCTCTCTCTTTCTCTCTCTCCCCACCTCCATTTTTCAAGAGTATTTAATGTTGGAAGAGGAAAAAAAAAACACACACACACACACTTACCATGCCATGTGTAACCCTGACCTTTAGAACTCATTGTCCTTCTGGGCAACGTGTGGAGAGCTGCAGTTTAAGTGCAATTGCTCATTCTCCATCTTTTATAGTCTGGTGTTTGCAATTTAATGAGGTTTTGGTGTTCCATCAAGTAAGGGCATTTCTTTAACAAAAGGAACCTGAAACACAGGTTTTGATTAAAAAAACCTGCCCAGGCTTTGGGGAACTGGTTTAAATCTATTTCAGATCGGGATCAACTGAGGTTTGAGTCGAAGTTATTCCTCTTGTCCCCTGACAGGTCTGGCAAGGGCTTTTTTTTTTTTTTTTTTAATTCTTGATTTTAATGGAAGCTGTGTGGCAAGCTCCTCCCCCTCCTTCCTGCCTCTCCATTGCCTAAGCATCCCGTAAGCCCTTGAAATGAAGGTCCCATTTGGGCACCACTGAGAATAACAAATCCAGCTTTTTCTCCTATGCCCTCCTCTTGCTCAGTGCTAATCCAGATTCCCTTTCAGGCTGATCTCTCTGGGTGAAAGAGGGAAGAGGCGAGAGTCTTCCCAGGGAGAGTTCCTTAGGGCTGGAAGGCCGCACCTCTGCTCACACCTCGGAGACACTGTGTCACTACTCCCTCCAGCCCATTAAACACCACTGACCCCTGACATGCCAAGCCATGCCCGTAACCTGCTTCTGCCCTAGGGTTTTCCTCTACTTGTCCAGGAATGAGAAGGTGAGCCTATTTTTCTCCTCTCCTTCATCACCATATCCACTCTACCTCCACTAGCATCCGTTCTCCCTCCTGATGGCCTTGCAAATGTACCCCTTAAGCTTGTGAGATAAGGGTCCCTCTTCTCTAGCCTACCATGGTGCTCAGGTCTAGGCCACCTTCACCTTCTCTAACTGATGTCACAGTGCCAAGTTTATCTCCCTGTAATTCATCCTCTACACCTCAGCAAAGATGATTCTTTAAAAATTGCTGTTGTCATCTTCATTACCATCTTTCTGTGACCAGCCCCTCAGCAATGAAGTCGAGACCTACTCTAGGTTCTGGGGCCCCTCGGGATCTGATCTCTGTTTCCATGGCTCTTCTCCATGCACTTGCATCATAAATTTGATAGCAGTCACCACAGACAAATGGTTTTTTAAAAAAAAAAAAAAAAAATGAGCCTACTCACTCTCAGGCCTCCATGGAGGTAACCCCTCTGCTAGAATGTCCTTCCCCGACTCTGACCTAACGCACATCTCAGTTCACTCCGTGAGACTTTCCCTGACGCCGGTTCTTGTTAACGGTCCCACCTCTGACCACTCACACCTCCATCACTGGACACAGCTGTCAGCCACTTTCTATCTGTAGGCTTCATCCTCCTTCCTTGTGCCTCTGTGTTCTACTAGAGAGCAAAGAATACACCTCTTTCCCCACAGTCTGGCCCAGGAATAAAAAGTTGATAGCTAGATCAACCAATTAATTAAATACTGACCTAAGAAAGAGGTCAGAGATTTGAGCAACCCCAGGGTAGGAGAGGTCTGGAGGTTCAAATGAAGAAAGGTCACTGGAGGCAACTGGTCCATCTAAACTCATTGTAGCTAGGTTGTAGGATGGTGTGTTAGGGGCCTTCCTGACCCTAGGTGGGCCCGTAGGTAGAGCCTCCTCAGTGACACTGTTAACCTTTCCAAGTCAAGGAAAGGTGGGCTGGGGATAGAAGCAGGAGACTTGGTCTAGAGTCCAAAAGCCTGGATCCTAAAGGCCAGGGTGATCTGAGGTTTAGTCCTTTTGCAGGTGTATGGAAGTCATATGACGTCTCTGACCATCATCTGTTACACAAGAAAATACGGTCCATCGGCCCATTTCAGAGTCTAAGTATAAAGATAACATCTCACATAAAAGCACTTAACAAACTAAGCAGGTGTTCACCCTTATTTCATATTTTTTAAGGTCAGCTTAACAAATACACCTAAATCTCCACCCCCTAGAGATGTTCTGTTAAAATCCTAAACCCACTTACAAACAAGTAGGATAAAGCAACATAAACCTAGGTGGTATAAAATAATATTTTAAAGCAGTAACCAGCGTGCTTTTTCCTTTATATCTTGCTGTCATGAAATTTCTTCATTATTACTCCGAGGATATCCTCCTTCTGTCCAGGCACTGAATGTGCATCATCTCCTGCTTGAAGGTAAAGCAGGACCAGAAGGACTGGGAAAACAAGGGGGTGTTTTTAAATATTGAGTTAAAAGCCCCTGGTCCAGGTGTAAAGTAGAAAGACTGAGAGCAGACTTCATCATTGCCACTAGAGTAAGTAAAGACTCCAAAGGCTGAGAGAAAAGAAGAGGGACCACATGGAGAGAAGCAGAATGAAATGGAGGGACAGTGGGCAGCTGTTCTAGCAGCTCCTGCCCATCACTGTCAACTGGGAGTGGAGGTCTGGTTCCCTGCACCTACTGACAATCACCAGTCAGAGCCACCAGCACATCGCCCATGAGTCTCACCTCACCTCTGCCCTAACAGGTAGCCCAGTCCCTTATCCAGTGTACTCCATGTCAAGAATGCCTCCTTCATTGGTCAGCCACACAAATACACGCACACCTGCACCCATGCCCTGAGTATAGGACCTGGAGACTCTACATTTGTTCAAGGTGAGAGTAGATGGAACCATCAACCTGGCATTGGGACACACACACACACACACACACACACACACACACATACACACACACACCACCCTATTGCCTCCCCTTTCATATGTGTAAAGTTCCTCACAGAGGTATGGGGCATCCGAAATTATACTGATAAATCAAAGAAAAATTATATGGATAAATTTAGGAGAAAAAGGGGCTGGGGATGTGGCTCAAGCGGTAGCGCCGCTCACCTGGCATGCGTGCGGCCCGGGTTGGATCCTCAGCACCACATACAAACAGAGATGTTGTGTTCACCGAATACTAAAAAATAAATATTAAAAAAAAATTCTCTCTCTCTCTCTCTCCCTCTCTCACTCTCTCTTTAAAAAAAAATTAAGGAGAAAAAAAGGTGTGGCCTCTAAACAAACACAATAGAATATTAACTCTGAAGAATTGACTTAGAATTATATCACGGTCTTACCTGAAATAGTTATTGTCATAAAACTTCTCTGAGTGTATCGTCTTTATTTATCAGAAGTGTTTTGTTCACGTCACTGACTACTAAGGAACATGGATGAAGCCCGACGATCCTGAGCTCGGTATGGTAAACACTAACACCCACAGAGTTGGAAGGGGTGGGGGTACCAAATGGCCTTACACAGAAAGTGTCAAAGTGCCCGTGACTCTGCTCCAGGGATGTGCTTTTAATTCCTGCCCTGAGCTTTCTGGCAAGGGACAAGCAGGATTTAACCTCCTCACATGTGATTAGAGTAGAACACAAAGTGACTGACCATTATTTAGGGCAGAGATGAGGTGAGGTGAGACTCAGGGAGAAAATACATGAGTTGCTGGTTGCTATGACTAGAGATTGTCAGCCTGGAGCCTGAAGAGGAGGGAAAGCCCAGGAGGCAGAACCCTGCAAAGGAATAAAGAGCTTAATTCCTAAGAAAAAAAGGAAAACGCAGCAGGCTCTCACCCCGTCTGTGGGAGACTACAGCCATCCCTCCGCCCTCCCTCATGTTTTTTTCAACCACTAATTTCTAAGCACCCATGATGCTTTGGGCAAACTGAACTCTACTGCGAGAACAGAAGTCAACTAGGGGACAGAGTGGCTGACCACATGAAGGTTATATGGTCCCAGGGACAGACATCATTACCTAGGCAATGACAATACAAGGGAATGTGTGCTATGAGGAGAAAGTGCTTTCTATTGTGGAAAAAAAAAAAATCCTAGAGGGGAACTTGACAGAGTCAAGGGTTGTGCATAGCGGTTCAGAAACATTATGGTCAGAAGTACCTCTTAAAACTTCTTATAACTGACAAACAGTAATTGCATGTATTTATGGAGTACAATGTGATGTTTCAACACATTGAACGATGAGTAAGGAGACTGCAGGTAAACCAGGCGTACTTCAGTGAGCCAGATGTGGAGCAGAGTTCTCACACAAGGCCCAAGAGAAAAAGCAAACCTGTATATAGGTTTTGTCTGATTCTCAGAGTTCTGTGTATTTGTTGTTATTGTTTTGTTTTGTTTTTTATTACTGGTCAATGAGGAAAGCTGTCTGTTACATTCAAATTTGGATGTCTGATTTGTCTTGACATTCATTCATGGTAACAGCGGACTGGAATTGAGTAGTGATTACCCCTTTAGGGTCTGCTTTGTCGCAGTCCACATCACTCCTTCCTGTGCCCTGCTATGGTCTGAATGTGTTCCCCCAAATTCCTATGTTGAAACTCCATCATCAATGTGATAACAGTAAGAGGCAGGGGACTTCAGGAGATGACTAAGTCGTGATAGTGGAGCCCCAGTGAATGAGATTAGGGCTCTAAGTCTTGTGTTTTAGTTAGTTTTTTCGCTGTTGTAACCAACAGACCTTACAAGAACAATTTCAGGGCAGGAAAAGTTTATTTAGGGGCTCCCAGTTTCAGAGGTCTCAGTCCATAGACAGCTGGCTCCATTCCTGGGGGCTCAAGGTAAGGCAGAATATCATAGCAGAAGACTGTGGTTGAGTGAAGCAGCTCACACGATGATCAGAAAGCAGAGAAACAGACTCCACTTGCCAGATATAAAATATATACCCCAAAGGCACATCTCAGTTACACACCTTCTCCAGCCACACCCTACCTGCCTTCGGTTACCACTCAATTAATCCTTTCAGGGAACAATTCACTGACGAGGTTAAGGCTCTCATTTGTCCTCTAAACCTTCTTGCATTGTGCCACATGTGAGCTTTTAGGGGACACATCACATCCAAACCATTACATCCTGTGAGGGTGCAGTGTTTGTGCCTTTTGTCATGGGAGGACACAAGAAGATTCTATAAGAAACAGGCCCTCACCAGACACCAAACCTGCCTGCAACTTGATCTTGGAATTTCTAGCCTCCGAAAATCATAAGCAATAAATTCCTGCTGTTTATAAATTACCCAGTCTAAGGTATTTTGTTATAGCAGCCAGAATGGACTAAGACATGCCACCAGATGTTAGGTCAGTTGTCATGTATCATCAAGTTTATGCTATTGTATGTGAATAGCAGAGTTCAAGAAAGAGAAAAGGGTTTCTTATGTCTAAGTTTCTACAAAAGATGGGAAAGGTAGGGTGGCTCCAAAAAGCCAGGTTTCACTTGCTTCTTACCCTCATTGATGGGGTGGTCCAGCCCCTGGATGTCTTTTGAATGTTGAGGCCCTGGTCTACACTTCCATAGGATAAGAATCCCATCTTCTTACTTCTGTGGATTCAGCACCAGGCCCAGGTTTTGGTAGAGAAGAAATACATGATTTGCTATTGTTTCATCTAGAGTTTGCCAAATAAAATACAAACTGCCCATGAATTTCAGGTCAGCATTTTTTAAATATCTGATGAGATATCTAAGCATCTTGGATCTTTATTTGCTAAGTGTGACAACACTACTTTCAGCCCCCCATTTCCTCTAGGGCTCTCCACTGTTGCTCACTCCCATCTCCCAGGAGGGACTGCAGGAAGCATTATCTTACTAGAGTAGTCATCCACAGACACTCTTCCAGGGCAACTCTCTATGGGAAAATCCATTTTCCTATAATGCTCCTGTGGCCCAACAAATTTTGATATAAAGAAACTAGGGCTTTATTGCCCCCTAGTCAATGATCCAAAATCATAGACACAAAGGGAGACAGGAGAAGAGGGGAGAAAGCCAATTGCAAAGAGAAAAGAAAGAAGAAAGGACACCATACCTGTCATGGGTCAGGCAGAAGACTCCAGGGTCCTTGGGGAACCCTAACAGACTTACGCACATTAGTGAATTTTAAAAAGTGTCCAATGGTTCGAGTGTGGGAAGAGCACATTTACTTCAGAGAATATGGAGCTAAATTAGGGTGAATGTAAAGAATGAGGAGACAACTGACATGAATTTGGAGAAGAGAGCAGAGGTCATATCTGGGAGCTCTGGCCAGATTTTCTAGAATTGAGGCTTTATCCTAAATCCAATGAAAACTTTTTGAAAGCCTTTAAACAGGGAAAATAACTAGAACTTGATTAGAAAGAGCTCTCTCAGCAAGAGAACTGGGTAAGAGCTGAGTTGAAGGAGAACATGCCAGAGGCAAGGAAGCATTGCAGTGGTCCAAATGACCACTAGTTAAGGCTAGGCAGTTGTGTGGGGATGGCAGGTAGAGAGTTTTTAGGTGACAGAATCACCAGGACAGGTGACCATTTGGAGGTAGAGAGAGGAGGAAGCAGGTCAGACTTAGGTCCAGGGGCTGGGGCTGCCCAGTACTGGAAATGAACAGGTTCCCATGAATCTGCTGAAGCAAAAGGAGGCCACCTTCCTATCCCTGTCTTTTGTTTAGGATCCTTGCTTTCCAAAGGTTCAGCTACTGATTCACCTAGAGTTTACCAAATAAAATACAAGATGCCCATGAATTTCAGGTCAACATGTTTTAAATATCTTATGAGATAGCTAAGCATCTTGGATCTTTATTTGCTAAGTGTGACAACACTACTTTCAGCCCCCCATTTCCTCTAGGGCTCTCCACTGTTGCTCACTCCCATCTCCCAGGAGGGACTGCAGGAAGCATTATCTTACTAAAGTGGTCATCCACAGACACTCTTCCAGGGCAACTCTCTATGGGAAAATCCATTTTCTTATAATGCTCCTATGGCCCAACAAATTTTGATATAAAGAAACTAGGGCCATATTGCCCCCTAGTCAATGATCCAAAATCATAGACCCAAAGGGAGACAGGAGAAGAGGGGGAAAAGCCAACTATAAAGACAGAAGAGAAGAAGAAAGGACACCATACCTGTCATGGGTCAGGCAGAAGACTCCAAGGTCCTTAGGGAACCCTAACAGACTTACACACATGGGTGAAGGAATTATTGATAATATTCTTTTCCTTAATCTTCTTACTTCTCCATATTTCTAAAATTGCTACATTGAGTATGTGCTACTTTTATTTTTAAAAACAGCAAATTTTATTTCAAAAAGGACAAATAAGCAGACTATTCAAAATTTTTTGCTACAAAAATTTTAGGATTTGCCTTTAAACCTGTGATAGCGGGTAGCACCATTTACATTCATGGGGCAGAAGCATTTGTAGGAAATTGGTAGAGGGGGTTCTGTGGTCTGATGACTCTGCATAAGCAGTAATAAACATGAAGCAGTCACATTCAGGAGCAGCACTTACTAACAAAAAGCTACTCAGACTAATATGTCTAAAACCTTCGGGGAACTCTATCAACACGCCACATCTTTTTAGTAGAACCTTCACAATCTGATGCCACCATGCACCCAAAGCATCGACCCAGAAAAGCAAAAGATAAAATGATAAGGAAAAAATAAAATGATATGTTTTCTTTGTTACAATGCCAATTTGCTTTTCTCCCCTCCCACACATGAATTCCAATGGGTGCAAGCTATTCTCTCTAGGGAGGAGGGGGGGAAGAGGTAATCATGACGAATTATCCTTTTTCCAAGTTATCATCATCTTGCTCTGTCTCTGTCAAATTGTTCCTCCAACACAGCAGTCTGCAAGCCCGGCTCAGCCACCCCCCTCCAGTGCTATTTATACCTTTTGGATCAAACCAGCACTTTTGCATATCTCAGCCATTCCAGGGGCTGCCGTGAAGAACTGCACTGTTTTCAGTCATTTCCATCAGAGTTGTTCGTGGTCACATCCCTGAATATCTTTAAGGACAATGCGTTCCACAATCATTTCAATCTAAATCTGTCGATAATTATGATAGAAGGGGATAGTCTAAATTTCACCCATGAAGGAATGGTTCATTTTTCAAGCCGATGTGTAGCTTCCAAATTATCTGTACGCAGCAACACAACCTTGATCTGCAACTTTGCAAAGAAGTGCATGTGAGCTGCTTCTGCTGCTTCTCTTTCATCTTCTTCTTCTTTTAAATTCCCCCAGGAAACTAATCGCTCTTTGTCCTAAAACAAGATTATGCTTTTTCTTCTTCAGCAATTTTCTTTCTTTCATAGTTTTATTTGGTAGGTCTTGGCTTCTTTTATTGAAGTAGACACTCGTGGAACAAAAACTGAATTTTCTAAATGGTGGGGAGGTAGTAAAAGAAGGAAAGAAAAGAGTGTTGCAATGAAAGGAGAGAAGGATGGAAGGACTGAAATTAAAGAGATGATCTTTTGTTCTAGAACTATCAACCTAGCAGGACACTGCGGCTCTCTTTCCAGCTATTTTTTCTGGCTGGAAAGTACACTGAGTGCCTGCAGATTTTTAAAGCTTCCCTGTGAGGGTTACAGACTTCCCTAACCACAGTCTCACTCTTTTCTCTGCAATTCCCCGCCCCGCCCTGGAGTCAGCATCCTAGGAGTTTATATCTAAAGTATTTAAAATACTAGATATGGCTATAGTCAAAACAGATGATCCGTGCCGAACATCGGGAGGTTTAAAAATGAAAATGATACTGTAGTAAAGCTTAAAGGGAATATGGGATGAGGGGGTAGAAGGAGAGGAAATATTTTAAGACCTCTAAGGCCACTTCTTCCAACTTACCAGAAGGCTATATGTTAGGAAACTTGGAGAAATTTTATGGTGTTTACTGGAACCTTCTTGGATTCTAACAATAATTAGTCTGTTTCACCCACTTGGGTTTAGGAATATGTATAGGAAGGAGCTTCACACTGGCCAGAATTTCTCTTAATTCTCAAACAAAGAATGCAGTGAGCAGCCAGCTGGTGTTCCACACCCTCAAAGGAAAACTCAGCTTCTCCATTTACTTCCTACCCAACAGAGAGAGCAGAAAGAGTACAGGAAGTAGAATCAGAGGATCTGGGTCAAGTCTTGCCCATCTGAGGATATGGATTAAGTCTCAGTTTTCTCACACTGAAAATCAGAATAATAATTTAAAAATCCATGAGCATTAAAAGACACAAGGGTAAACTAAAAAGCTCCAAGTTCATTGTTTATCACCATTAACTATCCTGGCTCAAGGGGAGGATCGGCCCCCACCTCACCTCATCATTTGACTCTGTCACCTGCTTCCAAAAATGTAACCTGGGAGGTTTCTGCTTACCCTGTGAGCATGCTCAAGTTCTGTAAAAGGGCAGATGAAATCTAAAGAAACTACCGTTTCCTCCATGATGAAAATGTGTCTCTAGACCAAAATGCTCATATCTAAAACAGCATTTGAAGTATTTTCTGTGTGTTTCTTACCATGGGAACAAGATAATTTTCAAAAAAAGAAAAGCAAGACAGGAACAAATTAATTTGCTTTAAATTAATAATAATGTGAAATGTATATAGTGTTTTTGCCATTTCTCCCTCACTCTAGCCCTGAGATGTTGGTACTAGCAGTATCTCATATACAGATAAGAAAACTGAGGCAGAAAACAGAGAAGTGACATATGTCCCAAGTCTCATAGCAAGCAAAATAGTTGTGTAGCTGGATTCTGGTTAATTTGAGCATGCAATCTAGAATCAATGTGATATAAGGTTGGCAAGGCAGAGAATAAATATGTCATTGTGATTTCTCTTTGCCTTCAGGATAGGATTAAAGTCCTTCAGCTGTGTCACAAAGCTCTCCCTGCCCTGGCCTTTGATAAACTCTCCAGCTTCATGTCCCACCATATATTCCCACACTCCAGCCACGCCCCCTTCTCTATATTCCTTTAGGTGTCCTGCCTTGCTCTGCACCCTTTCCTAATATACATATGCTTCCCACTTCCGTTCTGTCTATCTACCACATCTTACTCATCTAGGAAATTCCACTCAGGTGTCACCTCCAACCCCCAAACCCAAGTAGGTCCACATCACCTGCACCCTTTCCTCTGCTCACAGTGTGCCTGAAGCTTACCTAATGGTGATGTAACACAGAGGATTCAGTTTCCCCACCCTCTACCCAAACAG
Source organism: Callospermophilus lateralis (assembly GCF_048772815.1). NCBI lineage: Eukaryota > Metazoa > Chordata > Mammalia > Rodentia > Sciuridae > Callospermophilus > Callospermophilus lateralis. Next base: position 26,443,588 of record NC_135306.1, read on the forward strand.
CCTGCAAACTCCTTAAGAGGAATTCCTTCTTTTCAGATATGATATGGAACAGTGTCATAAGGAGGTAGTTGCCAACAAATGCTGAGTGTGTGGCCAGGAACAGAAAAAAACGCAGGAAAAAAAAAGCAATTGCAAAAATTATACCAATGCCTCACAAGAGAATCTTTAGCATTTTTAAAACACTGTCATAGATTTTCTTGTTTCACCCTCAGAATATTTTATAAAAGTCAAATGCTTTATCATGGAAACACAGATTGGCCATTATTTTCCCATCCCAACGCAATATGATTTCTGTGTCCTTTCATAGAAACCCTCCATGTTTCCCTGTCTCTTCATCCTTCCTTCTATCCATAACAAGCTTCACACTGGTCACATTTAATACATTTATTTTTAGGTTGGTTTCTCTGAAGTCCTAGACAGTCCATATCCTCGACTTGAGGACCTTTGTTCTTTTTCTTCCTCTTTCTTTTCAGTAAGATGCCATAAACTCTCTCTGGTTGACAATTGCTGGCCACTCTTTTCTTTTCACCTTACAATGAGCCCTCTGGCTCTAAAGTCTTTTGCTGCAGGGCTTAAGAAGTCAGGAACTTTCTACAGTCTTCCAGCAACAGTCTCTCATAATATTCAGTAACTATCTCTTTCATTCCTATTCTGCTCTTTTCTACACCTTATCACAGTGATTTTGCCTCTTTATCTTCTATTCTCTGATTTTTCAATTGGTGCTCTGAGGATCACTGGGGATTCCTGAGAGCCCGACAGAGGCCATGGAGGGAGCTGTGGGGGAGCTGCCCCAGCCCAAACTTCAACCCAAACGACTGCTTTGGGCTCCAGCTAAACTATAGGTGAAGAAAGAATTCTGAGTCTGAGGCTTCAGTAAGTTTGAAAATCACTTCTTCACCCACTGGGTTTTCTATTAAAGATGTCCTGATTGCCTTTTCTTTTTATAACACAGCCCTCATCACTTTTTTTTTTTTTTTTTTTTTTTTTTGCTTCAGCATTATTATGAGTTCAACATACATACAGTCCCAAAAACTTTGGAATTCGCCTCAAGTCCATCCTCTTCCTCATTCTAAATCACAAGAGTTCTTGGTTCCACCTGCAAAGCTCTCCTTAAAACTGATTCCTCTTCACTATTCATGTTACCTGGGTTTGGGCTCGGTCCACTCCGACACTTTTCTTCCCCACCAAGAATAATCTTCCTAACACACCTATGTGCCTAAAGTCCCTGTGTCCTTGTTCTCCCTTCCTCCATCCCAAGCCTGTATCTCTCTTTCACTCCATATCAACCCAATGTAGGACCTCTTCAGGGTCCTTCCAAAGAATTTACTCCCAAAAAGAACCAATGAGCAGCTCTTTTTTGTGAGTGATCAGCTGCATCTAGATGAAGCTGAATATCTCCTTCCCAGCTATGGGCTGCCAGAAATTCACTGAAGTGGGTGATGAACGCAAATTTCATACTTTTTGTGAGACGCGTATGGCCACAGATGTTGCTGCTGATGCTCTGGGTGAAGCATGGAAGGGTTATGTGGTCCCAATCAATGGCAGGAATGACAAACAAGGTTTCCCCAGGAAGCAGGATGTCTTGACCCATAGCCATGTTCACCTGCTACTGAGTAAGGGGCATTCCTGTTACAGACCAAGGAGAACTGCAGAGAGAAAGTGCAAATCTGTTCGAGGTTGCATTGTGGATGCCAATCCGAGCATTTGCAACTTGATTATTGTAAAAAAAAAAAAAAAAAAAATGGAGAGAAGGTTATTCCTGGACTATGGATACTACTGCGCCTTGTCAACTGAGATCCAAAAGAGCTCAGAAAATCTACAAACTTATCAATCTCTCTAAGGAAGATGATATCCACCAATATGATGTCAGAAAACCCTTAAACAAGGAAGGTAAAAAAACAGGACCACAGCACCCAAGATTCAGTAGTTCATTACTCCACGTGTCCTGCAATACAAGCCCTGGCGTATTGCTCTGAAGAAGTAGCGTACTAAGAAGAATATGGAAGAGTCTGCAGAATATGCCAAAGTTTTGGCCAAGAGAATGAAAGAAGCCAAAGAAAAATGCCAGGAACAGATTGCCAAAAAAATGCAGGCTGTCCTCTCTGAGAGCTTCTACTTCTGAATCCAGTCAAAAATAAGAATTTTTTAAAGAATAACAAATAAGATCAGACCTTCAAAAAAAAAAAAAAAAGTGAGTATGCAAGCTAAACCTTACTAAAGATCTGTGGAGAAGATGGCAGAATAGACTGATAGCTTTTTCCCCATATCAAACCACTTAAGAAGTCAGAATAGACACTTCTTTCTTCCTCCCATGTCCTCTCTGAGCCAGGCCATCCCTCAGGTATTCCCTGCCTGCACTTGCCCATGAACAGTGTCTTACCTCCCTGGTTACTCTCTCTTCCACTTGCCACAGACCCACTTCAAGATTGTCATTCCTCCTACAGCTATAGATTTTAAATCTGGGACCCAAATATAAAAGGACATGCATTTGGAGTCAACTAGTCCTGATCAGAATCCCAATTCTGCCATCTAGTTGCTCAGTGACCTTGACAAGTTACTTTCTGTCTCCAAGCCTCATTTTTTTTTTGTTCTATAAAATGAGATAACAATACTCCTCTCAACAAGATTTAAATAAGGATTAATGATAGCATATGTCAATCATAGAACACATAACAGGTACCTAATAAATGGAATTAAAAGTAATTTTGTTGTTCTTGCTCCTCTTGCTCCCCATCTCACCAAGCTTCCCATAAGGAAACAATTTCCCCATGTGTGAATCTTTTCTATGACCATTGGGATCACTCTACCATAGGATGTTACCTTTATCTGATTGATATCTACCAAGAAAGCTGCTCACCTGTGGCTAAGTATAGGCTATTTCTCAAGCCAAAGCCATCAGAGAAGAAAGTAGTCACAGAAGAAAAGAACTGTGACAGTAAGTCCTAAATATGCAGGAAACAGAGATCCACTCCTCTCTAGAACTAATATCAAGAAGTAGAGGTGTCTGCAGCTGTTCCCCTGAAAGGTGAATAGTCACAGGGTGTCTCCTCTGTGGAGGGATGAGACAACAAGGAAGGCAGGCACCCCATAGGCACCTCAAGTTTGGAATGTATAACCTGCACAAAGATCTAGAGTCACACACAAGTCCTCCATCTTCCCACTAATATCTTCAAGCAAGTTTTGCTGCATAACTCAGCTGAACAAGTAGGTGAGTCCTTGATCTATACAGTTATGCCAAATGATAAAGGCAGAAGATGTTCTGCAGAGAATAGAGTCATGGTGGCAACAGTGGGACATGAGAAACACCAGGAAGAAGGGGAAGCCCGGGGGAAAGGCTGACTCATTTGCCCTTCTCTTTCACAAAATTCTACTTATGGTGCCAACTTGGAGGTTTCTGAGAACTATTTTTATTAGGAATGTGGCATTTCCTATGGAAGAACTCATCAGCTTCTGTGGCTTGATGGAGAATTCAGGGAATTTCTTGTTATCTTTTGTCCTGATTTATAGGACCAAAAAGCATTTGGAATAGCTGGACCAAGATAATGAAGTGAGAATCAACAAAACCCTAAAGCAAACACACAAATCTATATACCACCCCCCCTAACAGAACAAAATATCACTTCAACCTAAACACTATTCAAGATGGAGCCCAAGGAGGCACCAAAGCTCTTCAGGAAGAAGAGAGGTCTGAGCTCTTTAATATGAGCTGAACTCTCAAGGAACCTCAACAGATTCCCTTCTTATCCTTGTCCAGGACCTTCTCCATCCCCATCAAAGATTCCTCCAAACCCCAGCACTCACCTCAAGCCCTGTCATCCTTATATCCTTGTCCTTCATATTCTCAGAGAAAATTATTTCACAGATCCACCCTGACTTCCCTTAACTTCTTTACACCAACCACCATGCTGATCTATAATATCCTTAACTTCTCCTTCCAACACCCAAACAAGAGTAGTTCCTCTTCCCACTTTAGAGTCTATCATTCTTTGCCTTATCCTTTCCCATTGAGGGTCCTTCCACTTTTGATGGTTCAAATCCTCCCTCTCTATTAGATCCCTATTGCAACAAAACACATCACCAATGTCTCCTAACTTCAACATTCTTGCCTTTTCCTATACACCTATCAAGTAGCTACTATCTTCTCTTTCCCTCTTTTATCAAAACCAAGTATATTCACTCATTACTGTAAAGTGATTCCATCATCACTTTTTGTGCATATCATAGCATGTACTGCAGCACCATACTTAGATGGTATGGGTCAATCACTCCCTGTGGCCCAATGCAATCAAAAAACATGGTAAACTTAAGATGTATGAAACTGCGGCTGACACACACAGCATACTGTTTTGCAGTAAACTTGCTTCTTATAACTAGAAATCACATACTCTAAAATAATGATAAAAAGTATAGACGAGTAATACAAAAACCAGTAACAGTTGTATTATCATTATCAAGTGCTATGTGCTGCACATGGTTGGATGCACTATAGTTTTCTATGATTGGAGGCAAAGTTTGTTTATACCAGCACATCACCATGAACATGAGGAATGTGTTGTGCCATGCCTTCAGTAGGTAATAGGAATCTTCCAGCTCCATTAGAACTTTAAAGACCACTATAATATGTATGGTTCATCATTGACTAAAAATGTCACTATGGCCAGGTGTAGTGGTACATACCTATAATCCCAGTGACACAGGAGGCTGAGGCAGGAGGATTGCAAGTTCAAAGCCAAACTCAGCAACTTAGCAAGCCCCTAAGCAACTTAGCAAGACCCTGTCTCAAAATAAAAGAATAAAAGGAGTGGTAATGTGGCTCAGTGGTTGAGTACCTCTGAGTTCAATCCTTAGTATCAAAAAAAAAAAAGAAAAAAGAAAAAAATATCGTTATATGGCACGTGGCTGTATCTAGAAGGTGTTGTTCATTTTCATGGTACTTAAAGCCCATCATTCACTTCTCAAGTCAGCCCCCTAGATGTTCTCCTCAAGAACAGCATAAGCTCCACATTTCTCAAGCCAATGAACACTTTTTCACCTTTGCTATGTGACCCTCACCCCTTGGACCTTCAGCACCACCAACAGCTCCATTATCTGGGAAACCTGTCTACCCTTCAGATTCCACTTAAGAGTCACCTTCTCGATGACCTTCCCCAGGCCTCTGTGGGCAAGGGAGACTCCATGCTGGACTTCATGCAGTACTGTGACCCCTCTCCTCATCTTGAACTGCATTTAACTCTGTACCTCTCTCCCTCTCCTGATCCCCAAGTTCCTTCAAAACACACACACTGTGTTTTCATCACCAGACATGTATGTAGGCCTCCAAGAAATTCTCTTTTAAATTTACCTGAATTTATTCTCATCTTTTATTATAAAGAGCAAGTTGAAGCAAAGCTTGCCTGTTTATTTATTTAAGAAAATCTTGTGGTCTAATTGAAACTAGAATCAATTCTCTGTGGTTTTAGGGTTTGTTTATTTGTTTGGGTTTCCCCCCCCCCTCTTTTTTCTTTTCTATTTTTTAGGAAAACAAATTCAAACATTAAAATATTCTCCACATTGAAACTGCACCTCATGCTTATTCAAGTTCACAGTGGAAATACTCTCAGGCATACACATGCACCATGGTTACACACTAACACTGGTGGTAAAAGCCAAGTGTGAAAGAGGCTGTCTGGAATGCACAGTGGCATAACTGAAAGAATCTGGACTCGGAGGAAGACACCTGGGTTCTAGTCTCAGTTCTGCTCATCACCCACTCAGGCAAGTCTCTTCTTCTGTTGCCCCATCTGAAAAATGATACGTTTGAATTAAATGATCATTAAGGGTACTTCCTGCTCTGAATGGCTATAATTCTTTTTTTTTTTTAAATAAAGCTTAAAAGATTTCATGTATGAAATACAGATGAAGGTCACAGATCTCAAGAGGCTGAGGAGCAGTGAAACCAGCCTCTAGGAAGAAACATGAGCCAGAATGTTGAAGTCCCCAAGAAAGTTAGCCATGGCTGGAATTTAAGATAATTTCCCCATCTGTAAAATGGGGACAGTGAAGATTATCTAAATTAATCTGCATGGTAATTGTGAGGACCAATTTACCTAAGGCATGACATCAGCTGTCAAGTACTTCAGGAAATATTTTAAAGTAAATTATTAATAATAATAATCAACCATAGGACAGGAAGTACAGTAGAAATTTCTCTAGAATTTAAACATATGAACAAATACTCTAACCCACTCAGTAAAGAACACACTCTCTTATAAAAAATAAGAGCCATCTAGACTTATCACAATCATGGTCAGAAAGAAAAGTTGATAAATATTACATTGATATTTGAAATACATCCAAATTGTGTTATGAATAATAATAGCAGCCACAATTGTGTTCAGGATGCACTTCGGTTTTGTGAAACCCTTTCATTTTACCAATGATAACACTGAGTCTCCGAGAGATTAAGTAGCTTGCCTACTGCTTCACAGCCCAATAAGACAGGGATACTTAGAGTTATGTAAACAAGGTTTCCCCTGGAACTAGTCAGAAAACTTCTAAAACACACATATGAATACATAGACAAAGTGATGCATATGATAAATAAAACTAAATCTCCCTGGGCTACAGAGCTCATGAAAAGGATTTGTGTGTGTGTGTGTGTGTGTGTGTGTGTGTGTGTGTATAAAATTTTCATTGTTTTAGAATGGAAAACCCAACAAAAAGACCAGAGAAATGTAGCCCCAATAGTAAAGCAGTATCTGAAACACTAAATCCAACTTTGCAATTAGGAGATGTGCTACTAGGTGGAAGGCAAATAAGGTTTCATTTTCCAAGTGGACTCAGGAAGAAGAAGACACAAATGTCTTAGTGCAAACACACACACACACACACACACACACACAAACACAAATCTCCCAAGAACCTAAGTTCCAAACTATATAAACACACAGGCAAAGTTGGTTCCAAATCAAGGAAGTGGCCCTTGCCTGGAGATATTTCCTGGGATACTCAATGTGCCTTGTATTTCCAATATACCACTTTGTAAAATTATAATACTCGTGAGGTTCCTGATTCCATATGAGTCCAAAGTAAGAAGGTGGAAACTTTTCAGTTGCTGCTTTTCACAGACTAGTAGGGTCCAGGGTTATTGGGTGGAAGACAAAAAGCTAAATCTAAGAGAAAAAGTCAAAAGAAATCCTCCCTCCCTGACCTCCCACTTGATTATAAAGTAGGTCTGGGTGGATTTGCTCTGGGAATTTCACATCTACTCTTGTCACTTTAATGAAGAACCTCACTTCTTTTTATTTCCTAAACCAAGACACTAACACCCTAAATAGAATCTGAGTCCCTAAACTCATACCTCTCAATCCATCTCTTAAATGATAACCAGAGTGAGCTTTGTCAAATGGCAATCTGAACATGTCACACTCTTCAATGAAAAATTTAATTTTTTTTTTAAATCTTCCAACAAACTGCAGTTGCTCACAGAACTGAATAAAGGCAAAATCCCTCAGTGCCGAATCTGAAGTTCTGTGACCTTTGGTTCCATTTTCTGTCTCACCCTCAACCCTGCAATTCAGGCTTACCAAGTCAACTTGAGGACATAATCCCTTGGGTACCATATTCTGACATGTCCCCATGCTTTTATTCAAGCCAGTCTTTCTGCTTGAAATACCCTTTTTCTTTGTCCATTAGGACAAACTACCCTAATGCTTCAGAGCTGAGCTTCAGCTCAAATGCCTCCTGATGTAAACACCCCCAACCCCAAGAAAATTAGTTGCTATCTCTGCAATGTGCTTTTACAGCCCTATACTAACCTTTTCCTAGCATTGTCCTCAATATATTACACTTGCCTATTTTCCTGTCTGTCACCCCCAACCAGACTGTGATGGCAGAAATATTTTATATACCTGTATAGGGCCTAATTGGGGAGGAGAGGGGCAGAGAATAGACATTCATGCAGGTTTGTTGGAAAAAAAAATAATAACCATGAAATGTTTATGAAACTCCATAAGCACATTGTAAACTATTTTGGGAACTGGATATATCATATATTAGAATCTCTTCCTAACTATGCTAAATTCCAGGGAAACAGATTGCTGGACTGGTAAAATTAACTCACCCATTTGCTCCCAAATGTTGGCCCAGAAACCACATCTGATTTCTGATTAAAAAAAAAATTTACTAGGTCATAATGGGAATAAAGTAATTAGAGTGAGATGTTTTTCTACAATTCTCCTTTTCCTCATCCTCCAGTGTGTCCGTCTGTCTATCTGTCTTAAGATAGCTTTGTTTTAATAAGATAAATGGAATAGCAGTTCTATTTTGATTTTGCCTATTTGTTGATGTCCTTACTTGGCAATCTAAAAATAAGCAAGTCAGTATTGGTCTTTGTAACAGTCAGGGTCTCAGCAGGAAACAGAATTCACCCCAGATGGTTCAAATAAAGAGACTGTAATAAAGGGACCACTCACAAAGCTGGGAGGATGGAGTGAATAAAAAGGGTAGTGAGATGCCCAGGATGGTCCATGGAAGAAGCAGCATCACTGGAACTGGTGAGAGCTGGAGTCATAGAGCAGGGGCTGCCCAGTGGAAGCCATGGTTTTGGAGGATAGCACAATTCCTGACAAGTATCTCTCCTGCCATTTCTCAGTTTGGGCCACTGATACCCATGGGCCAAACACAACTGGAAGCCAGGCAACAAGGAATCCCGCTGCATAGCCATAGGGGTCAAATTCCTAGACACAGAGCAGATTGGGGATGGACATGAAATAGATGAAGAGACTAGAGAAAGAAGCTGCACAGCTTCTCCCAGCATTTTAGTTGGTCTGTAAATACTGAATTATCCAGCAGTCTCAGCACCCAAAAGGGAAACGAAATCTGAATTCTATATTAATTGCTTCTAATAATTAGCTGGGTGACCATAAGCAGGTCCTTTAACTTCTCAGTACCACACTTTCTCCACCTGGAAAGTGGGAATAATAATCAATGGCCTATGAACACTCAAGGCTGTTGCAAAAGTTAAAAGAGGCAACATAGACTAAAGGGATGAAAAACTGCAAAGTGCTTGAGTCTAATCAACATATGTTCTATTCTTAACATAATAATCCAAAATTCTTATTGAAAGTTTTCCCCTTACATACTAGGAACTGTCTTTTCCTCAGTGGGGAAAAAAAAAAAAGATAGATATCACCTTTATTTTTATTGCAATGTTATAACAGGAAAACTTCATTTTCTCTGAAGCAAGAATGCTAAGCTAACCTTTTCATACCATGCTAAGGTTATTTACGATATCTTGATAATTTTATTCAAAAATAAAACCAAAATTTACCTTATTTTCTTGTATTTTACTACTTGAAGAAAATAAGAACTGGTGGTAGACTATGGACATTCACTCTTGTTCTCATTGTTATTAATATTATATTGTCAACCAAAATTGAGTCTCTGCAATGGCCTAGAGCTAAACAGGGTATTCTTCTGAGAACATAACACATTTTTATGGCATTACTTCAGCTTGGTTTTCCAAACACTCCCAAAAAGTAATAATCATGGGCACCATAATCGGTTCCATTAACTGCCAGTGATCAGTAAGGTCCCCTGTCACTCACTGTTGTGCCAGTTGGCTAACTGTGACCACCTGCAGATTTGGGCTCGTGAATGTTCTAGGAGAGTTGTCTGCTCCAAGCCTGTTCCTAAAGCTTGGTAAAAATTAATCATAAATCATCACGGAGAACTCCTAGTGGGGATTTTAGCAGCCGTGACCGGCGTTTGGAAGTCTTTGAGTTCAGTCATATATTGTCCTAGAGATACACAATCCCAAGAAGCAATAGGGTAGCAGGAAGAAGGTAGGTAAAAACAAAAAGATTAGAATTAAAACCCCAGCTCCCCAACTTACTAGGTGTGTGACTATGGACAATTCACTAAATGTGGCTGAGCCTCAACAAAGTAGGAGAAGAATTTCTACCTTATAGGAGTGTTATAGAAATAAATGAGATAAAAATAATATGGTACATTTGGTCTGATGCCTAGCAGATAGCAGGTGCTCACTAAATAAACATAATGGTGCTAATTATGAGGATAGGCTACAATGTCCCAAACCAGAAGGGGTGACTGTGGGAGAAGACATCTAAAGTGGATGAAGATAATACTTGGCTTTCTCTTCAGACAGCAGTCAATGTTGATCAACGTTCCTTGGCTGTAGTAGACAGCTACCGTTTGTCTGCCTAACATGCCTTCGTCTTTCTGAGAATAGCACGGCCCTTTGTAATGGGGATGGTGTCCCTCCTTATACCTCTATCCAGCTCTGCTGGAGTTGACCAGCCATATTTTGCAAGCTTCTCTGTTCCACCTCAGAGACCATGTGATCCAGCCAGACTAATCAGAGTTCTATCCCAGAATTTTCCCAACTGGCACAAGAGAAAAGAGCCTTTTCCACTCAGGTGTCAAAGCTAAGATGGGGCCTCTCACCGATCTGTGCCCAAAGCTGAAATCTCTTGGTGAAAACAGATCCTAGAAAAAGGAACTGATACAGGATGAAGCCAGGCATCCCTGGGCCAGCTGTACCCTTGCCCATCCATCCTACCATTTGTTTACCAGAGCCATTAGGCTTCCTTTGTGCTTATGCCAGTTAAATTGGCTTCTGTCATGCCCAATGATGCTGAGTAACACAGTGGCCACAAATGTCAAGACCTAAACTCAAGACCACATTTTTCCACCTCTTCAGAACAGAGTGTAAAAGAAATAGCCATGATGAATTCCTTGGTGACGGGGACAAGGGAGGCAGTGTTCCTTCCTTCCCTTGGTCAGTCATTCAACAACCATTATGAGCTTTTACTGTGTCCCATGCATGCATTTAAGAGAATTCAACAGTGTCCCTATCTTCATAGTCTAGAGGTCAACATGAAAATTAAAAATCATAATATAATTTCATTAATAAAGGTATAAATGAAGTGCACAGAGCATAAAAGTTGTCTTTAAGGCCCTCACAGAAGAACTTAAGGCTTGAAAGTTCAGCAATTTTCCATAGCAATGCTTTCTCAAACTCCCTACTGCAAAAGACCAGTTTTATGATGGATGTGTGTATGTGTTTGCATGTGCATGTGTCTTCTGTCCAATCCTTTGCAGACTGGTTCATGGTCTTACTGCACTTGAATTTGACCACTACAGAGTTGGTACAGCCCGTGCCTCACCACACAAGTTCAACAACTCCTGAACAGGTCTCTATTCCATTCAATGAATCAAGTTCAAGCTCTTGGATGTTGCAGCAATATCAAGTTGATATAAAAGTTTCTAAGTACTTACTGTCCATTTCTGTGCTTCTCTTACAACAAGGTAATAGCTAAGAGTTCATGGCTAGCAGTGATTCCACAAAGCATGCTGTGACCGAGCATCTCAAGTATCGTTGTCAAGGCTGGAAAGTATGCAACCATAAGGAAAATGAAGTTCCTTCTGGGAGGTAAAACACAAAACAACGTGTTTCCAGTCACCTTCACTATGCTGACTGGCTCCTAGAGGAGAGCAAGACTTCTCTTTACTTTACAGATACTACACTCCTGAGGAAAGAAACAAATTAGAAGGTGATATGGTCAGCAGGGAATTTTTTTTTTTTTAAAAAGGCATCATCTCCAGAGTCTACCCAATCCTGGCCCTGACACATCCTAAATGGGTGTCTTTATGTACTTTTCTCTTTCTTACCCCAGAATCTAGGTAATATAAAGATCTGATTGGGAACTCTTCAGCTGTGACAGCTGAACTTTCTCTAACTCTAGAGATGGGTGTGATTGAATTGAAGATCACCAAACACTGGAATCTTCCCAACAAGTTCCTCCCTTTATTCTGAGCACTGACTCGGGTGACCCTTGTCCTAGTGCACTTCATGAGCTAGTAAGGGAACAGAATCCTCTGGCCAAGCCAGTAAACACAAGTCAGTTGGCATAACATCTGAGTTTTCTCCCAACATAGATGAAGAACTGAAAATTCAAATGTGTTAGTTGGTTATCTTAACAACTATTCCCAAATTTGGTGGCCTAAAATAAGATGAACTCATTGTAGGTCACAAGTTTGCAGGTCAGCTGGATGCTTCTGCTGTTCTGCTCCAGGCAGCTCTTGTCTGGACTTGCTCATGTGTTCTGCAGTCTGCTGATGGATCGACTGAGCACTGCCTTGTCTAGGAGAGTCTCACACACATGGCTGGTGGTTGACTGGTTCATGGCAGCTGGTTTGACTGCCAGTCCTACTAAAGCAGTTACTCATCATCCAGTAAGCTGTGGAGTCCCATTCAGATGACAGTAGCTAAGTCTTTTGAGGGTTTGAATTAGAAACACCATCATTGCTGCCTTAATCACTGTGTAAATCACAAGATCACCCAAATAGGGAAATGGATTCCAGTCCTTGATAGAAGCAGCTATGGAGTAAGTTTGTCAAGGGCTTGAGTTTGGGGAGCTGATAACTGAAGGTGTTTTTGCAATCTTTCCTGTCTGGCTTTCTCTTTGTCTTTTAGGTGTTACTTCTGGATGTGTTACCCTCTCAACATTGAGTGTCTGAATCCTTAAAGTCCAGCCCCAGTACCATAGAAAATTCCCCAAGGTAAATACCACTTTCTGCTGTTTTGCTAAGCAAGGACCACATCTCACTACATACTTTCTTGAAAACTTCAAGCAATATTGAGCTGAACATCCTTTATTTGAGGAGGTGGAAGGTTCTCAAGAACATGTTATACTTAACACGTTAGAAAAAAATCATGCAAAAATATGGGAATGATAAGATTCTAATTTTAATCCAGTCATTTAGTTATTCATTTAATAAATGGTAACTTAATTCCCACTAAATGCATGATATACCTAAGCTGTTCAGGGGTATATAAATATAATTTAGACCTCCACGGTGCCCTTAAGAAAACATGACCTCCATAGTAAAGGTTTAAGTGTTTGGCACCTCAGTTGTCCCAACAAATACAGTCATTTAGTTCTTTTATTCAGTAACCCATGAGCACCTCAAAATGTGTATCTCATTCTATCTACATTTAACACATATTAAGTGCTTAGTGACTGCTGAAATGAAATTAAGTAAACATCTAACATCTAGAACAAAAGAAAACTATAAATATTTCATATAAAACTCACTCTTCACTGACAGGATGGTTTGATTTACCTTTCCCCTCCATTTAACAGAATAAAGACATGTGGAAAGGGCTTAATGAGTTTATAAGTCAATAAAAAGGGCCTTTTTCTCTTTCCCCTCCTCTTTGCAGAAGCATCTCCTGGTTGGAAGAGGCAAGCAGATAAAAAGCAGACTTGGGTACTTTTGAAGATGGACTATCAACAAAAGATCTTCTAAATCAATTCGCCACCAGGAACAGGATGCAGGCCCTTTTCAGAAATGTCTCACAAAGAAGCTCTGAGAAGGATTCTGAGGGCGGAAGCAGGAGATGTTTCTCTCTGGAGACGGAAATTGAGGAAGGCCATGAGGCCTGGGCCTGTGATTTTTATCGTGGGTCAGAAGTAACTCTGCAGCCTCTACCTCAGCACAGGCCATTCACCGGAGGTCAAAGCACGTTCTCCAGGTGACCAGGGTGTTGTCCTGTCAGGCCAGAAAGTCTGGTTCCCCAGTTTCTCTGCCCAGGCTCTCAGCCCTCTCTGCCAGCACCAGGCCTGACACTCAGTGGCCGCTAGCAGAGGAACAAGCAGCATAGAGGAGAGGCACCAACTTGAGCATGTGCCAGCCCATCTGCAAATTCCACAGACTGAGGGGACAGAGGCGGCCTCAAACCCCCCATTGAATTTTAAAAACAGGGATGTCAATTGAGGGAGCCTGACATCAGCCAGACCTCACTGGCCCCTGTACCTAAGGAGACAGGCGGTCATGCCCCAAAGTATGATTTTGCATATGTACCCTCAGTTCCTAAAAACTCATGTTCCAACTAATTTCATTTTCAATGGCCTTTAAAGAAAAAAAAAATAGACTTCTTTAAAGCAATTTTAAGTTCACAGAAAAATTAAGCAGAACTAAATGACCACTTTCAATTATATAATTGGGGTCAATAAATATGCTTTGAGCCATGTGCTCGATGAAAATGTTGCAAATAAGGCTGCATTGTCCCAAGGCCAACTTGTTCACAGTGGGTAAGAAAGAAAAATAAACAGATGATTGCAGGATAGGATAATCATCATTAGGACAAAGGTAAGCAGAGAATGTTAGAGTAACCCTGCAGAGAGGCTCTTAAGGCATGCCAGGGGGTCCTCAAATTCATCTGGGATATGTAATGCTTGAGTTGGGCTTCAAAGAATGCATGGAGTTTTATTGAGAACAGGGACACTCCATTCAGTCTAGGAAACGTTGATATCCTTGTGATATCCTGCCCAAACCCAAGGCCAAAGGAGCCTTAGCAAAATTCCCTGCAGTTACCTTAGCTGAATCTAGGAAGTCCCCTATTTCCATGGGGGTGCTTTTTGCTCTAATTCTTTACTTTCTTCCCATTTGCTCTAATTCTTTACTTTCTCCTGTTCACTCTGTGATTCTCTTTGCAGTACCTTCATATGAATGACTCATTAGATGATTTCCAAACTTCAATTTCATGACTTTCCCATATGCTGTCTCTCCTTTCTACGCCTTCACCTTGCTCACTGAACATGTAGATGGACCATTTCCCAGGGCATTACCCCTCAGTCATGTGTGTGAGACTCTCCTAGACAAGGCAGTGTTCAGTTGATCCATCAGCAGACTGCAGAACACATGAGCAAGTCCAAACAAGAGCTGCCTGGAGCAGAACAGCAGAAGCATCCAGCTGACCTGCAGACTTGTGACCTATAATGAGTTCATCTTGTCTTAGGCCACCAAATTTGGGAGTAGTTGTTAAGATAACCAACTTATACATTTGAATTTTCAGTTCTTCATCTATGTTGGGAGAAAACTCAGATGTTATGCAGACTCTTTTGGCTTGGGAGGGAATGGGAAGATGGAACCATTGCAGCAATGGGGACAGATGTACAAAGGGAAAATCCCCTTCATCAAGAATGCTCTCCCCCACCAGGATTCCAGTGTCCCCAAATCAGCCAGAATCAAGTGTTTGAATGACATGTGCTCCAAGTTCAGTGAACCCTAACAGTTAAGTGTTCCCACTGTAACCAAAGGCTCTGGAAGTGTAACCTTATCTCAAATAAAAAAGTGATTGAGGGCTGGGATTGTAGCTCAGTGGTAGAGTGCTTGCCTCGCACATGTGAGGCCCTGGGGTTGATCCCCAATACCACATAAAAATAAATAAATAAAAATAAAGATATTGTGTCTATCTACAACTAAAAATTTTTTTTAAAAAAAAAAGGTGATTGAAG
This sequence comes from Callospermophilus lateralis, assembly GCF_048772815.1. Taxonomy (NCBI): domain Eukaryota; kingdom Metazoa; phylum Chordata; class Mammalia; order Rodentia; family Sciuridae; genus Callospermophilus; species Callospermophilus lateralis. The sequence continues at coordinate 26,458,893 of NC_135306.1, forward strand.
AATGAATTCTCAACACACCTAAGGTCATGTACAGGTCTTAATTTGAATATTTCTAATGGACATTAAATGGACAGATCTAAGGACCATCCTTCAATTGTTTTCTTAGGAAGATGGCAAGCCTCAGCAACTCTGCACTAATGTACAACTGTACTTCCCAAAAAGAGACCTTCTTAAAAATGTTCAGGAGCTGCCGTTAGTAGACCCTATGTCTTACTCCACTAATAATCTCCATAGCCCCCTCCCATTTGTTCTCTGATAGGTAAGCACTTTCTCAAAACCGACCTGGGCCTCAGTCCACCACTAAATCCACCTGTAAACACCAACTCACTTGTTCCAGGAAGAAAAATCTTCTCTCCCATCTGGGTTGTGAGCTCTAAGAGGGTAGGAGCTACATTTTAAGACATCTGTGTGAGTCAGCAAGGATCACAGACATGGCACTAAGCAACATGGGGAGAGTCACATAGCCTCTCTGTAAAACATGGGAAATAGAAGGTACATTAATGGGTTACCAGGAGCATTACATGAAATGATATATGGGAAATCCCCAGCATGAAACACAAGTACTCAAACATCTTTGCTATTGTTATTTATTATCACTATTTTAATTATCTCTTAGTTTCTTCATTAATTAAATAATAAGGTAGGTACAGCATTATGTTATTGTAGTAAATAAGCCAGACGATCCATATGAGAACTCAGCAAAACACTTGGTTCACACTAGTCTCTTTGTAAATTAAGGAATTAATACTAATGCACTGAGTACTTGCTCCTTGGCTTAAACTCCAAAGCAAGTGAATCCATACTTTGAAGGAGAAAGACCTAAAACAAATCATCAGTCTTTTGATTTCATGAAAATTCATTCTTCAAAGTAGTTAGTGAGGGGGCAGAGAGGGAGTTGGAAAAGCTATGCCCCGTGAGTTGAATCTTTATTCAATCTTTCTTTGATTCACTAGGAAACTCTTGATCACCTATGAAGCTCCAAGATATGAACGGGCAAGGTGATGTGTTTTCTTATGGCAACTTAAAATATTATCTGCCTTCTTTCTCTCCAGATCATCATTCAGCCCAGATTGCCAAAGGTTAGACCTTGCCATTATGGGACACGCTCTGTTGAAAGCACCGAAAGAAGTGACTAATTCTCCATACGTTAACATAAAGCAAGGGAAGGAAGAGGCATAAGGAGAGTGTATTTGATTTCTAGGGAAACTGGGACAAATGAGTACATACTGAATGGCTCAAAACAATAGAAAAGCATTCTTTTACAGCTCTGGACTCTAGAAGCCTAAAGTTGAGGTGTTGGCAGGATCACGCTTCCTCCAGAGGCTCTAGGAAAGAATCCTTCCTTGCTGCTTCCAGCTCCCAAGGTTCCCAGCAATCCTTGCCAGTCCGTAGCCTGTAGCTACATCACTCCAGTCTCTGTATCTTCACAGGTACTTCTTACCTGTGTGTCTCTGTTCTCTCCTCTTCCTGTAAGGACACCAGTCTTTGGATGTAGGGTCCACCCTAATCCAGTACGACTTCATCTTAACATGTGCAAAGACAAGACCCCATTTTGAAATAAAATCTCATTCACAGATATCAGGGATTTGGACTTGAACACATCTTTCGGAGCAGACACCATTCAACCATGACAGACTATGTCTTCAGAGTGTGATGATTCAGGTGATGAGATCTGGCATTTGGTCCTTCCCCTTGTCCCTATCTCCAACCATGGAGAGAGTGCTTGACCTCGTCCTTCTGAATTTGAGTGACACTAAAAGACTTAAGATACTTGAAGTTGAGGATGTTCCTCTCCCCTGGAGTTCCTGAGCATTCTCAGAGGTACCCTGTACAGAGTTGCCATAAAAGGGCTATGGTAGGGCTTACTTAGGTTCCCAGAGGCTTCCATAGCCTGCCCCAACAGGGATTTGCATTTGAGCAAGGGAACCCACACTGCACCCTGAGTATAGTGCTACCACTGGTGAGGACCACAGAGGATGCCATAGCCCACTACCCTGGATCTTATGGGTTTTGAAGCCAGGGCAAAGAGAACAGTGCTTGAGAGCCTACTGAAAGTCATTCATTCATCCATCTATTCATTTATAGCATAGATGCTCTGGAGATAGGTATCCTGCATTAACCCCTGACTAGATGTGCTCTGTTCTATAAAAGTGGGAAATAATGGTAATTGCCTGAAAAGTATACTTCATGGAAGAAATGATCCTGGTGTATAGTGTGTGGCACAGATTATAAGCATCCTACATGTTACCAGCTCTGATGATGAAAACGCTGCTCTGATGGTGACACTTGATGATGATGATGATGATGATAATGATGAGGATGATAGGAGTCAGCTCAGAGGTGGAAGGTGGAGATGCACAGATCAAACTGCTGCAGATGGAGTGCAAAGAGACAGTAGCATCATCACCTAAATAATTTGGGCTGGGGCTACTGCTTCTGTTATTGGGGTGTTGTAAGGTCTGTTTGGGTTTTCAAAGGGAAGGAGATAGGTGCCCATTTGCCTTGCTCTTTCCAGTTTACACGGGTCAATTGCACACCTGCAATTAAACCTTGAAGGGACTTCAGGAGGCCCGTGTTCTACAGCATTTTTTTTTTTTTGTAACCATCCTTTCCCAGGCTTGTTCCCTCAGTCACTTGTCAATGTGTCACTTCCCTTCTACCTTCCCTCTAATGCATTTGCTAAAAAACAATTTCCAAACTCTGCTTGTTACCAAGAGAGACAACGAGAAAAGAGAAGAGAGGTAGCGAGGGCTCTTTGAAGAGTCAAAGATTCTAGTGTTTCCCTTTTTCAAGGCTCTGCTTTTGACTGACAGTGAGGCCTGTTTATAAATCTTTAACTGGGAGCCAGTGATCCTTTTCCAAAATCTGAAACTGCAGACCAGAATCAGCTTTGAATTGATTACAGTGGATTTGTTTGGGTTGCGCATTGCTCCAGAGTTTTAACAAGCAACCTTTTGAGGAGTGCTGGCAGGAGGGAAGGGTGATGTGAAAGCAAGGTGCTAGAAGACGGGCCTCCCCACCCTCACAGCCACCACAGCCTTCCCAGAGGGTTGTTTTCTTCTCTCTGCTACTTTCTGAAGCTACCAGCTCTCCTCTATCCTCTGCTCAGGTCCAGCACTGATTCTGTTCATGCCAGGTGACATTCAAGTTGCAAAATTAAGGAAGGGTGGTGGGAAGAAAGATAGACTTAAAATCCTCAATGAGTGAGTTTGAATGATTCTGTTTTTCCAAATTACAAGAGCAAGAAGATGTGCACATAAATTGGGTATGGTGATGCACACCTGTAATCCCAGCTATTCAGGAGGCTAAAGCAAGTTGAAGGTCAGCCTGGGCGATACAGCAAGACCCTAACTCAAAATAAATGTTTTTTCACACTGAGGCGGTGGTAGAGCCCTCACTTAGCATGCACAAGACCCTGGATTCCATCCCCAATGCAAGGGGGAAAAAAGATGTGCACATAGAAAAAAATATATGGAAAAACAAATTATTTATATCGATGATCTAAACATGTGTGAGTGCACGGGATGACCCTTTGTATCACGTTGGAAGCCACTGATGACTTCAGGTGCTAAATTATTAAAGTAACAAAAATTTAAGATGGCCACAGTCCCTCCCAGGGTCCAATACCAACTAACTATCTCTAACAAGATGCATCGTTAGGCTTCATGCCTGGAGCCTGCTGAGCCTCTCTGCAGCTCATTTGGCTCACCAAAGCCCTCACAGCTTAAAGGTGACAGAGTCTACACCAGCAAGGGCAGGGTCACCCCAGCAGTCATCCTGGCCCCTCCAATCAGCTAATTTCAGATCTGACCTCTTTCTACGGAGACAAGAAACGACAAGACTCTTCCCACTTGGTCACACCCAGGGGATGGTACCTGGTAAATGAACATGCTCAGAGACATGCCAGCCAGACGAATTAACTCACAGGCCTGGAGAGCAGAGGCCCAGGCCACCTGTGCCGGCAACCTGCAATAAGGACTTATCAGAGCAAAGGGACCATGACTCAAGGAGCAGGATCACATGCCCTGACTGGCCCAAATTTGCCCTGTCAGCCTGGAGCCTGGGCGAGGCCTCTGCTCCCACCAGCTTAAGCAAGCTAAGAGGAATCGTGGGCACCTTCACCACTGCTGAGCGTAATTGAGCAATAGCCTCCCAGCAGGCTGAATCGCAATGTGCTCCTTGGGAAATTATATACTTTTAACCTCTAAAACAATATAATTTGAAGGTGAATGCATTTTTCCTCAATAGTTACAGGGCCTCTTATTTCCTCTAAAGATCTAAGGTGGGGGATTATTTTGCTGTCCGTGCATATATATTTAAAGACATACCTACAATGGATTCACCTCCAAATGTCAGTTTTGGCAAAGGGATATTTAGAATGCCTCTGAAAGCAACTCTACTCTACAGAATTTCATTTGCAATTAACCCAGTTTAATAACCAAAGTATACAGACCCATCCCATTTCTCTTAAAGATCTTTCCAGACCTTAAATCTGGAAAAGTTACATCCCCTTTGACTCGCCTCTCTCCTTCATTCCTCATATCATCATTCCATCACTAAGTGAGTAAACCATGCAACATGGCCTATTTTCCCCCAAGGTGGCTCTTGGGTCCATTCTTATGTGAATCCAGCATCTCTACGCTAAGCAAGATTCTCACATCTTCCTGCTGGGATCACTGTGTCAGTTCTAATTAAGCCTCCTAGGTTCCAGCAGCAACTCCACATTTTGCTTTCCTGCACACAGCAGCAGGATCATCTTTTTTCAATGTTACCCTTGCCAAATCACTTTTCTGCTCAAAAATCTTTGATTCTACCACAATATGCAGAGCCAAGACTCTGTATCACCTTCAAGACTATTCCACAGCAAGCTTCATCCTGCATCTCCTACTGCACACTTAATACTCACCAGCATGTTCTCTTCTAGCCAAGGCCATGTGTTTTGGACCACAGACAAAAATCACATCTTAGACCTCCATGACTTTGCTCATCCTGTTACCATCATTGGGAATTCTCTTTCATCTTCTAGCTTCCTGATTCAATTCCAACCATCCTCTAATGTTCACCTCTTCTTTGATGATGGTCTTAATTACACTATGACCTTCTGTTCTCCCACAGGCACACAGGGTCCGTGCCAGACAGTTTGTGCTTCATTATAGATTGTTTGTAACCAGGTCACTGTTTCATGTTTTTTTCAGTGTCCCATTTCCTTCAAACATTGCAAGAATTTGGATGTCACAAGTCATCTCTATCATTTTGGAACAAATTCTAGAACATATTAAATATGCAGCTTACACAGACTTGGGGAAAAAAATGAAAAGATGCTAACCTGAGCTCATCGAGAACAAATTACACCAGACTCACTAAATTCCTTTTTGTTCGGGGATTTTAGGGAGTTAAAATAGGAAAGTGGAATAAATGTCACATTCTGTGTTTTACAAAGTCTTTAACAACGTCACTCCTTGCCACAAATTTAAAAGCAACAGTATGCTTGATCAACTTTCTAGATAATCAAATGACTATACCTGAAGGATGTCAAGCAACGAGGAAAGTTCTAGTTATGGGCTCACAGGTCCATTTTAAGAATATTTTTTGTCAATGTTGGGATGGTAAAATTTATGGCACTCGGGGAAAATATGTACTTAGAGAAAAACAACCAATACTGAATGAATAAGGAAAGTTACAAAACTTTCTGAACTGGTTGAAAAAAGAGACAAAGATGGCAATGTGGAATTAAATAGGGACAAATTTAAAAAGAGTTTCACCCAAACCCATTCATCCAACATGACACATGGGGAATCCTTGTCACTGCAGATTTTCTAACAGAAACTATTTTCTTATTCTTATCATATCATATAAAATATTAAAACATCCAGGATAGAATTGAACTATATGATATTAAATAAAAACCCTTCCAATTTTGTGATTGTAGTATTTTATTATTTCATAGATTTCCATCTTGTACCTTACTAAGTTATAAATCTATTGTCACAAACATCATGGTGTAGTCATGAAAAGCACGTGGAAAATTGGAGTCAGATAGACATGGGTTCCATTAATAGTTCCTTCACTTACTAAGATAACTTCTATTTCTTTATCTACAAACTAGATACTGTGCAAAGTTTGAGAGCTGACTCAGATAATACTCCATATGTAAGACCTAGTCCAATGCCTGGCATATAGTGGCTGTTAATAGCACATCTCTCTATATCCTGCTAGCTTGGTAAGCTAAAAGAGTATTAAGAAGGTAGCAGGATTTGGGTGAGAAATCATTTCATGCTTTGACTTCGAGGGCTACCTTGGAGAGGTTACTTGCTCACTGGAAAAGCTTTAGAGATAGAAAGAAGCCATGCCAGGCCGAGGAAAAGCAGGAGAAAGGTACATAGCTCATGCCGAGAAGGATGATGACTCTGACCCACCAGAAACGGGGGGCCTGAAGACAAGGGTAGAGTGTAGAACAAGCCAGATGGTGTAGAACATGGCGTGCCACTCGGCCAATTTGTATAAGATGTCTTATGATACTCACATGATAACACAGCCCTGACACCCTCTCTTTGGCATATTTTTAAAACATTAAACAATGATTGGAATCAAGACACTTTTTCTCTTTGTCTGAGAGCAATGGCATGACAAATAGAAGTCACAAGAGATGCCTCTTCTAGCAGCAACCAAATTATTTCATTCTCTTTTTTCTGGTTTTCTTTCAAAAGTTAAGGCTCGCTGATTTGATCCAGGTGCCCTATTGTACCCATGCAGCCTCTCTAGTTGGCAGAGAGTTTGAAGGCCTATTTCACCAGCTCTATTCTTCCTTTTCTAACACTAACATATTTGACAGGAACGTGAGTAGGTGGAAAACATAATGTTTCCAATTGAAGTTCACTAGCAAGGCTCCAGTAGAGTCATTTTAGAGATTAAAGGAAGGATCATTTGGACACATGAATTTGAATATGATTTATAGATTACTTCCAGAGACATAGAGTTGCTTATCTCTCAGACAGCTGTGAGAATAGTCAGTTAGAAGTCATGCAGGAGGTATGCAGCCCCTAGAAAGGGAAAAATATTAAATCTTAAAGTGGTTGATGCAGTAATTAATATTTCAACCTTCCTCATGCATGGAAAAAGGAGTAAGATTACAGAGATGTTGGATTGCCATGAATATGTGATTTCAGACTTACTGGGGGAATGCCTAATTATATATTACAAACCTATACCCCTCAGGCACTAATGGGCTATTTTAAAATGCTAAAAAAAAATCATTGAGACTAAAAATCTTGGTTTTTATCAAGGTTTCAGCGGCAGAATTGTAGCACATTCCTAGGTTATGCACAGAAACAATGCATAAACTTCTTATGAAACCAGATTTTCACTTTTTAATTTATCAACAAATGTTCAGTAGCCACAGTGTATAAGGCTGGCAAACCACACCTTTTGTCCCATAAACCCCGTCCTTTTCCCAGTGCATACGCACACACTCCCACAAGACACATATACACACAGGTACACCAGAAACATGACGGATGGTTCCATCCTGAAGGGATTTTACCATGATTTTAGGAATAGAAAGTCAACAGATAAAAGCTGTAATATGTCTTATACGTTTACCTCTTTGGTCCTCACTGGACATGCTTCTGCTGTTCCAGAAATAAAGACTTTAGCTGGGCTAGAGAAGTCAATGGAAGTTGTAGAGAGAAAGTGCAAAGACCTCTGGGCCTTCTCATGGATGGCAAAGGAGGACAGTCCACAAAGAAATGAAGAAGCTGTGTGTTTGGCCAAAGGAAATAAGTCATTTAATGAAGCACAGCAGTTTTTAAGTTCATCATGAACCCTGCCATCACTATTGACACCGTCTCAGATATTTTATTCTGCCTTGCATTTCTAGCTGATAGATCTAGCACATGCATCACCTTCCCATCTACTGAGGTCATACAGATAAATATTTGTATAATAAAAAAATTTATGAAACCAAGTGTAGAAGAAAACAGCTGTCACCAGAAATATTGAGGAAATCCTGTAATATAGAAGGCTCTGATAAGAACAATGAAGAGTAAGACAAACTATCAAAGCAGTCTTCATAGGGTATGACAGAGCCTGCCCAGAGGGTTCATCCTCATCAGAGTAGTAAACTAAAGAACTGCAATAGGAAGAGTACTATTAGCCACTCTGCTGGGTTCCCCAGATTTCCTGGGTCTATGAAACTGGCCAGCATTTTTTTGCCCTCGGGATAAAGCATGACAACTTCTCTCTAGGAATATTGGAGATAGGACTAGAAAGGGAGTTAGGAAGGAGACAGGGCCTGAAAGAGTTTGAATAAATGGCTTCCACATTAGGTAGACAGAAGTAGGAGGTATTAGCACCATTTAAAACTAAAATGCTCTAGTCCTCGAATAAAGTTCTACTATTTTAGAGACTGTGAGAGTGTCCCCAGCCTATTCCTTGTTTCTAAATGCTAGGTGGAAATCTGCCCACCCATTTGGCTTTCTGGAGCCCTCAATAAGACCCCCTGGATCAAAGGAGAAACTATTGAGGAAACACTTTAAAACTACAGAGAAGATCCCACATAAGTTACCTAGATGAATCAAATCTCAATTTATAATTGAAATCACAACTCAGTTGAGAAAATCAATTGTCATAGAAAAGATAGACCCAAGATGGCATTGTAAGAAACAAATTATATGGGAAAGTGAAAATATTTTTTTATTTTAAGATTCTCTTTAGAGATATTTGAGTGAATAAGAAAAACATCAAAACCAATTAATAAAAAGATAACAGTAGCTATGAAATAAGATAAAGCACAAAAAAATTCTGGAAATTAAAAATATGATTACCAGGTTTTTTGGGGGTTTTTTATTAGTTGTTCAAAATATTACAAAGCTCTTGACATATCATATTTACCAGATTTTTTTAAATCAATGTACTGAATATATAAGTGCAATGATGGCAAGTGAGAGTGAATTTCTCATGAAAAAAAGACAGAAAATATGATACTGTGGGAGATACAGTCAGGAATCCAATATTTATCTACTGTAAGTTCTAGAGAGAGAAGAAAATAAAAAAAGAAATATGGGGGTGGGGTGAGTGAAATCCCAGAGACAAAGAGATAATTGTTTATAATGAAAAGTCCTACCATGTGGTTAAAAGCAAAGTGGATAGAAATATCACACATCCAAATATCTTGGTGAAATTTCAAGAATCCTAAAAAAGTATCAAATGAGAAGGAGGTTATCTAGAAAGTAACATCATAAGAATGACAGTATACTTCTTCTGGATATCAATAGGGAACAATTCTTTCAGAACATGGGAAATGTTTGAAATCTATACCCAGCCAAACTATCAATCAAAAGTGAAGTCAAAATAAATATGTTTTTAGTTTAGAATAAATCTAAATATAAATATTTTTAAATATTTCCCCTTATACTCTGACTTAAAAATAAAAGTTCTGACACAGGGATCCAGTAAAATAAAATTGAATATAAGAAGGAAAATGAAATAACTAAAATAACATCAGAGCATGACTCAAAGAAGAATTTGTAAAGGCAAAAATCTAGCTATTAGAATTACTAAAGTTAATAATAAATAAAATCTCAGGAAGTAGAGAAGGGAAGGAGAAAGGGAATGATACTGAAAATAGTCAAAATACCTCAAATTTTCATAACAGAATGTCAAAATGTACTCAATTGTTGGTAAATAAAACATAAAATTCTATTAGTTATAATTCTAATTATAATCACCAAAAATCTAAAAGCAAAAATTTCAACTTCAGAAGAATTAAATTGTGAGGCAAAGAGAAGGATATAAGTTAGAATTTTCATTTTTCATTCTAAGTTTGTGAGTGGTTTGAAGGACCTTTTTTTTCCTGTTCATCATATAATCTTACTTTGACTTTTAAATTAATACATAAAAGTTTAAGGGGAAAAGTTCATGTCCTCTCAACTTATCAAATAGTGAATGGTGCTCCCCAAGTCAAATGGATCATTTTGGTAACTGAAGCTGAGAACTATGACAAGGGATCTGAGCTCGAATATTCTTGACCTATAAAAGATCCCCAAGAAGGCCTGATCAAGGCTAAAAATGTGTGTGGTTTATTAATAAACCCACAAGAATTAATTCACTCATGTATCCATTCACTCCCACATTTACGCATGTATTCCCTCCGATTCATTTCCCTACTTACAAATCCTCCATTTACTTATTCTTTCATTCAATAGTTACTCAGAAAATATAAGACAGGCTGTTGTGGTTTGTATATTAGGTGTCCCCACAAGCTCCTGTGTTAGTACAACAATTTTCAGAGGTGAAATGATTAGACTATGGGAGGTATAACTTAATCAGTCTAACCTAATTTGAATGGACTAACAAGATGGTAACTGTAGGCAGGTGGGACAGGGCTGGAGGAGGTGAGTCACTGAGGGCTATCTGAAAGGGTGCATCTTCCCTGTGGCTCCTTCATATTCACCTGCCTGTCTGCTTCCTGGATGCCATGAGTAGAGGACAGCTCCTCCAACTATACCTTCCCACCATGATATTTTGATATCTTCCCCTTGGGCTCAGAGCAATGGAGTTGGCCCACCATGGACTAAATGTCTGAAATCATGAGCCAAAATAAATTTTTCTTCCCCTGAATTGTTCTTGCTAGGGATTTTGTTTGGGTCACAGAATTGACAAGCTGACTAACATACAGGCTCTCTGCCTTCAAGGAGTTTTTAAAACTCTAGCAGGAGCCAAAGCAATATTCCTAATGTACTACCCCCCACCCCCGAAAGCTCAGAGGACAGAAAGAGATGACTATGAGCTAAAGTCTCATGAATGGGATAACAAGTGTCTGGGCTTTGAAGAATGAGTAAATTCCAGCTCAGAAGAAGGAATGTGCGCTTACTTCATCTGATACCTTCATACTTCTAACATTGTATGCTAGCCCGTGAAGGGAGGGATAGGGAGTAAACCCTTTCCAAACCAGAATTAGGAATGCACACGTGGAAAATGGAGCAGGCAGTGAGTCCACTGAAGAAAACGAGACTTCCTTCAACCACAATGAAAATTCTGTTCCCCACTGGGTTCTTGTTTAAGCAGGGTCTGGGTCCTCCAGTGGGAATGGATGACCCTGAGGGGGATAACCAACCATCCCAGTGTTTTCCTGGGACTACCCTGGTTTTATCACAGCAACCTATGACCCAAGCAACTCATCATTCCCAGGCAAACTAAAATGGTTGGGCACTCTGGAGTGAGCCCTCCATTTCCAACACTTCACAAACTTACATCATTTGAATCACACAATAAGTCTGCAGTGATTCAAGACGTAGGTATTTCCTATTTTCAGATGGCAAAATTGGGGCACCAAGAGATCCAATATTTGTTAAAAGCCTCATACACAAAGAAAGCGAAAAAGTTCCAGATCTGACTGCTTTTATCCAGAGCCACCTCCAATAACCCCACTCTGTGCCCTGTGTTTCTCTACATCAAAAGACCTAAGAACAGAAGTAGAGAATCAAGCATAGTGAGACTTTCTGATTCTTGGTCTACAGAAGTGACTGAAGAGGGAACCGAGGCTGGAGCTCACAGGCATGAACCAGGCAGCCCAGTTAGGAGAGCAAGTTAAGGCAGTAACTACATCTGGCATTTGAGATCCACAAAACTGCTTGCAGGTTCTGATGAAGTTTAATTAGATAGAGCTTCAGTCATTTTCCTCTAAATGGGGACTGTTGATATTGTCCCTATTTTCCACAACATGTATAGTGTATCATTCCTGGATAGTAAATAACATTAATAATCATACTAATGCACCAATTTTATCACTATAGATTTTTTTACCAAAAATTTGACAATGTCTTGTTGAGGATGTTAAAGATTAATTATCTGTCAATTACAAAATGGAAACTTCTGAGGCCCCTTCCAAAACTTGAAAAGATGGCAATTTTCAGAGTCAGAAGAAATGGACCCAACCAATAAAATTAGATTTAAAAAAAAAAAAAAGAAAAGAAAAAGAAATCGACTCCAATTCCTGGAGAACATCTTTGTATATGTGTACCTTACTAGGGATTTTTTTTTTTTTTTTAAGGATAGATTCAATTAAAGAGAGAGATCTGGGAGAAAATGAGACGAGAGGGAAGGAAGAGTGAGAGAAATAATGAACGAGGAAGAGAAAGGAAAGGGGGAAAGAAAGAAAGAAAGAAAAAGAAGTGTTAGACCTGCCGGGTAAGAAAGTAGGACAGATAAATGAAAAACGACAGCACCGAAAGTCATGGAGAGCTCAATTAATTAGTTATTGTCCATTTCCTTGAGAGACCTCTAACAAATCTGTCCTTGTCACTGACAGGAAATCTTTTTGAATTCTTTGCAAAAGGATATTAATGGCCACCGCAAGCTTCAGCACCCGCTCCACTGTGATGCTCTGATGCAAGGAGGTGGCAGGAGTCACGGTAGATCATACTAGAAGCCAGCCTGGGCTCAGGAGGGATTCTCCTCCCCTGCAAGCCGGCAGTACTCCTCCAGCCCACAGATTGTCAACCCTCTCTCCTTGACTGGTACATCGGAGGCTGACATTTAATACCCTAAGGATATAGATGTTTGAAAGCTGGTTATTGTAACAAAGGAAGCCATCCAAACTCTGCAAGACCAAATGGATCAGATAAAGCTGACACAGAGATAAATCTGTTTTACATCCATTCTTGCACAAGTTTTGCTAATCTATGTAGTTATAGCTTTCCCACTGAAAGGGGAAAAAAAATAACCCACCACATGTCGGCGAGTCCACATCGCATCCCTATTTTTAATCTCCAAGGTATAACGTTCTAGGCAAAGACCATTTTTATGCTGACTTTTGCATGAACTCTATTAACGTAGGATGACACAGAAAGAAAATGAGAAAGGTGGATGAAAAGGAGTAGGGAGGGGGAAGGAAAGAGAGAAGGGGAGAGGATTTCTTCTTGAATGGCTGTATAAATGCAGATTTTTTTTTTTAAATGAATGAATTCTGCTCCATCATTGACAGAGGATCGCTTCTCTTCCAGTCAGTCAGACACCTACTCTTCATTAGCCAGTATTTATGCTGCCAGATTGGACTTTCATATGGAAGCCTGAAGCAGCAATGGTACAGATGGCAGGAAAGCTCTCATGAGATTGATAACGATGAAGAAAGATGCCACATTAAGTCAGAAGGTGCCACTGTTAACATCCCAGATCAGAGCAGAGTATTTCTAGCTAGCACTCCCCTCCTAGGGCTGTTTTTCTTCTGGCTTCAACTAAAATTCATTCCCCTCCCCAAAAGCTCTCCACACCCCCACTCCCCGATTCCCTCCACCCCCACCCTCACCCAACCCCCCACCCCACCCCCACCCCCCGCATCTTTCTCGCAAGTGACTGATACATTTGCTTTCCTCGCTTTTGTGTGTCAACTGATTTTTCCATAGGTGCTTACTTAACCTTTGCTTTCTGAAGGTGGTTGAGACCCTAGCTGTGAGGGGACTTGGAGGAGGGGGAGAAAGGGGGGGAGCATCGTGGTCCACGTTTCCTGTAACAAAGGCACCACTATGAGAAGGCCTGTAGGAAACCTGAATGGTGCTTATTGTTTCGGGGCAGGCCCTCCTTGCATCTGCTGCCTTTCAAGACAAACACTGTGTTCATAAGCCCAGAGCCCTGGATCCAAAGGCTTCAAGAAGGGCCAGTCTCCAGGGTGCAGGACTGAGGGTTTGGCAGAGTCCATAACAGTGGAGGATCTGCAGGGTGAGACCTTTGCTGCAGGGATGGAGGAGGAGGGCCTCCTAATCCCCACCCACCTCTTACTTATGCCTTCAGTGACTGGCTAAACCTAGTTGATTCTTCATCCAAGGAAGACACAAGTCCTCTTCTGTGAAGTTTGAGCTTTTCCAGTGCAGAAGAACAAAAGAATCCAATATATTTCAAAAAAACATTTTTCCTAATTTTTAGTCTCCTTGGTCCTGGACAATGGTTTTGCCTGGTCAGAAACAAAACCTTTCTCCGTTGTTCAAACTCAATTCCTCTGAGTCTTTTCTGACAAGGTACAACCTTGGACTTCTCTCCCTGTCCTTACAGAATCCAGTTTGAGCACAAATACTGTTAGGTCTATTCAATGAATAGACCTAGTGACCACCCTCTATCCATGTGTTGCCACCCTGGTCTGCCTGCAGAAAGAATTATGTTAAGTCGATGAAGCAAGAATCCCCCTTGCTTCTGTTTTCCTTTAATAATTTTCCATCCACTGACCTCCACTCTGCTTCTTGGTTATGAATCCCCACTTATTTTTGTTGGGATCACAATCAAGCCCAATCTCTTCCCACCACCACAAGACCCCATGTACTAGGGCCTGCACCTATGGCCACGCCCCACCCCTTGAATAAACTCTGCCTTGCTTTACATTTAACAAGTCATGGATATCTTTTGTTTCACACAAAAACCTATCTTTGGCATTAAAGCAGGGAGTGAGCTCTCTGGGTGCTCCTGACATCCCAGTCTCCCCAGATGACAACCTGACACGGGGCCAGGAAATGTGACAGGTAAAAGTTCTCAAGCCCCCAGTGCAATCAGATAGGGAGAATGTTTCCCTTGTTCAGAAAGAGTCGTCCAGAAACCAAAGCAACAGACAAAACATGACGTAACGGGACTTGCAAACTTGGCAAGTTTGGAAAATTTGGCCGCTCTCCTCCAACTTGAGTGATATATTATTATCAGAGTCCATCCTAGAAAATGCAAGCTGGGAAACAAAGGAAGACCACATCAAGGGCCCCTGTGCAGTGATCACAAATTCATGTCAGTATATAAGCATTTAATTAGCTTCCCAAGTTTGCCGGAACTCTGGGCAATTTAAGGCACTCTAGTTAGCCCCTCCTGGACCAGGCCAACCCTCTTGGAGCCTAGACATAGAATGCCCACCACCCCGGGACAGGTATTTGGAGAGACTTAATTGAACAAAATTCCTATTTTTATGTCTATATGATGTACCATCAGCATTTCCTCCCCCACAAAAATACACAGAGGGGCAACTAGTCCAAATAACTGGTTTAAATCTATAAATTACAGCACTGCTTCAAGGAATTTTTAAGGTCGTTTTGTGTCTATGGATAAGTTAGATGGCATCATAAAATTTTTAGAGCTAATGTAATCTTTATACAGTGGATTCGTCTCATCAGTTGAGATGTGTTTGAGGCGCTCCCCTTCTCTCCTTTCTTTTGACTGTCCTTGAATCCTGAGAGAGAATTATTGCTCCAGTAGCAGTCATGCCATGACTACACAAAAGCTTCACCTCCCTTCAGGATGCAAGTTCTCAGAACCTGGGTCTTGACTTACTCTCCTCCACTGAGAGAAGGGATTGCTAAATATGGTTAATTTTCTGATTTGGTTGCATTTCTGCTGTGGAGTCTAATCTTCTCCTACATCTCCTGTGTGTATTTCTTCTGGAAGCTTTGGTCTTTAGTGACCTTCTCTTAGCGTTCCATTAAATGTCCTCCGCCTTGGTAAATTATAGTACTTTGAAGCCTTGGAGTTTAGCATATAAAAAAGCAAGCGCCTCTGTATACTGCCCTGGGATAAGGTGTGATGAAAATCCCATACAAGCTGAACTGTACTTCCTAATCAAATGGGTGTAACAGATGGCTGCTGGAGCAAACCATCACAATGGAAATATCTGCAGTTCTCATGGTAACGGAATCTGCCAGGTCTGAGGGATTTGCTGTTTTTCAGGACATCTGAGCTGCA
Organism: Callospermophilus lateralis; assembly: GCF_048772815.1. NCBI lineage: Eukaryota > Metazoa > Chordata > Mammalia > Rodentia > Sciuridae > Callospermophilus > Callospermophilus lateralis. The sequence continues at coordinate 26,474,595 of NC_135306.1, forward strand.
ATCTCTTTCGAGCTGTCTAGCAGTCTCCGTCTCGCTCTCTCTCACTCTCTCAGCATGATGGAGATAGAGTTGAAAGGTGGAGTCCGATTTTGCATTCCAGCTGTGATTAAAGACACAGGCACATATCCTGGGAGATAATGCGCTGCATATTCATTATGCTATCTAGAACCTCTTTAGCTACTGGGACACGACTGTCACACAATTACAATATGCCTTCTTCAGGAGTTAAGGGGGGTTGGGATACAGAAGATCAGAGAACGACAGCCAGGGAGAATATGAGGAATTAAGATGCATGAGACGTACCTTGTAATAAAGATATGGAGCAATATTAAAACTAGCAGTTGTTTCCATTCTGTGGCAACATGTCAAGATGACTTAACATAGCAGGATAAAACATCTGGCCTGGGGAAAAAAAATACACGATGTCGAATTTCCAAATCATAATGTAGACTATGTAGAAGAAAAAACAACAGATCAGCAACTGTGTACCTTCCCAATGAGTGAAAGCTGTGGAAGATTTCTTTATACTCCACGATCAGAAAAAAGATCCATCTTCTAAGGTGGAGGTTGGTATATAGACACTGAGCTTTCATTATAAATCTGAGGTTTGGGTTTAAACCCACAGGACTATATTAGAAAATGGGTATTTTTTTCCCATTCTTTTTTTTTTTTCCTCATTCTATTCATAACCTTCTGATTTTTACAGCAATGCTCAGAAAAGGGAAAAATAATCAGTCACAATTCTATTTTATTAAAGTCTTTTCCTCCAAATCCCTATCGATTTAAAGAAATAAGGAAAAGTGTACTGCCTCCTTTGCTATAGTACCTCCTAGCAAACACACACGCACAGACACACAGAGTTGATTCACAGCTGCCTGGTCCCTTGGGTCTTTCAGCTTGAAGATCAGACAACATATAAGAATTCAGCCATGACTCAAAATGGAAACAAAGACGACCCTTCTTAGCAAACTACAGGCTGGAGGCTGGAGCCCCCTAGCACGCTTCCCCACCCCATTGTCCTTGAGGGCACTACTGTTAAATACATATGACAGCCAAAGAGATGAGGAGAATGGTTTCCAGAAAGCAATGATTGGATCTCCCTTTTCATGAGGTAGAATAGGCAGGACTCCCTAAGCCGGTAAAGTAGCACTTGAGAACAGGCCCTGGGAGGCAGTATTGTCTACCTCTCATATGGAGCCTGAAGAACATATTATATTATATAACCTTTCTCCCAAGCCCTCCCCTGCTTTGACTGGGACCCTCTTCCCTTAGAAGCCTGCAAATAACAACTTGTGGATGACAATCTCCTTCTTAACAAGCCGGATTAGTTAGTTTAAAGCAATGAACTGAGGCCATTTGTGCAGATGCTAATCGGAAAAGAAAAAGGAAAAAATTATAAAAGACCCATGTGCCTCCGTCTCTTGTAAGTACAATATAGATAAAGAGGAGCGTGTCTCAGGGCCACATCTGTGAGCTGACCTCTAAGGCACACAAAGGTCTTTGGGGCTGTGGGGTTAGAAAAGGAGGGAAGAAGGTTTGTCTGAGGCCAGAGGCAGACAACAGTGGCTCTGAAAGGGCAGCTATTGGAGGACTATCTGAAGCTCTTTCTTTCTTGGAAATTGTTCTTTATTTTTGTCTCTTATGAGTTCCTTTTTTTTTTTTTTTTTTTTTTAAAAAAAAAAAAAAAACAGACACTTCCCAGCTCCTAGCACAGAGCTTTGGCCCTTAGTAGAAATGTACATTAAATATGTGTTGGATGAGGAGATGATGCTTGAAGAACTAGACATATAAGATTTAAAAAAAAAAAAAATGTCAAAATGTCAAACAAATCCCGCATATATGTGACCGTCCTCGTTTTCTTCTCCACACCAAGAACAAAAAATAAAATTGGATTAAACACAACAGTCAGCACATTTAGAAAGATAGTCTGTAGCTTCGGAGATCAATGGTCAAATTGATCATTAACATTCAACCATGACTGGCACTTTAAAATACACAGACAAAAAGAAAGCTATTCTGCTGATGATTCGGACTTCAACTATTGCAGAAAATGTAAGACCATTTAAAAAATAATCATCTGTCATTTCATCCGCTTCTCGGAGAGGTCACTTCTTTCTACACCACAACGAGGAAACTGACTCATGAAGGAAGGAATGTTTAGTTTCCTTTTAAAATATTCTGCAGACAACATCATATGCACTGTATTACACATTGAATCTGAGTGTGCAATCACTGTGAGAGCAGAGTGCATTGCTAGAGAGAACGCTAGCTCCACGTTCTTCAGGTATGACACATATGCACGCTCACACGGACAGCTTCTGTTGGCATCTTCAATTTTAACTGCCTTCAGACTACATGTTGTTTTAAGAATTCTCTAAGCCAAATGTTTACTGGAATTGCTAACCTCCTAAGAAGCTCAGGACGTCCTGCTGGGATAATTCAGTTAGCAGCCATTCAAGTGCCCTATGAGTTAGAGAAGGGGAAGTTAGAGAACTGGAAAGATTCTTAAAGAGCAAAGCATAAAAGCTGCTTCTCTGGTCAACACCCATAACAAAGGGTATTTGTGTACAACAGGGTTGTAGTCAACCCTAAAAAGATAACAGACATAACTTTAAAATGGCCCTTCTATAATTTATAGGTATGTCAAATTAAAAAAAAAAAATAAGCTCATTCTATACATTCAGCTCAGTCACAGAGAATTTTTGGTTTTACTGTCAGCAATTGTCTCATATTCTCCTATTCCTGTCACCTAGAGCTGAGAAATAAGATTTTCTAAACGTGGTGTTGCTAATCCTAATAAGTTTTAGGATCAAGTTTGTTTCAGACCTTGCCTGTTCTTTCAAGAGTTTCTTGATTGTGAACCTTCTCTAGAATAGAGCCTCAAGAACTGAACTGGAATATATTGATGCAATTGAATTCATCTAACCTGAGTGAAATCTGCCACTCACAATGCAATCTGAAGGTGCTACGTCAATATGCTCTCAAAGACATTGCAATCAAGCTGCAACAGTTAATACAGATTATAATGGTTATAAATATAAGGCAGGACAAGATAATACAAAAGAAGTATAATTCAAGTGCTCGGCAGAGTCAAAGGAGAGTTTCTAAAATGTTTTATTTTTTAAAAATATATAAAATTTGATGAACTTTGAAGGATTATATGCAAGATGTCGACAAACTGGGCATGGGCAGAGACATTCCCAGTGGAAGAAATGAAACTGAGATAGAAAAGTACTGGCACCCAAGTGAGCACACTACAGAGACTTGTTTAGGAAGAGGAGGAAAATGAGGCTCAGGTCACAGTAGAGGAAATGGCATTTAATCCCATGAGCATTTAGGAACCACTGACCATTATCAAGCACAGGCACTTCATAATTGTAAACCACAGGCTAAGTTCACAGAACACGTGCTTTGTGAGGTTTCCAAGGTTGCCCCAGGCAAGCGAAGTCCCAAGGGTGCCTTACCACCAAGAAACCTGGAAGGGGGTGATATGCATGAGGCACCCTTTTCATTTCTGAAAGTTTGACCCTTCAGGAGTCGAAACAGCACATTGTAAAACCTGTCCTGTTCTGCATTGGGGTTTTTTTTTTTTTTTTTTTGGAAATAAACCTTTCTATTTCAATATTTGGCATCATGACAAGACCTAAGAGGAACTAGAGAGATAATTAATAAGGGCATGAGGGGAAAGTGCAATTAAAAATGGCAAAGACTACTCCGTAAATAAGTGCTTCATACTGAGAATGATTATTACTGAGATCTCCAGCTTCAAACCGAAATCAAATCACTCTGGATAATTTGAACATTCTGGTGGGGAGGGGTGGGGGCATCATGGTTCCTAGCCTCTAAACTACAAGAGAAACAGATTTTGTTCTGACCTCACCTTTCTATAATTTTTAAATCAACAAAATTGTCACAGCTTAGTCCCATTTGGCAAACCTCTCCATCACCCCGTATTTTAATGCTGTCCCTCAGTTTCCTAACTAGAAGAAGGAGTTCGATTGAGGATGCTTCCAGAAGAACCTTTACTAGGGAACTTAAAAACAAAACAAAATCAAAAAGAAATCTCCTTGGAAACAGAAAAAATAAACTCTTTATCTGAATAAAGGCCTTTGTGGGAAATAAAATCTTGCTGGAATATATCTGAAAACATACCCCTACCCCCAACCCAGGCCTGGAGATGTCTGAACCTCTGGTCCAGTTCAGAGCCAACTTACAGTGATGATGTTGCCCATCTAAAAAGCAGTCCACGTGTTTGCCGCTCTCGGAAGAACTTTTGGTTTCTGCCTTTTTGAATGCAATGATTCAAAACTGAATCATTTCCTGCAATTTAATTTCATAACTGAAGGCAAAGTATAGGAAGATTAGGTCACAGGGACATGGATCTTATCTCCAGAAAGCGATCACACTCCCTAGGCTGCCGTAAGTGGAGATTTAATTGGACACAGTAGGCTTTGCTATTGTTGCAACATGGAAATAAGTCATTTTAAAAATGGCTAGTGACCACTGCCAGCTCAGCAGGCAGAGTGGTCAGAGAAGAGTTTAATTCCAATTATTACTGAAGATAGAATTGTTTACATCAATTTCAAATGGTTGTGGGTCACATCATTATTTTATCATCATTATCATTATCATCATCATCATTATCCTCTCCTATGTTTTCCAAGTCATCTTAGAAAGAGACAATGACCAGAAAGGAATACTATATATTGCCTAAGTTCTTTTTAACCTTAGGATAAGGTTGTCCACTGAAATAAAATGGGACAAAGAGCTCCTATCATTTCTGCTCAAAATATTTGACTTACATTCTTTAAATTCAGGATCAGCCAATTATACCTCCAGTCCAAATCCAACACTCCATCTGTGTTTTAAATAAAGCTTTATTGAAACACAACTGTTCACTTTACAGATTGTCTACAGCTGCTTTCACTACAATGACAGAGTTCAGAAGTTAATGATAGAGATCAAATTTAAGCCTTTGAAGCTTAAAATTTGCTAGGTAGCTCCTTACTTTACCAACCCCTTCTTTAAATCATCACCATACTTACCACCCTAGTCCCATCCATGGACAGAGGGCACGGAATTCCATATCACCTTTCTGACACATAAAGTAACCAAGTGCAATGCCCAGAGATACCTCAGGCCCATGTTGCTTCTTCATGGGAAATTCAGACATGGCCCTGTTTTATCATGGCACAGACATTCAGAGACAGCACTTTGTATGTAGAGTGAGGACTAGTTCCTTGTTGTCACCAAGAGTCAGAGGATTTGGGGTTGACCCATGGACCTGGGTGATTGAATGGGAAATGACAGTGAAGGTTGTCGAACTTGGAGATTGCTTAGTGAAACACCTATTGTAATACATTTATTTATATATATATATATTTTTTTCTCATCCATATGGAGTGGAAATATGTAAATGGAGAAATATCAAAGTTTAGTATTAACCAGATGGACTATTGGACACTACAGTAACATATAATATATTGAAAATAATTTACCTGAGTTCAAATCCTAATACCTATTCTCTGTGTGTCTTTGGGAAATCTCTTACCCTCCCCAAGTTCCAATCACTTCATTTGCAAAATAGAAATACTAATAGATAACACTTTCCATGGTTATTTTAGGAATTAAATGAGTTAATTCCTGCATAGTATCTGGCACAATGCAGTAGACGCTCAAAAAACGACAACGGTAACAACAATCAGTGTGCTTGGCTTCAAGTACAAAGGCAGGAGGTCCTTTTTAAGAAAGACTAATTTAAGTGTCCTTCAGAAGAGGTCTAATACTTGCTTTTAATATTGCACTTAAAAATATGATAGCTTGTATTTCTTTATCACTTCTATCCCCAAAACTTTTTCAAATGAACTCAACAGCTCTTGTGTAAAGTATGGTATAAGGGCCAAGCATTTGCCCATTTCACAGACAAAGAAGGTAAGTTGCAAGGACAGTCCTGTGATTACTGCAGTCAGCTGAAACTCTGGCTCTAGTACCTCCTGGATCAGAGCACTTGGTACAACCTTGAACTTCAGGTAATGGTCTTTTAAAAGTCATCATTGATATCCTGGGGAAGGCAGAAGGAATAAGAGCAAGTGCAGAAGACCCTGAGCAAGAAAGCAAGACAATCAAGGAAGCAAGAATCTAACAGGATGATGCTTCAGAATTCAGACAAATGTGGTGTGCCTTTAAAAAGAACCATGTCTACACTTCTATATTGCTTACTATCTGAAGCTAAGCCAGAGGGATGTACATAGTGAGATCTTTGTCTCATTTCAGGAAGGATACAGGATAAAGATTCTGTGCCAGTAATCTTCCTTGGATTAATGGTTTCTCTTTTATCTGCAGTATTTCTGCTCAGATGTCTTTTCTCTGAATGAGTCAGAGGAATGCAAATGCTGGGTGCAGTCCGCCTGAAATATTTAAATCTAGTTTTGCAATGTTTTGCAGGTTTGGAAGGGAAAATTATACCCCCCCCCCGCAACACACACACACACACACACACACACACACTGAAGAAATGGCAGATGAGAATTACAGATACATCAGCCAGCAATACAAAAACGTGGTATTTCAATTTGACAACAAACTCATTTTTCTTTTTCCATTTCTTTGTTTCTCCAGATCAACATTCAGATGCTTGATGTGAGTGGAAAGAATCTGCAACATTCTTTTGTGAGACTCGGAATCTCATCAAGAATGTATCTGACTACATGGGAAACTGATTTTATTTTGGCTTCTAAGTGACAAGCCTTCATTATGCAATGAGCACGTCCCTTGAGAAAGCATTCTCTGCACCCTGATAGAGAGAAGGTGAGACCAGTCGGGTGGTTGGGCATGATTTGTGTTCATTTTCCTGAGTCCTCCTTTTACTGATACAACTCTGAGTTCTTTATTCTTATGTTCAGTTGTAGACTCGGAGACAGTGTCTCACTATTGTGGCTAAGAGGGCTTCCTCTAAAAGGAAACTCAAATGGCATTAATATTCAAATCCTCTGGCTTGGTCGGCAGTAGCCTGATGGAGCTTGCACAGAGCTATGCTGCAAGGGAAGAGATCTTGGGAAATGCAGCTGAGTAAATTGGGATTTAGCTTCTGTCCCCATGTGCAGTACTTAACATGAAACTCTTATAATGAAAGGTCTCTTCCAAAGGCTTTTATTGCTGCAAGAAAGAGTTCCTACAATGTGAACCCAAGGACAGAGCGGGCTTTCTTATTTTTCTTTCCACCTCATGTGAAAGAATAATCTCATGCCTTCAGGACAAAGCCTTCTTTAAACAACAAAGTGAAATGCTTTCAACGTCCATGAACATCTCCCAACATCAATGAGATTGCTGTTCACAGATGAAAAAGGGGACGGAAAAAAAAAAAGGTTGGGCATGAACAATTGGTCAATACGGCATTGCCCTCAAAAACCAGAAAGCCAGAATTTGAAACGTGAAACATCTCTCATTCCTATTAAATTAGGATTGATGAGTTCTCAGGGATGTTCAACATCCTTTGACTTTACTTAAATAATTTATAACCCTTCCCCTTCCTGTGGTTTCTGAATTTTCTCCAAGTACACACCTGAATTAAGCTTGGGAAAGGCTTAGCACAAGAACACAAAAATCACACTTCCTTTCCTCAAAGACTTTTTGCAAATTGATCTTCCAAAGCCTGTTCAGCATTCACAGACACCTAGAATGTGCCGGGTATGATGCTGGACCCTAGGGTACAGAAATGAGCAAGACCCTATCCTTGCCCTCAGAAATCTAAATAGAGAGAGAAAACCCTATGCCTAGAATGTAATGCAATAAATGATAGAGAAGAGATTGATATAAAGAAGGAAGCACCCAGGAGAACAGATATCAGGGAAAAAAATCATAAATAGCCAGTTGAGTTGAATCTTAAAGAGATGAACCACTGAAGAAATAGGCAAAAGAAAAAAAAAAAAAAAGAACCTAAACTGAGGTCACAAATCTCTACACAATGGAATAAATACACTTTAAAATATAACGCCTCCAGGAACACAAAAATATTATTGGCTTTGCCAGGTCCCATTTGTTGGGTTTCTATCATCCATACTCTCTGTTAATCAAGAATTGATTTATGTCACCTCACGGCCTGTCTCACAGGGTTACACATATGAATGATTAGGCTTCAGTCTCTCCAAGTGAGAGAGGCCCCTGGTCATCATCTCTCCACTCTGCCTCCAGAAAAGCACTCAAATAATAAATTCATCTGTGGTTTCCAACAGATGCAGACATGAATATGAGTCCCTCTTGGACCCCATTCAATCTATCAGTGAACTTTCAATCATAGGCATCTAAATGAGAAGAAAGAAGCACAACAGGGAACCCAGCCACTGGACGGGAAGCCTTTTTTGAAGATTCAGCAAAAATCTCTGCCTCCCATGGAGCTGCCTCCTGTCTGGTATAAGAACACAACCCTTGCTGAGAAGCAACTAGCCACTGAAGTTCCTGTGGAAGGGCTCTATCATCCTCTGTGTGTTCTCTAGGACTGAAGAATGATCAAGACACATAGCAGAATCCCAATTTAAGGGAGGAGGACTTACCGACTGAGTCCTCCTAGGGAATCAAAATGGTACACCAAAATGCCTTTTCTCCCTTGACAGCAGAATTCAACTCATCTATTCTACCAAGAGGGAAATTTCACATCTCTGAACACATCCCCGCCCACCAAATTCCCCTTCTCTTTCAGGCAGCCTGTTGCCAAGAAGGGTTTTTAGGATGCTCGTTTAAATTAGATGGAGACTCATTTATTCTCCGAAACAATCTTGAGACTCTGCGTCACACAGTGTGAAAAATGACCAAGTCCACTCATGCATCAGACAGGATAATTCTGGCAAAGTTGGTGCTGACAGCGTTAAAAAACAATGATGGAGGAGCCTGGCCTTGTTGTCATTTTAATTGTCACGATGAGTGACGAAAAATACATTTCCTTCTCCAGCTTACTCTGTAATACCTTAACGCGATCCACGTTGCTTTCAAGTGTGAAAGAGAAAAAAAAAAAAACAGGAAAGGAAGTTTTTGTGTAAGCACGTGAGAGAGAGAAAGCAGAGACATAGAGATGGGAAGAAGAAAGGGGTGGGAAGGAGAGAAACAAAGAAAGGAGCATGCCAACACTAGATTCAGAGACGGATAATGAGACAAGGGCAGAGAAAAGAATGATAGACACAGAAGGATTATTTTGGATGATTCTTCCTGAATATCAAAGTGTGCATTAGTACTCATGGAAAAGGCTAGTTTTTGTACCAAATGAAGAAACCTGCAATATTTCCAAGATCCACTCAGAGTTTTCAGGCAAGTCAGCCCAGAATTTCTTGTTAAAAGCTTAAAGGCTCAATTTATGCTAAGTATTCAAGGAAATGTCTCATCCAAACAGGATATCATTTTTCATATTAAAGAAGCAAACCCATCTCAGAGCATAAATGTTATTATTCAGTCACAAAGGAAAACGAAGGAGGAAGGAGCCTCTCCCTTGTTTAGGGCCAGAAGAGGACTCAAATTCTATTTCTACTCCTGAAAGAATGTAACTGTTCCCCCCCTCCATCCCATTAGGTGAGACCACAAGCCTCCTCCACAGCCACACTGTTTTGATGGGTCAGTGTACAGAATGTACATGTTGCTTTTAAACCTATGTTTGGGGGAAAAAAATCAAAGCTAATTTCAGTGTGTGAAAAGCTAGCAGATTCCATTAGTGATTGTGACTTCACTTCAACGTGATAAGGCTGCTGGATGCAGGTTCTCAGAACTGAATGTCCAAATGGGAATTTATGATGTAGAACTTCAGTTTTATCAACCACTGATGTCAACACATACACACATACTAAGAAAGAAAGACATGTATTTCCCTTCGCAGAAATTTTAGTTAATCCAGTGAACCAGGCATGCTTTCTCATTCCCTCCATAGTTGCTTCTTCCTGAAAATGTCTTACTGTGGGGGTAGGCAGGACATTGGGATCTCCATTTCTGGTTTTCATATTGATGGATCAGAAAGAATACAGGTGATGTGAACCCTTGCTGCCTTTTCTACTGAAGCCTACAGGGAAATTTCAGAAGCAATTCAAATAGAACTAGACTACAGTTCATTTCTCTGAACTATCCTCATAACATATATATCTGGCGTTACTTTTAATTATCTTGGTGTCAAACCCCAGGAAGTCATCTCCCACCTTTATGGAGAATAACCCCAACTTTGACTGAAAGAGGACATGGTCACTGATACTTAAAGGTTGTAGTTACATTCAAAATGCACCAAGTCCATAAATCCATAGAATACTCATCTGTCCAAAGCGGGGGTAGGAAGGTCTATACTGCTAAATCCTACAAAGAGGAGTACACCATATTTATTACCAAACAACATTTGGTGTTTCCACCTATAAAACCAGGGTAGTTATGATTTAATGATACATGATTTTTTTTTAACAAGGCAAAATTTACTGACTTGAGATAGAAAAACTTAATAAATGGACCCACCAGTTTCGTTTTTTTTAAAAAAGTCAGGATTCGTGCCAACATAACATCATGTCAGGCAGAGTGATAATACCCTTCCCTGTTCGATTTCAGGAAAAGGAAAACAGAGTCATTGAGAGTGATACGGGAGCCCTTCTTTGTTTTCTTTGGCCATGAGTTCCTTGCAGCTATTGTTCAAGCACAAGTTGCTATGTCAGTGGAAGAAAATATAAAGGCACAGAGCAAAGTGAATTAGAGCTAAATGTTATTGAGTGCCTTTTAGATTATCTCTCTTGGTTCTCAGAGACATCTTGTGAGGCAGATATTTTTAAATGCCCATTTTACAGATGATGACACTGAAACACTAAGATCTATCCATGATATTATATTGGTGAGACTGGAAATAAATTCAGACCCATCCCATCTGATTCCCAAGAATCATGGTTGGTCCAGAAGCCTGCAGAGTGTTGGTTTCCAAGACTGTGGTCCAGTGGTTTTAGAGTTCCTCAAATGTGTTACATGAAGTGTTTCCTCAAAATATATTTTAAGATTTTTAAAACTATGATTAAAAATATTAATAGGTACATTAGAGTGCTCTATATTCTATGTTGACCTTTTGGAGACTGCTAGTATAACTTGTTATTTCATTAGCTAATTAAAATACTGCTTTTGTTATCAATTTTATATATTGTATGTGGTATAGGATTCCTATGAATTCTCTTAAAAGACTTGAAGAAAACTATTGCTATAAGGTGTATATTTTCAATGGAAGGCAATATAACCCTTAAATGGGTAAAAGTTGGCTCTGGAGGGCCAAAATAACCTTAGGTATTACAATGGTCTGTTCCCTCTGAATAAAGGTCATGGCACATTATCAGGTATCTAGTATTTCTGTGGCATTAAATTTTCATGGGGAGGGGAGATTAGAAAAAAATGCTTTAAAAGCCTCTTTAAGAGGAAAGATAATGAAAAAAAGGCTGAGAAACACTGTTCTAGAGTCTTTGGGATTTCAGAAAATTTGAAGCAGAGAAGAGAGATAACTTGGTCCTCATTCAGCCCAAGTAGCCCACCTACCTGAATCGTCACCCTGTGGGGAGCTCTCCTTGGATGCCATCCCTATTGAATCAGCCTAGCTCATGTGCAACCTTAGAATTTTCTACTCATGAAAGACATTGATGAGCTTCAAACCCTTTGCTTCTGAGAGGAGCTTCAGCCATCTGAGCAAGCCCCCTTACTTTAGAGAAGAAAAACCTGAGATCCAGAGAGGAGGCTCAGCCCAAGGCCACAGAACTACTTGTGGAAGTCAGGACTCAAACCCAAAACGGTACTCTGCACAGGGGGATGCTCAAAAAGCATTGAATGAGCAACATACGTGACTTTAACAGGGAGATTTAATTGGAAATATTAGATACAAGAATTTTTAAAACCAACTGTAGGCCCATTACTGACTCCATGCCACTCTTTGATAGGAGAGAGAATGTTTAAAAAAAAAAAATCACCTAAATAAATTTTCCCTGGGCTTGAGACCTTTAGGAGTCACTTCCCACCTCACAGCCCAGCTGAAACGGAACAGTGTTAGGAGACAATGCAAGTGAGTTCTTCCTCCAGCTGACCCAACCGCACATCTTTCCTTTGTTTGTTTGTTTTCCTTTCTTTAAAGCTCTTACAGTACTCCTAGCGTAGTACCATCTGCTGAAGCGGGAAGAACAGGTAGCTTTAAAATGATGATAGCTCTGGGAAATGATAATCACTAGGTCATAGAAAGCTGCACTGCAGTGTATAAATAAGATAAGTAAAAGTGCTGAGGACTGCATGTTTGCTTTAATAAAATGTGTTTTCCCTTTTTGTGGAGAATGCCTTTCTCAAATGCCTGGGGAGAGAAACTGAACTATAGACCAGAAACACGCAGACGGTTCCAGAATCTGGCAATGAGGGTGGGATCAGAGGGGAGAGGGATGAAATATTACTTACTGAGACACAAAAGGGAAAGGGTTGGACCGAAGCCTTTGTGTTGAATTGCTGAAGCCATGGAATGAGATCAGAACTTCCAGGTCTCATTCCAAAGCTTCCCTTGGTAGAGGCGACCTGCTGCAGTGAAAGGAGCTGGGGCTTAGGTTACAGCACAGCTCTCAACTCACAGTGTGACCCAGGAAACTCGATCTCTCCGAATCTTGATTTTCTCATATGCAAAAAGGAAATAATAGCTCACAGGGATATTGTAAGGTTTAAATTAGAGAATGTATGCAAAGCATCAACCATGACACGTGAAGGCCTTTGGTGTTGGATCAATGGTAGTGGGAATGGCAGAGTGATGAGGATGCAGATACACACGATGATGGAGAACCCCAGGTCTTCTCTAGAAAATACATGTGCCCACCAGGTCCTGGACATCTTCAGTAGCTTAGAAGTTACTGTGCGCTATGAGCTATTGCCACTGGAAAATATAATTCATCGGGAAAGAATTCCCTTTACAAAGTATTTCAGTGAATAAGAACCAAGTCTACTTCTGAATTTTTGCAAATACAGCATCTTCCTTGGACTTTCTGTAAATACAAACCATTTTGTCAGCCATGAGAAGTTGCCAAGACAGGTACTAGGAGCCTGTTAGGTGGATGAGAAAAACCTAGGACCTCAGGAAACCTAAGTCTTTTACTTACTAGCCCATGATTGCACAAAAGAGGGGGTACCTGGACTGAAAGTCCAGTTATCTGCTTCCAATTTTAATAGTGCACTGTCCTGACTGCTTAACATTTTCTGCCTGAAAATAAACGTGGAATTCATGGTACAGGTCTGGTATAGCTGCCTATATATACCCTCAGCACCCCTGATATATGGACATCCATCCTCCATCTGGTCAGTTCCAAAGACAACATATATTTCCCTACTCTGTGTCCTCCACTCCTGACCCAAAGTAGAAAATCCAGGAGAGTCTAATGAAAGTCTTTTTCCCTTGGGAACTAATAAAGTGACATGTCTATCAAACTCATGCATAAATAGCATCATCCAACCATTGTGTAACTGTTAGGGAAGCAAGACTGAGAAAGCTCTGGAGGGCTTTGCTGTACCCCAGTGAACAGAGTAGAGCTGACATTGGTCTGCAAGATGTCAACCCTGTAGATGACAGTTTCTTCCTCTACCCTCAAACACAATTCTGAGCATATAAATGATCCATCTTCTTCCTTACAACAGTCCTATGAAAAAGATGGGGCTGAGCCCTTTCTTCAGCTGGGGAAACGAGAACCCCAATTTGGTTATTACACGCAGGAATAGGAAACTAGTTATTTGGAAAAGCAGGTCTTAAAATACAAATGTCCTTACTCCAGGCCTAGCTTCTTCATGCTATGACAGATTACTACCTCTATCATTTAAAATCTTTTTTTGAGGCAAGCAACAGAAAATCCAAAATTCAAATTTGCTTGAACAAAAAAGCAAAATATTTTTTTTTATTCACATGACTAAATAGTTCATGGAATAAGTCTGGTTTCAGGGCCCAGGGTAAAGTCTAGGTAGTTTCATCTTCAAGTTCCTCATGGAGACCACCTGGCAACTACAGGTTCTCCCCTCATCTTCACATGACCACCTTCCATGGAGAAGACAGCATTTTTGCATTCTCATCCCAGGTGGTGAATATCAGTCATTCTGATTGGACTAGCTAAAGTCATGTGCCCATTTGTAAACCAATCATAATGGGCTAAAGGACCCATTATGGTGAGCTAATCAGAGCCCACCACTGGAGCCCAGGTGAGGTCAATCCCATTCAGACTATGGTGGAAAGGTACTTTCTCAGTGGAATTTCAAGGTGCTAATGTCAGGAAGAAAGGTAACGGGAACTGGTTAGAAGCCCACAGAGACATCCAATCTTTTATTTTACAAAGAGTCTTTGAATTCCCATTGTGTGCCAATTGTACTACCAGGTGGGAAGTCAATTTTTTAAAAGGAAAAATCAATGTCTGCCTAGGCAGAGTTCAGTCTAGGCTATCTAGATCCAATGCCTTAGGCAGTTGGGGCTGATAAAACAGAACACATAGACTGGGTGGCTTAAACAATAGACATGTACTTTTCCTGGTGAGGAGATTGATAAGTCCAAAATCCAGGTGTCACCAGCAGACCCACTGTCTGGTGACGGCACTCTTCTTGGCTGGCAGATAGCCAACTTCTATCCCCACATAACTGATCAAAAGAGAAAGTAAATTTTCTCTTTTTTTTTTTTTTTTTTTAACAAGAGCATCAATACTATGGAGAGTTCCACACTTATGATCTAATTGCCCCCTAAATTCCCCCATCTCCAAAGGTCATCACATTAGGAGTGAGGATCTCAACATATGAATTTTAAGAGAACACAAACATTCACTCCATGGCAGGTACCTTCATGGCTGATGCTCTTTATTTTACCCTCTCACTCACCCAAATTGCTCTTCTGTCCTGACAGAGTCTGAGCCAGGAAAGTGAACAACACAGCAGAATAATGAGTTCAAGTTGTTTTCTATTTGCAAGACAACCAGAACCATGTCTTATACAGTAAGAGGATCAGTATGGTGTCACAGTTAAGAGCACAGGCTCCGGATCAAAATGCCTGAGTGAACCATTAGTCAGCCATTCCCAATTATGTGACCTGGCACAAGCTATTTAATCTATTTGTGCTCCAGACTCTTTACTTATAGAGGGGAGAAATTATAGTCACAAAAAGGATGTTTTGAGATCTAGATGAGTCAATACAGGGGTCACCTAACCTTTTCTATAAACAACCAGATAGTAAATATTTTAGGCATTGTAGGCCATCCAGTCCCCTGTGACAACTCTGCCATTATAGCATGAAAGCAGCCAGAGATGATGCTTGAACTCATCCGTGTGACTGTGCTCCACTCAAACTCTATTCAAAAAAAAAAAAAAAAAAGCAGCAGGCTCAATTTGCCTGGCACCAAAACTCAATATGGTCAGCTGTTGTTACAAATTTACAGCAAATAGCATTTAGCACTTGACTTTGTTTATTATTCTCTTTCACACATAGTTCCTCTCTCTCCTAATAGCTTCCACTGCCACCCTGGTTGACCGTGCTGGTGATAGATCTATGATTCCACATACATGGAACATGAGCTGTTTGTCTTAACCTACTGACTTGGTAACATAGAAGATCAAGAACACTCCCCACTCCTCTAGTTGGATTATCTTTGACGTATTTAAATTGTCTTGTTCATGACTTAAAAAGGAAACACTCAGCAAAAAGCTTGGCACATCATACACTTCTCAGTGCTGGGATGATGCATAGCAAGTAAAGAATAATCACTATAATTATTTGCTATAAATAAATGCTCAGCCCCATTAATGAATGCTCACTTGTAGACATTTACTCCCATCAAAACGATTTCCTTATGTTACAAGATATCCCTTAAGTTTCCTTTTCTACAACCACACTCCAAGCCCAGAAATCACAACTCAAGTTTCATGGTGCTCCGTTGTGCTGGGACATCTCAAGAGACCCGAAACAAGGCTGGAGTTAAAAGTTAATTCTTCCCACGGGGTTAATAATTAGGTAAAAACCAGTTTGAAGCAAGGAAAAAATCAGTGTGTCTGGAGTTCAGAATGAATTAGTGAGCAAAGAGGCAGAATGAGGAATTGCAGAAGAGGATTATGACTGCCAAGAGCTCAGCCCTCTGAAGTGGTGGGCTGGGTGGGAAAGGAGGATGACAAGGAGGCCATTCAGGAGCCTGAACTTACAACCAGCACAGAGTCCCCAAATTCAGAATCGGATCCTTGTCTGTGAGGGGGCTTTTTAGCACATCAAAATGAATAACACTTCTGTTTATTGGTGAGACAGAGACAGAAATGTTAAACTTAATAAATTAGAAAATGTCTTCCTTTAGCACTTGAGCTGGCAGCCTAACTCACTCTAACTTTTACTTTGTACCAAAGCATCCTCTCCTTAATTCATCCAGCATTTTCTCCCAAATTTGTATAATAAAAGAGAAACTTCAGATCTCATTCATTCATTTTGTAGGGTGTCTGCAGCCCCCAATCAATATGCACCAATCAATATGCGTGTTACCCAGAATGCCAAGCCACAACCCTGGGGGGGGGGGGGACAAGAATAAGGAGAGGCTGACAATCTCTCTGCTTATTGGCAGAAAAATCTACTGCCACACTTCATGCCTTTCAACAGAAAGGTACGTGGTTAAGCCCATGAATGGCCCATAATTTTGTTAAGAGAAAAGAAATCACTGATTTTTTTTTAACAAAGAATCCAATTTTTAAAAAGTATTAATTTTTTGGAGATTCTTTTGTGGACTTTTCTTCAATGCCAGATGGTAATCTGTATAATCACTCTTGCTAATGTGTTAGTATGATCATGTGTTTATTCATGTGATGTTTTTCATAATAAAATAAAGTAATAATATATTGTAAAAAAGAAAACAGTGGAGGTAGGAATATTTCATGTATTTGGGCAAAACTATCAATATCATGCAAAGATGTTCTCATTCATCATATTGTTTGCACCCACCTGGACATATACTCAAAGGCACTTAGCCCCAGGTATGCCAAGGCCAAGGTTAAATTTCCAAGGACTGAAATGCCAGCCATTTGCTGGTCATGCTAGCAGTGTCAATCACAGCCTATCAGCCTGGGAGATCAGCACTCCATCAGTCACACAAATCTTAACTTTTTACTCTGCTTGCTATGAGGAGAGTTCCTGACATCACCAGGGCATCCTTTTGCCCAGGACTAGGGTTGAGAACTTTTTTGAGGAAGGAGCTAAGAAATTACACGAATCCCAACATCAGAGAAGACATTGTATGGGCTTTGAAGTCAGACAGGGGACTCTGAGATTCAACACTGCCCTGACTAACTGTGTGGCCTGGGCACTCTGCCTCCTCACTATAAGATAGAAATAATGCGACCTACTTCCCACAGTTGCTGTAGGATTAGAGAAATATTGTCAAGTGTCTAACATATGTGAAGTCCTTAATAAGTTATTCTTTTTTTCCCCTCTGGAAAAACAAGTTAAATGGGCCTAAAGCGTAATGTCTCCAGCCTGCCTCTCTGACTCTTCCCTATATTAGTGCTTCTTTTGATCATCTCAGGGGCCTTGACAAAAGCTAGGATCCAGAAGACTTTAAAAAAAAAAAATAGAAGAAACAGAAGGACAAGATTGAGGAGAAGAGAAAGAAGAAAAGCAAACTTAAGGTTCATATATACATACATATAGTCGTCATAGCAAATTATAAGGTTGAGATCACAATTATCCCACTGTACAGGTAAAAGAAGTGACTCAGAGAAGGAGGACCAGTGACTTTCCCAAGACCATACAGCTAGTAAGTGCCAGTATGCAAACCCGGGCAGGACAGCGACAGGCTTACATTGACTACGGCTGTGGGACCTGAAGCTGCAAATGCAATCTACTCAGTTGAAGGCATCAGAGAGCTTTGGGGATAGGCCCTTCTCTGTTTTCCAGAATTGCTACATCTTAATTTTGAACATAAAAGAGTAAAGTGTGGGTTTGAGAATGTTCTGTTGATATGAAGAATGCAGAATGCACTGGTTCAAAAAGGTGACAAAGTAAGTCTGTCTTACTTTGCAAGTCTACGTCTCTTCAAGCCAACTGATTCCAAACACTGGGGAAACCGAGGAAGCATAGCAGCTCACAGGTTCCTGTCTTCTCTATCTGCAGTTAGACATATCACCAAGGGCCCATGTTGTTTGAGTGGCACCTCTGGATATCAAAGGAGATTTATGGAAGGAGCAGGTCAAGATATCTTCATGGCCTAATCCTTGAGGTTGGAAATATGGGCAAATATCTTGGCCAAATATAAGGGCAAGACTTAGTTCAGGTGTCAGGTAAATAGCTAGACCAAGTACCAAATGAAAGTGAAATCTCAAAAATATCTTGAATAGAAGACCATGGTTACACATTTATATAGCAGGGAAAAGACCAAGTTCCATGAGCACTGTTGTTATTCTCCTTCATTTACTTTAACACAAACCCCAATTTTCCAAAAGCATTCTTTTGATCAGTTCATATTCTAGCAAAATAAGATCCATTAGATCCATATTAAACATTTGAAGGACCAGAACATACTAAATTCTTTTCAGAACTATGTCCACATATAAAGGGGCAATGCCACTGAAAGATTCAAAGAATTCTCCAGGTTTTTTAACAGAGAAAACTTTGTTATTGCTGCTGCTGCTGCTGTTGCTGCTGTTAGAGGTGCAGAAGGTTAAAAGCAAGCATATTTCTACATGTTGACAACCCTCCAATCTGAAATCCCCATGGAATTTAGTTTCACTCTGAGGTTCACAGCTATAAGCAAACTGCTTAGCTTCTGTACTAAGTCTACAAAACAAACAATACAGGCCAAACAAACAGGACACTCCAGAGACAGCACAGAATAAAGACCACATTGCTGGGCACAGCCAGGGTAACCTCCCAGGAGCTGACTATTAGAACTCAACTCTTTCTCCTGAAAAATAAGAAATGAATGGAAATGGGTTAGCTACAGTGTGTAAAAATGCAGGACGCAAGTCCCCCTGCTGAATCACAGAGGGAGAGGGGAAGAGAGCCTGTTGATTAAAAGCAGCACCGGAATAAGCCCACCTGTTCCCCTCTTAACCTTTCATGATGCTGTGCCCTCCAGAGTCTTCCAAAAAGTGCATATGGACTCTCAGGACATCAGATATCACTATATCAAATTGTTTCGCTCAGGATTCTTTTCTATTTGCAAATTTGTCTTTATCTCAGGTTAAATATTTAGGAAATGGTGCTGGAACATTTCCAAACCTTTGAAAATGAGCTTTGAAAGCCACTGTAAGCAAATCATCCTATTAGCAATGTAGATTCCAAAATAACTCAAAGCCAATGACTAAGGACAGTGTAAGAAGGGGGCTTGATTATGTAAATTAAGTGCTATCTTCCTTCTCCTTCTCTCCCCACTCCCATCACTGCCCCATATCACTTGCTCTCTTGGAAGCCATGTTGTAGAAATCCCTAGAGAGAAGTCCACATAGCAAGAACCTGATACCTCCTGCCACAGTCTCTTGCCAACAGTGAGGGTGCTTAGAAATAGATTTTCCAGACTGGTCAAGTCTTAAGCATGGTAACCTTAGCTGACAACTTGATTGCAACCTCATAAGAGACTCTGAGACAAAACTATCTAAGTAGTTGCAGAATTCCTGATCCTCAAAATCCATGGCATAATAAATGCTTCTGGTATTAAGTTACTAAGTTTTCAAGTGATTTGTCATACAACAATATCCAACTAACACAACCACTTGCTTCCACTATGTAACTCAAATATGGTGGTATGTCTGTTTTCCAAACCTACGACTGCAGCTGCACCATCCTATAAAGTCCTGGATGCCATATGAATGATTTCTGTTGTGGTTTTGCAAGAAACAGAAAAAAGCAATCAAGCCAGCTCAAGTAAAATGTAGATTAATGAAGAAAAACTGTAAACACTTGAGTTCTCCGGTAAGTGAAAAAAGTAGGCAAATTTCAGAGCACAGTTGAACTTGTAGCAAGACATCATCGTGTGAATTCATTCCAATTTCTGCAAGTATGCTCTGAAGGCATCCAGAATTATGGCCAAGGTGGCACAGCTGAAATTCCAAGAAAAAAGTCTGCTACTTTCCTGGCTGGAGGATCCAGGAGGAAAGCCCCAGGAAAACTAGACAACCAGAGACTGAGGGAAGGAGAAAGGCAGGAATGAAGATCAAATTCAGTACAAAAACTAAGCATAAACCTCTGACCCCTGAACTATATGTGAGTGGGTCAAATGGAAAGCAGATGACAGTTAAGGCTTATAGATCTAAATTCAATTTCAAACTTTCACTCACCCAAGACATTAGTTTTCATTTAAGTCAAACTAAAAGAATTGCCTGCCGAAATGAAACTCCAAGACTCTTTAGAGATATATAACAAAATTCAGAGTCTCTCCAATATAGCATTCAGAGTATCCAGTATATAATGTAAAACTGCTAAATATACAAAGAGCAAAAAAAAGAAAGAAAGAAAATAAATGTCACCCAGTCACAAAGGAAACTGCAAACACCAGATGCCAACCTCAAGATGGTCCCTAGGTTGGAATTACCAGGAAAGAACTTTTAAATAGCTATTTCAAGTAAGTATACTCAGTTAGGTGAAGGAAGATATACCTATAATGAGTAAAAAGATAAGAAATTTTAACAGAGAGAAAATAGGAAGAAGGAACAAATTAAAATTTTGTTTCAAAAATTAACACATCTGAAATTTAAAATTCAATGGATGAGCCTAATAACAAAATAAAAATAAAAGGAAATAGTGAATTTGAAAAAAGATTAATAAAAGTCATCCAAATCAAAATAAATTTTAAAAATCAAAAAATAAACATATAATTATAATGCACTAATTTAAATAACAATAATAAAAGGGAGATCTGTAGAGTAGAGCAAGCAGATTGAGGTAGGGAGAAGAAAGTACTGGAGAAGATTGATCAAATTATGATGTGTGCATATATGAATGTTGCATAATGAATCCCACTATTATGTTTAGTTATAATGCACAAAAAAAATTTAAATACAAAGAATAAACTAGTAACATAAGCTCACCAACATCAATAAGTACATTAAATATTAATGGGCTAGACATTCCAATTAAAAGGCACAGATCATGGGGATGAATTTTTTTAAATTCAAGACCCAATTAATTGCTATGTACAAGAGAGATGCCTTAAGTATAAACTAAAAAGATTGAAAGTAAATAGAAGAAGATATCCCACATAAAGAGTGGTCATAATATGGTTGAAATAGCTATAATCGTATCATATAAAATTGATGGAAGCTAGAAGGAAAAAAAAGGAACTTGATGAAATCAGAAGGGAGGACTAGGGTTGTGGTAAAGCACTTGCCTGGCATGTGTGAGGCACTGGGTTTGATCCTCAGCACCACATAAAAATAATAAAATAATGGTATTTTGTCCATCTACAACTAAAAAAAACATATTTAAAAAAATTGTAGGGTAGAAAAAGAGGAAAGAGCTAAAGGTATGGAAAATGAAGTTGATCATATTGTTTTTATGCATGCATGAATACATCAAAATGAAACACCATTCTGTATAAATAATAGGCACAATAATTTTAATTTTAAAAATTAAGAAAAATTAAATAGATCTCAACAGTATCACCAAAAGAAATAAGGAACATTTCATAATAAAAATGAATTCATCAGGAAGGCATATTAATCTTAAATATATGTCTAAAAACAGAGCCTTAATACAAGAACTAAAATTGACAAAATTAAAGGGAGAAATGGTCAATTCTACAACTAGAGAATTTAACAGTCTTCTTGCAGCAGAGTACAGGAAAATTAGACAAAGGCAAGGAAATAATACTATTAAACAGCTGAATATATTATTTAATTTTTTTCCATTTATACTTATACAACTTTACACTCAGTAACTGCACAATACACATTATTTTCAAGTGCATGTAGTAAATCCACCAAAGATGCAAGTTGCAATGATTTCCAAAGGATTAAATTATATAATGCATATTATTTGACCACTAAAAGAATGGGTTAGAAATGAAAAGCACAAATATAATTAGGATAATCACAAATGTTTAGAAATTAGACAATAAATTCCTCAATAATCCATGCATAAAACAGGAAAGTACTGAAAGATTAGAAAGTATTTTGAGCCAAATAATAACAAGATATAAATGTTTGTGAAATGCAGCTAAAGTAGTGTTTAGATGAAAATTTATGGTATTAGACATCTATAGTAACATGAAAAAAAAATGATCTACAATCAGTGACTTTAAGCAACAGGAAAAAGGAGTGCAATGTGCATCCAAGCAAGGGAATAAAATTAAAAGGAAAAAGCTAATAAAATAGAAAATAAACAGAATTAATAAAACAAAAATCTAGTGATGTGCTTTCAGTTTATCATGTGAGCTGCCTTCTTCCACTTACTCTTCAGCCATGATGTTCTGCCTCACCTTGAGTCCTGAAGAATGAAACTGGCTGTCTATGGACTGAGACCTCTGAAACTGTGAACCCCAAAATAAAGTTTTAGTCACAGCAGCAAAAAACCTGAGTGAAACAGAAATTGTCACCAAAGCTGTGACTGACCTGACCATGTGGTTCAGAAGCTTTTGGAGTTTTTTGGAATTGGTGGGAATAATTGTAAGATGTTTAGAAGTTCAAGCTGGAAATACTTTAGTTTGTTATAAGTGGATCTTAATGGGTGATTCTGGTGGGAGCTCAGAAGACCAGAATGCCAATAGAACCATGAACAGTAAAGACGAGCTCAAGGTTTAGAGGAAAAGGCTATTGGTAATGAGACTAGAGGCAATTTGAGTTATGTTCTGGCTGAGAAGTTGTCTACACTTTGCCGGTGTCCTGAGAGTTTCCATGAAACTGATTTTAAAAGCAATGGACATCTTAATCCAGTGGAAGAAATTTGTAGATGGCATGGCAATCAGGCGGTGGCATAGATATTTCTGGCAGATTTTAGCCAAATTTATTATGATAATCAGGAGCAGAAAGCAGAGCAGAAAGATTTGAAAAACTTGGACTTAAAAAGTGGGAGTAAAACTGAGGCTAAGGAAGTTAACACTTATTAAAGACTTTAACATCACTAAAGAAATTCCAAAGACTTTGCCCAGAGACAATCAGAAAAATGACTTGAGGGCATCTCAGGAGCTGGCAAGACCACACCCATCTCATGCTCAAAGGGGTAAAAGTAAAAATTCTCTTGAGAAGAGACCAGTGGGGCACCCTTCTTGCAAGGGGGCCTAGGAAGTTTTTTCAACATGCTTAGATACCCAGGCACTCAGAGGCTGCTGCAGCCAGGGTCCATGGAGGCTTGGCTACTGCTCAATATGGCGGCAGACCTTGGTGTCAACCACATGGTGGGGGGTTCTGCAAGAATGCAGGATGCTGGGATTAGGGGTTCTTGGAGGCTTCCACCAAGGTTTCAAAGGAAGGCCTAGGAGGTCAGGTAAAGTGCAGCAAGTTTGGAGTTCCTGCAGGCACACCCCAAGACAGTGATGTATGGAGATTGAGGAGGAAGCCAAAGCTGCAGTGGAGACTCCTGAGACTAAGAAATGCCAGTACCATGGAATGTCCACTGAGGAAGGCTGCAGGAATTGAATAGAGATAAGCTAACAGAAAGGCCACTTGGGCTGCAACCAACAAGGCCACAGGGGTAAAGCTACACAAGCCCTTTGGAGAGAACATCATGATGCTGTGTGCTCCGGATGCTGGACACAGAACTACAGGACTTGTTTCCCAGCTGGATTTCAGTCTTTCTTTGTTCCCATCCCTTCTTTCTATGCCCCTATTTTTCTGAAGGGAAATGTTTACTCTGTACCTTTATATATTGGATACTTATAAATTGCTTTTGATTTTTATAGTTCACACTGCAAGATTGCCTTGAGCCTCAGAGAAGACTTTGGACTTAAACTTTTGGGCAATCCTGAAATGTTGCAACTATGGGGCCTCTTGCAAATGGACTAAATGCATTTTGCATTGTCAAATGAGTGTGAGATTTGGGGGGTCATGGGTGGAATGTTATGATTCGGGTAGTAGGTGTTGCTCAAAAGCTCCTGTGTGAGATAAGTTTTAGAGGAGAAATGATTGGGTTATGAGAACCTTAACGCAATCAGTGAATTAATCCCTGATGGGATTAACTGGGTGGGGACTGAAGACAGGTAGGGTGTGGCTGGAGGAGGAGGGTCATTGGGAGCGAGCCTTTGGAGAATATATTTTGTATCTTGCTAGTGGAGTCTCTCTCTGCTGTCTGATCATCATGTGAGCTGCTTCCCTCTGCCATATTCTTCCATCATGGGATTCTTTCTCACCTGGAGCCCCAAGGAATGGAGCCAGCCTTCTATGGACTGAGACTTCTGAAACTATGAGCCCCTAAGTATACTATTCCTCCCCTATAAATAATAATATAAGAAAATCAGACTTTAAAGAAAAAAAATGCAGTATCACAAAATCAGTAATTATACTGATCATGATAACAATGTAACATATACACATAATCATGATCGTATAGGAGATGAGGAATGTAATACCAAATGAAACTTGTAAATAATATACAATGAGAAATAGAGGTTTCATATTAAGATTTCAAAAGTAATAAAACCACTATGTTTTTTTCCATCAGAGTTGTCTATGCGTAGTACAGTGGTTTGGGGGAAATTACCCTTGACACCTGTTTCCCAAGACTGAGACATCCCTCTTCTCCTGCCCTTGGACATCAGAGCTCCTGGTTTTCTCTGAAGAAACCTGGACTGACCTGCTCCACTGGCTTTTTTGGTTCTACAACCTGCATACAGACGATGGTACGATTTCTTGGCATTTATAATTGCTTGAGCCAACTCAGATAATAAATACCATGACTAAATATGTATACATGTATATAACAGTTACTGAAATGAGGACCTACTCTGGGAAAACTGGAAGACAAGTCATTCTCTGACAGGGAAAGAACTTACAAAAGTTACACTTCTTCAGAAAAAAAGTATCTGAAGATAGATTCTAACCGATCAAGAGTTAACTTAGAGCAAGAAATCAAAAAACAAGACTACTGTAGTGCAAAGCACTGCACTTTTCATGAAAACAGTAAACACAGAACCCAAGGTATTATAAATGTACCCAGGAAACAGAACACTTTCTTGAAAGAAAATAAATACAGAAGTAAAAAGATGATTTAATAATAGCTATGTGTCTATAAATCATAGACTGTGTTATCAAAGCCAGGAAGTAGGTAGGGCAAAGATAAGAGGAGTAAAAACATGCTCGTTTCATTGTCTCATGTAAGAAAAATTTAAAAGAAATTACATTACCTTACCATTGATTTGCAGAACAAGATAGATAAAAGAAGAATTATTGAAAGCATGAAGAAATCAATGTCCATACAGCAAAAATTAGAATTCAGGAAAAAAATTATAAAAATAAATGATGAACATATTTTTTAGCAAAATTTATCTAATTTAGAGGTCTATATTACAAAAAAAAAAGAAATTCAAAAAAACTCTTCATACTATGTAAGAGACCAAATTTATGTTCTTAGCAAGGACATTCATTAAAAAAAAATTGAGAGATTTAAATACTATTGGTCAAAAACAAGAGAAAAACTTAAAAAAAAAAAAAAAAAAAAGTTTCCAATGACCCACCTCCTCCACCACACCCCACCAGCCTTCAGTTACCACTCAGTTAATCCCTATCAGGAGATTAATTCACTGATGGGGTTAAGGTTCTCACAACCCCATCCTCTAAACCTTTTTGCCTTGTCTCACATATGAGCTTTTGGGGGACACCTCACATCCAAACCATAACATGCACCATGGAGCTAAAATAATCAAAACAGGATAATACTGTTTTTAAATCAGGGGGAAATAATAGAAATTCCAAAAGTAAAATTCTGTATGTAAAAGAAATTAGGGAGTGATAATACTAGCATCACAAATTAACAGGAAAATAAAGGATTCTTCAAGAAAATGACCATATTTAGAAAAACTCTGGGCTGGGGATGTGGCTCAAGCGGTCGCGCGCTCGCCTGGCATGCGTGCGGCCCGGGTTTGATCCTCAGCACCACATACAAACAAAGATGTTGTGTCCGCCGAAAACTAAAACATAAATAAAAGTTCTCTCTCTCTTAAAAAAAAAAAAAATGAAATTTAAAAAAAAAAAGGAAAGAAAAAACTCCATTTTGATCTGTATACCATACCTTACAGTATTATAAATGTACTTATAATAATATATAGTGAAATAAAATTCAGATGAATAAGAGTTAAATGTGAAAAATAAAGTCAGAAAATATTTGGAAGAAAAATATATTTAAACACATTTACTTTGGGATTGGAGAAAAATTCTATGCTTTTCTCATAAAAGCAATAAAGTTAGTTTCAGGGAGGTGAAATAAAATTGCCCACATAAAAATTAAAATCTTGTATATTTCTCTTTAATGTTATTAAAGAAAAAATAAAATTAAAAGTTAAGTTAAAAACTGAAGGAAAGATTTCATATAGTAATAAACAAAAGCCCTTACAAATCAACATAAAAACTACTCACCAAACAGAAACATAGAAAAAAGGCAAACACAATTACCAAAAGACAAAAACTGTCATTAATAAAAATATAAAATATGGTCACTATTACAAAATACCAAAGAAATATAAATTTAAAACAAGAAAACATTTTTATTACATCAGTTTGACCTTATTCTTTCCTAGCACCTCTTGCAATCTATAATTAGTTGTTTGTTTATTGTCTATCTTTGCCAACTGAACACTAAACTCCTTGAAAGTCAGAGCATTATCTTTCTTTCTTTACAACTGTGTCCTCAGCACTTAAAGCAATACCTGGCACAAGAGGGTGCTCATTAAATGTTTATGCAATATGTAAATTAACAGGGTTGGTTTTTTTTTTTTTTTTTTCCCTCACTATTAACAAACACTTTTGTAGCTAAATGCCTGGTATGGTTCTAATTATTACACAAATCTTAAAACATTTCATTCTTAAAACAGCCCACAAAACCCGGCATGGCGGCACATGCCTGGAATCCCAGTGTAATCCCAGGAGGCTGAGATAAGAGGATCACAGGTTTGAGGCCAGCCTCAGCATCTTAGCAAGACCCTCAGCAACTTATCAAGACCCTGTCTCAAAAAGTAAAAAGACTAGAGATGTAGCACAGTGACAAAGTGCCCCTGGGTTCAATCCCCAGTCAAAAAAAACAAAACCCGCTTGACTCTATTTTTATCACCAACTTATAGTTCATGAGGTAACTAACCCAAGGTCATACAACTGACAAATAGAATAATAGAATCAGGGTTTAAGCCAAAGTCTTCTAATTCCAGACTTTATGCTTTTTCAGCACAATACTTGGAATTCAATGTAATATATCGTAATATTAATATATGATCCTTTTCAGTAACTTCATCTGTGATTTCTGATTATTTCTAGAAAACCTCAAAAATCACAAGTGATTCATAGTAAGTGTAGATAAGTAATTTTTGCCAAGTTTTAAAGCATACCCATCTATTCAGTTCATTTGTTATATTTTTGTGCATGCATGTGCATTATTTATTTCTAATGAACTTCTTTTATAACAGCTTTAAACTCACAGAAAATATACCCCTCACTGTTTTCCCTTAGTATGGTAAATTTAATCCAACTGGTTAACCAGTACTGATATATTATTATTAAATAAGTTCATGCTGTATTCAGATTTCCTTATTTCTGTTCTCAGATCCCAGCCAGAACACCACATTACACTTAGTCATCTTGTCTCCTTAGGCTCCTCTTGGCTGTGACAGTTTCTCAGATTTTCCTTGTTTTTGATAATTTTGACAGTCTTGATGGGTTCTGGTCAGGTACTTTATAAAGTGTCTATTGGATTTGCCTGATGCATGATTATGCTGGGTTTATGGGCTTGAGGGAACAGATTTATTTTTAATGATCACACTCAAGACTGGCAAAGGTACAGTAAGATGAGCACTCTCGTATATCATGAGAGTAAAAATTGGTACACTTTTCCTAGAAATAATTTTAAATAAGACCATCCTTAATGTAAGCCAGTGGTGATTCCATTTTTAAGACACCTAAAAAATAGTCAAAGATGAGGGGAAGGATTGAGATATCGCTCTCTGATTCAGACCTGAGAGAAACTGGATGCACAGAGCTACGTGAGCACATGGCTAGGAGAGAGGTCCAGGCCCAGGAAGTTCCTCAAATGGTCTACAGTGTTTCTCCCCAGATGGTATATTTATTGATGGTTGTACCTTTTGGGTTGCTGTTGTTTCCTGTATTTTCTAAGTTTCTTACAATGACATGCATTATGCTCAGCATAAGGGTAAACAATAGGACTTTTAAAAAATTAATGAGTACCCACATATGTGTGTATTTTAGCTCTCACTGCCCCCTGCAGCCAGGGCTCATGCTAGGGCCAAGGCACTCTCCTACCTTCAGGATGTTCAAACTCTCTGCCACACTCCAGCCCTTGGAGCTGGACTTACACCCTCTCAAGACACTCAGAGTCTTGCCACCAAAGCTTCTGTTTAATAGTCAACATTAAAACCGTTTCCTCCTTAATTCTGAGACCTCTGACTTATGGAATCCTTATATTGACATATTGATAGCTTTTGCTTTTGTGGATCTTTTTTTTTTTTTCATTAGTCCCCATAGAATTAAACCCAAGATCCTCATTCTGACAATTCTCCCATTACTTAAGGTCAACGATTAAGCCCCCTATCTCATTATGGATGTTTATGTGACTACTGAAGTTTTTATGAAGGCCCGGTCAAATCTAATTTGTCTTTGTTTTTGCCTCAGTACTTAGTAAGACCTCATTAATTTTATGTTGAATAAATTTTAAAGGCATTTGTTCAATATGATTAGACTATGATAACCATTACTGTGACCATAACTCACTCATCTCTTCTTCTCCACGTATCCTTGCACCATTACCCCTGCCTGGGCTACTCTTTGGCCTCCCCTTCCCATTTACATCCTTGCCAGTCCCTGTGGTTGCAGATAGTTCTGTGTTCCTCTGTTTTGTCTCCCTACTAACTTCATCTCTATTGGCTTCTGCCTCTTCTGATTTCCAAGGTTCTATGTGTATATCATTCATACTGTCTTACAGCATTTCCACTAACATCGAGCCTTACCCAGCATCAATTAGTGCAAAATCCCCAGGATCTGATATGAGAGAGAGACCTAAGGTTGCATACTAGCATTTCACTACCATCTGCAAGATTGATGTCAAGTTATTTATGCTATTTGGGCCTCAGTTTACCATCTATAAAATGAAGATAATAGCTCAAAAGGACTCTGTCAAAATCAAAAGAAATAATACATATTTTAAAAGAACAAAGCAACACCATAAAATCTCTAGAACTCATAAATGAATTCAATAAAGTAGCAGAATACAAAATTAACACTCATAAATCAACCTCATCTCTTAACTCCAATGATGACTCAGTTGAAAGAGAAATTAGGGAAAATATCCCATTCATGATATCCTTAAAAAAAAAGAAAAGAAAAGAAAACTGGGAATCAATCTAACAAAAGAAGTGAAGGATCTCTACAATGAAACTACAGAACAGCAAAAGAAACTCAAGAAGTCCTTAGAAGATGGAAAGACCTCCCATGTTCTTGGATAGGCAGAATTAATATTGTCAAAATGGCCATACTATACAAAAGCACTATATAAATTCAATGCAAATTCCATTAAAATTCCAATGATATTCTTCATAGAAATAGAAAAAAAATGGTCATGACATTCATCTGGAAAAATTAGAGGCCCAGGATAGACAAAGCAATCCTTAGCAAGAAAAAAAAAAGCAGGAAGTGTCACAATACCAGATCTTAAATTATACTATAGAGCTATAGTAACAAAAAGAGCAAGATACTGGCACCAAAACAGGCATAAAGACCATCCCACATAAATACAGTTATCTCGGACTAAACAAAGGGGCCCAAAACATACACTGGAGAAAAGAGAGCCTCTTCAACAAATGGTGCTGGGAAAACTGGAAATCCAAATGTAGCAGAATGAAATTTAACCCCCCTCACCTGCGCAAAACTCAATTCAAACTGGATCAAAGATCTAGGAATGAGATCAGAAACCCTGCACCTACTAGAAGAAAATATAGGCTCAACACTCCAACATGTTGGCTCAGGAACAGACTTCCCAAACCAGACTCCTAAAGCACAAGAAGTAAAATCAAGAATAAAATAACTGGGATTTTATCAAACTAAAAAGCTTCTTCACAGCAAAGAAAGCAATCAAGAACTTGAAAAGAGCAGAGCACTGTGGCTCTTGCCTGTAATCCCCACCGCTTGGGAGGCTAAGCCTGGAGAATAGGAGTTCAAAGCCAGCCCCAGCAACAGTGAGGTGCTGAGCAACTCAGTGAGACCCTGTCTCTCAATAAAAATGGAGATGTGGCTTAGTGGTTGAGTGTCCCTGGGTTCAATCCCCAGTACCAAAAAAAAAAGAACTTGAAGAGAGAGCCTAAAGTATGGGAGAAAATCTTTGATACCTGCACCTCAGATAAAACATTAATTTCTAGGATGTATAAAGAATTTAAAAAAAAACTTACCACCAAAAAAATAAAAATAAAAATAACCCAATTAATAAATAGACAAAGGAAGTAAACAGATACTTCTCAAAAGAAGAAATATGAACAGTCAATAAATATATGAAAAAATATATTTAACATCTCTAGCAATTAGAGAAACACAAATTAAAACTACACTGAGATTTCATCTCCAATCAGAATGGCAATTATCAAGAATATAAGTAACAATAAGTGTTGGAGAGGATGTGAGGAAAAGAATACACTCGTACATTGTTGGTGGGACTGCAAACTGGTACAACCACTCTGGAAAGGAGTATGGCAATTCCTCAAAAAACTAGGAATGGAGAGAAGATAATGCTAAGTGAAGTTAGCCAATCCCCAAAAAACCAAATGCCAAATGTTTTCTTTGATATAAGGAAGCTAATTTATAGTGGGATAGAGAGAGGGAGCATAGGAGGAATACACAAACTCTAGATAGGGCAGAGGGGTTGGAGGGGAAGGGAGGGGACATGGGGTTATTAATGATAGTGCAATATGATGATCATTATTATCCAAAGTACAAGTATGAAGACACGAATT
The DNA here is from genome assembly GCF_048772815.1 of Callospermophilus lateralis. NCBI lineage: Eukaryota > Metazoa > Chordata > Mammalia > Rodentia > Sciuridae > Callospermophilus > Callospermophilus lateralis. The sequence continues at coordinate 26,505,680 of NC_135306.1, forward strand.
GATGTGAATATACTTTGTATACAACCATAGATATGAAAAATTGTGCTCTGCATGTGTAATAAGAATTGTAATGCATTCCGCTGTCATATATAAATAAAAGTTAATTAATTAATTTTTTTAAAAACTAGGAATGGGGGCTGGGGATGTGGCATGCGTGCGGCCCAGGTTTGATCCTCAGTACCACATACAAACAAAGATGTTATGTCCACCGAAAACTAAAAAATAAATATTAAAAATTCTCTCTCTCTCTCTCTCTCTCTCTCTCTCTCTCTCTCTCTAAAAAAAAAAAACAAAAAAAAAAACAAAAAACTAGGAATGGAATCACCATGTGACCTAGTTATCCCACTCCTTGGTATATATACAAAGGATTTAAAAATCAGCATACTACATTGACATCAGCATACTACATTGACATAGCCACATCAATGTTTATAATAAGCACAATTCACAATGTGTAACTATGGAACCAACATAGCTGTCCTTCAACAGATGAATTGTTAAAGAAATATTACTAAGCCATTAAGAAGAATGACTTTATGACATTTACCAGCAAATGGATGGATCTGGAGATTATCATGATAAGTGAAATAAACCAGTCCCAAAAAGCCAAAAGTCAAATGTGTTCTCTTATATGTGGAAGCTAACCCACAATAAGTGGGTAAGGGAATAGAAATTCAGTGGATTAGACAAGGAGAAATAAAGGGAAGGGAGGGAAGATAGGAAAAAGACAGTGGAATGAGTCTGACATAACTTTCCTATGCATATATATGAACACACCATAGAGAATCTCACCATCATGCACATCCACAAGAAATTAATCTTAAAAAATAGTAATAACAATTTGTAAATGGCAGAAAGATCAATAGAGGGAAGGGAGCGAGGTGGGGGGGGAATAGAAGGGGAAGGAGAGGTACTGGGGTCTGAATTAGAATAAGATATGTTCCATGCTTGTATAATTATGTCAAAATGGATTCTACTGTTAGATATAACTAAAAAGAATCAATAAAAATAAAAAAGCAAGCAAAAAATTATCTTTATTGTAATCATTATTAAATCTCCCCCTCACCCACCCACATACCCCCTTGAAACAAAGAGTTTGTCATTTCATAAAAGAATGAGCGTGGCACTCATCTGTATCTTCCGAAGTGTCTCATCTAATATTTCCAGCACAGTACACTGACATGAAAGTCAGAAGACTTATACCGTATAACCTGGAACAGGACACTTACCTCTCAGAGTCTCCTTGTCTATTAAACAGGGGTCATGTTATCATAATATCGTCCCCACTTATCTCACACTGTCATTACTGGCAACAGATGATAATGCACAAGAGCTTCATAACCTATAAAGTATCCATAGCGGATAAAATGTAACTGCATGTTTCTTATCCAAAGATACATGTAATGCATACATATTAATCTGCAGTACTCTTACTTAGCTCTTTTCAAATTTTACTTAGTCCACTTTACCATTATTTTCCCCATAGGTGTTTAAAAAAAAAAAAGGTCTCTCTCCCTGAGCCATACTTATACCAACTCTGATCTATCACATCCAACATCAGACTCAGACTCTGGCTTCCTTCTTTCTCAGACTCATAATTCATGCAATTGCTTATCCCTCTCTGTATGTTGGGTGGCAGGAGTCCAAATGCAAATGTATAGCCCACCTCTGCACAGGAAATCTGAGCACACATTCTTAGACTCTGCCCTGACTATCTTTTTTCCTACTTTGATTTTCCATTTTCCTGTTACATATAACTTTCAAAGTTACCTCTGAAATGCAATTCCTTCTGAAATGCAAAAGAACAAAAATCTGTGATCAAAGCTCTATTTATTCACTGAAAACAATGTCCTATTTTGTGTGGTAGGGTGCTATGATTCAACACCAACCAGGACAATTTTTATGGTCATTCATTAACTCCTGTCAATAGGAATGGCTGTGGTTGACTATTCACAAAAATTAACACAGTAGAGCCCTTTCCCTTTTGAAATGTAACTTCACAATTCCTTCCATTAAAAGGTAGAAGCTCTCCCAACCTGCTGAATCTGGGTGGGATTTGTGACTTGTTTTAGCAAACAGAATGCAGCAGAAATAATGGCAGTTTTGAGACTCAGGGGAATTTGAGCAGTTCCTCTGTCTTGGATTCCTGTCCAGCTATCAGTTGAATAAGCCCAGACTACTCTGCTGGATAATGAAGACACATGGCTCAGTTGTCCCATCTCTCCAGCCAACAATCAGACAACCCAGTGGACTGGCCTTAGATACAAGACTGAGGCAACTGAAGACCACCCAACTGAATCCAGCCTTAGCTGCAGACCCATGGAATGGTACGTTTGCTGTTTTAAGCCTACATCTGGAGAGCATTTGTAAGCAGCAAAAGCTAACTGATACAGTAGCTGACATCATTCACAAGGCTGGAAAATAATGGTTCAGCCAAAAGAAAGTAATCGTTTGAGAGTTGTTGTAATGGTTAATTTGAATTGTTAACTCATTAGGATTAAGAGATGCAGACGTTAAAGAGACTTCTGGGTATGTCAATGATGGTGTGTCTAGGAATGACTGGCATGTGGGATAGCGAACTAAAAAAGGAGACCCTCCCTAAGCATGGGCAGCACCCTCCAATAGGCTGGAGGCTAGGGTGGAATAAAAGTCAGAAGAACAAGGACTCAGCAGCAAATGCAAGCTCAGGTTCTTCTTGAACAGGTTCTTGGTTGCTGCTGTGATCACCTTCGCTCTTCCAGAAGCTGCCAGTGATTCTCCAAGGAGTCTCCAAAAGTCATCAGTCTTGGATTTTTGTGTCATCGTTGATCCTACATGTTGATCCTTTTTGTTCTGCGCCTCGGCCTCTTGGACTGCACAGCTACTGGTTCCTCCAGCTCTCCAGCCTGCAGACGGCCATGTGGACTCCCCAGTTTCTGGTTATGTAAGCCCGTCGAATAAATCCCCTTTTCATAATCATACTTCCTGTTGTTTCTATTCCTCTAGAGAAACCCTGACTCATACAGTTGTGAAGACTACATAAGTATGTGGTATAATCAGAATCCTTTTAGGAAAATCTTCCTGGAATGCATAACTTCATTGTACACAGGAGAAAATCAAAGTAACTTATTGTCATGTAAATTAGGGTTCACTTGAAGGAGTCAAGGGCAGTCTTCATCACCACCCAATAGTCTGGCTGAGTGCAGTCTGCCAACCACAACCCTTCATGTCCTCTAGAGTTCCATTCCCAGACACTTCCACACTGTGTAACAGTGTTGTCCACTTGCCTTCAACATCCACAGCCTCACAACCTGCTGGGAGCCATTAGCCAAGTAGGCATGACAATTTCCTTGCCAGCGTACCCCATGTTGCTTAGTGGAAGGACTCGTGGAAATAGGACATTTTGCAGTAACATTGCATGTAAGGTGACCTTGCTCAAGGACCAAGGCGGATCGGGTTTAGGGCGGTTCCAGGTTTAAGATAATTCCTGCTGGGAATAGGGCGTATCCTGCTGCCTGAGTTCCCCTTGAGTCTCTCCCAGGATTCTGAGAGTTTTTGGGAGGCAGAGGAGGTGGAATCTACAAAGCTGTGAGTGGCTCGTGATTTGTGCCCAGCCAGACTGGGGCAACAACCTTGAACTTCAAACACCCTAGATGGAACCCAGGGCCTCAAGCATGGTAGGCAAGAGCTCTACCTCTGAGCTATTATCCCAATTCTTTTTAAATTTGGTTTTGAGTCAGGGTCTTACTAAGATTCCCAGGCTGGTCTTAAATTTCCGATCAGGATTACGAGCGAGCACCACCAGGCCCAGGTATTCTACTTTTAGAACAAGTTATTTAACCTAACTGACTTTCAGTAGCCTCACCTTGAAAATGGGCTTAGTAATATCCATCCTATCATGCTGATCTTTGCATAAATCACAAAGCCCAGTGCTGACACATAAAGCACATTCATTGAAGAGAGTTGGGGGCTGGGGCTGTAGCTCGGCGCTCAGAGTGCTTGCCTAGCATGCATAAGGCACTGGGTTTGATCCTTAGCACCACATAAAAATAAACAAATAAAATAACGTCATTCTGTCCATCTACAACTACAAAAAAAATTTTTTAAAAAAAGAGTCGGAAAAATGTTTGACTTTTCTGTTCAGAACATATTTTTTCTCCTAGAATCCTACTGACAGCTTATTATAAAGAATTCTTAAATCTTCTACTACTCTAATGAGTCCTTTTATTGAGAATACACAGAAGTCAGGAATCTACCTTCTTTTCATTATATGTAAACACCAGAAGCAAAAGAGAAAAAAAAAAACATAGAATGTTTAAAAAAAATAGAATGTACCTTAACAAATCTCTAGTCTTGAAATTACTAATTTTCAAGACGGCAAAGAACAAAGAGCCTCATTTTGGAAATGATGAAAATGAGACCCAGTGATAAGTGGAAAGTGCAGAAGGAAGCCCAGGTTGTCTAACTCCAAGTCCACTTCTCCAATTTAGAACAGTACCATCCTCACCCCAGGAAGCTTAATAAATGTTTGACCGTGGTGATAGCAGTAGATACGTCTTCTAGAGGAAATGTTTCCAAGTCATTTCTCATCCATCCTTCTGGCCAGAAATCCAGATGAGCTTTTGTCACTACAATGTCATCAGGCTGGCTTCACTCAAAACCCACTTATTGTCTGCAAATGTTGCTATAATTAAATCCAAGTGGCCGCTGCGAGTTATCATCACTTACCCTCTCCAGCCATTAGTCAGATTTCCAGGGCTGCAGTTCTTTCAAAAGAGGTCACTCACTCTTCTCCTTCCCCTTGGCTATCCCAGCAGGGATTTTTTTTTTTTTTTCCTTCCATGTCTTGGGCAAGAAACTTTTAAGCCAAACTCATTTTCAGGCAATTGGCCAAGACTGTTCTGGAGAGCAGGGCTGCCGTCGGCGTGATCGCCATCAATGTAAGAATCAGAAACTCCCTGAGTCTGGGTATATTTCGTATTTCACATTTCACCCACTTGGAGGTCTTAGCTAAAGAAAACTAGAATCTTTGAGCTGGATGGGATTATCACAATCACCTTGCCCAAACTCTTCACCCAACAAATAAGGAATCTGAAGCCCAATGAGGGTAAGTGACAACCGACAATCATTCAGTGATGGAATGGCAGAATGAGCCAAGCTGCAGGTCTCCACCCGGATCTCAGTTCAGGAAGCTCCTCCTCTGTTCTCCCAGATCCCAGAAGACTAATAAGTGACTATGATGGAAAGGTCTTGGGCTTTCCAGCAAGAAACCGCCCTGCCACCATCTTTAACCCACATGGCTTACTCGAAATTGACCTCATTTCCCCGTTCCAGGGATAAGCGCATGGCCCAGACCTGGATAATTATAAAATACCCTCCTTCTGGCCACAGCTAACTTGTGGATCATTATATGACCTAAAGGAGGCCATGAAAATCACCTACAGGATTCATACTGAAGATTTTTTTAAAAAATAATTCTCTGAGATTTTAAATTATAAGGATTTTAAATTGTAAGGTTTGCTAAGGGCCATCTTTGCCACATATAGAAAGCTTTTCAGGGCTGGGGCTGTGGCTCAGTGGTAGAGCACTTGCCTAGCAGGTGTGAGGCACTGGGTTCAATTCTCAGCATCACATATGAATAAAACGAATAAAATAAAGGTCCATCAACACCTAAAAAAATATTTTTTTAAAAAAAGTCTTTTATAGAATCACTCCAACACAGTATCATGATTTGAGCACCTGGATTCAACCGTACCTGAAGATTTAGACTTTTCATTACGGTGTCAGTGAATTTTTTTAAGATTGTGAGTTGTGTTGTTATCATTTATATCCAAATGAATTCTGCCTAAAATACCAATTTCCCTTGATTACTTTCGACCATGAATGAAATTTTAAGACTCCCTTAGGGAAACATAGCTTTTAACATGATCACGGACAACATGAGCACCCCTTCCCCTAACCACTTACACACCTATACCCAGCGGACCACCTTAATGGAGCTGCTCCCTGAGTCTTCCCTAGTACTCGTCACATTAATAAATTATTACTGGGCACTACTTTTTTGCATTATCTCTGACTATACAGCCATAAAATTCTTTAAAATCCCCATCAGGAAAAAGTACATGTAGAAATGAAACAAGAGAGCTTTTAGGACTCCTGTCTACCCAATATAAAATGGTCTAGTTATGAGAAAGTATCTAGTTCATCATCCAATCGCCTTGGTACATACCCAATTCCCAGCCAAGGGGTTGTGTTAATAATATGCATTCAGATTGGGACAACCTGTTTAAAAGAGATTCTTGAAAAATCTTATCATCATTTTTTATTCATATTAAAGTGCTGTTCTTGGGCTGGGGTTGTAGCTCAGTGGTAGAGGCCTTGCCTCATGTGTGTGAGGTACTGGGTTCGAACTTCAGCACCACATAAGAAAAATAAATAAATAAGATATTGTGTTCATCTACAACTAAAAAAAAAAAAAGAAACTTTTAAAGTGCTGTTCTGAAGAAAACAAAATACTGTTATTAAAATCATCCAGAAGGATATTAATAAACTACTATAGCAGTCACATTTGCTTGGCCTTTTCCAAAAGATCTACCATCTGAAAAAAGGAAGAGATTCTCAGATAAATTAATAAAAGAGGCTTTAAGGGTCACCAACTGTCTACCATATGCTGTGGTGAGAAAGGTGAAATTTCAACCAAACAAAATAATAATTATAATAATTAGGCTTCAGGGCACTCAAAAACATACAAGGGAGAAAAGACAGTCTTTTAAACAAATGGTGCTGGGGAAACTGGTTATCCATATGTAGAAGAATGAAACTAGGCCTTTACCTCTCACCCTGCACAAAAATTGACTCAAAATGGATAAAGGCCAAGAACTAGACCAAAACTTATGCAACACTTACAAAAAAAATGTAGGTCAATAATCCAGCACATAGGTACAGGCAACAACTTTCTCAGTAGGACCCCTAAAGCTCAGGAAATAATGCCAAGAGTTAATAAATGGGATGACATCAAATTTAAAAGCTTCTTCACAGCAAAGGAAATAATTAGGAATGTGAAGAGAGAACCCACAGAATGGGAGAAAATCTTTGCTAGCAGCTCCTCTGACAGAGGATTAGTATCTAGAATATATAAAGAACTCAAAAAACTTAACAGCAAAAAAAAAATCAAACAAATCCAATTAATTAATAGGCAAATGAATTAAACAGACACTCCTCAAAAGAAGAAATACAAATGGCCAAGAAATACACAAAAAAAAACATTCAACATCATTAGTAATTAGGGAAGTGCAAATCAATACTACACTGAGATTTCATCTCACAGCAGTCAGAAAGGCAGTCATCAGAGTATACAAACAATGATAAATGCTGGAGAGGGTGTGGATGAAAAGGAACACTTTAATACTGTTAGTGGGATTGCATATTATTACAGCTATGATGGAAATCAGTGTGGTGTTTCCTCAAAAGACCAGGCATGGAACCACCATGTGATCCAGCTATACCACTCATCAGTATTTATCCTAAAGAAAAATGATACATGATATAATGAAACATGCATAACCCATGTTTATAACAGCACAATTCACAATAGCCAAACTATGGAAGCAGCCTAGGTGTCCATCAATTCATGAATGGATAAAGAAAATGTGGTCTATATACACGATGGAGCTTTTTTTGGCCATTCAGAATAATTAAATTATGTCATTTATAGAAAAATGAATGGAACTAGAGATCATTATGTTAAGCAAAATAAGCCAAGAGTTTATTTTAATTATGTTTTCTCTCATATGTGGAGGCTAAAGAGGAAAAAGGAAAAGAAAGGTGAAGGGGGCAGAAGGCTCATGAAAATCAAAGGAAGATCAATAGAGAAAAGGAACCAGTAAGAAGGAGGTGAGGAAGGAAGGATGAAGTGCTGGGGAGTGATATTAGCCAAATAATATCGTTATATTGTGTGCAGTGCCAATATGTAACAACAAATCCTATCATTATGCACAACTACACAGCACCAATATAAAAAAATGTAGAAAGAAAACAAAAAAAACCCATAGTACTGATATGGAATGATGTATTGAAAAGACAAAACACCAAGTGCTAGCATTCCTCCTTTTAATGAATGCTCAATGGGTTAAAACTTGTGGACCTTAAGAAAATAGAAAACTTGGCTGTCGGAGCCAGATAAGGAACTATCCTTCCTACTAGATGCACAGGAAGGTATCAAATGCCAATAAGCCCAAGAATTAATTATTTTTCATGCTTTGAATCTTAACCCAAACTATGATTTATAGATAACTGATTGATAGGTTGATAGATCTAGAGATAGAGATAAGTGATGGGTAATTGAGATAGTTTATAGATAGATAATTGATTGAAATACAGAAACAGAGATAGAAAGGTGATAGTTCTGCTGAATTCCAGATTCAGATGATGCTCACCATTTTGCCATCACCCCCCTCAGAGAAAACTGGGTATGTGTTCTAGAGAAAAGGACATAATCCCAAATTGAAACAAAACCATCCTTAGTTTAAGAATGTCATGTGCCATGAAAGCAGAAGAGTTTTAGTATCAGAAAACAGACACCCAGAGGAAAACCACTCAGTCTGGGAAGAGGTTCCACCCGTGGGTTTTGGCTAACTCTCGTCCACCCAGCGGGAGATGTGGCATTTCCATTCATCCTTACATATCTATTGAGCTCTTGCCATGTGCCAAGGTTGGACTAAATATTTGAGTACACAGCAATGAACAAAACAGGTATAATCCCTGCTGTCCTCATGGTGCGTATGGTCTAAGGGAGAAAATAATAATAAAATAAATAATCTTAAATTAGTAATTAAAAAAATTATAAATGTTTCCAGTTGTCTGCATAGCGAACTACTCTAAAATGGAATGGCTTAAAGCATAATCTATTTTATTATAGCTCACTATTTTGAGGTCAGAAATCAGGCCAAGTTCAGGTAGGCAGTTCTGTCCTACCTGGTATTAATGGAAGTCACCTGATAGTATGTAACTGCAGATATGGTATAGGCTGGATGGTCCTAAGCACCATATATGGCTTAGCAGTGAAGGCAAATTTTGGTGAGGACAGTGACCAGAATGACTACATAGGGACTTCCCAGTGTGATAGGGTCAGGGTAATCCGCCTCTTGCTCAGATGTTCAGAAAGTCTTTCAAGAGATGGAAAGCAAGAGTTACCCATGCATCGAAGCCTGAGCCTGGAAACTCTCATATCATAATTTCCACCATGTCCTATTTTGTCTATCAGTTAGACAGCCTGCAGAGACTCAAGGGAAGTCTGATGGCACACAGACTTCACATCTGCAGCCACATTCAATCTACCACAAATATGTAAGCCACCATTGTGATTAAATACTGTGAACAATGACAACATGATGCCAGGAGAAAGTCTAAGGGGGAAATCTAATTTGGACTTGGTGGGCAGGCAGCTCCCTAGCTGAAGGACAAGTCATCATGAACCTCCATATGCAGCACATCTTCACGACACCACAAGCACAGCCTATCTTCAACATCATGTTTCCCAGGAAAAGAAACCTATCTTTATTGGTGGAGGAAAAAAAAATCACAACCAAGGTATTTTGGGTTTTTTTTTTTTTTAACTCCCTAGAAAACAGGCACATGCTTCAGAGCTACTGAATTCCTTCTATTCTCTGAGGAGCCAAACAAATTATATCCCTGAGAATTTATTTAATGACATGGAACAGCAAATTCTACCCTAAGATCAAATACAATATCTGTAATAGTACAACAAAATAAGCAATCAAGCAGAAAACTTTGTTACTAAATATGAATTATTTGGAAAGAACAATTTGTCATCATAATGTACAAAGCATTAGATGCTTCAAAATTGCCATAATTTGCATTCTCTTTCTGTTATGAAAGTAAATATTTTAACTTAAAATTCCCAGATATGTATATATTTATCATAAAAAATTATATAGCTAGTTTATGTGAGTGTGTATCTCTAACATATGCCTAATACAATCCATCCATAACACTCGGCTTGTATTCATACATTGAACATCTATTTTGTACCATCATACCATCTTAATATAAGAACTTGGCAAATTATAAAATTTCTTTAGGTGTTGAAATCTCTCTTCTTTCCTATACTACCACTGCCCAAATTCAAGAGTGCCTCAGTCTCAACTGGACTATTAGAGCAATTTCCCTGTGGTCTATTCCAGAGCTTGACATACAAAGCCTTTCATAGTCAGGTTACAAGGGATGGCTACAGCCTCCCTTCCTACTGCCCCAGACACCTCACGTATCCTGTGGCTCCAAAGCTTTGCCCACACTGGTCCCTCCGCCCTTCTGCCATATTTGCTATCTTATCTGCCATTTTTGCTCCTTTAAGGTCCATCTCAAAATTCACCACCTCTGCATAAACTTCTCTCCCTCTTCCAACAGGCTCCTGTTCTCAGCTCTGTCACAGCCTGAACCACAGCTTATTAAATTGTCCACTTACTGGTCTGCCCCCCACCTCCACCCTCAGCCTAATCTCTCAAGGACAAGGGCTGGGTCTTCACCCCCTTCTCCAGTGACCAGCAGGACCTGCCCCAACATTGGCACTCCATAAATAGGACTCAATATTTCTTCCTTCTGGTTCTCAGATATCTTCTAGAAGGGTGAATGGCTGGCTTAAGAGTGTTCTGTTTTCTTTTCTTTTCTTTTTTTTTTTTTTTTTGATGATTTAATGTAACTATTTTTTTTTACAATTTTTTTATTGGTTGTTCAAAATATTACAAATCTCTTGACATATCATATTTCATACATTAGATTCAAGTGGATTATGAACTCCCATTTTTACCCCAAATACAGATTGCAGAATCACATCGGTTACACATCCACATTTTTACATAATGCCCTATTAGTAACTGTTGTATTCTGCTACCTTTCCTATCCTCTAACCCCCCTCCCCTTCCCTCCCCTCCCATCTTCTCTCTCTACCCCATCTACTGTAATTCATTTCCCTCCTTGTTTATTTTTCCCTTCCCCTCACAACCTCTTATATGTAATTTTGTATAACATTGAGGGTCTCCCTCCATTTCCATGCAATTTCCCTTTTCTCTCCCTTTCCCTCCCACCTCATGTCTCTGTTTAATGTTAATCTTTTCTTCCTGCTCTTTCTCCCTGCTCTGTTCTTAGTTGCTCTCCTTATATCAAAGAAGACATTTGGCATTTGTTTTTTAGGGATTGGCTAGCTTCACTTAGCATAATCTGCTCTAATGTCATCCATTTCCCTGCAAATTCCATGATTTTGTCATTTTTTAGTGCTGTGTAATACTCCATGGTGTATAAATGCCACATTTTTTTTTATCCATTCATCTATTGAAGGGCATCTGGATTGGTTCCACAGTCTAGCAATTGTGAATTGTGCTGCTATGAACATCGATGTGGCAGTATCTCTGTAGTACGCTCTTTTAAGGTCTTCAGGGAATAGTCTGAGAAGGGCAATGGCTGGGTCAAATGGTGGTTCCATTCCCAGCTTTCCAAGGAATCTCCATACTGCTTTCCAAATTGGCCGCACCAATTTGCAGTCCCACCAGCAATGTACAAGTGTACCCTTTTCCCCACATCCTCGCCAGCACTTGTTGTTGTTTGACTTCCTAATGGCTGCCAATCTTACTGGAGTGAGATGGTATCTTAGGGTGGTTTTGATTTGCATTTCTCTGACTGCTAGAGATGGTGAGCATTTTTTCATGTACTTGTTGATTGATTGTATGTCCTCCTCTGAGAAGTGTCTGTTCAGGTCCTTGGCCCATTTGTTGATTGGGTTATTTGTTATCTTATTGTCTAATTTTTTGAGTTCTTTGTATATTCTGGATATTAGGGCTCTATCTGAAGTTTGAGGAGTAAATATTTGTTCCCATGATGTAGGCTCCCTATTTACCTCTCTTATTGTTTCTCTAGCTGAGAAAAAACTTTTCAATTTAAGTAAATCCCATTTGTTGATTCTTGTTATTAACTCTTGTGCTATGGGTGTCCTATTAAGGAATTTGGAGCCCCAACCCACAATATGTAGATCGGAGCCAACTTTTTCTTCTATCAGACGCCGTGTCTCTGATTTGATATCTAGCTCCTTGATCCACTTTGAGTTAACTTTTGTGCATGGTGAGAGGAGGGGATTCAGTTTCATTTTGTTGCATATGGATTTCCAGTTTTCCCAACACCATTTGTTGAAGATGCTATCCTTCCTCCATTGCATGCTTTTAGCCCCTTTATCAAATATAAGATAGTTGTAACTTTGTGGATTGGTCTCTGTGTCTTCTATTCGTACCATTGGTCCACCCGCCTGTTTTGGTACCAGTACCATGCTGTTTTTGTTACTATTGCTCTGTAATATAGTTTGAAATCTGGTATCGCTATACCACCTGATTCACATTTCCTGCTTAGAATTGCTTTTGCTATTCTGGGTCTTTTATTTTTCCATATGAATTTCATGATTGCTTTCTCTATTTCTACAAGAAATGCCTTTGGGATTTTAATTGGCATTGCATTAAACCTATAGAGAGCTTTTGGTAATATCGCCATTTTGATGATGTTAGTTCTGCCTATCCATGAACAGGGTATATTTTTCCATCTTCTTCTACTTCTCTTTTTAGGGTTCTGTAGTTTTCATTGTATAAATCTTTCACCTCTTTTGTTAGGTTGATTCCCAAGTATTTTATTTTTTTTGAGGATATTGTGAATGGAATGGTTGTCCTCATTTCCATTTCAGAGGATTTGTCGCTGATATACAGGAATGCCTTTGATTTATACGTGTTGATTTTATATCCTGCCACTTTGCTGAATTCATTTATTAGTTCTAGTAGTTTTTTTGTAGACCCTTTTGGGTCTGCTAGGTATAGAATCATGTCATCCGCAAATAGTGATAATTTGAGTTCTACTTTTCCTATTTTTATGCCTTTAATTTCTTTCGTCTGTCTAATTGCTCTGGCCAGTGTTTCGAGAACTATGTTGAACAGAAGTGGTGAGAGAGGGCATCCCTGTCTTGTTCCAGATTTTAGGGGGAATGCCTTCAGTTTTTCTCCATTCAGAATGATGCTAGCCTGAGGCTTAGCATAGAAATACCCATGAGCCATGAGGTTGATAGGGATACAAAGAAGAGTATTTTTAAAGTTTTTGCTTTTGTTTTTCCTGTTAGGCTGAGGATTCTTCTCCCTTCCTTCAAGACACTGCTTTCCTTGTCTTCATCTTTACATCTGATGTAATTTGCCTGATTTTACCTTTGAAATTACAAAGCTTGGTTGGTGGGAATTTGCTAAATCTAAACTCGGCACACTCCACCCACCAGGCTGGCTTTCTGAACAGTCCCTGCAAATCGCTCCTTCTGCAGAATTCAGGGTCCCCTGTGACACCAGAGGCTGACCACTAAGATGAGACAAAAGTAGAGGGCAGGGTTAGGCAACTTCCTAATACTAGGACTTCAGGTAAGCTACTCAGTCTCTCCACATGCCTCAACTTCCCCATCCAGAAAATGGAGACAGTATGAAAATAAGAGCCCTGTGGTGTTCAGTGACATGATACATGAGAGGATCCAGCAGAGCCAAGAGCACACGTGGCACTCTTCTTCTCCATCCCCAGACAGACCTTGCAGAAGACACTTGTTTCTCACAAGTGGAGACCCCACACAGGTGGCCCCCTGAGACCTGCCGCACAGTCCAGATCCAGTCCACACACTGGAGTCTGCCTGCTCTGCCCCAGTCACCTTTCTTAGACCAGGATTCCTGACAAGGAACTCCCACTCCTGAGGTGATAAGGATGAGGTGCTGAGGACACTCTATGTTATCAAGTGCTGACCCCTCCTCAGTGCCTGCGTGACCTGGCTGATGGGAGGCAAAAGGCACATGGGTTCCCTGACCACCACAGCGGCAATAAAACCCACCTGCCTGGCTGGGGAGTGATATCCGAGGGCTGCCTTCTACCCAAACACCATCGCCCAAGACACTCCAACATCACCCAAGAGTCTCCAACAGAAGGGAAACACTGGGCCCAGAGAGACAAGTTGCGTTTCCCTGTAAACAACTTTGTTCAAACCAAGCCCCGTCCATGAAGGCTACTCAGGGGGAGAGCTGCAGGGAAATTGGAAGCAATCAGAGTTGGAGCTGGGAGGGAATTTAGAGAGCTTGGCAGAAGAGGAATTTGAAGATCAGAGAGGAGCAATGCCTTGCTCAAGGTTACATAGCAAATTAATGGTTGAGATGGGAGTAGAGAGACCAGAGTTCTTGAAGCCAACTCCAATATTTTTTACCTAATATGACATGGAAAGGATGCAGGATTATTTAATAGATTCTGTGATTTGAGATTTGGGGGTTTTAAGAGCAGAAAGACCATCCCAGTACAGATTAATTTATTCATCAAAGGTTTATTGAATGCCTGCCTGGTGCTGGGCACTAAAACAAACAGTGGGATACACAAGGTTCCTGCTCTCATGGGGTTCACAGGCTGGGCAGGGTCAGGAATAGGGACAGATGACAACAAGCAAGCAAATAATGACAAATGACAGTGTGAGACAAGTACCACGAAGGACTCAAAACAGATGATGCAATGGCAAATACCACAGTGGAGGTGGCGTCTTTAAATAGGTTGACCAGGGGAGGCCACCCAGAAGAACTGGCCTTTAAACCAAGACCTGAAGCGCAGAATCCAGCCACATGAAGAGCCAGAGGAAGGAGACGCTACTGTGAGAAGAAAAGCGTGGAACAAAAGGAGCAGAAAAGAAATGGCTCTTTTCTAGAAATAGTCAAATGTCAGTGGGAGGTGGAGCTTGAAGAGCAGAGGGTGGGGGAGAGGAGAGGAGAGTGGGTCTGGGGCCGGTTGTGCAGACTCACAGGCCAAGGCAAGCGATTCTAATTTTATTCTAGGTACAATAGAAAAATCAGCAGAGTTCCAAGCAGGGAAAAGACGCCTTGTACCTTATTTCTTGGAAGGTCATTCTGGCTTCCCCAGGAGGACCAGGACAGGACAGCAAGCCAGAATGTGGAGAAGACAGTAGAAACCAGGGCTGGGGGCAGGTGAGAAGGTGCCCCGGACCCAACAATGATGCTGGCGATGACAGAAGAAAATGCATGCATTGGTGATCCATTCAAGAGAACCCAAGGGGATTCGCCGATAGATTAGATTTCACTGGAAGGATCAAATATGTCCCCTAGGCCTGTCAGGTAAAAAGTGGGTTGGTCATATAGAAATTTAGCGAAATTCCAAGACCCAAGATGCTACTAAGGTGATAAGTGACAAACTTGAGTATCTTACGGGTAAGCTGAAGTCAAGACAAGTTGCTAGACCTCTCTAAGTCTTGGTTTTCTTACATGTAAAAATGGGACAATAGCACCTCCTACCCAGTCCAGTGGTCCAATGGATTTAATGAGAACAGTTCCTGGTGCATATGGGCCCATGATAAATATCATTTTCACTCTTCCTAAAATAATAACTTACATTTGGGATTAGATATAGTGTTCTGAAGATTTTGTTTAACTTAGCCCCCTTTAAAGCATAAGGTTTTCATTATTCTAAATATTCTAAGTATTTTCTAATAAAAATTAGTAGAGTGTGTCATTATTTTATCATTAGGGGAAAAAAAAATGAAAAACAAAGACTTTTGGGACTTTTCTTGCAGTTTCTCCGGCTCTCAAAGATAATCTTAGCTGGTGTTGTTATGATCTAGTATAGAGAAATCTTCAAATTCTCAAAGTTTTTGCCTCATAAGTATGCCAACTTGATTAAATGAACTAAGGGGCAACTGAGGGTTTGTCACCTGTTATAATAAGTTTCAATTCTGGGTCCTCCAAACAATACTTTCAAAGCTACTCTCAACAGAAAGAAAAATAGTATATACCATTTGAGAATTTCTGGGAAGGAATCACACAGAAGGAATAGTGGAAAATAGAAAAAACAACTTGGATTCCCTCAGTCCTTGGAAAACAGCCTCTTTCCATACCAAACTCTAGGACAGCAGGAAGCAGCTTGGGGCTGTGGCTGAGCGACTATGATAATAGTCTGCTACAAATGCTTTTAATGTTAGGACACTTGAGAATGAGCATTTAAGACAAAAATATCTTTTTTATAATATGACCTGAGATTTTCTCCAAACAGATATAAACACATGTGATATGTGTATAAACTTCTACATAAAAATCTTTGCTCTCTGAAGTTTCTTGTTTACTAGAAAAGCCAAATTTATATCATCTGTGTAGTTTTCTGGCCTAACACACTCATTGCAGAATCACAATAATGTCTTGGGTGGGGAGAGGTTTACAAAGCAAGTTATTTAGAGGCTCTCATGAGAGTTTGTTTCACCTGTGCTTAAATATCAATTTCTTATTCAATTTTTCTAAATAAAAACAAAGAGTGTCTGTACAACTTGTGGGTACATATGAAATGCAATGTGGGACACACCCACCAAGCCACAGATACATACCTGCTTTCTTTCTGAGCGTGCTTTTGAAAAAGAGGAACAATATTCCGCTGCTGATAACCAAAGAACTTGCTATTCTAAGAGAAGGTGGCAGCAGAATGTTTCTAAGTCTAAATATCTCCTCTCACGGTGACTGTCATTTAAATTCCTGCCTAGCAAAGGGATTTTTATGGAAGGTTAATGCCTCCTATAACATTTATCCTGGATGGTGGAGCTTTTCGCATAATTTTCTGGGCTTTATTCCTGCAGTGTTATAGAACCTTATCTTCCCTCTAATAGCTTGCCAGTAAAGAGCCGGTGCATATAAAGACCGTCGTTATTTCTCGGTTCAAACCCTGATTTAATGAAATTCAAAATCTCTAGTGGAAGAGGGCTGGGGGTTATGTCATAAAAGGAGGGTAGGCCCAAGACAAGCTGCAGTGTCCCCGCCTGGGACTGGGCTACCTACCAAAGGTGACACAACACACAGAGCTCTGGTAGGTGGAGCCTACCTGCAGCTGCAGAAAGAGCAGAAGTAAGGCCAGTGGCCCAAGTCAAGGGTGACGTCAACCCTTTTGTTAAGGGATCATCAATAGAAGGAAGCCTTTCCAAATACTTCCCATTTGCTTCTCTATAATTTTCCTAATTCCCTTTCGCTGTTTTGACATTTACTAGTGTTTTAGTGGGGTTTTTTCACCACTGTTACCAAAAGGCTCAACAAAAACAATTTTACAGAATGAAGCATTCATTTGAGGCTCACAGTTTCAAAGGTCTCAGTCCATAGATGGCGTCTCCATTGCTCTCCTGCCTGAGATGAGGCAGAACAGCATGGCAAAAGAGCATGGTAGAGAAAATAAGGCTCAGGACATGGCAATCAGAAAGCAGAGAGTGTTCTGTCCACTGGAGACAAAAATATGTACCCCAAAGGCACGCCCCCAGTGACCTACTTCCTCCAGCTACACGCTACCTGCCTACAGTTACCTCCCAGTTTAATCCTCATCAGTGGATGAAGCCATGATCTCTTCATTTCACCTCTGAATGTTCTTGCATTGTCTCGCACATAAGCTTTTGAAGAACACCTCGTATCTAAAACATGACCAGAGACCATGGCATTTCATTAAAATATTGATAATAACCACTGATTATATTTTCCAAAAATGACCACAGCAGTGCTTATGGTCCCACATGCTCTCCTGGAACTGGGACATTTCCCATCAAAAGCCAGTCTATTTCACTTCCCCTTTATGCTTTAGAGGACATTATGACCAGTTGCTGAACACCAGGTATGCAGCACATGGTGTGAGTACTGGAGAAAAGTGATAGTAAGCAACCCGACTCCTGACTGATTCTAGCCTTTAGAACCCCGTCATCCTGAGAAAGCTGAAGGTAGGCCATGTGGAAAGGTCTCAGTTGTCCCACAATAGTCAGCCTCAATCAGGAGACACTCAAATGAACAAGTCTTCAGATCATTCCAGTTCTCCACTCTCAAGTCTTCTAACTGAGGCCATGTATGATATATAGCAGAGATGGGCAACTTCTCTCTACGCTGTCCAAATTCCTAATCATAGAATTGTGAGCATAAGAAGGGACTGTTTTATGCCAATGGAGTAAATTGCTTTGCTGAGACAGAAACAGGAATGCACTATAACCATATCTTTTGTAAGAAGCAATAGGGTTAACTGCAAGGACCTCTTGCTCTCTGGCAAAGTCTTCTCAGGTACACTCGACTGGTCCCCTGAGTCAGTCCCTAGCCACCTACTATTCAAGGGCAGATCTGAAACAATGAAAACTTAAGGATTTTGGAGTCTCCCAGACCTGGGTTCTTTCTTTGCATCTTGGTTAATGTATTTAAAATCTCCGAGTTTCACTATTTCATTTATAAGACAAGGCTAATAATGCCAGCCTGGGAAGATCTCCCACACAGTAGGATTTTCGTGGCCCTGTCGCTATTGAGAATTCTTCTCAGTGCATGCTTCCTCCCGGAGGCCACTGCTAGTCCAGGACTTCTTGCTCTCCACCTTTCTACCTCATTCCTTTCCACTCCACCACATCATTGTCTGCTCTGTAACAACACTGTAGCTGGACCATGGTCTAAAGTTCAGGCACAGTTGGCCATTGTCAAGAGTCATCCATCCCTCGTCATCTCCTTGTGCTCTTGGGTTACAGATTCTCGCACATCTCTTTCTGTCCTCACATTCACATGGGAGCAGAGGAGCATCAGGGGAGGGGCAGAGTTTAAATTCTGATTCTCTTGACACTTCCATATTGATATCCAAAGATTAAGAAAACACAGAGACCACTGCCAGGAAGATCACAAAAAAGGAAATAGAGTATAGATTAATAAATCAGACACAATTCTAGGTTAAATAAAGCAACTCTAGAATCTGCACATAGTAAAATGTGTGCAGATTTAAAGACCCAAACAACCCTGGAGCCAGAAGTGGATTTTCAGGACAGTTAGTTACACATGGGTATAAAGCCCTACACTCCCAGAGAGTTGCACCACGTGGAGTCCAGAAAGCTTCGCTTTAGAACTGGGCTGTCCTATAAAGCAGCCACCAGCCTCATATAGCTACTGAGCACTTCAAATGTGGCTACTCCAACTTGAGATGTGCTGCAAGAATTAAACATACACCAGATTTGGAAGATTTGAAGACTTCATAGGAACAAAATCATGTCAATCAATCCATTGATAATTTTATACGGATTACATGTTGGAATAATATTTTATATATACTATACTGAGTTAAATAACACATTACTGGAATTAATTTCATCTATTTCTTTACATTATAGAGAGAGAGATAGAGATATATTGACTACTAAACAGCTTGGGCTTGGGTCCAGTTCTCAATAGCTGTCCTCCTCCACCGGCCACGGGGCACTGGAGGCCTGCAGGACAGCAGACAGTGGTTGCCTGGAAGTCTTTAGTTCAAGAACTTCATCTCAAGGGATATACCTTTGGTCTGCTCTCCCTTTTTAGGAAGGAGATAGAAGGTGAGCATCAAGGAGAAACAGTGGCTCATGATCCTGAAGGCTCTTAAGATTAGTGGGAAAATGGAAGCTTCAGAAATAAAATAACTCCTAAAAGTAGACTGACCTGTGTCCCAAATCATGGTAACTTGAGAGTTAAAAATTCCATACTAGCTGGGCATGGTGGCACAGCCCTGTAATCTCAGCGGCTCCGAGGCTGACACAGGAGGATCGCAAGTTCAAGGCCAGCCTCAGGAACTTAGGAGGCCCTAATCAACTCAGCAAGACCCTGTCTCAAAATAAAAAATAAAAAAGTGTTGGGGATACAGCTCAGTAGTTGAGCCTCCTGGGTTCAATTCCCAGTACAAAAACAAATGTTTATATAACTAGATCACTAAAGCTCCCTAATTTTTGTTACATTTATCTTCCCCTTCTACTTACATATTCATCTCACATAATAACTATTGAATTGTTCTGCAAAACATTTTGTGTATATGTTGAATCATCCCTGAATCCCTAAGACTGAGATATTATAATCCAAAACTTACAGAGAGCAAAACTGAAGCTTATAGACGTTAAGTCTTACCCAAATTCTAGTAAATCTGACAGAGCCTGCTTTCAAATCCAGGTCTATCTCATTACAAATCTCAGTCTTTAATATTCAAGAATGAAAGAATTCAACAAATGTTATATGTATTTATGTTGACTAAATGATATGTATATATTATGTACATAAATTGTTCTGAGGAAAATATGATAGTAAAATAGATATTATATATAGAAAGCTATAAATAAGTTTCCACTTTAAAGTACTTGTTATGGTTTAGATGAAAGGCATCCCCTAAAAGCTCATGTGTGAGAGACAATGCAAGAAGGTTTAGAGGTGAAATGATTGGGTTCTGAGAGCCTTAAACCAATCAGAACATTAATTCCCTGGTAGGGATTAACCAGGTGGTAACTGTAGGTAGTAGGTGGCTGGAGGAGGTGGGCCATTGGGGGTGTGCCTTTGGGGTATATATTTTGTACCTGGCCCACAGAGTCTCCTTTGCTTCTTGACACCATGTCCTGTGCTGCTTTCCTGCATCATACCCTTTCTCCATGATGTCCTGCCTCACCTAAGGCCCAGAGTAATAGAGCCTGCCATCTATGGACTGAGACCTCTGAAACCATGAGCCCCAAATAAACTTTTCCTCTTCTAATTTCTTGTCAGGTCTTTTGGTCACAGCAGCCAAAAAGTTGACTAAAACAGTACTGATCTCTCTGACCATCCATTTACTTTCCTATAATAATGATGTCCACATTCAAGGACAACATGGTAGGTTCTGAACCTACCCACTCTCATTTCCTCACTAGAGAGTTCCATGATCCTGGGTTATGGGGTCTTCAAGCCAAGAGTCTTTTGGTTATCCGAAAGTTATATAGCAAAGTTATGTTGTAGGTAGTTCAGTCTTTATTGTGAAGCTACAGAGACCACTTTTAAATTGGGCATGACATAATCAGATTTGCATTTTAGAAGGATCCCTGTGGGGTACTCTCTCACACTCTGGTGGGAGTGTAAATTGATACAATCCTTTTGGAAGGCAATTTGGCAAAGTGTACTAAGAGCTTTAAAATGCTTGACACAGTAATATCACTTTTGTGACTACTCTAAGGAAATCATCCTAAAACCAGAGAAAGCTTTATGTATAAAGCATTTATTATAGCATTATTCATAATGATAAAAAAATGGCAATGACCTCACTACCCAACAATAGAGGAATGGTTATGCAAGTGTCAGTACATCTACTGGATGACATATTACTCAGCCATCTAAATTATATTCATGACAAGTTACCGATAGCATCAAAAAATTAAGATTTACACTTGTTAACATTAGCAACACATTTGTGGTAAATTATAAATGTCCACAAATTCTCTCCAATAACCATCCCCTTTCAAAATGATGTATGACATCCTTTAAGTGGTAGAATCCATTTCTCTACCTCTTGAGGGAAGACTGACCCTGTGACTTGCGTTGGCCAATAAAACCTTAGGAAATGAAATAGAAGCAGGGCTCAAATAGCACTTGCCCTCCTATTGGGCTTGAAGCTTTCCATCACCAGTAAAGAAGCCCCGGACAACCTGCTGGATGATGAGAGACACACTACCCAGACTGACCTGCACTGAGATGTCACCCAGCCAATCCCAGAAGGAGAGCCACCTAAGTGGCAGCAAAACACAGATGTACAAATGAGGTCAGCCAACATTAACAAAAGAACCACACAGCTGAGCCCAGCCCAAATCACGGCTTCAGAGAATTATGAACCACAAAACATACACAAAAGCAGAGATAATCCTATAATGTTCCTCCACTCCCACAATATATCAGTATCTAGCTTCAAAATTTATTATGAACCACATAAACAATTGTTTTAGGTCACTAGATTTGAAGCAATCAGCCTCAAATCAAAAGCTCACTGCTTGAGACAGGAGAATCTTGAGTTCAAAGCCAGCCTCAGCAAAAGTGAGGCACTAAGCAACTCAGTGAGACTCTGTCTCTAAATAAAATACAAAATAGGGCTGGGGATGTGGCTCAGTGGTTGAGTGCCCCTGAGTTTAATCCCTGGTACTCCTCACCCCAACAACAACAAAAAAAGTTCACTGCTGCAATTGTGATAAATTTTGAAGCTAGATGCTGATATATTGTGGGAGTGGAGGAACATTGTAGGATTATCTCTGCTTTTGTGTATGTTTTAAACTCCCTGTAATAAAAATAAATACATACATATATGCATTTGAACTAAAGGAAAACTAAATGTTAAGTAAAATATTTGGATGTAAAAATATACATGTATACAGCTTGATCACAACTATATAAAAATATATTTTCCATAAAAATACTAGGAAAAAATATACCATTGGTTGCCGCTGGATGCTGAGACTATGAATTTATTTTAATTTGTATGTATTTTCCAAAGTATCTATAATAAGCCTTATTTAGTTTATTCTGAAAATAAGTTTCTACAATTTTATTTATTTTTGTCTCATGACTTCCTCCAATCCAATAACATTTCTTTCTTACAGAATATATGGAGAACGGATTTGTAGGGGGAGAAAAGTAAAGGCAAAGAAAAAAATTTAAATAGCCTAAGTGACGAGAGTCCAAAATCAAGGCAATGACAGTAAAAAAGAAAAGAGGATAGCTGGGGGTGCTGGGTAGATTCAGAGATACTGAGCGAGAATCCATGGTCTTTAATGCAGGGCATTTCCTGGCAAGGGAAAGACACAATCTGGGACCATGGGCGGGTTTCATGGAGACCCAAAACCCAAACCTAAAAATGCACTCAAATTTGTATTTAAATGTTTAAATTCATCTCTCTAGACAGAAAATACAAAGATCTCTTCTGATTCTCAAATAATGAACATAATCCCTAGAGCTGAAGACTCATGAAGACTTGTCTCCCTGTAGACAGGGAAGAGTCCAGTTTGGTCTTTCAACCCTATTTACATCTGACCAGTCATAAGACATAGAAGAGGCCATTACAATGATCAGCCCAGAGACTTTGGTCCTTAAAGCACGCCCTGAATGCTTAATGGTTCAGGTGATATCAACCCTTCTGGGCCACAACTTAGAAACTAGTTCCTGCTGGGTTTTACCCTAAAGAAAGCCAAACACTTGTCAGTCATCACTTTAGGGTGTCAGAGCCATGGATAAAACTGGAATCCTGACCTCCAGAAGACAAACAAAAAACCAGTTTGTCTTAGACCTTTTTCTGCTGCTATAACAAAATGCCCAAGACTGGATAATTTATAATGGAAATTTATTTGGCTCACAGTTCTAGAAGCTAAGAAATCCAACAGCATGGTGCCAACATGTGCTCAGCACCCAGAAAGGTCCTTCTTTCTGCATCATAACATGTTGGAGGGCATCTGTGTCATTCTTAAATAAAAGAGGGACAGAAAAACACCATGTCCCCGAATGTTCCCCAAAACTTTGCCAACTTAAGGGAATAATGAACCTGGGCTAGAAAGTCTAAATACATATTATCTTCAAGAATACTTACTAGCTTTCTCCTATGCATACTGGGAACTAGGGCAAGTTAGTGCTATCAATAGCAAGCTACTTTCTTGGTATGTACATCAGGACAGTTGCTCCTTGGGATGCTGGTCAAACAAGCAAGCTAATGCTGGTGATGTTACTTCTGAAGACTAACATATAAAACCCCCTTTCTCAGTGGCAACTGGGGTAGAACTGAGGACAAATTGGAAAGAATACACACTCGTCCAGCCAGACTCCACTGGACAAAGCCCCATGAGGAAAAGGAGGTGTAGTTTGGAAAATGTCTTGACAGACAGATGTGCTATCTGTTCAGCCTGTCGCCACTGGACCTTCCCTACAACCATTTTGCAATAACGTGTCTCTTGCCTCGTATGCCATCTCTGGGCATTTTCTTTGATCTCTCAGCAACCTCTTCTACTGCCCTGGCACAATTGGGTTGTGAATATGACATCATAACAAACCCACTCACATGATAACCTGTTAGTTCATGCATGGACTCATCCATTAACCCATGAACAGACTTATCCATTCATGACCCCAATGCTTCATAAGGTCCCACCTCTCAACACTATGACAATGGGGGATAGGTTCCCAGCAATTGGAGGAGACATCCAAACCATAGCCCTGTTTTTCCATATCTTAAGCTCAGGCACAGGGTCCACATTGACCTGGTCCTTATCCTCCTCCCCAAACCCATGTCTCACCACCATGTTTGCCTTGTTCCTTTTCACCCTGGCCTACTTTAAATTCCTAGAAATCTGTGCTTCTCCCACCACCAGGGTTTGGCGTGTGCCAGTTCCTCTGTCTGAGACTCTGTTTCACTCTTCTCCAACCAGAGAACCTATCCCTCAACTCCAACCTGAGTCACTACTTTCCAGGCCAATGAAATCCTTCTGACCTGTGCTCCCGGAGCACTTAGCACAACTGAAATATTTCATTTTTGTGTGGTCATAATGATTATATTATAATAATATGATAATTATAATAAAAGCTAACATTACTTGAATGTTAATGCCAGGCACTACAGAAGACATGTGACATGGAGTCACTAATTATTTTTAGCACAACCCCATGAAGAAAATGAGGCACAACAGGAAAATAAATGGAGAGATCCTCTGGCCAGTAAGAGGCACTGTTGGGACATACTCCCAAGCAGCCTGGAGCTTGAACTGCACTGGCCTGACACTCCACGTCTGTAAGAGTCTGATGCTAAGAGGGGATTCCGGCAGTACAGCCTAAGTTGACTCATGTTGCCTGGCCTGGAGCTACTGTGACACATGGTACTATAGTTTAAATTTAAAATGTCTCCCAAAGGCCCATGTGTTAAAGGTCTTTGATCTCAGCCTGTGGCACTGTGGAACATTTACCCTGTGGAGCCTAGTGAAAGTCTGAGGTCACTGGGAGTGTACACCCCAAAGGGGATTGTTGGATGTTGATCTCTTCCTCTCTCACTCTATTCCACTCCTTGCCTTGAGGAGAGAGTTTGCTCTGCCACAAGCTCCCACCATGATGTACTACCTCACCACAAGCCCAAAAGAAACAGAACCTACCAACCATAGACTGGAACCTCTGAAACTGAAAGCGAAGAAAACCTTTCCTCTTTTTTAAGTGGATTGATTTCAAGTATTCGAACAAAGAGCTAACTAAAACACATAGCATCCAGACTTGGAGACAACCTTACAAATCATGTTCACCAACCCTAACAGAGGAGGGATAAGGAACCCAGACAGGCAGTGTGCTTTTCTCAACATCACACAACCAGGAGTAGGAACCAGATCTCCCAACACAGCCCAGTGTTCTTTCCACATCATCAAGTGAAAAAACTCAAGTGACCCCAACTGTAAAAAAAAATACTTAATATTTTTAAACCAATGAATGAGTATCACTTCCTTTCCTTGTCCTAAATTTGCTACAGAATTAGAAAGAAAGATGGGTAGGTAAGAAAACAAAACTCCTAGGGTTGGAGATTTAGCTCAGTGGCAGAGTGTTTGCCTAGCACACACAAGGTCCTTGGTGGGGAAGGGGGAGGGGTGTGAGGGGGGTGGGGGGAGGATAAAAACTCTTTACTGATAGTACTCAGAGAAAAACCCAAGAATTATGGAAAATTGCTACTAATGTAAATTGCTCCTTAAATTTTTTTTTTCAATTTCTTACTACTGATGAGCTTTTTTTTTTTTTTTAACTCAGAATAACTGTATCTTAGCCAGTCCTATACCTTTAATTTAGGATTATGTCAATGTAATCCTCATGGTCAATTTCTTTAGGTCAATGGCAGCCTGCTGGAGCTTGCAGTGACCTTAATTCATACAGAGTTGTCCACATAATGGGGGACTCTGTAGGCCTGCAGTGAGCATCCTAGACATCAGAAGGACCCTTGTGGAGGGGGATAAAGTCTAACAAACATTGTTCTCCAGGGACAGGCCAGGGGACTGCCTGCTTCTGGCATCAACTCATCAATACTCAAATTCTTCCATGTAAAATGACACTCTTGACCAGCAGCACAGAGGCAGTATCTGGTTGGGCTGAGCACCTGGGCCCAAGGCTCAGCCCAACCACTTATGAACCATGTAACCTTGAGCAAAATATTTCCTTTTTCTGTGCCTCAGTTTCCTTCTGGGTAGCAATAGTTGTAGGTATCAACTCAAGACTCCTATGAGTTATGAACAAGCCAATATACCTCTGAAGTGAGTGTGTATAAAAAAATGCTCAATAAAAACTATTTCCTCTATGATGAACTAGAATTTGGAGTCAGCTATACTTCTAAGCCCTGCAAGACTTACACAGTACCATGACAAACCAATTCAACTTTTATGAGGCCGGTCTCTATCACCAATGTCAATTCATTTAACTTTTCTCATACCCCATTAAGAAGGCTTACTTGTCTCTACTTCACAAATGAGGACACTTCTGCCCATACAGGTAAGTTGATTTGCCCAAAGAAAACAGCAAACCCCAGGTTGCCTGGTTCTGAATCAGAACTCACTCTGTAAGAAATAAGACACTAGGTTGTCAACAGAATGATCACCTTTCACAAGCTGGGAGTTGAAGCAGGGAGAAGGTGGTGTCATGATCGTGAACTTCAGAGAATCCAGGTCAGAGGCTGTTGAATGGATCCTCTTAGCCACCAAGGGCCATGCAGGACCCCCCTCTAATGCAGAGCAAGAGGGGCTCCTATCCTTTATTCCGTCATTGCCCTTCCCACCAGCAATGATACTGAAGCTCAACCCTGGCTTATTTTAATGCTCCGGATTGTTTAAATGCCTTCTCCCTGCAAAGAGCTGTGGAAAAAGTTCACCGTGTGATCTTTGGAAGGCCTCCCTCAGCACCCAGAATAGATGCCTTCAGGTTAGATGTCACCAACAAATCCACTGTCCCCAATATCAGAGGCCAAGTGTTATAAAGTCTTTTCAAAATTTTCAATAAATAAATGAAACATTTTAGAAAAACATCGGTAAACTGGAATGGTCTAGAGAACAAACTGGTATAAAGAGAAATGTTCTGCTTGGATTTTTTTTTCTTTTTTTTTTTTTTAATCTTGGAGACTGAAAGAGGTCAAGAAAACTGCCTCATATAGTTAAAGAGCCATCATGCAAGAGAGGAGCAAGGTGTGTGCTCAGTGTCTCCAAAGGTCAGAAAAGTACCAATCAGGGCTACCCAAGGATGTGCCAGGGTGGTAGGATGATATAGGGTTGGGAACACAGGTATAGTAGCCTCAAGGGCTTAAATCCTCTCTCCACAACATATAAAGCATCAGTTTCCCCATCTGTGAAATGGGACAATGATGATAGAACCTACCTCACAGGGTTGTTTTACACATCAAATAAGATCATAGGGGCTGAGATTGTGGCTCAGTGGTAGAGCCCTTGCCTTGCCTTGTGAGGCACTGAGTTCAATCCTCAGCACCACAGAAAACTAAATCAACCAAACAAAGGTATTGGTCCATCTGCAACTTAAAAAAAAAAAATTAAAATAAGATCATAAATCTCCAGAACTGATAGCAAGTCCTCCATAGATGTCACCTGTTGTCCTTGCTGTTGGAAGGAAGTGAGCTCTTTGTCCTTGGAGATATTCAAGCAGCAGCTGATGATGAGCTGCAAAGTTGTGCTGGGAAGAGATTCAGGCACTAGACAAAGGACTGGCTTAGGTGACCTCGAGTTTCCTTCCACACTTGGGTTTCAGAATTCTTTGTTTCATTGAAACTGAGGTTAGTATGCAGCCCTCTATCACAGTACCCTCCTGGGCAGCTTGGGGTTTTGTTGCTTTCACTTTTGTGCTTGCAAATAAATCCTTGCTGTGGAGCAGAGTCTGAAGAGTGAGTCTTCTTTTGCTTGGCAGCTGCATTCCTGGGATTCCCAAGATTCCAGTCTCCTTTCCTCTCCACATTGTAAACATTAGGTTCTTGTGGAGGAGGACAAAAAGGTCACTTTGCAAACAGCCTTTGCTCCCAGGCTCTCATCTGAATAATTCCACTGAACCTCAGTGTGAGCACCAAGCTTGGGGCCAACCTCAAACCCATCTGACGGGCAAGGGTGCCGATTTCTGCTAACAAGGAGTCATTGTTTGAGCTGGAGAATGTCTTCCTCGTTTCTGGGTGACCAGAGCCAGGTATGGGAGCATAGAATGAGCCCAACGGATTGGATCCATTGCAGCCAAACCAGTGGCGGCCAAGTGCCTTTCCAAATTCCCTTAGTAGAACCAAGCTCTTGAAGAGGAGGAGGCATTTATTGAGGGTTGCTACAAATTCGGCTTTACTGCCACTGCCTTTATAACCACAATATAAAGTAACTCCCACAACACACTGAAGATAAGCTCTTTAAAGAAAATATAAAAGTATTAGCTTGGCAATTCACCCAAACCTCATCATGCACCATAGACATTTTTGAAGTTTAACAAAGAAAAGCACATCATTAAAGAATACTGCTCTATCACCATTCTTATGCAAATCCTTCCAGATAGTTGGGTGGAAAATTCCATCTAACACGCAGCAAGAAATAAATGTTTCAGGGTGGAAATTTCAGCTATACTGAGTGCATCTATCACTTGTATAATCCAAACTACTGTATGTGCACTGACTACAAAATTAGTATTGATCCATTCACCATGTAAACATCAAGTACTTTCTATTATTACTTGAAATAGCATGCTATCACAATTTCTATTTCCTCCTTCTATCTTAAATAGAAGTATTGCACATTAGCCCTTTCCTTCATGGACTTTTTTGCACAGCTATCTAACTGCAGTGTTCAGTGCGGTGCTGAGTTTCCTGCAGACATCTGCAGTATTAGCATTAAAGCACTTTATTTCCAAGTCATCTCTGATGGAAGACAATACAACTTTCATTTACCCAGAAACCTGTTACCAGGGCTTCTCTTAGAAACGGGCACATTCTCTCCCAATGTCTTCTCTCTTCTTTCCCATACACAACCACACACACACACACACACACACACACACAGCCTTTGTTTGACTCTCTCCACCACCACCATTAGTACGTCCCTCCAGCCCTACCCTCAAGTGGGACAGGACCACCAGGTCTCTGCAGCTCTGAGATAGTGGGAAAACTATTTGCCAAGGCTGAGAATGGTATTTAATTTCAGGACTTGACTCTGTGTTGCATTGTTCAAATGTCCGGATGCATGAAGAAAAATTACTTGGGAGAATCTGTTCTGATGTTTGAAAGCATATAAAAGCATAGCAAGGGGTGAGCCTTCTCCACTCTTCCCCTTCCTGCCTTCCACAGCCTAACAGCATGAGGAAATTTGGACGGGGTTCCAGACCCTGGAGGGTCAATTTAGCTCAAATAGCTGGGAGGTACAAATCGCATAATTCATGTTCTCTGGTGCCAGTGGCGCTCTCTGGGCACTGCATGCATTCTGACCCAAGATACAGCATTTCTTGCTACCCTTGCCATGCCATGAACAGTACACACTGCCTGTGACAACTAGATTTCCAGCGTCTTCGGAGCCCAGCAGGTCTAGTCAGAACATATACAGTTTCATTTCTGTCAATGGGAATCTATACCTTGCAACCTTAATCTGCCACACAGCCAACTGTCAGGGATGGATGTAATATCCCTCTAGCACAAGCCAAGTCATTCCCCACCACTGTTCTCTTTGGCCAACAGGCAGAACCAGCACATTTTTATCTGGACAAAAAAAAAAAAAAAAAATTAAAAAGCTGTGACATCATGTAGTGACAAGAAAATATCTGGAACTGGCTATGCATGATTTAGACATTCTCATGTCCAAACTCCTTTCAACCAATCTAAACAAATTAAAATTAATTAATTAATTCAAACTCTTATTAATAGATGGTAGTATTGTTGCCAAACTAGATGCATGCAAATTCAAACAGATGAAATTCTAAAATTGGATGGAGTGTGTTAGATATTCAAAGAAGAGAAAGTGAGGAAATTATAAAAGAACTGTACATGTAGTTCTGCATCGAATATATCTCCAATTTTCTTAACACCAACTATCTTGTCTCAAATACTCAATTGTGTTGAGAAGAGCAAAGTTCTATACTTTTCCTACTAAATGCCTATTCAGTATTAGAACTGGGCTTAAGATTTGCACATACATACTTTCTTACCTACAGTCATTTGAAATGAACTACAAAACCTCAAAATACTGGATTAGACTGTTCCAACAATAAACATTTAATTTTTAGGAAAAAAAATAATTAATTAATTAAAATAAAAGCAGCATTCTAACAACCAGCATTGGTTTCCTATTCGTTTCCCTTCCTCACTAGCAATAGCCTTCCTGGTTTTGACCAGGTAACCATCACTCAAGGGAAGGTGGCCCTCTTCCAGCTCCAGGTAGAATCTTGAGCAGGTAGTGATTGATTGGACTAATCACATTCCCTTGGAAGGGACTGGTTTGACAGTCGGTTGTATTTCAATTCTTACAGATGAGATATGAGGGAAATCAGCTCTGGGGGAGAGAAGGTTTCCTCATTCTTAAAAAGAGATCCTGTGGAGAATCCATAAGTAGTAAAAATATGTACACTGTTGTATCTGCATATGCCTGTGAACCACAGAGGCCCTATTGTGCAAGATGCCAAGAATCTCAGTCCTTGCTGAGCTGCTGAATTAACCAACCCTGAAGCAGCCCTGCCTTGAGCTTGTTAAAAGGAGATCATGGTTGGGGTTCCTAGCTCCTGGTGCCAATCAAAAATGAATGCTACAGGTAGATCTTTGACCTTATAGATGAATAGGTTAAGAAATGACCCTCAACATACCTCTTACCTTGCTGTACCCTTCTGGAGATGAACTTCTTGGTTGAGACGGAAACATTCACACATTTGAGCAGGCATGGATAAGGGTCATTCAAAAAATAAAAATACTGATCAGTCTTATCACTGAGTACCTTCAAAATGAAAGAAAGATGTCATAATGGCCTAATAACCAAAATCTGCTCAGTGACACCCATAAATATCCAGCTACTGTGTTAACACAGAGCTTCAAGACAGATCTCCTTCCCAGATCTCATTCTGAAAACTGAGGCAGGAAAACCCCAAATTTGAAACCAGTCCAGGCAACTGAGAAAGACTATCTCAAAACTTAAAAGATAAAGTGGGAACTGGAGATGATCTCCATGGTAGAGCACTGGCCTGGTGTGTGTGTGAGGCCCTAGGTTCAATTCCCAATACCAAGGGGAAGGGTTGGGGGGACAGGTCTCATGTTATGAAGGAAGAGATAACAAGATGAAGAGAATATTCTCTTTGAATCCCTTTGAATCCTCCAGAACTTCACGGCTTTTAGAAAATAAAGGCCTTGCTCTATCATAGCAGTTTCCAAGAAGACTAAAGCACAGAAACCACTGGGTGTCTTCAGATGGAATCATGTGGAAACCTATGGCAGGTCTTCAAAGTGGAGAGGGTGGAGACCTGAACCCATTGCTCCATCCCTGCCCACTGATGCCCCTGAGTCACTTCCACTGAATCACTAGGATTCCCTGGTGCAGCTGTTAAAATGATCTGAACCAAGGATGAGGGGACATCAGTCATTTTGTGTGATATAACTTTTTAGGCAAGGAAAAGACATGAAGCCCTAACAGTTTAAACAACAAAACAAAATGCTTCCATTTGTTGGAAAACATGCAAATCAATAGTGAAATGCCCTGTCTGGGCAGGAAAGTGACAGCATCGAAGCCAGTGAAAGAGTCCTCCTTGTCTCAAGGACAGGAAGCTTCCAGAGTAATCTGAGAATTTGGGTTGGAAAAAGAAAACTACCCAAATAAAGGTTCTGACACCTACAGGAAAATGTTAGAGAAATGCAAACTGTGTTCTAAATGGAAATTGTCATGTTCTTCTCCATTGAAAAGGTGGGTTCTGCCATAAACATTAAAAGATTAAGGACAGTTTGGAAGAAAATATTTGCAACACACAGAACAGACAAGGCTTGACTAGCCATACAAGACAGAATTTTAAATCAATTTAAAAATTTTTTAAAGACAAAAACTCAATATAAAAAATAGGAAAAAAAGAATGTGGAAAATTCACAAAAAAAAATACAGATGACCAATAAGCACATGAGAAGATTTTCAATCTCACTCCTAATAAGAGAACTGCAAAATAAAACAATGAAATGCCATTCTCTGCCTATTATGTTTGCAAAAAATTAAGACTGATAATCTCCAGGCTTGCAAATAAAGTAGAGAAATGGGCGCTCTCACACATTTGATGGGAGTGTGAATTGGAACAGTTTTGGAGGACAATTTGGCAATGTCTATCAAACTTAAAATGCAATTCCATTTTAGGAGTCTGTGATATGGATATATTTGCACATGCTTGCAAAGATAGAGCTACAGGATATTCACTGTGGTCTCGTTTATAATTGCAAACACACAGAAAACAATGTAAATGCCCATCAGTAAGGACTGGACTAAATATTTTCTCTTATATGCATAAAAACAATAATGAATAAACATTTTAAAAATGAAGTAGATATGTATATGCTAGTATGGAAGTCTCCAGATTGAAAAAATAATAAATACAGAGTATGTTCCTCCAAAACTAAAAAGGATGATATTTATATATTCCCTTTTTGTATACCTAGTACAATGCCAGGAACATATTAGATACCCAGTAAATATCTATTAAAAGTAGAAATGGCTTGTAAATATTTGCTGGAGGGATGGATGACTGATAAATGAATGATGAATGAACGTGCATGTAAGCATATGAAAAATTTTGGAAAACATACATAAGTTTACCTCAGTGTAATGGGAAGGATTATTCATTGAATAGCTTTTTATAGACTTTTAAAATTTTTACAAGTACACATGCTGTTTTCACAATCATAAATGAAAAAGTTAAGGATTCATCTCTATTTTTTTAGAGGATTTAACATCTTAAGCAATATTAAAAAATAAAGGAAAAACAGAATTATGACAATATATACAGCAAAGTTAAGTACAGAAAACAGTTCTTATCAATCAATAAAATGGAGATAAACAGCTAGAATATATGTATATACATAGGTACATGTGTTTGTGTGTGTACATGTACGTGTGCATGTGTGTCCAAAAGCTACGTGGTACACACTAGTAATTGTCTATTTCCTATTCTTCTTCTTACAAATGACCATATTAGGGAGTAGGATCATCAATGTGTTTATTACCCAAAAGAAAAAGTACAGATAATAAAAAAGCACATGAAAAGATATTCAACTTCATATAATTAGAAACATACAAATTAAAATGAAATAAAATACTTGTTGGGGGGGGGGTTGATTTTGCTTATAACTATAGTCCAAAAAGAAGGAAAAGATGTCTATTACTCAGAGTTGACAAGGATATAGAGAAAAGCATGCTTCACCGAAGTTGATGGCAGTGCAACTGGCATAGCAACTTGGACAGCAATTTGACAATATCTATCAAATTTTAAAATGTGTACAGTTAGGGTGTGGCTCAGTGGTAGAATGCTTACCTAGCATGCCTGAGGCCCTGGGTTCAACCCCCAACACCACAAACAAATAAAATATGGCATCCTGGACTTAGAAATTCCACTTCTTAGAAGCTGTTCCACAGAAACTCTTACGCAATTACCCAAAGATGTGTGCAACAAAATGCTCACTGCAGCCTTGTTCATTAGCAACAACCTGGAAGCATCCCTACGAATTTGTCAATAGGGCCATGAACAAGGATCTCTGTCCTGCTGGAGCCTGTGTCCCAATGGAGCAGAGGGGATAGACAATAAGCAGAGAAACAAATAAGCAAGATAAGCTCTGATAATCTAAGTACTGTAGAAGAAATAAAGTGGAATCAAACAAGGTGGCAGAGGTGAAGGGAAAAGTAAAGAGGAAATGAGTCTGTTTTACATGGAGCCATTAGGGGAAGCCACCTTGAGGGTGACAGGGATTAGAATGAGAAAGAATGAGCCCAGCAAATTCAAGGTACCCAAACGCAACAGGAGAGAGAAAAGAAAGTCCGCTGTGGATGAAGGATAATAAATAAGAGGAGAAAGGAACAAGATGAGATTGGAAAGGAAAACAGGGGCCCAATCACTAAGACCTTGAATTTAGGGTTTTGTCCCTGAGGGTAATAGGAAACTACTGGGGTAATAAGCAAGGAGGGACATGACCAGTTCTGCCTTGTTTTAAACATCATTCTGGCTGGGTGAAGAATGAACTGTAGAAAAGAAAACCCAGAGGATGAAGAGCAATTGAGAGGTCCTCACAAGATGTGCTGATGGCTTAGACCAGGGGGAGTCTGTGGAGGGAGTAAGGAGGCCCTGAATATGGGGTGAGGGGTGGTTGTTACTTTGGGGGTAATCCCTGAAGGACTTGTTAGGGGATTTGACTTGTGCTTTGACTACAAAGAAGGAATTGAGGATGTCTCCCAGCCCTGAGGGATGGTAGTGCCAGGGAGAGGGAGAGGTTTATTGGGAAGAATCCAGAGTCCCTTTTTGGACTTGTTAAACTTGAATGTCCTATGAGACGAGCAACTAAAGATAAAGTCAGTAATTAGAATATCTATTTGCAAATGCACAGGGAAAAACCTAGGAGGTTGCCTACCTACTGATAAAGGGATTCTCTCCAGGAAGTGGAATGGGGGGCCGGGGGAGGGGAGATAAGGGGAAAGGAGCTGCTTGTACATTTTGCCTCATATACATTAATAAGGTTTGAAATTTTTACAATGAATATGTATTACTTTTGATATTTAAATAAATGAATACAAATAAAAGAAGACTAACTGGGTGATTTACACATTTTTTTCCTCTGAGCCTTTTCTTCAAACAAAACCTTATCCAGAATGCTCTTCCCACCGTCATCATTCAGGCCCAACTGTCACCTCCTCAGAGAGCCCATCCCGGACCACCTGATCTAAGTAGCTCCACCTCTGCCTCCCTGCAAGTCATTCCATCGCACTTTTTTTTTTTTTAATTTTTTATTTGTTCTTTTAGTTGCACATGACAGTACAATATATTTTGACATATCATACATACATGGAATATAGCTTCCCCTTCTTGTGGTTGTACACCATATGGAGTTTCACTGGTTATTTATTCGTAAACGAACGTAGGAAAGACAGTGGAATGAATTGGACATAATTTCCCTATTTCCATCCCCTCTCCCTTCATGTCATTCCCCTTTGTCTAATCCAATGAACTTCTCTTCTTCCCTATCTCCCCAATTATTGCGTGCTAGCATTCATTCGCATATCAGAGAGAAAGAACATTGGGCCTTTAGTTTGGGAGGACTGACTTATTTCACTTATCATGATAGTCTCCAGTTCCATCCATTTACCAACAAATGCCATAATTACATTTTTCCTTATGGCTGAGTAATAATCCATTGCCGCACTCTGTTTTATTGTGTTTCTATCACTTAGCACCCAAAGTCAACTCATTTATGTGTTTACTTGTCTGCCTCCTAAAAGGTAACCAAGAGAACAAGGACCTTATGTCATGTTCTCCAAATAGCCCTGAGAATTAAAGCCATGGACTATAACATTCGGTACTCAATAAATACTCTTTTGTTTGAAAATGAACTCTAATTTGTCCTCAAGTTAAAAAAAAAAAAAAAAAAAAAAAAAAAAAAAACTGAGCTGCTACAATCAAATTGAGGCAGGGCCCAAAATTTGGGTCAAGCCTCTCTCTCCACTCCCTTCCCACCACCACAGCTGCCTTGAGACAGAGAGTAAAACCACAGATGGTTGATGGCGCAGGGTTTTCCAAGTCAGATAGTCTACAAGGTTCTAAGCTGAGCCCTGCTTCTTAGAAGCCCCACCTCCTCAGACTCCCTCCCATCCAACCAGAACAAGTCTGGCCCAGAATTGGCTACTGGCTCCACCCACCCTTTTCCACCTCCCCAGATGCCCTCACCCAAGCACCCCTCCTCCCAGGGACTCTACTCAGCACCCACTGCCCCTCCACTGCTCCTGCCCATTGTCACCATCAAGTGCTCACCACGGCTCAGCCCTGTGATGGGCACCAAATATCTAGATGCAAGCTGACCTGGGAGGAAAACCCAGGACACAGTTGATTTCAGCAGAGTAGGCTATGGGAGCTCTCTGGAATTCAGGTGACCCTCACAGGCATGTGGTCAAGTCCATCCGAGTCCCTGGTTTTCTTCTCAAGCCTTCCTAACTGTTCAAAGACCACAATCATTGTTAAATAAAGACTATACACTGGCTTGCTGTCTATAAGAGGGGATGATGGTGCTACCCCTCCTTCCAAGAAAGGGAAGTGTCACCTGTCTGTCCTGCTTGGCCAAGGCGCCACACAAGCAGGGATTAGTTGGCATACCTGGGCACTCTCTTCTTTCCCTCTTGTGGTCCAGGCCAGGGTTGCCTGTGTGCCTACTCCCTGCTGGTCCAGCCCACATCTCTCTGGGAGAGCTTGGCACACAGTCAAGAGCACCAGAGGTGTTCAGTAGCCACTTAAAGACAAGCCATGCCACTCTCAGGACCTTTACACAGAGGAGAATTGTCTTCCCCAGGCCCAGTAGCCCCTGGCTACTGGATCTGCCTCTCCTCTGTGTGGGCCAAGAGTGAAACCAGGGTAGGTAGAGCCTCTGGCAAAGCCCCAGAGGTCACAGCAGTGGCCAGGGCTCTTGCAGTCTTAGCACTGTGAATCTCTCAGCAAGAGAGCTGGAGGAACACAGCTGACCCCTTCCCCAGAGCCCAGCACACGGTGTTCAGGGGCCACCTGCTGGCAGTTAGGGGCATGTGTGACTCTGGGGGCGGGGCTGCTATTAGGCTAAGGGCTCCTGCAGGGACACATACAGAGGCACCTCAACCTATGCACAGTGCCTATGCACAAACACACATCCCACACACCCAACCACATGCATGCACTCTAGAACCAGGTATGCACAGACATGCACGTGCAGACCTGAACCCCAGCACATGAGCACATGAACACCGCATGAGCACTCAGAAGTATGAGCCTGCACACACCCATAGGCACACAGGAACATGCTCACAAGAGCATATTCACATAAGCCTGGCCCCTGCTTAAGCCCCTTCCTCACCTACGGCCCCTTTTTGTAAATTCCTTCCTCCCAGATTTTGCCCAGGGAAAGACAGAAGCCATGTGTCCTCTGCCCCTCTACCCTCCTCCTCTGAGGTAGCAGGTACTGTTCACTCCCTGGCTCCGATACCACGTAGTCCCCTCACGGGATCTCGGCTTCACCTCAGCAGAGATTAGCCTGTACACAGCTTTTCCTCACCTGGGGCCTTGATTTTAGAAGAGTAGACGGTGGCAGAGGTGTACCTCAGCATCATGAGAACAAAGACTTGAAGGGTCTTGGTTGACAAGGTTGACAGTAATTTCAACAAAGGGAATTATAGCCAGCTAGTTAGCTTTTTGTAACTGTGACCAAAATACCTGAGAAGAACAACTTAGAGGAAGAAAAGTCTCTTTGGGCTCATGATTTCAGAGGTTCAGTTTATTGTCAGCCGATTCCATTAATCCCAAGGAGAGGCAGAATATCACGGTGGAAGGGCAGCAGCGCAGGGAAGCCACTCAGCCAGGAAGCAGAGACAGGGGAAGGGCTACAGGGAAGATGAACCTTTCCAAGGCAGGCCTCCAGTGACCCACCTCCTCTCGCCACACCTACCTGCCTACGGTTACCCCCTCCCAGTTAGTCCATTCAAACCAGGATGGGCTGATTAGGCTACAGCTATCACAGTCTCCTTTCATCTCTGAATATTCCTGCATTAACACAAGGAGCTTTGGGAAGACACCTCATATCTAAACCATAACAGGAGGGTATGGCCCACCAGGTACCACCACAAGGTAAGCACCAGGAACGTAGTCACGGGATCTGGAAAAGTGGAAGGTGATGCTCCTGAACTCTCTGCGCAGCTGGAGCCCAACATCTCCATGGGGGATGCACAGGCCTGACAGAGCCTCAGAAAGCCAGGTTCAAGGGCAAGAAGGAAGGTAATATTTATTGAGAGCCCGGTAGGCACAGGCATGGTCTCATTCCATCCTTCCTCCACAACCTCCAGAAAATATATGATCAATTCCATTCTTTTCCTTCTTAATGTTCCTCAGATGGACTACCAAGTCCACATTTCCATTAGCTCTTGCTTGGGCCACCTGCACAGCCTCCTAACTGGACCTCTTTCCCACTTCTTAGCCCAATCTATCCTCCATAATTCAGACAAAATTGTTTTAAGAAACACAACTTTTAAAGGCTTTTAATGATTCCAAAGACTTCATTCTTATTCTAAGGACCAAGACCAAAATCTTAATCTCCGCCTTGCACCCTCTTTTCCCTCTTCAGGATCACGAAGCACCCCCACCTCTGTTTTCCACTCTTCAAACAGCCTGTCTCCTCCCCTCTCAAGGGCTTTGGACCTGCAGTCCCCACAACTCCCCTATTCCCAGCTCCTTGCCTGGTAAACTCCTCTTTGCCCTCTCCTCTCTAAATACCACCTCCTTCTGGAAGCCTTTTTGACCCCCAGGTCCTCTCTCCTTGTGGTTTTCTATCACAACACGCAGCAGCAGGGCATGTAATTACTATTTGTGCTGTTAGGTGAGCCGCCTCTGCCTGCTCTGTCCCGTAAGCTCCAAGCCCCACAAGGGCAGAGACCTTGTCCCTTGCTCATCTTTTTATGTCATGTTCCTACAAATTGTGCACACAGAAGTTGATGTCCAAACCAGGTCTCTCTTCCTCCAGACAGCATCCCTGTTTCAGCAAATCTCTCGCTATTCCACAGGGACAGGGACAACGGAGAGATGCCAGGAATGAGGGCTAGTCCTTGACCTGCTGAGTCCCTGGCCTGCATTCCATCCAGCCTATCAGCAGACCAGACTGCGCATCTGTTTCACCTTCACAGACCTGTACTATCCTCTTTCTTGAGCAAAACAATAACTGTCTGATTGGCAAAAGGCGGGGCTGAGCTACAATCTGGTGAGCAAAGGAAACTAGACCCTATAGCTAAAGAAAAAGCCCAACAGATACTCACATCATCTTGAGTAGGGAGGAGGAGACTTTCTAATCATAGTACCAAGGGAATAAATAATCGATAGGATTGACCAGGTGAAAACACTCAACATTCACACACCTGTTTGGATGCACATCATCTAAAGGACAAATCAGGACTTTGGAGCTCCCAGGGCTTTGAACTTTGGCTGGAAAACTTCACAGGAGCAGTCACATGATTTTCAGGGTCCCTTATTCAAAAACTATTGAGAATTTCAAGAGAATGGCATGGGAGCTTAAGTCAAACTTGGGCTCTTCTAAGTGTGAGCCCCTGTGCACTGACACAGGCCACAGGTCTCTGGCCCCTGCTGTTCTGGAAACTATGTGGGCCAGAACTGGAGAGAACCACAATACGGAACAGTGCAGGAAACATGATTCACTAAGCATCTCACCTGTGCCCAGTCTTGAACTCACAAAGCTCAGAGCCTAATGGTGGAAGAGCAGATGGTGCACAGCAAAGAAAATAACAGCCCTGTGTATCTTAGCTCCCTTGGAGGCAAGGTGGGTCGGCTGCATTTTGGATCCAGGATCCCAGAGGCTAACAATAAGATACAAAAATGCAAGCACACCCTGGAGGATTATTTTGTGCAAGGTGCACAGGAATTGCTTTACTTACAGTACGAAGAAACCTGGTGCCACATTTGTTGAGCATTTACAGGGAAGGGACTTAGAGAAAATCAGGCCAACAAGAACTCGCCCAGACGCTCTAAGGAGATGAGATGTTTGGAGAGCCAGATATTCCCTTGAGGTCTTCTGGAGTCTGCAGAGTGGAAAGTTAACAGGAAAAGAAGTTTCCAAAGGAAAAAAGAAGTTGATATACAGGCTTAGCCTCCTTCCAGCACTGATAAGGTATTGTATAGAAATTAGACTCCAAAGATCCCATCTGTGATCACAATTCGGCAGCTCCCTCCCATGTCCTGGTAAGTGACTTCACTGGTTCTCAAT
Organism: Callospermophilus lateralis; assembly: GCF_048772815.1. Classification (NCBI taxonomy): domain Eukaryota; kingdom Metazoa; phylum Chordata; class Mammalia; order Rodentia; family Sciuridae; genus Callospermophilus; species Callospermophilus lateralis. The sequence continues at coordinate 26,545,469 of NC_135306.1, forward strand.
TTCCTCATCTGTAAAATGGGGATAATAGTCAATCATTATGAGAATCAAGTTAAATTTCGAAGGTTGGAAAATAAGTCTATAATATAGACCTATACAGATTTTAGATGCTATCATTTCTTACAATATTTGACTAAGACCTAGTAGCAGCTGGTTGGGAGGATCCAGGTTAAGATTTAGAAAAGGAGAAGAATAAAGAACAAAAGTGGGAAAAAATTTAATGAAACTTTCCCTCATCCTAGCCTCGTATCCACCGTTATTTCTCTGTGACATAGTGCAGTCGCTGAGAAATCACTTTTATAAGAAGCTTTTCCAAGAGGCCTGGACAGTGTCACTAACCTATTTTTTTTGTCTCCCAGCATTATCAGGAAATGTGTCCATTAGTCATGAGGTTTCTAGTCATGACATCCCAGGAAGATCAGAGAAGAGCAGGTGGCTACTGGCCACTCACACCTTATTTTTAAAAGTGGGGGGACAGTAGCTTCTTGCCACAAAACTAGACTCCTCTAACAGGAATTTTGTTACATGGAAAATTGCCACCCTGGAAATCACCCGAGAAACTCTGCCCACTGGGGTGAGTATTTTGTGGATCTCCATTTCTGGAGTCCTGAGCTATAATGTTCTTGCCAGAGAATGGCCAGGGAAGAAATCAAGACCACCCTTGACTCCCCACTTACAACAATAACAACCACAACTTGTTATCTACTATACTGAGCCAGGCCCTAAGGCATGCTATATTAAAAAATCTAAAAAGATTCTAGGATTGTGTGTGTGTGAGAGTGTGTGTGTGTGTGTGTGTGTGTGTGTGTGTGTGTATACACTAGGGACTGAACTCAGGGTCACTCTGCCAAGCCACGTCCACCACCCTTGTTTGCTTATTTATTTATTTATTTGAGACAGGGCCTCACTAAATTGCTGTGGCTGGCTTCTAACTTGCGATCCTCCTTCCTCAGTCTGCCAGGCTGCCAGGACTATAGGCATTCACCACCTGTCCAGCTATCAAGAATGATTTGTTTCTCACATACAGCAATTACCATTTGCCACGGTTCTAAACCATACGAACATTGTCTTCATGAGTTCACATAACCACCCTGCAGATAGGTACTGTGAGTCTCTCTCCCAGCAGAACAGAAGTGAAACCCGTAGTGGCTTATGGGAAACAAGCCAGAGGGTAAAGCCACTTGCACAATGCCTCCTACACGGCAACTGGTACAACAGGGATTCATACCCAGACGGGCTCCAGAATCCATGCTCTTCACAGTTATGTTGTATCAGTTCTTTATACTCAAAAATAGGCAGTCTAGAATGAAAGCTGACCTCACAGCCTGGCCTGATAATGTGTGTGTGCCATTGGGGTTTTAACTCCCCAGATACTTGCAAATGTCAAGGTAGCACACCATTCTTTCAAGCGAGCAGTGATCGTATATTAAGACTTCAGGTTTTGGATTGAGACAGACATGGGTTCAAATCCTAGCTATGCTGTTTGCCAAGTTGGGAAATTTATGCAACTAATCTCAACACTCTGCCTCAGTTTCTTCAATTGCAAAATGGACATTATCATAGCATCTACCATTTAAAGTTATAGTGATAATGAAATGAGGTAACACACACACACACAAAAATAAAAATTCTTGGCACAGGGCCAGGCCCAGAGTGAGCATTTAATACAGTTTCACAGTTACACATCTCAATACTGTCATTTTCCCTCTATGTAGATTGAGAGCCAGTAAAGAATGGTAAGAAACATGAAATCTGGAAACAGGAAAATAAAAACCTGAATTAAAATGTAGCTACATAATTTTTTTTGCAAGAAACATATATACACTGGCCTTCATTTATATTACATAAAATAGTCTACAGTGGGCTGGACAGTAGCCCCCAAAACATCCATCCATGTCCTTTATGGACTGAATATGAATTTAATTTGGAAAAAGGTGTCTTGGCAGATCTACTCTTGGTATGAGATCATCCTCTGCTATCTTTGGGGGCATTAAGTCCAGTGGTAACTTTTCTTATAAATGAAAGGAGAAGACATGAGGGAGGAGGTGAGGCCACACGGAGATGGAGGCAGAGATTGGAGTGTCGCTGTCAAAGCCAGAGACACCTGGAAGACCCCAAGATAGAAAGAGGCAGAGAAGTGTCCTCTAGACCCTGCAGGGATGGGCGAGCCTGCTGGAAGCTCGATTTTGGACTTCTGGCCTCTAGCACTATGAAAGAAGAAATATCTGTTGTTTTCAGCCACCAAGCTTAGGTGATCTGTTAGGGAAGTCCTAGTAGACTAACCAACACACTCCCCCTGGAAGGGAACACTGTGAGGTGGCTGCATTAGCCTACCTTGGCCGCCATACAAAAAAAAAAAAAAAAATGCCACAGACTGGCTTCAACAACTACTATTTATTTTCTCACTGTTCTGAAGGCTCAAAATCCCAGGTTGAGGTGCCAAGCAAATTCAGGTCTGGTGAGGACCTTCTTCCTGGCTTATGGATGGCCTCTCCTCTCTGTGATTATGAAGAGAGAGCTCTGGATGTTACTTCCTCTTCTTAAGGATGCCAACTTTATTGGATCAGGGCCAATGACTTTAGTTAACTTTATTTACCTCCAAATATAGTTACATTGAAGATAGGGGCTTCAACATATGAAACTGAGGGTGGGAGATGGAGACACAAACTTAGCCCATAATGGGCCCTGTGAAGAATGTGTTAAATCCACAGCAAATAGATTTAGCTCCACTCTGGTGAGTTAAAGTGTTTTGAAGAACAAAATGGTTTTCTGGAATGGGACCTCCAGGGCTTTACGTAATGATGGCCCAAGAACTCTTAGCAGCACGCCAAAGGCCTGGAGGAAAACTTCCTGCACCTCCTTCCACCTTCTTAAGTCAGACTCTCGTTGGGTTTTGCCTGGACAATGGAATTCTCCTTTTTTATTACTCAAGGGACTAGTTTCCTGATAGAAAAACAACCACAAATTTTCATTTTTGAAAAGTGAAGTTCTTAGATTTAAAATACCTCCAAAGAGCATCTGAATCCCTTCAAACCATGAGCAGGAAGTGTACTTATAAATAAATATCTGGATAGATTCAAGTTTTGAATTGCAGAGACGGCTGGAGCCCTTTTATTCCAGAATTATTTAAAAGTCGTTTATCCCCAAGGGGATGGGAAGATGCATCAAATCCAAATGACAGATATGCGAACAGGATTTGGGTTGATGTATCAAAAGTGTCCCGGGTGACTGTCCTGAAAGTTGAAGTGCTTCAGCATGTTAAATTAAGTCCTCTGGCACCTTTTAAAAATCTAACAAAATCAGAGCCATGTATCTCTAACAGGTGAGGCTGAGGTGAAAATAAACAGTGAAACATTTAAAATCATTCCAGCTCTGAAACAAATAACTGACCATCATCCATTCCTGCAACACCCATGGCCCTTAAATGGTTATGATTTGTTTGTTAAATAAATATTTATTCAGTTCCTACTCTGTGCCAGGTATGATACTAGACCTTAGGGATTTCATCATAAATGAAAATAGACCATATGTATGCAGAAGGTGGGTCAGCTTTTAACATCCGGGGCCTGACCAAGAGGCCTGGATCTGGGGAAAAGGAAGCTTGCCTTGCATGCAGGGAGTCACTGCATGTTAGGAGCGGGAATCAGGCCAGTTACATGGGCTAAGACCCGTTGAGTTTTGCCAAGACTCAAGAAAGGCAAGACCACTCTCTGAAGTGGGCCTTCTGATATAGGGAGGGAGTGGCCCTGGGTGGGGACACACTGGAGGCCACATTGCCTAGGTCCCAGCAGCCAGTACTGGGGATGCCCTCCCATCTATAATGAAGCTGATGCCACTCTAGGCCCATCCACCTGGCAGGGAGAAGGGTGCCTGCAGCAGGTACCCACCCACTGCCTCCAAAAGGACAGATATGGGACAGGGATGAAAGAGCACCTGTGAAGGGACATCAGTGCATCCAGCTAGAAGTTGAAGAAGAAGAAAGTAGCCCGGAAAGTGAGGCTGGGGCTGGCTCAGATCCACTGGGTACAAACAGCGTGGGCAGGAACTCCCTCACCCGTGGGGATTTTAAAGCCCAAAACTCAAACATACACCACAGGGTCCGAGTACGAGGTGGGTTTGGAACAGCCCCTTTCCACTTCCCAGACCCATCATCCTCTTGTGAAAGATTCCTCTGGTCTGTGCTTGCTCTCTAGCATGCAGGAGAAAATCAAAGGAGAGAGCACAAGGAGAGATGGGAGCTTGCTGAGCACTGTTCATCAGATAAATGTAAACTCAATTTCTGTCCTTGTTGGAATTTTTCCAGCTGGGTGTTTCCTTTCTGGAAGCTTGCAACTTTATATTATAAGTATATATATAATATAAAGTAGGGAACAAATAGAAGTATTTAGCTGCCCTACATGAAGAGGTCATGGAAACTTTTTTTTTTTTTTTTTTGGTACCAGGGATTGAACTCAAGACACTCAACCGCTGAGCCACATCCCCAGCCCTATTTTGTATTTTATTTAGAGACAGGGTCTCACTGAGTTGCTTAGCACCCCACTGTTGCTGAGGCTGGCCTCCTCCTGCCTCAGCCTACAAGCCGCTGGGATTACAGGCATGTGCCACCGCGCCCAGCGGTCATGGAATCTTGATCTTATAAAAGTTGTGGTCTCTGGAAACTTCAGTACTCACCTTTGAGCAATGGGGATATCTAAGGATAAAAACTGAGCTCATGGAGCTAAAGTGAGGATTACAGAATCTTCTATGACTTGTTCACAAATGCACGTTAATATTTATTGTCCTAGACCATGCACATTCACAAAGTTGATGAGATCTGAAAGTTCCCTTGCTGGGTCTTCCGCCTTCCTTCTGGTTGCCTGGGTGTCCCCTGTAATGGCCCCAGGAGGTGGTCACCCTGAGCTCCCTCAAAACCCACTACAGGTAAGGAATCCACCAAGAACAATACCTGGCACGGCACCTACTGAGCACACACTCACATCTGACCCTGTGCTAAACTCCCCCTGCATGTTCTTGTTTTTATCTTCAAAATTAAGTCAGTGATGTGGCAGGGGAGATACAGCTCCATGAACATACTAAAAGCCACTCAACTGTGCTCTTTAAACAGGATGAATTCTATGGTCTGGGAGTTCTGTCTCAATAAAGCAGTGATTTAAAAAATAACTAAAACCTTAATGGCTATCTCCCCATTTTACAGATGAAGTAACGGTGGCTTGGAGAGGTGTAGTAACATGCCTCAAGTCACACAGCCAGCAGGGAGCAGAGCAGACACCAGCTTCACGGGCTCAAGGTTGTAAGAGCTTGCTCCCTCTGCACAGGAAGCTTCCAAATTGGGAGCGCTGATTCTGTGGGAGCCCAGGCCAGCCCTTTCTGTGTCTGGCTTACTGATCCCTGCCACAGCCCACCAGGCAGCTACACCTGTGCTGGTTAATGTGCATCTCTAGCAAGTTTCCGCATCTGCTGAGCCCAAAGCTGCCTCTGTGGAGTTACTGCCCACACCTGCTGCTTCTCCCTCTGGAGCTACAGGGAAAAAGAATGTTCTTTGCTCTACAAAGTGCCGCAGGCATCAGAAGACAGCAAGAGATTCTCCCTTTTTCCTTTTCTCCAGGTCCCAAGTACCTGGGCCACACAAAAAGCACATAAAATATGGAGCTGGGAGGTCCATTGGCTCCCAAGGTCAGTCTGTGGACTTGGCTACATTGGCTGCACCTAGTCTCTGTTCCATTGAGAGAACACAAATCAGTAGATTTAAGTCCAGGAATTGATGTTTTTATAAGTTTACCAAATGATTCCAGTCAAGAACAAAGTACAGAAGGCTATCATTTAAAAAAAAAAAAAAAAGAAAGAAAGAAAAAAGAGTAACATAAGGATCTCAAAATCATGCCGTCATTTTCTTGCCAAGTTCCATTTGGACACACCCACTTCAGTGTTCCTGATTCTGAGAAATTTGACTTTAGACCATAGGTTATTAAACAAAAGTAAGGACAGGAATATATAATCCATAAAGAGAAGTTATTAATCAGCAATGCACATGGGAAAATGTTTAATCTATAAAATGAAATCAAAACAGAAATGCAGAGCATTTTATAGCTATCAAAAACTAACAATACCCAACTTTAGTGAGGGAGTAATTAAATTTGTTCATTTGCATGTTGCTTGTAGCAATTTAAATTGATAAACCATTGCAGCATTGTAAATCAAGAGACTCGGGCTGGATCCTGCAAAAGTGCCTAGTCTATTCCAGGCACTGTGTCGGCCCCCAAAGGACTCGCTGTTTGTGGGATGTGAATGCATGTTTCAATACTGTGTTAGTCAGCTTGCTCACTGCTGTGACCCAAAGACCTGACAAGAACAATTTTAGAGGAGGAAGGTTTATTTGGGACTCACGGTTTCAGAAGTCTCAGTCCATAGATGCAGGCTCCACTGCTCTGGGCCCAGGATGAGGCAGAACACCATGGAGGAAGGGCATGATGGAAGAAAGCAGCCCGGGACATGGCATCAGGAAGCAGAAAGAGATGCCAATCCCCATTTACAAAATATTACCCCAAAGCCACGCCCCCAACGACCCACCACCCCCGGTCACAGCCTATGTGCCTACAATTACCACCTGGTTAATTCCTATCAGGAAATTCACGCACTGATTGGCTTAAGGCTCTCATAACCTAGTCATTTTACCTTTAAACCTTCTTGCATTATCTCACATGAATTGGTGGGGGGGACACCCATATCTCAACCAGCACAAATGTGCAAGTTTAGTGGTAACCATGGGGGTTTATATGGTCATCTACTGAGGGTCTCAGCCCTAACCAGTTCAGAAAAAGCATTCCTGGCAAGGTTGACAACTAATCTGAATCTGGAAGGATGAGCAAGGATTCTCCAGGTGAAGTAAGTTAGGAATAGCATTCCAGGCAGAGGGAATGGTCTGAGCAAAAGCTTGACTGTGAAATTTTAAGGAGGTGAGATGAGTTAAAAAACGATCTCAGAGAAAGAACTGGAAACTAGCACAGCCAGGGGGCAGTGACGTCATGCCTGCGGTTGAGGGCAGCACTGCAGCTCAGGGACACTGCATCAACCTCTCAGGCAGTGGCCCAGGGAGGGGACGACATCCCACCTGTGTTAGCCTCCCAGACAGTGGCTAGCTACTCCAAGAGAGAGTTGAGTCCACGGAGTAGCCACCAGTTTGGATTTCTCAAGAAGCAGACTCTGAGGCAGAGATTAGAATACAGGAATTTCACGGAGGCGTGTTCTCTTGATCAATGACTATGGAAAAGAGGAGGGAAGGATTCAGGATTAGGTAGCGGGAGAAGCTGGGCTGCAGTCCAACCTTGTTGGGAGGCCCTTCAGAGTCATCCCAGGTGGGAGAGAGAGGCCTCTGTATCACCACATCAGTCATGGAGATGATCCAGAGGAGGGGCCAAAGCCTTGGCAAGGTAACCATCTTCAATGGAGGCAATCCCTACAGAACTGTCCCCAGCAGCTGGGGATTCACACACTTTATTTGCAAAGAAGGGTCTTCGTGGCCACTGTCATGTCCATCGCAGAAGAATATGGTCTGACTTTGGGAAGCTGAGGTGAGGCTCCCACCAAGGGAATTAGAAAACCGAGCAACAGCCCAGGCATAAGACGGGGCCACTTGGTGAGGTTTTCTCTGAAATTGAGGAGCAGATCCTTCCTCCAACCCTGTGGGTACCATATCAAGGAAAGTAGGACTCTTTTAGACCCATTTCAGTGTGTCAAAGCCAAGAGACTATTACACTCAGGCATGACAGACAGGACCCGGCCCGGGTCACTGGCAACAGCTGCTGGCCACGCAGGGACAGGAAGGCTGGTACACAATTGTACCATATCCATCATAGGCAAAAATCTGGGAACAGCCCTCTTGCACAACATTAGACTAAATCTTTGTGCTTCCACTCAAAGAACTTTCCTGTGCCACTAAAATAATTCAGAAGCTGGGCACGGTGGCACATGCCTGTAATCCCAGCTACTCAGAAGGCTGAGGCAGGATTACAGGCTGAGCCAGTTTGGGCCATTTAGCAAAATCCTCTCTCAAATTAAGATAAAAAAGATCTGGAGATACATAGTTCAATGGTAGAATGCTGGCCTGGCATGTGTGAGGCCCTGGGTTCAATCCCCAGTAATACAAAAAGAATAATAATAACAATAATAGTTCAGGCAACTTTTAAATGACAAAGAAAAAAATCAGCAAATGGATACATTCAGCAGAGAAAAGCCCATAAAATAGTCACCTTATTAGTGGAACTATAAAAATAAGCTCTGCATGTGGACAGACATTGGCAGCAAATGCAGAAAATAAAACCATGGATTTTTATGATGGAGGGAACATGGTGGGTCTTAATTCCTGTCATCATACTTTGTAAAAATTTCTTTTTTTTCCAGCTTTGACCATCTACGGATGTTCCAATTGGCGTGCAGCTGGCAGACGCTATGTTCTGTTTCACACCTGCAGTGACAGCTGTGTGCACAGCCCACACTACAGGTGAACCCCCAAGCCTGCTCAGAGGGTGCTTAGGGGAAGCTGTTAGCTGTGTCTGTGAGCAAAGAAGGTTCAAAAGTTGGCAATGAGGAAAACAGTTTGGGGAGAGAAGAAGTCTTTCCACCTCCCCCATGTAACAGTAATGGAACATGAACAGAGACAGAGTTTAAATCAATATTTAAGGAGAGTCATTGTAATAACAACTGATGGGCTGTTTCTAGAATAGTCAGCTCCTAGATTCAAGCAGATACTGAAAGATTATTGGTCAAGAACACTGTTGAAGAGTTTCAGGGAGTCAAAGACACTAATGGGAAGACTCTAGATGGTGAATAAAATAAGTTGGAGAGTTTGCCAAGCATGCACAAGGTCCTGGCTTTAATCCCCAGAATAAAATTTTAAAAAAGAGAGAAAGAAAGAAAAATAAATAAAAACTCAAAACTAAGCTCAAGCTGGGGATGTGGTTCAGTGGTAAAGCATTTGCCTGGCCTGCATGAGGCAAAATCAATCTCCAACACCGAAAAAAAACACACACACACACACACACACACACACTTCAAGGAGGTCAGCTGGGGTGTAATCTACATGGGTTCCTGGAGGGACAAGTGAAGTGATGATTTGGAGTGGCCCACAGAGAAAGAACATTGAGCACCTCTCCTCCAGCACCTTCTTGCTGTGGTCGACTAATCTGCATTTGGGCAGGAAAACCACCCAGACCTTCTGAGGCCTGAGTCATACAAGAAGCCACAAGCTTCCTTCTCTTACAGATGCTCAAAAGAGTCTCTGAAAATATGATGAAAGAAAAATCCCAAGGTTGGCCAAATGTCCTTTATTTCAACCATCTTTCCCATAAAAGTATTTCTTTATAAAACAAAAACACTGATTTGAACACCCTAGCCATTGGCATCTGAATATTGGCTTACGATGAGAGTTCATTACAAATTGTCAAGTAGCCCTGAACCCCATCAACCACATCACATTGACTTTGATTCTGCCCAGGACTCCTGAGAGCATTTCTTTTACCTTTCCTGGAGCCATTCAGCAAATATTAGTGAACTCACTGTGCACTAGGCTTTGGAGACGAACTAAGCTAGGAGTGAGAGAGAAGTGGGAGGGAGGGAGAGATGCTTAAAGCAAAGTTACGGTTCATAAACCTAGAAGCACATGAGGCATCAATGGTTAGAGTCAGAAACGCTTCAGAGAGAGCTGCCATCTCCCCTGGAGAGGGAAGGACTACTGCATCACTCCAAAATGGAGGAGGTGGCACAGGGGTGACAGGAGATGATGTTTGTGGGGAAAGATGAAAAGGGTGAATTTTCCAAGTTGGCAGTGGCTTAAGTGCAGAGAGAGAGAGAGGCCTGAAGAGGTAAAGAGGGTTCGAGTGGTGAAGGATTTTTGCATTCCAAGCCTAGGAGTTTAGGCTGGGGGTTTTCAAGCAAGAATCCAACAGAATTTGGGGGTGTTTTCTTTTTTTAATTTTAATCTTTCTGGGACAGTGAGAGGATGGATCAGAGAGGACAAGGAAGTTAAAACTATCCATCATAATTTAATCTGTCTCATTTAATCCTCACATCATTGCCATGATTGCCTGCCCTTTACCTGACAGATAATCCACTATGATGTGCATCCAGTTCTGGAATGGAAAGATTCCATCATATTGCTGAGCACACACAAGTTCTGAAGTAGAAGCCCTGATATTCAAGACCATATTTCTTTATGGTTCCTTTACTGACCAGCTGAGTAACCTTGGAAAAGGCACTTAACCTCCCTGATTCCTGGCTCTCTCAACTATAAAGAAAGGACACCTGCCTTTCAGAGATGTTCTGAAGCTCCTGAGACCAAGGAGCTCTTGGGAAATCACAGAGCTCTGTAAAAACAGTAATCCCATTGTCTCTCTTGCTACCCTGGGATAAACAGGGGTTATCATTTCTCCTGGCATTAACTTTGAAATGAGGGTAAACATAGATTTAAATTCCATGTGTGCATTATATAAAGCAGTCTCGATAATATAGAATAATAGTAGACGAAATTGTACTGTGTGAAATTGAATGTCTTTCAGTATTTACCTGTGTCCCAAGGCACCTGAGGTTGCACCAACCATACTCTGCCACTAGAGGGAGCTGATCCTTTAACATCAAGAAATCATTTCAGTCCAAACTGTTAAAACTAGAGGTCACCTGTTAGGGGAGACAGCTGGAAAGGGCCAGTTGGGGTGTCTGTGCATGCATGTACGTGTGTGTTCTGATGTTACAATGCAAGAGCAATATGTGATAAGACCATAGTCCAATCCCTGTGCCACCATTTCCTAGTGTATGAACTTGGGCAAGTGACTTAGTATCTGTGACCCTAAATTTTTCATCAGTAAAATCAGACTTCTCATGCATATCCCACAGTGACAATTACATGAGAAATTTAATAGAGTGTCCAGCAAGTACTTAATACAGAATAAGAATTCCATAAGTTTTAGCCCACTTTCTTTTTTCTATTTTGTTACAAATAACAATAATTGAGAACTCTAGTTAAATGAAATTGAAAGGCAAAGAGGAGAAAGCACTGCAGAAAGAGGCACAGAGGGATGGTGCCCGCACTTGGTGTGAGCCACGGACACCCCTCATCCTCACAGCTGTTGAGCGACGGCTCCATACACGGAGATGCGGTTTTATAAGCCCCATGGCTAGTCGCGGCAGTCGCGAACAGATGGGCAGCTAAGAGGAACTGCGGAATGCAGCAGGCATATGGACCACAGACTATGGCTCCCTCTCCTTCTGTTGGAGCCATTCCCCTCAATTCTGGAGTCATTACCCTAGGTGGGAGGGGGAAATGTAATTTAATGGATTGCATGTCACCCTATCTTATATTTCTAAAATTACCCTATAGATTCAGCCTGGTATTTCCAGAGCTAAGGCAGCTAGCTCTTAGTGTTCTAGCAAGTGGCTGTTAGCAAGGCTATGGAGAAACTGTGCCAACGCAAGTGGTGGGGAAAGGAGAGTCAAGTCAATCGGGTTCCCTTGACCAAATTCCAAATATCAGATGGGGTGATTTTTCCTCTCAGAATTAACCGTTTTCTGACTCAACATATAGTCAAGTTGTTTAAACAAAAACAAAGGGGAAAGGAACTTACATCTGCTCAGCGATGTTGTGTGCCAGGCTCCGGGCTAGGCACGTCACTAGCACTTTCACATAATGCTCACAGCCTTATAAGGGAGGCATATGTATCTCTGCTTCACTGAAGAGGCACCTGTGGCTCACAGAGGTTGAGTGACTTCCCTGAAGTCTCACAGGTGTGGAAGAAGTGGATTATCTAGAAGTGTGTGGGGAAGGGAGCTCCAGGTCTGGAGCGCTCACCTGCTGGGTACCGTAGTTTGAGTTTTTCCAGGAGGTACACACTGAATACAATAAACATCCTGCTGCTGGCTCCATCATTAAAATGTCCCTGTGCTGTGTCCCCTCTTTAGATCTCTGCCATGTCAATTTCCAAATCTGTTCTGAGTTTTCTCTGGTATAACTGTGTTCCCATTGAATCCACCCTCAGAGGAACTCAGCACACTTCGTCACTCTAACAGTGCCCCACAAAAGATAAGAACAGGTTGGGTTGTGGCTCAGTGGTAGCTAGAGTGCTTGCCTAGCATGTGTGAGTCACTGGGTTCGATTCTTAGCACCACATATAAATAAAATAAAGGCCCATTGACAACTGAAAAAAAAAATAAAAAGATAAGAACAGCCTGTTTCACAAGCAGAGAGTGACTTAACTAAGGTCACTCTGCTGGAAAGTAAGAGTTCTAGGCAGAGAAAACCTACTTCCTCTGGTACAGGAACTCTAGATTGAGCAGGAAGCACGCCACAGTGTCCCAGCCACCAAAGGAATGGAACCTGGGAATTGGAGCCTCATCCTTATTGCTTCAACTCTCATTCCCATCCTGATTAAATAGATCTTGAATTAGTCACATCATCTCTGCCCCCACAACCAGTGCCCTCAGTCAGGCTTAGATCCCTACAAAGGTCAGCCACCTGCAGACCCGGCCTCCAGGCCCTTCTCATAACCCACCATCAACAGTCTTCAAAACACTGGGTTCCTTCAGGTGCCTGATGAACATGTTACGACCCCCGCCCCTTCAACTTCAGAACAAAGCCATACTCTCTTAGGTTCAAAGCACACTTTATTTTTCTGACCCAGACTACCTTTCCAGCCCTGCTCCTTCACCCACATTACACCCCATTCAGCTGCTCCATCTGGTAGCCTAGTGCTGTGGCTGTAGCTAGTGCTAACCTGAGCTCCACCTCTTCCTTTCCATAACAGATCTCTTGAGTTGGCTGAGCACAAGGACTCTCTTGCAGCTATACATGGCCATGTGCCCAGGTGCTGGCCTATGGGATGAAGGGACACTGCTGTGTGCTATTTCTGGATGGTGTTATTAGAAGGAAGTTGCTTGATCTCCTCTTTTTATTCTGTCCCAGAGGTGAGAAAATGTACATGTTGGTGACAAGTCAGCTCTGACCCACGATGATGAGGACACACCCTAGGGAAACGTGGGTCCCAAGGGCTTGTGGAATGCACCACTGTTTGGCTTCATCGGGGATTCCCTGGAGATAAGGCTTCTGGTGCATTTATTTCACAGGTGATTCCAGAAAATACTCAGAGGGGTGTGAGGAAGTGAAACAGAAAGGAGAGAAACCAATGAAGTATACATGAGCAAGCTGTTAACACTCTGGGCAGCTGGAAGGCATCATCTGGGGAATGCTGGGAGAGAATGCAGAGCAGGGCTTGGTCATCCTGCCCTAGGGACCAGAAGAAGCTGGAGTATTCATATTCCAACACCTACTGAAATTGATTGAGGGATGTTGGAGGAAGGGGACACTCCTCCCTGGCTTGTTAAGCCTGCTCCCCTGCACACACACAAAGCACAGGGTGCCCTGGGGGCCTGGGAGAGCCCTCAGGCAGACACAGGTGCTAGAAGGTAAAAGTAAGTCTGGTACATGGAAATGGTGAGCATTGAGGGAACTTGGAGTGGGATGCATGCAGTCTGCATTCAGAGCACATCTCTGTCACCTGCTAGATGCCAGGAACTGAGCCCTTCTGAGCCTCTGTTTCTTCCTCTAGAAAACGGGTCGACTTATAACTTTTCCTCATAGGGCCATTTTTATGGGTACCTGGAATAATTCATGCAAAACACCCTGGTGAAAATGAGTGAGCTGCTGTTCTTGTTTCTCCTCTAGGAATCCTTCTCCAAAGCTGCTCTTTATGTGCCCTCACTATCTTTATCATCTTCAGGTCCATAGGCAGACATGATGGGAAATCCCCAGGCAGAGCCCAAAAGAGTGTCTTTAGCAAAGGCTCAATCTACAGACATACTGCTCCAGAACACGCCCCCCCCCAAAAGAAAAAAATTAGGACCAGTAGCCAGAGCCAAGGTTCAAATCCAAACTTAGGTTCAAAATTAGGAACCATAGTCAGAGTCGAACTTCCTAGAAAAGCAGCCAACGTAGGAAGAAAATGAAACAAACTAGGGAGAAGTGCAAGAGGAAGAACAAGATGCCAGCACTTCAGGAGCTTGCAGCAGAGGTTCCCAAGGGTCCAGCCAAGCCAGGCAGCAAGGAGCTAATGCCCCCATAGTATTTGCGAAATGAGCAGCGGGTAGCCCCGGCTGCCTGCAGCCTGGCTCTGTTCCCTGCTCTGCTCAGTTGGTGACAGAGCAGAAAGCAGCCCTCCCAGCCTTTCAAAGATGTGGTCAACAGACACGATGAATCATTAACAACTGCAATGCATTGCCCAGAGTAAATATTTGTTGACTCCTGATGGATAGCAAGTGCTCGGTCCGAGGATTACTCACCATTGAACCTGGCGGGGATTGTTTTAACCGGTGCTCTCCACGTGTGCTATCACACAGGCAGAACTGGTTGTTGACATGGATTAATCAGTCCGTTTCTGTGGGACGCTTCTCTGGGTGGGGTCTGTCTTAGAGAGAGAACACTCAAGCCTCCAGGTCCGAGGCTATGTCCTGTCTGGTGGGGGAAGACACAGAGCAACCAGGTGACTTTCAGCATGTGATCAGCCAGTGATCGTGAGTCCCCTGAATCACAGCTTCCTGGGCTCCACTCCCTGCCACTTAGTCCAGAATCTGCATTTTTAAAAAAAGATAGATTTTATTCTTAATTTTTCCACAGGACAACCCTAGAGAGTTTCCAAATATGTCTCCAGCCACTTTCCCCTATTACCACAACTGACACGGAATGGAACATTTGTTAAAATGTGCGAACCAATATTGATACATTTTTAATGTCTTTTTCTGTTCCAGGGTATCACATTCTATTTAATTGCCATGTGTCCTTAGGCTCCTCTGGGCTGTGACAGCTCCTCAGATTCTCCTGGTTTTCGATGACCTTGACAGTTTCGAAGACTACTGGTCAGGTATTTCACAGGTTGTCCCTCTACTGGAATTCATCGAAAGTTTCTCTCATGATAACAGCTGGGGTTCATGCGCCATTTCTGTTGCACCATGTCAAGGGTATCTCGCTTCAAGCCTGACCTTGACCACCTGGATGAGGTAGTTCTTCTCAGCTTTCTACACTGTGAAGTCACATTTCTTATCCAGTGCCACTCTATCCTCTCAGGAAGAGGGTCACTGGGCACAGCCCACACATAAGGAAGGTTGGCCCTCCTTGAAGGACACAGGATCTCTGTTCATTATTTAGAATTCTTTTGCCCAAGACATTTCTCTCTTCTTTCCACTTAATTATTCAATCATTGTTTATGTCAGCATAAACTAATCACCATTTATTTTGTATTTGGGTCTATTATCTGACACTACTTTATTCTGTTGACTACTCCTTCCGTCTTGCCCACTGGGTTGGCCTGTGTCTCTTTGACATACCCCGTGAATTCCACTGTTTGGATTTGAGCACTTCCTAACCTTCCGGCACTGCAGCTGCCTTAGGTTCACCCTATATTTTTCTTCTTCCAGTCCTAGAATCAGCCTTGCTTCAAGAATCCCTGGATGTTTTATTGGAGAAAGCTTTCAGAAACCAAGATCTGAATGTTGGGTGCAGGACCTGTATTTTATTTAACTCCTTATTTGAAAATAATTTGAAAAGTTGCAATATAGCACAAAGAACATCCATTTATTCTTTATCCAAACTCATCTCTTGTTAGTATTTTGTGCCATTTGCTATATCATTTTCTCTCTTTTCCTCCGTATATAATTTTTATAAACCATTTGAGACATGATGGCCCTTTACTTTTAAACACTCCAGTGTGCATTTGCTAAAAAGAATAAGGACACTGTTATAGAGCTGTTGATTTCTGTCAATTTAGCATAGATATAATTCTTTTATCTAATCTACAATCCATTTTCCAACTTTACTGATGGATTCAAATACCTCTTATGGATTTTTATTTCCTCCAGTACAGAATCCAGTCCACGCTTAGGTATGCCCTTAGTTGTCATGTGTCTTTAGTCTTCTTTAACCTGGAACAGGTCCTCAACCTTGCTTTGTCTTTGGTGACAAATGTTTCAATACTATCTTCTCTTTTTTAAAAGAAATCTCCGCTTTGAGAGTTTTCTGATTGCCCAAAGTCAACCAAACTTTGAGGGCGCAGCCCTGAAGGACTGTGAAAACTACAAGTTCAGGGGTTCCCCAAACTCCTGAAGCTTTAAATATTTGTAAGAAGGACTCACAGAACTCAGCAGAAGCTATTATAATTATACTCACAGTTTATTACAGATTCAAATCTGTAATCGCTATTTATTTTGTATTTGGGTCTGTTATCTAACACTACTTTATTCTGTTGACTACTCCTTCCATCTTGCCCACCGGGTTGACCTGTGTCTCTTTGACATACCCAGTGAATCCGGTTGTTTGGTTTTGAGCACTTCCTAACCTTCCGGCACTGCAACTGGCTCAGGTTCACCCTATAAAGGAGGCTCCAAATGTAGAGTTTCTGTGGTCCCCTCCCATTGGGGTTAACTTACATTAACCTCCATCCGTGCAAGTTGGGTAATAGAAACTCACTCCAGCCCCCGTGTTCAGTCTGCTTTGGAGCCCCATCAAATAGGCTTGATTGAGTGATTGGCTGATATTGATTGATTGCCTCCGTGGTTGAACTCAATCCCAGGTTAAGAGATATCATGTGACCCAAAGCCCCCATACTCTTCAAATGGCTGTTCTCTCTGGCATGGCCAGCCCCCACCATAAGACTGCCGGGCGTGGACAGCCTCACCATGAACAAAGACACTTCCTATCAGATTTAACACAGATTACTGCCCAGAAGCTAAGGGCACAAAACCAAGTTCTTTTCCACGAAGTGGTGTTTTCTCATGGATCCAGGTTATGCATTTCCCACTGTGATACACACAGGAGAAACTGTGTCTTTCTCAAAGCGTCGTATCTAAAGGCACAGACCCTCACCCTCCCTGGTGATACCAATTATAAACACCCAGTCAAGGTATTGTTCAATCTCTCCTCTGTTCAGAGACTACATTTCTCCTTTGCTTCTAGTAAATCATTTATTTAAAAAGTTGTAAAAGAGTAGTAAAAATTTAAAATCAAGCAAATGTCCTGTCTATAATCAGAATCTCCTTATATTGAATATCTATTGGTGTGCCCTGCCTAAACCAGTCTTTACTGTGACAGCTACAAAATGACGTTCATCCCAACACTTCCTTCAGCCTTACCAGTCAAGGCCTGCCATTGGCCACAAAGAAGAGACTGCAGTGTTAATAAGCATCTTCCAGTGATTCTGCCACTGGTCTCCACTACCTCCTCTAAGAAACACTGATAGGACCATCTTTCATGGAAACATACCAATGAGCTTAAGTTTCAAACTAGTTTTTCTCACTGGGGATGGGAAGACCTACCAGCCTGACCCTCACATCTAAAGAACCAAAACATAAAGCCCCATCACCCTCCTGGGGGCAATGTGTCCTTGTGACTGGTAAGGTACCTGGGATATGAGCAGCCCCTGTGAGGACTGAATTCGAAAACCTCAAAAGGGGGATGGGGGGAAAAAGAAGGAGTTCAACTGAGCTTTTAAGGTGAAAAAGCAGGACCATCCCGCTCTGGCATAGGACAAATTCAGCCTGGCAACCAGATAGTTCTTGAAGGGTAAGATGCTCAAGAAAGTGTACCCAAAAGAAATGGACACATTTACGAACGTTGCTAAGTTGCATTCATTCATACATTCATTCCATACATGTATCAAGTTCCTCCTGCCCTCAGGCGTCATGCAGGACCAGTGACACTGAGACGACAGAAACAGACAAGGCCCCGCCCTCAGAAGACTTACAGTCTGGATGTCCAAACAACCCACAGGCAGCCTCTGAGTGACGGCGGAAGAGAACATGTCTCTGCAGGAACTCTTGTCCCAGAGGGTGAGCAGCAACCGCTGCCAAGTCTGGTCCAAAGTCGTTTCAGTTCATATCCTCCTTTGCCAATGAGAATGCCTTCCTCACAGACTGGGAGCCATTCCTTCATTTAATAAACAGGGCTGCATGTCTGGTGTGTGCAGGAACTGGGACATAAACACAAAAACTACAGAGCCTGGCCTTCAGGAGTTCATTGCAGGAGAGACAGACATATAATTTATTGAGAAACTCTCTGTTCTATTTCCAGGCCCTATTTAGCATATAGTAGGTACACATGAGAAATGTTTGGACAAACACAAAAAAATAAAAATAAAAACACCATAAAGCTACGTGCTAAGTGTAGAACAGTCACGAATAGCTGTTTATTCATTCAGAATTATTTATTGAGCACCTACTATGTGCCAGTCATTATGCTAGACCCAAGGGATACAGCTGTGAACAAAGCAAAGACTTTATGGTAGTTTTGCCTTGACGGAGTTGCCATTCTAACAGAGGAAAATAGATAATAAGCAAATGAGTAACCAATATTTAATTTAGTATCAAGTAATATTGAAGAAATTAATGAAAAAACAGATCAGAATAAAAATCAGAAAATGGCAGGGGCACAAACCATTGAACCAGTAGGATACGTTTGGCTTGCATTGAAGAAACAAGTAATGTCAACACCTCAGGAGCTTAGCACAGTATATATTTTGCTCTCACAAGGTCTCCATGGGTATGAACTAGGAGGCTGGGATGGTTGATTCCCGCTCAGGCTCCTGGATTGAGTTTACTACTCATTTCCTCCTACATGTTCCCTGGTTCTACTAACCAAGTGGAGCCCTGCTGAGCTCCACCCCCAGCCCCACATTTTGCATATATTTAAATATTATTATAAAGAATCCTAACACAGTTGGGAAGGGTTTGGCAGAAAGTTTAAGAAGAAATGTATAATGACAATCAGACATTTAAATTTCAACTAGAAGTAAAAAGAAAGAACTCACCTTTATTAAGTACTGACCATGTGAAGGACAGTCAGATCTTTAACTCGTTTGTTTTATTCATTTCTCACAACCCTCTCTGAAAAGCAAATGGGACACTACTGCCTTCATTTTTCAGACACTGTGGTTCAAAAAATTTTAGTAACTTGCCCAAAAGCCTAGTAACTTGTCACATACCTCCTAAGGGTCTCTTTTTTCTCCCCCTCACTATGATAACCCATTCTTTTTTCCATCTCAACCAAAGTGTTCCTGCATGTCACCCCTCTTCTCAATACTGAAGTTAATTGTTAAACTCTCAAACAAGCAGGTCCAAAATCAACTTTCAAGATTCAATAGTACTTCATATCAGAAGTAAGGGTGCTTCTTTTCTTTTGGGGGGGTATCAGGATTTGAACCCAGGGGTGCTTAACCACTGAGGCACATCCACAGCCCTTTTTTATAATTTTTTTAGAGATAAGAGTCTTGCTGAGTTGCCTAGGACCTCGTTAAGTTAGAGGCTGGCTTTCAACTCACAATCTTCCTGCCTCAGCCTCCCAAGCCACTGGGATTACAGACATGTGCCACTGTGCCCAGCCTCAGGATGCTTCTTACTAAGAGGTTCCAAGAAAGCCACAGCACTTGATGGCTGAGTAAACTCTAGAGCCTTTATTTGCTCATCTGCAAAATGGTGATAATAATTCCCCGCAAAACTGCTATGAAGATTAAATGAGATTATTAATGGGAAAACAGCTGTCAGAGTGCTTGTTTTCTACTCTGAATCTTCAAACCAGCCGTTCTGAAATAGTTTGGGAATCCCTTAATGTCAGAAACCATTGAAGTGATAATCTAACTTCTAATAGTCATGGTTTCTTTTGTAGATATAAGGAAATATTTCTTTGAGCAAATTCTTTGGGGAAATTAAAAAAAAAAAAAAAGCAAGGGAGTTTATCTTTCTTTTTCTAGGTAAAGAATAAACAGGAAGACCGTAGAGACTGAATTAACTTCATAACCCAATATCCTAAATTTCTTATATTGACCTACAGGGGAATGTGCTTGGCTTTCCCCGTTTGCACGTGAGTGGATGTGCACACACACTGGGTTTGTTAAAATGATATATGTGGCGAGCTTGTTAGTTTTAAAACCAACTGTTATTTGGGATAAGGCGGGAATCCTAATACAGATATCAAAAATATCTCCCAGAGGTACAAAATCAGTGCTTCCCAAAGTCACCTGATAAGAATCATGTGAGGAGCTGATCCGTTCACCGTGGGTGGGGGCAAGAAATTTGTGTTTTCACTAGGGCTGCAGGTTATTCTTCAAAGCAAACAAAACTGAAGAATACTGCTCAAACCCAACTTGCAATTTTCAAGATGTTTCACCTCCCAATGAGTCTACTAATTTTGGCCTCAAGAATTTTTGGCCAATGCAACTATCAAGTCATTAGACAATTTCCCTAAAGTGACTGACAATTTACTTTTTAAAAAAGAAAGTACCGATGTAATTATTTTTTAAAAGAATAGAATATTGCAAATTGCAAGTTGCCTGTCTCTGTGAGCAGTAAGGAAAATATGCTGATTATATAGAAGGGAGAACCTCACTTGGAGGAGTGAAGAGGGCAGGACCTTGAGGGTCCGCTGTGCCAGGTGACATAAATCAGACCTTCCCTGATGTCCAAGAGGGTGTTCTGCATTTACCAAAATGATGGAGCACAGGGAATCGCCTAATGACTGGATAGTTGCATTGGCCAACTTTACTGCCATAAAGCCAGAGAGAGGCAGCCGCAAGAACAGGAGGCTACAGAGGTGAAGAGATTTTGAGCAAAAGAATCAAGTTAAACCAATGAACATTGACGTAATGCCCTAGGGTTAGCAGAGCCCCTTTCTCAAACACCTCCCTTAAGCTTCAGAACAACTCTGCAAGGTAAATCACGCCCACTTGACAGATGAGGAAACCGAGGCCCAAACGCAGGATCAAATTGTCATGGACACTCGGTTTTTCAGATCCCAGGTTCTGGCTCTTTTCAACATGGAGATGCATCTGCTAAAGGGAAGGAGTTTCTAGGATGGGATGAATTGGAATGGAACGGGAAGGGCAGTTGTCAGGAAACCAATGGAACGAAACAGAAGTCGAGGATAAAGCTTCTTGAGGAGAAATCAAGAGGGGGCATTAGAGAATTCAGAAAGGAAACATGGTCACACAGCAAATCTAAATCTCATGAATTCAGAAAGCAGCACGACAGTGAGAGCACATGGGGGCAGACCCCACCCCAAAAGGCCCTCGGTGAAGAGGAACACTACCCTTATTCCTCCTCCAGGTGCCAGCCCCGGGTCATCACCTCCAATGTGATGCCTTTAGGTCTGAAGACCAGAAAGCAAAGCAGACACCTAGGGCTCTGGGGTGGGAAGGTGGGTCTGGGGTCTCTAGACTCCCTGAACACATTCCTGACCTAGGCCTCTTCAGCCGCCACCCCCACGGTCTCCTGGCCTCCTGGCTGGCCTTCCTATCTCCACCCCCTCACAAGGTCCACTTCAAATTGCAACCAGAAGGTCCAACTTGAAAAAATGCTCAGTAACTCACAATATACCTGAGATGAGGGCAAGTATCACAGTCATTCCAGTGCTAAGGTCAGGGCCTATGTTCGAATCCCAGAGATCTGTCCTATTGGCTGGGGGTCCTTAAGAAAGTTACTTGTCCTCTCTGAGCTTCCTCTGTGAAAAAATGAAGAATAATGCCCACAGCACCTGCCTCACAGCCTCTAGCAAAGGGAGGTGCAGGCCAGAGGGGTGAAAAGTGACCCCCGCCAAGGTCTGTCTTCTAGCCTCCATACTCAGGAGAAATCTCTGCATCCATATAACAAGTTCTTCTCTGGGCATAAGAAAGGTTCAATAAGTTTGTGTTTATTTACATCCCACTAGAAAAAGAAAAATTTATGCATGGATTCAGGGATTATCACAGGTGGATCAAGCTACTGGTAGCATTTAAACAACCTTGTGAAAGCCCTACAGCTTTGTCAAAAAAATGTCATCTCCTTTAATCCTCGACACAATCATAGCAAGTAGGAGATTTCAGGTCCATTTTACAGGTGTGGAGAACTGAGACTCACAGAGGTAGTAAAATTCTCCAGCTAGCAAGTAGGAAAGAGGCACCTTGGACCCAAGTATATCTGGCTTCAAACCTGTGCTTTCAACATTATACTATTTTATCTGAAACCAGATCGTCCGCCCTGATTTCACAGCCAAGGGTTCACGACTCCTTGCCTACCTCAACCTAGAGTGTTTTCAATTACACCCACTCATATCCAGACACTGCCTATAACTGGAGGAGCTGCAGAGATGAACTGGACACTGCAGAATTGCCAGTCTCCAGGGACGTGTTCACCCTATGTCAGTGGTGCATTTCTCACCATGGGTCGCAAACCCATGCAGGCCAGGAGAGTCTCGTGCCAGGATCCTTCCGTCATGTAGTTCCACCATCCCAGAGACCTTCACTTATCATTGCTCAGACAGACAAGAAAAAGGCAGCCAGAAATATGTGCAGAAATTGTAGCAGCCAGCCAGGCCTGCAGATGGAAAACAATCATTCCCAACCCCAGGATTCTCAGGAAAAGCAAATAAAACCATCCAGCCACGCTCTGCCGGAGAAGTGATCAGAAAACAAAATAGGAGTCCCCTTCCCTAAGAGTTAGTAGAGAGCAACGTGACTTCTGCCTGCGCTGGCCAACCCTTGCATTCCAGGGCAGTGACAGGCTCTCTGCCCACAAGGGACAGAGAGGGCAGAGCGAGCTACCCTCTGTATCCAGCCAAAGCCCGCCTTGCCCAAAGGATGTGCCACTCATCCGACAGTCCCCAGAGTCACAGCTGCTGCTAGAGGGCGATTCTGTACACTTCCTTGTCGTCATGTGCCCTGACTTCCTGCCACAAGGGCAGCTGCTACAGAGTAGGAGTGATAATCTTCAAGACAGGAGTGACAGGGAGAAGGGCCTCATGCAAAGACTCAGCCAGGACCAATAGTGACAACCATAACGCCCAGCGTTTGATAGGTAAGCCTGCGGTCCTCCCCCTTGCGGATTTTGGAACCCGCTCTGTTCCCATCTCACCCTCCACTCCTCCCTCTCTCCTTTTCTGCTGGATTCCCTCCGTCTGAGCAGGACAGGGTCCTGGAGCCAGACTCCCCAACTCCACCGCTGCTGTGGCTCCTCTGGACACCTGCTAGCTAGCTGTCACGCTTCCCCTGGACATTCTGACCAGGACAAGCAGCCTGGGTTTTCTAACAGGGGTACCAGGTTATTCTGATCTTCTGGGAAGGTTGTAAAACACTGAGACGCTGTACAAGGACGTCGAAAATAATTTGCCCAAGTTTCTCAGCTTGCAGATATAATTTTCTGAGATCTTTAACACCTTGTCTTAGACATTTGATCATTTGCTTCACAGTCACTTTATTCCAGCCCTAGGATCACCATGGGGCTAAGTGGAAACTGGACTCAGAGAAGGTTAGTGACTTGCCCCGGAGGAAATGGTAACACTGAGATCAAACCCAGGCTTTCTGACCCCAAAGCTCTGCCCTTGCCCCTTCATTATCCTCCATTTCTTCATTCCAGGAGTCTTCATGGGACAGAGGGGACCTATCTGCCAGGTATGTGGCCAGGTGGGAAGGCAGGCCACGCTGACTAAAGAGGAACCCCACCCAAGTGGGGCAGGTGGGGGAGGGGAGGCCAAGGTGCCACAGGGTGTTTGACAGGGGGCTGCACAAGAAGTGACAGGGAGGCCCTCTAGTTAGGGCCACAGGAGACTGTAGCACTGGGGATCACCCGGGGGACTAGACCTGCACTCCAACAAAACTTGTGGCTTGGAAATTATTAAAGGTCAAAGAAGATGAGGGACCCAGTCTAGAGCAGTGACCCCTGCCCCCACGGCCAGGTTCATGGCTTCTGCCCTGATCCTCTGCAGCGGGGTGTGAGGGTCTGACTCCAGCGCAGCTCTGGAAGCGCTCTACACCCCCCAGAGCAATTAGCACTGAGCCCCTCTGTTGATGCTCGTCAGGACACAATAGGAGCCCCAGGAAGGTGGGCAAGAGCAGGTACAGCTCTGAGCCGAACCACTGGACGAGCCACCCGAGTGGCACAGTTAGGCCCTTAACACCCATGCCACCTGCTGGCTCTGTGAGGCCACCCCGCCCAGCCGCCTGCTCTGGCCAGAGTCCTGGCTCCACCTGCTTTTTGGCTCTTTCTGGCATTTATATTCTTTTCTCCCCCCCGCCACACACACACAGAGACACACACACACAGAGACACACACACACAGAGACACACACACACACACAGAGACACACACACACTCAGAGACACACACACACAGAGACACACACACAGAGACACAAACACAGACACAGGCACACACACGCACGTGCACACGCTCGCTGTACCTTTCTCTTTTCTCTTTCTCTTTCACTTCTTTCTCTTTACCTTTCTCTTTCTCTTTTTCTTTCTGTTTCTTTTTCTTTCTTTCTCTTCTCCCTCCTTTCTCTTTTTCTTTCTCTTTTTTCTCTTTCCTTCTTTCTCTTTTCTTTCCCCTTGTTTCTTTTTCTTTCTCTTTCCTTTTCTCTCTCCTTTCTCTTTTTCTTTCTTTTTCTCCTGACCTCTCTCTTTCCTTTCTCTTTTCTTTCCTTTCTCTTTTCTTTCTCTTTTCTTTCTCTTTTTCTTTCTCTTTTTTATCTTTCTTTCTCTTTCCCTTTCTGTTTATTTTTCTTTCTCTTTACCCCTCTTCCCCTTTCTCTCTCTCTCTCTCTCTTGCTTCCTCTCTAACCCCCCCCACCTTCACATATACATATCACACCTCAAAGAACCCAGTTCTCTTCCAATGAGGTTCTCCTTCTTGGGGGTGGGGGACACTCTTTGGAACACTCATAACATTCTCGGAAGCTCACTTAACTCTCTTGGACACACACTCCAGCTCTTTTCCCTCACATATGTGCAAGCACAGGCACACACATCCTCCATCAGCACAGGCTGAAGCTCAGGTACAGGAGCAGTGTCACTCGCTGATGCCCTGCTTCCTGGTGGCACTCAGGTGGCCTATCACCGTGACCAGCTCTGGTCAGTGAGGCTGTTTCCTCTTTGTTGCATTGTTATGGCCCTCCATGGGCAGCAGGTGTTGCCTGAATCCACCCAACAACCTTTCCATTTGACTCCTGCTCCTGCTGCTTTCCCTCCAGATTCTATGGCTCAGCAGGTTGGGAGACTCCCACCAGCGGGGGAAGCAGGGCCCGTGGCAGTGTCGGTGCAGCAGTGTGGGCTTCACTGAGAAGTGAGGGCATCTCATTGCGGAATTTGTGCAAGTCAAATTCAAGCTTCTCCAAGGCTGGACAGATTCCAATCTTCCAAACCTCTTCTCAATTCCAATTCCAATTCCAAACCTCTTCTCAAAAAACACCCTGTGTGTCTCTGTTAAATGGTAATTTTCAGAATTCTGGCTCATGCTCAAAACTGAAAGGTGGCCACAAATAGGACCCGGATCTCGTAGTTCATCACCCCTTTCAATCTAGACAAACTCAAGAGACTTGGAGGAAAGGGTTTCTTTGAAGGAAGTTGTCCCGCAGCCCAGGACACCTGTGTGACATGCTGCATCCCTCTTCACAGTCGGGGTGTGAGGTGTGTTCTTAGTCCATCTCAGCCCCAGGGGCTGCCTGGAACAGCAGAGTGGAGAGTGACGGTCACCTGAGAGCAAGCTCCATCTCCTCAGTGGGTGAGGCAAGGGTGCGGGTTTCCCTATAAGTGGGTGGACTCCTCTACTTGTGGCTAAGCTGGAGCCATCTTGAAAGGACCCCCTCAGGAGGCCTGTCTGCAGCAGGAAGTCTGGAGGCATTCCCTCTGAGCAGGAGCCCAGGGCAGTGTTGCTGGTGGCCAGCCAAGGAACGCATCATCCGTGCCGGGGTGGGCAGTGTCAGAGATTCCAGGGCTTGAAGGACTCAGAGAATCTCCTTGAACATCTGGACATCTGCCACGCAGACAGCCTCAGGCCCAGTTACGCCAGCAGCTGTCAAATGAGATTTCCCCCTTTCTCCTCCTCCCCACCCATCCAGAGGCAGGAGGCGGATGGGGAGGAGGGAGCAGGAGCGGGGAGGCCCAGAGAAAGCACAAGGCTTCGTCTCCCTTGCCCAAGGCAGGAAGCAGAGCCGGCTGCCCTAAGCTGGGGATTAGAGGACAAACTTAGCATTGGGTGAGAAGGTGAAGTTTTAATTTAAATCAAATTGAACTTTTTAATACTCAAAAAATGAGTCTGTTATGATACTTAAAATTACCAGAAAAGCTACTATTTCTGCTTGAGATATGATCTAGGAATAGACTAGGGGATTCCAACAGAGACCGTTTGAAGAGCCATAGTGAGGGGAAAATAAACTTCTTTTTGGATTCCTCTCTACCAGGTTAGTTCATTTAATACATAAGCAGGTTATATCCCTAGCTCAGATGAGCTTAGATGTCAGGCATGCTACATACTTGAGAAGAGAGGGGGTTGTTCAATGTGGATTCTGAGCTGGGAGGAGAAGTCAGAAGAGGGGCCAGGGAGGAGAGGGCTGGCTCAGGACAAGCAGGTGGCACCAGCCCAGCTCCCAAATTCTGCTTCTCCACATACCTGTGTCACGAGCCAGCCACGGGCTGTGTGTGTGAGCTGTGAGCATTTGAGCAACACGAGGAGACTGGACCTTACATTGCTGCTCTGACTGGGCCATGCAACATATGTGTCCTTTTCGCTCACTCTGCCTTTGATCCCACACAGCACCTGAGATGGGTGTGACCTTCCAGGATGTCAGTCAATCTGCTGGCCAGAAGACATCACCAAGCAACCCCCTGAAGGCCAATCCCTTGCCTTATTTGGGCTGAACTTTCTCAAATGTCTTCCCTTCAATAAATAGATGCTCTCAGGTGTGCTCTGTCTCTCTTTCCAATGGACCCTTAAGGTCAAGAGCCATCCCTGATTCCTGTAAGCCAAAGTATTTCTATGTGCTGTGTGCTTCTTTTGTGATTTTCTTAGTCCTTGGTGGAGCCAGCTCTGGTGAACCCAGCTCAGGTAGCTGGCGACATACCTGGGCCAGGCAGTCTTCTCAAAAGGATGATGCAGCGGTGAAGGTCCAAGGCTCAGAGGTGAAAGAGCTCAGCATCAGGAGAAGGCTCACCCAGCTCTGGAATGTCCCAGGCAATGGGCAGGGGGCCAGGCAATGGGCAGAGGGCCTGGCAAGGGCCAAAATTTGAAGTGGGTACCAAATCATTAGAAGGACAACCGGTGAAGTAAAAGTGGAAACCAGTCCTGGAGTCTAAAGGAGGCAGAAGACTGATTAAGTGGACCGACTCAGTTCCATGAGTCCACTTCCCAGGAACCATTTCCCTGCAGCCCCCCTCTTCTCTTTGGTTAGCCCCTGGGTTAAAATCCCTTCTAGGTTTTCATAGTATTCTGTGCTTCCTTCTAATTTAGCCTAAACCTCACTGTAGTGTAACTGTCCTTATTTTAATTAGCTTTTCGGCTGCTGGGACTTAACGACCCAAACAGAACAATTATAGAGGAGAAAAGATTTATTTGGGGGCTCATGGTTTCAGAGGCCTTAGTCCATAGGAAGCTCCATTCCTTGGGGCTTGAGGTGAGCCAGAACATCATAGCAGAAGAGTGTGGCAGAGGGAAGCAGCTCACATGGTGATCAGAAAGCAGAGAGAGATTCCACTCGCTGGATACAAATATATACCCCAAAGCCATGCCCCCAATGCCCCACCTTCAGCCACATCCTACCTACCTTTAGTTACTACTCAATTAATCCCTATTAAGGGATTAATTGGCTGATTGGGTTAAGGCTTTCACAACTGAATCATTTCTTCTCTGAACCTCTTGCATTGTCTCACATGTGAGTTTTTAGGGGACATCTCACATCTAAACCGTAACAGTCCTCTTACTTCTCCATCCCCTTCACTGAGCCTAGAGGGACAGAATACAGGGATTCAGTAAACGTTTCATGAGTAGATGGACAGATGGATGAATGGATGGAGAGCTACACAGTCCTAATGCCTGGGACTAGCACCTGGCCACTGCATAGGCCCAAAGTTTGGTTAGCAACATCCTTTAGCCCACCTGCTAAAGGATGGGTCAGGAGAAGGCCCAGAGGTGGTGATTACCTGGTGGAACCTGGGCATGGGGTAGAGTTTGAATTCCTCCTAAGGAACATGTAGTAAAGGGAAAAATCTCCAATTGCTTTCTTCATCATCATCAGCTCAAGACTTGGGGAAAAAGAGATCCTGTAGGAGAAGGACATCAGGGAGCCCAGTGGAAAGTTGCTGAGGAAGGCAGAAGTCAGAGAAGAAAGATGCCAGCTGATACTGTGGCCTTTCTAGAGTGTTTCACAACTGACCTTGGAGTGTGTGCAGCATAGAGCTCACCCCTATGCAACTACATCTGTATACAATAACTCAAGGGTAACCATTCATTAATGGTTTCTAGCACCGTGGCACCCTGACTCCCAGGTAGAGGATTCACAATCAAGGGGCCCAAGGATGTGAGGGCGATCTGGCTGCAAAAATCAAGGGGCCTACGATCCAGCTCCTACTGAATCCATTCCCACTGAATTACAGCTACAGGAGAATAATGTCATTTGGGAACATGTGCTAAGAATACCTTCTCCATAAAATTTTAAAGATTAAAAGGCAGTGTTTAAATCAAGAGTGAGGATCTCAATATCAATGAGATGCCATTGATTTCAACTACCAGAGGAACAAAATCCAAACCTGTATTTCTGTGCACATCCATATTAGTGCAGACAATAAAGCAGGACAGACAAGGGGAGAGTGGTCAGACGCCATGCCCGACATAGTTTCAGATCGCTGAGCGCCATGCCAAGATTCTGCCAAACCGTATGGCATCCAAGAGATGGGAATTAGATAGAGAAAAGCATATGGCGAGGGTGGGAGGGGGTTGGGGAGGAGCTGCACAAGAAACAGACTTGCTTTTCCAGAGGGGGTCTGCTTCAGCATCAGACTGTTGAGGCAGAAATAAGCTGTTTGAGACAACAACAAAAAAAAAGATGTCCTTGGAATTGCCTTTTGACACCAATAATTGCATGACTAAAGGGTGGGCCACACCATCCTAGACCCTGAACACATACAAAGTGCATACACGAGAAGGTGTGCACAGGAAGGGAACCCCAGGAGTCCAGACCTCCTTGGGTGCTGTCAGAGGCATCTGGCAGAAGTAACTTGATTACTTGATTCAAGCCCCACACTACATGTTTTGCAAGTATAATTTTTTATTATTTCTTTGGGGGTAAAAAAAAAGTATACACATAAAATTAAGTTTTAGCATATTTTTAGTGTTTTTGCCAACTGTTACATGGGGGAGGGGTGTCATATTTGGTTCTTTAAATTATGTCTTAAAAAATGGTCATGGTGATTTAAAAAGAAAAGAAGAAAGCCATCACAGGAAGCTAAAAGGCTCTTACTACCAGGTGAGGAAAAGAGAATCTAGGAATGTCAGAAGCGGATGAAGATGCAGGTCAGAGAGGACTGGGTCAAACATTGCATGTCCAAGCCACAGCCTGCCTTTCCATATTTATCATAAGCCTAGGCCATAAATCTAACAGTAGTGAGATACATTGAGAGTCCAAGGGCATTCCTTGATTCAATAAGATACATGACATTGAGCAAACCACCTCATCTCCAAATTAATCAAAAGATTTGAAGAACCTTCAATCGGCCTTCTGCTAGGCTAAATTTCTTAATTGTGCAATTTTGAAAATCCTCACGGCATCTGTAAAGATGTAGGAATGGTTATTCCCAAATTCCATGTGACAAACCTGTGGCTCAGAAAAGTTTTGTAACCTCCCCAGGATCACACACTGTCCCGGAACATCAGGAGTGGTCAGTGGGGGGCAGCAACTGAAATTAGGGAGAGGGATGTGGAGAAACCAGGAGAGGAGGGGCTGGGGTTGTGGCTCAGTGGTACAGCACTCACCTGGCATGTGCTGGGTGCTGGGATCGATCCTCAGCACGTCATAAAAATAAAACAAAGGTATTGTGTCCAATTACAACTAGAGACTGACCTCCTCCAAGACACTTTGAAGATACCAAAAAGCTCAAGAAAGATGGTTCAGGATTCAAACGCAGGTGGAAATGATGGTGATGATGGTGGTGGTAGTATAGTGGCAGTTATGGTGGTAATGATGGGTGGAGAGGGTAAGGAGAAAGATAATGGTGACAGCAATGATCCATGGCAGGGATGGTAAGGTTGATGACAGGGTAGTGCCATCTACTGAGCTCTTTGTATTTGACAGACATTATTAGAAGATTTAGAACTTCATTTGTGTCTCATATTATTATCACTATAACCTTGTAAGGTAGAGATTGCCATTATTCTCCATGCTACAGATAAAGAAACTGAGGGTCGGAGGGGACTAGGCTCTTCAAGGTAACACAGCTAGGAGGTAGTAATGCTGAAGCCAAACCCAGGCCTAGAGTCCAAAAGCCTGCACTCTTAATCAGAAGACTTGAGGGCCTCCCCACAGCAATTTAGCCACAAGTCCAGTGTGGACTCAATATCCCAAGGGGCCCTCAGAAGGAATTTGACCAAAGTGATTCCTAAGGTTCTGTGAAGGGATAAAGTGCTATGATCATGACTTTGTCATTTTCACTACAAATACATTTGAACTATATTTGCCTTTTGAATTTGTGTTACTTTTATTTTTGGGCAAATATTCTCATTTTGTAGGCCTGAAACTTTTCTCTTAATTATTTTTCTGTAACTTTGATTCTTGGTAAGGTATTCTGCTAGCAAGGGAAAAACACTTTTATTTTACTTAACTGTTTTCTGATTGTATACTCTTTTAACTCTCGAATGCATCTGAAATTCATTTGGATGCATGGTAGTAATCAGATTTTAGATCCAACTGGCCTAGCTTACACGTAACCCAGGCCTCCTTGGTATCTCTAACTCTAAGCACTATCACAAGATAAGGCAATCCTCTCAAGGCTGAGATTTTCCAAATGGTTTTCCAATTACCGATAGTTCCCAACTTATGTTGATTTGACTTTGAAGGACAAGCAAAGTACCTAGCCTGGCAACTAGGATGTCCCAAATGAGGAAACAGTAAAATCACCATAGCTAGATTGGATATAGCACAAGTCAGAGGAAAGAAAGGAAATCATTTTTAAAAACTGATTTTATGAAATAATTTTTTTTTTCAAAAAGCAGGACAAAGTTTGAAGTGACCAAGAGCCTTGGTCTCAGCAAATCAAGAATATATTTTCCATCTATGAAATTGTAGATGCTGCAGAAAATCAGGTTACCAAAGTGGAAGAAGGTGAACAAAGAAGTCAAACTTCTAAGTAGAAAGAAAAACACGTTTTTTAATGTAAGAAAAGAAGAGGGACATTGAAGAGACACAATCTATATATAGACCCCAATGTTCAAAATAGTCTAGCCTTTTTTGTAATAGCTTATAGATACAATATAATGGATATAATTCATAAACCACACCATTAACATATGCAACCATTATCACTAACAATTTTTAGAATATTTTCATCACTCCAAGATAAACCCCAGACCCTTTGTCTCCTAAATTCCTCATCCCCCACCAGCCCAGGCAATCATTAACACACTTTCTGACTGAAATTTTCTCTTCTGGACAATTCATATAAATGGAATCCTAAGAAAGTGGGTGTTTTCTAGGAGTTGGAGATTGAATCCCAGAACCTTGTGTCCATGCTAACCATACACTCTACTGAGCTCACCCCAGCTCAGTATGTGGTCTTCTGTGTCTGTATTTTGGAGCTTGGCATGATTTTTTTAATTCATCAGTATTTAATTCTTTTTATGACCAAGTAATATTTTATTGTTTAGATGACTACATTTGGATTATTTAACAATTGATGAATACCTGAGTTGTTTCTACCTTTTGGTTATGATCGATAATGTTGCTATGAGCATCATGGATGTACAAGTTTTCTTGTGGTTTGATTGCGTGTGCACATGTATATACGTGCACGTGTGTAGATATATGCTGTCTTCCTTCTTGGGTATATATGCAGAAGTGGAATTGATGGTCCTATGGGAACTCCATATTCTCCATGTTCATTTTTGAAGAGTTGAAAGACTGAAAAGAGGGCTGGGATTGTGGCTCAGCGGTAGAGTGCTTGCCTAGCATGCACGGGGCCCTGGGTTTGATTCTCAGCATTGCATAAAAATAAATAAATGGAATAAAGGTATTGTGCCAACTATAACTAAAAAAAATAATTTTTTTTTAAAAAAGACTGAAAAGAGTTGAAAGTAGCTGCATGATTTTACATTACCTCCCACAGTGTATGAGAATTCCAGTTTCTTCACATCTTTGCCAATACTTTTTACTATCTTTTTACATAGTCGTTCTAGTAGGTAGGAAGTGGTACTTCACTGTGATGACTAATGACATTGAGCATCTTTTCATGTGCTTCTTGATCATTTATATGTCTTCTTTGGAGAAATATCCAATCAGCTCCACTATTGATTTTTTTTATTACTGTGCTATAGAGTTTGTGAAATAGTTTAGATACAAATACATTATTAGATGAACGGTTTGCAAATATTTTCTTTGATTCTGTGGATTATCTTTTTCACTTTGTTGATGGGTTCTTTGAAAACTTCTGAAGCTCAAAAAGTTGGACTGTAGGTGGGTGCCATGTGCCCAGCTCTTGATGCTTGTGCTTTGGTGCTTAAAGAAACCATTGCCAAATTCAAGACCACAAAGATTTATATCCATCTTTTCTTTAAGAATTGTATGTATTAACTCTTAAAAAATGGGTCCATGATCCATTTTGAGTTAATTTTTGTATATTTGCATGCAATAGGGATTCAACGTCATCTTTTGCGTTTAACTGTCTGATCATCACATCTAGCCTTTCTGAGTCACTGTGTTCTTTAATGGCCAAGGAAAACCACTCAAAGCCTCAACCGATGTAGCTGCAGGAAGTTCTGTGTTGTTACCAATACTCGTAAGGGTTCCTGCAGTGGGGAAGGGTGTTCGTACAGCATCATCTTTCATTTTGAACTCTGGCTCTTGCATTTCCTCTATCACAGATGCTATTTGGCTCAATATGTGGCACTCATGAACTGCACATGTTGCAAAGAGAGTCCAAGAAATGCCTTCTGGTTCACTTTTCTCCTGAGAAAAGGGATCCCAGGCAGGTCTTTCCCATATATGCACTCTGGCTGGAGCCATGTATGTTACCTAAATAATCTTGCTGCTTGAGCCTCAGTAGATGACACCAGGAACAGGTGCAAAGGTATAAAGGAGGCCAGAAACCTTTACAGTGCTTGATGCACACACTACTCATGGGGAAAAGTTCATTTAAGTGAGATAAACTGATCTAATCAAATCCTCTACTTTGTAAAATGCGAGTGCTCCCACTAATTCTGTGAGATTAATGGAATTCTAGATCATTGCAATTGATTACCACTGAGTGTGATTTTGGCTGAGTTTTCTAGTAAAATGGACATGATATTTTATACATTTTATACATGCTTTTTTAGCATTTATTAAAGCAATAATGTAAAACTCCTCCATTTCTTAGAGAAATTCAAATTCACTGCTGCAATTGGTCACATTGTTGACTTATAATTTAGTAATAATCTGCATATCTACCATTATATTACTGTTATAACTATACTTTTATACTTTTCTTCACTTTAATCTTACAATTTACAGAAGTTTATGTTTTATAAGACCAGTTCCAGTATTATTTATAAATTTTTTAAGATATTTTTTATAATTTCCTTGTAATTACTGTATTTTTACTTTTTCCAAAGTGTGGTTTTCATGCTTTTGCTAGTTCCAAAGTGCATATGATACACACAAACACACAAGTTTATCATATTTTTCTGCCTTGATCTTTATAAATAGATATTTTAAAAGATATATAAAAATAGGCAAGTAAGTGATTAAACATGGATATTTCATGGACACTTGAAAGGCTGTCTTTTCTATTTGTATAGTATCACTGTAGTGATACTAATTAAAACATTTAGATAATTCTATCCCTTATTAAATTACTATTTAATATTAATATTGTGTTAAAACTTGTTCTTCTATTCTTGTTCACACTTCCGATGGTTTTTCACTATGTATATTTTTTTAAAAAAATTTTTAGTTGTAGACGGACACAATACCTTTATTTTATTGATTTATTTTTATGTGGTGCTGAGGATCAAACCCAGTGCCTCACATATGCAAGGCAAGTGCTCTATCACTGAGCTACAATCCCAGACCTCACTATGTATATCTTGATGTTATTTCTCGGCACATAAAATGTCATTACTATTTAATACCCCACTGGCGTTCCTCAGTGTTTAGTTCTTGGTTCAGCAGCATTAGCCTCCCCTGGGAACTTGCTGGAAAGGCAAATTCCCAGGCCCCAACACAGATCTGAAGAACTAGGAACTCTGCTGGTGAGGCCCAGAAATCTGTCTGCTCAGAGGTCTCGGTGATTCCCATGCACCTTACAACAAGAGAACTACTGGTCTATAGAAGAACTTGTAATATATAAAATCAAACCTAAACAACTCATTTAATGATGAAGCACTGTTTTCTTTTTTTCTGTCTTTCTAATATACCTTGCCTTTTGATTGTTGACTTTTTCTGTAATTTTTGTTTAGGTATACCTCAGCACACCTAAAACACTAAACTTTATTTTATGATCAGTTTGATAATGTTTAACTTAATGTAAATAGAAAAATATACTCTGCTCACATGTATTCATATATTTATTATGCCCAATCATCCTAACGATATTTTATGCTTTCTCGGGTTTGTTATTCTATTTCCTTTCTATTTTAATTTTCCTTTAGGTTACTGTATGTTTTAGTCTTCTGCAAATATTTGGAATTCTACTAGCAAATTGTATCGAAAACTTTCAAAATCTGTATTTATCAAATATAAAGATTTTTCACTGAATTAATTCTAATCTATTGAAAATGTGGAAATTATCACTTTCATTTTATCGTACTCTTTGGTCTTTTTCTTTCTTCTGTTCTTCGTTTTGAATTTATATGCTATTATTTTCTCTTTTAAATACATTATATTTACAATTTCTTTACATATAGTCTTTTGCCTTCTATATAACTACACCTACCACTACTGAATTGTATCTCTATATATTCAGTGCTTACTGCAGCACAGTTTATGTATCAGTGATGTGAACACCTCATGACTACTCTGTTAAGCTGTATCATGTAGATGTTATATTTCTCCAGGCACCAAACATACTTTACTATGTCTTTTTAGTGTCTGCACATAGAACAGCACCTTACTCCAGAAAGTTCTATGTGCATCATTTAGCATTGCCAATCTGTTTTTTACTCATTTGTCAGCAATGGGGTTATTTTTTTTTCATCTTTTTTACAGAATACTTTTTTTCATTTTCTTAAATTTAAATTTTTATTTTTAAGACTGCTTTAAAATCCAGAGATGCTTTTCATAACTCTTCCTTTGTTACTAGAATTCATTCATTCTGGATTCTTTTTCTAGAACACCTATTGATCCCAAAGTGAGTTTCTGCTCACTATGGCTCACTCTACCCTCTTCTTTGACACTGCTTTAATATCTTTGCCCTTTACCTCCACATTCTGAGAATTTCTAAAGTTTGTCTTCTATCTTGCTCGATTGCTATTCTATGGTGTCATGTCTCCACTTTGATTCCTATAATGATTTTATTTTAGATACCTTATTTTTTCTCTTCTTTATATCTTTGTATTTTATTACCCCCTTTTCTCCCTATAACAGCTTTGTCAGTTTAATGGAAGAAAATAATCACATGTATCTTTTTGGGAATTGATATATTTGTTTAATGTGCTTAGTTTCTTGTAAGAAATCTATTTCAGAAGAAAGTAAATTTGCTTAGTCACAATATATTACCATATTTCTCTTGAGTTACAGAATGTTTCCATAAAACTCATATTGACTTTTCTGTATTTTCATCTTTATGAAGGAGCTATACGCTGTTCAGTAGTGAAGCATCATCAAGAAAGAATTGCTCTGGACTAGTCAGAGAACTGGGTGAGGAGGTAGTGGAAGAAAGAGCACTCCAGCTCCTTCAGATGCCTGTCTTCAGATCCAAAGGAGAAAAAAGTTGCAACAGGTTATAAATGCAAGGATTAAATGACCTAGAGAGTTGCAGGGCCATCTGTGGGGGTTTCTGAACATCTAAAATAATCAAAGATAGAAAGAAATTCCTGCTGTGCCTTCCCTGAAAACGGTCCTGGTCTCTCAATATTTTAGAGCCAGAAGGAAAGTGAAGCCCAGGAGGACCAAGTCATCTCTCCTAAATTGAATAAACTGTACCTGAATCCGGATGCCCCGACCTCGACACTCGAGCGCTCCCCTGTGGCCACACCGGCAGCGCTCACATCATCCAGAGAGCTCCATTCACCTGGCTGCAGACAGATGGCGCCCTAGAGCTGTGCACTTAATTTAAGAGTCTAAATCTCCGTGGAATTTTCCTTGTTCACTGATTGCCTCTTTATTATAATATACTCTTTTCATCTTATGAGTACAAAATCATCTTGAATAATTCACATCTTTAACAGTCCTTTTCAAGTTCCCTCCTTTTCCCTGAATTATCCCCGAGTTCTCCGAGGTCACTTCGTTGGCTCGTTCTCATTTCTTGCAGCTTATTCTCTGCCTGAGTCGGGTGGTCATTTGTAATCCACTGACATTTTTAAGAAAAGTCTACATGGATTAGTGGAGAGCAATGGGTTTATACCTCTTCAGCCACCAGCATCTCCCGTGCAAGGGGAGTAACTGTGAACTTTCTATTTCTAGAGACATTTCTTCAGGGTGTGAGAATGGGGAACAGGAGGCAGAACCATCCCGGGGCCCACCGACTCCCTTGCCTTGGAAAGACTGGATTCAGCATTACCACCATCTATGTCGTGAGGCCCCGCCCCCTTGTATGCAGATTCCCCGTTTCTTTAGAAATGCTCCTAGGAAATCATTGCTCAGGGGACCCCAGAGTGAGAATCAGGAGGGGAGTTTTGAAAGGGAAGAAAAGCAGTTATCTTTTCAGACACTTTGCTCAGCACCTCCAGGCTGGCCTCCTAGCCTTCTACTGTTCTGCATTTCTCCTGACTGTGGACTTTGGGGAGATGGGAGGCTCTCCTTCCCTCCTCTCAGCTGCTTTCTCAGAGCAGGACTGAGACCTGGCCCTCTGCAGTCTGACATGCCCACACTTTTTTACACCCTTTATTTTATTACCTCTTCCCTCCCTATAACAGCCTGGTCAGTTTAATGGAGAAAGCATCCTCATGTATCTTGTATCTCAAATACGATATGTGGCTACTAGAAATTCTTCAAAACTTTTTATCTATTATGCTACACCCATCCTCACTTTTTAATGAATTCATTTATTTTTTTTAAACATTGAACTAACTTATTTTTGTTAAGACTTTCAGGGGTGAAAAAGTTTGAATGCTTGGGTTCCGTCTGCCATCTTGAACTGAAACCAAGGAAGAAAATTTCCAACAATTCAAGTAAAAGGTACAGAGCAGCTTGGCATGGCATGTATAGAATATTCTTTCTAGACACTTTAAGTACCTTAAAAGATCATTCTTTTTTTTTTAATTCTAAAATTTTAAATGTATGTTTATGTATTCCATATTCTGTAATCTATACAAATTGTATTTTATATGCTATAAATTCTATAAATGATATATTTACACACATTTTATGTATTTATAACTTATATAAACTACTTAAAATTCTATATTTTAACAAATTAGTTTACTTTCTTATAATGATAAAGGCATGTTTTTAAAGGGTGTTAGGAAAATACAATTATTAGAAGAGTGGTTTAAATTGTCCCATGAAGACCTAAAGTTCAGCAGAGGTGGCTCAAGGATAAAGGATGCAGAAATTATCTCCCAAAAACCTTGTAAAATACTTCAGCAAAAGTAAGACCACTTTTATCTTTTTTCTATATTTCGGGTTCTGTGTAAGATTTCAGCTGAAAAGTGAGCACCATAAGCTAAAAACTTTTGTGACACATGTACTAAGAGCTTTATGTTTGGTTTATTCAGGGATGCTGTGATTTATAAATAAGATTTGTTTCTTATTTAATAACCACTAAGATCTTAGCTGCATTTAACAATCAGCATTCATTCTGTTTTATTAATTTTGTTTCTTGGAACATTTGTCTCCTTGATTGGATCACAGGTTTCTCCTGCCACCTGGTGGCAACATAGGTCTATTGCAGGGGCAATTTCTAAATTTAGCTGGTGTCTGCTGAAGTTGAAAATGCAACTCACAAAGCAATGATGATTTGTAGGGAACTTTTTTACTTCCATGACTAGTTACAGGGCACATATACATCCCCTCTGGTTTTATCTTCCCATCAACCCCTTGGGTATATTCATATTCTCTTCCATTTTAAGCAGACGAGATACCAGGTCAAAAGCTAAATAACATACCTTAGGGTAAAAGTTGGATAATTACAGGATTGGAACTCAGCCCCAACCTTGTAATACTTATAAGAGCCTGACAGCTTTGTAACAACTAATGGATCTTAAATCTGGAGAGATATTTGGGCCCAAGGTACAAAATTGGTAGCCATCCGATTAGAGATGGTATTTGAAGTCAGAAGTGGATCAAAATTTGGACCCATGGCACATGACATAAAATTCCATATAAAAAACCAAGGTGTCATGACTTGGTGGAGGCAGAAAAGAGGAAGATAAGCATTTGGCTAAGCAAGCAGCTCACACTGCTGCAACCTAAAATCACAATCTGAAGAATGAAAATCTTTGTCTTTGGCATTAAAATACATAGTTATAAGGAGAAGGGCTCTACATGGCCCAGACCAAACCTAAGAGCCCTGCTTGTTATGAGAAACACAGATGTGGCCAAGAAAAAAATAATAAAGCATAAATGTTCACAGCCTCTTTCCTCCTTCTGCTCGCTCCCAGAAGTATTCTTTCTTGCTCAATTTTCCAATCGGTCCCTCCTAGGCATTTTTGTGAATCATGGACTAATCACAGGAGAGAGAATACAAGAAAAGGAAGACGATGCCAGGATTTTAAAAAGAAATTACGAGAACTTTGGACAAGAGGAAAAGAATTTATGCAGAAAAGGGAAGAGGGCCAGAGATAAAGAGAGAGCTTATGGGCTAGGATTAAAATAAATATTTTAGAGCTTGGAATGGGAGAGAAATGGTGTTGTTTTATACAGGAGATGGGTGGATGGAGATGGAACAAAACTGGGCACAGCCACAAATGGGTCATCAGGTAGAGATGAGCAGGTCACAGGAGCAGGAGATTGGAGTAGAGAGCAAGTCATGAAACCAGGCAAATGACAAGAGGTGCTAAACAAGGGCCATGGGCCAAAACTCTTAGGGAAAAGTCCAAGACCTGCTTGATTCCAAGGCAAAATCTGTGCCTTCCATGATTCTCCTACTGAGAGAGAAATCAGACCCTCAGGATAGATGGGTTCTGGCAAGAGAAAAAGGCCCCATTCCCCCCAGTAAAGGGGAGAAAGGAGAGGCTGGAAAAAACTCAGTTCTGGACATTTGCCCCTGCTGTGTCCTCTGCCACATGGCATGTCCCCGCCAGATATTCCCTCTTTATGCTTCTCAATCAATTCATGAGAGAAAGGTGCCAGCTCCTCCCTTTCGAGGATACTTAGAACTCCGGAGCTGAGTTAACTATTTGCCTTCCATTTCAGATTGCAATCTCTGCAAGCTCTCAATAAATACTTAACTGTTTATCAAATAGCATTAAACATTTGATAAACAGTTAAGTATTTTTAAACATTTCCTTCACTGCAGCCATTGCCCTACCCTCACCAAAAATAGATGAATAGATGAATGTATAATGTTAAAAAAATCCAACCCCTCCTCACTATCTTCATTGCCACCCTCTTCATCTATCACCTGCATTTCTGTAATAATTCTTGACTGGTCTCCTTTTTTCTGTCTCCCCTTCCATAGTTCCTCCTTTAAAACTTTTATTTTATTTCTCTCTCCTCTGCTCAGAGTTCTCTCCAGAGGAAAAGCAGATTCTTTGGAGAGGTTTACAAAGTCCTGTGTGACCAGGTCTCTTTACCTCTCTGATCTCATATCTCCTGGCACACTCTGTACTCCATTCCAACCATGGCTGGTCCACAAATGTGCCCAAGCTCCAGCTCTTCCAGGGCTTTACCCCAGATCTCTGTCTTAGCCCCTCACACAGTCTCAAATCTTGGTTCCTATGTCACTTTCTCTTGAAAGTTCTTTGGCCACCATGTTTGAAATTTGTAGCATGTTCCTCCCCTGGAATTCCCCATCAGCCTCTTCTGACTTTATTTTTCAAATAGTACTTATCACTTTCTGCTCTATGATATGCTTTACTATTTTACTTACTGTCTTTTTTTCCAACAAGTCTCTGTGAAAGGGGTTTGGGTTTGTTTTGTTCACGACCGTATCCTCTATGTTGGCACTCAATATTTGTTAATGAAATTCCTGTTTCCCAAATGTTTCCATTCAAGCATGGATCTTAGTCAAATGACCTAGTCCAGCAGCCAAAAATAATCTGAAACTTCTTACTTTAAAAAAAAAACATTAAAAGAGATAATGATCATAACCCAAGTAACATTCTTAAAACTTCCTTTCCAACCCTGTGTAATTCTTCAGTTCCAGCCTCTGCTTCCTCTAAAGCCCTTGCTCCCATCTCTCCCACCTGGAGAACCTTCCAGAGCCCTGTGTTGGTTCTTTACTTTTCCTTCACTGCGGCCATTGCCTTAGTCCTCACCAAAAATTACTGCCAGGATTTGGGCTCCCACCACTGCTGAGCCACACTAGCACGGAGGGAAGAGGCAGAGTCCTCTCAGAAGTGAGCTGCTCTTACCCCCAGTGCTTTTCCCAAAGTAACTGTAATAAATTGTAATAAATAATATTTTTGAAACAAGGAGTCACTCAATTTGAGGAACTTGAGCTATTGTTAACTTACATGTGACCAGTTAAGTCTCCAACAAGATTCTGCTTCCATCTAAACTCCAGCTTAAGAACCTTGACTTTGAAAGAATAAAATTTCAGTGGACTAAACAAAGGGGAATGAAGGGAAGGGAGTAAGGATAGAAAGACAGTAGACTGAGTCTGACATAACTTGCCTTTGTACATCTATAAGTATTCCACAGTGAATCTCAACATCATGTATAAGACCGGGGTCCTAATTAGAATAAGATATATTCCATGCTTATATAAATATATCTAAATAGATTCTACTCTCATGTATAACTAAAAAGAACAAATTAAAAAATAAAGAACCTCGAATTTTTGTCGAGTTTGAGAATAAGAGGATTAGAGCATTCTGGGTCACCCTAGGAGAGACACTGGGTCAGGGTCACACCCTGACACACACACATCCCATGCCCCCATGCCCAGGACTCAGCTCTCTGGGGCAGAGGTCTGGCTCACTAGAGAAGCACACTCCAGGGAGCAGCCAGCCTGCACAGCTTTTGGCTCTGGGGACATCTCAGCTGGTGGCTAAGAGTTAAAAAGACAGGCACCTATCTAGAGGAAAACCCAAGGGTGACAGGATCCCAGAACTCCTGCTTTAGGGAATCTAGGAGCCATTACTAGAGGGGAAAGCAAAGAGTTAAAATTGAGCAACCAGGAATTCCCTTGGGAACAAGTCTTGTGCACCTAAAGAGATCAGAGAGCAAGATGAGGTCAACCCATGGGCCATGAGGGGGTCACCTGACCCCAGTCAGTCCTGACTCTAAAGCATATGAGGCATGTACAGTAAAGTTGCTGTTCAATTCCTTCCTTGGTCAAAAGGCACAAGTTCTGGAGCAGAATTAACCTGCAGATAAAGCTGTCAGGAGCATACAGCAGCCAGAAAACATATTTGTTCATTCAACTACTTATTGACCACCTACTATTCCCATGCACTGTCTCCTTGGATCTGAATATCATAGTCAAATAGACACATCCCTATTGGGGACAAGTCCCCACCAGGGAAGTCCCCAGTGACTGCTCTCATCAGAACCCCTCCAAACCTTCTTTCTCCACACCTGTGGAAAACTTTAAAAACAAACTTCAGGGAGTACAATCTGCTTGCACTAGATATGTATTTTAACCCCAGAGAAAGTTTAATAACCAAACCAAAATCATAGTGTCTTGGAAAATAAAAGACTGTCCATGGCCAGCCTTATTATTGTTATTTCCTAGAACTCTTGGCAGCCTACTCAGGATTCCAGGATTCCACAGAGCACAATTTAAAATCCTTTGTCCTCAGTCAGTCTGACCTTCCAAAAAGGAGGTGGGCACACTCTCTATCCCCCAGGCAGCAGTAGCAGTGAGATATATCAAAGTGGAGTGAGCCAGGCTTCATTATAGGAGCTCTGAGCCCGAATTGGGCTTCCCAGAGGGTCCGTGCGGACTTGTAAATAGATGCAGTAAAAGAGTAAATAATGAATTTTTGCAATTGGAGGAAAAGACTCCAAAGCCATTGTGGTGTTGAGGAGACAGGCATTTTAAAAACAGACCCTGTGCATGCACCTCACCCCGCCGATGTAATGGCTTCATATACATTCATGAGCTTTGGTCTCCCCACTCTTCCTCTTTTTCATCACAATCATAAAAGACAAAGGAAAAGTGAAGGGGAGAGAAAGATAGATAAACTTTAAGGGTCCGAATTGCAAACACAACCTGCAGTTTGTAAATTGCTTGGAGACCTTTGGAAGGAGAATCAAGAAAATGAAAAGTAGAACATACAGGAATATTGCTGTTTAGGGGAAAGTCTCTGCTCTGGGCATAAAATCTTGTCTGGAGAATGGTTGAGAGGCACAATTCTGACGAAATGTAAGATTGCTTTGTATAAAGGACGCGCCTGGTTCTCCACTCTGTATTCTTCCGCCTATCTCCTGTGGCTATCTCCAAGGTCATTTTCACGTGGAAGCTCCAAGGCTCTATAGCTTTAGTTATATTAAAAACCAGGAGGTTCAGGAGTCCCTGCTATGTTTGCTGGCCTCTGCTGCCCCCAACCCCTCCCAGGTAGATCCTCAGGGAGCCCAACCTGCAGCACAGTCTCTCAGCTTAGACCCTAGAGTCACACTTCCTGAGTTTAAGTCCCAGGCAGCCACTTTTTATGTAACCTGCATTTTCTTCCAGAAAGGATTTACGGTCAGCTGCAAAAAGGTTTTTCAATTTTCTGCATTTGTGCATGGGTTGCTTTGTAACTTGGATAGGGAGATTTATTGTTTTTGGAAATAAACATAAAGTCACACACACATACAAAAGGTGAGGAAATTGGCTGCCAGTAATGTAATGTCAAGTTATTATTACCTGCTGGGGTTGTTGTCCAGAAAAGGGCTGCACAGACTAAAAAGAATGAGAGAAACATCACTGGCCCACTGCCTTTCCCACACCAGGCTGTGTGTTTAGACCAAAGGGAATGCAGGGCCACACAGCAGCTCAGCCAG
Source organism: Callospermophilus lateralis (assembly GCF_048772815.1). Lineage (NCBI taxonomy): Eukaryota > Metazoa > Chordata > Mammalia > Rodentia > Sciuridae > Callospermophilus > Callospermophilus lateralis. Next base: position 26,588,725 of record NC_135306.1, read on the forward strand.
GTCACAGGGCCTGACTGCCTCTTTCCGGTGAGTGACCTCAGGCCCCAGCAAGCTGTTAGGGGGCTCCACGCTGCCAGAGGAGCCACTCTTCAGAAGGGATGCAAGATGAAGGTCACACCTATTGTGTTTAGCCCTGGCCTCAAAGTGGCTCTGCGATTCCTTGGCTCAGAGCCAGTGTGGATAATTACATTTCACCTGCCCAGGCTCTCCCATGGTTTTCCTCAAGAGACCTATTCCTCTTCCATGGCTGCTGAGATCCAGAACATAAATGCTCTCTCAAGGCACTATGCTATGCCTGGGCAGCTGAGATTTCATTCCTGACAAAGAAAATTCTCTCACACTCTCTCATTTCTTCAGCAAATATTTATTAAGCACCTACTTAATAAGCGCTAAGCACTGTGTTGGAAATGCCAAGATGAATGACAGTTAATTTTTGGCCCTGAGAAGCTCACAGTCTAGTAGATAAGCCATCATTATGGGTAGTGAAGGCCTTTTAAAATAGAGTATGGCTGGAAAACTCTGAGATTCTAAATTTCCTTAGAAGAACAAGGAAGTCTCCCAGGATTGGTGATATTGAAGCTGAACTGTTAAATGGAACTTCATAAGAGGATAAGGAGGAATACAGAAGGCAGAGCAAGGGACCAAGAGAGCATGGCATTGGCAGAGTACAAGATGGAGTAGAAGGGGGCTGGGGTTGTGGCTCAGTGATGGAGTACTTGCCTAACATATGTGAGGCACTGGGTTCAATTCTCAGCAATGGAAGGTTTTTGAGCAGTGGAACTACTTACTTTCCATCCATCTACCCACTGTCACGTGTGTGGTGTGGAGAGATGAGCAGGGAAACTAACTAAAGAAACAAAGATCAGAAGACCAAACAAAAAAAAATGTGACCCTATCATCCTAAACCCAGTGAGAGGCAATGGGAGCCTGAATGAAGGTGCAGGCTGCAGGGACAGAGGAGCAGACAGATACCCACACACAGGAAATTCAATCAACAGGTTCTTGGTGCCTGGTTGGATAAAAAGGAAGAGGGGATAATCTAGGAGAGTGGCCAGTGGGACAAACCCAAGATGCCCAGGAGGAGCTAGTGTGGAGGGAAGGATGGCTCTGGCAGAGATTGATTCCAGCAGGCAGCTGAGAATTCAGGACTGGGATCATAAACTTCCATCAATTTTGTGCAATGATTATAGGCTTCTTTTTATCAACAATTTATCTCTGATGGCTCTGGGTCAGTGGCCCTCAAATCTGACCTTTAAAATCTCCCGGATGACTTATTAAAACACAGAATGCCGGGCTTTACCCCCAGAGTTTCGGATTCAGTGAGTCGGATATTTCTAAAAAGTTCCCTGGGGTGCCGATGAACTAACCTGTAGCCCACAGCAGGACAGTTCCTGCTCTAGATTTTTGTTTGGGCCATTTTCCCCATGTGAACTAAGTTTTCTCACTGAAAGGACTAATTCCCCGGCAGAGATGATTAAAATGATTCCCTTTTTTACCAACAGAATTCTAAGATTCAATACTTAATCACTAACAATAAGCATTTGAATTTGCTTTAATATAAGACTTTAAAAAACCCTCATCTTATAATAAAAGGTTAAATCTTTGATGGTCCACTGTATGCTAGGTATTCTGCTAAGCACTTTACTTCCATTGTCTCGTTTATTTTATCCACATCGCGATGGAAGTGAAGACTGTTGTAATCCCCACTTCATGGATGAGGAAACTGAGGCACTAAGTCATTAAAATAAGCCCAAGGTCAAGTTGCCAGTCAAGGATAACTTCATCCCAGATTTTGCTCTATAAAATAGGCTAGCTTACTCAAAGACTAAAATCTTCCTGATTCTATTATACCATTAACCTACAGTGATTTCCTGAATCTGTTTTCAAAAATCTGCCAGCACATAGCTGGCAGCCACAATGGAGTGTAATAATCATCTTTCAGCTTCTTAATAACCCTTGTGCATTGAACAATCAAGAGAATGGAAGGGTCAAGTGGAAGGCAATGCCCTGTAGTGCTATGAATGTGTTTGAGGATTTTCTGTGATAATGCCTGGGGGATACATGGGCATTCTTGGCATATGAGAGTGTAAGAGCCTCTCACAACATCTGTTCCAACAACATCTCTAGACAGTACATGAGGTATCATCCTTAAAAGACAATTTTCAGAAAGCCCTAAACAATTGTTAAGATTTTTTTTGGCCACCTTCAAGAGGAAAGCAAACAAAGCAAGCAATTCATGTTCCAGTTCTCTATATAGCCCTTAGTTACATGCTGAAGTGTGAGACAGACTGTGTCCTAGGAGGTTACAGAACATCAGAAATTTGTGACCTGTATCCCAACATGGTTTTAATGTAAATTTCTGAATCTGGGAAGTATGATTAAGGCTGTTTGAAGAGCCACAGGTACCAGGACCTACCTACCTACCACCCCTACTTCTGAAACATTAAGATCTTTGAAGGGCAGAATAAAAGACAATGCAAGAAGACCATCCTCAAACAATTCCAGAACCAGGCCTGGTCCAAACAGTCCTAGACCCACCAGTAGGGGGAACCTGGAATCAAGTCTGGATGCCAAGATGGGTAAACCTGCACATGTAAGGATATATTACTGACTTCTCTTGCTTTTCTAGAGATTTTTTTAAATTGATTCTTATGAGGAGATATGGAAATTGCCTTCTTTATAATAATTAGAAGCTCCTGGAACTGGATAGAACCTCTGTTAACCCAGTTTAAATATGTTATAAAGGTATCCTGGTTTTCCTATCTGCCATGCTTTTCCTACACTTAGGAGAGGCTGAGAATCTGAGGTCCCTGAACCAGCCAAGGGTAGAGAGGAGAAAAAAGAAAGAAAGAAAGAAACATGGTAAGACCAGTGAATTCCATAAGTATGGGCTTATGGCTATACTTCAGTCACTGTGAAATTAATTCCTTGATCAGAAACAATGCTGTATGAAATACCAACATGGCACAAGGCATTCTGTATGCCCCTGGATGATAGTTTTGGAAGAAGCATTACATGCAAGGATGTCAAATCTGTATGCTAAGTGTCTGCTCTGGTAATAACAAAGTGCTTCCTCTTCCATAATGGAAGCAGTCCAGTGTAATCAACTTGCTACCGGGTAGCTGGCTGATGGCCCTGGGGAATAGTGACATATTGAAGACTCATTGTTGGTCTCTGCCATTGGCAGATTGGGCATTTGGCAGTGACTGTAGATCAGCATGGTGAGTAGATGTCCATGAGGATGAGCTCATGTATAACCTCCACATGAATTTAGGTCTAACTTCTACATTACTGCAAAAAATATTGTTGATATTTTGATAATAATTACACTGAATATGAGGATCATTTTGGGAAGTATAACCATTTTAACAATATTAAGTCTTTTAATGAACATGAAATTTGATTTTTCTAGCTCTCCTTTAATTTTTTCCACCAATATTTTGTACTTTTTAATCCACAAGAGTTTTATATTCATGATTAAATTTAATTCTAGCTATTTTTATTCTTTTGAATGCTGTATCACTCAGGGTTCTCCAAAGAGACAGAACTTGAGGTATGGATGAACACATAAATATACACATTAAGATATTTATTTTAGGGCTGGGGATGTGGCTCAAGTGGTAGCGCGCTCGCCTGGCATGCGTGCGGCCCGGGTTCAATTCTCAGCACCACATACAAACAAAGATGTTGTGTCCGCCGAAAACTAAAAAGTAAATATTAAAAAATTCTCTCTCTCCCCATCTCTCACTCTCTCTTTAAAGAAAAAAAAAGATATTTATTTTAAGGAATTGCATCACACAGATGTGGAGCAGGCAAGTCCAAAAAATCTATAAGGCAGGCTGGAAACTCAAGCAACAGTTGATCTTAGTCTTGAGGAAAAATTTCTTCCCCTCTGAAAAAAGTTTTTGTCCTTAGCCCTTCAAATTAATCGGATGATGTCCATCCACATTATCCACGGTCCTACTTAAAGTTAATCCATTATAGATATTACCCATATCTACAAAATGACTTCACAACAATACCTAAATTAGTGTTTGATTAAGTAAGTGGATGCTATACTCCAGCCAAGTTGATAGATAAAATTAGCCATTTTGTGTGAACACTGAGGTTTGAGTCTCTAGACTTGCAACTACCATTATTTAATATTGTCCTGGAAATTATAGCCTTTTTATGAATACAATGGTAAAACTAAAAAATCGAAAGAGAATCAATCAAAAAACAACCACTTAAAAAGTTCAAAAATTGGTTTCAAAATTGTATATTACTATAAAACTACAGTAATCAGGACAATGTGATACTGACAAAAGAACAGATGCATATATCAATGGAATAGAACAGAAAGCTCAAGAATAAACCCATATAAATACAGTAAACTGATTTTTAACAAGAGAACAATCGATGGAGAAAGGATCATTTATTTTTCAACAAATACTGCTGGAATAGGTGGACATCCTTGTCCAAAAAATAAAGAAATAACGTAGTCACAAAAATTAACTTGAATGGATCATAAGCCTAAATGTAAAATGCAAAACCATAAAACTTTTAGAAGAAAATACAGGAAAAAAAACTATGTGACCTTTGGTTTGGTGATAATTTTTTTAGGTGCAATAACAAAAGTATGATCCATGAAGAAAAAAATAAACTACAATTTATTAAGAATTAAAATTTCTGTTATCCAAAAGATCATTATGAGACTGAAAGGACAAGCCATAGACTGGGAAAAAAAAATAACTTGCAAAACACCTATTGATAAAGGTCTTGTATCCAAAAATCTATGAAGAACTTTAAAACTCAACATCAATAAAGAAACAGCACAATTTAAAAACTGGAACATGGGAGTGGAGGAGGCCCTAAAAAGAAGGCTATCACCATTTGTCATTAGGGAATTGCAAATGAAAGTAATGAGGCTCCATTACACATCTATTGGAATAGTTTAAATGCAAAACCTGACAGTATCAGTTGCTATTGAGAAAGAGGATTCATAGGAACTCTCATGCATTGTTGATGGAAAGTAAAAACAAGACAGCTGCTTTGAAAGACAATTTGGAAGTTTCACATAAAGGTTAAACGTAATTCTACCATATGATACAGTAGATATGTACCCAGTTGACTTGAAAACCTATGTCTAACACAAATACCTACAGCAGCTTTATTCATAATCATCCAAAACTGGAAGCAATCAAGAAGTCTATCAATAGGTGAATGGATAAACAAACTTTGGTATATGCAGACAATGGAACAATATTCAGAGATGAGAATGAGCTATAATGCCACAAAAAGACAGATGAATTTACAATGCACACTGCTGAGTGAAAGGAAGTTGAAAAAGTAAGGCAGAGGTTTTCAACAATTAAGAATTGAACAACTAAGTAAATGTTGGAAGTCAGGTTTCTCCCACTTGGAAAATTCAGTCTGGAAAAGCTACATACTGGATGATTCCAACTATATAACATTCTGGAAAAGTCAAAACTATGGAGATGATAAAAATATCAGCAGTTGTCAAGAGTTCAGGGGCAAAATGAGTTGAATAAGTGAAGCACAGAATTTTGGCAGGGAGTGGTAGCAGTGAAACTACTCTGTATCTTGTAATGGATATATTTGTTAAAATCCACAAAGGTTGACAGTATAAAAGTAAACATTAATATATAAAAATTTAAAAATATTATTGAGGTGGTCAAGGGATCCCAGAATGAAATCAGAAATGTGACAAACCAACCTAACAAATGTATGAAATAAACTCACTAAAGGAAATGGAGAAAAAAGGTACTGACCTAAACAGTTTTGGAAAATGAATGGCGTATATAAAGCTAAAGGCAAAAACAAAAGTATGTATGATACTTTTAAGTAAATGGATGGCAGATGGTAGATGTTGGGAGCCAAGTTTCTCTCACATGTTGGGATGGGAGGTTACGGATAAGAAAGGGTCCGAGGAGACCTGAAGAATCCATGTGGTAATATGTGCATTTGGAGTTGTCAGTGTGAACATGTTTAACTTGGTATAGATGCAGATGATTACATATAGGAATACTTATAGATATGCTTATATGCTTTCCTTAGTACACATCTATCTCCTTGCTCTGTCAGCTGACAGGGCCTAGAAGCTCCACACTCCAGTGGCAGCAAGCACACCTAAGGTCTTATTTCTAAATAAAAGATCCTTTGAAGAAGTGAATGATGCTAGGATGAGGCAGGAAATACCCAAGATGAGCCTGGAACATCTTCTAATGCCAGGAAATTTAAAAGTTTTAATTTCTCTTGAGTCACAGAAGAAATGAAGTAGTATTGGATTGTAAATCAATATATAAAATATTCATGAGAACATACCAATTTAAATAAATGACTGGATGAATAAGTGAGGGAGAAAAAAAAATGCATCTCCTGTGCAGGATTCCAAATAATTTATGTAGATAGTTGACCTTCAAGAAGGAGGAGTGTAACTTCTTTAAGTGTGGGCTGCACACAGAGACTTCCTTCCAGAGTGTAGTAAAGAAGTGGGTAAGAAAAGAGTGACTTTACAGTGGAAATTCTGACAAACACTTCCTTAGGAGACCAAGGTTAACACCAAGAGTAGAAAGTCACATTAATAGTATGTACCCTTGGAGCTGGGGATGTGGCGCAAGCGGTAGTGCGCTTGCCTAGCATGCGCAGGGCGCTGGATTCGATCTTCAGCACCACATAAATATAAAAAAATAAAGATGTTGTGTCCACTGAAAACTAAAAAATAAATAAAAATTCTCTCTCTCTCTCTCTCTCTCTCTCTCTCTCTCTCGCTCAAAAAAAAAAAAAAAAAAAAAGTATGTACCCTTGATATGTTTGATGAAAATGACACTTTTTACCCATACTCTTCCTTCAGGAAAAAAACCACCTCGGTATAATCAAGAAACTACAGACAAATCCCAATTGAGATACATTCTACAAAATGCTAGATCAGTACACTTCAAAACAGTCAAAGTAATCAATAACAAAGAAAAAGCTATCACATTCAAGAGGAGCCCAAGGAGATATGACTACTAAATATAATGTGTATCCTAAATGGAATGAATACATGTACATATAGATACATATGTACTTCATTGAGAATAACTGCAATCAAATGATTACTTAGTAAACAGGAATTGAAGAAGAGTTAACTAGATCATCTTAACAAGTGCACCTCTGGTACGACAGCCTCTGAGGCATTCTTACCCTTCAGAGTCACTGCCTTGCGAGGGACCACAGCATTCAGATTACCAGGTGAAGAGTAAAACAGCATTCACAGTTACTGGTGGTGGTGCCCTTCTCAGCACTGTCTGGGTGAACAAATAACTTTACACTCCTATGTGTACATGGCAGAAGCCTCACAACTGTGATGATTCTATCAGACTACTTGACATACCTGCAATTAGACATTTTAGTGCCATAAACTTCTGTTGGCCTATTTTCAAGTTTAACCAAGGAATCTTCTGATAAGATGACCTTCACCTAGCCTATATATAAGACAACAAGCTAATACAGCTACTGCAAACACTCCATATTACCACTCTACCCAAGCTAGTGGCACACCTAAAAAAAAAAAAAAAAAAATCACCAACAGAATAAATCAGTACCATTTCAACTGTATTCCCCAACTTCATGAGGGCCTAGAATGTACATGGAAAGATGCCCATCATTATTAGTCATCAAGGAAATGCAATCAAACCACAGTGAGATACCACCAACTGAGCAATTCATAAACAAAATGTGGTATTATTGATATAATGAATAATATTCAGTTATAAGTATTACAGGGCTGTGAGGGGCAGTAACTCAGTGGTAGAGCACTTGCCTAGCATGCATATGGCCCTAGGTACCATCTCCGGCACTGAGAGGAAAAAAAAAAAAAAAAAAGTTAAAAAGTATTGATGGATGCCACATAACATGGATGAACCTTGAAAATAGTATGCTAAGTCTTTTTAAAGAAGCCAGACACGAAAGGTCACATAATGTATGTCTCTATTTATATGAAATGTCTAGAACAGGCAAATCTGTAGAGACAAAAAAACAGACTAGTGGTTGCAGGTATTGAGGGAAAAGGTGACTTAAGGCTTTGCTCACAGGCACAGCTTTTTGGGGAGTTGTAATATTCTAGAATTAATGCTGATGATTGTATGACATAAAAATATACTAAAAACCACTAAAGCTTATGCTTTTAAAAGGCAAATTTTGTGACATGACAACCTCAAAAAAGGGTAAAAGAAAGAATACACTGGTAAATCTTAAAATTAATAAATAAGATTAATAAAGTTTCTGACTAGTATAAAAAATTGATTGCAATTCTATATGCTAGTACAGAGAATGTAACTTTAAAACTTATAAACTCCAAGGAATAACAGAATATATGCAATATTTTTACAGGAAGAACTATATTATATAGTTAAGAAAATAATATACTCAGGTGTGGTGGCACATACCTGTAATCCCAGCAGTTCAGGAGGCTGAGGCAGTAGGATTGTGAGTTCAAAGCTAGCCTCAGCAATTCAGTGAGGCCCTAAGAAACTCAGTGAAACCCTGTCTCTAAATAAAATACAAAAAAGGGCTGGGGATGTGGCTCAGTGGTTAAGCACCCCTGGATTCACTCTCCAATATGCAAAAAAAAAAAAGAAAAAGAAAGGAATATACTATGTTTTCAGGTCAAAAAACTCAAATACAAATTCTTCCTTAACTTTATCTTTAGGTTCAATGAAATCCCAATAAATATTCCAGAAATTTATTTTTGTGGAAATTAACAAGATAATTCCAATATTCATATAGACCAAAGGGAGCAAAGCAAAGGGACCAAGAAGAATCTAGAAAACTTAGAAGAAAAAGATCAAAGTGGATTTATTCCACTGCATATGAAGACTTACACAACTAGAGTAGTAAATATAACGTGATATAGCATGAGAATAGACAAATAAAACAATTAAACAGTCCAGAACATCCCTAGACATATATGGGTCCTTGATTTGTGTCAAAGTGGCACTTTTCAATAAATGATAGTGGGTCAGTTGGATACCCATTGCTCACCCTATGCAAAAATATACATTTCAAATGGAATATGGATCTTAGAACAAAAAAAATGCAGCAATACAGCTTCTAAAACATAACATGAGAGAACATTATCATAACCTTAGAATAGGGAAATATCCCTCAAATAAAAACCAAAAAAGCTTTAATCATAGAAGGAATACTGCTAAATCAAACCACAATAAAATTAAGAATTCCCTCTCAGGGTCTGGGGATATAGTTCAGTTGGTAGAATGCCTGCCTCACATGCACAAGGTCCTGGGTTCAATCCCCAGCACCACAAAACAAACAAACAAAAAGAAAACCTCTCCTCAGGACACTTTACTATTGAGTGCAAATGCAAGCCAGCAGAGTTGAAAAATATATTTACAATATGAAACTACAGAAGAGTTCATATCCTGAGCTTACACACATAACACACACAAGTACACATCCCTCTACATCAACAAAAAGACAACCCAACAGAAAAGAAAAGAAATGAGCAAGAAACTGGGACAGATACTTCATGAAAGAAGACACACAAAAAAGCCAATAAACAAACTCATTTGATATGCAACTTTATTAGTCAGAAGGAAAGTAAGCTTTAAAAAACAGGGAACACTATATCATCATCAGAATCACTAAACTTAAAAGATGCATAATATCTAGTATTAGTAAGGATATGGGAGAACTGGAACTCCCATACACTGTTGGGAATGCAAATTAAGCCTAAGCCAACTATTGTAGATATTTTGGAACTATCTATAGACCTTGAATATACTCAGACCCCAGGAGCCAGTACTTTTACACTTGGGATTACACTGAAAAAAAAAAAATGTACACATTTGCACCAAAAGATATACACAACAATGTTTATAGCAGCAAATATTTGCAACAGTGCAAAACTAAATTTCCATCAACACAATGAAATGGATCCACAAATTAAGACATATTAATACAATGCAATACTAACAATGAAAATGAACTCCAGCTATATAAGGTAACACAGACAAACCTCATAAACATAATAATCCTCAAAATAAGTCAGATGCACAAAAATAAGGATACAACCTAACTCCATTCATACAAAATTCAAAAATAATCCAAAAAAACCCATCTGGGATCAGAAATCAGGATATTGCAAGAATGTGAAGGGAGTGTCTACAGAATGGGAGAAAATTTTTACCACCATCACCTCAGATACGGCTTTACTTTCCAGGTTATATAAAGTACTCAAAAAACTTAACACCAAAAAAACCAAATAACTCAATCAATAAATGGGCAAAGAAACTGATTCTGATGATGGTATAGTGTTCCCTGTTTTTTAAAGCTTACTTTCCTTATGACTAATGAAGTTGCATATCAAATGAGTTTGTTTATTGGCTTTTTTGTGTGTCTTCTTTCATGAAGTATCTGTCCCAGTTTCTTGCTCATTTCTTCTCAAAAGAAGAAATATGAATCACCAACAAATATATGAAAAAATGTTCAACATCTCTAGCAATTAGAGAAATGCAAATTAAAACTACACTGAGATCTCATCTCACTCCAGTCAGAATGGCAATTATCAAAAATACAAGTAACAATAAATGTTGGCGAGAATGTAGGGGGAAAGGTACACTCATAAATTGCTGGCGGGACTGCAAATTGATGCAAACACTCTGGAAAGCAGTATGGAGATTCATCAAAAAACTAGAAGTAGAACCACCATTTGACTTCGTTATCCCACTCCTTGGTTTATATCCAAAGGATTTAAAATCAGCATACTAGAGGGATGTGGCCACATCAATGTTTATAGCAGCCCGGTTCACAATAGCCAAGCTATGGAGCCAACCTAGGTGCTCTTCAATGGATGAATGGATTAAAAATAAATATATATGGTATATATACACAATAGAGTATTACTCAGCCATTAAGAATTACTTTATATCATTTACCAGTAAATGGATGGATCTGGAGATGATCATGCTAAGTGAAATAAGCCATTCCCATTAAGCCAAAGATTGAATGTTTTTGCTAACATGTGGAAGCTAACCCATAATAACATTGGGGAGGGGAAGAATAGAAATTCAGTAGATTAGGCCCAGGGGAGTAAAAGAAGTGGGATAGGAAAAGGAAAGACAGTGTAATGAATGACACAATTTTCCTAAGTACCTATATGAAAACACCACAGTGAATTCCACCATTGTGTACAATCACAAGAATGGGGTCCTAATTAGAAAAAGATATATCCCATGCTTATGTAATTATATCAAAATGGATGGATGCTACTGTCATGTATAACTAAAAATAAACAATGAAATTTTTAAAAAGAAAAAAAAAGAAATGAGGATATTGTTACCTTTAGACACAGGAAGAACAATAATTAGAAAATGAGATGTTGATGTTTCATTTCTTGAGTTAGGCTGTGGCTACATAAGTATCCTCTTTGTTATTTAACAAGGCAAACAGGATTCTTGTCAATTACAAATTAAAATACAAACTTGATAAATGACCTTATGTAGAAACATTTCTGTTTCTAACAAAAATCACTGGCCTTGACCATTTCCTCTCATGCTGCCTGAATTTATCTCCTTTATTCTTCTATATTGGGTGTCCTTTGAGGGGAGTGTCCTATCAGTTTAAATGTTTCAATTTCTCTTCTCTAGTGAGTTGTCAGCTGCATTTTGATACAGCCAAGGACAGAAAGTCACCCTGAAGCTGATCTTCCTTTTTCTGCAAAGAATCTATTGAGTAGGTCCAGTGTGGTGGACACACCTATTATAATCCCAGCAGCTTGGGAGGCTGAGGTAAGAAGACCTTGAGTTCAAAACCAGCCTCAGCAAAAGCGAGGTGCTAAGCAACTCAGTGAGACCCTGTCTCTACATAAAATACAAAATAGGGCTGGGGATGTGGCTCAGTGGTTGAATGCCCCTGAGTTCAATCCTCAGTACCCACCCGCAAAAAGCAGGTTCCTGTCCACAGAGAGAGGCTCAACAAAACTAAGTACTGTGTTAGCAAAATGAAAATCAACAGTGTTTTGAATGACTTCAAGTGTTACCCTTTGGGGGTAAGTTAGTCCCCAAGGAGGAAATGGTAGGAATAATGGTTCTAGGCATGTGTCCTATAAGGTAATGTTAAGTGAACATCAATTGCTAACAGATCCGTTAAGAAATTAAGATACCTCTATGGCACATGACCCAGGATCATTGTCATTTACCCAAGTGCTGGGAAAGAACTTCCCCCTGGCAGCCTTGATGGCAGCTAAAGCAGAAGAGTTAGCCTCCACCACCTCAGAGAACACTGTTAGAACACAGAGCACTTGTACTCCATGTAGCCTTGCTGAGGGGTCTCTTGTCCTAGAAAACACTCAACCTTGTTCCCGGAGCCCCATTTTGTGCCCAATATTTCTCAACCACTTCACTCCATCAGCAGTGAGTACTTGAGCACCTATTGGCCCAAGTCTCTGCCACCTCTTCAATTTGTGTCATTCCTACTGCTGTGGGCTGTCCTAGCATCTAGGGATCTGGTTGGAAGGGGGATTTGAAATTGTTTTAATTTAAAGATGCTGCAGTTCAGTTTCTGGAGTCTCCTTCATAGTGAGTAGCACTGATAACAATATTCATGATGAGACAGGACCAAATCTGAAGCCTGAATACATAATCATACGGGGTGAAATGAATTTATAATTACAAAATATTTGTCAAAATATATATTGAATAATTATAAGGAAGGCTAGTATGAGTTTTGGGGACTCATATCCAACTGAAAACATAAATGATCATACATGGAATGTAAATGTGATGGCAACAACAGTGATTTAGAAGATTTAATTTTTAATATTTAAGTGCAGGAGTCAGAATGCCATACAGAGTGTATTTGCTATTGTTACATCCTTACTGTCTTTTCTAAGCACTAGGGTTGTGATAAACCAACACCAAGCATACCCACAAAAAGTAGCTACATAGACACAGAAAAAGTGGCTACTTATAAGTTATACAATCATCTTCAGGAAGCAGAACCAATAAGTAGGACTGGGTAACTTTCAGAGTAACAGAATCAGTGCTTTACATAATAACAAAGTTTTCTTTTAAATGTTTCTCTAGGAGATCCTTTATTTGGGGTTCCTAAGATGCATATATCTTCATGAATCCGGGACAGACAAAGGTTTCTAAAGACAGAGGAAAGCAAATAACTATAAAAGAAAATACTGGGGGACATCTTCAAAATTAAAAATATCAGCACATTAAAATTCATCATTACAAAAATAAATAGGTTAAGCCACAGACCAGTAAGCTAATGTGTACAAAATGTTTATCAAGGGATTGTTATGGCATATAAAGAACTCCAACTTAATAATAAAAAGGCAAATCTTTTACCCATGTAAAAGATCTCAATAGATATTTCAGAGGAAGATACACAAATGGCCCATAATCAGACAAAAAAGCTCTAAAACATCATTAATCATCAGGAAAATGAAAAATTAAAACCACAAAAGCACAAAGCATACATTAGAAATGGATAAAATAAAAATGCTTGACAACACTAGACTTTGGTAAGTATGCAGAGCAACCAGAACATTAACATGCTCTTGTGGACTATAAAATGGTATAACCATTTTGGAAAAAACCATTCAGCAGTTTTTTATACAACCAAGCATATGACCCAGTAAATATTCTCCTAAGTATTTGTCCAAAAGAACTACAAACTTGTTCATCAAGACTTATACAAAAATGTTCATGATAGTTATCTAGAATACCCCAGGCCACAAACAGCTCTGATGTATATCATATAAACTGTGGTATAGTCATATAGAACACTATCAAGCAATTAAAAAGGAATGAACTATACTGATAAATGCAACAAGATAAATTTCAAAAACATTATGCTGACTTTTAAAGAAGTCTTATTTATACTAACTTCAATAGGGGAGGGTGTAACCGGAAAAGAACTTCCTATAGTGCTGGGTAGGAGTTTAGTTATTCAGTTGAATGCATCTGTCAAAACTCAGTGCTTAGACATTTATAATTTGTGCATTTTTTAAGCAGATTTATCTCAAAAGAAAAATCTGGAAAATCAAAAATAAATTCTGTGCAAGAATAATTTCTGTTAAAAATGACACAGTACCATTATACTTAGTAATAAAAATAAATTCAAGGGGCTGGGGATGTGGCTCAAGTGGTAGCGCGCTCACCTGGCATGCGCGGGGGCGCTGGGTTCGAACCTCAACACCATATAAAAATAAAATAAAGATGTTGTGGTCCACTGAAAACTAAAAAATAAATATTAAAAATTTCTCTAATCATATCACTCATATGGACTTCGGAAACAAGCAGGAGTGTCCATACTCATATCAAATAAAATAGATTTCAAGCCAAAGTTAATCAAAAGGGATGAAGAGGGACACTACATACTTCTCAAGGGAACCATTCACCAACAAGACATAACAATCATAAATATATATGCCCCAAACAATGGTGCAGCTATGTTCATCAAACAAACTCTTCTCAAGTTCAAGAGTCTAATAGACCACCATACAATAATCATGGGAGACTTCAACACACCTCTCTCACCACTGGACAGATCTTCCAAACAAAAGTTGAACAAGGAAACTATAGAGCTCAATAACACAATTAATAACCTAGACTTAATTGACATATATAGAATATACCACCCAACATCAAGCAGTTACACTTTTTTCTCAGCAGCACATGGATCCTTCTCAAAAATAGATCATATATTATGTCACAGGGCAACTCTTAGACAATATAAAGGAGTAGAGATAATACCATGCATCTTATCTGACCATAATGGAATGAAATTGAAAATTAACAATAAAAGAAGTAAGGAAAAATCATGCATCACTTGGAGAATGAACAATAGGTTACTGAATGATCAATGGGTTATAGAAGACATCAAGGAGGAAATTAAAAAATTCTTAGAGATAAATGAAAACACAGACACAACATATCGGAATCTATGGGACACATTGAAAGCAGTTCTAAGAGGAAAATTTATTGCTTGGAGTTCATTCCTTAAAAAAAGAAAAAACCAACAAATAAATGATCTAACACTTCAACTCAAAATCCTAGAAAAAGAAGAGCAAAACAACAGCAAAAGAAGTAGAAGACAAGAAATAATTAAAATCAGAGCTGAAATTAATGAAATTGAAACGAAAGAAACAATTGAAAAAATTGACAAAACTAAAAGTTGGTTCTTTGAAAAAATAAATAAAATCGACAGACCCTTAGCCACGCTAACGAAGAGAAGAAGAGAGAGAACTCAAATTACCAGCATACGGGATGAAAAAGGCAATATCACAACAGACACTTCAGAAATACAGAAGATTATCAGAAACTATTTTGAATCCTTATACTCCAATAAAATAGAAGATAGTGAAGGCATCGATAAATTTCTTAAGTCATATGATTTGCCCAGATTGAGTCAGGAGGATATTGACAACCTAAACAGACCAATATCAATTGAGGAAATAGAAGATACCATCAAAAGACTACCAACTAAGAAAAGCCCAGGACCGGATGGGTATACAGCAGAGTTTTACAAAACCTTTAAAGAGGAACTAATACCAATACTTTTCAAGCTATTTCAGGAAATAGAAAAAGAGGGAGAACTTCCAAATTCATTCTATGAGGCCAACATCACCCTGATTCCTAAACCAGACAAAGACACTTCAAAGAAAGAAAACTACAGACCAATATCTCTAATGAACCTAGATGCAAAAATCCTCAATAAACTTCTGGCGAACCGGATACAAAAACATATCAAAAAAATTGTGCACCATGATCAGGTAGGATTTATCCCTGGGATGCAAGGCTAGTTCAATATACGGAAATCAATAAATGTTATTCACCACATCAATAGGCTTAAAAATAAGAACCATATGATCATCTCGATAGATGTGGAAAAAGCATTCGACAAAGTACAGCATCCCTTTATGTTCAAAACTCTAGAAAAAATAGGGATAACAGGAACATACCTCAATATTGTAAAAGCAATCTATGCTAAGCCTCAGGCTAGCATCATTCTGAATGGAGAAAAACTGAAGGCATTCCCTCTAAAATCTGGAACAAGACAGGGATGCCCTCTCTCACCACTTCTGTTCAACATAGTTCTCGAATCACTGGCCAGAGCAATTAGACAGACGAAAGAAATTAAAGGCATAAAAATAGGAAAAGAAGAACTCAAATTATCACTATTTGCAGATGACATGATTCTATACCTAGCAGACCCAAAAGGGTCTACAAAGAAACTATTAGAGCTAATAAATGAATTCAGCAAAGTGGCAGGCTATAAAATCAACACGCATAAATCAAAGGCATTCCTGTATATCAGCGACAAATCCTCTGAAATGGAAATGAGGACAACCACCCCATTCACAATATCCTCAAAGAAAATAAAATACTTGGGAATCAACCTAACAAAAGAGGTGAAAGACTTATACAATGAAAACTACAGAACCCTAAAGAGAGAAATAGAAGAAGATCTTAGAAGATGGAAAAATATACCCTGTTCATGGATAGGTAGAAGTAACATCATCAAAATGGCGATATTACCAAAAGTTCTCTATAGGTTTAATGCAATGCCAATCAAAATCCCAACGGCATTTCTTGTAGAAATAGAGAAAGCAATCATGAAATTCATATGGAAAAATAAAAGACCCAGAATAGCAAAAACAATGCTAAGCAGGAAGTGTGAATCAGGCGGTATAGCTATACCAGACTTCAAACTATACTACAGAGCAATAGTAACAAAAACAGCATGGTACTGGTACAGGCGGGTGGACCAATGGTACAGAATAGAGGACACAGAAACCAATCCACAAAACTACAACTATCTTATATTCGATAAAGGGGCTAAAAGCATGCAATGGAAGAAGGATAGCATCTTCAACAAATGGTGTTGGGAAAACTGGAAATCCATATGCAACAAAATGAAACTGAATCCCTTTCTCTCGCCATGCACAAAAGTTAACTCAAAGTGGATCAAGGAACTTGATATCAAATCAGAGACATGGCGTCTGATAGAAGAAAAAGTTGGCTATGATCTACATACTGTGGGGTCGGGCTCCAAATTCCTCAATAGGACACCCATAGCACAACAGTTAATAACTAGAATCAACAAATGGGACTTACTCAAACTAAAAAGTTTTTTCTCAGCAAAAGAAACAATAAGAGAGGTAAATAGGGAGCCTACGTCCTGGGAACAAATCTTTACTCCTCACACTTCAGACAGAGCCCTAATATCCAGAATATACAAAGAACTAAAAAAATTAGACAATGAGATAACGAATAACCCAATCAACAAATGGGCCAAGGACCTGAACAGAAATTTCTCAGAGGAGGACATACAATCAATCAACAAGTATATGAAAAAATGCTCACCATCTCTAGCAGTCAGAGAAATGCAAATCAAAACCACCCTAAGATACCATCTCACTCCAGTAAGATTGGCAGCCATTAGGAAGTCAAACAGCAACAAGTGCTGGCGAGGATGTGGGGAAAAGGGTACTCTTGTACATTGCTGGTGGGACTGCAAATTGGTGCGGCCAATTTGGAAAGCAGTATGGAGATTTCTTGGAAAGCTCGGAATGGAACCACCATTTGATCCAGCTATTCCCCTACTCGGTCTATTCCCTAAAGACCTAAAAAGAGCACACTATAGGGACACTGCTACATCCATGTTCATAGCAGCACAATTCACAATAGCAAGACTGTGGAACCAACCTAGATGCCCTTCAATAGACGAATGGATAAAAAAAATGTGGCATTTATACACAATGGAGTATTACTCTGCATTAAGAAATGACAAAATCATAGAATTTGGAGGGAAATGGATGGCATTAGAGCAGATTATGCTAAGTGAAGCTAGCCAATCCCTTAAAAACAAATGCCAAATGTCTTCTTTGATATAAGGAGAGTAGCTAAGAACAGAGTAGGGACAAAGAGCATGAGAAGAAGATTAACATTAAACAGGGATGAGAGGTGGGAGGGAAAGGGAGAGAGAAGGGAAATTGCATGTAAATGGAAGGAGACCCTCAGGGGTATACAAAATTACATACAAGAGGAAGTGAGGGGAAAGGAGGAAAAATATAAGGGGGAGAAATGAATTACAGTAGAGGGGGTAGAGAGAGAAGAGGGGAGGGGAGGGGGAGGGGGGTAGTAGAGGATAGGAAAGGCAGCAGAATACAACAGACACCAGAATGGCAATATGTAAATCAATGGTTGTGCAACTGAAGTGATTCTGCAATCTGTATATGGGGTAAAAATGGGAGCGCATATCCCACTTGAATCAAAGTGTGAAATATGATATATCAAGAACTATGTAATGTTTTGAACAACCTACAATGAAAATTAATTTTTAAAAAATTTCTCTATAAGTAAATTAATTAATTAATTAAGTCAATATTTTTTTAAGAAATAGAATCTAAATCAAGTATACAAATGAAAAGTATGACTCTTGCACTTACCCATATGTCTCTAGGTGGCTTGCTCCCTTGTGTCCTTCAGTTACCTGCTAAAAAGCAATTTTAACAGAAAGGCCTAATGATCCTATTTTAACAAACACCTCTACATCCCTCACTTTCTATCTTTACATCTTATGTAATATTCATTCATAATCTTTTATCATCATCACAAGAACACATTTATTTGTCTTTCCATTGGTGGAAAGCAAACTCCACAGAAGTAGGCTATTTTTACTTGGTTTTATTATTGTTGTTGTTTGTTTGTTTGTGGTATCTTCTGAGCCTAGGACAATGCCTGATCCATAACTAGTATCCAATATTTGCTGAATAAGCACAGGAATGAACATCACCAAAAAGGTGAATTATACCTGGCAAAAATTATAAAATGAGATTTGCATGTGGGGTGGAAGGGCATTATTCCATTTCTAACATTCCACTCAACTGCAATCAACTTATGATTTGAAACATATTTTAATGAAAAGGTATTTGGTTTTAAAGGAGCAGACCAAATACATTGAGGTCTCCCTTCTTCTCTCATTACTCCAGTTTTTGGTCTGTGCCCACAGAGAGATTGGCATTTCCATTGAAATTCATCCACCTCACCCCATCATGTCTCTCCAGTCCTTACTACTCCCTTAGCAAGGAAGAGTGACTAATCTGGTAAATGAGATTTAATATTCATTTGGACACATTTTACTACAGAGTGATATCTCTAAGTTAAGCTGCCCATGTTCTAGACAGTTTCCTGTCTCCCTCTCACTAAGGGATACCTAACCAGGTCTTGACTTCTTCAGTGCCACCTCTGATTTGGCTAGGCTGTATGAGGCATGTCTATAGGCCTTATTCGTGCTTCTTGTTGAATATGGAGTCTAACAACCTGGTTTACAAGTCCAAGTCTCTGCAGGAAGCATAAGTAGATTCAGAGTGGGCAGTTTCAGGGCTGACTATATTCTCCAATACAGCTTTTACCCCTATGAACCTTGAACTGAGGTTATAGGATACTTGTTATAGATTACTAAAGTTTATATCAATGTCACATTTAAACAGTAGTTACTGAATATATACTATATCAGTCAAAACAACAGAGGAATTTGGCACTCCTCCAAGAAAAGTATAAAAAGAAAAAAAACAATAATAATAATCTAATACTCCATTGGTGTTGAATAACTTATTTTAATGAATTTGTCTTTTAATACAAGTGTAAAACAAGATTCCTACCACTTTAACTACGTTAAATCCAAACTTCAAAACTGACAATTAATAACAAGTTAATTTTGAAAAGTTTTCAACTATAAGAATATCAAATATAACACAGAATTCATTTTAAGGCTGTTATAATATTAAAAACAAGTTTCTTAGCATTCTAAGAGTATCAAAAGTGCTCCATGTGCCAAAAAGAAAATCATTTTTCATAAGCAATATGGTACCCTCTGGTGTTCACAGTTGTTAAAAAGAACTTTCAACTTGAATGATTTGAGTACTTCTAAGCCATCTAAAAGTTCTACCTGATACAGGTAGTATGTTCATGGTCTTGGTATAAGAAATCATGTCACAGAGTTTGAATGTTAGAACTGTACTTTTAAATCATAAAATAAAGAAACTCTAATATCATTTAGTACTTTTCTGGTTTATTTTGCCAATAAGAAACCAGATTTAATATCATTCTTCAATCAAATAAAACAACCATGAGATTTCGGTTGATCTGTTTCCTAGCTGATTACTATCAAATGTGTACAGACAATTCTCTTCAGAGCTGAGCATTTTCACTGAAGGTAATTGGTTTTCATTTAAAACAAAATAAATAATGCATGTACACATAGATTAAAACTAAATATAACCATATATAATCTAACATGAAACATTCAAACAAAAAACTGAGAAAGTAGCCACTAGAAAGGAGACATGGAAGAAACAAATTTAATGGAGATAATACTTTTTGTTGAATCATTAAGACAACTGCTACCAATGTATTCAGAACAACCAAACTCAGAGAGAACATGTGAAATGTGAAAATTTTCTCTACAGTTGAAATAAATGTGTTTTAAGGAGAGAGAAAGAGGGAAGGAAAAAAAAAGAAAATTCCATGTTTTGTAATCTTAGGAAACTGAAAAGTAATTTATCAAAAATTGTACCCTAATTTTCTTTTGAGGGGGAAAAAACACAGTTTTTTAAACAAGGGCATGAAGCAGACTTCAAACTGAAATTCATACAACAATATTGTGTTCTTACTGAAAAGTACTATTAGAGATAAAATTAAGATAAATTTCAGGTATTTTCTATTTTAATGAGGGCAAAATTACAATGTTTATATAGCAAATATAAACTAGCAATTTATATCCACATATAATAGAAAGTATTTTAGGAAAAGTTAACTGTCCTCAATGCTCAAAATTAAATTAGAATTTTAATTTTTTAATCAATTAATTTTCCATACCTAGGAATTAAACTTTTATTTACTTAAAAGTTTAATTCTGAACTAAAGCTCAAATAGATTCAGATTTTTTAAATGCATGAAATTACCCAATTTTTTAAAAGTTTCAAATTTTTTAAATTTCTTTTATCAATGTAAACTATTCAAATAATCACAAGATACTTTATATCAGAAAAAAATTCACATGATATACTCATGACACTCAAGAATTACAATCAAGAAAGTGGTAGTCACCCTAAAACAGAAAGAATTTCTTTCTTTTTGTCACCTCCATTCCTTATATATAATCTTTATTTCACATCATCTACATAGAAATATTTATCACAATCTGATAGGTAGAAAAGAAATTTTTTTGCCTTCTAGAGCTCAAGTAAATTTACTCAGTCTTCTTAGAATGTTTCCTTTTAACATTATCTGAACCATCGGTTATAGGTTTTGAGACTGATGAACCAGTGCCATTGGAAGACGATTTTGCTCCACATTTCTTTTCACACAATGAAAACTGGTGCTGCCAGCCAAAGAGCATCCGACTCAATATATCTTCAAAAGGAGCAAGAGTCACAGAAGAAGTCTCTGTAATCATCATGGTTATCTGGGCAGAAAAAAAAAAGTTCAATTTTGAATTTAAGTACAACTGTTCTCTGTTTCTCAAAGAAAAGTAAACGAAAAGGAAAAAAATATTCAAAAGGCATTCTTAATTTACTCTGCAGGAGAACAAACTAAGCTACATTCTGGGAAAAAAAATCTTTTCTCTATGGAAAAGAAGATAATTCATTTAAAAATAATAGAAGGTACCATATTTTTTGGATGTCAAATGAACAGTATAACCATTTCCACATAAATAGTTTTCAAAGGGAAAAAAGATAAAATGTCATTTATAGTCTATATCAAAAACCAATACAGCTATTATTACTATGTACATTACAGAACTGTAATAAGTATTTTTTTAAATATTTATTTTTTAGTTCTAGGTGGACACATTATCTTTATTTTACAGCTATATCGAGCTGAGGATCGAACCAGTGCCTCATACATACTAGGCAAGCACTCTACCACTGAGCCACAACCCCAGCCCCCTGTAATTAAGTATTTTATATTATTATTCTCTTTCAATTTACTCCAACAATACTCTATTATTATCCTCATCATGAAGATCTAGAAGCAAGGCTCTGAGAGGTTCTGTAACTTGCCCAAAATCATAAAGCTAATAGTCAGTAAAGCAGTTTGCAAAACCTAAATTTTTAATTCAGTTACTAACTACTCTATCATTAACAGAAGTCACAGACTTTCAGTGAATTGCAGAATACTGTCCCTAATAGGGATGGCAGAAAGTATCTACCACCCAATTTTTTCATATATATTTAACTAAGACATCAAAAGGTTGAGGGAAAAGTGCTTCCAATTATTTATCTGGCAAAATTTGGTGTTAAGAAATCAGACTGGTGCCAAAAGAGATCATGGGAAGAAATTTAAGCTCTATAATTATTCCCCAAAGTCCAGCCATTCAATTACTCAAGTGTCAATTACTCCAGATCACAGAAATCAATCAAACCAGAAATTTTTGGAATCACATTTCTTTAAAAAGCCCCTACAAAATCCATGTTAGTGGGGGAAATCTTATCAAGAATAAATTATTATTAACTGCCACACATAAATCTAGATAGAGGCAAGCTACAAAAATAGTAGATGTCTATCAAGAGGCATAGAAAAGTGAATTCACTAGGTTCGATTCTCAGCACCACATAAAAACAAAATAAAGATATTGTGTCCACCTAAAGCTAAAAGATAAATATTAAAAAAAAAAATCACAGTTAAAAGTGATTAACAGAAACACAATAGCGAAAAAAAAAATTAGGATATATAATTAAGTAGAAATTGGAACAAAATCTACACTGTTCTATCATTTATATAAATTAAAAACTCACACAATTGTGAATGTACTTAAAACATCACTGAAATGTTTACTTTTAAATAACTATTTTTTATGTGTATTTGACACGAAAACAAACTTTTTTTTAATGCACCCACACAGATTTCAGACCAGCCATGGCAACATACCCTACATCAGACTTAAGTCTCACATCAAAATCAATGTAAAAGACAAAAATACATAAAACAACTGCTAAAAGCCACTGGACAACAACCAGTACAGCAGAATCTCATGGCGCTATTATCCCTAATAGAAAGGAAGCTGAAAAAAGTGAGCTCCACATTCACCATGGCCTTTTCTTTTAAGAACAACAGGAATAGAAATCAGAAGTGTTCGGGGCTAAGGAGACAAAGATCTAAAGCCTGAGAAAGCCAAAATATCTAGGATGTGAGGGCATCACAAACCAAAGAACAGGGAACCATGTGGACAGTGAACCAAAAATCCATGTGTATAAAAGAATCTGTAGCCAGACTTTAAATTTTTGCCAATCTGATAAGCAAGAAATGGTATCTCAGTATTATTTTATTATTGCTCAAATTATGAATTTCATATTTTTTCATATGTTTGAAGGACATCTTTATATCTTATCCGTGTGCATTAGTGATAACTTTCTCAATTTTTTTATTAGGTCTTGGTCCTTCATTCTTGTTATACATAAAGGATACCAGCCCTCTATGATATACGTTCTAAGTATTTTATACAGTTTGACAGCTGAATTTTGATTTTGTCCACTTTGGGTTTTGCCAGGCAACTTAAAAAAAAAAAAGTGACTGAGTCAAATTTATCAATCTTCAACCTTTTCTTTGTAGAGAACAAAGTAAGCCCAAAGTAGACAGAGGAAAGGTATAATAAGGACCTGAAAAGTAATGAGACATAAAACAGAAAATCAGTAAACCAAAAGCTGGATCTTTGGAACAAACTGATGAAATTAAGAAAACTCTAGATAGAATGATATGTATTTTACTGGGGATTGAACCCAGGGCTTATAAATGCTAGGCAAGCATTCTATCACTGGCCACTTCCCCAGCCCTAGTTAAATTAATTTTAAAAAACAAAATTTTTATTTAATGCCAAAACTTTAGATGAAAATGTACTACTGTACAAAGCAAAGCTGTTATTATACTAAACATTCTTCAGCAGATCAATATTTATATGCATAGCCTATTAACTGTAGTCATATTACACTATTATTAAATACTGCGATGAAATCAATGACCAGAAGGAAGGAATCTAGCTTCTTAATGTACCATTACTAGGGACTGCCCTGACATTGTTATCCTGCATCAATAATTAGAAGACAGAGGGGCTGAGGATGTAGCTCAAGTGGTGGCACGCTCACCTGGCATGCGTGAGGCACTAGGTTCGATTCTCAGCACCACATAAAAACAAAATAAAAATATTGTGTCCACCTAAAGCTAAAAGATAAATATTAAAAAAAAAAAAAAACAATTAGAAGATAGAGCCAGCACAGTGGCACATTCCTGTAATCAGAGTGGCTCAGGAGGCTGAGGCAGGAGGATGGAGAGTTCAAAGCCAGGTTCAGCAAAAGTGAGGCACTAAGCAACTCATTTAAACCCGTCTCTAAATAATGTACAAAATAGAGCTAGGGATGTGGCTCAGAGGTTAAGTGCCCCAGAGTTGAATCCCCAGTAGCCGCCCCCCACAAAAAAAACCCAATCAGAACCAGGGTGTCTACTTGACTTCTCAGGGACTACACTTGGTAGTTTTCCACCATTAGAAGAGCTAGAAATTATGAAACATTTGTTGAGTTACTAGAATTGCCATTAACAGTGTTTCCTTTCTCATATTTTATGCTTTCTGACTCTGTATAGATGACTATCATGTATTTACCTAAGCTAGTAAGCAATGACTTATTTAGATGTAAAAATGGTCAAGCAATATAAGGTTACAACTTATTTAAGTAACAGTACTTTATCTTATATTTTCATTTGTTTATTAAAACTGCTTTTCCAAATATAAGACTATGTTAAAGACAAAACGAAGATATAAACTACCAATACCAGAAATGAAAGTGGAAATATTAGTACAAATTCTTTGACTATTGAGTCTAATTTTATGCTAACAAATTTTTTTTTAAAAACCTTAAGTCAAATAGCAAATTCCATGAAAAATACAACTTACTAAAATGTATATAAAATAGAAAATCTTATTAGCCCTGTAACTACTTAAGAAATTGTCCTCAGAAACTTTCCTCAAAGAAAACTTCAGTTCAAATGGTTTCACAGGTGAATCTATCAAACATTTATTAAGAAACAATATCAAATCTATATAAATTCTTTTAGAAAGTAGAAAACTGAATACTCCTCCACTTATTTAATGAGTTCTATTTTAGGTCAACAACAACAACAACAACAAAAACAGACAAAATTACAAAGAAAACTTCAAACCAACATCATGAATACACAGGAGGGGAAAAAAATCCTTGAAAGACATTAACAAATTAAATCAAATAATACACAAAAAGGATACTATATCAAGATTCAATGAGGTTTACTACAGGAAATGAAAAGGTTGATATAACATTTTAAAAAAATTAATTCAATCCAAAAAACTATATTAACACAATTCATGGGAAAACATCATGATTATTTCAATTGATGCTAAAAAAAATCTTTGACAAATTTTATACCCATTCATGATAAAAACTTCCAGCAGAGAACTTCCTCACATGAGGGCATACATAAGACCTTGTAGGGCTGGGGTTGTGTGGCTTAGTGGTAAAAAAAATTGCCTAGATTCTACGATCCTCAACACCACATAAAAATAATAAAATAAAGGTATTGTATCCATCTAAAACTTAAAAAAAAAAATTTAAAAAGACCCTTCTAGCTAACATCATACTTAAAGGTAAAAGGTTGAACATTTTCCCTCAGAGGCCAGGAAAAAAACAAAGTCATCCACTCTCACCATTTGTATTCAACACTGTACAGGAGGTTCAAGCCAACACAAGATTTGAAAGAAAACAAAAGTCATCCAATTAAAAATAGCAAAGGAAAATTGTTTACCATAGACAAGGTCAGGTATGTAGATAATACTAAGGAAAACTATACAAAAATTATCCGAACCAAAAGGTGAATTTAGCCAAGATACAGAATACAAGAACAATGTGCAAGAATCAATTGTATATCTACATATAAGCAAAGTTCAAATTTGAAATTTTGAAAATTACTATCATAAAGTCAATATAAAATTCAAAATTGAAATTTTTAAAAGTACTATTCATAAAGGCATCCAAAAAATATGAACTACTTCAGGATAAATTTCAAGTTAACAAGATACATGTAAAACAATAAAAACCATAAATGCTTACTCCTAAAAATTAAAGAATACTTCAGTAAATGGAGAAATACATCATGCTCATGGATCAGCAGACTCAATATTTTTAAAATGTAATTTCTCCCCAAATAGATCTACAGATACAATTTCAACTTTTTTTTTTTTTTTAATGGCATCCATATTGACCAGGTTGGTCTTAAACTCCTGGGCTCAAGGAATCGTTTCTCCTCAGCTTGGAGTAGCTGGGACTCTTGGCCATGTGTCACTGAACCCAGTTGGCTTTTTAAAATAGAAAATAACAGCATAATCAAAAAATGTATTTGGAAATGCAAAAGACCTAGAATATCCAAAGAAATACTAAAAAAAAATGTTGAATTTATACTATTTGATTTCAAAAGCCATAGTAATGAAAATAATCTAGTATTGGCTAGACATACAGACACATAAATCAATGGTACAGATAAAGCCCGGATATAAACCCATACATGTCAGGGCAACTGATTTTCAACAAAACTGCCAAGACAATTCAAGGGGGAGAGAATAAGCTTTTTAACAAATAGTGCTGAAACAACTCTATATTAATATGAGTAAAAAACAAACCTGACCCTTACCTCACAAGGTACACATATTCATAGTAGCTTTATTCATGATAACTTTATTCAAATAATCAGAAGCTGGAAACAACTCAAAATCCATCAACAGATAATTGGATAAACAAAATACAGTATATAATGCTACTTAGCAATAAAATAGAATTTGTAAGAAACTATGGGTAAATTTCAAAAGACAGTCTGCTGAGCAAAAGTAGCCAAGCACATGACTATGTACTATACAATTCCATTTATATAAAATAGGAAAAAGACAAATCAAACATATAGGTGATAAAAAATAAATATCTAGTAGCTTGGAGTTTTAGAAGTAATTGGGAGTTACTGGAGTAGGACACAAGGGAACTTTCGGAAGTGATACAAATATTCCATATCTTGACTGTGATAATAGATACACAGGTTACATATCTGTCAAAACTCATAAAAAATGTACTCCGAGACTGAATAGACTTTGTCATAGTAAGTTATTCCTTCATAACTGATGTTTAGATTTTTTAAAAGAACTCATTCTTAAGTATTTTGTAAATAAATATTACATACTACTTTGCTAAAAAACATTTTAAAGGTGATCCTGATAAAACTGGACCTGTACCACACCTAGACAAACATTGCTGTTGGCTATATCTAGAAATGAAATTAACAACTCACAAGACAAGTAAATCTATAACTCTCTCAGACATTGTCAGACTGCTCTCTTATTTATACTGCCTTAAGATCCTTTAAAATAGTTAATACTCTTCATCTTCACTTCCTTTTATTTGACTCAATTGATTAAAATAATTTTCCTATATCTTTCCACTAAAATTGCTCTTATCGAGATCATCATATAATGATTAATTTCAAAACCCAACATGCTCTTTTCAGTTTTAATCATTTTTGACCTTTCCCTTTGTTTTATTTCACAATAACACTATTTCACAGTAACACCTTATGCTAAGCAGCCAATAGATACCCTAGGCTTCTCAAATTTTATAAACTCATCTCTGATGGGGGAAACCAACTTGATAAAGCGCAAAACTGCCAAAGACATGTCAAAAATAAAATGTCATTTATCTTATCTTTAAATTTTATGTGAATTTTATCCTATTCCTGCTTAACTTATTTTAATGTTTAAAATTAATTACCATTGAGATCAATCACTGGTACAAAATGCATCATATTTACATGACTTTGTAAAGACAATGCCAAAAGTCATATATAGCTTGGGGTATGGAAAACCCTAGTTTGAAAAACACAGATTACTTGCTCAAAATTGTGAAGCTTAAATTCCAACAAAGGTCTGTATGATTTCAATACTCAAGTGCTTTTCCTATGCCAATAGTCTTTTGCATATATTTCTTTCCCTGATGCTTAAGTTTTAATAATCACAAAGGACTAGAGAGATCTATAAAGGTAGAATTGAGTCCTCCTTGAATGAAAATGGGACCCCATATTTAATCAATATTCAGGCTTGCTTAAGTTCTGGGTGAAAAGAAAGACAGGAAGGAGCAGAGGAAGAATACAAGAAAGAGAGCAACACAAAATGGAGGTATTTAACATAATTCTCTCAATAAAAAAGAGAATAAATGAAGCAAGAAGAAAATTAACAATTATATTCTACAGTTGGATCACAATGAACAAGCATATGTATATACAAATATATGATTTCTATTCCTCCAAAATAAAGAATATACTTACTTTTCATACATATAAAAATTAATTACAAAATCTCATCAATACTAATACAGAAATGAAGTTTCAACAAAATTCCAAAGAATAACACATAGATTACACGTATATACTGTTCAAAATGTAAAGCAGAAATCACTTAAGAACAGATATTTTTAATGCCTGGAAATTTCAAAACATAGTTGTAAACATTTTCATGTCAAAGAAGAAACTAATGTAAATCAGTAGGAATTTAAACTAAATCACAATTAAAAACATGTGACATGAGATGCAGTCAAAACATGTGATATGAGATGCAGTGATGAAAACAGTGTAGAAGGAACAATAAAACCAAAAGTCAGTCTTCTGAAAAGATTAACAAAACACAGATAAACAAGACTGAACAAGAATGAATGAATGAAATTCCTCCTCCTTTGCTATGCCAGATATTCGATTCTAGACTAGCCCCTCCAGATGTGAAAAAACAAACTTGACAAAATACATAAGAAAATTATTATCAGGTACCGGACAAGAGTTAGTGTAAGCCTGATCCATAAGAAAAGGGCAATACATGAAGTCATCTCCACATTTACCCCCATTACTACCTGAGGACAACTTCTCAACCACAGAACAAAGAACCTAAACTAAAGTTGAGGCAGCAGAGACATGTTCAACTGCAGCCAAAGGGAATGGAATCTGCAGAGCAGGTGGCAGAGAGGAGGAAGCAAGGCAGGCAGATGGACTGGGAGAAGAGACTCCAGATATCTATATAGGATGGTACTGCAAATCCTTGGCTGAGGGACAAGGTGGACTGTGAAGACAGAGACTACTTAAAGCTTAACACAGAGCTGCTTTAATTGAGTTAAGATGAGAACAGATAACAAAGGCTGAGTAATGCTAAGAGTCATTTATTTTGTTTCTCCCATAAAAATCATTATTTTTTTTGAGTGTCAATTTTTTTATATATGACAGCGGAATGCATAGTAATTCTTATTATATAGAGAGAGCACAATTTTTCATATCTCTGATTGTATATAAAGTATATTCACACCAAATTGTGTCTTTAAAAAAATCACTATTTTTATACATATATTACACTTATTTGTGTGTGCCCGTCATACTTTGAGGGAGATATTTTCTCTGAGAATTTATTAGCATCTATTTATATGCCAAAACACTAGATCAATATCTAAAACACTATCAAATTTTTCTGACTATATAAATTGTAAAGGAAAAAATAAAAAGTAAAATTTTTTTCCTAGATGATATACCCACAAGAAATAAACCACATGTCTTTCCAAAAACTTTTACTTACATGTTCAAAACTCATTATATGTACTCTAAGAGACACAACCAAAATGTCTATCAATAAATGAGTGGATAAATAAAATGACCTACGGTTACAAGTGTTGGGGAAAATGTGAAGCAACTGCCAGTGAGCACAAGGTTTCTTGTGGGGGTAACAAAAATGTTCTAATAATGACAATGATGATAACTGCACAAATCTGCCAACATACTAAAACCCATTCAACTTATACTTTAAATATGTGAATTGTAAGGTTTGTAAAATATATTTCAATAAAGCTGTTTAAAAAATACATGTGGCTCAAAATTTGAGGACTGGAAGAGGAGAGCACAAGTGAAGGGATATTCAGATATTTGGAGACCCTAAATTAAGCCACAGACAACCCCCACTGAAGACACTACAAAATAAAAATAAATGACCTCTATGGTGACTTATCTAAGACATAAATTTATATGATTCTGCTTTCCTTTTGAGAATCATGTAGTGAGTTCTTAATAAAAAATATCTGGTCTTAAATAGAGCTAGTCATAAAATTTATCTAGGCTTAAATAATAATATTCTAAAATTATCTATTTGTGAATAGGAAACAATACCAAATAATGATAAGAACAATCAGAATTAGCCTTATGATACAGCTGTAAAAAAACTCAAAACATGTCAGACACAGTGACAGAATGACGTGATTTATCTTCAATTCTCACAATAACAACAGAAGTGAGTGACCATAAATATGTCCTAATGTAAAATCTTGACATTTTAGAGCTTAAAGAAATTCTAACATCTACCGTGCACCTCACTTGAAAAAAATGAGGTAGCACTTCCTTTGCAGTCTCTGATCAGCCTTGGCTATTTCCATTACTCACTGGCTTTTAATATATCATACCAGGTTGTCTGCTCATGTTTCCAGACATCCTTGGCAAAAAGCAAATGAAGAATCACAAACAAGCTGTTTTAGAAACTCATGGATGTGCTGAATAAAATATCTCAAATTCACCTTTTCATATTTTAATACAATAAAATAGAAATATTCTTGTTACTGGGTCAGTATGTAGAATTCTATCATAGGGGAAAGGTTAGATGGGATTTGTAATACTAATTTACAGATACCTAGAACTCTTACCTTTGTGGTCACAAGAAAGATGGTATAAAGGAACATAAGATTATGCTTTGATATGGTCAGATGCTTGGTGTGCTGAAATGTGAAGATAAGGGACCCCAGCAGGGTTACCTTGGAAGGGCTGAAAATAAAACATATTTTAAGACAGTAGTTAATAAAAATGTAATCATAGTAATTAATAAACTATATCTTTCTCAAAGAGTACACTGTACAACATTTTTTTTAATATTTATTTTTTAGTTTTCGGCGGACACAACATCTTGTTTTTGTATGTGGTGCTGAGGATCGAACTCGGGCCGCACGCATGCCAGGCGAGCACACTACCACTTGAGCCACATCCCCAGCCCCTGTACAACATTTTTTAATGAGCTACTAACAGATATTAACACAAAATGAGATTTGTGAATTTACTTAAGAGTTCTGGAAATGCTAAGTCATACAAAATTAAATACCTTTCTTCACAGTATAAAGTATCAGAGATTTCAGAAATGTCTATGTACATCATGGCTTTCTAAAAGGTGAGTATATTTCCATAATGCAACATTTCTAAAACATACTTTGAACATATAACATTGTTCCAAAAAAGAGCTGAAAGTCTCATGTTTCATAGCATGATTTGGAATTAGTATTGAAAAACCTTCAGTGCTAAACAAGCTGGGGGATGTGGCAGTAGGAGAGGAGAGGGTGAGAGGAGGGAAATTCATCCCCAATTTGTAGTGTTTGCCTATTTCCATGATGTACATACTCCCACATAGCTAATTTCAGGCTGCTGCATGCAATGAAAAAGAGATATACACAACTGGCTCCATAAAACAATATGAGCCAACTCCAACACACATATTAGCTTTTGCTAATATCTTAATGCTGAAATTGTAAGTCTACAATGAGTTACTAATGGATCAAATGAGCAACATTACTTTGATATTATATACCCGCCACATTATTTAAAGTATACCTCAGTAATAGATCATTATCTAGCTTCTCTATGCTTACCATAAAGATAAATGATACACTCTCAGAATGCCATATTGCAACTTGACAAATTTAAAGATCCCTGTAAGTCACTTTATTTTTTTAAATAGGTTATTTAATTATTATACACTAAAGATTAAGTTCAAAATAGGAGTAAGTTTAGGCAACAGGATTTGGAATTCACTTACCAATATACTGAGTAACATATTTTAAAACAGTGATCTCTAAGTTTTTATTTTATATCCCTATAGGTCTTTATGTTTTAGATGCTCCCTAATATGTTTCTTAATTTATAAAAGTATGCATACATACATAATTTTATTATAAACTGTACATAAAACTGAAATTCTAAAAGGATAAGATAAAATCAAATGAAATGAGATTTGTCTTCAAGTTATTTTTCAACTATTCATTTCTATTAGTTTGGTTTCTGTACCAAAGTGGGTCATTACAGGTATGGCCTTGGCATACACATCTTCCATTTTGGATTACATTCTCTTGAAGGTTGAATTTGAAGAATAATGATTTTATAGATACTAAACTGGAGCAGGACACTGGAGAAGAATTAGGGGAAATTAAATTTTAAATCAAAGTATGAGATTTGTCAGGAAACTCAGGATGTATTAGAAAATTGTAATATATACTAATTTCCTGTAAAACTAAAAACAAGTTTTCTAGTTCCACAATGGTGGAACAGGTACTAGGTAATAGTTACAGACATTCTCATTCCAAAAGAAAGAGAATAAAATAAATATATCATTGGTACCAAGCAATTTCAAAATTCAGCAGGGCAATTCCATTAGGTTTCAAGGCTTGGGGATAATCCTCTATGGCTGGATACACTGTCCTGATCTGCAACTCTAATCTCTACACTCACGTCTTTGGTTTCTGCACCTCTGACTCCAGACTGTAGGGCTAGACTCAGGCCTCTGGGGCGCAGTCCCCACCATGAAGTCATTATTCCTTTTCCTTTAGAGGGCAGCACACTTCTGTAGCTGCACAGTTTTATCAGCCTATTTTTCACCTAAGGAATTCCATGAGTTAGGTAATCTTCTTTCATTTCATCCTGTCTCTGTTCTTGCAGTCCAAGCTGGCAGTATATCTGCTAATTTAACATTTCTAACACTCTTTGGGTTTCCTGAGATCCATGCCATT
Source organism: Callospermophilus lateralis (assembly GCF_048772815.1). NCBI lineage: Eukaryota > Metazoa > Chordata > Mammalia > Rodentia > Sciuridae > Callospermophilus > Callospermophilus lateralis. The sequence continues at coordinate 26,621,651 of NC_135306.1, forward strand.
AGTCAAGCGAATCCTTCCTTCACAAATCTTTTTTGAATAATCTCCTCTCTATTCCTGGGCTTCGGCTATGATGGCTGAAATTTATCCATGAATCATATGCCTAATCCCTTCAACACTAGTAAAAGACTGTCCAATTAAACTCTTGACCAGAGAAAAAATTTTTTCTTACCAGAGAAAATCTTCCTAAGCATGAATCTAAGTTTTTAAATATTTTATTTGTTCTTTTTAGGTATACACAATAGTGGAGTGTATTTTGACATATTATAGATACATGGAGTATATTTCACATTCCTGTGGTTGTGGAGTTACAGTGATCATGTACTCACATATGAAGTTAGGAAAGTTATGTTCGATATATCCTACTGTCCTTCCTATTCCCTTCGTGTTAGCATGCACATATCAAAGAAAACATTCAGCCTTTGGTTTTTAGGAACTGGTTTATGTTGCTTGCATGATAGATTTCAGTTCCATCTCTTATGGAAAAATGCCATAAGTTCATTCTTCTTTATAGCTGAGTAATATTCCATTGTGTATATATACCACATTCTTTATCCATTCATTTGTTGAAGGGCACACCTAGGTTGGTTCCATAGCTTACCTATTGTGAACTGAGCTGCTATAAACATTGATTGATATCTATCTATCTATCTATCTATCTATATATATATATATAGTATGCTAATTGTAAGTCCTTTGGGTATATGCCAAGGAGTGGGATAACTGGGTCAAATGGTAGTTCCATTCCAAGCTTTCTGAATTATCTCCATACTGCTTTCCAGAGTGGTTGTACCAATCTGCAGTTCCACCAGAAATGTATGAGCGTACATTTTTCCCCACTTCCTCCCCAATATTTATTGTTACTTGTACTCTTGATAATTGCCATTCTTACTGAAGTGATATGAAATCTCAGTGTAGTTTTAATTTGCATTTCTCTAATTGCTAGAAAAGCTGAACATTTTTCCATATATTTGTTGGCTCGATCGTATTTCTTCTGTGAAGTACCTGTTCAGTTCCTTTGCCCATTTATTGACTGGGTTATTTCTTTTTACAGTGTTAAGTTTTTTGGGTTTTTTATTTTGTTTTGTATTTTTGTTTGTTTGTTTGTTGAGTTTTTTGTATATCCTGGAGATTAATGTTCTATTTAGGTGAAGGTGGCAAAGACTTACCCCCATTCCTTAGGCTCTCTCTTCACATTCTTGATTGTTCTTGCTGTGAAGAAGCTTTTTAGTTTGATACCAACCCATTTATTGATTCTTGATTTTACTTTTTACTCTTTAAAAGTTTTGTTGAGGAATTCAGTTCTGAGGCCAACATGGTAGACATCTGGACCTACTTTATCTTCTTCTAGTAGCTGCAGGGTCTCTGATCTAATGCATAAGTCCTTGATACACTCGAGTTGAGTTTTGTGCAGGGTCAGAGAGAGGGGTTTAGTTTCATTTTGATACACATAGATATCAGTTTTCCCAGCACCATTTGTTGAAGAGGCTATCTTTTCTCCAAAGCATGTTTATGGAGCCTTTGTCTAGTATAAAATAACTGTTTTTACATGGGTTTCTCTTTGTCTTCTATTCTGTACCATTGGTCTTGGTGCCAATACCATGCCAGTTTTATTACTATCACTCTGAGTTATAATTTAAGGTCCAGTATTGTGATGCCTCCTGCTTCACTTTTCTAAGAATTACTTTGGTAACATGAATCTAATTTTGTCATGCAACCTGTATAGGCTGAGAGTATGCCACTGCCTTGGAATGACTTTTTGAATACCATATCAAAATCTCAAGCTACAAAAGCAAAAACAAATAAATAAACAGGACTCTATCAAGTTAAAAAGCTTCTGTACAACAAAGGAAACAACCAATAAAGTGAAAGGGCAGGGCTAGGAATGTGGCTCAAGCGGTAGCGCGCTCGCCTGGCATGCGTGCGGCCAGGGTTCAATCCTCAGCACCACATACAAACAGAGATGTTGTATCCGCAGATAACTAAAAAAAAATAAATATTAAAAAAATTCTCTCTCTCTCACTCTCTCTCTCTCTCACACTCTCAGAAAGAAAGAAAGAGAAAGGGCAAACCACAGACTGGGAGAATATTTAAACCTAGTATATGATACATGGTTAATATCCAGAATTTATTAAGAAACCATACAGGGCTGGGGATGTGGCTCAAGAGGTAGCACGCTCGCCTGGCGTGCATGCGGCCCGGGTTCGATTCTCAGCACCACATACAAACAAAGATGTTGTGTCCACCGATAGCTAGAGGATAAATATTAAAATTCTCTCTCTCTCTCCCTCTCTCACTCTCTCTTTAAAAAAAAATAAAAAAGAAACCATACAATCTAACAGCAAGAAAATATATAACCAGGTTTAAAAAGGAAGCAAAGGAACTTTCTCCAAAGGACATAAAAATAGCCAACATTACTAATCATCAATGAAATGCAAATTAAACTACTGTGAGATACCAACTCACACCCATGAGGGTAGCTATTATCAAAAAGACAAAAGACAAGAAATGCTGATAAAGGTATGAAGAAAATGGAACCTTTCACACTATAATAGGAATTAAAACTAGTATAACAAAGTATGGAAAACAGCATATAGGTTCCAAAAGATATTAAAACTGAAAACTCCCATACCATAGTGGGGTTGGGGCATTAGGGGACTTTTACATCAGTAAAACAGAAGAAAGTCCAGAAACAGAGCCACAAATATGTGATCACTTGATTATGGGGGGAAAAAAAAAAAAAAAACAAGGGTTAACAAGGCACTAAATGGGCAAAAGGAAAGTCTTCCCAAGAAATGGTGCCAAAACAACTGCATATAGAAGGGAAAAATAAATATCAAATCCTACACAATACTATTTATACAAAAATTAAACTTGAAATAGATCATAGACTTAACTATAAAAGCTAAGAGTAGAAATTTCTTGAAACCATTAGAATAATAACTTTGCAATTCTGGATAGGCAAAGATATCTCAGAATATGAAAGTATTAAAAAATTGATAAATTGATCTGTACCAAAAGTCTACAAACACACATCAAAGAAATGGCATTTTATGTGTAATATGAATTGTAATGCATACTGCTGTCATACATAACAAATTAGAATTAAAAAAAGAAATGGTATTCAGAATATATAAAGAATATAACAAGGGTTGGGATTGTAGCTCAGTGGTAGACCACTAGCCTAGCACTAGTGAGGTACTGGGTTTGATCCTTAACACCAAAACACATAAACACATAAAAACACATAAAAATAAATAAATAAAATAAAGGTCCAGAAACAAACAAAAAAAAATTTAAAAATATAATAAGACAAACAATCTAATCATAACAGTAGGAAAAGATATATACAGATACTTCTCAAAACAGACATAAAATGGCCAATAAGCATATGAAAAGATGTTCAACAGAGTCCACAGGGAAATACTAACTAAAATCACAATGAGAAATGTACTCACTATAATTTCTAAAAATAAAAAGACTGACAATCCCAAGGCTTGGCAATAATATGGAGAAACTAGAACTCTTAAGACACTTTGGGAAAATGGGCAATGGTTTTTAAAAAGTTAAATGTACACCTACTATACAACTCAGCCATTCCCTAATATGTTTACATAAATAAAATGAGAATGTGTCCACACAATGATTCACATACAAATGTTGAAGGAACTTTTGCTCACAATGGTCGAAACTGGAATAAACCCAAATGTCCATCAACAGATAAAATAAAATGTGATTGTTCCATAAAATAAAATATAGCACAAAAAGGAAGAAACCAGCTCATCCACATGTTGAACCTCAAAATTTCTATGATGAAAGAAAGAAGTTAGATCCAAAAGAATATAAAAAATCCATTTACATAAAATTCTAGGAAAAAAACAGATTTCTGTCTATAATCAAGAATGGAGGGAGAGATGGAATGCAAAGGGACAAAAGGAAATTTGTGGATTAATGGAAATATTCTTGATAGTGATCACTATTCCTTTGTTATATATTTCTGTTTAAACTCAACAAAAATTATATTCTTTAAATGGACGCAGTTTACTCAATATAAAGTTTTAGCTTAATTAAAAAATTAAGAAATGCACAATTTAAAAAGGAAAGAAAGAAAAGAAAAACATTCTAAATACCTAGGTAGCAATAAGCAAGTCTTCTAACATCTCTGAAACTTAGTTTTCTAATCCATGAAGTAGAAATAATACTTGCTTTTTAGGTTTATTGAGAGTATTAGTGATAACATATATGTTTTTAGAAGTGTCTACATAGCATCTGATAGGATAAAGCCTCAGAAAATAGCTTTGGATTCTGTTTTCAGTTCCACTTATTCTAAAACACTGATTTTATACACTATTCTCTAAGGCTTTACTTTGGAATATATTATGTTCAAACTACCTCTTATAAGCTTTAAAGGGTACTTTCCAAGTTGAATATCCTGGAATTTATTGGTTCACTCAAAAATACTACCTCATTCATAATGCTTGTGATCTTTATATTTAATCCATTAATTAGAAAATGAGCTTATAAAAATCAATAGTAAGAGCAGCTTATTATGGCCACTATTCCTAAAGTCTTCTCTTTCTCAACCTGTGTGAATAATAACTATATTTTTCCATTTCATTTTCAGGTGCACCAGGTATATACCTATGACTTATTTATAAGATTTGAGTTGTTGTCTTTAAAAAACATCTAATGATTAGATTCTTTTCTCTAAACAGATGTGACCTACAGTTTGCATTACACAAATATACAGTGGATTATTTTTGCTAAACTTTTTCTTAAACTCACCTGTAATTTTTAAAACCACTCTCAGGATCTTATGATAATGTACTAATTTATTTTCCCATTAATTTTGACATTTTACTACTAGAACTATGTATAAACTGAAATGTGTGCGATGTCACAGTCACTAATGAAAATGCCAAGAGCCTATAATTGATTCATTTCCATCCAGAGAAGTCTGCCTCTAAGTAGATCTCTCTTCATAAGTATATACTCTTCCCATAATTCTATGATAATCTGAAGGTTTTTGTTTTGTTTTATTTTGTTTTGTTTTTTTAAGGGGATAAATCCTCAGAGAAGTGAATCAATATTTATTTTAAAACTTCATTTGAGAGAGAAAACTCTTAGAAAGAATAAAATTGGGGGGTTTTCTTTCCATTGTCATTACCATTTATTTTTTCAGCTATATTTCATTACACTTGGGAGTTCTAAAAATGTTGTTAAAAAGATCTAAGAACGGGGCTGAGGCTGTGGCTCAGTGGCAAAGTGCTTGCCTCGCATGTGTGAGGCCCTGGGTTCGATCCTCAGAACCACATATAAATAAACAAATAAAATAAAAATATTGTGTTCAACTACAACTAGAAAAAAAAAAAAAGATCTAAGAACAAAATCCAGATCTCAGTAAAATATATACCACTTACTAGGACATCTTCAGCCATTCATTACCTTCTGGTTTCCAATCTCCTTTTAGTAACTGTTCAAAATTTGTGATAATGATACCACCTGCACCTAAAAATAAAAATTAATAAATAAACAAGATTATTTAGTAACTTTCTTAAGAATATTTGAGGGGAGCCATAATTCTACCACCTGATTTAAAATCCAAGAGGATTCCCAAACAGAAATCTTGGAAGAAAGAAAAAAATTGCTTTGTAAGCTTAGGATATTGAAACATCTGCAATTCTCCCCTTTCACCAGCACGGCAATTGTCTATTTTACTGCACTTAAGCTTAAATTTGGGGTCTCAAGCACAGAGGTATGGCTAGAGGTTTATTTCAGACCTAAAAAATAAAATCCTCTGTTTTACCATTTACTCTCCTGATATAATTAGTTTTAGGTACAGTATACTATAACAAGTTATTAGAGAAATTCATTCAATTCCTATAGAAAGCAACAATAAAAGCAACTGATGCATGAACATGAATCTATAATCAATCATATTTACTATTTCCAGTAATTCAAGTTGGAGGAAAAGAACACAGAAAGAGCTACATAATTTCTTAAATAAACTTGTTTTATTTATGTTAAAAAAATTAACATAAATGTCTCTGGTTCATAAATCAAAGATAAAAATGAAATCAAAATCATAAAAATTTTATATAACAAGGCAGTCAGGCTCAAAATAATGGCTGATGAACTAGTACTACTGAAAAGTACTAGTTTTTAAATAATTTTGCTAGCCAACAGAAACAAAGTTTCTACCTCCAAAAAGACTGTTAATAAAAGTATGTCATCCCCATAATTATGGTACATCAATAAGAGAATACCTATGAACACATATTGTTAATATTACCTTGGGCCCATCCAATAGCTATCATGACTAACCAGCCATTTTTGTAATAGCTATTAGCATGTGTGATTCCACCTATTATTTTCCAAGTTCTGGTCACTTCCTTCATTCCCGCAGCCAGAAGTTGAACAGGTAAGAATGAATACCCCTGAGAAATAAGGTCCCAAGGGCAAAAAAATATAATATACCTGAAATTAAAATTTAAATATTTTAATATGTGCAAAGAATCAGAAGAACAGAAACAAAACTCTATCAGTACTAACAATATGGCATAACACAATAAATGGAATTATCCATGTAAACTTAGAATAGGAATCCAAGAAAAACACATACTGTATAGAAAGGTCAATCTTTTAAATCACATGTCAAAATGTAATGATCAGCTGGGTGCGGTGATATACACCTGTAATTCCAGCAGCTAGAGAAGCTGAGTCAGGAGGACTGCAAGTTCAAAGCCAGCCTCAGCAAAAAGTGAGGTGCTAAGCAACTCAGTGAGATCCTGTCTCTAAATAAAATACAAAACAGGGCTGGGGGTGTGGCCCAGTGGTTGAGTCACCTGAGTTCAATCCCTGATACCAAAAAAAAAAAAAGTCATGACCTTGTGAATACTCCATAAATGGATGAAGTATCTACTGAGTTCCTAATTTGTGCCTATTTTCTGGAAGTATTGAATCAACTAACAAAATTAAGCAAAAGCATAATCACTTTTAGGGGTGAAGACTGCTCTAATTAGACAATGTTAATCAGGGTTGTTAAAGAACACTTTTTCATACAACTGAAAGAATATAAGCCTGGTTTTTAAAATTTAGTTGAACATGCTTAGTTTTAACCAATCATGTTTTAGAAATGAAGAGAAAATAAGTCGTTTTTTTTTCTAGTAAAAACTTCTGACATTATTTGAACAGATGCTTAGGACAAGTAAAAATAATTCACCAGAAGTGAATTGTTCTTAAAATATTAACAACCCTGCTTGCTTTTGAGCTATCACCTATCTTTGTATAGATTTATGTTGTTCACAAAGAGGCACAGGAAAGAAGTTACTGGGGATTGAGTGCAACCCTTTCTCAATTACCAAATGCCCTTTTCTCCAATTCATTTTTCCAGAGTATAAAGACATTGTATATGTTTTAATAAAATAAAATTATACATTAGAATTAGAAAAGATTAGTTTTCACTTTAACAGAAATTAAATTCAAAGGTAAAATACTGAAAGGAGTAATAAAAACAATAGTACAAATGACCCCATTTCTCAATCCTTTCACTAAGTCTATCTTTAACATGAGTTAAAAACTTATGCTATTACAAGAGTAATCTTGGACTTTTCATATTCAAGATTTTATAATTATTTCTATTTCTGAATTAGTAAGTCCTTAATCAGATATTCCTAAATATGTGAATACCTACAATAAGCTAACACATTAAAAAAAAAAAAAAAAAAAAAAAACACTCTCCTTGAGTGCTAAATAGCCACAGAGCAAAAGATCATTTATTTTGTTCAGAAGACTTATAAATAAACATATCAGAAACACTGAATCTCTAAAACAACTATTCCTACTCTGCAACATAAATTAGATTTTTTTAAATTCCTTTAATGAATCACTCAACTAACACTCATTAAGTAATCACATGTCCCTCCTTATAACATCTAAGATACATTTAACTTATAAAAGTGCCTAAAGAAAACATAACAGAAAAAAGAGAAAAATGAATGACAATAATAGATTTCTCACACATTTTTAAGTCTCATGGATTAAACTGATAAAGAAAGAAAAATGACCAAGGATAGAAATTAGTCCAAAAACAAGATACAAATAAAATCCTATACCACCAACAAATGAAAGCTAAACCACTTAAAGTAAGAAAGATGGGAGTAAAATTTCCCAAGGTTAGTCACTGAGAATTCTGTACTATCAATTCCATTCCTCTACAAAGATATTATCACTTAACTAAACCAAAACAGAACACTAAATAAATATAATTAATGTTGGTTCAATACAATAGTTTCCTCTTGTTCTTATTACTCTAATAAATTATTTTATATATGTGCTTTGAAAAAAGACTTACCCAATGACAGCTTGTCTAAATGTAATTTTAGCTATGCAACTGTATAATATGCAACATATAATAAGTTACACTTGGGAATTTAAGTTCAAGGTAAAAAAAAAAAAACCCTGGGGAATAAAAATCAATACATAGGAAAATTATTTTCAAATTATTTTCAAAAAGAAAACTCCATCTATAGGCTGGGGTTATGGTTCAGCGGTAGAACACTTGCCTAGCATGTGCGAAGCACTAGGTTCAATCCTCAGCACTACATAAAACTAAATAAATAAAATAAAGGTATTGTGTTCCAACTACAATAAAAAAAATTTTAAAAAAAGAAAAATCTTTCTAACCAATAATTATGACATAACCAAGTTATTATTTCTGTATGCCAGTAGATGGTGCTAATCTCCAGATGTGTGCACTATGATACTAAAGATGACCTTACTTGCTAGAATTTACACTCCAAACATCATTTTAATTTTCAAATTAAAATTAAATGAAGTAGTTGGGCACAGTGGCACATGCCTGTAATCTCAGTGACTCAGGAGGCTGAGGCAGGAGGATCGCAAGTTTGAGGTCAGCCTCAGCAACTTAGTGAGTTCCTAAGCAATTTATATTGATATGGTCTGAAATTAAAAATAAGAAGGGCTGGGGATGTGACTCAGTGGTTCGATACCAAATACCAAAAATAAAGAAAGAAATAAGAAAAATTAAATGAAGCAAAGACTATATATTTATTCTAAATATTAAAACTTTAAAGGAGAAAATAGTAACATATACTATGTCTTTAAATCAGAACCTTTTTTATATGTAAAGGTCTATGAGGACAAAGAAAAGATTCCTATTTGCAGAATAGGATGCAATATTGTCAGGTGTGGTGGCACACTCCTATAATCCCAACTACTTTGGAGACTGCAACAGGAGGATTGAAAGTTCAAGACCAGCCTCAGAAACCTGGCAAGACCCTCTCAAAATTTTAAAGGGAGGAAGGGGCTCAGTGGTAGAGTGCCCTGGGTTCAATCCCCAGTACTTGGGGGAAAAAAAAAAAAAAAGGAATATATTGCATGAACAAAGCACAAAGAACTAGATAACCCTAGGTTCCAATCACTTAGTATCTGCAATCCCTTGGGTAAATTATTAACTCTGCATGCCTCATGCCTCAGTTATATGATCTGTGAAGAGTGAAACAAAAGTAAATATAAAGCACTAAGAAGAGTGTCTAGGACATAATAAATGATAATTAAATTACTATCATTATTGTGGTTTTGTAATGCACAACAAAACAACTGGAACCAATAAAATGCTCATCAACAATAAAATAAATATAGATATAAATATAATGGATTAAACAGCAATGGGAAGGAAAGCACTATGGCTACACAAAAACATACAGATGAATCTTAGTAACATAATGTCAAGTGAAAAATTAATGCCCAGGAAACTATAGTCAGTATGATATTCCATTTTAAAATGGGTTCAGGTGCTAGGGGCTTATATATCTCAATGCTATAGTGTGTGCTTAGCATGTTATAATGCCCTGGGTTCAATCCCAGAACCACAAAAAAATAAATTAATTAAAATCGGGCCTCAAATAACCTAAATTTTCATCAACTAATTAAAAGGATTTTTAAAATGTGAAAAAAAAATAGGGCCTCAAACAAACAAAACTAAAAATACTATTATTTATTCACCAATATAATATAAATTTTTCTAAAAGGTAAGATAAATACAACCATTAGGGTAGAGGTTATCTGTGAAAAATTAGAAGACAGGACAGAGGAAGAAAATGTATAAATGTATAAAAATTATTGGTAGAGTCCAGTTCTTAGGTTGGGTGCAATGCAGTGAGAATGTAAATTAATATAACGGTTTTGGGAAATGATCTGGCATCATATAATAAGTTTAAGAATCATTTTCCCTATAATTGAATATTACTCTTAAGCATATGCAAAGAGAAAATCTTACATATGTACACCAGTAAATATGTATGAATTTTCTTAGAAATACTGTTTATGATAGGAAAAAAGTAGAAACAACTGTCAATAGAGAAAAGGAAAGATTATGACGTGATAATTCTGTTATGCTATACAACGGTGAAAATTGATAAATTACAACCACACACAATAAAAATGAATTTCAGGAATAGAGGTGAACAAAAAACAGCAAGTTACAGAAAAACATATGTGATTCCATTTATAAAATTTCAAAAATTATATTGTTTTGAGATATAAACATTGCTAAAGCTACATAGGAAAGCAAATGAATAACAAGCACAAAACTATGATGATTCCCTCTGAGGAAGGAAAAAGGGGGACTAGAGAAGATACTGGGGACATCAAAACTAATAGAAGGATTCTGGGAAGATGGTAGTGATTGAATATATCTTAATTTACTCAAATCCCACAGAAAAACACAGAGCAACAAGACAGCCAACACTAAAATCCTATATACAATACTAATAAGAAAACCTCTCAGACCCCAAAAGCAAGTGGGAAGAGACAAATCACCAACACTCAGAGAGACCAACAGGAAAAAGATACAAGCTCACAAACAATAACACTAAAGGGAGCAAATGGGCACTCACCAGAAAGTACATGTAGGCCAATTTGAAGAAAAACTAGAGGGTTTCTGGCTGTGTGCTTGCCTGCACATTTGTTTTAGTAACTAGAGATTAACCTAGGGTCTTGTGCATGCTGAGTAAGGTTTCTACCACTGAGCTACATCCTCATCCCTTTTTATTTTGAGACAGATTCTTACTAAATTGCCCAGGCTGGCCTAGAACTGGTAATCCTCCTGCTGCTTCAACTTCCACATAGCAAGGATTGCAAGGGTGGACTAACATATATGGCAGCTTAAACATCAGATAGGACAAGGGGTCCATGATAGAAGATGGGAAAAGTTTTAAACAATTTAGTCTGTATGAGCTTTCAAAACTGATCCACCAGGATGATCTTCTAGAACAGGCCCCATATTGAAAATAAACTGCTGGAATAAAATCAAAACAGAGCAGGATAGAAAAATAAAAGAAAGAGAAAAGTCTAGACCAAAATGGGGAAGGAGAAAAGACCCAAGAAATCTCAGGGAACATGTACCATCATCTTTTGAATGCTACATTAAAAACAACAAATAGAAGCTCTGTGAAGTCAGAAAATTCTACCTAATTCTGAAAGCCTAAAGGAAACCAAATTCATATAAATATTACCAAATTCATATAAATATTACCAGAAAATTATTAAGGTCAAATCTCATATAAACTTATTACAATAAAAAAATAAATAAAGTAAGCCCCTACAATAAAAATACTCAGGAGGCTGGGGTTGTGGCTCAGTGGTGAAACACTGGGTTTGATCCTTAGCACCACATAAAAAATAAATAAATAAAATAAAGGTATTGTGTTCAACTACAACTAAAAAAAAAACAAAAAAAAACAAAAAACACTCAGGATGTTTCTGCAAATCAGATTAGAACTATAGCTCATTATTTCAAAAAAGGAAAAAGCTGAAGACAGTAAGAAAGTGATATAAGACATAAAAAGCACAGCAAACATCAGAATTAGAAAAAAAAACTAAAAACTAAGGATAATGAATAAAAATAAAAAATAAAGGTAATTTCAGATATGAAAACTAAACAAGAAAACACAAAGAGAAATAAACACAACAGACAGTGCATCCAAAGAAATAGAAGAGGAAAAGGTAAAAATATTTTAACTTAAAAAGACAGATAAAGGGCTGGAGTTGTGGATCAGTGGTAGAGCACTTGCCTCACATGTGTGAGACACTGGGTTCTTTTCTCATTACCACATATAAATAAACAAATAAAATAAAGTCCATCAACAACTAAAAATGTATATTTTTTAAAAAAAAGATAAAAAGATTCACTGAAGAAAGGCAAAGAAGAGCCAATATGCCAGTAATAATAGGAGTTCCTAAAGAAAAACAAGTCCAGGGAATCATACAAATACTCAATTTTTCCAAATAAGAAAACATTTATATGTACTAAAAAGAACACCCCCACATACTTGAAGATACTGCCCCAAAATGACCAATCAAAACATGTTTTATTTAAATTATTAGACTCTAATGAAAACAAAATTCAGGAAAAAAAAGAGAAAGAGAAAGAGCGAAAGAGAAAGCATGTGACTGCAAGGGCAAGAAAATTAAAAGACCATTACACTTTTTCACAGCAATGCTTTAAGTCAGGGGGAAAAATGAAATAGTACATTTAATATATTAATTATACATGTGTCAATGATTTTATATTCAATAAAATAGGCTTTAGATAAGGCAAAGACGAGGGAAGGGAAGGGAGGGGAGGGGAGGGGAAAGGGGGTTAGGACAGATGGTAGAATGAGATGGATATCATTTACCCCAGGTACATGTATGAAGACACAAATGGTGTGACTCTACTTTGTGTACAGAGACATGAAAAACTGTGCTCTATATGTATACTATGAATTGAAATGCATTCTGCTGTCATATATAACAAATTAGAATAAATAAATAAATTTTTTAAATAAGTAAATAAATAAATTGGCTTTTGAGTTAAAAGACACAAATAAACATCCTTATGTGAAAACTCTGGGACTACTATTCCTGATGAGATTTACTACAGCATAAGCTTTAGACAACCAAAATAAACAGATATAAGTCATAAGAACTAGTATTAAGTGTTAAAGTTAGCTGAATAAATAAGACTGAATGAAAACTTAAAAAGGGTAAGTATAGTACAAAATGGCTATAATATTAATAGAATGCAGAACGGTGCATTTGTATTAAACATAAGAGTTAAACATAAGAGAGTTAAACATAAAAAGCAATTTTCACAACTGAGAAAGCAAAGAGGACAGGGCGCAGTGGCGCAGGCCTGCAATCTCAACACCTCAGGTGGCTGAGACAGGAGGATACCCACAGCAACTGCGAGGCACTAAGCAACTCAGTAAGACACTGATTTTCAATAAAATACAAAATAGGGCTAAGGATGTGCCTCAATGGTCGAGTGTTCTGAGTTTAATCCTGGTACCCACACCCGCCCCCCAACAAAAAAAAAAAAAAACAAAAGAAAGAAAGCAAAGAGAGAGCCTACAAACTGGGAGAAAATCTTTGCCAACTACTCCTCTGAGAGAGGGTTAATCTCTAAAATATATAAAGAACTCAAAAAAATTGCAAAAAAATGAAATAAAATAACCCAATCATTAAATGGACAAAAGAACAAAACGAAACACAAATGGCCAAAATATATATGAAAAAAATGTTCAACATCTCTAGCAATCAGGGAAATGCAAACCACAAATACTACCAGTCAGAATAGCAATTATCAAGAATATGAATAATAATAAATGCTGAAAAGAATGTAGGCAAAGGGTACACTCAAATATTGTTGTTGGTGTTGCAAATTAGTATAACTACTTTCAAAAGCAGATTCCATTCTAGAAATGGAATCACCATATAACCCAGCTATCCCACTCCTTGGTATTTATCCAAGAATTAAAATCAACATACTATAATGAAACAGCCAATACAATGTTAGTAGCAGCATAATTCACGATAGCCAAATTATGGAATCAACCCAGATGCCTGTCAATATATAAATAGATCAAGAAAATGTGGTATACATACACAATGGAGTTTTACTCAGCCATAAATCAGAATGAAATGTGACATTTGCCAGTAAATGGATAGAAATGGAGAAAATCATATATAGTGAAATAAGTCAGACTCAGAAAATCAAGGGTTGAATGTTTTCTCTTGTATGTGGAAGCTAAAGCAAAATAAGGGGGAAAAGGCAGTGGGGGAGGGGATTGGATATCATAAAGATATAGGGATGATCAGTGGATTAAAAGTAGGAAAATGAGAGGGAGAGAGAAAAGGAAGCATAAGGGAAAGAAATATGGAATGAATCTAATAAAACCATAATATATACATATATAAATGACCAAACGGTATATCTCCTCTATGTATATATAGAAAGTACCAGTCAAAAATAAATAAATAAAAGAGTGAGAAGAGAGAAAAAAAAAGGAGGAAATTAAGAGGAGGAGGGAATGGGGATTGAAATCAAATTCTTTGTATGTCAAAAGGAACCCAAATATTATATATAAATATAAAGCTCTAATAAAAAAACATTTCCAGGAACCAAATTGGTGACAGTCTTACTATACTCTAAAGCTATCATGTGCATAATACAGAATAAAATGAGGGCTGGGGTTCTAGTTTAGTGTTAGAGTGTTTGCCTAGGATGGGTGAGGCCCTGGATTCAATCCTCAGCACCACACAAAAACAAATAAACAACAGAATAAATAAGCAATGTCAAATAGTTTAATTCTATCATGTCCTATTCTTTTAAAAATCAAAATCCTTAATATCAAAGAAAGAAGATATGTATGTAATAGAGATAAGATAAATAAAAATTGTATAGCCTTGAATTTGGATCAGAAATATCAATATGAACTCATAAGTTATTTTGTCTTTATTTTTCTTATCTGTTCACTGCAGTGGCCTAGAACCAATGATGAACTCAGTAACAATGATGATCGCTAATGCTCAGATTATGGTTTTGAAATGCCATTTCTCATTAAAAAGATACTGGAGGTTCTTAAAGAAATTCCAGAAGAAAAGTGCAAGATGAATTTTATAACACCAAAAGGCAAGGAAGCTAATCCGAAGTCTCAGGAGCCAACTTAAAGAGGCTCCCACTGGCCAAAGAATTAAAACAAAAATTAAAATTAAAACTCATGAAATATGCTTGAATCATGAGTTCATAATTATTGTTTTTTTAAACTGGTCATCTTTGGAGGATGACAGAGGATAGGTTGATTATACTGAAAACTAGTAAAGGAATAGAAACAAGTATTTATCCTGCCTTTCTTATATGAACTATACAACTGCTTTACCAAATAGTAGATGGTAAGTCAGAAGTATCTGTTTAGAATAATATTCTAACTGATGAATAAAAAGAAAAGAGGGCTGGGGATGTAGTTCGGTGGCAGAGTGCTCGCCTCACATGTGGAAAGCACTGAGTTCAATCTTCAGCACCACATAAAAAATAAAACAAAGGTATTGTGTTCATCTACAAGTTAAAAAATATTTTAAAAAATAAAAAGAAGGGGGCTGTGGTTCTGGCTCAGCAGTAGAGCACTCGCCTAGTATGTGTGCAGTGTGGGTTCGATCCTCAGCACAACATTTAAATAAAAAAATAAAATAGAGGTATTGTGTACAACTACAAAAAAAATATTTTAAATAAGTAAATAAATAAATAAAAAGAAAAGAAAAGATAAAATTAGATCACTGCCATTTTACAATTCCAAATTTACTGTTACAGGCATTAAGTGTAAAACACTGTTAATATCACAAAAGAGATCAAATCAGACAATCTGAATCTGTAAATAACTAAACTATAATATATCAAGGAATGAACAGTGGTGATAAAATTATAAAAATATGAAACGTGATTCCCATAGAAGTAAGGATGTGTTATTATAATGGTTATTTAAGGTGGGAAAGAGGTTGTGATTGGAATAAAATACACAGAAAGAACTTCTATGATTAGTGACAAAGCACAACCTCTTGACTGGGGTAGGGGTTACAAGGGTATACACTATAATAATTTACTATGTCAATGCATCTCTGTGGCTTTCTGAATGTTCACTTCATATAAAAAAATTTAAGTGGCAATTTTTTTCTTAATTAAATAATGGATGCACAAGATTTATTACATCATAATTGTTTCTATTTTACATATACTTTAGAAATATTTTTCTACCTATTCTGTATTAGCTGAAAAGACTAATAAAGATTGTTTAGAGAAAAAACTCTATAAAGACCATAATCTAAATGCCTGAGTTGAAATTCAGACTTTATATACCAACTCTTTAAGCCTCAACTTCCTCTTACATAAAATGGGAATAATAAAAGATCTGAGGTTAATGAATAATGTTATTAATTCATTATAAAAATGCATTTCTCATTTTCCATTTCTAACATATGTCTTAGTTTAAGCCAAGAAATCATACATTTATAGACATGCAATTTCACTTCATTTAAGAGATCAATTAATCAAGATCTGTAATTCCTTGGTACTGAATTTCAGAAATTGCTCATGACAGTACACAGCAATCTACTCCTTTAGCAATGTATTTACTGAAAGCAGAATATTACTTGGTACACAGTTAACAAAACAAAATTCTTAGTCTGATAAGCTGTTTGTTATTCTAGTGGAATTACAGCAACATAAAAAGTCAATGGTTAATATGTCAAGCAGTAAAACTCTAGGAAGAAAAATAGAGAAGGATGGTAAAAGACCTCTCTAATAAACTATGAGTCTTCTGGGAAAATAACATTACAGGGAGAAGAAAGCAAGTTCAAAGGCACTAAGCAAGAAAAATATCTTATATGTTCAAGAATTAGTGAACAAGAGTTACAGTGGTAAGATATTACATTAAAGAGTAGAAGAAAGGTTTTGTAGGGATTTATAGGTTATGGTAAGAGCTTCGAATTTTGTTCTTCATAAGGTAAGAAATTCTAGCATAAGGGTAACATGTTCCAATTTATTTTAAAACAATTCATTTCATCTGTTGCATGAAGAACAGACTCAAAAGATAATGAATAGGGCTGGGGATGTGGCTCAAGCAGTAACATGATTGCCTGGCATGCGTGGGGCACTGGGTTCGATCCTCAGCACCACATAAAAATAAAAATAAAGATGTTGTATCCAACGAAAACTTAAAAATAAATTTTAAAAAAAAGAGATAATGAATAAAGCAGCAAGACCCCTTAAGAAGCTACTTCAACTATCCAGGCAAGAAGTATTGGTGATTATTACAACATAAATAGAAGTACAAGTGATGGAGAGTGTCAGATTCTGGATATCTTACTTTTTATATAATTTCAACATCTACACACATAAAAAGAATTTTTCTAAAATGCTAATATCATTATATCATTTTAAAATATCATTGTAGAAATAAAATCCTTGAAAAGTTTTTTAAAACAAAAAACTACTGGAAAAGACTATATTTAGGAGATTGTTAACAAATTTATGAGAGGACTGGGGATGTAGTTCAGCAGCAGAGAGCCTGCCTAGCATGAGTGAGGTCTTGGTTCCATCACAGCATCACAAAAAAGAGAGAAAGAGAAAGAGAGAGAGAGAAAGGGGAAGAGAGGGAGGGAGGGAGGGAGCGAGGGAGGGATGGGGGCCTATCAAGTTTGAAGGTTCTGAAGTCAAATTTTTTAATTTGATTCTAACTCAGTCACTTACTAGATATGAAAGTTATAGCAACATTTCTTTATTTCAGTTTTCTCAGTTGTCAAATGGGCATAAGAATAAAAACTAACTCAGAGGACTCCTACAATATAATATGAAAATAATATAAAGATTTTAGCTGACATATAGTAACAAGTCAGTATACAAAGCTATCAAGTGTATTATTACAACCTTTCAAGTTTCTCCTGCCACAAGTTCCCTCATTTTACTTTTTATTATTGCTACTATTACTTATAATATCCCCTTCAGAACTAGTAAAACAATCATTTACAAATTACCATAATAAAAATGAAATCTTAAGTGTTCCTAACATCTTATATATTTAACCTGATGTGGTTTTTAATAGAAGCACAGTTTTGGCTTTCAACAGAACAAAGTTCACTGATTTGTAGTATACCTATTTTTTAACTTAATGGATCAATTCTCTAAAGCATACCTGAATTTGGAGTTACAAGAAGCCAAAACAATTCCTAGCAACATTTTTCTTCATTTCACAACTAAAAAATTAATGTTTAAAGATCTCATAAGGTTCTAAATAACCCAACAAAAAGTATGACAAAGGACAATTATATATTGAGTCATTTGAATCTTTTTTGTTTGGTTACATTCATGACATTTATTGACTTTTATTGTATTCTAATTCTGTGTGTGGTAATTCTGGATGTATAAGTTGAGCTCAGAAGATGAAACTGTTTGGGGCCAAATATTTAATCCTCTTTCATGTCTGAAAAGCTAAATGCATAAGACTATGGTGGTAATAATTGCCTCTAGGAAAATATAAGGGGAGGGGCTGAAATTGTGGCTCAGTGACAGAGCGCTTGACTCACATGTGGGAGGCACTGGGTTCGATCCTCAGCACCACATAAAAATAAATAAAAGTACTGTGTCCATCGAAAACTAAAAAAAATATATAAAAAAAGAAAAGAAAAAATAAGGGGATAGAAAGGCAAGAAAGAGACAGCAGGTGCTTAAACATTTGGAATTATTTGGGTTTCTTCCTTGTACATAACTTTCCAAGAAGATAAAATACTTTTTAAAGAAAAAAATTTCATTTCACTAGCAATTTACAAAACAATTTTTAGAATGTCTCATAGTTTACCATAATGATAGCTTACCAGATTGAAGATGCCAGTAAAACATTAGTGTGATTTGCAAAAAACCTCAGTGGAGGCTCTGCAAGAAGTATACATGATAAAATTCCTCCACCAAAGCAGTGGAGCATTGCAGTAAACCAGCTTGAAAAAGGATTCTTCCATGCCCCTTCCACTGCTCCTGAAATGGTAAAGGCAAAACATGGTCTGAGATAGTTGTATATTAAATAAGCCCCGAGTACGCAATGCACTAACGAAATAAACTTCTTAAATTCATTATTTTCAGCAACTTATTACTGTTCATAGTTGTGCCAATTACAACCATTAAACCATTAAAAACCATATCACTTGTTCTTTAATGCAAGACTGAACACATTTTTTAAAATGATTGATTTTTGGCACTTTTAAATTCTCTGTTCAGGTTCTTACTGCCAGCTTCCTGGTAATAGATGATTTAGTCTCCTTTCATTCCAAATCCTACTATAAGTATTCCCAGACCATAAGTCAAATTATGTATTAAGTTTATAATCTTAGGGCTGGGGATATAGCTCAGTTGGTAGAGTGCTTGCCTCACATACACAAGGCCCTGGGTTCAATCCCCAGCATCCCCCCCCCATAAAAAAAAAAACAAGTTTATAATCTTAAGTACTTTAGAAAATATGAGGCTGAAGTAAACAAACTAAGCTTTCAACATGACAAGCAAGAAACAAGAATAATAAACCTAAAGGTGAACAGTTTATGAAGAGCTGATATTTACACCATTTCAAAATAAATCCTAACAAAATATTTACTAATTACTGAAGGAAGTAATAAATCTAGAGTGGAGAAGCCTTTCAGCCATCAATGTAAACAACATCAGGTGACTCCAGATATGATGCACTGAGAACATACCATCACTTCTGTGGTATTTCATTTTACTAGCAAAAATAAGTAATGAATTTATCTAACCAAACAAACCGAAGTTGAGGACTCTTCTGAATTAAAAAGAAAAAAACAAAGAAAGAAAAAAACTAACAAAACACAAAAACTGACCTATACAATTAAAATGTCAAGAAAAACAATAAAAAGGCCAATGACATGTTCCAGATTAAATATCATAAGAGAGAAAAAAACTAGGGTCTGAAGCAATGGAACTCAGCAACAGAAGACTTGCCTGATTCGTGTGAGGTCCTACTTGGATCCCCAGCACCAAATGTAAGCAGTAGATTAATCTGACTAAAGTGTACATAGGAGTTTCTTTTTTTTTTTTTTTAATTCCCCTCCTCAGACACCACACAGGTTCCTGATACCATTGTGTCCTCCTGTAAGGAAGCCAGAGGAGCGTTGTGGCCATCGTGTTGTGGGTTCATGCAATGTCCACTGAGGGGCTGGGGGTAGGGGTGGATTTCTTCTCTCTCTCTCTCTCTTTTTTGTGATGCCTTTTCTCTCTTTACGTTCATCATAAAGACAGTATTCCGTGGTGGAAAGTCTGCTTTTTTATTTTATATTTTTAATTTATATATGACAACTGAATGCATTACAATTCATATTATACATATAGAGCACAATTTTTCATATCTCTGGTTGTATACAAAGTATATTCACACCAATTCGTGTCTTCATACATGTACTTGGATAATGATGTCCATCACATTCCACCAGGGCCTTGCTAACCCCCTGCCCCCTCCCTTCCCCTCCCACCCCTCTGCCCTATTTAGAGTTCATCTATTCTGCCCATACCCCCCCACCTACATAAAGAGTTTCTTAACCAATTATTATAAATTGGTTGAAAATTTCAAAATTTTCTGTAAATTTGAAATTATCAAAGAAAAAACACACCAAAAAAAGTAAACCCATCCAGAGAAATAGAAGCAATTTATAAAATTTGAACTTGCCATCCTCCCGCCTCAACCTCCTGAGCCATCAGGTATGCGCCACCACGCCCAGCTAACAGTTTTTTAAAAAGATAATAAATCATGGTCAAATTGATTTTGATTTAGTTCCAAAGAACTAAAGGAAAGTTCAGTATTTAGAAATTCATTAATTCTCATTCATTACACAAGGAAATTATTATGGTCACTCCTTAGACAGCTAGAAAAAGGTGCTTCACAAAAATTCAACATTCCTGATTTTTTTTTTAATCAAGCAATGCAGGCAGAGAAACAAAAGTATTTAATCTGAATAAAGCCATGATTTATAGATAAGACATCAAAATTCATGGCACATTCTTGTAATTCCAGTTACATAGGAGACTGAGGAACAGGGATCACAAGTTCAAGGCCATCCTAGACAACTTGTTGAGACCCTGTCTCAAATTTTTAAAATAAATAACTAAAAAGGGCTGGAGATATAGCTCAATGATCGACTGTCTGGGTTCAATCCCTAGTACTGTTCAAAAAAATAAAAAATTAAGACTTTTATATGACAAAAGACTGGAATAAAATATTTTTCAACATACATAAGGCAAATGACAACTAATTATGAGGAAAAGTCAACAAACAAAAGAAAAATGGGCAAGTCACAAAACAGAACCATAAGTAGGTAGAAACATACCAAAAAAAGAAAGTCTTCAACATTAGCAATCAAGACAATCAACCAAAATGTATACAATGCATTCAGAAGAATAACATCAACATACTTGTGTTTAACAAGTATGGGAATTGATAAATTCATATGCTCAGAAATAAAAATGAAAATAGTGCAACCCACAATTCCAAAAAATAGAATGTGGCCAGGATTTTTCAAAATAAAAAAAGGAGTCCATATAAGTAGAATCCATTAGCACATGGCTGAGTTCCCCTTTGTATGCATGTTTGGCAGAGGGGCACTTGCCCTGAGAGTGAGCCACAGTCGTAAAATAGTACAGCAGAAAGAGAACCAGGGAAAGGAGCATAACAGTCATACCTGGAGATGGAGGTGGGAGGAACTTTTGGAGGAAAGAGAACCACAAACTGAATCCTCTACTTGTGTGTATGAATCCCATACAAGTCTTATAGAAGTCCCATACAATCCCATACAAGTCTCAGGGTAGCCTCAAAGGACACCTACATACAACAAACTCAGAGTCTTAAAGAAATTAAATGAACTGAGATTGAAATTGCCACTCACAAAGAATGAGACAAAGCCTCTAACAAAAGTCTAAGCAAGTTGATTGCCTGTTTTTTTTTTTTTTGTATTGTTATATATGACAGCAGAATGAATTACAATTCATATTACACATATAGAGCAGTTTTTCATATCTCTGGTTGCATATAAAGTATATTCACAGCATTCATATCTTCATACATGTACTTAGTTTGTGGGGGGTTTGTTTGTTTGTTTTGGTGCTGGGGATCAAACCCAGGGCCTTGTGCATGTAAGGCAAGCACTCTACCAAATGAGCTATCTCCCCAGCCCTATACATGTACTTAGGATAATGAAATCCATCTCATTCCACCATCTTTTTTAGCCCCATGTGCCCTCCTTTCCCCTGACACCCTTTGCCCTATCTAGAGTTCATCTAATCCTCCCATGCTGCCCCTCACAACCTCACCATAAATCAGCCTCCTTGTATCAGAGAGAATATTCAGCATTTGGTTTCTTGGGATTGGCTAATTCACTTAGCATTATCTTCTCCAACCCCCATCCATGTACCTGCAAATACCATGATTTTATTCTTTTAGTGCTGAGTAATATTCCATTGTGTTTATATGCCACAGTTTGGCTAGGTTGGCTCCACAGTTTAGCAACTGTGAATTGTGCTGCTGATGTGGCTGTGTCCCTAAAGTATGCTGTTTTTAAGTCCTTTCGGTATAGACCGAGGAGCACGATAGCTAGGTCAAATGGTGGTTCCATGCCCAGTTTTCCAAGGAATCTCCATACTGCTTTCCAGATTGGATGAACCAATTTGCAGTCCCCACCAGCAATGTATGAGTGTGCCTTTTTCCCCACATCTTTGCCAATACTTATTGTTTGTATTCTTAATAACTGCCATTCTGACAGGAGTGAGATGAAACAGAGTAGTTTTGATTTCATTTCTCTAATTGCTAGTGATGATGAACATTTTTTCATATATTTTTTGATTGATTGTATATAATCTTCTGAGAGGTGTCTGTTGAGTTCCTTGGCCCATTTATTGATTGGGCTATTTGTTTTTTGAGGGGTTTAGCTTTTTGAGTTCTTTATATACCCTAGAAATTAGTGTTCTATCTATTGTGCGAGTGGTAAAAATTTGTTCCCAAGATGTAGGCTCTCTTATTCACCTCGCTGATTGTTTCCTTTGCTGAGAATAAGCTTTTGGTTTGAATCCATTCCATTTATCGATTCTTGGTTTTAATTCTTGTGCTATAGGAGTCTTATTACAGAAACTGGGACCTAATCCAACATGATAGATTTGGGCCTACTTTTTCTTCTAATAGGCGCAGTGTCTCTGGGTTATTCCTAAGTCCTTGGATCTACTTTGAGTTGAGTTTTGTGCATGGTGAGAGATAAGGTTTAATTTCCAGTTTCCCCAGAACCATTTGTTGAAGAGGCTATCTTTTCTCCAATGTATGTTTTTGGCACCTTTGTCTAATATAAGACAACTGTAATTATTTGGGTTAGTCTCTGTGTCCTCTATTCTGTACCATTGGCCTACCAGTCTATTTTGGTGCCAATATCATGCTATTTTTGTTACGATTGCTGGAAAAGAGCTATTTTGATGTTACATGGTCATGCTGCTTTTAGAGACAAACCCCTGCATAAGATATGCTACCACTAAGTCATATACATCCCTACACACACTCATACACACATTTTAGATATTTATCTGAGTATGTGTATCGGCACCATTCAGTACTATCCCATGCAGCGTGAATGACTGTCATACTGGTCAACACAATAAATGAATACAACCTTTGATCTTCTCCTTTTGGTTAATGAGCACTAGCTGAACAATGAACAATGCCATGCTGAGCTACCTCAGGCTGAAAGGCAATATAGTGTGCTTAAGAATGTGGACTGGATCTTAACTGCTCAGAAATAAACTTACTCTTTGTATTAATAACTCTTTCTCACTCATACACACACACACACACACACACACACTCCATCAAAACAGAGAAAAGAAAAAAAGTAACTCACCTCAGAGCATTGTTGTAAGGATTAACTAGAAATGAGTACATTTCAAGTACTTGGAATGGAGCCTGGCACACAGTAAGCAAAAGTACCAGCTACTATCACAGAAGTAAATTAAAAAAAAAACAAAACATAAGCCTTCCTCTCGACTCCTACAATTCAGTCACACACCTCTGCTGAAGGGTGACTATTTCTAGACAACTTCTATGTTTATTTACACACATACACTCTTCCTCCCCCTTCCATCTGTCCCCACTTCCTACACCTCATGCATGTGTAATATGCATGTCTGCTTTTCTCTGTCTCTCAGGTATAACCTGGTTAGCATGGAGCTGTATTCATAAAATAGAAACTCTAAGTGAGAGCTATAAAGGACTCAAATAACATAGCAGTCACAATGAAAACACATTCCCAAGGTAACTGATTAGTTCTGAAAAACACAATTGGAATACTGACTGGTGTCTCTTCTGCATTCCTTAGTACTATTCTGATACTATTCTAACGCTATTACTCACTGGCTAAGCCAAACCCAAATACACCTACCTCTCCTTTGGCCATTAAAACCAATCCAAATTAAATTTATTAAACACTTTTACACAAAAAATATTTAATCATAAAATATTAATTTCTTATTAAGTCCACCAAAATAACTTTGCTAGCTGTGTGTGGTGGCGTACACCTATAATCCCAGCGGTTCGGGAGGCTGAGGCAGGAGGATCTCAAGTTCAAAGCCAGTCTCAGCAAAAGTGAGGTGCTAAGCAACTCAGTGAGACCCTGTCTCTAAATGAAATACAAAATAGGGCTGGGATGTGGCTCAGTGGCCCAGTATGCCGGTACCCAGAAAAAAGAAAAGAAAACTTTCCTTTTCCCTCAACATTCACTTATTTTATTCTTTCTTCTTAAGATACATTTTTTTTCCCAAATCACATCTCCATTATAAAATTGTTAATCCTGAGACTCTACGACATTTTAGTGTGAAATAGGTACTAATATAGGACGTTTATCATATGATGGAAAAATACATATGAAATATAACAAAGAGTTTAAGCATTAAAATTCTACTGCCATTAATCTCCCTTACCAAGGATTGTCAGAAGCCAGACAAATAATTATGATTGCTTATCAGTTTCATAACCTCTGGATTGGCCTCAATCTCACTCAAATTAAATTTCATTGTTTATAAAATAGAAATAATACATACCTTGTGAGGATTTAAAATGAGAGAACATACATAAAATACATTTTTATACCTAGTACATGGCTGATTACTCTGCTGACTTATTTCTCTATTCAGCAGATTCATCATTACAACAGAGAAAGGAGGTAGGTAAATGAAACCTTCAGGCTGCTTCTGACTCAGTTCTCTAAGCCCAAAACACAATTCTATTGAGTTCTTACTGAAAGACTAGGATATGCTTCCAGTTTTCCCAGAGCCATTTGTTAGTTTAAAATTTAAAATTTTAAAATATTTAACATCAGGCTTGCTAATAGTTATTATGATTTCCAGAGAGGAGCACAAGAATGTTCTAGCCTGCATAAATTTTAACTCCAGATGTTTACTATTTTTAAGTTGCATATTGCTTTGGATAAGATGACAGTGAAAGAATACTCATAAACCTAATAGCCTTAAATAAATGAAACTAAGATTTCATTTGGGGAAAAAAAAGAATCAGGAAAAGAATAGATGAGGTGGTCTCCTCACATAGTCCTACTTGCACAGTTTTCAATATTATTTCAGTGAAAAACATTCTGTTCAAGTTATTTTTAACATAATGATCTTTAAAAGAGAAAAAAAAAATTTTTGTCCTAATTTGAATAAAGATGTTTGAAATATGCTATCAATAAAACTATTTTTCCCAAAACTCTTAGCAAAAGTTGTCACATGGAGACCCAAATCTAAGTACTGAAGACCCAAATCTAAGTACCAAATCTAAGATGTTGAAAACACAAATAACCACATATGGACTTTAATATCAAAATACTTCCATTAAGTGAAAAAGTAAGGGAAAAATAAATCCTGCTCCTCCTCTACCCCGATGCCAGCTACTTCTGGTACTAAAGGAGCAGCAAGGAGGAGGCTGTGTGACTGGAGCAGGGTAAAAGGGATCAGGGATTTAAAGAGGAGCTACATAATGCATGGCTGTAGTTAGGGCCTATGAGGATCACAGAGGGAACCTGAGTTTTTCACCCTAACCAACTAAACCAGGATCTGGAAAACTTTTTCTGTAATGGGATAGATAATAATATTTTCACTTTGTGGGCCAGACAGTCTCTATTTAATCATTTACCTCTGCAGTTATACTATGAAAGCAATCATAGATAATATATAAATGAATGAATGAGGTTGTGTTTCAATAAGACTATTTTCATTATAAAATAGAAGCTAAATATGAAGTTCCAAACTATTTCTGTAAACTCACTTAAAATCTACAAAATTCCAAAATTATAGCCAAAATAAAATCATTAGATTATGTTTACAATAGTCCTATTAACTTATTTGTAACAAATTTTAGAAAGATAGTTTTTATGTATGACAAACATGACTTTTTTAATTTCTTGGACTCAGTCTAATTTAGCTTGAAAGTAAAACCCTATTCTTAAGAACTAGTTTCACTGTAGCTATTTTTTAAATATTTAACATCCAGCTTGCTAGTGGTTAGTATGATTTCCAGAAAGGAGCACAAGAATGTTCTAGCCTGCATAAATTTTAACTCCAGATGTTTAGTATTTTTAAACTGCGTATTACAAATACTTTGCTTTATCCTTTCCCAGTTATTGATTTATCTCCTTAAAAAGAGAGAAAAGTTACCATAAAGGTCAGTGTCCAAGAAAGAACCTTGATCATTAACCTAGCATTTTAGGAGAAAGTGATAAAAATGCAAATTAAAATTTTAGAAAACCATTTTCCACCTCTGCTTGGCATAAAACAAAATAAAATTGATAAGATCCGGAGTAAGCAAGCAGATTGTTCTAGATATCTGGAAAAAAAAGAAAAAGAAACTGGCAGTATTGATTAAATGCATGTACCTTGAACAGTTCTACTTTTGTGAGACTATTCTACAAATTTAAAAAATCAATATAAAAAAAGAAAAATGAATAAAATAATATATCACATTCCTCATAATGCTTTTTCATTAGAATTATTAAAAATAATCATGGAAGCAACAAAGGTTTACAGACTATCTGTGACAAAATTCAAGGAGTTTTAGATCAAGTTTGAATAGCACTGAGACAAGTAAATACAAAGATCCACCCTCTGGTTATTTTCCCCAATTCATTAATGCACATCTAGAATGGTTATATTTGGCAACTGGCTCAGTCCCCAAATTGATTCTCTGAGCTGTGGAGTAAGAATCATTATGGTAGAAAGGATCAACTAGACACTCTATAGAGATTCCTCTTCTTGCCAACAAAGTATAAGTGCCATAAACAGACTTCAAAGATGAAAAGGTGATGATTTGCTTAACTGGCCTTTTTGGTCCACATCAAACAGATGGACCTGGTGAATGGCTGTATTTAAGATGAAGTGTTTTTACCAGAGCAAATTAACAACTCATAACCTAGTATGTTAGTCAGCTTTTCACAGCTGTGACCAAAATACTTGACAAGAACAAGTATTTACTCAGAGAAGTAAAAGTTTATTTTGGCTCATGATTTTACTGGGTCCAAAGCAAGGCAGAACATTATGGTGGAGGGGACACAGTGGAAGGAAGCTTCTCTGCTCACTGCTAACAAGGAAGTGGTAGAGAAGGGTCCCCTCAGAGAAGATGCACCCTTTCAGGGCTTGACCCCAGGGACCCATCTTCTCCAGCCATGCTCCATCTCCCTACAGTTAGTCCATTCAAACTAGAATGGAATGATTAGGTTACAGCTCTCACAATCTCATCATTTCACCTCCAAATACTCCTGCATTAACACAGGAGTTTTAGGGGGACACCTTGTATTCAAACCATGACACCTACTAAGCAAATGCTTTTTTCTCCATATTAATTTGTAAAAAACAAACAATAATTTAAGAAGCAGCAGCAGCAGCAGCAGCAGCAGCAGCAGCACTCCATTTTGTTAAACTATCACATTCTTGCTTCAAGCCTATGCTAACTCTCCTATACTCCAACATTGAGATTTTAATCATATTGTGAGTCCAAACTTGCCTACAAGGCTGATGACATTCTACTGAATAAATCTGATAATCAAGATATACCAAGTACTTTAGATATCTTTAAAAGATATATGCAGAGCTGGGGTTATAGCTCAGTGGTAGAGAACTTGCCTACCATGTGAAGCACTGGGTTCAATCCTCAGAACCACATAAAAATAAATAAAATAAAGGTATCATATTTATCTACAACTAAAAAAAAATTTAAAAAGTATGCAAACCAGAAAGTGGGATATTAAATTCCACTCCTCCTGGATTTCTATCATCAGTCAGAGGTCCAGTCAATAGATAGAAAATACACAGTCATTTTAATAGAGAGAAGTTAATATTACAGTATTGATATAAACTTGTTTCATAAGTGGTTGAAAGGCAAAAGGTAAATATTATTACATAGGTATCAGCTGCAGAAAGCAATTACCACTCTGGGGAACCAAAGAATAAGCTAAAATTATTTAAATTTACTAACTTGGAGGAAAAGCTCTTTACAGCCCAAACTGAGAACCCTGTAGAGGGGAAACTCTTCAGTTAGATATTCTAGTAATGCACATTCACTGCACAAATAAAATACTGAGTTTTAAGTTCTTACAACTACTCAGTCCATTAATGGAAGAGTTTAAATTAGACACTGGCCTCCTGACTAGCTTTATGAGATCTTTCTACCAAAAAACTCACTGACTGGGGGGCTGGGATTGAGGCTCAGGGGAAGAACACTCGCCTCGCATGTGTGAGGCACTGGGTTGATCCTCAGCACCTCATAAAAAAAAAATAAACAAAATAAACGTATTATGTCCATTTATAACTAAAAAAGAAATTCTTAAAAAAATTCACTGACCAGCGTTTTATCTCAGATCACTAAAAAAAAATATTAAATATATTCAAGCATAATCTCTAAATTTACAGAAGTAAATTATGAACTGCCATTTCTGAGACATCCCTTCCTACATACTGGTAGCAACTATTACATTTTTTTAATCATATAATAAAGGAAGCTTCTTGAAGATTGTGAATGATCTATTACTATCTGGGTATTAATTACACAGATGTACTAATTTTGAAAATTCATTGGTCTGTACCTTTTTAACTTTTGTACTAATAAATATATATAATTTAAAATACATATTGTAAAATGTATATATGTATATATAAATGCATAATTATCAACATATAATTTTAAAATTATAAATATATATGTATATACACATATAAGTATATATGTGTGTGTATACGTGTGTGTGTGTGTATATGTGTGTGTGTGTGTGTGTGTGTGTGTGTATATATATATATATATATATATATATATATATTTTTTTTTTTTTTTTTTTTTTTGGTACCAGAGATTGAACTCAGGGGTACTCAACCACTGAGCCACATCCCCAGCCCTATTTTTTATATTTTATTTAGAGACAGAGTCTCACTGAAGCTGGCTTTGAACCCACGATCCTCCTGTCTCAGCCTCCTGAGCCTCTGAAATTATAGACATACACCACCATGCCTAGCTTCTTTATGTTTTTATAAGGGGTTCACAAAGATGGCAAAATTGTGTTGTCACAAGCACTGCCATCTGTCCAAAATGCCCAGAGTAATAAATTTTTAACTTATTAGCCCTTTCATTTCCCACCAATTAGAGAATGGAACTATGACAAGCTTTTTCCCTCAATTTAGTTCCTAAAACAAATGAGAACCTGGTTTGTGATGTGGAAGTGACAGAAATCATGGGAGAAAATAACTCCCATGATTAATAACATGTCAAAAGACAGTTCATTGCTAAATTGTAAATATTAAGAAACCAGGAACACTGGGCCTGCAAAGAGGGAACACAGATGGTTTAGAAAGTTTAGAATTAGCCAAATCTGGAGTCAAGAACTAGTTCTAAGCAGGGTAGCTCATGCCTGTAATTCCAGTGGCTTGGGAGGCTGAGGTGGGAGGATCACGAGTTCAAAAACAGCCTCAGCAACATAGCAAGGCACTAAGCAACTCAGTGAGACTGTGTCTCTAAATAAAATATTTTTAAAAAAGGGCTGGGGATGTGGCTCAGTGGTTGAGTACCCTTGAGTTCAGTGATACCCATATTACAGAAATGTATGACGATTAGAATTATACAGAAATATTCTGCAGTATACAAAACCAATGATAACTATTTCTACTACATAAGAACAACAGTTCAATCTTATGAGACACTGTCCAAAAAAGCAAGAAGAAAGAGCAGTTGGGTTTCTTTAGGATTGTAAGAGTAGCTTCAACAAATTAAAACAAATTAAAAAAAAAAAGAGTAGCCTTTATTCTGGCATCCTCAACATCTAATATAGAGCCTGATAAATATAGTATAGTACACTTTCAAAAACTGTACTATATAGAATTTGTTTAACTGAAATATATATAGGATTTAAGAGAGGTTGGCAAAATGTTGAGAGAATGTAGAGTGCAATAATAGATTTCATGCATAGAAGAAATAATTGTAGATTGTTTTCAGAAGTCATAGTAGATGGCAATTGTATATGAATATGGGCTTGAAGAAATGTTTATTTTAATGAAGATTTAACAAGAAAAAAGACTGATTTTAAATGTAAGATAAAATAGATTAAGTTGGTAATGTAAAAAATGGCTTCTCACTATTAGTCCCCAAGCAGCATATTACAACTTCCTGATAAAATGCCCAGGAGATAAAGGGACTGGGGAAGCTGAAAATCAAATGCCAGAATTCAGGGAAAACTACAGTTGATTTTAAGACAAATGGAGGTAAACTAAGGGGAAAAAAATCCAATTCATACCCTGTGTTTTACATCTTTGTTTATGAAGTAGAAATCACGCAGTAGATGGAGGCTGGGGTGATGGCTCAGTGGTAGAGCACTTACCTAGCATGTGTGAGGCACTGGGTTCAATTCTCAGCACCACATATAAACAAAGAAAAATAAAGTTCTATCAACAACTAAAAAAATGTTGTTTTAATTTTTTTAAAAAATCACACAGTGGAGAAATGGGAGAATTATCTTTCATTTCATTTACTCCAATACACTTCAAAATCTAAACCAAACAAATATGAGGTATAACCGTCTCCAAACCTCAGGTATAAAGAGTTAATCCCCTTTTCCTTCTAACCTCCACTAGCATTTTTATGCTCTAGGCAGAAGCTACAATGATAAGATATAAAGGATAAAAAATTGGGGAGTGAGGTATTAGCCAAGATAGAAAATATTTCAAAATTAAGTCTCAAAAAGTAACATGTTTGAAAGTATAGAGATAAGAATCCTGAGAGCAGCACATATATGAATTGTAGATTTATTATACTACTACAGATCTGAGTTCTAGACAATCGGTCTCTGGGGGATAAGAAAAGTTGCCAGTTAAGCAGAGCATATATAAATATACTAAGTAAAACTAAGAGAAACTGGGCATTGGACTGGAAGTACCACATATCTACAGTTCTAAATATGAAAAAGTCTAGCTGACCACATAGAGCATACAAGCTACTTGCTGCTACCAACAAGAATCTGGACAAATATATCTTAATCTAAATGAGTTAGAAGAAAAAAAGGTAAATCAGAGGCTATAAAAATTTATCACTGGACATAAGAAAAAAAGATCCAGAAGAGTCAAATTAAAGTGTATAACATTTAATAATCAACTACTAGGGACTGGGGTTGTGGCTCTGCGGTAGAAAGCTCACCTAGCACACGCAAGGCACCGGGTGCCATCCACAGCACCACATAAAATAAATAAATAAATAAAATAAAGGTATTTTGTCCTACTACAGCTAAAAAAATATAAACATTAAAAAAAATTTTAAAGAATCAGCTACTAACGAATCCAGAGAAATTTTCTAGAAATAATGTTCACATTTACTCCAATACACTTCAAACTTTAAAGGAAACAAATGATTCCTGAGAGAAATGTAAATGGCCAAAAATGACTTAAGACTGAATTTTTTTATTTAAAAAAAAAAAAAGATTTACTCATTAAAATGGACCAAGAAACAGCTTCATATTTTAAGTCTATTGAATACTGTTTATGGTTTATATAAACACTGTTCCCCAAAAGCTCATGTGTAAGAACACAAAAAGCTTAGAGGTGAAATAATTGGATTATGAGTCTTAACCTACACCATGATGAATCCTAATAAGTATTAACTACCTGTCTCTTTAGGCAGGTACAGGGTGGTATGGCTGGAGGCAGTGGGTCACTGGGAATGCCTTTGGGTATATATTTTGTCCTTGGAGAGTGGAGTCTCTCTATTTGCTTATTAGTGGCCATGTCCTGAGTGAAAGTTTCCTCCACCATACTCTTCCCATTCAGGCTCACCTGGTCCCTGAGGAATGGAGTCACACATCTATGGACTGAGACCTCTGAAACAATCAGTGCAAAAATAAACTTTCCTCCTCTAAAATTGTTCTTGTCAAATTTTTTGGTCACAGCATTGAAACAAATACCTAGGAATAAGTAATGAGCTAGGAATAAGTAATGACTAAAACAAATACCTAGGAATAAGTAATGAGCTAGGCATGGTGGTGCATACATGCCTGTAATCCCAGCAGCTCAGGAGGCTGATGGAGGAGGATCACAAATTCAAAACCAGTCTCAGCAACTCAATGAGGCCCTAAGCAACTTATCAAGACCCTGTCTCAAAAAATAAAAAAGCGTGGGAACATGGCTCAATAATAAAGCATCACTGGGTTCAATCCCAAGTACCACCCCCTCTCCAAAAAAAAAAAAAAAAGTATAGGGAATGTCTAGTAAATAAACTATCTTGAGCTAAAAATAAATAATAAATATAAAATAGTGGAAAGTTTCCCAATCTATTTTACAAAAACAGCATAACCTTGATAACCAAAATAGAAAAAGATTTGATGGGCAAATTCCCATTATAAACATAAATACAAAAAGTTTAAATAAAGTATTAACAATCAAAATTCCTGAAAACTAAATACATCAAACAAGTAAAGTCTATTCCTAAAATATAGGAATGCTTCATCATTTTTTAAATATCTATGAATATCTTTTCACTACATTTTTTCCCCTTTTAGTAATGGTGATTGACCCCAGGGTGCTCTACTAGTGAACTATATCGCTAGCTCTTTTTAATTTTGAGACAGGGTCCTGGTAAATTGCCCAAGCTATTCTTTAACCTATAATCCTCCTGCCTTAGCCACCAGAATTGCTGGGATTACAAGCCTAAACTACCATGCCCATTACATTTTTAAATAGAAAAACCAATACAAATGATCATCTCAATGGATTTGGGTGTTGGGTGGGGGGGGGGATCATTAACAAAATTTGTCACCTTCTTCACCAAGATGGTGATAAAGATATAGGGAGAACCTAGAAAGTTAAGATTAAAATAAAACTGTTAACTATGCCTCTTAAAACCCTACAGTAAAACATCACATTTGATGAAACTTTAAAAATATTCTCATTAAAATCACGAGAACAAAGCCACTCACTATAATCACCACTATGCTCCTCAATATAGAGGCTAGAAAATACAGGGTTCTTGGCTACAAGTAAATATCAAAAAAAACCTATGACAAACTTAAGCCAAAAAGAATTCACTTGAAAGATTTCAATAACTCAGAAAAACTGAAAGGCTAAATAAAGAAAATAAGCAAAATTACAGACAGTCTAGAGGCTTAATAAAGGTCTTAGAGGAAAACAAATTCAATTAGCCACTCTGCTGAGAAAAGGAAAATAGCTTTACTATACATAAATAGAATTAACACCCATGATACATAAAGAAAATTAATACAATTAGACAACAACCTACAACCAATAGAAAAAAAAATGGTCAAAAGATATTAAGAAACTTACAGTCATGAAATAAAGGTGTTCAATAAACCTAAGAAGTATAAACTCATTAGTAACCCTGACAAATGCAAATGAAAACTGTTTTCTGATCATGAAAATGACAAGGTACTGAGGACTGAAAATAGTCAACAATGTCAAAGGAAATAGGGAGTCTAACACATTTCCAAGGAAAGTATAAACAGGTACACTCATGTGAATTCTATCATTTTTACCTCTTTACAAGGACTGGTACTAGAAAAAAATATTTGTTACTCTCTATATAACACTATATTAGCATTCATTTATCCAAGTAATTCTCAGATTTTGGGGGACTCTGACCCCTTTATACACTAAAAATTAGTAAGCTAATGAATAGTTGCCAGGAGTTGAAGGAGGACTGTCTACAAAGGAGCAGAAGGAAATCTGGGGTAGGTGAACAAAATGTTCTACATCTTGATTGTAATGGTGGTTATAAGACTATTTTCAAAATCATAGAACTTTATATTAAAATTAATATATTTTATATATGTTAATGTTAAATTTTTATATTAAAAAAGAATATACTGGGCTGGGGTTGTGGCTCAAATAGTATAAACTCATTGGTCAGCCAGGCAGTTTCAGGGCGCCCTCCCTGGCATGTGCGGGGCACTGGGTTTGATCCTAAGCAACACATAAAAATAAAGATGTTGTGTCCACCGAAAACTAAAAAAAAATAAATATTTTTAAAAATTCTCTCTCTCTCTCTCAAAAAAAAAATAAATATACTGTATATAAATTATACCTTTAAAAATAACTGACTTCAAAACCTTTGGAGGGGGTAGATGGACACAATACCTTTATTTTATTTATTTTTATGTGGTGCTGAGGATAGAACCCAGTGCCTCACACATGCCAGGTGAGCTTACCACTGAGCAACAACCCCAGCCCTTCAAACATTTCTTGAGAACCCCAAAGAACTTTTGTTCATTGGGGTAACAAGTATCAAATTGTAACTGAGAGAATTTCAAAATAGTTCCTTATGGGCTAAAGACCCAGGTCGTTGGTAGAGTGCCTGCCTATCACCTTCAAGGCCCTGGTTTCAATCCCTATTACCACCACAAAAAAAAGAGGGGGGGGGGGGGGTTCTATATTCATTTTAAAAATAATAAATGCACTAAATGTTAACAGATTCTTTATGAAAAATGAATGTTTTTCCAAAGGTAAAATCAATTAGTGAGAAAAAGTACACTGTTTTCTGTAGTAGCAAATCCTTAATGTGTGGCTTCAAACAGAAAACAGCTGGCAGGATTCTCATACTCTTCAATCTCTTACAGTATCACAATTTATAAGTCATGTAGTCTTTAGAAAACTCCACTGTACACATGTAAAAAAATCAGAGTGAAAAAATGAATAATATCTGAATATTATTGTGAATATAATTTTAACAAGTTAGTGTCAGAGAACCCTGTGGATTCCTCAACCATACTTTGAGAACCTTTTACCCAATGCAAGAAAATATCAAATTCTGAGTATGGAACAGTAACAAAATGCACTTCCTTTCAGACTAAGGAAGCAGTATCTTATACAGATTATCTATCCTACATTAATTAGTTTAGTAATACTCCCCTTATCCAGGTCAAAATCTCTACCAAACAATTGATTCAGACTGAGTTACAAACTCCAATATAAGTTTAAAAAAAAAAATACTCTTCCAAAAATTGAGACAATCAGTAATAGCTAGGAGAGATACAGCATCAACCTCAAATCTTCACTCATCAACTATTTGTAGAACAAGGCGGATTAAAGATGGTATGAACACATGGAAAATGGACAGAAATGCTTGGCCTCTTGAAAGAAGAGATGCACAAAACATAAAGGGAAGGTGGAATAACAACAAAAGTAAAGCAATATAGGGGCAAGTATCCTGAATGTAAGATAGAAAATAGAAATACTGCTCCTTGGTAAACAGCTCCAAAGGTCTTCAAACCACAAGACCACATCCCCACTCCACAGAGTCGTGTGAAACTAGATGTCCAGCAACTCTCACTTGTACAAAAGTCACTGGTGACAATGAAAACAGGAATCACTGGCTTCTGACAGTCATCCTAACGTGCTGAACAGGTGTCAAGAAGGACACCGCGTTAAGGGGAACTTCGGTGTGCCCACTGGGAGGCGGCCTTCGGCTCACGTGTTTGCACAACTTTCCCAACAGGCAAGGACCACCTGTTTACTCCCGGAGGCTAGGTCGCAGACGTGCGGGGACTGGGAGCTTAGCTCTCCGGTGACTTTGAAACACCGTCCAGGGAAGCGCTGGGACCACCGGGAGACCTACCGCGCGGCAGCGGCTTCCGCACCGGCCCCGGAGCCCCGCCAACCCCACAAGCCACGGAAGCGGCGCCTAGCCTCCACGGTCTAGTACCCGGCCTCCGCCCTCCCGGCCTCAGTTTCCCTTCTGTACTAAAGGGGGGGTCAGCCAGGCAGTTTCAGGGCGCCCTCCCACTAGACTACCGGATCCTTTCCGGACAGCGGCTCCGGGTTGCCCCTGGACCGAGTCCGTCATCCCCGCGACTGGAAGCTGAGGGGGCGGGTCCGCAGCGCCCACACTCACCCGGCCGCTGCTTCAGCGCCATCACGGACACCAGATAGTGGGCGATGTCAAAAAAGGGGAACATGGACGTGCGAGAGAAGGCTAGCGTCAGATCCTCCCACGAAGAGTCCATGGCTACGACCGACCGCGGCGGCCTGAGCAGCCGCGGTGACGGATTCCCCTCCGGCGCAGTGGGAGTGGGGGAGGGGACGGCCGCGGCCGCGCGGCCGCGCGCCCGCCGCGCCGGCTGGCGCCTGCGCGTGCGCCCTGGAGCCCCGGGCGGCGCGCCGAGGGGCGGGGCTGCGCGTCCGGGAGTCTCAGGCGCGGGAACGCGGCGAGCCGACTGCCTTGTTCTCCTAATAAGGGTTCAGTGTCCTCTTGGTGCTGAACCTGATCGTGCCGGGCTCGAGAGAAAACGCAGATAAGCGAAGCTGGGCCCTCTTGGGGAGACGCTCAGGGTCACATTTCTTTATGTTAACTGATGTCATTCACCTTTTATTGAGCAATCCCATTGCAAGTCACATTGTGACTTATTAGATATACAAAATAAAACAACATTCTAGTCTTATGAAAGTTGCTCTTTCCCAACAGAAAAAAAAAAGTTCTTAACGCAAAAAAAAAAAAAAAAAAAAATAGACAAAGTTGGTGAGAGAAAGATTATTCCGGAGAAGAGGCTGAGTGACAAAAGAGTTGTACTTTAAAAGCTGGGGCAGATCTGGAAGTTAGGTGAAGGAGGGAGGTATTTTGTCAGACAACGAAGTGAGAAGTGAGGTTGAAAAAGAAGTCCTTAAATAGCAGGCAGGAAAACAAGTGACTTGGCCCTATAATTAAACCTCAGATTAATCGCTGCATTGCGCTCAGGCCTATCCGAGTCAGAATCCTTTATTCTTAACCATTGTGCAGACCCGGGTTGTTTTGCGGAGGATGGAGGTACAGTCAAGCAACAAGGAAAGAAATTTGGTGAGAACACAAGAGACAGGGGAAAATCCGAGAATCTTCACCCATCCAAAAAAAAGATAGTGGAAGCCAAGAGCAGCAGGAATAGAGGCCCAGGTGCAGTAGGAGCAGAATAGGGCTGGTCATCTCCACCTGTAAAGTCAGCAAAGAAAGCACCATTTGTCAAGGGAAGGAGGAATGAGCAAGAACATTATGGTCGCAAAGAGAACTAGGAAAGAAAGAGTGATCTGTGTAAAAAGAAAAGTCGAATTTGGCACGTTTTATTTGACATGCCAACAGATCATGCTGGTACCGGGAAAATGAAAATACAAAGACTATCAGCTGCTAGGTAGGTAACAGCCGCGTGGGAGTATGTGCTGGAAGAGAAACTCTCCTTGGTTTTTTATTTTTATCTAAATATTTAACCATTGATTTAAAATTATTTAACAAATTATTTAACATGCCTGTTCTAAATCAAGCATTCTCTCAGATGTCAGAAGCACTATCATAAACACTCAATGCTTAAAACATAGGGAAATTGGAACCGATTTCTACATTTTATTACTTATCATGGAAGAATAGACTTATTAAAATACTTTTCATCTGTGGTTTTTAAGCAAGTTCCTATGGAGAACGTTTTTTTGCTGTTGTTGTTTTTTTTTTAGAGAGAAAGAGATAATTTTTTAATATTTATTTTTTAGGTTTCTGTGGACACAACATCTTTATTTTATTTATATGTGGTGCTGAGGATCGAACCCAGCTCCCGGCGTATGCTAGATGAGCGCGCTACTGCTTGGGCCCCATCCTCAGCCCAAGAGAAAGTTTTTTAAAACTGTAGCATGCTTTCTAGTAAGACTAAATAATAAGAAATAACACCTGTATTTATTTATACCTTTATGTTTAAATCAGTTCTTTCCATTCTTTTCATAGGTTGCCTTCTTTGGAATTATAGTGAATTTAGGGGAAGAGAAGAAGAAGGATATTATTTCCTAATTTTTTTTAATACTTTAACAGTCTTAAGTTTCACAAAATATGTTTTATCCTTGAACTTATAAGAAAGAATTATATAAAGTAATCCTTACATCTCTAAGACAAGTGTCTGTTCCAGTATCATTCCAGGGTATAATTTGTTATTAACACCAGTAGGGCAGCAGTGTAAAATACCAAAGTTGTTTTGTTTGTTTGTTGTTTTGTTTTTGTTTTTCACTGACTTACATCCTCAGCCCTTTTTTTGGTTTGGTTTGGCTTGGTTTGTTTTTTTGAGACAGTATCTCATTAAAGTGCCCAGACTGGCCTTGGACTTGTTATTCTCCTTCCTCAGTCTCCAGTTAGGATTACAAGTATGCACTAGGGCTCCTGGTCAAGACTATTTTTAAGACAGTAAATCAAGCATTTTAGTCACCTTAAAACAAATCAATTCCAACAGAAAGAAATTAATCATATCAGAGTCTACAAGTAATTTGATCATTTCAATACTGTAGAAATAAGCTTGGGTACTTCCTGCCTAAAGCTTATTTTTAGAAAAGATATGAAGAAAAGGAAATAGTGATATCACAAAAAGACAGATTCTATCCATATTTTAAATTTGCTTATCATATTTGCTTCTGGTCAGTGCACTTAGTCTAATGAAATGGGGCAGTACAGAAAAAAAATGGGGAATAGAAGGAGGGAGAACTTTGAATCAATAAGGAGGAAAGGCAAGATGTGAGGAAATTACATGTGAAAATTTAAACTTTCCTGAATTCTGAAATTAGTTTGCAAAATTGAATACTTACTGCTATTAAAATGAATCCAAATTATAAAGTATAATTTATTCACTAGGAAACAAAACTGGTCTAATTGTATTAGCATCTGTTAAAGAATTCTGACAAGATCTATTTGAACTACTTTTGAGTTCAAAAACATGTAAAACTAATTTTTATAAGCTAGGTTTCTCAGAGGCTTCACTGTTGACGTTTTGGACTGAAGGATTCTTTGTTGTAGGGGGCCACCCTATGCATTATAGGATATTTAGCAGAATCCTTAGCACTAAATGCCAGTATTGTGGACATGCACACACACACACACACACACACACACACATACAACCAGTTGTGACAGCCAAAAATATCTCTAGACATTGCTAATGTCCCCAGAGTGGGCAGGGGGAAGGGCACAAAATCATCCGTGGCTCAGAACTGCGTTATAAATGAATAAATGCTTCCTTCAGCAGTGTGTGCCTCTATTAATACAAACTTTGTGGTCATGCCACTAATATTAATCATCAGGTTAATTCTAGAGCAACTCTCATATCCCTTCTTTAGTTTGCTCATCCATCTCCCTGGCTCAAATGACAAAGTCCTAACTTCAGTATCATAAATGTAATCCTGGCCATTTCTTTCCTGCAATACTGCTTCCCATCCACTGAGTGGCATGCCTTTCATTTTGGGAAATCTACAATAACTTTTTAAAAAAGACATGAAGGATCCATGATTAATAAGTGTCATATTAAAGAGATCAATAGCACTTCTAAATTTTGGTATTCTGATTGGGCATTTTCTTTCTAAAGATATTTTGATAGGCACTTGATAACTACACTGTATATATGATCCCTAAACTGTATCCAATTATATTGTAATGTATGGTATATAAGGAAAATATGTGTTCTTTGAATTCAAACTTTATAATATTCAGGATTGTCAAGGATACTTTACTAGAGAGCACCAGTTCCTCTCAAAATATCCACTGCATTTAGTCAGTACAATGAAATACTGTCTCATGAGGTTTAAGTGATAAACCAACACTTATTGGATATTGGTTATTATAGAATGCATTCAACTCATTAGATTCAGTGTGTATCTAATAATAGTGCCTTTGACATTGTGTCTTGGCAAATATGACTTAGCTCACTTATTTTTTACAATGTAACTAAAATCTTTTTCTATAAAAATCATTTACTCCAATAATAAAAACAATTAAACAATCTGGGCACGGTGGAGCACACTTCTAATACCAGAGGCTCAGGAGGCTGAGATAGGAGGATCCTAAATTGGAAACCAGCCTCAGCAATTTAGCAAAGCTCTAAAGCAACTTGGCAAGACCTGTCTCAAAATAAAAAATAAAAAGAGTCAGGGATGTGGCTCAGTGATTAACAGCCCTGGGGTTTAATCCCTGATGCCAAAAATATAAAAAAATTTAAAATTAAAAAATAAAGTACCAGACAAAATGGTGCACACCTGTAATCCCAGCAGCTCTGGAGGCT
Organism: Callospermophilus lateralis; assembly: GCF_048772815.1. NCBI lineage: Eukaryota > Metazoa > Chordata > Mammalia > Rodentia > Sciuridae > Callospermophilus > Callospermophilus lateralis. Next base: position 26,662,079 of record NC_135306.1, read on the forward strand.
GAGGCAGGAGGATCACAAGTTCAAAGCCAGACTCAGCAAAAGCAATGCAATAAGCAACTCAGTGAAACCATCTCTGAATAAAAATGTAAAATAAGGCTGGGGATGTGGTTTAGAGTGCTCCGGAGTTCAATCTCTGGTACCAAAACAAAAGAAAAATGTTCCCCATATGCAAAAAGTGCAAGTTTGCCTAATTAAAAACCTGTTTCATCATTGCAAGGACTGCCAACACTGCAGTCACTTACCAGGGCCATAGCTGCCTGCCTTCTGTGGTTAATGACACTGCAGGTTAATGATTTCATTAAGTCACAGAACATCAGAATTTTGAAAGTTCAATGGACACTTAAAAAATGTACCTTGGATTATAAGTAATAGAAAACCATTCTGAGACACTTAAGCCAAGTGAAGGATATACTGAAAGGCTACCAGGGAATTTCATGAAAGCAGAGAAGAGGTGAGCAATAACTACCAAGAAGAGGAAGAAACAGAGAATTTCTGGGGCCAGCAGCAGCAGGTGGGCATGGTCACTGATGATACTCCATACCAACATCCCTCAGCCTCTGGGTCCCCTTGTTCAGTACTAACAGAAGAGACCCTGCCTGCCCTTGAATGGGACAGATGTCCTCTTCTGGTTAATCAGCTCTCATGGGAGGCTGGACCACATGATTTGTATCTGAAACATCCCTATGTATCAGCACAATTTCCTGAGAAAGCAAGGAGCCACGCAGACATCCCAAGAGGTGTACAGTATAATTATTTTATTTAACCAATTTTAATGGCCAGAGAGAAGTCATAAACACAGTCAACAACAGACTATAACTTATTTATTATGTTATAATCAGTCTAGCATAAGTACACCTACTGGATTTTCTCCTTTTCAACAAACCTAAATACTTATAAAATTTTCCTTATAAAATTGTAGAAATACTTCTAAAATTTCCTGACACATCCAGCTTCCCTATAGCAAGGAAAAGTCCTTCCAGCACATGAGAGCTAGGAAGACAACTTGGTAATAATTGATAAGGTCATCCTGTCCTTTTAACATTATCTCAGCAGATCTCATTGCTTTGTTATCACTTAAGATATTTTAAAGGGAGAAAAAAACATTCAACATAGTTAAAATGTCAATCTTCCATCTGATTTGGAACTTCTCCCTTCCTACCAGCTACTAGTCTATCTCTTTAAAGACTTTCTTTTTTGTTTTGTTTTATTTTAGTTTGCCTTGGTTTGTGCCACTGGAGATAGAACACTGGACAAGTGTTCTACCACTGAGCTACATCCCCAGCTCTTCCCCTTTGTTTTTTTGTTGTTGTTGTTTTGTTTTGTTCTTGTTGTTTTTTTTTTTTATTGTTGTTGTTTGTTTATTTTTGAAATAGGGTCTCACTGACTTGCCCAGGCTGGCCTCCACATTGCAATCTTCCTGTCTCAGCCTCTCAAATAGCTACAAAGTGCTTAGTCACAGAGACTTTCAGTGGGAGGGGAAAGTATATGAAGTTTTCCAAACTTTCTTCATCTTTTGCCCTTCCATCTTCCATGTTCCCTGTGGTGAGAAAAGGAACAAAGGTCAAGGAGAGTAGAGAAAAGGAACAAAGACTTTCTAGCTGGCAAGTGTTGGTTATGGTTTTTGAGTTTGGGTTTTTTGTTTTGTTGTTTGGGCTATTGGTATCCTTTATGGCAAGCCCCCACTGCTGACTCATCAATGCCCTGGACCTCCACAGAGCAAGGTTTCTTGACATCTACACTCATGGCTGACACCATAAGATGACTAATGCACATCTATAGTTCTGCTGTCGTGCTTCCTAAAACAAAGTGGAGAACGGGAGGCTTAACACTAGGTGAATTATAAAGCTGGAAAGACAGAATGGTAATGGTGAAAGAACAGAAAAATAGATCAATAAAAAAAAAAGTGACATCCCTAATAAAAAGAGACCCCGTACCCTTGACATTGGTCCTTTTCCAGCCCTGAACAGGGATAGCCATCTTAAGACTATGGGAGAAAATAGCAGATAACTAAATTTATCAGTTATGTCTCTCAGACGTTCTGTTTTGAGAGAAAATAATCCTCCATCTGTTTTCCATAGTCTGAATTGGCTGGGGGGAGGGAAGCACATATTTCCTCATAGAGAGAAAAATAGAAAAGCAAAGAACTCTGCTCTCTGAATTCATTCCATAAATTCCCTTTCAATTTTTTGACCACTTGGGCTATTTGTTGAAAGTGAAGTTCTCTAGACCAGTTGTTATCTTTTATTGAGTTCCACATAGACAGTCGACTCTCTCTTTTTAGAATGTGGAAGTAACATCTTTTATCTTAGAGGTTCTAACTGGAATTTTGAAATGTCATTATCATCTTGTTACACCAGAAGACAAAAAGAACAGAGATTAGAAAACAGGGTTGGTGGATGAGGTTTGAAAAAAAAGTGCACATGTATATGCCTGAGAACCCATAAAATGTCAGTGATTTGTGGAGGAGGCTTGATTACACCAACACACCAGTCATGAGAACACAAGGTACACCTGATATTTGAGCAAACAAAAGGAATCTGACCTCAAGAGATTCATCAGATATCCAAATATCAGAATATGCATCATCAGGAGGATGTTTTCATATTCTCTCAGCTGGAAGTCACTTATGTTGAAATAAAACTACCTCAGTGCAGAAAAATCTTTGACAGGGCCTCTGATCCTCTAAATTCACCTAACTTGGAGATGCCAAAGTAAAGAAAGGGTTAGGCAGGGTGTCTTCTAAAGAAGGGGATGTTTCCTGCTAGACTGAGGTTAGGACAACTAGGCCAACAGGTGCTGCAAATCCCTATCCAGAGAGAAGCTGAGGATAAAATTAGACATGAAGGAGATGGAGACTGGCTACTTGGAGTGGGTGGTTGGAAAGTTTGGTCAGTTAGATCATAGCCTAGACAAAGAAATCCAGCCTAAGGACAGAAGAGGGATAGGATAGTCTGCTGGCTGAAGCAGAACAAAGTCAAATGTCACCAGCAAAGAAGGATCAGATAAGATAAATTCAAGCCAATAAAGCAAGAAGACACTGCAGTGACAAGTTTTGGGCCATAAAAAACTACTGATGATAGTTTGGCAGGGTCCAAATAAGGATTTCTCCCAGACAGGTAAAAAGTTGAGCCAACTCAAGATGCCTGCTCACAAAAAGCTGAGCCCTAGGAGGAAAAAAAAAAAATCCATAAACAGTATTGCCTTAAAATTAAGAACTTCCAATTATCAAAAGACGTTATTAAGGGAGCAAAAAGAGGGCTGGGGATGTGGCTCAAGCGGTAGGGTGCTCGCCGGGCATGCGTGCGGCCCAGGTTCGATCCTCAGCACCACATACAAACAAAGATGTTGTGTCGGCCGAAAACTAAAAAATAAATATTAAAAATGTCTCTCTCGCTCTCTCTCTCACTCTTTCTAAAAAAGAGAGAGAGAGAGAGCAAAAAGACAAGCACAAAATAGAAATATATATATATGAACATACTCTCTCCAGCAAAGGATCCTTACCCAGAAAATATGAAGTAGTCATATAAGCTAATAAAATATAATTAATTTTTAAGAAATCTCAATACAAAAATAAGCAGAAGATTTTAACAGGAATTTCACAAAAGAGTATATAAAGGCTGGGGGTACAGCTCAGCATTAGAGGCCTTAGCATGCATAAGACCCTGGGTTCCATCCCCAGCGCTACAAGAAAAAAAAAAACAAAGGATATTCAAAAAACCAACAAACACACAAAGAGGTGTTTAACTTCAGAAGTCCTCATGAAAATGCAAATCAAAACTATAGTAAGGTAGGTTTTCAAAATGGCTCAAATAAAGAAGATAATACCAAATACCGGTGAAATATAAAACAACTTGAATTCTTACACTATTGGTGAGAGTATAAATTGGTACAACCATTTTGGAAAACTGGAGTACCTGCTAAAGGTGAACATATACATATTCTCTTATCTAACCATTCCAATCCTAAAGGGGCATTTGTTCACCAAAAACGTTGCATAAATGTTCATGACAGCACTGTTTATAATATCCTCAAACAAAACAATCTCAAATGGTCATCAAAAGTAATATATACACCCCACAATAATCCATGAGATTGAATGATATGATGTTACCTACCTCAACATCAATGAATCTCACAAACTTAATGTTAAAATAAAGAAGCTAGAGATTTAAAAGGAAACATTCTGTGTGATCCCATCTACAAAGAGTTCAAAAATAGACAAAACTAAGCTGGGAGCGGTGGCACACACCTGTAATCCCAGCAGCTATGGAGGCTGATCATGAGTTCAAAGTCAGCCTCAGCAACTTAGCGAGACCCTAAACAACTCAGCAAGATTCTGTCTCTTAACTAAAGTATAAAAATGGGCTGGGGATGTGGCTCGGTGGTTAAGTTCCTCTGGACTCGATCTCTGGTACCGAAAAAAAAAAAAAAAAAAAAGACAAAATTAGTCTTTGGAACTAGAAGTCAGGATTGTGTCTGTTCCTGGAGGCAGAAGGAGGCTTCTGCATCTTTGGTTCTGTGTCATTATGTCGGTGGGTTCACTCTGTAAAAATTGATAGATTGATGCTTTTTGACTTGTGCAGTTTATATATATATATATAACTTCAAAATATATAAACTTGACTTTTTAAAACTTTATATTTCAAAAAAATTCATGATAGGAGAGAGGAGATCTTCGAACAAACTAGGTTTTTCTGTTTGTCCAGGGAGTAGCATAGTGAACCAGGGGTAAGAGCCTATCCTAAATCATGTATGGTTTGTAATCTAACCAAAGGCATTGTTATATCATTGGCTCAGTCAGATATTTCTTCTGGAACCCTGAGACACAATAGCTAAACTATAGGTAATTTCCTTAGTTCTGTACTCTTCTGGAGTCTGTTTCTCAAATAACTCCCTCTAGGTAGATGAGGTTAATAATAATCAGCCTGTGGCTTGTCTTTAAGTGCCAGTAATCTAAGGCTTTAGGGATGATCAATTTTTAGTGTCAATTGCTTTTTTCTTTCTTTTTGTTTTTAATCTCAGGGGGCAGTACTGTTTAGAAAATACAGGAGAGTATCAAATCCCATATTGCCTCTAGATTCTTCAAGCTGTGCAATGCCAAGGGCTCTCCTCTTCTTCCTGAAAGGGAAAAATATTTTCACCTAAACAGGAGTAAGGTTCTTCTCTGGTGTTTTTGCTTGAGTAAACATATAATTTCAGCTCTAGACATGTCTGGAAGGGCCTGGCTAGGAGCTAATATGTGTAATCTCTCCAGAACTCAGGCCTGGGAGGCAAGGATACCTAAAACCAGCTCACAATTCATTGAACAGTTATTCTCCACTGGCTGCTTGGTCATGAGGATAGAGATGAAAACACATCAATTCCCTTAGAGGAGAAGTGGCATGGCAAATGGTTCAGTGGTTCTATGACCTCCACCTTCACTGCCTGCAATAGACTCCTGTGAAATATTTGAGGGGAAATTCCAAAAGGCTGGTTCATGTGCCTAACTAACCTTCGGTCCAGATGAAGAACACCTCAAGGCTCTCAGAAATCTTTGCTCTAGTAGCACAAAGACAAGTGATTGTATAACATAAGAAGTGGCAGAGTAGCAGGAAATGCGTGGCATTGAAGAAGTTCTCAGAGGCTGAACGGCTCACCTGAGTCAGAGAAGTGAAGAGAGTCTGGGAATGGGCCAGGTGGCAAATGTAGTAGAGTTAGAGCCCCATATATATATATTTTTTAAGTTGTAGATGACCTAATACCTTTATTTCATTTGTTTTTATTTTTACGTGGTGCCAGGGATCGTACCCAGGGCCTCATGCCTGCTAGGCAAGCGCTGGGGCTGTTTTTGTAAACCACAATGGTTTGCCTGCCCTCCCTGCAGTTCAAGCAGGGGATTTCTTTTAGGAGGTGTCTTACAAATCACATGGCAGAAAATTTGGCCACTAAGTAATAGATATTCTCCCAGATCTTATTTCACAGTGTACCCACCACCCGGCTAAATAGAGACACTTGAAGCCAACCGGTTCTGGGCTCTATAAGTCTTATAACAAATGTCTCCTTAAAGCCCAAGTCCAAGTTGATGAATGGATGCAATAATTTCCTTTTAAATTAAGTAGAAGAACAATTCTCCTGCAGGCAAGTTAACCATTATTTGATGGACTATTCTTTAGAGCAATCTACTTTTCATGCTCCTGTTTATTTTTTTTTTATTTTTTACTTTGTTCTAATTAGTTTTACATGAGAGTAGAATGCACTATGATTCATCATATATAATTGGAGTATAATTTCTCATTCTTCGGTTATACATGATGTAGAATCCCACAAGTCATGAAGTAATATGGGTACATAGGGTAATAATGTCTGTCCGATTCATTCTACTATCTTTCCTATCCCATACTCCCTCCCTCCCTTCACTCCCCTAATGTAAAATAACTCTGTTCTTTTCTAGCATTCCCCCTTATTGTGAATAAACCATCCACATATCAAAGAAAACCTTCATCTTTGGTTTTTGGTGATTGGCTTATTTCATTTAGCATGACATTCTCTAGCTCCATCCATTTACCAGCAAATACCATAATTTCATTCTTCTTTAAAGCTGACTAATATTCCATTGTGTAAATATACCACATTTTCTTTATCCATTCATCTGTTGAAGGGCACCTAGGTTAGTTTCATAGTTCAGCTATTGTGAGTTGAGCTGCTATAAACATTGGTGTGGCTGTGTCACTGTAATATGCTGATTTTAAGTCCTTTGGGTATAAACTGAGAAGTGGGATGGTTGGATCCTGTTTATTTATCTAACTACAAGAGCTTGTCCTAGATATCCTATACATGCCTTCCCATAGCATTATTTTAGGAGCTCTCTAAGGCACATTGCTATATCCATTGGTACATCATGAGGCCACTGGTCTATGATCCATGCAACTACCAAAGGCTAGGCTCAAAAAGCAGATAATCTTTTCTATTCTTCAGAACGGTGAAGTGCTCAAGGATTCCCGCTGGTATCAGAGCAATCACAGTGTTTAGTGGACAGGAATTGAAGGTTGGGGAAATGGTCAAAAAGTGAAACTAAAAACTTGCTGCCAGATTCTGCAATACCTCAGATGTGTGGCATCCTTACACATCCACCTTCCCACAAAGTTTAAAGACCAGCCACTACTCAGACTGGAGAACTGGCATAGAAGCGTTGGAGGAAAGGGTGGGATTGCACATCAGTTCATAAAGTTGGGTCTTTGTGAATAATGAGACAATCACAGAGATAGGACCCCATGTCTTTATAAGAAACTTGAATACATTGTAGCTATGAGACCTTTCCTCATCCATCATAGAGGTCTTGGCCAACATAACCTCGATAACAAAAGACAGACTAATGAGAGAAATGCCGAACAAATTTAATCAAGTTTTATGTGACATGAGAACCTTCAGAAGTGAAGATCCCAGTACCCAGGGAAAACTGTTTTTATGCTTATGAAGAATGGTCTGCTGAGGGCTGGGGATGTGGCTCAAGCGGTAGCGCGCTCGCCTGGCATGCGTGCGGCCCAGGTTCCATCCTCAGCACCACATACAGACAAAGATGTTGTGTCCACCAAATACTAAAAAATAAATATTAAAAAATTCTCTCTCTCTCCTCTCTCTCTCTCTCTCTCTCTCTCTCTAAAAAAAAAAAAAAAAAAAAAGAATGGTCTGCTGTACAGAAATGTGATTGGGCTGAAGGTACAATCTAGTGATAATGGACTTGATTGGGGATATCCAACAAAACCTGTCCATTCTGACTCTTCTTGGCTTCTCTGTGCAGTATTCCTTTCTCCAGGAACGTATGATTCTTCTGGAAAGGAAACCTTCAAGAGTGAGGAGGACTGACCTTTTTATATTTTATGCCTTGCTCTAGGGAAAGGGGTTATGGTTTCTTGTGGAAGAATTCTGGTTTCTATGATTCACTTTGGCAAAGGAAGAGGGACAAGAGACAAAAGTGTAGGGGAAGGTCAGAGAGTTTGTTTCAGTCAGTTTTTTCATCACTGTGGCCAAAAGAACTGACAGAAGCAACATCAAGAAGGAAAAGTTTATATGGTACTCACAGTTTCAGAGGTCTCAGTCTTAGACAGCCTACTTCATAGCTCTGAGCTGGAGGTGAGGCAGAACATCATAGGGGAAGAGTATACAGAGGAAACCAGCTCAGGACATGGAAACAAGAAAGGAGAGAGAGAGAGAGAGAGAGAGAGAGAGAGAGAGAGAGAGAGAGAGAGAGCGCGCTCTCTCTGCTCATCAGGGACAAAACATAAACCCTAAAAAACCTACCTCCTCCAGCCACTTCCTACCTACCTACCTACAGTTACGCCCAGTTAATTCATATCAGTGGATTAATCTGAAAAACCAGCTTCTACCTCAGAGCAAAGCCTACCCAAGGAAGGGGCATGACCTTTGTCCTTGGAAAGACCCACAGAACACTCCTAGGCACATACCCACCCTGCTGAGTTGTTTATCTACAAATAACAGGAGAGATCTGCTGTGCCAGGTGTCCCTGACTCAGTCAGGCTAGGTGAGGACCCATGGCACAGTAGTTTATGGTGGTTGATAACATGTTGGGAAACCATGTAGTTTAGCATGTTTATCCCTCATGGCCTAAACCAATCAGTTCAAACAAATCCCCCTCTTGTACTAACCAATCACCCCTACCCAACTTGTTCCCGCCAGTGAATGTGCTAATCATGTTTTAGAGTTGTTTTATGATTTTCCTGCGGTGTGTGATGATTTGCTAAGAGATGCTATGATGTATGTGAAGTCCCTGCCTTCCCCAAAGAGTGTATAAAACTGCTGCAAACCCTGGGCTCGGGGCTTCTCAGTGTCACCAGTTGCTGTGTGCGCGCGGAGGACAGAACTAGCTCGCAATAAACACCTCTTTGCTGCTTACATCGATCTTGGTCTCTGGTGGTCTTTTGGGGATCCCGAATTCGAGAATAACAAATCTGCTGATTACTTAAGGCTCTTATAACCCAATTCTTGCATCATCTCACACATGAGCTTTGTGGGGGACACTATATCCAAACCATAGCTGAGATCTTGCTTCTAAGGCCGGTCAATCTCCTTTAGTTCATAGTGCACACTCTGCCAAAGTGCCATAGTTTGGGGTATTATGTTCCAAGCCCCAACAACACCAAACCACTGGATCTGAAAACCATCTTGTCTTTTCTGTTTGTTTGCTCTCTCTGGCTTTAATCCCAGATGTGACAATGAACTTTGATTCTTACATTTCATTTGCCTTTGGTCATTTCCATTGTGCTACCTTAGAAACTGATCCTAGGCAAAACACCCAAAGCTATTTGGACTTGGCTTTTGGCATCCTGCTCATATATAACCTCATATGTAACTCTAACCTCATATATAACTCCTTTTTCATGATTTGTTTGTTTTTATTATGCTCATTTTAATAGTAGCAGCTCTTAGAGACTATAATGCTGTATAACTCGAGTAGGGAGGATCATTCACATCATATTCTGCATTCAGTGATCACCGGGTTCTGACTTAGGGGGTATCTTGCCATGTACACGACACAAAGGGAAATAAACCGCCAGAATAAATTCAGTAATAAACTCTGTAGCTTAATATTAATGTCTATTAAGTTTTATGAAACTACTAACCTTATGCAAATATAAGCACTTTCTATTCATCAAGGTTTTAAAAAAATATATATTAGAATTTTAAATCTTCTAGGTTTAAAAAAACTATCACTACTGTTCTCATAAAGAAGTCATCTTTTCACAAAACTGTCTATGATAATTGATTAGAATTCAGTCAGTTTTGGAATTTGAAGCTTATCAAACTCCCAAGACTGCAACTCACATCTGCCAACCCCTAACCCTTCGTTTATGATGAGAATTTGACAAAGGGATGTGGATAGAGCACCAGAAATCTGACAAGGCAGCATTACATCAGCAAAACAAAGCCATTTTCAGAAAAACTAACATCCAGACTAAGTTTTTCAAGTGTTCTTTGTTGTTTAGATTGCTATGTATTAAACTAGCAACAAAACTTTGAAATTGACCCAGAATAGTCAACCATCTAAGAAAATTAATGTAATACCCATAAGGAAAACTTTTCAGACTAAACAAAACAAAAACAAAAGCAAATAAGCAAAAAAGTCCCAAATCAATTACAAATTGAATAAAGACATTTAAATGTAAGAAAATATTTGGGTTCATCTGAAATCTACTTCTAACCCTGAAATTCCACTCTTCATCCCAACCAGGCTCTGAGGTTATGAGATTATAAAAATGTTTTCTAGCTTTAAAGAGGGGAGGAAAGAGGATGGGGATGTGGCTCAAGCGGTAGCGTGCTCGCCTGGCATGCGTGCGGCCCGGGTTCGATCCTCAGGTCCACATACAAACAAAGATGTTGTGTCCGCCGAAAACCAAAATAAATATTAAAACTTCTCTCTCTTTCTCTCTCTTTAAAAAAAAAAAAAAATCTTAAAAAAAAAAAAAAAAAAGAGGGGAGGAAAGAGCAGAAATGAAATCCACCTTTCTTTTCTTCTCTTGGTGAGAACTGAAAGGTCCCAGAGGGAATAAGCGCTCTGGAAAAGGAGAGAGACTTGTTCCTCTGCAAGCTGTAACAGGGACAGGTGTGTGGCAGACAATCTCCAGGGAAGATGTCTCCAACTGTTGAGGCTTTATTACCCAAGGGGAAAACCAGTTTAGGAACTAATTAGAAAGGGGTTGGGAGTTTGGCTCTGTGGTAGAGTGCCTGCATACCAAAAAGCCCTGGATCCTACTCCCAGTACTGCAAAGAAATGCTGAGTGCCAATCAGCCAAGGAAGTAAGAACCTAACATCAAACAGGGTCAGACTCCAGGCTGATGATAGATACCAATTCAGGGAGTTTATTTTAGTATCTTGACCAAGAGAAGAAGGCGCTGAATGGTCTAAACACACAAGAATAGTGACTGGAAAGTTCAAGGCTAAAAGTGAGCTGAGGTTTATCAGAATACTTGTCTAGATTGTTCCATTAGCACATTTTCTCTTACCCATTTGACAATTGAAAGTAGCTTTTTCAACATCACGATGCATGAAGGCCTTTCAAAGGCTATTTGTCTAAAACATTACAGTCCTACTTAGATGTGAAAGAATGTTTTTGATGTTCTAAGGTCTCCTCCAGACTTTTGTGAGGAGCATGCTGGGAAAGGGGGGAATGTTAGATCTGAAGTCAAAAGTCCAGTGCTTAACTAGAAGATTCTTGTTAAGTGAGCCCTTTAACATCTATGAGTCTCAGTTTCAGTACTTGAAAGCAGGAGTTGAAAATACCTGTCTAATTTATCTTACAATCTGATTCCAAAATTAAGTTATATACTTATGGTGTATATTTTGATAAATTATAAAACTTTATACAAACTTAATTTTAAAAACCATATGTGGCAGGGCTGGGGATGTTGGTGAGAAACCAGCCTCTACCTCAGAGCCAAGCATGTCCAAGGAAGGGGGCATCATCCTTGTCCTTGGAAAGACCCACAGAGCACTCCTAGGCACATACCCACTCTGCTGAGTTGTTTATCTATAAATAACAGGAGAGATCTGTGGAACCAGGTGTCCCAGACTCAGTCAGGCTAGATGAGGACCCATGGCAACCCCCTAGCAACCTCCAATCAGCATGAGACAGGGAAAATACCTGGGATGCCGGATGACCCTCCCAGTAGTTTATGGTGGTTGATAACATGTTGGGAAACCATGTAGTTTAGCATGTTTATCCCCTCGTGGCCTAAACCAATCAGTTCAAACGAATCCCCCTCTTGTACTAACCAATCACCCTTACCCAACTTGTTCCCGCAGGTGAATGTGCTAATCATGTTTTAGAGTTGTTTTATGATTTTCCTGCGGTGTGTGATGATTTGCTAAGAGATGCTATGATGTATGTGAAGTCCCTGCCTTCCCCAAAGAGTGTATAAAACTGCTGCAAACCCTGGGCTTGGGGCCTCTCAGCGTCACCAGTTGCTGTGTGTGCGCGCGGAGGATCGAGCCAGCTCGCAATAAACACCTCTTTGCTGCTTACATCAATCTTGGTTTCTGGTGGTCTTTTGGGGGTCCCGAATTCGAGCATAACAAGAGGCGGAGCACTGGCCTAGTATGCATGAGGCACCGGGTTCAATCCTCAGCACACATAAATGTAAAATAAAGATATTGTGTTCACCTATAGTTAAAATATAAATATTAAAAAAAAACAAGTGGCAAATCATGGAGGATGACTAGCAGAGCCAGCCAACTTGAGGTAACGAAAGCTGAGGAATCGTAACCACCTCATTGAGGTTTTTTCTAACTTCTGTCCCTACAAAATCTTTCCCTATCAAAGTATCAAGTCTGAAGGGCAAAAGCAAAAATCTCGACAACTTCATGCATCCCAGGGCTTGGTAAGCATCATCCTTAATGGATAGTATCTGCCAATTAATATTTGTTGAATTGTAACACTGGCTGTAGCTTCCAAATTTATATGTTGATTAGCCAAGAGGGTAAATATAAGGAAATTGGGGAAAGGAAAGAAAAAAGCAGCCTTACTTTATAACAGGGGAAAACAGCCCTGTCATTGTGGTCCTTGCTGTACCCTGTTCCTTCCTGAGGGCAGCCGGTGCCGGCCACTCTACACTGTCAAGAGCTCTGTAGGTTTCCCAGAGGAGCAGCTTTGTGCGGCTGAACACAGGACCTGCATTCTTCTTGCACTTTTGGGGGGTAGGTTTACTGACAAAGTCATTGTCCCTCTCTTCCTGGCCTTAGCTCTCTGCAGATCTAGTTATGCTGTTTAGGTTCATGAAGTACAAATTAACATAATCCGATTAGATTAGCTGCTGAGGGGTCTTTGGTCTGAAAAGCAGAGAGAAGAAAAGTGTCTCACAAAGAGGGGAGCCTGGAGCATGGGAGGGGAGGGGGAACAATTGCTCCTGTGCCCCTGGCCTGAATGCTTGCACCTGCACAAACCCTCTTGTAAATAAGGACTCTCAGATGGTATTAAAGAGGGACTGAGGAGTCCAGGGAGCTCCAGGAGGTAAGCATGGTAGAGAGAAAGGCAAGACAGCAGCTCTGCATCCCATTAATTGATTTATCTGGATTGGCAAAGCCGGGGTTGCTGACAGAAGAGAATGTCCGTTTGATTCCTACTCAGCACTGAGAGTGGTCAGCCCCATAATCTGATCTATTGAGATAACATCTTAGAATCCCTGCAAGAGACTGATAAGGGGTTTACTTACAGGGAACAAAGTGCATTGGATGTTTGATTTTAGCACTTTCTGAATTGGACTTCTGTATCTTTCCTTTATTTCTGGAAAAGAAAAAGAAAGCTAGGTGATGGTTTTAGGCCTTTGGGTAATTTGTACTTAAAAACCACAAAAGACAAACCCAACAATCAACTGTTGACTGCCCTTTTCTTGACTATGGACAGTTTGGAGGAAAATTGAAGTTTTCACTATTTTTGAAAATAAGAAAGGGACTCTAACCTAGGTGTGCTGTAGATGTTGAGTTTCAAGCAAGTGGTTTTGTTTTTGCCATTCTTAGTGGAAGAAAGACTTTTCTTTCCAAAAATCTTAAGGAATACTGAGATACACTTACTGGGGACCCAGCACCAAATGCAACAGTTTACGTGATTCTCAGGGAACATCTAAATGTGTCTAACTCCATGGGAATAACAGAAAGCCTTCTGTGAGGACTGACTTATGATGTGATTCACATCTAAGGTCAGGGGAAGAAGTAAAGGAGTCACCTCCAAGTAGAGATGGCTCTTTTCTATTGAGCAATCTTCCTAAATGCCAGTCAAAGTAATTTAAACCTGAGCACAACAGAATCCATCACTACTTTTGGATAATTTTTCTATTACCAAATCTTCATCTGATAGAAAACCCAGAACACCAAGCAGATTACTCTGTGGTTTGAAAAAAAATTTTTTTTGTTTTCAATCATTGTTTTGATTTCTTTCACAGGCAGTTTTTGTCCTTAGAGACAGAAGAAATAGTAAAATAAATTTGGCCTTTGCTGCCCAGCAGACCTGGGTTCAGAGCCCAGCCTTCCTTTTTGCTAACTGTGTGTTCTCAGGTTTGTCTTTGAGACTCTTCTAAGCCACAATGTCCCCCAAATTGTAAGCTGGAGCAAAAACCTCCAATAAATATATGTTAGAAAGATTAAAGATTGCATTTATAAAATATCTGACCCAAAACAGACACACAATGAGTATTAACAACCCTTGCTTGAGGTGTTTGTACTTTGACTTTCCTCCCAACCAAAACCTTCCATATTCAGATACATACACATCATGTGTCCATGATACCCAAGCACAGTGCACAGAGCTTTTTAGTCCCACGGGCTGTTTTCTCTACTTTGTCTTCCCTGTTGTTTTACCAGTACATCTATTCTTTTCAATTTCTGTGATGGAGCATCTTTGCTCCTGGAGCCAAGTGCCACACAGCCTCTCAGGGAGAAACAAAAGAGATGCTGCAGGGTTGTTTCAGAAGGTCTAGAGCCTGGGGAAGAAGTTCAGTCTGTGAAAACAGTTTCTACCTGCTAAAAGCCAGGGTGAGCCTGTTGAATATAAAATACCATAAGTGTGTGGGAATCTTGAAATCTCATATCTAGAGGAAAGAATAAGAAGCAGATCAGGAAAAAGCTTTGGAAGCTCATTAGCTCTAACAGCCCTTATCTTCCTCAGGCTTCAATGGAAACATTGCATTTCATACATCCTCTTGTATAGGGCAGCTGGATATGGCATACAAGGAGTGCAGTAAGGCATCCTTAGTAGACAAGGCACTCACCTATATAAATTAATCTTGTGACTTCCCACATAGATTTTACCAAAATTCCTTTGCAAAAAGTCTGACTTTTAAGCAGATTTTTTTTTTATCGTGATCAAGATGTAGAAGAGGAACATAATTTCACTATATGAAAACTCTGATCAAATAAGATTTATCAAATGATGTATGGAAATATATTGATATTATCTATCTCATTAAAATTTACTAACTGGTCTTTATTTGCGGGAGGGGCCAGTAAAAACTGTCCTGCATTCTGTGCCCCAGAAGGTTGGACCTTACAAACCACTCTGGTCTCCCTCACGACAGGGCCTAGTAGCCAGAATCCAAAAGGACAAAAGACTCAGAGTGAATGGGAACTTTCTAAATATGACTCAAAATACGAACCATAAAATAGACAAATTTTACTACATTAAAATCAAATTCTTTTGGGGGATTTTTATGTTTTGCTTTTTGTTTTGTTTTGTTACTGGGGATTTAACCCAGGGGCACTTAACCACTGAGCTATATTCCCAGACTCCTTTTTATTTTTTATTTATTTACTTTTATTTTGAGCAGGGTCTTGCTAAGTTGTTCAGGATCTTGCTAAATTGCTGAAACTGGCCTCAAACTAGTAATCCTCTTGCCTCATCCTCTTCAGTTGCTAGCATTATAGGTGTATATCAATGCATGTGGGTGAAATCAAATCTTACATATGGCAAGCAGTATAAATAAAACCACAGGACAAATAAAATATTGGGGAAACATATTTATAACTCACATAACAGAAAACTGTTGATATCCTTCATATATAAAGAACTTCTAGAAACTAGAAAGAAAAAGGCAAACAACCCAATAGATAAAAAGGCAAAAGTCATCTAAGACAGTCTGTAGAAACAGAATTATAAATGACCCATAAACATATGATGCCAGCTCATTCATAATTTTAATAAATGCATATTAAAACCATAGTCAGGGTTGTGGCTCTGTGGAAGAGTACTTGCTTCACATGTGTGAGGCACTGGGTTTAATCCTCAGCACCACATAAAAACAAATAAATAAAATAAAGGTATTGCTTCCATCTACAAGTAAAAATATTAAAACAAAACAAAACACAGTCAGATAACATTTTCACCTATCAGATTGGCAAGTATCCCAGCAATTGTCAACCATACTTGTAGGTGAATTTGTGTTTAAAGAAGAATGCTCATGTTGCTGCTAAAACAGCACTATCTTATAGATATACATGCTTACAGGTATAGCACCTGCAAGCTTGGAAATCAAATGTGTTGAAGGATATTTATTGCAGCATTGTTAGGATCAGCAAAACCAGAAACATCCCAAGAGTCCCTTAATGAGGGACTAGCTAACATTGTGCATCTACATGATGTAATACATATAGATGTAATACATGCAGATATACATGATGTAATACATATAGATGTTAAAAAGAATAAGAAAGTCCTCTATGAATTGGGAAGATCTCCAGAATATAACAGTAAGAGGGATAAACAACTCTGGGGATGTAACTCAGAGGTAGCGCACTTGCCTAGCATGCAAGAGACCCTGGAAGCAATTCCTAGCACGAGAGAGAGAGAGAGAGAGAGAGAGAGAGAGAGAGAGAGACAGAGAGAGAGACAGAGAGACTGAGAGACACCTTATAGTTGTATTTGCATAAAGAATCACTGATGAATAAAAGTAGAAGTAGATTGGATGGATAAAGGATAAACCAGGATTTTTCCAATGTTTATCAATATCTTGCCATTTTGTCCAGGCTGGCCTACAACTCTTGTGCTCAAGCAATCCTCCTGCCTCAGCCTTCTGCATAGCTAGGACCAAGGGCACAGATGTATACCATCAGGTTTGGATCAAAAGTTAAGAGATTTTTGAAACACTTCATAATTTATAAACATGGCAGTTGAACTGAGACCATTTTAATTTGAGTATACCTACATAACCACAAACAATAGAATATATAAATTTTAACTTATATATTTACACATTTGGCTCACCCACTTCAATGTTTTACCTGACCAGATGACACTGATTTTACTATTTTTTTTTAAACAGAAGAACATGGGGCGGGGGGGGGGGGTAGGAATGATGACAATTTTGAAAATCTTTTAATTTTAAAGTTTTGCTAATTTTTACATCCCAATAGTAGTGCTGGGGATCAAACCTGGGCCTCTCAAATGCTAGACAAGAATTCTACGAGTGAGCTATACACCCCAACCAAACCGTATTCTATAATTTTTTTTAACAGAGAGAGAGAGAGAGAGAGAGAGAGATAATTTTTTATTATTTATTTTTTAGTTTTTGGCGGACCCAACATCTTTTGTTTGTATGTGGTGCTGAGGATCGAACCCTGGCCGCACGCATGCCAGGCGAGTGTGCTACCGCTTGAGCCACACCCCCAGCCCTATAAATTTCTATAATATATTTCCTCTGTAAATATATTTTCATAGGGCTCCAAAGTAAAACTGGTTTTTAGAAGATGCCAGTCCCAATTTGGCAAATATTCTTTATTCTGTCCTTAGCTGTCTGCTCCCCTTTGTCTTTCAAAATCTGCTCATCCGGGGACAGACAGAGCACGTTTGGCTTTACTCATACTGCTTAAAAGCTTTAGTCTAATAGAAGCCAAAGAGGAAGCATGTCTGGGGCCTGTCCCATTGGAGCCGTACAATGAGATGGGAGGCATTCCCAAGTCCCCTGGATTAAGGCTCACTCCAGGTTCCTCCTCCATGTTAGACTTGGAACTGGTGGTAGATCTTCTATGATCTCCACTGCCTTGACCAGAATGTTAGAGGAAACCAGAAAACAGGGTTGGAGGCCACCTGTTTCTTTTTTCTAACCTCTAATTGGAAGGAGGAAGCAGACTGCTGGCAGATTTCACGACAATACCCTTACAGACTCAATAATCTCTTGTAAGGTTCTATCTAGCTCCTCCCAGGAATTGTTCAAGCACCATTGTCTCAAGTTTGACATTTCCTTCAGAACTGATTCTTTATGCAGTGCCTACCTGGAGTCCAAGTGGTGGCCTATCTATACATCCCCTTCAGAGGCACAATTTCTGGTATAATGGTATCCTCACAAGTGTACCATACATAGGTGGAAAGAGAAGCTGTGGCACACATATTCAAATGTGCACCGCACATCATAAGGTAAAATTAAATCTTTATGTATTAATGAAAGACATAAAAAAATGCACTGGCTTCTAAAGCAGGTGCGAACTGTGTCAGCACAGCACTCCACTTACCTCCAAGTGCAAGAGGATCTCCATGGCCAGAAAACTGTGCAATGTAGTCTTGCTGAATCCAAGAGGCTTAATTCTATGCTGTTTCCCAATCTTTTTACACCTGAGACTTGTAAATGATTAACAAGTATTGAAACAAAATGTCTACACTGAGTATTGCAAAGAGAAGAATGCAATCCATACCAAGTTAATAAAAGACCAGTTGTCGCATTTCCTTAAGCCCTCCTTCCTCCTCAACTCCAGAGGAGCTAAAACCAGGAACTGTGGAGGAGCTAAGGTTGGGCTGCAGAAGGGAATGGAATGAGATGAACATTTTCAACTGGCCTGAATTGGCCTATATACCATAAAGGGACAGGAAGAGAGGACTAGGTAGAGCATGGTAGATGGCAATCACTGGAAAAGCAAAACAAAACGCAAAACTATTTCATGATGACAGTTCACCAAGTCCATCCCATGGAACTAGCCAGCTGCACTGGCAGTCATCACATTCAGTATGACTATGGAGTCTCATTGCGATGTTAACCCCAACCTGGTGGTTCTGAACACAGTCTCTTTTCCCCAGGCAGTATATTGTATCTTTACTCAATTACAGTATTTGTGTAGCATATCTGGTCCATGAGTTTCCATTAAAATGATTGAAGTCAAAAGGAATTAATTACTCTGATGTAAATAAAGATGTGAAAAGCCAGGCTGGCTTTATACAAGGCAGTGATATTGAGTGAAAACAACAGAGTCAAATGCTGGTTCTGCAGTAGAAATTTGGTCAAGTTAGCTATCCTTCCATACTCATCTATGAAATGGGAATAATAATGTTAATATAATATTAATTAACATTACATGTAAAATATAATATTGTTATGAAGGTTAGATAAGCTGATCCACTGGGCACTCTTGGTTTAGTACCTGGTAGATAGTAAGCACTTACTATTAATCTTACTCTTACTATTATAATTTTATAAATGTTGGAAATATCTCTGAAATAGAAACTTAGGCACATAATTTTTAAAGGTTGTTCCCCCCAAAAAAGGCAGGGCCTTTTTTTTATTGCCCAGGCTTGTCTTGAACTTGTGGGTTGAAATCCTCCTGCCTCAGCCTCCAGAGTAGATGGGACTATGGGTGCATACCATGGCACCTGGCTCATGTACATAATTCTTTGACTATAATTCTGATTCTTCCTTTATGTTAGGTTCCTAGAAAGACAATTACATAGGTCCAAGAATGTGAGCTTGTTGACTACATGCACCCATTTTTAAATTTCTTCAGTAAAGACAATTTAACAGCTTCCTTCATTCGTTTACCAGGGAATTCTTAGCTCTGGAAATTAAATTCTTAGCATAAACGTTACTGGTAGATTACAGACCTAACTAAGGCTTGTATAAAAATCTAGACTGCTTCAAAATTTTCTTGGCGATACACCATTAGTAATAAAGAGACCATAAATGGCAAGTCTCCCTGTTCCTATTTCAGTCCAACAGGCTCAGAGGTGGGTATGTGGCTCAGGAAACCCTGCCTCACCCCCTCGGGCCTCCTGTAATCCTTTAAAAGACACCACTCCTTAGCATTCCTTTCCTGACACCTGCTTTAAATCCCTCACTTTGCATTGCCATTGGATTTTCAGATTCCCCCATATCTTTGACCTCTTTATCTAACGATGTGACTTTCCACTGACCTTTGGCCTAGGGGTCAGCAGTTAAGCTGTCCATTCTCCAAACCCCTTTCATCTTCTGCCTTTTTAAGAACAATGCCAGTTGTGCATAATTTATACTGTTTTTGGCCATCTCAAGCCATTCTTAGGTGATGAAATTTCATAAGGCAGGTGCTAGAGATTTCTTGAGTGGAAATTATGAAAAACAAACTTTTAAGAACATTATAGACTTTGGGTTTCTCAGGAAAATTCATCCAGTTCAAGCTTCATTTTAATGCCATTTTTTTTTAAGGAGGCCTAAAAATACTGTTAATAGAACCAGCCTTGGTATAGTTCTCACATTTTGAAAGTGGGGACCATTTGCAGGGCTATGGTAAGGATTAAGTGTTAGAAACTGTCTATCCTCAAGTAGATCTTAGCTTTTTAGGAGGAAAATAAATATACAGAGATGTCTATAACACAAGGCAGAGGAAATAAGGGTAAGGAGTTGTAATGCCAGATTCATGGGACCCCAATAGACCTCCAGGAGCTGAATCCGATGCAATCACACAAAAGTCTTTATTGTAAGCTTGAGCCTGGACTCACAAACGTTTCCCATGCAGCGGTCCTGAGAAGTAAGCCTGGGCCCTTAGTCCAGTGAGGATTTTTTTGGGCTACTCCATGCATCATAACATCACACAGTAAATCATTTCACACTGCGGGAAAATCAAACAACAACTCTTAACATTGGTTAGCACATTCGCTGGCGGGAACAAGTTGGGTAAGGGTGGTTGGTGAGTTTAAGAGGTGGATACATTTGAACTGATTGGTTTAAGCCATGAGGGGTGTACGTGCTACAGGTTTCCTAACATGTTATCAATCACAGAAACTAGTGGGAGGTTCACTTGGCATTTCAGGTATTTTCCCTGTCTCACGCTGATTGGTGGTTGCTCATCTAGTGTAACTGAGTCAGGGACACCTGGTGTCACAGATCTCTCACAGACAAACAACTAAGCAGGGTGGGTAGGTGTAGCAGGTGCCTAGGAGCCCTCTGTGGGTTTTTCCAAGGACAAGGGTCACGCTCCCTCCCTCTGGACAGGCCTTGAAGTAGAAGCTGGTTTCTCAAAAATGGAGTCACATCAGTTTCTCAATATCAGATAAGAGCATTCTAAGAAAAGAGAGAAGAGCTTGAATAGTAGACATCTAGGAGGACTTCACATAAGATACAGTATTTAACAGAATTGGTACAAGTAGGGGGGTGAGTAGGAATGAGGATGGAAACATTTATCCAAGCATTTGGAATCATAAGAGTAAAGTCAAAAGTTGAAAATGGGGGCATGTTGTGTATCATCAAGTGGGCACACGAAACACACGCAGGGATTGTGAAAGGACAGGGGAAGGTATACTGTGGCTGCTCAGGTCTGGTTTGCAGGGTGTGGTGTTTGTCTCAGTCTGAAGGTTTGGTAGCCAGAAAATGAGCTGAACATGGTTGTGATTTGAGATGTTAGGAAGCCTTGTGAAAGGTGAGGTGATGTGGGCAGGGGTGAGAGAGAGGAAGGGATGCCAGCTGATGCTGGATTTTTTTCCTAGACTAAAGAGAATGGGACTGCTATTGTCAAATCCAGGCCAGTGACTGTAAAGATGGAGAGAGAGGATGGCTATACTTATTAAAAAGGAAAGAACAATTTCTTTTCTTAAATAATTTATTTGCAATAAATTAACAATTAAATAGCAAAATTATAATCAATGGTTAAGAACTCACAAAATGCATCAACAAATAGAAATCTTTGGTTGATACATCTACTCACATATCACAAAGCACAATAATGCCAATTCAATAGAAAGTCATATGAAGAAGATTTCTGAATGCTTTTTGAAAAAAGATGAGTATAATGATAAGGTGCTTGTTGATTTTGAAACTCTATATATTTGGTAGCTGGACAGGGCTGTGGAAAAGCTGGATGCAGGGCCACGAGACCTGGCTCTTTGCCCTGGGTTTCCAGTAACAGTCCATGTGACCTTTGAAAAGTCATTTCAAAAACCTTTGGACCTGTTTTCTCCCCTGTAAAATGAAGGAGTAGAATTAATCAAACACATGGTCTATTTATATGGGCCCGTTTCTGAAGTTTCCAGTGTTATCTATAGCATACCAAACATTTACTTTCATTCAAATAATAGAGATGCACAGGTTAGACAATTTGTCTAAACTGTTTTTTGTGCTCAAATGACTCATAAAGGGGTGTATCATCCAGGGACCTATCATGTGTTTGAACCATAATTTCTTATTACTGCAATTATCAACCCTTAAGTATAGACACCAAAGAAAGCACTAGAATGATTTTTTAATTAGGTTTTGTTCTCATGGATACCTTATCAAGATTTTGGCCCACATGTAATTATAATTCTTTTTGGGGGGTGGTACCAGGGATGGAACTCAGGGGCACTCAGCCACTCAGCCACATTCCTACCCTATTTTGTATTTTATTTAGATATAGGGTCTCACTGAGTTGTTTAGCACCTCACTTTTGTTGAGTCTGGCTTTGAACTCACAATCCTCCTGCCTCAGCCTCCTGAGCTGCTGGGATTACAGGAATGCACCACCATGCCCAGCTATAATTTTTTTTGACAGTTACTTTAATATAATACAAATTTATATACAAAAACCCAAGCTGATAAAATGAATATTTTAAGAAATAGATTACACAGAGTAATATTGTAAAGGTGTATTCATTTATCAAAGGATTTGCTGCAGAAAATCCTTAACAACCCCCCTCATGTAATAACTCAACTTCCTAATGTCTTTGCAGAATCTGTTACATCTCAGTGGAAAGACCCTCTTTGTCCACATAGCCTACAGCTCAGCAGTAGGAAAGTGAACTCATTCTGGGTAGAGGAACAAAATCCTATATTCAGGCACAGAAGTGCTCTGTGTTTTCCTTATCAATGTGCTAAAAGGAAACTAATATAAAAATATGGTTGAAAGTGTTGTTGAGAGATTAGGTAATGCTATTCAATTGATAACTGTCCTCAAAACTTTGAAATTGCCTGGTAACTGGAGGACAAGCTGGAGTTCACCCAAGCTGGTGAGAAAGAAATGCACATTTTGGGGAAAATCCCCTGTTCCTGCTTGTGTGTTTCCCTGAACTATACTGGAAATGTGTGGAAGTTTACCAAATGCAGGTTAAATAAAGAATCTAGAAAGAAACCTTACTGGTTCAAATAGACCCACTGGGCTATAAGTACTAAGTCTGTATAGATCTAATAACATGTTGACCTTGCTACTTTGGGAAAATGAGATTGCTGAGAGACTCACTCAGATTTCTTTTTATTGTCAAACCAAGAAGGCCTATTTCAACCTTTCATTTACAAAATTCTTTCTAGAGTGGCAGAAAGTTCAAATTCCTTTATTGTGTATACACTGAAAATTCCTAACCCCAAATCCATAGATTTCTTACCCCTGGTTTAAAAGACTTTAAAACCAATCCATGGACTAGAATTTTGGGGAAATAAAAAGTTCCAGAGATAATCCAATGACACTGTTTACATTTCTGGCCTCAACTACAGGATTTAATCTTTGAATCCAAGTGTCATCAGGTTCAGGATGACACGCAGTGATGAGTTCTATAAAATCCACACTGCTCATAACATCAATGCAACACTAAGGAATCAAAGTCAGAAAATGAACCAAGGCCAAGACAACGCAGGCCCAAAAAACAGGAATCACTGCAGTTGTCTTTTATCAAGAAGTGTTTACTGGTGTGCAGGTACAAATATGTAACAAATATGTAACAATGAATCCCACCATTATATATAATTATAATGCGCCAATAAAAAATATGAAGACAAAAAATAAATAAATAAATAAAATCCACACTATTTCATTGACTTGGGTACCACACCCGGCCCCCAGCATAAGACTAAGCTAATGCTCCAAAGCAAAGAAGACAAACTACAAATTCATTTGTTCATCAGAGTCTGGCATTACATTTCTATTGTTTACTCTAAATGTTTTGTTTAAACTATACTCTGTTAAATGAGTCATTAAATGGTAATGTTTGGATTTTCATAATTACAATAGAATTTCATGGTTCTTAAGTCAGTAGGAACTCAGGCTGAATTAAAAGTTTTAATACCTGACTTGTGAAATAAAGGGTTTGCTAATTTATTTTAGTCAACTTTTTTTTTTTTTTTAAATAAGAAAACTATGAACTCGACTCATAAATTATCAGGTCCTCCTGCTTTCATAGATAAACCCACTGTTTACCTTTAGAGATATCATATGTATAAATGGCTCAATATAAGTAAAACTCACATTTCTATAGTGTTTAAAGGATACAACACTCTTCCACATCTATGCAATCTTCACTCCTGGGGAGTTTTTTTCCATGTCTCCCAAGTTGGTTCTTCAGGGGCTTTCTTTTCATACACCAATCTTAAAATTTATTTTGTTTGTCCTTGACCAAATACATCTCATTCTTCAAAATTCTTCAAAAACAAGTTTTTAAATATGTTGTGAGGGAAACATATTCCGCTCATTCATCTGAGATCCATGATGAGAAAACTTCTTTCTTATTACTGAATACATTGAGTAAAACAGGGATTTTTAAATCCATGATTTTTTTTTTTTTCAAATATCTTATATAGAACCTGAATTTGTAAAACAGACAGAAGGCAGGGTTTGACCTGAAGTCCTGGGGGCGATGGACTCCAGGGAAACATTCCTGTGGCCTCCTTTCAGCTCCCTGCAGCTCTGTTATCCACCTCCCATGAGGCTCAATTCATGCCTCACAAGTCATTCATCCAGTCGACTCTGGAACATGCATAAGGCTGTTCACAGCGGTGACTTCTGACAAGTGCTGCCTGGGTGATGACAGCTGAAGCCATACTATGGAAGGTGGTGGTCTGGATCAGGTGAAGAAACACAGTAATCATCAAGGAGACTCCTGTTCTCCAGGCCGGGCAGGTGGGGTCCTTGGGGGAAGAGCCCCAGAATGTTTCCCTGAGCAGCCACTCCTGCTTGCTGTAGGCTTTGTTCCCCCAAGACCTTGACCAAGAAGTTGATATACCTCATTGCCAGGCGAAGTGTTTCATTTTTGCTCAGCTTTTTGTCTGGAGGGTGAGTGGGAATGAGCTTCCTCAGCTTAGCAAAGGCACTGTTGACATTTTGCTGCCTCCACCGCTCCCTGGAATTTGTGAAGATCTTCCTGGTCATGTCTGAGTTCCTGAGATGGGAAAGAGAAAAGGCGCTGTGAGCAGATACCTTGTAAGAGGACTGGTGGGTATCACATGTCCTGCCAAAAACCTACCATGTTAGATATTGGGAAGTTCATTTTCTTATTTTTAGGTTTTTAGACTGTCCTTTTTTTTTTTTCTTTGTACTGGGAATTGAACCCAGAGGCACTTTAACACTAAGCTACATCTCTAGTGATTTATTATTATTATTATTATTATTATTATTATTTTTATTTTTTTGAGACAAGGTCACACCAAGTTGCTTAGGGACTTGCAAAGTTGCTGAGGCTGGCCTAGAACTTGTAATCCTCCTGCCTCAGCTTTCTGAGTCACTAGGATTATAGGCATGTACCACCATACCCGGCTAGAATCTTCCTTTTAATATGAGAAGAAAGGGCAGGGAAAGAGCAATGTCCTTCATACTTTTTCTCTCTGTCTGATTCGAAGCCCCCAATTAAAAGATTGCTTTATTCCAGTACTCCCTTAGTCCCTTTACTTCCTTTATAACAAACTCTTCTTAATTATCAGTCAGGCATAGTATAGGATTGAGTACACATGTGAGTATAATATATGTGTGTGTATACATATATGTATATCTGTATCTGTATATTCATAATACACAGTTGATTTATGCCCAACTCTCTCTATATATAGTATAGTTACTGTATAATATACTATATTATATATTTATATTATATAGCATACTGTATATACATATATAAATCCTAGAGAGTTGGGTATGAATCAACTGTGTATTATGAATTTTTTGCAAGAAAGAAAGAGTTATGATCTCTGATTTTGTAAATATATTGAAATATGGACTGGAGAAGATAGGATAGCTCTCCTGCTAGTAGCAGACCTCACCAAGAGAATTTGGCTTCACTCTGCAAGAGCTAAAATGTTGAAACTGCATTACATTTGGAAAAAAGCAGAGTGAGGAAGGGCCTCGACACCCTGTTGTATGAAGAACAGAAGTGAGGATGTGTAGCATGACAACAATGAATCGACAAGAGGCAGGTAAGGATGACCTTTTGGCACACGTGCTATAGAAGACACCTGGGCTTCTTGGATGACCTTTCCAACAGTAGGAGAGTTGTTTATCATCAGATGCTGCCAAATCTTATTTTGTCACCATTAACCCTTAGCAGTGTGGGCCCCCCTTTTCCAGGTGGCTTGGATTAACATGTATTAATGGGAACTTTCAGCATACATTGGCAAACAAGCCAAAGCCCAGCCTCAAGCAGTTGTGTGCTCCTGGCTCACTGCTATCAGCCTCCAGCCTCAGCTCCCCTGAGCATTGAGCCTCTTCTTATTCCTCCAAAGGAAAATATATATTGCTAACTCTATCCTTTTACACATGTCATTTTCTCTTCCATGAATTCTCTCCCCATACTCTCCTTAGCTATTTCTACACATTCTTTAAATAGATGCTCTGTTCTTCCCTTTCTACCAAGGCCTGACTATATAGGAGTCTTCAGGCAGAGTACAATACTCTCTCCAGATGCTGGGCAGTGACACTGGACTGTAGCTACCTGTCAGCCTCATTATCACTAGGACAAACAACCCATCCTCTACAGTGTAAAGTACTGTGTTGGCAGAATTTTTTTAGATATCAAGTGTTTAATAAATGGCATGAGATATTTGACACTTTATTATAAAACAGGCTTTTCATGGATGTGGCTCAGTGGTAGAGTGCTTGCCAAGCATTAATGAAGCCCTATGTTTGATCCCTAGCACTGAAAAAAAAAATGCTTTGCATTAGATGATTTTGCCAACTGTAGGCTAATGTAATTATTCTGAGCATGTTTAACGTACAGGCTAAGTTATGTTTGCTAAGATAGGTACATTAAATGCATTTTCAATTTACAATAAGGTTTATCAGGATGTAATCCCATTGTAAGTTGAGAAACAGCTGTATGGTATCCTAGCAGCTGGCTGCCTGTGTTGAGATGAGAGAAGGAAACACAGGCTCTGTAGGACAGAAACAACACCTAACTAGGCACTCTAGTGGGCTTTCAGGCAGGCCATGTCTTCTAAAACTGATGGGCTGGGGGGAGGGGGGGGAACCAGGTGATCCCCAAGTTCTCTTTCTGTTCTGAAATACCACAATGTATAATGCCCATTACCTTTTGTCTAACCTAAGTAGTTCTGAACATTCCAGTCTTTGGTTTTACAATAAAAATATGAGTGTTGTCAGAACTATACGCTGACTATACTTAAAACAGGAAAGTTTGAACCCAAATCAAGGGAATTTTAAGATAGAAAGAAAACTATCAAGTTTTGTTCATACTGAAACTGACCAGGACTGTGGAGCAAAGTTACTTTCTAGCTTCTCTTGTGCAAAGAGTTTAGCTCATTCACGGAGTCAACTCTAATTCCATGGGGGGTCTTCTTTCAAGCTGGGAGGAAAAAAGATTAGCCAGGATAAACTGACTGCGGTGTTCTCTTCTAAGTGTGTGAGATCCTATTGTACTAGAAGCAGACAGAAGAAATAGAAAGAAGACAGGCTTCTAAAATGCAGCCTGCCATCCTAGGGGTGCTTGATAATTACTTGTTGATTTATCCTCAAGTGTATTACTCTCCTTCTCCACAGGGGATATAGAAATCAGTGATTTAACAAGCTGGAAAAGCTCAAAGTAGAGGTCACTGGAAAATTACTGAAGTACTTTTTAAATCAAAGGAAAATTGCATTTAGTGTTTTTCCAGTTGCAAGAACTGATTGCTGCTAATCTTGATTTCAGAGTAATGTAAGAGCTAAAATACACACACACACACACACACACACACACACACACACACACATAGCCCAGATGCCACAGAATCAGAGAACATTTCACAGATGCTGAAACAAGGGTGAGTATTTAGGTCACACAGGGAATCAATGGCAGGGCCCCGAAATCCAAGCCTGGGTATTCATACATTGTGTCACCACTGAGGACTCCCACTAAGGTTCACAACCTTGTTTTGTTCCATGGACCTTTCTGGCAGTCTGGGGAAGCTTAAGGACACAATTCTCTCAGAACAATTATTTTAAATATATAAAATATAAAGTCTTCATCTCCCTTCTCAGAATAGTGATTTTAAATGTACATAGAAAATAGTTATGCTTAGTAGTTATGAAAATACAATTAAAATGAATATGATAATATATGTGCTTCATTTTAACACTTAAATAACTAGACTTACTACCATAATTTCTAAGAAATATGTTTATAAATATTTGTCTAAAGATCTGCAACATTTGTGATGTGAGATGCAAGTATCTGTGATTCTATTGGTAACAAATTCTTTGTACTACATTGTCTCAATATAATACTGTATTACTCTATTGCATTTTAAATTATAATATTTTAATAACTTCTAAGTATAATTGGTTATTTTTGTCTATGTATTTTTAACTTATGAATTTAAAATTGTTATTTTTGAGAAGGGAACCAAAAGTTTTTTACTTTATTTATTTAAAACCATGCTGGGGAGCTGGGGATATAGTTCAGTTGGTGAGTGCTTGCCTTGCATGCACAAGGCCCTAGGTTCAATGCCCCACACAGCAAAAAAAATAAAACCATGTTAATAGCTGGGCATGGTGGGACATGCCTATAATCCCAGCAGCTCAGGAGGCTGAGGCAAGAGGATCACAGGTTCAAAGCCAGTCTCAGCAAAAGCAAGGCTTACTAAGCAAATCAGTGAGAACTTGTCTCTAAATAAAATACAAAATAGGGCTAGGGATGTGGCTCAGTGGCCAAGTGTCCCTGAGTTCAATCCCTGGTATCCCAATAAATAAATTAACAAATAAATAAAAGTAAAACCATGCTAATACTATTGTACTCTATTACCCATATCCATAAATAAAGGAAATGCTATATATAAAGGTTAATGGAAATAAAGATATAATTTTTCCCCATCCAAATTCACAGAACCCCTGAATTCTTCTATTTATATCTCTCTGGGTGGGTAGGGGTTGTGGACCCCAGTTAAGAATGCGTGGACTGGAGGAATGTTATGACAAACACTATGAAAATGGATGTGTACAAACTATACCATCACCACTCAAGGGAACACATTACTGGAGAAAAGAGTGACAATTACACCTCCAGAGAAGGTGACAAATGCCATCAACAGGAGCTGCTGCTCCTTGGTGCCAGGTTTCTGGACAAAAAGCCCAGGTCAACTAGAAAGGATGCAGGAAGGGTCAGCAGCTCACATTTGTATGAGGTCCTGTTCCAAGCTTTTCATATGACTTTCGATTTCTTTTACTACATTTGTTGGGTGTATTTGTCTCTTCTTTCATCTTTCTCTTTCTCTTGAAAGTAAGTGAAAACACTGGCCAGGAAGAAAGAGATGAAGGGTGGTTTGTTAGGTGAAAGAGAGGTGCCTCAA
This sequence comes from Callospermophilus lateralis, assembly GCF_048772815.1. Taxonomy (NCBI): domain Eukaryota; kingdom Metazoa; phylum Chordata; class Mammalia; order Rodentia; family Sciuridae; genus Callospermophilus; species Callospermophilus lateralis. The sequence continues at coordinate 26,691,295 of NC_135306.1, forward strand.
CTCCAACACTAGGCACAGTTCTGCCTTTTGTAGAAGTAATGCATGCATAGTTAAGCAAAAAGTCCAAGCACACAAGTGCATGAAGTAAAACATAAAAGGCTCCCTACCTGCTTACCTAGCTAATAGGTCTCACTCCCTAGCCACAGCCAGTTTAGTGTACGTATTTCATGCACACTACACACACACACATTTTTAAAAATCACTTTTCATACCATATTTAATTCATACCTACTTAATTAAGAAACTTCACATGAAATACTGAATCAGTACACATATCATGAATATGCTCATTGGGAAGAGCCCTAAAGCAGACACGCTTAGCCAAGGCTATGCACTGGGGGAGCCGCCAGTTCAAAGGTGCACTCTACACCTGTGCCTTGCAGCTCTGATAGACCTAAAGTAGCCTACCCTGCTCTTCCCGCCCAGCCTGCTGCCCTTGGACACTTTTTTTCCTGGCTTTTCTTTTCTTTTTTAATTACTTTTTGTTTCTCCGCAAATCACTGCCCTTCCTAATGAGTATTTCAGGAGTTCAGGAAAGGATCTCGTGGTTGAAGTTTCACATCCAGGGTCGATCACCGAGCCTCATGAGCTATCTAAATATCTTGGGAGACGCACCTGGGGACTGGGGGCATGTCCCCCATACCTCGTAGGAAGCCGAAGCAGCTATACCAACACCCGTTGGGGGACCAAACTGATTCTCCGGATGCTGTGCCAGCCCCTATCCCCCCCGAAAAGTCTGCAGGTCTTCCCAGCAGTCACCTTGGTGTCGGTTACCAAGTCGCCCCCACGTCCCTGCCCTCCCGGGCAAATGGGGCTCCGATGACCAAGCGAGGGACCTGCGGGTCCACAAACCTGAGCCGGGTGGCGCCCAAGTCCTCCAGGAGTCGACGCACCTTCTTGGCAAGAATCGGGAGCCGGCACCTTCGCCTTCGCTGTTGCTGTCGCCAGTCGTGTGCGCCCTCGCCTGGTCGCCGGCCTCTGCTGCCGCCTTTATAGGACACCGCCTTTGTCTCGCGGGGCGCCCGGGCCCCTTCCCGCTAGGGACTCCCGCCGGTTCCTCCCCACTTCCCGCGCCCTGGATTCCTGGGACCAGTTCTCCCGACCAGTTCTCTCTGCTTTACTTAAAGCGTGTTAGGGAGCGGTGAGGGGTGCTGCTTACTAAGCTCCCTTCCAAACAAGGACAAACATTCTGGTAAAGTTCTTATCCGTTGTTACTTCAAGATCCAGGTGAGTGTGGACTCCCAAGAACCACCTGTTTTAGGGTTACGTGTGGGAAAAAGAGATTTTAGCCCATAACCCAGGCCCTCTAAATCAGGATTTGGGTAGGTGGAGTCTGCAACTTGCATTTTACGAAGTACCCTAAAGTTTACCAATCATTGCACTGGACAGATTCCTGGAATAATTTGTCCCAGTTTCCACCTTGCAGAACACAGGATTTGGTTATTTCCGGGATGGAAGGGTCTCCTAGCTGGTCGTCCTGATTCTGCACTTGCCTCCTTCATAGGCTCTCCTGCATCACCTATGAAATCCCCTCAGGTACCAGTCACTTGTTTGCTCAAAACACTTGGATGGCTTTCCATTTCATTCCCAGTTAGACAAAACCTTTAAGTGGCCCCCAAGATGCCCTTTATCCTCTTCTGAGCTGTCTTCTCTCCCTGGGGTTCATTCAGTTCCAGCATTCTGGCTTCTTCCTTGTGTCAAGAACACACCAGACACCCTCTTGTCCTAGGGCCTTCATGCTGTTTCCCCTGCCTGAAACACTCTTTCTGGAAGTTATCCACATGATTCCTTTACCTCCTCTTATTTATCCAAAAAGTTATTCTTCAGAGCCTACAATGAGTCAGGCCCCAGTCTAGATGCTGGGGACAAAACTCCAAACAAAATCAGATAAATCCCTGCCCTCAAGGAGACATTCTTTAGGTCTTCACTCAGATCTTACCTTCTCAGTAAGGAGTTTCTAACCACAGTATCTAAAATATTACCCACACACAGACTGTATCATTCTGCCTGCTGTATTATTCTTCTTCTTGCTCAACCTCACTCAGTAATATTTGCTTATTTGTCTTCTCTCTGTCTTTTCTGTCTACCCCACTCTGTCTTTTCTGTCTACCCCACTGATGAACATCAAGTATTAGTTGCTTGCTAAATCAACAAGTAAAAAATTTCTAGGCATTACTTTCTCTGAAGGATCCAGTATGGGATTTGGTACAATAAATGCAGAAATGCAATACAGCTTGGTGTGTAAGAGCAAAGTGCTCTGGAATTGCATTACCTGGCTTAAAATGCCTTGTCTATTCATATGTGTGATCCTAGGCAAATTTATAACCTCTCCCTGCCTCAGTTTGTTCATCTGTAAAATGTGTACAATGATAGGACTATGGAGATCAAATGAAAACAACAACAACAACAACAACCAGGTAAGATGTTAAGCACAAGGTCTATCACATAGCACAATTTTTAAAATTGTAGTTGATTGTATTATTGTTATAACTATACATTGACTCCCTACAAGATTATACAGTTCCATCCACTGCCATGTGACTAACAGTGGCTCCCTGTTTTAGGTGGAAGGTATATACTTCCCTGCCCCCATTGCCAGGCTTGGCCAAGTGACTTTCATCAGCCAATGGAATAGAGCAGATTTGATATATGCCATGTTGGAGCAGAAGCTTTAGCAGGAGTGATTGGGTCCAGCCAACCCAGGTGCCATGAACATACTCAAAGCCAATCATAGCCTTTATATAATATGAGTGTGAAATAAATGTTGTTGTAAGCCGCTGAGACTTTGGGAATGTTTGTGACACCCCAACTTACCCAAACAAAACAGTATGGTTTTATTACAAGTCAAAAAGCTATTGTTTGAATTGCTAAGTTCTGGGTTGGGACAGGAAGGAGAAGAAAGCTGTATATCTGCCTTCAAAAAGTTCATGATCTTGGGGAGAAAGAGGGCATGACAAATAGACCAAATACAAGACAGACAGTTATGGGTTCCAGAGAATGTGGAATTAGAGTTAGAAAGAGAGAGGCAAAGGATTCTGATTGGAGGGAGGATCAGAGGTACTTGTGAGACGAACGGCATTTAAACTAGGCCTGAAGCAAGGCTGGTTCTGACATTTGTGAGATTCAGGACAAAGTTACAAATGCAGACTACAGGCCCATTCCTATCCATTTTTTCTCCTCTACCCCAAGCTGAGTTCTGTTCTGTGAAGGGCATTGTGCATAAAAGGTAGACTTCCACCCACCATGGACCTTTTGCAGGTCCTGAAATTGGGCTCAGGGCCACTTGAACAGAAATTCATGGGTCCCAGATATCCAGAGTGTGGTCTAGAAGGTGGGGCATGGCCACTTGAAGAGTCCAGAGCAGGGCCATCTAAAGCACACCCAAGGCAAGGCCTAGGTGCTTGGGTTCCTCAGTGAAGGTTGGTCAAGGCTGGTTGGGAAATTACAAATGTAGGAGTGGAGGACAGGAACACAACTGTGTGCTGTGAACATGGGAATAATACATGTAGCTACAGGTTAAAAGACTCATTCTGGTAGCAGTATAGAGAATGGATTAGAGTGGACTGAAGAGAATAAACTAGTCAATTTGTGTGTAGAAACATAATCTAATATTTGCAGTAAACATCCCTGACTTGCTCTTTTTTTCTGCCCTTCTGTTTTCTTTGTGTATGGTGGAAGGGGGATCACAGTGTCACAGTGCCTTTGCTTTTTCTATCCTAGCCTATTCAATCACAATTCTGCTGGAGTACATGTTAGATTTTAAATCAAGAACCAATATTACACTTTGTTTTATTTCATTTTTTTAGATGTTGATGGACCTCTATATTATTTATTTATTTTTTTATGCAATGCTGAGAATCAAACCTAGTGCCCCACACATGCTAGGCAAGCACTCTGCCACTGAGCCAAAACCCCAGCCCTACACTTCATTTTAGGCAAAAACTGTGAGGTGATGTATTTTCTCAATGGCATATTTTACAGTTATGAAAAAGAATTGTGGCAAGTGGGTAGAAAGATTGGAAATGATGTATGATGCTAAATGAAACAATGAGCCGTAAAATAAAATCTGGGCTATCTGACAAGGACTGAGAGAAAGGACAGGGCTACCGAAAAAGGAGCACTAGTGCATCAGCACACTGGGACCAGGGTTGACTTTTTTCGTGAAAGCTTCTTAAATGTTATTGTTGGCTTTATACTTTTAGAAACAGTTTTGGTGCATAATTCCACTAGCAGTGACCCTTCAGAGTGATGGGCCATTCCCAGCCCCATCTCCCAGTGTGGGGAGAATTTAGGGGCTAGGTCCTGCAGGGGAAGAGGTTGAAGTAGGAATTTACATAATCCGATTATTAAGGGATTAGGTTTGGGCAGCTAAACGCCTCTATGTGCTTGAGCTAAAACCCTTACTATTCATGGCTCTCTCTGCCCCCTGGAGAGACTGCACCTGCGAGCCCCTGTGGAGGGAACAGGGAACTGGGGAGGGAAGGTCAGGTCCCTCCAAGAACTTGGGTGCTGTCAGGCTCTCTGGTTCTGCTGCTTTAATTGATCTGTCTGGATTAGCCTGTGAACACTGGCCCTCTAGTCCTTTATGCAGGGTTGTCAGCTTCAGGGAAGACCAAACCTGGAAATTTCAGAAGGGATATCTGCCAGCCCAGGTGGGTGTGGTCATTTTGGCTAGTAGTCAAGCATAAGCCTTATCCAATCTTAAAACTTCCTTCTTGTCCCCTGCCTCTTCTAAAGTTTTCCCCATTTCTCAATCTACAATTCTGTGAATCAACCTTAATGCATTCATACATATCTGCATTTATACAGTTATCTATCCATCCTGTCTTTCATCCATTTACGTGGTTCAACAATATAAATTAACTAGTTCTTGATATTTAATTTATTTAATTGATATTTTATTTCACTAGTACTAGTGAAATAGTTTTACTTGATGTATTCTATCTCTTAAATCAGTTTGGTACTTTGATATATAAATTTTGACATTTTTAGATTCATTAATTGAGTGTTATATAGCTATTCAATTTTTAAAAATCTGAATTTTATTAACTTTTTCTCATTATGTGTTTATAATTTCTCTCTCTGCTTAGTTTTGTAGATGTTTGTCCATTTTATGGCTTTTTAAAAATCCTGGCTCTAGGGCTGGGGTTTGTGGCTCATTGGTAGAGCACTTGCCTAGCATGCAAAACACTGGGTTCGACTCTCAGCACCACATATAAATAAGTAAATAAAATAAAGGTCCATCAACAACTAATAAAAATATTTTTAAAAATCCTGATCATAGGATTTATTTATCATTTTTAAGATTTTCTAATGCATTAATTTCTACTAATCTTCATTAAATCTGTCCTTATTTGCTTATGTTTATTTTACTGCTCTCTACCTTCCATTCTTGGGTTAAATATTGTTTTTACTATTTCTTCGTTATTAATAAAAGTATTCCAGGTATGAACTTTCTCCTGATAGACTTTGGGTGATAGTAGTGTTTTGGTTTGCATTATCATTGCCATTAATTCCTAAAGTCTGATGTCTAATTTTTTTGATTTAGAAAGTGTTTTTAAAATGTCCTTATTGTTGTATTTTTGGCAGCTACTTGCTATTAATTTCTAATCTTACTGGGGTGTTGTCAAAGATTATGTAGTATGATTTTTTTGCTTTTAAATATTTATTGAAATTTTTCTCTCTTGTAGAACATATGACCTGCTTATATAAATACTTCAGAGGTACTAGAAAAGGAGGTTATATTCCCTATTTAAAAGGTAAAATGTTTTTGTACATATCCATTAAGTCAGTCTTCTATATTCTTGGAAGTTTGGGTCTATTTGATCTATTAAAAGAGAATATGTGAAAATCTCTCTCTACTATTTTGTGTCTGTTCCTTTTTGTTTTTGCAGAAGTGTTTGTTTTAGATCTTTTTATCTTTTGATGTACTGCTTTTGAGGCATAAAGACTCACAGAAGTTTAGTTGAGTTAGAAAAATATACCTATGTCAGTATATAATCACCCTCTTTGTCTTGCTCTTTGTTATGAATTTCATTATACTAATATTATACCCCAGTTTTTAAGTTTTCATTTTTAAAATTATACTATGCCCATTCTTTTACAGTTTATTAGTCCAGAGAGGGGTGGATCTTGGTATGAAATTATTTTGGTAAATTTAAATTCCTTTAACTTTTTTTTGGTCCTGGGCATTGAACTCAGGGTCACATCCCCAGAGCTATTTTGTATTTCATTTATAGACAGGGTCTCATTGAGTTGCTTAATGCCTCGCTATTGCTACTGAGGCTGGCTTTGAACTTTAGATCTTCTTGCCTCAGCCTCCAACCTGATGGGATTACAGGTGTGTGTCACTGTGCCCAGCCGGCTCCTTTTGCTTTTTTCCCTCCCCAAAAAGCCTCCATCTCCAAGATCAATTTTTCAAAACTTCATTTTACTTTGCTTGCTATATTGCAAACTTCAGGAGAGCAAGGATTTCAGTTTCGGCAATCACTAGATCCCAGGACCCTATGCTGTCTTACATGTAAACTGCTTCAGAAGACAACTGTTCAATAATTCAAGGAAACTCTGGCTTTTTTCTGCAAAGAGCTGCTTCCAGCCTCTCCTACTTTCTGTCAGCAGATACATAACTTGTTTCTGTGAGATGACTGTTTTCAAGGCCATTAAAGAGGTTTTTTTTGGTGATTGCTTGTTTTTTTAAGAAGAGAAGAACATTTTGGCTGCTAAATGGAGGGGGCAAGAAAGGGCACTAGGGGGACTAATTTGGAGGCCTGACAGGAATGATGGCTTGATTTAGGCAGGTGGCACTGAGCACCAACTGTGGGCCAGAAGCCTCATTCTCTACCTTCCATTATTTAACCCTAAGTATTAAATGTTTTGCTAGACATTTCATCCAAGTTTTCTCATTTAATATAAGAAATTATATATATGATTTACATAATGAGTTATCATTGTAGTTAGAACAAAATATTGCTCCCAAACAAGTTAGGTACTAAGAAACAAAGCTTGGGCTTACAGCTGACTCAGTTTCACTAGTGGTTCTTAGACATCTTTCTATAGCAGCAGAGACTGCAAAGTCTTACAAATGTTACTGCTACTCCATTCCGAGTCCACAGGGCAACTCAGTGATTAGTTCACCACCTTGGGCTCTTCCTGCCTCTTCCCATTCCAACATCCCTCAAATAATACAATTGCCAAGCAAGTAGCTGCAGGTAAAAGCAGGTGACACTGAAGACCAGGACATTTGGAAGTGAGAAGAACACTGACATGGTCCACATCTCTGGGATGTGGGAGGGGAGTTGGAGGGTGAGATTATTGCCTTCTCTCATAAGGAAAAATAGATTTGCTTGTTTTATCATTTTCAGAAGTCCCTGCGGTTATTCCTTAGTCATCACACCGAAGTAGAGAGTCTAAAACCAGCAGGCCAGAGTCTCTAATATATCCTTCTGAGCCTGCTTACTATAAAATAGGAATAATAAATATTCATTAATTTTCCATGGATTGAATAAGATATTAAGAAGAACCAAGCTGGGTGTGGTGGTGCATGCCTACAATCCCAGTGGCTCGGGAGCTGAGGCAGGAGGATCATGAGTTCAAAGCCAGCCTCAGCAACTTAGTGAGGCCCTAAGCAAATCAGTGAGACCCTGTTTCTACATAAAAATTTAAAAAGGGGTGGGGATGTGGCTCAGTAGTTAAGTGCCCCTGGGTTCAATCCCCAGTGCCAAAAAGAAAAAAAAGAAATGCTAATGGTACTTAAGAGAAGACCTTTGACTAGGTTTTGGAAGCAGATTGACTGGTATTCCCCCTACTCTGAAACCAGTTGTCTTCTTGGGCAAATTACTTAACTTCTCCCAGTCTCAATTTTCTCAGTAATAAATTGTAAACAAGAACAATTTGTTATTGTGAAGACTCAGTGAGCTAATGTACGTAAACTTAGTAATTTGGAGTAAATACTATGATAGGAATAGGCTTCTAATTAAACTATCTTTAATATCAGAAAAATTTTATCCAAAAACTACATGGGGAAATAAAAATATATGCCTCTAATTTCCTCAAAGGGCACTTTCAATTGCTTTTTCATCTGCTCAATCTAGTATTCTGGCTCCCATTTATTTTCTTGGAGTTACTTTCATCCTGTGCTGCTAAGAAGCAGTTATTTATTTCTTCTCAGTATTTGGAGCAAACAGAGCCCAGGACTGGAGGAGGGAGATGTCAGAGGGGAAAGAAAAGCTTCTCTTGATCATCTGGCCTTTCTTTTACAATTTACATCCACTTCCCAGCACCCTGGGCCCAGGGCCCCTTAGTAACATGCACACCACACAAACATATTTCTTCTCTACAACACCTGGTGTTGAGGCCAGCAGCGTATTTCCGTCCAGAGCAAATGTTGACCATTGAAACATAAAATGCACCACAAGTAGACATAAAATGCCTCAAGTAGACATTTCTTCCCCTAGTTACCAGAGGGACACATAGCACTGGGTGTGCCCAGCTGCTGACTTCTCAAGACCAGGCTGGCTTGGCCTTGACTTTGTAGACCTGGGGCTGTGAGTGCTTCTATTTTGAGGCAATAAACCCAAGGACAGTGGGGAAAATAAGAAGTAGGTGGGTTGGGCAGGACCAGGTACTAGAGAACAGAAAAGTGTGAGCTAGACTCCCTTTCCCCTCTTTATTCTCTGGTCTTTGTATAAGGGATACAATGGGTATCATCAATGGGTCCCCTAGATGAGGATTTAGATGTTCTGTGGGCAGCAGATAAGAGTGCAGCCTACTTGCAGAAAGTAAATTCATTGAATATTCTCCATAAAGTCAATACTGCCAGGCTTATCAGCTGTCCTCATTTTCCACTCAGCCCTCTGGGGACCAGACTTGAAAATAAAGGGCACAGCTCTAGGGGCTGAGAGTGGAGGTGCCTGATTGGGCTGGGAAGGGGCCTCTTCCCCCCTGAGCTACATTTCAGGCAGGTGTGGGAAATCTGCCAGGCTCAAGCCTCCCAGAGCCCTCAGCTTCCCAGACTGACAAATCTCAAACCAAACATACACGCCTAGGAGGGATGAAGGAATCACCCCCTTATCCCTCAAATCCAGCAGATGTTTTCAGGGAGCTTCTTAGGAAAATTAGAAGATGTCACTTTTATTTCAACCTACAAAACAAAACCTACAGAAGAAAACTTGTTTTCTGATCACTGTTCTCACGTTTGATTCACATACCACAGATACTTCTGCACTACCCAAGCGTACATCCATCTTTTTAGCTAGTAGGGATTTGGTTTCTTTGTACATTGTTTGAAATGAACAGGTTGTCAGCTGGGGTTTCAGACCCATTTCTGAGGCTCAAACTGTAGCTGAACCAGGGAGGTTTAACTAAATACAACCTGTGCCTGTGTCCCCTTCCACTCACCTTATGGTCTCCGCAGGGTAACCTAGGCCTTGTCAGCCAACAGCACCTACTTTAGCTTTCTGGATCAGGCAGCAGAATCTCAGGCTTAGAAGAAATGGGGAAAGATGTCTCTCTGATATATGGATACGAACACACTACAAGACGGGGGAATAGAAGTTCAGTGGATTAGACAAAGGGGAATGAAGGGAAGGGAGGAGGATAGGAATAGGGAAGACAGTAGGTGGAATGAATCTGACATAACTTTCCCATGCACATATATGAATACACCAGAGTGAATCTCTACATCATGTACAACCACAAGACTGGGTTCCTAGTTAGAATAAGATAAACTTCATATTTGTTTTATTTTATTTTATTTATTTTTTTTACATACATGACAATAGTGGAAATTTGTTTTAAATTGTTAAAATTGACTCTACTGTCATGCAAAACTAAAAAGAACAAATTAAAAACAAATAATGTTTTAGGTCACTCCTAGTTTAACTTTAGAATCTCATATTTGTACGAATCAAATTTCCTTTGAGTCCCTAAGCAACTCATTACAAACTGGTTTGCAATAAATTATTTGCTTTTATTTATTTGTTTATTTATTTGGGGTACCAGGATTAAACGCAGGGGCACTTGACTGGAGGCTGGCTTTGATCTTAAGACCTCCTGCCTCAGCCTCTGGGGCCGCTGGGATTAAGGCATGCTCTAGTGTGCCCGGCTTATTTGCTTTTGTTTAGAAGAAAAAAGAAAGAAAAAAAAATGGGAAGAATGAAAACAAGATGAACTTGGCCTGCTGATTTAGTATGGACCAGAAAGCCAGTGGAGTCCCAAGCCTTTTTTTTAATATTTATTTTTCAGTTTTTCGGCGGACACAACATCTTTTTATGTGGTGCTGAGGATCGAACCCGAGCCACACACAGGCGAGCGCACTACCGCTTGAGCCACATCCCCAGCCTCCCAAGCCTTTTTATAGAAATAAAAGTTAGGGTAGGGGGAAAGAGGTTAGTTGTTAACATAAGATGCCCTCTTGGTACAACTAGGGCAATACCTCTGTCTCCCTGTGTGCTGGGGATCAAACCTAGGGTGTCACGCATGCTTCTTTTCTGTGGACTGAAGCAGTGCTCTAGAGTCCTACTTACTAGATCACCACCAGAGTGCTCCCTGTCCACTTGGTTGTGGACACTTTCTGACCCTGGGCTCCTGGTATATGTGACTGGCACTGACCGGATATTTCTATAAGTGACCTTACCTGAGCCAACTAGGTGTCAATGCCCACATGACTAAGCACCACCTAGGGTTCTGGTCTCTGGGATCAGTTTCAGCAAGGTTGAATTCTCCCACATCCCTGCTCGGCCTTGAAGGGGCTTCATGAATGTTTATGGAACTTCAGCCTTTAGTCCAGTTCCAGTGAGTAGTAAGAAAGTGCTGAAAGCATCATGTGTCTATTTACATCTCTTTTCTATTTACTCTTATCCAAACTTCATAGTCGGTGATTCAGTCCACACACGAGCTGCTCCTTGCCCACTCTTCTATATTTATCTCTATGTAGGCAGCTCAGTCTTACTCACTGTCCCAGAAAGCTTATTGTGTGACTTTACTGCTTTCCTTGGGAATGCTTTCTTCCCTTTCTTTATTTATTCACATTTTGTCTTCTCGAAGTCTTAAGACTCAAGTGAACCTTGCTGCTCTTGTGCCTGACCTTCTTCCTGGAGCTTTTAAATATTCTATTGTGCTCAATCTGCTATCTACAAAGAACGGAGCCTTCCTTCGGTACCCTTGCCTAAGCCTGGCTTTGAGGCTCATTCCTGTTCTTATTGTTTTAACTCTAAGTTCTTTCTTTCCGAATGATAGGCCATGTTTTACTGCCATTTCTCAAGACAAGGCACCCTACTCAAGAGTGCTCTGAATTACCAATGTTACAGAAAAATTGTTACATGGGATTAACATAAAAACACAAGTTGATTACATGCCAAAGGTAGAAATAAAAGAAAATAAAGATACTTTGAACAACTTATTAACATTTATTGTCTACTAGGTACAAAGTGGTACACCAGACACTGCAGATTTCCTATAATTCTTTAATAACCTTGAAAGGTAGATATTAATTTTAGACCCATTAGTTGAACAACAACAACAACAACAACAAAAAGGGAACTAAGGTGTTAAATAACTAGCCTAAGATCATAAAACTCGGAAGTAATGGATTATGGACTTGAGTCCATAACTCCAAAGTCCTTGCTAATCCCATTAAACCCTTTAGATTGGTGTCCAGCATGCTAGCTACTATCTATATAATGCTATTTAAGTTTTTTAAAAAACATTTATTTAGTTATACTTGCCACATTTCAAATACTGAGCAATCACATGTGGCTAGTAGCTACAGATGAATTATTTCCTGTGTAACAAAATGCTCTAGATATTTTCTGGGTTACTGGGGAAAGATGGCTCTTAGCACATTATGATGAAGTTGATAAGGCAAGAAGACATTGTCCTACAAGGAAAATTTTACCCTTTGTTTTTGAGATCTTATGCCATAAATTTGTCTTTCCTGGTAAGCAGAATCTGGTTGGATTAATGTGTGCCCCATTTAGGCTTCAAAATAAACTCATGAACTCCAACTATGAGAATGTCATTCTTCTAAGACACTTGAGAGACATTTGGTGGCACAAAATTTCCAGAAAATTGGCTGCTCAATGACCTTCCCTAGGAAATATTTTCCAAACTATTGAGATTAAATAGAAAAAAGTATTTTGAATTTCAAAGTTTTATTATTTTTAAGTATTAGATGGAAAAAAATTAGTGATAAATATTAAATTACTTAGTTTCAGAGATTTAAGAACAGTGAAATCAGCTGGTAAAAGTCTATTGCTAATAAGTATAATTGGGAAAAACTCAACTACAAAAAAAAAATAAGAAAATAAAACTTAAAAAGAAAGTTACTTAGAACAAACTAAAAACTAAAAAACTTCCCTTTCAAAGACTGAGACAAGATAATCCCCTTTGATTTTGTTATGAAGACTGTTAGCTATTATGTTTGTAAAATGTTTAAGGAGACTCAAGTAAAATCAGAGTAAAAACAAAGATGCATAGTACACATTCAAAAAGAAATCCATGAAAGTAAACAACTAGCAGGATTTGATGTAGTTGTTATTTTATATTTTAGTCATTCCATTAAGTTTAATCTCATTGTGGTTGTAATTTGCATTTCCATGGTTGATGATGTTGAGCTTTTTTTTCTTAATTTGTCATCTGTACATTCTCTTCAATGAAATGTTTTTATCATGTTTTTGCTCGTTTTCTAATTGTTTATTTTTAAAATTATGGAGTGTTCAGTTTTTTGGTTTTTTTTTTGGTACCAGAGATGGAACTCAGGGGCACTAGACCACTGAGCCACATCCCCAGCCCTATTTTGTATTTTATTTAGAGACAGGGTCTCACTGAGTTGCATAGTGTCTCAATTTTTTGCTGAGGCTGGCTTTAAATTAGCGATTCTCCTGTTTCAGCCTCCTGAGTTGCTGGGATTATAGGTGTGCACCACCATGCCGGGCTTCAGGTTTTTTATATATTCTAGATATAGTCCTTTGGGAGATATGTAGTTTGAAAATATTTTCTCCTGATCTGTAGCTTGACTTGATCCTGTTCATTGTGGGCTTTTGCCAAGCAGCAGTTTTTAAAATTTTGATGAAGTCCAATTTGTCCACTTTTCCTTTTATAGATTGAGCTTTTGGTACCAAGACTAAGAAAATTCTTTGCATAGCCTTATCTTATTGAGATTTTCCATTTTTTTCTTAAAATTTAAAAAATTTCATATTTAAACATGTGATACATTTAAGTTCATTTTTGTATTAGGAGTAAAGTTCAAATGAAGGTTCTTTTTTTTTTTTTTTTTTTAAACTACTATCTTGCCTATGGATGTCCAACTGTTATATATCTAGCATCATCTGTTATAAAAGGCTACTCCTTCTCCACTGAATTGCTTTTGTACTTTTGTAAAATAATCAGTTGAGTTTATCTGTGTGGGTCAATTTCGTGGCTCTTTTTTTTTCTTCATTGATCTATGTGTCTATCCCTATTCATATCATACTGTCATGATAACTGCATTAGATTGTGAGGGCTGCCATATAAAGTACCACACACTGTGTGGTTTAAACAACAGAAATTTATTTTCCCACATTTCTGGAAGTTAGAAATCCAAAATGAAGGTAGTAGCAGTGTGGTTTCTTCTGAGGACTTTTCTCTTTGGTTTGTAGATGGCCATCTTCTTTCTGTCTTCACTTGATCCTCCATAGTGCCTCTTCTCATCCTACTCTTATGAGGACATGCATCACCTTTGGGGACTTACATATATAACCTCATTTTACCTTAATTAGCTGTTTAAAGGCTTTATCTCCAAATACAGCAATATTATGATACATTGAGGATTAAAACAAACATGTGAATTTTGAATTTTGAAAGTTTTGATTTCAAAAAAATCTGTTTGCTTTTTCAAGATCAGAAGGTAACTAGATTTGGCAGAGAGTAGCTACTGGATTTCAAATTAGAAGACAAGAGTTTTATATCTGTTAGCTAAATAGTAGCTTCCTCATCTGCAAAACAAAGGGTAATAATACCTACCTTATAATATCAGATACCAGCTGTGCAGGGTGGCACATGCCTATAATTCCAACAACTGAGGAGACTTAGGCAGAGGGATCACAAGTTTGATGACAGCCTCAACAACACTGAGATCCTCAGCAACTTAGTGAGACCCTGTCTCAAAAAAAAAAAAAAAAAAAAAAGGGCAGGGTATGTGACTCAGTGATAAAGCACCCTTGGGTTGTTTCAACAGTACCAAAAATAAACTAAATAAAATTTTAAAAATGTGTATTAAATTATGAAGCCAAACTCAGATTCATTGATTGCAAATCTTTCTTCTACTTTTTTTTTTTTTTTTTTGGTCAAGATTGCTTGAGTTATTTCAATAAATAAGTACAGCACATACATTTGAGAATAATGTTTGTAGAAAAATCTTCCAAAGATTTTCATAGAAATTGCACTAAATCTATAGATAGACTTTTTGATAAACTTGATATTTTTATTATGAGTTTTTCAATGCATGGACATGGTATGTATCTTGATTTATTTGGGTCTTCTTTGAATTCTTTCATCAGCATTTTTAGCATATGGATCCTTTATACATTTTGTTAAGTTTGTATCTAAGTACTTAATTTTCTATGGAGTGACTAAATTTTGTTGTTTGTAATTTTAGTTTTCATGTTTGCTGTTAGAATACAGAATGTAGCCAGGAGTAGTGGCACATGCCAATAATCCCAGCAGGGTGGAAGGCTGAGGCAGGAGGCTCACAAGTTCAAAGTCAGTGTTAGCAATTTAACAAGGTCCTAAGCAACTTAGAGAGACCCTATCCCCAAATTTAAAAATTTAGAAAGCATTGGGGATGTGGCTCAGTGCTGGTTTCAATCCACAAAAATAAAGAAATAGATAGATAAATAAATAAATAAATAATATATATGTAAATTTGATTTTGGAGTATGATCTTGATCTTATATACTATAACCATATTAAACTCCCCTACTAGCTCCAGGAGTTTTCTGTTTATATTTTTTCCCTTTAAGTTTTATTCATAGAAGAGATAATACAAGGTGTTTTTATTATTTTTTATTTTTTGTGGTACTGGGAACTGAACCCAGAGATTGGTGCATGCTGGGCAAGTGCTCTGCCACTGAGCTATACACCTCCAGCACTAAAGGGGTGTTTTAAAAAAAGTTTTTATTAGTGCATTATAATTGTACATAATAATGGGATTCATTGTGATATATTTGTACCAGAACATACTTTGGTCAATGTAATTCTCCAGTAATTCCCCTTTACATCTGCTTTGTCCTCCTGCTGATCCCCTTCTCTACTGGTATCGCTTCTATTTTTATAAGTTTCTCTCCCCTACACACAGCTTTGTTTCCCTCTTTAACTTACACTCATAAGAGAAACATATGGCCAGCCATGGTGGGGCACATGCCTGTAAATTCCAGTGACTTGGGAGGTGAAGTAGGAGGACTATGTTGGAGGCCAGCCTCAAGAATTTAGTGAGACCAGTAGAAAAAAAGGAAAAAAAAAAGGCAAGAAAGAAAAGAAAGGAAAGAAAGAAAGAAAGAAAGAAAGAACATATGACCCTTGACTAATTATTTATTTATTTATTTATTTATTTGGTGCCAAGGATTAAAGTTGAGGGTGCTTAACCACTAGGCCACATCCTCAGCCTTGTATTTTTTGTTTTATTTTCTTACTGGGAATTGAACTCAGGGGCACTGGACCACTGAGCTACATCCCCAGCCCTATTTTGTATTTTATTTAGAGACAGAGGCCTCTCTGAGTTGCTTAGCACCTTGCTGTTGCTGAGCCTGGCTTTGAACTTGAGATTTTCCTGTCTCATCCTCCTGAGCCATTGGGATTACAGGCATATACCACTGCACCCAGCTGATCCTTGATTTTGTGAGACCGGTTTGTTTTACTTAACACTATGATCTCCAGTTCATGCATTTTCCTGCATATGATGTAACTGTTTTTCTTTATGGCTGTGTAAAACTCCATTGTATAGTACCACATTTTTTAATCCATTCATCTTTTGACAGACACCTAGGCTGGTTCTATAACTTGACTATTGTAAATTGAGAACCTATAAACATGGGTATGCATGTATCACTATAGTATGTTGACTGTAGTTCTTTTGGATAAATATCAAGCAGTAGTATAGCTGGGTCATTCTAGTGCCTCCATTCCTAGACTTTTGAGGAAATTCCATACTGATTGTACTAATGTACAATTCCAACAACGTATGAGTGTTCCTTCCCCTAACCCAGCATCCTCACCAGCATTTATTATTTGTATTCTTAATGAATGCCATTCTAACTAGTGTGCTATGAAATTTCAGCATGGTTTCATGTTCATCTCACTGATTGTTAAAGATGTGGAACATTTTTCTTATATTCATTGGCCATTTTTATTTCTACTTTCAAGAAATGTCTGTTTGGTTCATTTGCCCAGTTATTGTGTTTGTGTGTTGAGTTCTTTATATATTCTGGATATTAGTCCTCTATTGAAGGAGCAGCTGGTAGAGATTTTCTCCTATTCCATGGGTCCTCTCATAATGCTCTTGTTTTCTATGCAGAAGTTTTTAAAACTGATATCATATAATTTCTTAATTCTTGGTTTTATTTCCTGAGTTTTAGGAGTTTGATTGAGGAAGTCATTACTTGTACCTTTATGTAAGTGTTGACTTTTTATTTTCTTCTAATAGTTGCAAAGTTTCTGGTCCAAGTCCAGGTTTTTTATCCACTCTGAGTTGACTTTTGTGCAGGGTGAGAGAGCATGATCTTGCCGCAATCTGGCTGGGCACAAGATCACGAGCCACTCAAACAGGAACAAACTTTATTTTAAAAAAACCGCCAATACCACGTTCGTGCCCGGGAAGATTCCCCGATCCACCCACGCGGCGTTCCGCCGGTTCTTTCCCGGAACCCCAGCGCAAGCGCCTCCCCCGGAATTCCCTCCTACTGTACTTTCCCAACCAATGGGAACTCTCCAGGAGTCCCGCAGCAGGAGTCCGGTATCCATATGAATGTAATTTTTAACATAATCATATCATCTCAATGGCTAGCTGGCATCACCTTTCAATCAAAAATGCCATGCATCATATTAATTGGCTGTGGCTCCCAGCATGATCTAGTTTCATTTTTCCACATATGAACATAGACTTTTTCCAGCACTATTTGTTAAAAAGGCTGTTTTTCCTCCATCATATATGTGTTTTGGGTACCTTTGTCAAGGACCAGGAGACTATATGTATTTGTCTCTGTGTCCTTTATTCTATTCCATTGGTCAATGAGTCTATTTTATACCATTACCATGCTGTTTTTGTTACTACAGCCGTGTACTACAATTTGAAATCTGGTTTGGTGATGACTCCAGCACTGCTCTTTATTAGAATTGCTTTGGTTATCATGGGTATTTGGTTATTTCATACAAATTTTAGGACTGTATTTTGTAGCTCTGGGAAGAATGTCATAGATACTTTGATGGGGATTGCATTGAATCTTTAGATTACTTTTTTGTTAATATGACCATCTTAATATCAATACTGCCTAGCCAAGAACATGGGAGGTCTGTTTTCTAATGTCTTCAATTTCTTTCTTCGCTATTCATTTAGAAGTATTTCACCTTGGTAGATTCATTACTAAATATTATATTTTGGGGGAGGGGCTATTGTGCATGGAATTCTCATCCCAATTTCTTCTGCAGATTCATTACTGGTATATAGAAAATTTATTGATTCTTGTGTATCGAATTTATATCCTTTTCAAATTGCCAAATTTGTTTATCAGTGCTAAGAAGTCCTCTGGTATGGTATTTGGGTCTTCCAATTATAGAATCATATCATCTGCAAACAGTGACGATTTGACTTCTTTCCTATTTGTATTCCTTTTATTTCCTTCTCTTGCATGATTTTTCTGGCTAAAGTTTTAAAAATTATATTTAATGGAAATAATGAGAGTGGGCTTCCTTTTCTTATTCCTGGTTTCAGAGGAAATGCTATCAGTTTTCCCCTATTCACTATGATGTTGGCTTTGTGTTTTTAAAATTTGAGTCTTTTTTTCTATTTTGGTTAATTTGGCTAAGAGTTTATACAATCTTGCTCAGAATTGGCTCTTTGCTATATTGATCCTTTGTATTGTTGGTTTATTCTCTATTTCATTAATCTCAGCTCTGATCTTATTTCCTCCCTACTTTTGTTTTTAGAATTGGTTTGTTCTTGTTTTTCTAGGATGTGAGGATGAATCATTAGGCTGCTTATTTACAATCTGTTATTGTTTGAATGTAGGTGTCCCTCCAAAGCTCCTGTGTTAATGCAGGAATATTCAGAGGTGAAATGATTGGATTGTGATAGCTGTAAGCTAATCAGCTTGTCCTAGTTTAAATGGACTTACTAGTAGTAACTGTGGCTGGAGATAGTGGGTCATTGATGTCGTACCTGGAAAAGGTTCATCTTCCCTATGGCCCCTTCCCTTATCCCCTGTGCCTTTTTTTTAAAAAAGATATTTTTATTGTAGATGTTCACAATACTTTATTTATTTTTATGTGGTACTGAGGATTGAACCCAGTGTCTCACTTGTGGGAGGAAAGTGCTTTACCACTATACTACAACCCCAGCCCTCCCCTCTTCTTCTTGACTGCCACGAATAGAATAGTGCTCCTCAGCCATGTTTTTTACCGTGGTATTCTTTCTCACCTTGGGCCCAGAACAATAGAGTTCATTGACTATGGAGTAAACCTCTAAAACTATGAGTCCAAATAATTTTTCCTCTTCTAAGTTGTTCTTGTTGGGTATTTAAGTCACAGCAGTGAAAAGATAACACAGGATCTTTCTGATTTTTTTTTTAAAAAGGCATTCATAGGCTTTCCTCTCAGGAGTGCCTTCATAGTGTCCCAGAGATTCTGGTATGTTGGTTGTATCTTTATACTCCTTTTGATTTTAGGCATTTAAAATGTTCTCACCTGATTTCTTCTATGATCCTTTCATCAATCTGTGTTTATGTATGTTTATATGGTTTTTATTATGGTTTAATTCAATTCTATTCCATTATGATTTGATTAGATGGGATTATATTTGCTTTTTTTTTGTATTTGCTAAGACTTGCTTTGTAACCTGAAATATGATTTCTTTTGGAGAAGATTCTGTGAGCAACTGAGAAGAAAGTGAATTTGATTGTATTGGGCTGAATATTCAGATATCTGTTAAGTCCATTTGATTTACTGAATTTTTTAGGTCTGAAAAATCTTTAATGATTTTGTTCTAATGACTTTTCTATTAGTGAGAGAGGTGTGTTGAAATCACCCAGTATTACTTGCACTTGGATCTGAGTCTTTGAGTAGTGTTAGTTTTATGTAACTAGATGCACTGAAGTTTGGGGCATATACTATTGGTCTATCTTCTTGTATTGTTCTCTTTACCAGTATGAAGATCTTTGTTTCTCCTGATTAATTTTGGCTTGAAGTCTGCTTTGTTGGATATTAGAGTGGCCATTCCTGCTTGCTTTCAGGCTTAATTTGCATGGAATATCATTTTCCATCCTTTCACTGCCAGCCATGGATGTCTTTGCCTGTGATATGAATCTCTTGTAGACAACATATAGTTGGATATTGTCTCTTAATCCATTCTGCCAGTCTAATATGTCTTTTAACTGGAGAGTTAAGACCATTTTATATTTGGTGTTATAGAGATGTTTCTTTCTTTCCTGCCATTTTGATTTATTTCTGATGTTTAATTTGATCCTAATCTTTATTTGCTTAACTACTCTTTTAATGAGGCTCATCCTTTCATGAGCTCTGGAGTTTGTTTTTCAGTTCTGTGCATAGGATTTCTTTAAGTATTTTCTGTAATGCTGGCTTAATACCCATAAGTTCTAGTTTATTTTTATCTTGAAAGGTATTTTATTTCTTCTTCAATTCTGAAGGACAGCTTTACTGGATACAGCAATCTTGGGTGGCAGTTTCTTCCAGGGCTTGAAAAACATCTTTCCAAGTACTCACAGATTTTAGAGTTTCTGCAATTATCCTGACTGGTTTACCTCTAAATGAAACTGGACAATTTTCTCAAAAGTTTTTTTAAAATTCATCCTTGTTCTGTACATTGTGCATTTTAATTATGTCATGAAAAGGTTCATCTTTGATCTTTTCTATTTGAGGTTCTAAATGCTTCCTATATTTGAATGTTCATCTGATTCCAAGGCTTGGAGCTTTTTTCTGCTATTGTTTCTTTCACTGAAAAGGTTATAAATCCATTATTCTGTATCTCAGTTCTCTTCTTCTTTTTTTTTTTTTTTAAATATTTATTTATTTATTTAGTTATCGGCAGACACAACATCTTTGTTGGTATGTGGTGCAGAGGATCGAACCCGGGCCGCATGCATGCCAGATGAGCGCGCTACCGCTCGAGCCACATCCCCAGCCCTCAGTTCTCTTCTTCTTTTTTTTTTTTTTTAGAGAGATGAGAGAAAGAGAGAGAGAGAGAGAATTTTTTAATATTTATCTATCTTAGTTCTCGGCAGACACAACATCTTTGTTTGTATGTGGTGCTGAGGATCGAACCCGGGCCGCACGCATGCCAGGCGAGCGCGCTACCGCTTGAGCCACATCCCTAGCCCCTCAGTTCTCTTCTTAATTACAATGATTCTTACATTCAGTTTCTTAACATTTCCTTAGATTTCTTAATATATTTTGATCATGGTTTCTCATACTGATATACCAGCAACTGCAGCTGCCATAGCTATCCTGAGTTTCTCCCAACCTCTTTATTGTTGACTGAGTGCTACAGTTCATATGCCTTGACTTCAAGATCTGTAATTCTTCTATCTCAGAGATCTGATCTATTGGTGAGACTTCCAACTAAATTTTTAATTAGATTTATTATTTCATTTCCAGGATTTGTTCTTTTTCAGAATCTCTCTTTATTGAAATCTCTTTCATATCCTATATTTTCTCTTAGTTTGTTCCTTAAATCTTCTTTTAGTTCATTGATCATTTTAGCCATTAACTTTTGAGTCCTTTGGGACTTCATCTACATCATCATGTATGCATTCAGTTATTGGGGGGGGTTATAGGTTTTTAAAAAAATATATTTATTTTTTAGTTGTAGGTGAACACAATATCTCATGTGTGTGTGTGTGGTGTGTGTTGCTGAGGATTGAACCCAGTGCCTCATGCGTGCTAGGCAAGCACTCTACCACTGAGCCACAACCCCAGCCCCAGGGTTATGTTTTTAGAGGTGTCTTGTTGGCTTGTTTCCTTGTATTTTCTAAGGCTGTATATTTATATATCTGCTTCTCATCCCTGCCTTACAGCCTCTGTTGGAGAAGCATTATCTTATTTAAACAGATTTCATCCTCCAAATGGTTTTGTCATTGTGTCTGGGAGAGAAAGTCTAAATCTGGAAGGACTGCTAATTAGTCTTCTTGCTTGCTCTACCTGTAGTCTCACCTGGATAATGTCACACTTCTCATTCTGAAAGCCTCTGTGTGCTAGGGGAAAGTTGTGGAATATGACAGTCTTTACTCCAGCCTGTCTGGTCATAGATTTTTATGGGGGAGGATTACTATTTTCTTTCTGACCCTCATCCCAGTTTCCCTTCCCAGAAGTCATATTCATTATCCCAGAGTTTAGGCCACCATTTCCAAATGAAAGCACCTTTTACTCTTCTACTCTTACACTGATATACCAGCAACTGCAGCTGCCATGGCTATCCTGAGTTTCTCCCAAGTCTGTGTTATAGTCTCTCTCCTGTGTTACAGACTGATTCAAGGCATGAGAACCCATTGATTCACTGAAAAGCAGAGTCTATGTGGCTGTTAGATCTTGGGCATCCAAAAAAGAATTATTTAAAGATCAAGACAAAAAGTATAAAGAAAAAAAATAGCAAAATGTGAAAACAAAGGTGATGTACAAGGATTCCTAGTCTCTCATTCATGAAGTTCAAACAGCCTCTGTGATCTATTGGCACTTTATTTCCTCTGGAGAATGCTAAGGCTTTCTCCAACTGGAAAGTGCCAGGACTTTCTCCTATATTAGTGAAGGGCATTGTACCTGAGCTTATTTTCTGCTTAGAAAAAAATTTGTTGGACAGATTTTTCTTAAACATTGTTGGGAAAATTTCTTTTGGGGCTGGAGATGTGGCTCAAGCGGTAGCGTGCTCGCCTAGCATGTGTGCGGCCCGGGTTCGATCCTCAGCACCACATACAAAGATGTTGTGTCCGCCGAAACTAAAAAATAAATAAATAAATAAATATTTAAAAATTCTGTCTCTCACTCTCTCTTAAAAAAAAAAAGAAAAGAAAATTTCTTTTGGCTTTTTGGAGGGGAACTTCCCCTGTTCTGCTGAGCCACTGCATGACCACCATCTATTACTTTTATTAATTCTCTTTCTACTCTGGAAACATTACTTTGGTTTTCACCTGGTCTGCAGCTCTCTGAGTTGCCTATTGGCAGTTTCCCAGTCTTCCTACCTCCATTGGTCACTGCAGAACTGTTGTTTTAGTTCACTCTCAGCTGCTATGATACTGTCCCTTCCATGAGGCTGTTTCCTCCTTGATCTCATTTTTAAAAAATAAAAAGATTCCTTGGTATTATCTAGGTAGACAATCATATCACCTGGAAATAAAGAGACACATTTCTTTCCAATTTATATTTTTCTTGCTTTATTGTAGTGGCTAGAACAGTATTAGATTGTTAAAATTAGTATGAGCAGACATTCTTGCCTTCTCCCCAATGCTAGGGGAAACAAATTCAATCTTTCACTTTAGATGCTATTTATCAAGTTAATAAGTGTTTGATTATCAGCTTGTTCTTTATTGAGTTGAGGTCATTCCCTTTTTCTAACTTACTTTTTTTTTTCTTCAATCACAAATGGAGGCTAGATCTTGTTAAACCCCTTTTCCGTGTCTATTTATATGATTCTATAATTTTCTTCTTTAGCTAGTTGGTATACTGTATTATACTGACTGATTTATAGGTTGATATAGCAATTTGTATCTGGAATAAATATCACTGGTCTTGGTATATAATTCCTTTTTTGACATTGTTGAATTTACACAAACTAAGACTTCAAAAACTCCAGGCCCTGTGGTATTTCTATTCCACCAGTTACTCTTCACAATCTGTCTTTGGCTCAAATTCTATAAAAGATGTTTCTAGTTTTTTCCTTCTGAAATATATTATATTATGGTCCCTCATGGTAGGCATTTTCTTTTGCTACCAAGAGCTAATAAACCTTTGTGTGATTATAGGTGTCTTCCTGGTGTTCTTTGGAGGGCATACTGTAGCCCTGAAAACTTAAATTTCCAAGTACATCTTTATACAAAATACATATATGAAGACTTGAATTTCATGCCAACATACCTTATATACAAACAGAGATATGAAAAAATTGTGGTATATATGTGTATTAAGAATTATAATGCAAAAAAAGAGTACATGTATAATGGCATAAATTGACATGAACATATTTTATATACAGAGATATGAAAAATTGTGCTCTATATGTATAATAAGGATTGTAATACATTCCACTGTTGTTGTGTATTTAAAAAAATAAAATAAAAAAAACAAAAACACAAAAATATTTCTTAATTAAAAATATGTTTTAAAAAACAAAACAAACAAACAAAAAATTCCCAAGTACATGTGTGCAGACCTCTGAAGTTCCTGGACTTAATTTTTAGAAATACTGTATTGATGGCAAAATAACTATTTTACCAGATTATTTATGAAAAGCTAGTGGTTGTTATTCTTACTTAAAATTTTGAAAATAAATACAAGATATCTCAAGAGATTAGAAAAAAATTTATTCATCACTTCAAAGTAAATTATATATTACAAATTTTGGTCAAAATAATATTATTAAAGGTATTTTCAGTAGTACCACAAAGTATCTATACCTGAAGATAAAACCAAATAGTAAACAGGTAAGCATACCCTGAAATCTACTCATGTTTAAAAATTCCTATACATGTTTTATAGTTATGAATTGGAAGGAACACACAAAGAGCTACATGATTTTCAAATAACAAACACGTGAAGTATCTCCATGCTCAGAATAAATCATTAGAAAGATGTAAGATCTTTAATTTTTTAAAAGGCGTGTGAGTACCTTATTTTATACAACAAAATACTATAGTTCTAGTTTTCTTTATAGCCCCTTTTCAACACTTTTGTGGGAGATGCTTATGAGTATATGGAAGCTTGGTGGGCTAAAGGCTTTTTTTTTACCTACACTCAATGGGTTCAGGAGTTATGGGAGTGGTGGGAATTCTAGGCTATATCTGAAAGTTCAGAAACAGATTTCTCATTAGAAAATTTGTACTTGCCTTTTTGATTTTTGTACAAAGGTATCACAAATGAATTGATCTGCTTCACTTATAAATTATAATTAAGATTCCAGTCTGACGGTGAGTAGCTTAAAATGATATCTTATATCTTGCTGATTCTTGTCTAGTTGAGATAGAAACAAATTTTGGGACAGTGGACACGAGTATTTTCAATTCTCTGACAATAAAAAGGCATAGATTATCTCCCCACCTCTGGTGGTTCTGGGAATTGAACCTAAAGCTGCATACACGCTCTAGCCAAGTGTTCTGTCACTGAGTTACACCTATATCACAACATAGATAATTAAATAAAACTAAGTATTCCAAATTCTTTCATTTTCCAAAATCCTCTGGGTAAAGCTAGAATATTGAAAAATGAGTTCAGGTCAGAGCAGACACTAAATCAAAGAACTACTTGGGATCAAGAAACTAATTTCATAAGAGATAGTATTAAGAAACAACAGCTTGATCAACAAAATGATAATACAAGTTCTATTTAGAAAAGAGTCAATGTGGTAATGTCTTTGAATTTCATAAAACTATACAATTTGACATGCAATGAGTGGATAAAATAATTTTTTTCTTAAGCAAATCACTTGGCACTTTATCCTGACCTACAATTTCTGTAATTCCATTTGAATAATTACAAAAAACAACATGGAACTAGGAAGTGGCACATTTCTTGAATATTTACTTAATCCTAGGTTTACACATTTCATTGACTCTTTCTAAAATTCCTTAGAATTAGGCATCATTTCCCCCAATTGACTCATGTAAACAGAGGCTGAGAGCCCCCCATCTCCACACTATAAATCCCACATAATAAAATGGGATTCAAACTCCTACAGTGCTCAAAAGCTTGAGACCTTTTTTTTTTTTTTAAATTTTTTTTTAGTTTTTGACAGACCTTTATTTTATTTATATTTATTCAGTGCTGAGAATCGAACCCAGTGCCTCACACGTGCTGGGCAAGTGTGCTTCCACTGAGCCCCAGACCCAGCCCACTTGTGGTCTTTTTTATACTAACATGTTACCTTCCATAATAGAGATGTTAGAGGTGACTCAGCCAGCCCAGGTTTTAACAATAGAGGAAGAGGAGGAAAGTAAAGAAAGTCACTGTGACTTTTTTTTTTTTTTGATGTGATAATTGGTATGTTCTCTTTCTCTTTTTAAAGAATTTAACCTTTACTGTATTTATTGTTTTTATGTGGTGCTAAGGATCAAATCTAGTGCCTCACCTGTGCTAGGCAAAATCTCTACCACTAAGCCACAACCCCAGCCTTGTTTTCCTTTTTTTTAAATTTGTTCTTTTTAGATATACATGGCAGTACAGTGTATTTTGACCTAGCATGCATACATGGAACATAACTTATTCTAATTAGTATCCCATTCTTGTGGTTGTACACTGTGTGGAGTTTCACTGGTTGTGTATTCACATATGAACATAGGAAAGTTAGGTCCAATTCATTCTACTGTCTTTCCTATGTCATTTCTTTAGACGAAATTCTTTCAGTCAGTAACTGGAGTTTTTCCATGCCTTTAAGCAGCTACAACTATGAATATGTGTTAGAAGGAGGGAATGCATAACTACGTTTTTGAGATAAGATTTCCCCTAGGGATTTACAACATTTAGGATGAAGAAGCTGTTTATTTTCTAGAAAGGGAAACTTAGAAAAATTTGTAGCCTTAGGCTTGTGATATTAGATGACATTTTAGATTGGAGCTGAGAACTTATTCCAAGTGTGTCTTTCAGATTCAACTTTGGTATCCAATCTATAAACCCCTGCTGAGATATGCAGTTTTCGGCCTATCCTATGTGCATTTGAGGCTTTGTTGTTGTGTAAGAATAGAAATAATGATTTGGAGTCACAAATTTAAAAAGAAATGAGCACAGTCTATTGTTAACTACTTGCATTCATAAAAAATTATCACTATAAATAACCAAAAGCAGAAAGAAACTAGATACTCCAATTTCCTTTCCAGCCAAGCAGGAAAAAAAAAAAAAAAAAAAAGTCCTGAAAATTGCAATGTACTCTGTTTACATCTAACTATTTTTCTCTTTGAAGGGTAAAGATCTTTCAGGAAGAAAAGGGCTTGAGCAGAAAGATCCACATGAAAGGCTGCTTCATGAAGGGGAGGGACTCTTAAAAGAGGGGCACTTAGCAAATTGGTGCTGATGGTTCTCTGGGGAAATACAAGGGGGTAAAGCATCAATGGAATACATCTTGAGCTCTGGAGAAATCAGGTACCAAAGGCTGGTATTTCCAGGTATGAACAATTTTATTTTTGGGAGACAAGATTTTTTTTTCAGATAAAGAAGGTAGCCTAAAAATTCTGGACAACAGAGAAACATTCCTTCCCTAACCTCTTTGTCACCTTGGGGTTTCAACCCAAGCAAAAAGATATTAAGTGGGGAATGGCAAAAAAACCCTGAAACTATATCATTGAACACTGGGTAACTCCTCTGTCAAGCATTTTGAGAGGGTCAAAGATGTTGTTCGGGGATGTAAGTAATGAAAGAAACACTGGACTAGATGTCATGGCACTCTTGTGTTTTAGCTTCAGCTGTTTCTTGCTCAGAATATTTCTTATTTACTAGTTATAAAATAAGAGAGTTACAATGAATATTGCACTAAAGCTCCTTTTGGCTTTAAAGATTCAAGAGCAGGATGATTTTCACTTAAATGTGAAGTTATTTGGGAGGATGCTGGCATGTATTTTATTACCTAGTGTTCACTTTTCAGGGTTTGTAGCTAGGGAATCAGGGAAACTTGCATTCTCACTGCTCAGCTATTCTTAGGAATACTCAATTTGGGGAACTTACTATTTTATTCCAGGGGCCAGGAATCAGTTGTTGGAGTACAAGGAGGATAAGGATAAATGCTCAAGCTTAGAGAAGGACTGAAAGGCTTTCTCAGTGGACTGATTGTCAACTTGCAACTCAGTTGACTGTTCTTGCTTCTCAGGATCGTTCTGGAAACATTCACAGTGTCTAAATACCAATAAGTTAATATGAGAGGTCTTCTTAGGGTAAACCAGGCAAACTGGAACTGAAAATGATCAGATTAGGAAAATGACTGCTGGAATACTTAAGTAAGGAAAGAAAAGTGATCTGATGAGATATTGATGAGGGATACACTTAACTCAGGGTCTCTGAACACTCAGCCAAGTTCAAATGTTAAGAAGCACAGGCTGAAGTAAGGCTGAATCAGTATCAGAGGTAAGTTTAGCTCTCTTCATATTCTGGGGAAAGGCTTTAATTTCTCCAAATTAGAATGGAACCCAAGAGCTAAAGCTGTCTGTAAAACCAGAAGGAAGACAAGGTATCTCAGCAGCCTTGATCTATGTAAGGAAGAATATGGAATATTTACCAAATGGACTAAGATATCTTGTTTTTTCACATTTCCAGATCTCATACTCCTGAGACAGATACAAGAGAAACAACATGAACTTGTTGGGAAGGATTTCCTGGCAAACATTTGGAAACCCCAATTTAGGCAGGAATGTGAAGAATATGGAGTTCCAGATGCCAAGCACAAGGAAACAGCACTCTAAGTAGAGTGGATTTTACCCAAGAACACAATTATTATCTCTTATATTGTTTTGGGATGTGAAAAATGAAATTAGAGTTGGATATTTAAAACTTGGTTTATAGTCTATGAGTTGATTTTCTAACAAAGAGAAAGATGATTACGATAACCTGTCATTTGGGTACTGCTGGTAATCTATAAAGATCCCTGAAAACCTGTTTATTTATGAAAAGCCCCAATGATTTTACATTGAGAATGCATCCTAGGAGAGATAGAATGTTGGTTACCATCCATCAAAGAAAATCTTCATGTTGTTTTTCAAATTAAGACTTGTTATTCTTGTTACAGTAAAAAGTCTACCATGTCAGCCTAGAAGATAGTTTTAAGTAGCACAGATAAGATATGAGACTTAGCTTCTTTTCCTGAGGCTCACTGTACCTGCATTTCCCTTTATCACTCAATGAGAATACATCATTTAAGTATCACAAAAGCATCAGCTTTCTTCTCACTTCAAATATGAAAATAGTAAATATATGAAATTTACTTATCTTGACAAAACTCAAAATGAGCTCCCACCTTCCCTTATAGAATAATACTCTATGCTCTAAATCAATTTGCATCATATGGCTTGTCAAATGAGTCTGCAACAATCTTTTCCTGATGCTACCTAAAGTCTGATCACTTGAAAATTAACTCAGATGCCACATTCTTAAAGGTAGCACTATTACACAAGCTTCAACACTAAGAACAGGAATACATTGTTCTTTTTCATGAATATACCATTCATTAGCTTTGCCTGATAAGCTCATCTTCCAGTCCAAGAATTGCTTAACATTTAAAAAAAATTATAGGATATATTATATTCTAATTCAGCTCTTCAAAAGGTGGAAAATTTCCATCAAAGGAAAACTGGGGTGCTTACCAAAGGGACAGGAACAATGCAGGCATTTGATCATTTGTCTCTGCTTCTCCACTGTAACCTAGTATTTTATCTGACACACAGAAACTAAGTGAATGCTGAATGAGATAATTAAATCAGATGGCTCAAGAGTTAGGATTCTTTCAGTCTTAAAACTTGTCATGTTTTTCCTTTGGATCCTGCTTATGTTTGACAAGTAGACATGTAGTCTTTTAAACAGTTACCAACTTTTTTTTCAAGAGAAAGCTTCTTCTCCCATTTCAACTTATTATTTCAGTACAACTGGATGACCTCATCCCACTCAGAAATAGGCCAGATTCCATTGGACTGCACATTGGGGGGAGAGTTCTTCCAGTCCCATATCTTTATAGGAATCTTCCAGGTCTTACCATAGTTGGCTTCAATGTATTCGATGGTTTCACAGGGCACATTGACCTTCATGTCTACAAATTCAGTCCAGCACAGTGTAAACTTGGGAAACAGGTATCTGTGGTAGAACAGAGGCATTGTGGGGAGGGGTTAGGCTCCCACAGTGGAAGGTCTAGCAGGAGAACCCAGTTACTAGTGCATTCTTGGTTGAAGGACAGCCCTTTCCAACTAAGCAGCTTTGGGAACAGAGAAAGTGGACATTGGATACTTTTAATTGTCCAACATTCCTTTCTCTTCAAATGCTAACACCACCCCAATTTTCCTCCCTTATTTCCAATTCATATGAGTAACAGCTAACCCCTCCCCTAAGATTCAGAGATGGGTAAGAAAAATCTAACAGTAATTTATAATAATCAGTTCAGAGATGGGAATGTATCCAAGTTATACAAATGAAAGTCCTAGAATTTCTGTGGGATTACTAGGGAAAGAGGTGTCAAAGCAAAGTTACCAAAAGATAAAGAAAAATTGTTTTCTTGTACAACCTCAATTTACTAAGGATATAGAATAAACATGACTCCAAGTTGCATTCCCAGGTTTTTCCTGTGGTTCCATATCTTCATGATCCTACCTATAGTTTGTCTTTCTTACTTTTCCCTCAAATGCTAAAAAATATCTTTAAACTAGCCTAAGGAATGTTAGTTATAATGAATTTAACTATATCTATTGTAGAACTACAACAATTAGAAGGTAAGTTTCAGTAATTAAACCAGGACACGTTTCTTAAAGGCATTTTGGATCAAGTAGTTTAACTCCAATGTATTGCATAGGAAAGCTAAAACTAGCAGGTCTGCTTGAAGTAAGGTGTGTGTGTGTGTGTGTGTGTGTGTGTGTACACGTACACATATATCTCCCTATATTCGGTGTTGTTTTTTTCCTGAGAAATGCTGCTTCTCTTCACAACATAGAATGAACTTTCAGTAATGAAACCTGAAGTGGCAACAGAAGATATCACAGAAATTTAAAACTTTAGAGGATTAGCCAGGCATGGTGATATATGCCTATAATCTCAGTTACTGAGTAGGGTGAGGCAGGATTGCAAATTCAGTCAGTCTGGGCAACTTAGTTAGACCCTGTCTCAAAATAGAAGTTTAGTGGTAAAGAGCCTCTTGGGTTCAATTCCTTAGTACCATAAAATTAATTAAAAATAATATATTAGAGTTTAGATTAAATAACATTGTGGAAATAGGACCTGAGATGTTCTCCAAGAAAAGGTCATTTCTTATATATTCTGCCTTTGAATATCGTGTTTTACCACCAAAGAAACATAAAGCCATACATAAAAATGAGACCGAACAAACTCAAAAGATAGCAACAAGTGCCTTCTACAAAAACCAATGGGTTGTGGCAGTTAAAGGGCTGTCCCAGCTGGCTCCTGTGAAAAGATAGCCACAGCAAATCTCATAGCTGAGAAAGAAACAAGATATAGCTTAGACCCACCAGCTGCTTATCCCTATTTTATTCTGCATACTCCTATTCAAGGAATTGCTTATTTTGTCATCAGACATATCCACCCATCTTTAACTTCCACCCTCCCCAATCAAATGCTGGCCAGCAGAATAGCCACCTGTCCTTTCCTATCAAGTTGTCACACTGAAATTGAGTTCAGGCGAGATCATGGCCTGTCTAGTAAGTTAGTCCAGAACACTCTTCAAAGTATTAGCCTCTACAGTCTCTCATCAAAGAGTTGGAAGAGAAAAATAACAGAATTAGAATAGACAGGATAGAAGAGAATGCTAAAGATTTTATGAAAGCCATGTTTTGGACAATGAAGGATTTGTGAGAAAACCCAAACCATTTAAATATATAAACAACGTAAAAATAACACAAAGACAATTTAACTAGAATGTGAATTTTTATTCCCAAACAGAAATATCTCTAAACTTTCTGTGGCTTCTTTTCCCCAATTATTTTTCAATCCATTCAGAAACAAACAAATAAAAACCCCATCTAGTTTCCTAAGAGAAGAGTAAAGATAAACAAACCATAAAATGGGAACACTCATCATAAAATAGGATTGTTGAGAGGAAGGTGGGTGAGTGGCACAGAAGAGTACATGCCACCCAACCTGTCAGGTTACCAGTAAATAATGCCTATGACTAAAGTACACCATGGGTCTGCAACATTACCTTGGGCTTTAAAGCTTTTAAGTTTGGCTGATGAGTTTGTACTTCAAAGCCCTTGGACAGGATCCAAAATGTGATTTAAATTTAGACTATAGCAACCCTAAATCAGAAAATAAGTTTAAGGGATCTTACTATCACACACACACAAGATTCCTCCATCTATTTTTTTTTTCATACCATGTTTACTTTGCTTGATTTTTGACTAAAAAGTAATTAGAGGGGCTGGGGATGTGGCTCAGGCGGTGGTGTGCTTGCCTGGCATGCATGCGGCCCGGGTTCGATCCTCAGCACCACATACAAAGATGTTGTGTCCACCGAAAACTGAAAAATGGATATTAAAATTCTCTCTCTCTCTAGAAAAAAAGAATGACCATTGAGGGATGGGGCTATAGTTCAATGGTAGAGCACTTGTTCGATCCTCAGCACTACATAAAAATAAATAAATGAATAAAGATATTGTGTCCATCCACAACCATTGATATTCTTAAAAAAAAAAGTAATTAGAACTAAGAGTCAGTTGGTATAGAATATATTTTTTCTTAAAAGAAACTCTTAAAATCCATAGCTACTTGTTGATGATGAAAGTAACTTAATTGGTTTAATTTTATAATACATGAATATAATTGCTAGATGAAAAGGAAGTTCTTCCAGCATTCTAGAAGACCACTGTTTATTATTACTAGTTATCGAACCTAAATGAGATAGAGACACCATTGACTACAATTGAACCTGACCTTTTTAAATATTAAGTTTGCATTCAACTCTTGAGTTGGAAGAGTAGGCCATAATTTCATAGGAATTTCCTGCAAAACACAGATGGGTTATTCTCATTATAGATCTTATCTCTTCTAACTCCTAATTTCTTTTCCTTGTGTTATTCCAGTGCCCAACTTCTCTAGCAAACTGTTTAATACAAACTGGGTTAGCAGACATTCTGATATTAGTGGGAAGGCTTCTAAAGTTTATATTTAAATATGATTGTTCACTCTAGGTTTTTGTTATATTTTCTTTATTAGTTGAAAAAAATTCTATTTTGTTTAAAAGGCCTTTTATTTTTAATTACAAAACCTTATCAGTAGTTTTAAGTATCATCTATTAAACAGCCATGCAGTTTTTTCTCCCTTTAATCTTCTAATACTTTATTTATTTATTTTTAAACTCGATTTATTTATTTATTTATTTTTATGTGGTGCCGAGGATCGAACCCAGGGCCTTGCATGTGCAAGGCGGGAGCTCTACCGCTGAGCCACAGCCCCAGTCCCCTTCTAATACTTTAATATGGAAATTATACTAATATACACTGGAAAAAATTTTT
The DNA here is from genome assembly GCF_048772815.1 of Callospermophilus lateralis. NCBI lineage: Eukaryota > Metazoa > Chordata > Mammalia > Rodentia > Sciuridae > Callospermophilus > Callospermophilus lateralis. The sequence goes on from NC_135306.1 coordinate 26,723,904, forward strand.
CATTCACTTAGGATATTTTCATCTGTGTTCTCTGGGACTATAATTTCCCTTAAAATTTTCTAGATTACCCATGTCCATATTTCATAGTCTCATAAAATAAATTGCCTAGATATCTCTTTTTTTATTTTCTAAAATAGGTTATAATATTGGGGTAACCTATTTTATATGGTATGGTAAGACTTTTCTGTACACTTTCTAGGCATAAGTGTCTTAGTAGGGAAAAGAAGGGGAAAGAAGGATTTTTGATCACTATTTCAGTTTCCAGAATGAATATAGGCTTTGTGAATTTTCTTGATTTTATTTTGGTTAATATTTTTCTAGAAAATTATTCTTTTTCACATTTTTGCCTAACTGTCGCATTTACTGTCCTAAAGTCATCCATGGTATTTTCTGAGAGTCGGCATAACATAGTTAAAGACACAAAGAGTAAGACATCATGGGTTTGAACACTGCATATTGTCTTTACTTTTTCTCTTTTCTTCTTAGTCTTGCTAGATGCCATTTATTTTATTAGTTTTAAAATTGAAATTTTAAGAATCAGCATTTGGAATTATTGGTTGCTGAACAGAGGAAAAACTTAAAAGTATTTCCTCTAAAAACAGGATCAAGAGAAGGATGCCTACTCTCACCACTCATATTCAACATACTCCTTGAAACTTCAGCCAATCAGGCAAGAGAAGGAAATTAAAGAAATACAAATAGGAAAGAACTTAGGAATAAAACCAGAGCCATGTGTCTAATAGAAGAAAAAGTAGGCCCTAATCTCTATCATGTGGGATTAGCCCCCAACTTCCTTAATAAGACTCCTGTGGTGCAAGAATTAAAATCAAGAATCAATAAATGGGATGGACTCAAACTAAAAAGTTTTTTCTCCACAAAAAAAAAAAAAAAAAAACAATCTGTGAGGCAAATAAAGAGCCTACAGTATCTTGGGAGCAAATCTTTACCCCTCATACATCAGATACAGCACTAATCTCTAGGGTTTATAAAGAACTCAAAAAGCTAAACAAACACCAATAAAACAAATAACTCAATAAATGGGCCAAGGACCCGAACACTTTTCAGATGATGATATACAATCAATCAACAAATACATGAAAAAATGTTCATCATTACTAGCAATCAGAGAAATGCATATCAAAACCACTCTAAGATTTCATCTCTCTCCAGTCAGAATGGCAGCTATTATGCATACAAACAACAATAAGTGTTGGTGAGGATGTGGGGGAAAAAGGTACACTCATACACTGCTGGTAAGACTGCAAATTGGTGCAGCCAATATGGAAAGCAGTATGGAGATTTCTTTGAAAATTGGGAATGGAACCACCATTTGGCCCAGCTATCCCTCTCCTTGGTCTATACCTAAAAAACTTAAAAACAGCATACTACAGGGACACAGCCACATCAATGTTTATAGCAGCACAATTCACAACAGCTAAACTGTGGAACCAACCTAGGTGCCCTTCAGTAGATGAATGGATAAAGAAAATGTGTTATACACAATGGAATAGTACTCAGCAATAAAAGAGAATAAAACCATGGCATTAGCAAGTAAATGGATGGAGTTGGAGTATAAAATGTTAAGTGAAATTAGCCAATCCCCAAAAACCAAATGTCAAATGTTTTCTTTGATATAAGGAGGCTGATTCATAGTGGGATAGGGAGCAGGAGCATGGGAAGAATAGAAGAACTCTAGATAGGGCAGAGGGATTGGAGGGGAAGGGAGAGAGTATGGGGTTATTAATGATGGTGGAATGAGATGATCATTATTATCCAAAGTACAGGTATAAAGACACAAATTGGTGTGAATATACTGTGTATACAACCAGAAATATGAAAAACTGTGCTCTATGAGTGTAATAAGAATTGAAATGCATTCCACTGTCATATATCAATAAAAAAATAAATTAAAAAGAAATACAAATAGGAAAAAAAGAGCTTAAAAATTATCCATTTGCTGATGATGTTGACATGATCCTCTATTAGACCCAAAAACTCCACCAGAAGGTTCTAGAGCTGAAACACATTTAATAAAGTAGAAGAACACAAGATAAACATACATAAAGCAACTGCTTTCCTATACTCTAATAATGAATCTGCTGAAAAAGAAATTAGGAAAACTATTCTCATTAATTTAATGAGGGATCTCTACATTGAAAACTATAGAACACTAAAGAAAAAAATTGAAGGCTTTAGAAGATGGAAAGACTCCCAAGTTCTTAGATAGGCAGAATTAGTATTGTCAAAATGGCCATACTACCAAAAGTATTATATAGATTCAATGCAATCCTCATCAAAACATAAATGACATTCTGCACAGAACTAAAAAAAGCAGTACTAAAATTCATTTGGAAAAACAAGAGACCCAAAATAGCCAAAGCAATTCTGAGCAAAAAGAGTAATGCTGGAGATATCACAATACCAGATCTGAAATTATACTACAAGCTACAGTAACAGAAACAGCATAGTATTGACACCAAACAGACAGACCAGTGAAATAGAAGATACAGAGACAAACCAACATGAATTCCGTTATCTGATACTAGACAAAGGTGCCAAAAACACATGTTGGAGAAAAGAGTCTCTTTATCAAATGTTGCCAGGAAAACTGGATATTCATATACAGAAGAATGAAGTTGGACCCGCTATCTCTCACGGAGCACAAAAGTCAAGTAAGTGGATTAGAGACTTAGAAATTAGACTAGAAACTCTATAACACGACTAGAAGAAAATATATGCTTAACAATCCATCATATTGGCACAGGAACCAACTTCTTTAACAAGATCCCTAAAGTGCAAGAAATAAAACTAAAAATCAATAGGTGGGATGCCACAAACTAAAAAGCTTCTACACAGCAAAGGAGCTTGAAGAGAGAGCCTGGAGAATGGGAGAAGATCTTTGCCACCTGCTCCTCAGATAGGGCATAAAGATTCAGAATATATAATGAATTAAAAAATCTTAACACTAAAAAATCCCAAGTAAACCAATTAACAAATGGGCACAAGAACTAAACAGACACTTCTCAAAAGAGGAAATACAAATGGAGAATAAGTATATGAGAAAATGTTCAACATCTCTAGCAATTAGAGAAATGCAAATCAAAACTACATTAAGATTTCCTCTCCAGTCAGAATGGCAATCATCAAGAATACAAATAATAATAGGTATTGGCAAGGATATGTGGAAAAATGCACACTCATACATTATTGGTGGGATTGCAAATTAGTATAACCACTCTGAAAGGCAGTATGGAGATTCCTCAAAAAACTAGGAATGGTTGGAAGGGGGGCTAGGGAAGAATACAATTACTTTAGATTAGTTAGAGGGGAGTGAAGGGAGGGGAGGGGACATGCGGGTAGGAAGGATAGTAGAATGAATCAAGACATTATTATCCTATGTACATACATAAGTATACGATGAGTGGAATTCTACATTATGTCTGAGAAATTATACTCCATTATATATGATGTATCAAAGTGCATTCTACTGTTATGTATAACTAATTAAAAAAAAAAAACTAGGAATGGAACCACCATATGACCTAGCTATTCCATTCCTCAGCATATAGTCAAAAGATCTAAAATCAGCATGCTACAGGGATACAGTCACATCAATTTTTTTTTTTTTTTTTTTTGGTACCAGGGATTGAACAGGGACACTTAATCACTGAGCCACATCCCTATCTCTTTTTATATTTTATTTAGAGACAGGGTCTCACCTAGTTTCCTTGGGCTTCGCTAAGTTGCTGAGGCTAGCTTTGAACTCACAATCCTACTGCCTCAGCCTCCTGAGCCACTAGGATTACAGGCATGCGTCACCATGTCTGATATCACATCAATGTTTATAACAGCACAATTCACAGTAGCCAGACTATGGAACCTAGGTGCCCTTCAACAGATGAATGGATAAAGAAAATATGGTATATATACATAATAGAGCACTACTCAGCCACGAAAAAGAATGAAATTATGTTATTTGCTGGTAAATGGTTGGAACTGGACACTATAATGTTAAGTGAAATAAGCCAGACTCAGAAAGTCAAAGTTAAATGTTTTCTCTGATATGTAAAAGCTGGTCTAAAATTGGGGTGGGGGAGAGAGAGAAAAGAAATGAGGGGGATTCCATCAAAATAAAAGAAAGATCAGGTGAGTAGAAGAAAAGGCTTGGGGGGAAGGGAGGTGGAATAGGATAAGGGAAAAACAGTGGAATGAATCTGACCTACTTTTTCAGTGTACATATATGAATATACTATAGTTAATCTCACCATTATGTATATCCATAAGACACATGTAAACAAACAGATCAGTAGAGTAAAGGAAGGGAAAGTATACATTTATAATTAAGTCAAAATGAATCCTAATGTTATGCGTAACTATCATGAACCAATAAAAAGACTGTTAATTTAATTCCACTGTGGTATCAGAATGCCATCTATTGAAATAACCACAGTTTTTCATCCTTTAATTCATTCATTTGGAAAAATTATATACACACACATACACACAGAGGAAGAGTTTTATTAATTCTTCAATATTTATTAAAATGTCTGTGATATAGTAAATGATAAACTTTTTAAAATTCTATTTATAGTTGACAAGAAACTATATTCACCATTGTTCAGTGAAAATTTTTAGGCATCAAATAGAGCAAGGCTATCAACTTTGTATCATCATCATTTTTCTTCTTTACTTGCATCAGAAGATTTAAAAATAAAGGTTTATCAACATCTTCTACCACAATTATGGACATGTCAAATATTCATTAAATTTCATTGATTTTTAATTTGTATATTTAAAGATCATACTGATAATCATAAGCTCATGAATAGCATTTCATCTTGGTGAACTGTTTCTTTGAAAGATTATATAACAGACCTTCTAATACTTTATTTCTCCCCCTAAATTCTATCTTGTCTGATAACCATATCATAGTACTAATTTTCTTTGGTTAATACCATTGGGTATCTCTTTTTCTATCCCTGTAATTTGCAAACTTCCTGTGTGATTTTGCATTGGGTATGCCTCTTGAAAGTATTATACAGCAAACCCAAATATTTCAAAGGTATTCATTTTAAAAGTCCTTTACAGCATTCAACTTGCTATAAAGATTTTTCTTCACTAGATCAGAGGAAGGAGGAAGAGGTAACATTTTTGAAATCATTTTCATAAGCAAATTCAAAATTATTTACTAAATAAAAGAAGGATATAAAAGCAAATTGTTTTACTATGTAAAAAAAAAGAAAGAAAGTATTATACAGCTAAATTTTGTTTTCCCATTTGAATAATCTTTGAAGTTTTATAGGTTAGCTTAATTTGCTTACATTTACTGTATTAAATTATATGGTGTACTTATTTTGAACTAGTCTTGTGCCAGAATACCCAGGCTCAAATTCTGGCTTGATCAGTAATTAATTGTGTGACATTGGCCAATTTCTTTGTACCTTAATTTTCTCATTTATAAAATGAGGATAATAACAGTACCTACACTTCAGAGGGATATTAGTGTAGAATGAATAAATAAATGTAAAGTGTTCATATTGGTATCTAAAACAATGTTGATTGTTGTTATAATTATTTTTACATGTTTTCAGTTTACCATACTTTTCCTTTGACCTCCTCCTCTACTTTTCCTATCTTCATTTGGATTAATATATTCCCTTCTGTTCTCTGCTTATTTGGAAATTTTAGATAATTATATTCTAGCTACTGAACATACTTACTTCACTATAACATTTTCTATTAAAGACCAAATTTATGTGCAATATCTATCCTCTTCTTAAACATGTAACTTAGTATACTTTACTCCCTGAACAAAGACATATCACCTTCTCCTCAACTGTCAGGAGTCTTCCTTTTTGACCTTTCTCATTTTAATATATTAAGTTAGTTGTCAATATCATTATTTTTATATGCAATGGCTAACAAATTTAATGACATTTTCTCATTTTTTTGGTTCACCACTATTTTATATGTATCACATTTATCTCCAAGTTGTTAATATGTCTCTTAAAAAATGGGTTTATGAGGCATAAACTTTCTTAAGTCTTTGTATATATGTAAATGTCTTTATTTTTATCTCACACCTGATGTTAGTTTTAACTAAACATAACATTCTAAGTTGGCGGCTATTTCTCCTTGGCTTTTGGAAGATGTCACTCTGCTATCTTTTGGGCTCAACTGTTGCTAAGGTATACTTGGTGCTTCTCTGTGAGCAATCTATTTTTTCACATAGCATGTATAAATATTTTTTGGTATTGGTTTCCTTAAGATGAATTTCAAATTTATTATTTATTCTGCTTATAATTTGAAAATTATATTTAAATACTGCTTCATCATTACTTATTCTTTTAGCTCAGCTGTATCTTTAAGACATATTCACAGTACTTTGTGTCTGTAGCAAACAGATTATGACAAAGTGAGGAATTACTGTCACATTAATTATATGTCATCATACCAATCTTGCTCTTAAACAGTCAGGTAAAAATTAAACTCAATTCTTGAAAACCAAAGTTATAGTAACTTTGCTGCCTCGTATTTTTTTTAAAAAATCATTTTTTTGTACTAAATACTTCACAATCCCATCATGGACAATAAAGAGTAAAAAGAGTTATACAGGAATTACTAATATACTTTTCAGAGTCTAGGCTGAAATACAGTATCTCTAGGATCTTTACTAATTTCATTCTTCAGGCCTGTCCTAAACTACTATATACATATTTATCTGTGTATTTATATACTCAGATAGAAGAGAGAATGTATGTGTTTTATATGGTAAATTTCTACCTAGTGAACTTTATTTTGCCACTGACTTCCACTGTAAATTGAGTGATCCTACCTACCCTACTGTCCAGTAAGGAATATGCACAGCAAACTCTGCTATGTGATCCCTATAGGACCTCTGCCCCAGGGACCAAACTAGTAGTCAACTGTGCTACAGGAGAAACAAGAAAAAAAATGTATATCAATAAGCAGACCATGACGCTGGGATTGTGGCTCAGTGGTAGAGCACGTGCCTTGCACGTGTGAGGCACTGGGTTTGATCCTCAGTACCACATAATAAATAAAGGTATTGTGTCCATCTACAACTAAAAAAATACTTTACATAAAATTTGTCTTCAGTGCCAGAGGACAAAGTCTCAGGACATTTTTATGTCTGCTGAATAATTTCCAAAAACTAGATCTATAGCTCATCAATGAAAATCAGACATTAGCTGTATTTGTTTTCCACAATTTTATTAGCATTTCTCTTCAGAGAAATAACTTAAATACCCAAAACTGGAAATTAAAATTATGACTTCAAATTTCATGCTAAATACAGAAGGCTTCTTTTATTTTGATGTCAGATAACCCAATTTATCTAATCAAATGCAAAAGTCTTGAAGTTTATCATTACAATTAGGTCTGCCCTTGCCAAATTCATTGTTTCTGGCCCCATGTATCTCTGCATTTTAATATAGAAATCTTGGATTCTTTTCTCTTAATATCAAAGTCACAAAATATTTAATATTTTTAACCTAAGTCAATTTTTAAAAAATATTTTTTAGTTGTAGTTGGACACAATACCTTTATTTAATTTATTTATTTTATGTGGTGCTGAGGATCGAACGCAGGGCCTTGCACGTGCTAGCGAGTATTCTACTGCTGAGCTACAACCCCAGCCCCCTAAATCAATTTTTTGAGGTATAGTATACATAGAATGAAATGCACAAATTTTAAGTGATAAATATTGATAAATGTATAACCTATGTAGCCACCATTTTAATCAGGATAGAGAACACTTCTACCATCCAGAGTTTCCTGTGTTCCTTGCCATTCAGTAGTCAACCCAACTGGTCCCTAGGCAACCCCCAATCTTATTACACTCATCACTGGTTTTGCTTGTGCTACAGCAAAATAAAATAAAAGTAAATACACAGTATGTATTGTTCCTGACTTCTTTTACTTGGCATAATATTTTGAAGATGCATCCGTCCATAGTATTCTATCATCTGAATATATCATAATTTGTATAACTGGTCACCAGACTATGTGCATTGATTTAGAATGATTTTACTTTTTTAGCTAGTATGAATAAAATTGCTAGGAAAATTTGTGTCTAAGTCTTTTAGTAGAAACATGTTTTTTTTTTTTTTTTCCTCTTAGGATACTACCTAACTTAACCCCTTAGAGAATTATATTCAAATATATATATATGTGTGTGTGTGTGTGTGTGTGTGTGTGTTTTAAAAATATATAATTTTTACTTTACACAAATGAAAGATTTGCTGTTTATTCATTCCGAAGGCATCTTCTCTTAAAACAAAACAAAACCCCAAGCTCACTATATAAGTAACTACCAGTTCTTATAATGTGTAAGTATACAATTTACCATATAACATTTATTCACAGTTCTTCCCTCAACCCCTCAATTTTACACCTGCTAGTGACTAGCAGTTTGGAGGTCTAATTAAGGAGACCTAATACATAATCTATATGTTATAAAATATGAAGACATAAATAGAGCAGGAAGTTCGAGATCATTTTAGAAAAGTCAAAGTTTTAAATACACTCATTTAAAGAAATTATTCAAATTTGCTTTTTATCTTATTTAATTTTTTTTAAGAGAGAGTGAGAGAGGGAGAGAGAGAAAGAAAGAGAGGATTTTAATATTTTATTTTTTAGTTTTCGGCGAACACAACATCTTTGTTTGTATGTGGTGCTGAGGATGGAACCCGGGCCGCACGAATGCCAGGCAAGCGAGCTACCGCTTGAGCCACATCCCCAGCCCCTCAAATTTGCTTTTTAGCTTCACAGCTGTATGTACTAAAGAGACAAATGTTTTTTGAGAGCTATAACTACAGTAGAATAGTATCAATCTATAAAGCTGAGAGACAATGAGGGAGGACTCTATATCTAACTCTAGTCTTTAACTTCTAGGGAAACACAGTGATTGAAAATAACTAACAACTTAATTTTATGGTTTTAATTCTCCAAAGGTGCAGGTTGGATCAAGTCATTAATCTGATATCATCCTATCATCTTCACAAAACAATGTGGAATAAACTTAAGAGGCTTTCATTTAGTTTCAAGTAGGGTTCAGATCTCACTCAGCTCTATAGAAGACGTATCAATGTAACAAGACTGATTTTATTTATCACTTAGAAAGGACTGACAAATCAGCAAAAGTACTTTAATAAAGCATGAGGGAAGTAAAGGGAAAAAAATTTATAAAAATTCAGAGCAAGAGATTATATCCAGATAGAGATACCAAGGAATAATTTAAAGGAGGAGGCAAATCCAATGCCTTTGACTGGGCAGACTTAGGAACTACAATAATGGAAGATAATCTGGTATTACTAGTGACTTATTTAAAATCTTTGATTAAAATCAAGTTTCAAAAGGCAGGGTGTCTAAATGCAATTTGGTACCCTGGAATGGAACAGAAAAAGGATAGTAGAAAAAAGGATAGCAGAAAACAGGTGAACAAAAACAAGTCGAGATTAATCTTTTTTTAATTTTTTTTTAGGGCTGGGATAGAACCCAAGGGTGCTTTACCACTGAGCCACATCCCTAGCCATTTTAATTTTTTTTAAATTTTGAAACAGGGTCTCACTAAATTGGTGAGGCTGGCTTTGAACTTGCAATCCTACCTCGCTTCTCAATGTACTGGGACTATATCCATGTGCCATGGCGCCTGGCCTTAACTTGATCTTTACTTCATATCACATAAAAAGGACACAAGAAATATCAACCATAAATATACTAATACGCTGAACTACATTAAAATTAAGAACTTTCTTTTTTTTTCTTTTTTAAAGAGAGACAGAGAGAGAGAGAATTTTAATGTTTATTTTTCTTAGTTTTCGGCGGACACAACATCTTTGTTTGTATGTGGTGCTGAGGATTGAACCCGGGCTGCACGCATGCCAGGCAAGCACGCTACCGCTTAAGCCACATCCCCAGCCCAAAATTAAGAACTTTCATTGAACAAAAGTTACCACTAAGAAAGTGAAAAGAAAAAAAGAACAAATTGAGAAGCTATTTTCAGTATAATTTAAGCCACAAAGAGTAAGAAAAAGACTGACAACTCAAATAAAAGATTGATAAAACATTTAATAGGTACCTCACAAAAAAGAGCAAATAAATGATCTATAAAAATGAAAGAGTGGTGGCCCTCACCAACTCATTCGGGAAATGGAAATTAAAACTACAACATGGTAACACTACATATCCTCCAAAATGATTAAAATTAAAAAGTCTCACAATGCCAAGTGTTAGCAAGAAAGTGAATCAATGAAAGTCCTATGAAGTGTAAATTTGTACAACCAACATTTGAAAACTATTTGTAAGCAAAAGAATATTTGTATTTCCTATGAGGAAGCTATCCCACACTTTCTGTATTGCTATATCCCACACTACTAATATGGTCTGAATGTTTCTGTCCCCTCAAAATTCTCACATTGAAATCATAATCCTCTAAGAAAATGGTACTAAGTGGTGGGGACTTTAGGAGGTGAGTGAATGGGATTAGTACCATGAATGGGATTAGTATCCTTATAAAAGAGGCCTGAGGAATTCTGCTTGCTCCTCCCACCATGTAAGGACAGAAGGAGAAGCTGACAGACTGCAAGCACCAAAAGATCTCACCAGAGCCCAATCATGCTGGCACTTGATCTTGTACATCAAGCCTCCAGAACTGTGGGAAATAAATTTCTTGTTAAAAGCCACCCAATTTATTGTATTTAATGGATTAAGATAAACATGAACAAGGATACTGTGTAGAATGTTTACTACAGCATCATCTAAAATAGCCCCAAGCTGAAAACAACCCTAGTAGCCAACTATAGTGGACTTAATAAATACTTGTAGTACAAACACATACATCAAAGAAAATGAACAATAGCAACAACATGAATGAGTCCCACAAACATAATGTTCAGTGAAAAGATATCAGGGGCTGGGGATATAGCTCAGTTGGTAGGGTGCTTGCCTGGCATGCACAAGGCTCTGGGTTCAATCCCCAGCACCACACACATACACACACACACACACACACACACACAAAAGATGAGGAACACAATTCTATTTCTGCAAAATGAAAAATCAGGTATAACTAAACTAATATTAGAAGACAGGACATTTGTAACTTTGTGGGAAAAAGGAGTTGATTGTGAGGGCAAATGATATAGGCCTCTGGGATGCTGGTAAATATTGTTTTTTTGCCATACCACGGATTGAACCCATGGCCTTGTACATGTTAGGCAAACACTCTATTTTCAAGCCACAACATCAGCCTTTTGTATTTTGAGATGTGATCTTGCTAAGTTGTCTAGAATCACAAACTTGTGATCCTCGTGGGATTACAGGAGGGCACCACCACACCAGGTCCAAATATCATTTTTTTGCAGGGAGGTGGGTACAGGGTATTGAACTCAGGGGCACTTGACCACTGAGCCACAACCCCAGCCCCTATTTTGTATTTTATTTAGAGGCAAGGTCTTACTTGCTTAGCACCTTAACTTTGCTGAGGCTGGCTTTGAACTCACAATCCTTCTGGCTCATCCTCCTGAACTTCTGGGATTACAGGCCTGCGCCACCTCACCTGGCTCCAAATATCTATTTTTTGACTGAGATTCTAGCTACATGATTGTTTATTGGATGATTTTTGGAGCTAAACACTTTCTGTGTGTATACCTTTATGTGAATGTGTTACACTTCAATTAAAATATTAATGATTATTTTCTATTTCCTAATCTTCTCTAGACTATAAACTTATGTTTTACTTTGAATCCTTAAGAGTTCTTGAATTCCCATTCAGGTTGAGGACTCCCTTGTTCATAGCCAGGCATGGAGGGTTTGTTTGTTTGTTTTTGTTTAGTTTCATTTTACTGCTTTTCCCAGTTACCTCCTGTTTAGCATAGGTTCTCATACACCTAAGTCTAGCTTACTATACCAGCTTTTTCTGTAGGTTTCTGTACTAACAGTCTCTTTCACTTCTTCATGCCTACACATATTAGCTATAACAGTATCCCTCAACAGGGTTTATATCTTATTACATTCCCCACCTAAAGCCCTAAGAGATTCTATTGTTTATTACATTAAATAAAAGACTCTGCAGTTCAATATTAAGTCTTTCTGTCAATTAACTGCTTCACCAATATTGCTCAATATCATCTTTCTACACTCAGATTAAATCTCCTTTCTTAGAGCCAACTCAATCTAATTTAATAGCAATCCGCCATTCAACAATATTCAAATTGTGCTGGCTTTACCCTTACCTTAGCATTCTCTGTACTTGTTTTATTCTTACAAACTGTCTCTCTGCAATTATGTAGTATAAGTTTATATTCATCTTTTGTTACATCTGGTAGGCTTTAATTCACTATTTGTGATTTTCTTTTTCTAATTATTACATGGCAATGAACCTCCCTAACTAGACTTCGAGGTTCTGCCTGCTTAACTCAGAATCAGTGAACAACTGAGAATCTATTATGTGTCAAGCACTGAATCAGGTAATTTCACAATATTATTCAATATAAGCATTACATGCCATGAGGTATGCAGTGTTATCTTCATGTTATGGAGAAACCTGAAGCTCACTCAACTAAAATCACACATGTATATTTTAGATATAGAAGTCTCTAAATAAAAAGTGCCTAACAAATATTTAAAATGAAATATTCAGATATATTGTAATATTTTATAGATAAATTTTGAAAATGCAACTGAAAGGTTGGGAAAAAGATGTACTTTGCACCACTAAAAGCCAATAGATGTTTGGAAAAGTTAACAGAAAGGTAATAACTGTTAGTAACTTGCCATGGATGGCTGATCCATTTTTTATGATGCTTCAAAGATATATTAGATTAATGAGAAAAAGTGAAAAAAAGTTACTTAAAGAAACTATCAGGGGAGTCATGAATGACTATAATTAAATTGTAAAACTCAGTAACATGTAGTTAAGTTTGCACTCTCATTCATGCTGATTACACAAAAATTTGTATCACTTTTTAGAAAGGCAATCTGGCAATGAATCAAAGCTCTTAAAGGCTCACTTTTTTTCAGAATCAGTAAACATCAATTAATCCACACATCCATTCATTCATTAATTCATTTAACATATTTACTGAGCAAGGAGTTTAGCTTGGGGTAAATAATAAATGTGTATATAATCGCTGATGGCCTCAATGGCAAAGCTATAAAATTTCTATGTATGATGATATGGCCAAATAAAGACAATTTGACCTTATTTCCTTTTATTTATTTTTATTAATGTATTAATTATACATATTAATGGAATGATAGTTCAATACATGTATATGATGAGCACTGATCAAATGTAGTCTCTCTTTGTCCCTCACCTCTTTCCAAACGATAATAATCAGTATTCTACACTCAAGTCAACTTTTTAAAACTTTCACATAAGAGAGAACATGCGGTACTTATCTTTTTTGGGTCTGGCTTACTTAACAATGTCCTCTAGTTACATCTATTTTTGCTACAAATTATAGGATTTCATTCTTTTTTTTTTTTTTTTAAATGGTTCAATAACATTCCTGTGTGTATGTAAAAAATCCCTAATAAAGCTTTTATTTTATGCAAAGATATACTATCAGACTTTATTAAATTTAAAAAAAGGAACAATCAAAATAGAAAAATAGTTAACTAAACCTATTATTAGGACTTTCTCCATACTCCTCTTAAGTCTGCCTAACCAACCTGTTTTGAAATTACACTTCCTTGCAGTTGTTTCTAGATAGGGTTGATCTGGCACCTCAACTGTAGATTGCACATAGTTCAATTACTCTACTGCTGACATAAAGTACTTTAATGTTATATTGTTTTACGGTCTAGATTATGAGATCCTTGAGAGAAGAAACTAAGTTATATTCACATTAGTATCCTGAAAATAGACTAGTTAGAAATAAATTTTATAGAAATGAAGTAATAAATTACAAAGGAGTCACACTCGGATATGAATGTAGTTCTCCAAGTATGAATCCAAATTTTCTGAAGATCTATCCAATAAGCAGAAACTGAAAATATAAAAATATAAGATATAAGGAATCACTCACAGCCTAGGGATGGAAAATTTCCTATTTGAGGATGCAGCAGTAGCTGTATTACTGAAACTATGTTTTCATGGAATAATTATTCATAATACTAAAAAGATCATAGTGATACTAACAGCTTATAGTAAGGACATGGGCTCTGAAGTGATATTGACCTAGGTCTGAGTCTTAGCGCTCTAACTAGATTCCTCATTCATTAATTAAAGACAACAATATAAACTCTCCCTTATAAGTCTATTTTGAGGGTTAAACAAGATGATGCACATAAAAGTGTGGTATAGTGTCTAGCATATAGTAAGAATTCAATAAAAGTTAACTATTGGGTTGGGGATAGCGCTCAGTGGTAAAGCATTTGCCAGCATGTGCTCAAGGCCCTGTTTGATCCCCAGCACTACCAAAAATAAAATAAAATAAAATAAAAGTTAACTATTATAAGATTACCTCTAAAATTCACACCAGCTGATTTAGACGGATAGGTAAGAAATAACCCAAAGAAACCTAACCAGGAACTGTAACTGTAAAGTTGTGGAATAAAAATTTCACATTCTGGAGGCACAGTTTTATATTCACCATTTTTTATTACTAGTGATCTAAATTCTCAAGAAGACAAATAGATACAAAAAATGAAGGTCTGGGGTTGTGGCTCAGTGACAGCGCTTGCCTCGCATATGTAAGGTACTGGATTCGATCCTCAGTACCACATAAAATATTTTTTTAAAATGAAGACAATAGTTAAAACCAAAATTTGGAATTTGAATATTTGATAAAAGATGACTTTATGTTCAGGAGTAAAAAGAGTGAACAGAATGGGTGTTATGATACCTGTAAGAAAATGCTTGCCCAGAGAATAGAAAACTAAGTGCTGTGTTGAAGTACTATGCTTTGTGCCTATACAGCACAGCAGTAGTAATAGCCGCATAGTAATGATAGTAGTGGCAGTAGCACATGGTACTTAACAATGTGCTGGGCACTGTTCTAAATGAGTTACATTAACTCACTTACCCTTTTAACTCTTAGCAGAAAACATTTAGGCTCAAGTTGAACAGGTCTGAGGTGAAATTTTGGCTCTGACATTCATGGCCAATGATCTTGAATAAAATTACTTTACTTCTCTGAGCTGTAGTTTCCTCATGTCTAACAACTGGTGAAAATACCTAGCCCACTGTGACAATATAAGGATTATCTAAAATTAAATACATAAAGTACCTATCATAGTGCCTTATATCTAACAGATACCCTGCTAGCTGTATCTTTATTTTTGCTGTTAATATTCAAATTATTATTCAATCTTATGACCAAGACATTTTTCTGTAGGCATGCAGAGTAAAGTTTAGAAAGAAGAGAATCTTTCTCTCCAGAGTTCCTTTCAGCCTCTTAAAAAATGGCACGCTTTCTATAATGTTTCTCAGCATGAACTACACATGAATAAAAAATAGAGTATTATAAAAGATAAAAAGACCCTTACCTTAGTTTTAAAGGTTTGGGTTCTTCCCCCCTAGGAATGGTAGTGTTAAAAATAGATCTCCTTAAAGTAAACAGTGCCGAAAAGAATGAAAATGGCATATGGCTAGGGGAATCTTCCAAAGAAACTATTTCACACAGCCATCTCCTGTTCTTTTCTCTGCCTTTTAAGGTCACGGTAACATGATAGAAAATCTGGGACTCACACCATCTGTCCAGACAGTTCTATCACTGCTCATTTCTCTTGTTAAATAGTCAGAACACTTCACACTTCCCAAACACTGCTACTATAAAGAGCAGTTGAAGCAGAATGAAAGAAGTTTTTTCTATCCAGAAATGTAGCGGTTGGAAATGAATAGTTCTTTTGAGGTTTGTGAGTTTTATATCATGTCAGTAAGAAGAAAAATTCACCCCTTAGAAGGAAATTTAAGAACAAAAGGACTCTAATACTAACTCTAGAAATTATCTTTCTTAAAAAAAGGGTGGCACTCTTGTATGAGTTCTTTAAGAACAGATGTGGCACTTTCATACTGAGATAATTACACAGATCTCTAATCTGTACATTTCTCATAAGACTAAGAGGAGGAATAGTTTACTACCACTAGTACTACTATTAATAATAGCAGGTAACAATTACTTAGTATTCATGACATTTTTTTTTCTTTGATACTGGTTATTGAACCCTAGGGGGCTGAGTCACACCCCCAGCCCTTTTTATTTTTTATTTTGAGACAGGATCTCACAAAGTTGTTTATGGCCTTACTAAATTACTGAGGTTGGCCTTGAACTTGCCATCCTCCTGCCTCAGCCTTTTGGCTACTGGAATTACAAATGTGTGCCACAAAGCCTGGTTACTCCACGCGTCTTATCATTCTTCATAGCTTTCTTTTTTAAAAATTACCTGTTTTAATCCTTAAAATAACTTTATGTGGCAATTTATCATATTATTTCCATTTTACAGTTGATAAAACTCTGGAAAAAGATGAAAAAACTTGCCCAAAATAATATAGTTGGTTAAATGTAGTGCTGGGATTCTAAAGCAAGCACACTGGCTCCATGCACTATTTTTTATTGTTATAGTTTAAAATAAATTTTTCAAAAAACCCCTAATTATATATTAAAATTGGCATCTCTTTCATATTTTAAACAAACTATAGTTGAATGTCTAAAATATTTAACCCTCATGTTCATTTAGTTGCAATGACAGTCAAATATATAATTATTAATTTACTAATTTCTAAGCTTTATTAATTTACTAATTTGTGATTCATTAATTTACTAATTTCTAATTCTTTGAATCAGAGCTTACCCAGCAAAAAGGAGTTTGTTGTCATTTAGAAAGAAAAGAAAAACTATAATAAAAGCTTCAAGAATGTGCTCTAGGATCAGCATCAGTTTGGGGATGCTTTATGACTCTGAAAAAAAGTTTGAACTACTTTCAAACTTTCAGAACAAGTTCAGTCTTACATAAAGACTCCTTGCCTTCAGATAAAAATTCAGGGATCCGAGGAGGGTGGGTCAATGTACTCAGAAGAAATCAGGAGGAGTCTGAAAATCCTTCCTATTTATAGAATTCTCCTCTAAATTCAATGGCTCAAATCCTTCCTATTTATAGAATTCTCCTTTATGTTCAATGGCTCAAATATATTAACTAATAGAAGCCCCAATCTCAGGTAGTTGGTGAGGTAAATTTATGCCACTGGTCACGTGACTACCATGATAATGGCACTAATGATAGTGATCACATTGTAATCATAAAATTAATAATACTAGATAACAATATCAATAAGTCCCTAAATGCTGCTAACTTACTAAGTACTAAGCACTAAGTTAAGTTATGTAAGGGATATTGTGAATAGTGGTTAAAAGTCTGAACTCTAGACTGCTGTCTGACTGCTTCATTTACTTGAACAAATAACACTTAAGTTCTCTGAGAGCCTCACAGATACTCAGGTTGGGTTGTGCCTGAAACAGTGCTATAGCAGTGTTCAGAACAGTGCTGATACAGTAGTTTTTACCTAAGTTTAATAGATGAGGCACTTCATGTTCAGAGAAGTTGAATTGTCAAAGTTAGGGTGGAGATGAAATTTCTCAGGGTTGCCTGACCCAAGCCTATGCTCTTTAGGCTGGTGTGCTCTTGCTCACTCTCTCTTTCCATTCTACCCCACTCCGTGGATAGTGTGCATTACAGAAGAGAGCATGTACTCTAATGTCATTTTTGTCTTATCCAATATAAGAGTTTGAGTAGGACAGCATTTTAAAAAATGTAAGTATTAATAATATCAATCTAACATACTAAATTCCATCAATTCTGAACACCTCTCTTCCCAATCTGTGAATCATGTGTCATATAACAGTGTTTTCCCTTTATTAGTCACATGTAAAATATTGTTACATCATTCATTGATAAACTATGGTAGCTGTTATGCCCAAAGTATATTCTTTATTTCTATTTTACAGGCACATTTCTAAAGCTTGCCCAGCACTCATGGACTCATCCCCATTCAATCTCAATTTCTTCACTTAAACTTCATTTCATCATGACTATCTCCTTACCAACCTGAACCCATTCCTATATAATTATCAGACTCCTATAACTGTGATGGGCAGTGTTTTTTACTTTATTCTCTGAGCTTGATTTTTGTGTGCCTTGCTTTGATATTCTCTTTTTTATGACTTCAGAGTTTTGATCATGACTCCTTCAATTGATAAACCTAGGAATATTTCCTCCTCCCAGACTGTCCTTATAGGAGGTTCTCCCTTCACAGGCATAACTAGACTCTATGGGTAAGCTAAGAAAGCATAAACTAAATAATGGAGTCTTGACAAATGTGAGTTCTTTTTGTTTCAGTTATTCCCCTGTTTTTTTAAAACTATTTTTTTAAATATTTATTTTTTTAGGTGTAGATGGACAACACAATGCCTTTATTTTTGTGTGGTGCTAAGGATCGAACCCAGGTCCCACCCATGCTAAGTGAGCGCTCTACCGCTGAGCCACATTCTCAGCCCCAAAACTATTTTTTTTAGTTGTAGGTAGACACTATATACTTATTTATTTTTATGTGGTGCTGAGGATCAAACCCAGTGCCTCATATACGTGAGGCTGGCACTCTACTACTGAGCTATAGCCCTAACCCTCCCCTATTTTTTTCTTTCTGAAATTACTTTTATAGCCACTTTTAATAAATACTTATCTGATTCGTACTTAAATTTTTTTCCTGATTTGGCCTGAGTGCCTCCATTCCACATATGGTCAGTCTCTTCATAGAAGAAAAAAATGTCAAGTTTTACATCATCTTTTCCCTGGAAGGATAGTTCCAAGCTGTCTTCCACCTAGGGTGAAGATGAAAACTTTCATAGATTGAAATAATGGCAATACATTTAAAAAAATTTTAGAAAATTAAAAGGATTCTTATCTTTTATATATACAGAGCATTAATTTTAAGATACATGTTTTTTCAAGTTGTAGCACCTCTGAAACTAGGATGTATCAGTAATAATGTTTATTTTTTCTTAAATGCACATAAAAATAATGTTTCTTACAACAGATGACAACTCAAAGTAAATGACTTATGGTAGTTAAAATTATCACTGCAGAGAAAATGAAACATTCTGCTCCAGAGTCCCTTTGTGACTAAAGAAGGAAAGGATCCAAATAAAAATTACTTCCTTAATAACCAAGAAAAACAATCAGGAAATAAGTCTCTCATCATAATCAATCGATAAGTAAGTAAAGCAGCATTACATATAACAACATACTAGCACAGATCATTACATTATATACATGATAAAAGAATAAATAAAAAATTAAGTTACAGAAAAAAATTGAGAGGATTTCCTTAAAGTACTTATCCTATAAATAATTATGTGTCCATCAGATTTGGTGTAGCTGTCTATTTCATTACTAGTCACATAAAAATTTGTGTCCCCTCCACCCTCCAAATCAGTGAGCTTCTCAAAGAACTGTAATTTATTCATCTTCGTGTTCCAGGTGCAGAGAACAGTACCAGACATGGTGAATGTTCAGTAAATGTTAAATGACAAAAGCTCTATTGCTTTGACTTAGACCTCAGGAAAATATTTGATTAAACCTTTTTAGAAAAATAGGATGATTATTTTTGATGAGAGAAATAATTTTCCAGAGACTAAATATATTTCTACTTGCTTTACAGGATAATACTTCCTCTGGGACAGGCAAATTAAGAGCAAGATGATCACAAAGGGTCGTGGGCTTAGGAGCATAGAAATCAAATTGTCTGGAGTAACATTTTATCTTCACCATAATATCCTATCCCTGAGAAATAGACGTCTGAGGAAACTGCTATAACTTAAGACATGTGAGATAAACAAGAAATTGCAGCACTTCTTTAAAATGATTCTAAATTTCTACCCCCTAGCAATCAGTGAAATGTTTTGTGTTGATAATTATAATGACGTTAATTCAGAGGTAAACATAAAACTAAATGACTAATGAGAAACAATAATACTTCAGATAAGGTGGGTGGGATTACTTTTTTACATTAAATATTGCCTAATAAAGTAACAATAAATTCATTTACAAGAGTCCAAGATCCTTCTTTCCTCACTGAGAGATTAAAAGCCAGATTTTCCTAGCTTTTCATTAAATCGTGCAGAAATCACAAGTGGTAACAAACATCCATTGAATCCATTGATACGGAGTGACAAAATTATATAAGCACTGCTAGCTCCAGCAACACGTATACTAAAATTAGAACAATGTAGAGAAGATTAGCATGTCCCTGTGCAATGATGACACACAAATTGTGCAGTGTTCCATTTTTTTTCATATTGAGCAGTTTTCTTAGGCAAATGTAGTGATCTACTCAGAACTGGACCAATTATATTTAAAATATTTTACTCAACTCACCTACTTTTAAAAAAATTTTGCTACATCTATACCAGCAACACTTGCCAAAATAAACTATTGCTATTAAAACAAAAAAAAATTATGTCTGAGTTACATACTATAAACTCTATCATTGAGATATGTCACTTATAAAATAAAGACAAGTTTTGTTACTGACCTTCCCAAACTTGTGTTTGAGTGGAAGTCCTGCATCCTGAAATGCTATAATAATATCAGATTTGTAATCTTGTATAAAAATCCCTAGGTCAACATCTTTGCTATAAGGAATAATATCGCACTGCCGATACCATCCTAAAACAAAACATAATTTTTATTAAAAATTTAAATTTAAAAATTGGTCATTATAATAGCTGATCTTTGTAACAATGGATTTTACTTCACAGGGTTAGACTGAGAATTCTTTTTCAAAACTATTTTTTAGAAAATTAAATTCCAAATGATACGACTCAGGTATAGGAATCTGTCCATCTATCTAGTCTATCTAAATTTCTTCACTGGTTTGAGCACTCAACTTCCTCATAAACTTTCATGACATATTTAATTTCTGTATAAATCATTAGCTTTAAATGGGTCATCTACTTTATTTTCATTTTTTTTAAAGAGAATTGGCATTTATATGAGTAAATAAATGGCCCATTATTGTGCTTCCAACCCATAATGGGCCATCCATTTAAAAAGTTAAGTTGCTGTTCAGAATATTTAATCATTGACATTTAGTGATGGAGGCTGCTTTTAAGGTGTCCTAAAAACACTTAATTTTATTAATCATTATACCTTTCCTGAGGTAATATTTATAGAATTAACCAGCTCTGAATAGCTCATTTCTGATGGATAACATTTAAAAAGGAGCAACATTAGCTTCAATTTTCAACACACTGCCAAAAGATATTTAAGTGTTTACTATGTCTATTCACTAAGATGCTAGAGCATTGTCCTAAAAAAATAAATTACTGAAGACTTCTGAGTTTCCCTTATTATCCTACTAATCTTTCCATCCAAATTATTTTAAAAGTAAACAATATTCCACATTTACCCTAACAGACATTGCTAAATAAGTATTAACAATTATCCTGATAGACAGTGCTATAGGAATTCCAAGATAATCTATTAAATAATTATAAACTATAAAAAATGGAAGGCTCATCTAATACAACTTTCTTATTTCAAAAATACCCTTAAATCAAGAAAAGCATGGGTCTAAAAGTCAAAACAAACTATGACAAATGTTTACTTTGTTTTTTGAACCCAGGGGCACTTTACTCTATCCCCACCCCTTTTTATATTTTATTTTGAGACAGGGTTTTGCTAAGTTGCTGAGGCTGATCTTGAACTTGTAATCCTCTTGCCTCAGTTTCCCAAGTTGCTGGGATTATAGGTGTACGCTACCATGCCCAGCTATGACAAAAATGTTTAAGAAGTATTTTTTTTTCTGAGAGAGAGAGAGAGAGAGAGAGAGAGAGAGAGAGAGAGAGAGAGAATTTAAAAAAATATTTATTTTATATTTTTCGGCGGACACAACATCTTTATTTATATGTGGTGCTGAGGATTGAACCCAGGCTGCACACATGAGAGGCAAGCGCACTACCGCTTGAGCCACATCCCCAGCCCCAAGAAGTATTTTTAATGATACAACTATAACACAACTTTGCTTCTACAGTTAAACCTTAAAGCAAATATCACACAATTGTGTGAGCAATGTTCCTCTTTTAGCTTATTCTAGTTGTAAGCTCCTTGATAGTAAGAATCATGTAATCGTCCAACGTGGCCCAACAGAAGGATAACCACATATCAGAGTTTATACCTGTTGTACCAGAATAAATAGCTACAGCATTTCATTTCACTCTCAAAGGTATCCTTATTTGAACAATAAATTATATGGCAACTCTATGAAAGCAGAAGGTGAAGTTCTAGTAAAGAAACAATGAATACAGCTACAATCAACCATAGTTTTAATATAGGAAACAAAAATAGAACAACTTTTAAGATTCTAAATAATTTTAAATTCCAAAGAAGTCTGATCTAATGAATAGTGGTCATAGATTTGAAAATTTTTCTTAGGTTCTAATAGCAACTTGTCTAAGGACTACAGAAAAGTCTGTAGTTCTCCCTTGCTGATGAATAATGTTATCTAATCAGAGATACTCTGAATGATATGGAAAAGGTCTATATACCTTAAGACACCCCTTTCACTCTTCCTCTCATTAGATATATGTTAAAAAAAAATAGGAGTTTTTTTAAAAAGCAAAAAACAATCTTTAGAATAGAAACAATAAAATGCTAATTTAAAGATTACCTGAAAATGAACCATAGTCTCCATACATATTCTGATGTAAATTTTATACACATTACTTACACTGTTTGGTAAATACAAACATAGTCTTCCAAAGATTCTACTTTACATTTCTGAAATTAATTTTCTTTAAAAAAATCAATATTGATCTTTGCTACATGCATAAATGTTTACTTGGACTATAAATAATACACTTTGAATGTCACTAATGTTTTGTCAACTTAATTGGTTATCCCTAAAGACAAAAAGGATAAATGACGAGAAGACAAACATAAAGCAGGAAGAATTTTACCTAAGCAAGTTCCACTGCTCAGCCAAAAGCGTACTCCCAATTTCTTTAATGTTTTGGCTGCTAGTTGCAATAATTCCTTAGCACTCTTCCGAAAAACCATAGCTTCCATAGTGTTATCATCAAGGTACTGCTACAGATTAAATAAACAATAGTCAGCTATTAGAGCCATTCCCAAATTGCTGGAAACATTTCTGTGACATCTGAATTATACCTGGTAATTAACCCCATATTATATATATTTTTCTATAATAAATATCAAGTTTTATAGTTACTTCTTAGTCACACATTAAAATAAAAATATAAGAGTAGTTTTTAGGAGAGATCAAGAAGGAATACACTTATATTTTTATCAACTTCCTCCTTCCAGTCACAATTTGGCAGGGTAGGCAATTAGGGGGAAAAGAAGGCTAATTAAGATAGTTACAAGTATAACTGAAACAAAATAAATCAAATGATGCTTTCATCATTCATTGATGCTACTGTCCTTTAAAAACTGCACAGTAAAGAGGAAAGAGTATTTTGAATCAAATTATCTGTGTTCAAATTTATGATCATTTATTTTTAGCTATGACCCTCTGCATATAATCCTGGAAGAAAGTAAGTTCAGTGAAGAAGGTTACTTCTTGCTATTTATGACATATTTCCCAGTGACTAGAACAGAGCCTGCATTTTTGTTGAATCAATGAGAGAACGAAAGAATAAACAAACCTCTTATAGATCTAATTTTTTCATCTGTAATTGAGTATAATAATTATACTTACATGATTGCTGGGCAGATTTAAGGAGGAAAATACCTTGTAAAAGATGAAGTTTTATATAATTATTATTATCATTTACTCAGTTTTCTTGTTTTTCTGATTTTTTTTTCATGTTTAGAGTTTTAGGACTGAGGAAAGCACTATAAATTCTTCAGTGATGCTTCATTAACTATAGGACAAAGACCTAAATTATTTGGCCTAGGAGACAAGGACATTATGTTCTGGTCCCTTACTATTAGTCCAGTCTAACCTCCGCCCTCCTTACAATTCATTTTGCAGCAATAAAATGTAACTTTCCAATTATACTACAATTTTTCTAGCCTCTATGACTTTATATATGTTGTTTTCTTTGCCCGATATGGTCTATGTCTCTTGAAAAAGACAAAATTTAGTATCATGATTTAAATATGTCCATTTAATTTTTCCTGTTTAGTCAATGAACAGACAAGAATCCTGGGATCCAGAAAGATCCTTCAAAATATCAAAGAAGAATAACATGATAGGATGTACCTACTCATTTTATGGACGAGGAAACTAAGACTCAAATATTTTCCGGAGATCTCCGAGCAAATTAGTAAAAGAACAAGAATGTAACTGTCTAGATATTCCTAGGTCAGTTATCCAGATATTTCTAGATTCCCTTTGATTTTTCACTGAAATTCAATTGGTGAAGCTCATGAATTATTGTGTAATGCGTTTTTTTTTTCCTGTGAAAAAAATCAAGTTCAGAAAGATGTATAGTATCCTAATTCTGAACTTGGTGGTGATTTGTGAAAATAATTAAAAGTAAATAGAGTCAGGAGAAAATTTCCTTTTCTTCCTTCCTGAACTATTCAATACAAGAGCCATTAGGGAGGGCAGAGCAATAAAGGTTTTTGTGCATAGGGATGGCCTAGTATTATGGGATGTCAGAGCCAAGCAGGGTTAAGGAAAGCCACCCTGCAGGTGAGCAGCCAGATGTAGGAATTCAGAGACTGAGTAGGGTGACAATGGTGCCTACACAGAGGAGAAGCCCAGCAAGGGCAGCAATGTCCATGGCAGGGTGAGAAAAACATCCACATGGGGAGGGGGTCTGTCAAGAGATTGGTTATATATGGGAATACTAAACAAATAAATAAATATACTAAGAACAATGGAAGTTAAAAAGGGAGCCAGAAATAAAAAAATGAACCCTATGTTGTTCAGTTGAAATTTATAACGTACCTGGAATAGAGATAATGATGTGAATTCAGATTTTAGTAGAAAAAGATAAAATATAGAGATACACACCATATCCCTGTCCACTGAGAGGGCCTGTGTGTAGGAAAACCAAATAGCAATGGATACCAGATTCTGGCTTCTATTGTGGTTTGGATGTGAGATGTCCCCCAAAAGCTCACATGTAACACAATACAAAAAGGTTCTGGGGAGAATGATTGGGTTGTGAAGTCTTAACCTAATCAGTGATTTAATCCTGAAAGGGATTAACTGAGTGGTAACTGAAGTGGTAAAATGTGGCTAGGAGGTGGGGATTGGGGCGTGACTTTGGGGTATATTTATCTGTATATGGTTGAGTGGAGTCTCTCTTTGCTTCATGGTCACCATCATGGGAGCTGCTTCTCTCAGCCACACTCTTCCACCAGGATGTTCAGCCTCACCTTGAGCCCCCAAAATGGAGCCAGCCTTCTATGGATTAAGACCTCTGAAACCATGAGCCCGCAAATAAACTTTTTCTCCCCTAAAATTGTTCTAGTCAGGTCCTTTAGTCACAGTAGCAAAATAATTTACTAAAACAGGTTCTTTAAAGAACCAGAAATCAGAGAAAAAGTTGATCCCAGGGTTGGGGAGGGGAAATTACGTAATAAGCCTAGAACATCTTGTTATGTTAAAATCTTAAGAATATAATCTAATCCCTTAAATAAAATAGGAAACCTTGAGTCTACACTAATAAAAACAAATGAAAGTTTGACAAGGAAGTCTAGGGATGTAGCTCAGTGGTAGGCTGCTTGCCTAGCATGCACAAGTCCCTGGGTTCAATCCTCAGCACTGCAAAAAAAAAAAAAAAAAAAAAGTCTGAAGAAGAATATAAAGTAACTTCACACTGGGTGTTAATAAGGGAAAAATAGAAACTTAATGTGAGGCTGGTAGATAAAACAAATCAAGTTCATGATATGAACACAAACAGCAATGGGACAAATCAAAATCAGGCAGCACCTGATGGCATACACTTCTGTGTATTCCTTGTAAAGATGTTTAATCTGAATCAAACATGAGGAAAAACCAGATAAACTCTCAAATGAGTGACATTTTACAAAATATCTGGACCATATTCTTCAAAAGCATCAAGGTCATGAGAGTAATAAAAGAACTGAGAAACCCCAAACAGAAAGAGACTAAGGAGACAGGAAAATTAGTACATGTTCCTTTTTATTATAAAGGTCATTAATGAGATAATTATCAGGATTTCAATGGGAGTAAATGGTAATAATCTGTATTAATTTCCTAATTTTGGGGCTGGGGATGTGGCTCAAGTGGTAGGGCGCTTGCATGCGTGCGGCCCAGGTTCGATCCTCAGCACCACATACAAACAAAGATGTTGTGTCCTCCGAGAACTAAAAAAAATATTTAAAAAATTCTCTCTCTCTCTCTCTCTCTCTCTCTCTCACTCTTTCTTAAAAAAAATTTTTTTTTTTCCTAATTTTTCTTGTTTTTAGAAAATGCTAACATTTGAAGTGGTGGAACATCTGATCTACAGCATACTCAAAATGCTATTTGTATTGTATTCACAACTTTTATCTAAGCCTAAAATTGTTTAAAAATCATTATTAAAAAAAATTTAGGGCTGTGGGTGTGGCTCGCCTGGCATGCGCGGGGCACTGGGTTCGATCCTCAGCACCACATAAAATAAAATAAAGATGTTGTGTCTGCCGAAAACTGAAAGAAAAAAAAAATTTAGGAGTCTACAGTGTAAGTTTGTTCGATAAATTCAGTTTGTCTGGGCATTATATTTAAGACTATTTGGCGCCATCAAGTGTTCAAATATATGCATGCTCACTTCAATTGGAAAACATACTCTCCTTGTTATCTTTTAATCATGGTTCTAACATAAGAAATAATGAAGGAAACATTTAAGAGGATAAGGATAAAAAAATGTTATCAATGGGCTGGGGATGTGGCTCAAGCGGTAGCGCCCCCGCCTGGCACGCATGCAGCCCAGGTTCGATCCTCAGCACCACATACAAACAAAGATGTTGTGTCTGCCGAAAACTAAAAAATAAATATTAAAATTCTCTCTCTCGCTCTCTCTCTATCTCTCTCTCTCTCTTTAAAAAAAAAGTGTTATCAACACCATTCAATAATATCAATATATTAGCAGGAGAAAAAAAACAAATTAGGTATCACAAATCTGCTTCATTGTGAGTGAATGATATAGAAAAACATTGTGGATGAATACAAAGTTCCATCTGTTTGTGTCATAAATATGACCTACAAACAGCATTACAGTTTTGCTGTTGGATGGTACTTTAAACACCCAAATGATAAGGCTATAAGCTGATTTGCACTTTGAACATCCTTTATCCATGTTCTTTACTCAAATGCTGATTGTTTGCTTTAATATTTCAAAACCAGGGATAAGAAATATAGAATTAGGAAGTAACAGCTGTCATTGCACACCTGTAATCCCATACCTATCATACCAGTGGCTCAGGAGGCTGAGGCAGGAGGATCACAAGTTTAAAGCCAGCCTCGGCAACTTAGCTAGACCATAAGCAACTTAGTAAAACCCTGTCTAAAAATAAAACATACAAAGGTCTAGGTATGTGGCTCAGTGATTAAATTCACCTGGATTCAATCCCTGGTAGTACCAAAAAAAAGAAAAAAAAAGTATGATACTCTCCACATTATTTTTTCAGTTATTGTGAATCATTTTACATTTTGTGCTGTCTTTTCACAAATGAGAAAGGCCAATGAGTGGGCAAATGCTTGTTAGGTCTCAAAAAAAAAAAAAAAACCATTTGATTCAGATAAGCACTAATTCTCCATGTATTTTTGCATATTTTCTTTGTGTCACATACTGTGATAGATACTGGGGCTCCAGAGGTGAATAAGAAGATTATTATCAAGAAATACACATCATTTATTGGGGTGACAAGATAGACATTTGCAAAACACTGTGATAAATGCCATGACAAAGGTGGCAACCAGAGCAATTTCCTTAAGGCAGGAAGAGTGGGTCTTCTTTAAGCACCAAACTCTCTTCTACTTCCTGTTACCATGTGGTAGGTTATGCTGGGCAGCCCTTGACTACAAGAGTAAGCCCAACCACACGTATGATTTTTTAGTTTTTTATCCATGAAGCTCAGTAAATTTTATAACCCTGCTGTTACAATTCTAAAGAAAGAGGGCTAGGAAGGCACACTCAGGCTGCCAGGCCTAGGCTTTATTGCCAGCAGATCATATCAGAGAAACCTTGTATTTGTGGTCTTAGGCACTTAGCAACGATTATAAAGCTGGTACTTCATTTTATGATTCTGTTCCTCCTTGTGTGTGCAGGTTTTTTTTTTGTTGTTGTTGTTGTTGTTTTGGTAGAGAACCCCAGAAAATAAAGGGGCAAGTTTCAGGACTAGGGTACCAAAATCCCACTGTCATTTTGTCTGTTTTCACTTTATCTCTGGTTTCATGTTAGCTCTTAAATTTCTTGCCCTTCAAAATCACATTTTATATCCCCAGGGCCAGAAGCCTAGGAAACAGGCTTTCAATAAATGTTCACTGCATTGAAAGCTAGAGCAACAGAATAAAGTAAAGTTCAAAAAGAATTGGCCTTTGTGTAGCATTTGCCTTCAAAAACCCTTTATGAACACAAAAATTCATATTCAGTGGAAAAACTCTGAAAATTTTTTTTCAGAAAAATATTTTCTAAATCCATGTGGTCCATCTTCTAGAGTAACCTCATTCTTCCTGGATTGCTTCAGAAAGATAATCTACCATCTTCTATCAAGTTTATAAGCTATTGCAACTAAAGGCAGAGACCAATGGTAAACCCATCAAAGTCTATTTAAAGAAATAATAAGTATTAACTTATATTTCACCTATTGTCCATAAGTCCTTTCATTTCCCCCTAAAATATTAAAAATAAGCATATTTCCTTTAATTTAAAAGTATAATATTTGGTTGTCTCTAACCTGCAAGAATGCTCGAGCTTCTTTATACCTGCACTCAATAAACCTAGAGTGTGGTATTTCTTCCAGAAAGTGCACTGGATCTTTTGGAATACGAACTTTTAGTCCATCAATAGTAACTTGCTGTAATTCTGGCCTGAAAACAAAAGTTAAGATTATAAGGAAATAATTCAGAACACTGGCAGTCTCTTTAAAATATTAAACATTAGCAAAATAGCTAAATATCAAGTGTGAAGAATATGGAAAATGACAACCCCAAAGACAATGTGACTAGGGAGGAGGGAGAGAAAATAAGGCAAACATTAATCCTTCCTAACAACATTGAGTCCTGAAGGGACTGAGTGCTAGTCCCTGAACTTTCACCCTTTCACATTGCCAAAGAGTTCTAGAAGAAAAAAAAGAAACAATAAAGCTCTGGGTAACAATGGATCCTGGAGCAAGAAGATTAGCAGTGAATGCTGGGCTCTGAGCTTTCATCCCTTCCCAGTAACAATAAGTTTTGAATTTTTTACAACTTTTATCCTGACTGCTCAAACCAACATATTCTGCTTCATTCTCCAATGATTAAGCCACCCTCATTGTAAACACAGACCCCTTCTGTACAGGTGGCCATTTTCTATCCAGAAAGTAAGCCCATCCGATGTTTGACTCTGCTGCTGAATAAAAGACAGTGCTGGTCTGTGAGGTTTGTTCCCATCTTCATCATTTGTGCTTACGAAGTGTGTTTTCTTTCTCAGGTACCAATTAGTAACTTTAATATGACTTTGAAAATCTGATATCAAACAGCAACTGAGTTTTAAGTATTTGGCTCATATATTTAAAAATATTTTTATACTTGTTCATACATACTTCAGTATTTTAGACAAAAAAGAAAGGTAAATGATTTAGTTTTAAACTACTGATTTACTTCTAAAGAAATAAATGTTCTTTTGAATAATTAAAATAGTCTAGAACTCATTAACAGGCAAAATGCTATGTGGGAACCAGCCATGTATATTTTGGACCCCCCCATTCTAAAAATATTCCTTGAGTTTTCCATTCCTCTTTATATAAAATCTTACAAATAGTGATGGCTTTTATCTATTGGCAAACATATTTAATAAGTATTTGTTGACTGACAATCCTGAACTTCACTAAATTATTAATGAAACTTTGAAATAAACTCATGAGACTTTACAAAATAAACTAAAAGATGTTTTCCTAAAGAAACTTATTTGAAATATATAATGAAAAAATATGCATAGAATTGGCCAGAGAACCCTACAATTATGATTAAAATAATAAGAGGAGCCAATATTAACAACAAATTATTTTTCACTACCCTCTATAATGTTATTGGTCATTTTACTGCTAAAAACTTGGTTTGGTTTAGGAAAGGTTTGACTTTACCTACACAAAAAGCGTAGATAGGGGCTGGAGTTGTGGCTCAGCGGTAGAGCACTCGCTTCACATGTGTGAGGCCCTGGGTTTGATCCTCAGCACCACATAAAAATAAATAAATAAATAAAAATTAAAGGTATATTAAAAAAAAGTATAGACAGCTTCAGTTTTGGATAATTTTTTCAGTCATTTCTCAAATATGTGATTTTAGATACTAATAAGAGGGCAAAAAAGGGGCTAGGGATGTGGCTCAAGTGGTAGCGCGCTCGCCTGGCATGCGTGCGGCCCGGGTTAGATCCTCAGCACCACATACAAACAAAGATGTTGTGCCTGCCGAAAAACTAAAAAATAAATATTAAAAAATTCATTCTCTCTCTCTCTCTCTCTCTCTCTCTCTCTCTCCCTCCACTCTCTCTTTAAAAAAAAAAAAAAAAAAAAAAAGAGGGCAAAAAAATAGTTTTCAAGTGTAACAGATAAGCATTGTCTCTCTGGAAGTTTCTAAGAAAGGATTACAATTTGAAAATTCTTACAAGGATGTCAAACTTTAAGGCAAATGATAAATATTTATTGCTACCTGAATATAAGATTATGATATTTAATTCAAACCGTAAGATCACTATTAGTGACTTCAAAAGGGGAAGAAAAGTATAACTCTAGGTTAGAAACTTCAAGTTCATTATCTAATTTCAAGATTTTTTAAATTCAGTAATTGCTAATATAATTATCAAATTTTACATGGATCCCTTCAAATAACTGTTCCTCATTAAGAAACATTTCTATTACTAAGATAACAAAGGACATACTTCTATATAGAGTTGACCAATAGAACGAAATGACAAAATTATGCTATATACATATATGAATATGCCACAACATATTTGACCTTTGTATATCTATATCTATATCTGAATATCTATAAAGCTCAAATTTAAAAAACAACAACAAAATAAATAGAAAGAAGACCAGTAGAGTAGAGGAAAGGCAGTGGGGGGAGGAGAAGGAGAGGGACAAAGGAAGTATTTGGGACTGAAATGGAGCAAATTATATATTCCATGCATGTATGACTATGTCAAAATGAACCCCCCATTATGTACAACTATAATGCACTAATAAACACATAAAATTATATAAGAAATTGCATAAGACAAAGGCACAAAATAATAAATTACAAACACCCATGTCTCCACCACAGAAATTGAATCTTGTTAGCTTCCTTTCAGTTTTCTATGTATCCAGTTTTCTATATATTCCCTCCATTCTCCCTAGAAATAAAACTTATCTTTTTTTTTCCAATTACTTATTCCTTATTCTTAATACTAAGTATTGTAGTATTCTTTTTTTAAAATTTTCTTTAGTTGTGAATGGACACAATATCTTTTTTATGTATTTATTTATTTATTGGGTACCAATGATTGAACTCAGGGTATTTGGCCACTGAGGCACATCCCCAGTGCTATTTTGTATTTTATTTAGAGACAGGGTCTTTTTTTAAATTATTATTATTAGTTGTTCAAAACATTACAAAGCTCTTGACATATCATATTTCATACATTTGATTCAAGTGGATTATGAACTCCCATTTTTACCCCATATACAGATTGCAGAATCACATTGGTTACACATCCACGTTTTTACATACTGCCATACTAGTGTATGTTGTATTCTGCTGCCCTTCCTATCCTCTACTATCCCCCCTCCCCTCCCCTCCCTTCCCATCTTCTCTCTCTACCCCATCTACTGGAATTCATTTATCTCTCGTTTTTTGTTTGTTTGTTTGTTTTTTCTTTTTTTCCCCTTTCCCCTCACTTCCTCATGTAATTTTGTATAACAATGAGGGTAGAGACAGGTTCTTACTGAGTTGCTTAGGTGCCTTGCCTCACCGTTGTTGAGGCTGGCTTTGAACTTTCCATTCTCCTGTATCAGGCCTCCTGAGCCACTGCCATTACAGGCGTGCACCACTATGGCAGCCTATATTTATTTTTATGTAGTGCTGAGGATCAAACCCAGTGCTTCAGATGTGTGAAGCAAGTGCTCTACCACTCAGTCCCTATATAGTATTCTTAATACTATATATATATATATATAAGTATATATCCATGAACATAATTTATCCTGTATTTGAGCTTTTTATAAATATAATCATAATATTTATATTCTTCTCTACCTTGTTTGTGTCACTCAACATTGTAGGATTTATCCCTGCTATTGTTTAGAGCTGTAGTCCATTCATTTCCCTGCTGTAGAATACTTCACTCTATATTTTATACACACACACACACACACACACACACACAAACACAATACATACAAATTTATCCTTTTATTGCTTTTCATTTAGAAGCATTAAGAACAATGTTATTATGAACATTCGTTTGAATTATATATTAGATTTCATTATAAAATGTAAAAAAAAAAAAAGTATAAGAACCTACCTATGGACAACATTTATTGGCTTTGGCTCTAAACTTACCTGTCAAAAGCACCAGGATAACGACCAAACTGTAACTTTTGAAAAGGAACAAATTTCTTGTCAATGTGTCCTTTGAGTCGTAGATGGCCATGCCAGAGGTAGTTGCCACTTCTTTCATGAAAGACCACCAAATGGATGGCATGAGTGGCCAATCTGCAGATATAGTGCAGGGGGATTTCAGTTCCAGAAAGTGAGTCTATCCCATCTAGCCGAGGATCTTTGCTTTCAATCTTTAGGCATTGAAATCCCATATTTTCAGCTATCCGAAACCAGCCTTCCTATTGGAATTGAATAAACATCAAACTTGAATATTTAAAATAAAATATTAGTAGCACTAATGACTATTACACTGAAGTTAAGTCATATTTTTGTGCTAATCTACTCACTGCCTCAAGATTTAGAAATGAGGGGGTTGAACAGAGTGGAATAAAAAAGAAAATATGTAATATAGAAGTTATATATAAGAACTCTATGAAAATTAATACGTATTTCTTCTTTGGAATGAGAATGCTCATTTTAGTGTTCTATGGTTAGTTAACATTAATATTAGGACAGCATAAAATTAAACTTGCAATTCTTATATCTTAACAGTTTAAAATGTTACAATAAAACCCAACCTAATGCAAATCTTTAGAAAACAGACTGAAATATTCTGTACAATTTTCAACATCTTTAGAGTATAATTTTTTTTTTTTTTTTTGTACCGAGGATTGAACTAAGGGGTGCTAAATCACTGAGCCACATCCCCTTTTTAAATATTTTTTCTAATTTAGAGTCAGGGGTCTCATTAAGTTGCAATAATAATAATAATAATAATAGATAGACTCACAGCAGTTTTCCTGTCTAAAGAAACTTAACTAATAAGGCTCAAAGCCACTAAAAGCACCAAGGTTTTATCCAAAAAAATCCAAATTCCTTTCAACTATAACATTACCTCTCTGGTTTATACAATGTGTACAAAGTTTGATCAATTCATCATCTCATTTGATATCTACAGAAACCATGTGAGATCAGCAAGGAAGATAGTATTATACATAGTCTATTATGCAAGAAAAATAAAGCTTGAAGAAGTAATTAATACCAGATATTAAGGTATGTGATGATGGTCTGTGTCCTAAAGCTTGTCTTACTGACCACAGCATTCAGAAATATTTTTCAAGAGTACATTCTTTGGGTTTTTCAATGTTGTCATTTGAATTTGTTCTACCTTCATCTATGCTCTCATTAAATAAACCTGTATTGTACTATTTATTGTAATGTCATTTAATTGTTTCTTTCAATGATTAAACACCATTAACAGACTCAATTTCCTCTAATACATGAATCAACAGTGTCTAGAATCCAGAAGGTAGTCAAAAGATATTTTATTGTTGTTTATATTGTTAATTGAGAGAAGATGATAAGTTTGGTACAGAATATTAACTAGTAACAAGAAGAAGTGTCCTGCCATTTATCTATATAGAGCTAACTTGTATTCTGGTCAAAAGAATGTAGACACAAGTATCATACATCACTTCCAGGACTGGCCTCACAATATCCCAAAGAATCTTCCATATTCTTCTTACTTCTCCATGTATGAAAGACAAGAACCCCAAGATGCAATTTCACCTGATTTTCCTTTATTAATTATAATTATCAACTACAGAACTCCTTTTCTTTCTTGGTACACCTAAAAATTGGAAAATACTGACTGAGGGTGAGTATTGCCAATTCAAAGAAAAGCACTATGGTATAGAATGAAAGAAAAGCATTATGAGTTGGTAAATTCAGGAAAAATTAAATAAGTCAGCTAGATCTTAAGAGAAATCTGACCATGATTGAGGGAAGGGAGGAAGACTGACAAACTAGGCAGAACTATAAGGGTTGCCTTTTTATAACAATGAGAAAGAAAAGTCAAGAATAAAGTAATCACTTTGACTAAGCAGAGTAAAGGCCTCAGTCAAGACTGTTCAACACAAAACTTCCATTTGCCTTGGAAGCTGTTTGCTCACTTGGTAATGATATTAGTAAAGAAAAAAATCACACGCAAAATGAAGTCCACAGTTAGCTCCACTTTGGGGGAAGTTTTAGGGAGGACTATCCAAGGGGTCTGTATGTCATCTACATAAAAGGATAAACTTGGAACAGGTATGCTTATATTCTGCATAGCTGACCTTTTGCTTTTCCCACTGACTCTAATCTTATCAGTTTTGCCAGCTGGAGAAGATTTATTTTCTTCCAAAGCAGTAGTTCTGAAGGTATCAGATATTTTTGAAATTTGTGGGCATATTCGTGGTTTATCATAATGGAAAATTGTCATTTAGAAGTCTACACCAGAACCACTAGACATTCTATAATATAAAATATGAAAATCTATCCTTTGTCCTATATAATTTCAAATATCCTATAAGATGATCACAGAGTGAAAAACATATTTACAATTATCTGAACCCTTATTTCTCAACAATACAATAGCCATACTAGTGAAGATACAATTTTATTTTTTGTTGTTGGAAATTTGTTCACTGCTTTGCAAAATGAACATTAAAAGTAAGAATTTGTGGAGTCTGTGACCCTACTTATTTTAAATACAAGCATCTGAATTGTTTTATTATGTTTTCTAACGTAGTCATGGTTGAGTATTTACACAATAAAACATACACTAGTTCTTTTAACTTTTATATTATATTATAGTTAAGGCATTAGATTGATTTGGGAGATTATGTGTATTGGAAGCTTGTAATTTTTACAAATTTTGTTTTGGGAAAATAAATATAGAATACTCTGTACTGGCTTCTAAGCCTTGTAAGGCTTTTTTATGAGAAGAATCAAATAGCTCAATAGAAATGACCTACAAAACCTGACATTTAGGAGTTTTGTGAAAAAACAAGTGAAAAAACAAGCACGCTCTATAGTGTAGTCAAACAGTTAATGAGACCTGACCATTAAAAAAAAATCCAATAGAATTAAAGTTTCTTATTCTTAAATATGAACAAAGATCAACAATTATATAAAATCTATATCATAAAAAACACAAACAAAATAAGATAAAAATACCAGAAAACAAAGAAGGGATTTAGCAAAACAAAATGCAGTAAAGATCAAAAAAACATTTTAGAAGAATAAACCTTTAAAATGTACAGGGCATTTTAAAGATTAAACTGTATCCCTGAAGCAAAAACAGAAAAACACAATAAGGAACAGAGCATAAGAAGCTTTTAGAAAATATGCAAATTTCAAACAAAAATATGACAAAATACAAAAATTATATAAAAAATGTTCAACACCACTAACAATTAGAGAAATGTAAATTAAAACTACACTGAGATTTCATCTCACTCTAATCAGAATGGTAATTATCAAGAATACAAGTAACAATAAATGTTGGCAACGATGTGGGGGGAAAAGGTACACTCATACGTTGCTAGTGGGACTGAAAATTGGTGCAACCACTCTGGAAAGCAGTATGGCGATTACTCAGAAAACCTGGAATGGAACCACCATTTGATCCTGCTATCCCATTCCTCAGCATATACCCAAAGGGCTTAAAATTAGCATACTAAAGTATCACAGCCACATCAATATTTATATTAGCTCAATTCATAATAGCTAAGCTATGGCGCCAAACTAGGTACTCTTCAATAGAAGAATGGATAAATAAAATGTGGTATATATGCACAATGAAATATTACTCAGCCATAAAGAAGAATGAAAAATTATGTCATTTTTCTGTAAATAGATGGAACTGAAGGCTATCCTGTTAAGTGAAATAAACCAATCCCAAAAAACCAAAGGCCAAATGTTTACTCGTGGATCTAACACACAATAAGCGAGGGGGAAAAGAAGTTCACTAGGTTAGACAAAGGGGAATGAAGAGAAGGGAGAGGGGACAGGCATAGGAAAGACAGTAGAATGAACTGGTCATAACTTTCTTATGTGCATACATGAATACACAACCAATGTAACTCCACATCATGTACAAGCACAAGAATGAGAAGTTATATTCCATGTGTGTAAAATATGTTAAAATACACTCTGTCATGTATATCTAAAAAGAACAAATAAAAATATGACAAAAATCAATGGCACAATTAAAGATTTTGTTAAAAAATAGAACAGCTGGAAAAAGGGAGAAAATCACAAGCAAAGATAAGAAAATTGGAGGATCAATTCTGCAAGTCCATCATCCATATAAAAAAAGTTCAGAAAGAACATGTTTTCAATATAATTGCTAGAGATCCTACCTAAATAAGTTTAAAAGAAAAAGACCAAATTGTCTTTTTTTGTAAACAATATACTCATCTGATCAGTCTTTATGGAGAGAAAGAAAGAAAATGAATAAACCACTGAAGTGTATCTACAGAGTTCAGTACAGTAGCTAGAAAACAAGATCTGGAAACAAAATACAAAAGTCAATAGCAGTCTCATACACCTATAATAATGAACTGGAAAAAGAAACAGAAAAATATCTTACCTGTATCCCCAATCCCCAATTACAAACTACAAGGTAGCGAAAAATAAATTATCCAAAAATGAGCAAAATCTCTAAGAAAATTATAATATTCTATTAAAGAGAATGAAAGGAGAACTAAAGGAGATATATTTAATGTTCATGAATGAGAATGTCAAGAGACCTTGCATGCTTTTGCTTTCTTACTGCTTTGTGAATAAGCCTGAACTAGTCTGGTTCATGAAAGACACATTGTTCTGGCACCTCCACTGCCCCATTTGACAGCCAGCTATCCTGAAGCAGTTACATGAGTGAGCTTAGATGAGACTATAATCGTCCAGCTGAATCCCACCCAAATTGCTGGGTCACAGTATTCTGAATTAAATAAAAGGTTGTTTTTAGACAGTAAGCTTTGGAGAGGTTTGTTACGTAGTAAAAGCCAAATGATATGTAAACTAAATTAGAAATCAAATATAAAGGCAGAATAGAAACACTTTCAGATATGTAAGGTTTCAACCTTTCTCAGGAGATTATAGGAGAATATGCTTCCTTAGAGTGATGAAGTAAACAAGAAAACACAAAATCTAAAAAACAGAAGTTTTTAACATAGGAAAGATGAAAAGATTTTCTGGAATGCTATGAAGAAAACATTACTGAATGCTATGAAGAAAACCAGCACTGAAGACCAGTCTGCATTATAGTAAAAAGACTAAGAGCTCAAGGTGATGTTTCCAAGGAGAGGGAGGATCATCTGATACGTTAGATCCTACTGAGAGCTTTATGTTTCCGTTGCAAAGTTCACAGATAGATTATTGATAGATTACAAAAAACTTGCAAACAAAAAAAGAGAATAAGAGATTTATATAAATAAAGGAAAATCACCAGAGTGAACTAGATAACTTCCATGTGAATATCCACACATTCATAATAAGGTAAATATTAACCATTCATTTAACTACAAGATGCAGTCATTTTAGGATGATGAGCAGAGGCAGGCATGCATGTGTGTATATATATAAATATATATGAAAGAGTAAAACCAAGAGCTAAACTCGTATAACTCTATAACTCATCATCTAAATGAAATATTAATAAGATAAATGTAAACATTTATAAATGAGAAGATAAATTATAAATGAGAAGCTCTTTTTTTTTTTTTTTAACCAAGAGCTTTGTATTAAGTGATTTTTTTTCCCTTTTTTTAGTACTGAGGATTGAACCCAGGGGCACACTATCAATGAGTGCCCTTTTTATTTTTTATTTTCAGACAGGCTGTCCTTGAACTTGGAATCCATCTGTCTCAGCCTCTCGAGTCACTGTTATTACAGGCACACACCACTACACCTCCACTACTATTTGACTTTTTAAATTAGTACTAGCATTATTTTGCTTAAAAATAAAAACTGAATTTAAAATATCACATTTTAACTTTTCCATAAGTTTAAACACTTTCAAAATATAAAATAAGAAAAAATAAGCAAACAAAAATGATGTATTTATTTGTTTAACACTTACATCATTGCCTGGAAAGAACCAGGGGCCAGAAAACACAGTTCATTCTCCTGATGCTGCTCTGTGCAAGAGTTTGAGATAATCAAGGGTCTGTGCAGCTTTTAGTGTTTTCCCAGATATCCCTATCACTCTGGAAAGTAAGTCCTGCCTACCAGGGGTCAAAACAACTAAAACATATCCCACTGTGGCTGACTAGTTATGTTCATTTAATCTGATGCTCATTTTCTTATTTGCATAATTCCTAAGAATGAAAAATAAAGAAATCTGGAACTTAGAAGTTATATCAGTCTATTTTGCATTACCATAATAAAATGCCCGACGCAGGCTGACTTTACAGAGGAAAGAGGTTTTTATTTAACTTATAATTATGCGAGTTGGAAGTCAAAATAGCATAGCTCTGGTTTTGACAAAGACCCCATGGTAAAAGACAAGAGTGTGTGTGTGAAGAAGAGAAAATATTTTAAAACAGGAAGACAGAAAGCTGGGTGGGGCCAGACTTGCCCTTTTTATTACAACGCTCTTGTAAAAACTGATTTAGGGTCTTGCGAGAACTACCTAATCCCTTCTGGGGGCAAGATACTCAATCACCTCCAATTAGGCCTACCCACTCAAAAGTTCCCCACCTCCTAATCAATACTCTGGAGATCAAGCTTTCAAAACATGAATCTCTGGAAAACACTTATAAACCATATCCAAACTATGTTAAGAAGTAAGCAAAATTTTGAGACACTTCCTTTTTTTTTGCTGACTGCTATCTGACTTTAACTTTGTTAACCATAAATTAGATTAAATTCATAGTTTTGGGCACATTTAAAAAGTATTTCACTTGAGAATCAAACAAGTACTGCACACTTACAAAACAGAAAGAATATAGTCTTGTCCACCTTATATAATATGTACTAAAAATACATCACTAAATCTCTTCCTACTTGCCCTACACTAATGGAGATATTAAATACCTGCATTTTAGGTCTCTCTCACCATTAGGTGACATGTACAGTTCTGGACAGTGAGATATAAAAAGTAGTTTATCATAAGCTTCTTTAAAATATTTTTCTTTAAAAAATGGTGTTAACATTCCTTCTTCTCATCTGTTTTGAACATGGACACGATAGCTGGAACTGTGAGACCAATCTTGTAATGATGAGGGAAAGGAAGAAAGACACTTAGCCCTGACATCAGTAGGCAGTGAAACTAACTACAGCTACCAACCTTTTACCTCTGGTTATTCAAGAAAACTAAATGCACTATATGCATTAGCCATTATTAAGCCCAGGGGGTGCTTTAACACTAACCTATATCCCAGTCCTTTCTACTTTTTATTTTGAGACATGGTCTCAGTAAATTGCCTAGATTGGTCTTAAGCTTCCTGCCCCAGGCTTCCGAGTTGCTGAGATTATAGCGTGTGCCACTGTGCCCAGCTCCTCATATAATTTATACAAACAAAGTTTTAAGAATGATTTTAGGTGTTTTACATTTTAAACTTGTGTAATTCCATACTATTTTGAAAGACAAATATTATATTATCTAAAAGCAATCAACTTACTTCATTCTTCCACAGGTGATACTGTAGTGCAAATGCAGTAAATTCTCTTGGAACACAGAAAAACTTGCATTCTGAAGTGGAGCCATGAGAAGTATTTTTGATTTGTTCAAAGTTTTTACTAATCAGTTCCAGAATCAAAGGATCAATAAGGAACACTGGTACATTTTGGCTGGATGTTAGCATAATAAATTTTTTAACTGCACGCTGTTTGAGAGGAAAAGAATACCCTTAATACCAATCAATAAAACAACTTATTGTATTAAATTTGTATTCACTGATCTTATAAGAATATATAGGGTGTTTATCCAACAGATACCATGCTTAGCACTTACATTAAAAACAAATAAATAAACACATATGCTTCTTGGCCTCAAGCAATACACTCTTCCAGGAATGATGAACAAATAGTTACAATACAAGGTAAAACATGCTATAATAAAAATGTATACCACATACTATAAGAGTACAGAACAATAAGTTATCAATTAACATAAAAAATCTTCATAGAATAAGTGGTATATATGAAAATTTGGAGCTTAGAAACTATTCTCTTGGTATTAGCTAAAATTTCCAAGCAAAACTGAGTGAGGAAACATCAGGACTGTCCGTTTTTATAGATCAGTAATGTCAGCCTTTCAAAACCAAAAATCTATTGTGTGTGTCACTTTTCTTTATATTTGTAATGCTGCTTAACAATATTTCTAAACAAAAGATTTAGACCAAAATATATTGCTTACTCGATCATCTTGCAATATAGTGAATTTTCTAATAGCATAGCAATATTTTAAAATATTATACTGCTGGGAAGTAAGTAGGGACCTCTACTGAAAAAATAGAATTTCAAAATTAGAATGAAAACAGATTAAATCACACTTAGGAGTAAATAATATCTAAGAGTAGCAAAGAGAATACTAGTATATATCATTGTTTAAGATCCTATTTCAATGAAAAGAATACTAAATTTAAAGGGATGAATGTACATAAAAAAGATGTTTCATGGAATTAAAAATAAACTCTTCTTCACAATATCAGAAGGAACTCCTAAAAATACATACAAGATAACAAATATACAAGTATATCAAGAATTTTAAAAATAGAAAAAATGAGATAAAGCTAGGAATCAGTTTCATCATTTGTTTTTAGTGTAGAGTATTATACAAATGTCAAGAATATAATCATCTCTGCCTCAGAGAGGTTTGTTTTCTCTTGTTGGGAGAGACTTCTAAGTAAAAAGTCAGAATAAACAACTGTATGCCAAAAATAACTTAAGTGAAATAGACATTTAAAAAAAAAGATTTTTTAAAACTACCACAAGATGACAAGAAATCTAAATGTTTTTTTGTTTTTAAAAAAACAAATATGTTATTATTATTTTTTTTTAAAAAAAGCTGCCCTCAAAATACAGAAAAACTCTAAACTTAGATGGTTCACTGGTGAGTTTTATCAAAACACTTCCAAAAAACTAAGCTAGAGGGAATATTTTCTGATTTCTGAGGCCAGTATAATACTAATAGCAAAACCTAACAGACAAAACAAAAATACGAAAGAAAGAAAATTACAGACCACGATTACTCATGAATACAGATGCAAAGATATTTAACAAAATATGAGAAAGTCAATTCTAGTAATTAAAAAGCAGAAAGTAAATATCAAAACCAATGTTCATCACAGGAATTAGAGATTAATTTAATATTGGAAAGTCAATCAAAAAAATTCTGCATATCAACAGAACAAAGGGGAAAACCTGTGGTAATTTCAATACATAAAAAGCATTTGAGTGGAGCTGGGCATGTGGTGCAGCAGCAGAGCACTTGCCTTAGCACCACATAAAAAATAAAGGTATTCTGTCCATCTACAACTACAAAAAAATTTTTTTAAAAAGCATTGGACAAATTTCAATCCCTATTTGTGATTAAAAACTCTCATCAAAAAAAGGAATAAGATGCTTCCTCAATTTGAAAAAGGCTATGAACAAAACAAAAAATCTGTTACTGAGTTGTAGGAATTCTTTATAAATCCTTGATATCACTCTTTTGTCAGCTGCAAGTTTTACAAATATTTTCAATTCTATGGCATAAGTAGAAGTTCTAAATTTTGATAGTCTATTGATTTTTTTTTCTCTTAGGGTTAATGCTTTTCTGTGCTTTAGATTAAAAAAAAATGAAAGAGAAATGATTTTTGGAGAAAGACAATGAGATGATAGAAACTAGTACATATAAAGTATTTACATGTTAAATGAATCTCAGGTTAGTATTAAAAAATTTGATGAATATATTTATGGCATCATTATAATTATTAACATAAATATAGTCAGGACAGGGTCAAGGGGATAATGTATAACTTATCTTTTAAAAATATACCTTCCAAATCATTAATACTGCAATCATCATTGCTCCTTAGAAATAGGTGTCCAATTGATTTTTAATCCAATTAATCCTAAATCAACATGACTATCATCACCTACCTACTCCTCGATAATTCACTTTAAGAATGAAAAATGTCTTGTTGAAAATAGGATGTGCTGAGACCACAATAGCATATTCATCTGCCTGTGTATTAAAATTTTTATCAGAACCTACAAGAACTTGACGGGACTTGTTCTTAGGCAAGCTCTCTCTACTACTGAGCTATATTTTCAGCACACAACTTGTTCTTAGCAAAAGCCGGATTCCTAATTATCACTTTTTCTTTTCCTAAGCCTGTCATCTGCTTAATAATTCATTCTAGAATTTTATCAGGACTCAATATCACAGTATTAGTCAGTTTTCACTTTTTATTTCTTCCAAAAAAATAGGACAAAGGCATTTTAATACTTTTCCCTTTCCTGTGATTTTGCAAATATTGTAATAATTCAGTGACCACATTTACAATTTTTTTAGTACCCTGAAATGTAATTAAGTTACAATACAAAGAGAATTCCCTTAATGTGGTAAGCTGCTCTTTAATTTTTTGCTCACCTACCTTGAAAGTAAACCTTTAAAAAAAATTTGCTATTCTTCCCAACTCATGGATCATTCTCCAACTAAAAGGATGGGGTCACCATACCTTACTCCATTAAAAGGTATGAGGATATTGTTAGAGAGTTGTCACTCAATCAATACAAAGTAAAATCTTCTATCCCACTGAAGCCATTATAGCTTTAAATTTTTCCTAAACATGTTCTTTCAGTGTACATATGAAGACTTTCAATAACAGCAAACTTGGAAAATTTTTATTACTATATCATCACATCACAGAATGTTAACATTTATGGATAGACCATTCCATTGCCTTCAGACCACAGGCATATTCCAGCTGTATGTATGTATGTATGATCGTATGTAGTATATATCTGTGTTTCTTAAGAGTGGGATGAAGGTAGAGAAGTGCTAGAAAGAAGTGTGCAAAGTATCCCTTTTTACTTAATTGAGAATCTTTATAATTGAGACTTGGTAATATAAATACTAAGAACATCATGATTCCCTTTTCCCTAAGATGATCCTAAATACACAAAGCAAAACATTTGCTATCTTTAATAAATTTAAAGTTCACATTTATATTTCTAGACTAGATAACTAAGACATCTGCTAGTAGGATGTCCCAGACTTCACTTTTAAAACAGTAATTCAAATCTAGTTAGTATCAGCAATGACTTAAAATAAAACTTGGTTACTTGAAAATTCTAATCTAAAGCCTTCCACATCTGTGGTTACAAACTGTCTCCACAAGACATATCTGGTCATTTTCCACAATGTATACAAACAAGAGAACTGTGATTTTTATTAGTTATCCAATATTGTTTTTCATTCTAAGTTTAGTTAGAATAGAAGGTAAGAAAATAAACTTTATAAATGTGCAGGATCTGGAAATGTGTAAGACTAGTTTCACTTATCTCATAAAGGAAACATGCTGAATAAATTTTTATTCCTGATCACTAATTTTTCATTATTTATAGTTAAGTTCTGAAACATATTCATTCATCATTCATTCGGGGAAGCAACACAGCTCAATGAATGAGAGTTCTAAAGGCAGGCAGTTAGAATCTAGACTCAATCACTTATTAGCCAACTAACTTGAATCTCTCTAAGGTAAATCAAGAATAATAGTATATACTGACTTGGTTAAGGTGTCTATAAGGACTAAATAA
The DNA here is from genome assembly GCF_048772815.1 of Callospermophilus lateralis. NCBI lineage: Eukaryota > Metazoa > Chordata > Mammalia > Rodentia > Sciuridae > Callospermophilus > Callospermophilus lateralis. Next base: position 26,768,266 of record NC_135306.1, read on the forward strand.
TACTCTAAGTACTTGGTATAGGGCTCACTCCTTCCTGGCCACTACCTCCTCCATCCCCAAGGTAGTCATTGTATTCATCAAACAAATACTTAAAATTGAGTACACAAACAAATGAACTAAATGTACATTGTAAGTGAGGAATTTTATTGTACATACCCATTGTGTGCTATCAAATCCGATTCTGCTTCCTTTGGATTTTGACAAACCAATTCCATTCTAGGAGGACAACAAAAGAATACTGAAATAAATTCAAAGTCCAGCACGCAACATTACATTTAGGGTGAGTATAAGAGTCAAACTACATATTAGCTCATAGTCATTAGAAGGCATCACCCAAATACTTATTTTCATGTAGTCAGAAGCTAAGAATGCTATTATTTTATAATACAGCTACCTAAGATGTAAAACATCAACAGAATACAGTAATTAACTAAGTATATGTTGCCCAAATCTTTAAACTAATCAATGACAACAAATAAACAACAAATTCTCTGCTATCTCTCTGGAATTAGAGTTGGTCAAGTTAGCTACATATTCCTAACCTCAGGTTATCTCCATATAATGAATTAGTATTTGCAGGTCCTGGCAAAGAGTAAGTAAATTTATTGAGCAGCTCCTAAATGTCAGGTACTATATTTGACACATCTACATATAAACTATATACTTTTTCCTATCTCTCACAATGATTCTACAAAGCAAACATTTTTATTTTTGGTTTACAGATAGCTTTGGTATCCATACTTTTTCTAAGACACATCATTATTTAAAATGCTGAGTTATTTTTAAAAAATATTTTAAAAAATATTTAGGTCCAGAAAATCAGACCTCTGATAAGTTCCAAAATACTTTCAAAGGAACAGGAAAGTGAACATTTGATGGAATACACAAGAAGAAGAATGTTTTAAGCTCAAAGAAGATCCGAGAAGGTTTTTATACCTTTAATATGTTGTTTACCTACAAGCTAAAAATGGTAGGATGCTGAAGAAAAATGTGAGTTAAAAAAAAATGGAAACTCACCTTCCCACTAACCATACACTCAAGGGCAGAATACAAATCTATGCCATTTCTGTACCACCACTACCTTGGCTTGGTAAGTAGTAAATGCTTAATCCATTATATCCCATCATCTATAAAGAATTGACAATTTGGGACCCATTGGATTAATAAGAGTCTATTAATTGGAGAGAGGGATGAGGAATTACTAAGAAATATACTGAGATATAATGAGAAATTAAGGTATAGCCAGAGTCTCTCCTAACATGCTCTGCAATTTAGGCAATAACATTTTAATACATGTAGATGTTTGAGAAAAAGCAACAAAGACACATGTTTGTAATCTTTAGTACTGAAAAAAGACTGTGAACTCTGCAATATAGTCATTTGTTGCTCACCCACAGTCTTATATTAGTAGGCAAGACTGATTTTCTGAGCTGTTTAACTTGTGGCATTTAGGATAGTCTACTAGTTCACTCTCAATGAGAAATAGATCACATTACCATAAAAGCCACCTTACCATAAAAGCCACCTTTTTAAAGTGTAGAATTCAGTAATTTTTAGTATATTTACAGAGTTCTGCAACTATCACCACTATATACCCAAATAAAACCTATTAGATATGGCTCCCCAACCTTCCTCCACTCAGCCCTAACTATAATGTGTTTTTTTTTTAAAAGAGAGAGTGAGAGAGGGGGGGGGGAAGAGAGAGAGAGAGAGAGAGAGAGAGAGAGAGAGAGAGAGAGAGAGAATTTTTAATATTTATTTTTTAGTTATCGGTGGACACAACATCTTTGTTTGTATGTGGTGCTGAGGATCCAACCCGAGCCGCACGCATGCCAGGCGAGCGCGCTACCGCTTGAGCCACATCCCCGGCCCCAAACTATAATGTTTATACATTTTTTCTCTGTGGATTTGCCTCAAGTGAACATTTCATTAAAATGCAGTTATAATATGTGGCTTTTTGCATCTGACTTTTTTCAATTTGCATAATGTAACAGTTCATCTATGCTATAGCATGCATCAGTATTTAATTATTTTCCCCCATAGCTGAGTAATATTCTATTGTATTCATTGTTTGATGAACATTTAGATAATTTGGCTACTATGAAAAATACCAGCACAAACATTCACGTTTTATATAATTCCCTATTTGTATACTCACAATCTGCCTCTATTTTACTTCATTTTATATGCTTAGCAAAAATCCACTCTACTTTTTGTACACATGCAACTGTGCAGCTAAACATGGCTGCTCACTGGTGTCACTTTAGATTCATGACTACTAGCTTCAAATAGGATCTTAATTCTGCCCAGCAATCATCCTACATTTCCCTTGTGTATTAACTCTCATTCTCCTAGATGACTTTTTCTGCTCTTTTCTCTTTCCAACACCCCTCCCTATCTATCCTTCAACTTATGGCATTGCTTTTCTATTTCCCGGGATGTGGGGGAGGGAAGAAATTAGAGAAAAACCTTCAAGAGTTCCTACCACATCTCAACTACCTAATCAAATTATATCCCTACAGTCTACCTTTCCTCCTCTCCTGACAGATGAGCTGCCTACATTCCTATTAAAGGCCAAACTCTCCATTTACATATCTTATCCCTCTCGCCTGGCCAAAGAAATTGCTTCAGCAATTTTTCTTTCTCTGCTGGATCATTTCCATCAGCATACAACATGACATTGTTTCTCCTATCTTAAAAAAAGTAATTAAGACAAAAACTTCTTGGTGTCTCTTTCCCACCATTTTTCTTACTCTTTTACCAAGAGAACTCCTAATGGGTTGTCTATACTCATTGCCCACAATTCTCCTATGAACTCACTTGAGCTTAAATTCACTCAGTAAGCATTCATCAAGAACACCAATAACCTCCACATTGCTAAATTCAATGATGAATTATTAGTCCTTGTCTTATTGGACCTACCAAGAATTGTTGAACAACTTCTGCCTCACTGAAATATTTCATTCACTTGGCTCTCAGAATTCCCATGCTTCCAGTCTTCTACTATTTCCATCTGGCTACTCTTTCTTAGTATCGCTAGCTAGTTCATTCCATTTCTGACATGCTGCTGAAGGGTCTCTGAGCTCAGATCTTGAAACTTGCTTTTTTTCTTTCTCTTAAATCTATATTCACTTCCTTGGTATCTCATCTAGTCTATGGCTTTAAATACCATCTATCTGCTTACAACTCCCAGCTCATACTACCCCTTTGAATTTCAGACTTAATATACACAGTTGTCTATTCACCTTCTTCATTTGAATAGCTACCCCAAAGGTACAATGTACCAACAAAAGAAAACACACACACAAAAATGATTTTCACCATCCCTCAAACTTGCTCTTCTGTGTCTTTCTTATCTCAGTAAACAACAACTTTCCCCTTCCAATTACCTAGGCCAAAAATACTAGTTATTCCTGATCCTATTCTGTCTTTCATACCCCACATCTAACCCATTAATAAATCCTTACAGTTCTGCTTTCCATTTCTCACCAACTTCCAAGTCCAAGCCATTATCATTTCTTATGTAAATAATAATAGTCTTTTATCTGTTTCAGCCTTTATTCCTATATTTCATTTCCAACACAGCAGCCAGATTATTTGTTTTAAAGTAAAAATCAGATCACGTCATGTAACACCTCAAAACCTTTCTATGATTCACAATCTTACTAAGACCCAACCAAAGTCCTTTTAATGGTTTAGACCTACAATAACATGGAATTTTGTAGCCTTATTCATTATTCTCCCCATCTCTCACTCTTCTACAGTCACATTAATCTCTATGCTGTTCTCAGAACTGCCTGTTTATTCCTGCCTCAGAACCTTTGCACTTCCTTTGATTTCTACTTAGTATGCTACTCCTCTAGACATCCATATAGCTCATTCTCTTTGAATAGGCTGTTTCTTTTATTTGTAATGGAGTTCTCATCCTCCAGTTCACCTGGAGAACTCCTACTCATTCCTATAAGGACAACTCAAAACATTCTTTCATCCATGAACCAACTCCATTGCTGTGAACTTGAGGTGAGACAGAACATCATGGTAGAAGGCATAGCAAAGATGCTCAGCTTATGGAAGCTGGGAAACAGAGACAGCAAAAAGAAAGGAAGGGAAGAAGAAGAAAGGGACCATGGACATACAATCCAATACTATGCCCCCAGTGACCTACTTCCTGCAGCTATCCCCCCCCACCCCCGCCGACCACAGTTACCACCTAGCAGTCCAAATTATTAACCCATCAATGGATTAATCCACTGATGAGGTTACAGCTCTTATAATCCAATCTTTTTGCCTCTGAACATTACTGCATTGCCTAACACATGAGCTTTTTGGAGGACATTTTTAGATACAAACTATAACACTAAATTTCCCCAATTTGTGAGTTCCTAGAAGGCAAGGATTAAATTGTATTTGTCATTTTATTTCATAGCCTAGTACTATGTTTGAGCCACAGTAAGCTTTCAACAAATATTTGACAAATGACTGAATGTTCTGAAAAAATTAAAAATATATCATATAGTTAGAGTCAATAAGGGGTTTTTTAAAAAGCCTAAATATATTCTAAAACATTTTTTATGGGATTTATAGTGAAATTTAAGGGAAAGGAGTGAATGAAAAAAAATCAGATGCCAATAAAGACTGGAAGAAAAAAAATTTGGTGACTATTGAATTCCACTGATAACTGAATCAAATAAATATTTGTCATGAAGGAAATGAGTCAAATAAATATTTATCATATAAGAAGAAAAAATCCTGTTTTAGTTGTTGTTTTGTTTGTTTTATTTATTTATTTATTTTTGTGTGTGTGTGTGGTACTGGGGATTAGAACCCCAGGGTCTTGCCTGCAAGGCAAGTACTCTACCAACTGAGTTATATCCCCAGCCCTAATCCTGTTATTTTTGAAGGCAGAGTTCAACATGCAGTTTCTTAAAGGAATCAAAATTCCAATTCCTTAATTTGCATTATCTTTAAATATGCCCATATAGAATCAAATGCCAATACTTAAAAAAACACTAAATAACTGAGTTTTTTCAGTTGTTCATAAACTCTCAAATCTAAGGATAAGAAACACTAACTATGGTGAATTCAACATGATAGCCTCCAAGTAGCCTTCCACTCTGCCTGTCAGTGCCTTTCCTTATGGTAGAAACATCATTCTTCTACTTACTTCTGAGCCACTGAAGTTTATAGTGGACTGAAGTCATAAATGTAATTTGTAATGGTGAGAAAGCTACATTTACTAATTGAAACTGTTTGGTCAGACAACTTAAAAATAGTTGAAAGTCTGAGAATAAGTAGAAAAAATTTTTTAAATACCCTTTAATTCTAATTGTTAAATTAATTATTAATAATTCTAATTAATTTATAAATTCTTTCACATTTCTCCTGGATACTGCAAAAGTGGGAAGGGTTGGAGAAGAAGGGAAGTAGTACTTCATAAGTTTGCCATGTTAAATCTTACTATCAAACATAATATTCTTCCTCCAGAAATGACCTATTATTATTCTTCAGAGCAAAGTGGAACAAGACAACAAAGATGAAAGGAAAAATCATGTTTCTTAATTTTAATAAGTAATTGATTAACTAAAAAAATTACAATTTTTTTTTAAAATTCCAAGTTTCTTGCACATGATATAAACAACTACAAGATCAATTTCCATTTCTAATGATGGCATATAAAATTGTTTTCTGTGAATGATTACTGACAAACTTGAAATCCAAACTCCTCTTCCATCTCTCTCTTTCCTACTTCTAGCCAAACACACATAGGTTACAAAATATAACACAAAGATATCCTAGCACACCACCCTATAAGTGGCCTCCTAAGTAGTAAAAACAGCTGATTACTTAAGGCACTAGTGTGGTTTATCTTGACTAAGTCAAGAACAACGTAAGGTTGGGATTACTGGAGTTTTACACAAACATTGCTTTGTCTTTCTTCCACCTAAGCATTAATATTTTATCATTTTCTGTTGTGCTTCAGCAATCCTTAAAGTCATCTTTTTTCATATCTTATCAATCTTTTTAAATTAATTAATTAATTAATTAATTATAATTAGGTATATGACAGCAGAATGCACTTTGATTCACTGTACCCAATTGCAGCACAGCTTTACATTTCTATGGTTGTACATGATGTAGCGCCACACCATGTGTGCAATCATACATGTACCTAGGGTAATTATGGATATCTTATCAATCTTATGAGCAAGAAACTTAATATACCTGGAACCTATTTCACTCATTTATGAAAAAGTGATAAATGGAGGCTTGTTAAGAACACTGTAACAACTGAACTCAATTCAATTTATCAAACTGTAATTAAAGCTTTAAAAGGACTAGAAAACATAAGCTATTAATACTTATCATCTTCTGAGCATCTAGCATATATCAAAACCTAAGTTATATGTACCACATACCTCAACCAGAAAGTTACTATTAGCCCTATTTAAAGAAACTGAGGCTCAAAGAGGTTAAGTGATTTGTCAATGAATGAGGGATTTGAACTCTCTAAACCCCAGAACTATCTTTCTAACCGCCCAAATCAAGAATTATTGCTCTTACTACATTTATCAAATTATAGGTCTCTTGAACTTTGTTCTACATATCTCTGTGTTCCTGCTAAATACCCTGTGTATAACAATTGATCAATAAATACAGTCTGAATAAGCACACAAAATTAGGTGCAGTAAAAATCAATGAACAATTTAATCATATCCTAGACAGTCCTAGAGACATCTCTTTGCCTTTTTGGTGTGCAATGTAAGCCAAATACAAATGAACCTCAACTTGTGATGGTTTGATTAAAAATATTTTGACTTTCTGATGGTGTGAAGTGATAAACATTTTGTAGAAACTACTTTGAATTTTGATCTTTTCCTAGGCTAGCAAGATATAGTACTACAGCTGCCATCAGCCATGTGATCACAAAGATATACAACTGATAGTCTATTGTATACTATGCTATGATATTCCGTAATTAGGCATATTAAAATGCATTTTTGACTTATAATATTTTCAACTCATAATGGGTTTATCAGGACATAACCTCATTGTAAATCTGTACTTGAAAGTTGGAGCCCATAGAACATGCTCACAAGGCTACCATACTACAACAGTGTGTACTTCAGAGGGTTATTCTACTTATCTACAGAATTTTATCAATAGATATACTAGTTCCTCATTTTTAATGTTATTAGATAACTAAATTATTCAGACCTCAGACCTCATTTAGTGGGTCACAGAAAAGCTAACCTTGTTTGACCAGCTAGAGACAAAAGGATTCTGTGGTCAGGCCCTGAAATAGACAGAAGTAGGTCTCCTTAACTCTAAGATAGTAAATACCTCTTTCTTCCTTAACCAATAATAGGTATTAGTATAATCTTTCCTAAAGATTTCCTGAGTTCTATGTTCTATGGGCTCCAACTTTCAAGTACAGATTTACAAAGACGTTATGTCCTGATAAACCCATTATGAGTTGAAAATATTATAAGTCAAAAATGCATTTTAATATGCCTAATTACTGAATATCATAGCATAGTATACAATAGACTATCAGTTGTATATCTTTGTGATCACATGGCTGATGGCAGCTGAAGAGTACTGTAGTCCTTCTCAACACAGTGGTACTGCAGGCATTCACTACTGCTGGAAGAATCTATTAGTTTCCAAACATTATCTCTACTTCTTTATTTCTATAGATATAGACAAAGGCAACTTAGATTATTACTCTTCCCTGGTAGATTCTAAATTAAAATGTATACTATAGTAAAATAATTTTGATATTGTATACAATTGTCACCAAATTTCTTAACTGAAATACTTTTTGTAGCAGATAATTTTTATATGACTATATCAGAAAACTGCAATAAACATCACCGAAACTTGGCACTTTTTTTAATATTTATTTTTTAGTTGTATTTGGGCACAATACCTTTATTTTATTTGTTTATTTTTATGTGGTGCTAAGGATTGAATCCAAGGCCTCGCACATGCTAGGCAAGTGGTCTACTGCTGAGCCACAACCCCAGCCCTGAAACTTGGCACTTTTGACTTCAGCGTGTAATTATGAAAACATTTAACTGAAATTCTGAATTACTTGCCATATTACACAAATATGAGACTCTCAGTAAGAAATGTTTCTATAAAAATTAAAAGACTGTGATTAATGTATGTACTGCAAAAGAGAAATATGTTAAGAAACTATACAGCTAAAGGGAAGTCTAAAGATAAAAAAGAAAAAATTACCTTTGCTGATAAATAATGCTTGTAGTAGTACAACTGAAATAGCAGAAATGCTGAACTTGTCAATGTTAAAAGGGCCAAAATCACGTTCTTATTGATTCTACTCATTAGTCTGTGGTGTTCACTTGGTTGTCTTTCAAATGTAGCCAGGTTTTCATCTTTTTGGATAGGAAGATAATCTTGTTTTCTGTGAATAAAAATGTAATTCTGAAGAGACAAAAACCTGTTTTAATTATTTTTACCAGTAACAATCAGCAACAGCATAGATAGTTATCTAAAGTTCCACAGAACAGTCTGACCAACAGGGATTTTGGGGAGGGCTTCTCCAAAGTTTCTGATCCAGCAGATTTGGTATGGAACCTCTGAAAGAGCACTCTGACAAGTTCCTAGATGATATGGATGCTGCCAACAATATTGAAAACCATTACCACAGAAGAAACTGAGAAAATTTCTGGTCAAGACACACATGTATGATAGCTCTCCATAGTTTTTTAAAGATTTTCAAGAGTATGGAACCTAGGATGTGATCAGTTTTTATAAATGTCCCATGTATGTTCTCAGTTTTTTGACAATGTAATGAATACCATTATAAATAATTTTGTTTTTTCATCTTGGATGCCATCTCTGATTATTTAAGATAAGAAATTTAGTATAACTATGCTTCTACCTTTTCTCCAATATTTGCTTTTGATTAAATATATGCTGTTTAGATTATCTACTGTCTACTCTTTTTTTAAATGTTTATTTTTTAGTTTTAGGTGGACACAATATCTTTATTTTACATTTATGTGGTGCTGAGGATAGAACCCAGTGCCTCATGTATGCTAGACGAGCACTCTACCACTGAGCCACAACCCTAGCCCCCTAGATAATCTACTTTACTCCTATAAATACGCTAATACCTTTATTACTTGATGTCTATGTTTTTATATGTCTTTTGTTCTCTATCTAAAAATAAAACATTGGCAAGTTTATACCACCTTCTGCCTTCTATCCTTTTTCAATCCTGACTTTTACTAGTTACTTCTACTTTGTAACAGTTCTACACTATTCCATAACTACAAATCTCATTTTGTTTTTATTCCTATAATGTCCCCTGTCAGTCCTATTGCTATATTATCTCTGTTCTTTTATGGATGACTGATATTCATCTTTTGGCAATTTATCAAGAAGAACTTATTACAGTTTCCACTTATGTTGAGTTTTTGCATTATTCAAAAATAACTGTCAATAGTTTGACAGTCTGGGTTTGAGGTCACACTTTATCTTCCTGATAACTTATAGGCTATTACATTATTTGAAAATATCTGATTCCCCAACACCACTTATAGTTAATCTAATTCATTAATGAGACGAGCAAAGGATGCATTCCTTACCTATGAAATTCAATTTTTGTTAAGCTAGATTATGTAATGATATGTATATTAGTTTCCCCTTAATCTTTATGTGTCCTTTCAATCTGTTAAGTAAAGATAACTTTGTGGAAATTTTTCTTAAGTTATATGTTCAAACAGTTTTTAATTCTCTATTTCAAGAACCCCAATTAAGCATTTGTTTATCTCTTTTCATTCTCATTAACTTTTGCTCAATTTTTAGAAGTCTGTCATCATATCTTTTTCTTAGTTTTCCACATTAATATTCCATTTTCCTCCAAAGTTTCTGATTTTGTCTTTCTTTCCTGAGCTCTGTCAAACTATGATTCATTATATGCTATTGTTTTACCATTTCTTTCTAGCTCTTGAGCCAATTAACTTTGCTGTTTATTTAAAGGATAAACTATTCTAGTAATTTCTTTAAGGCCAGTACAGTTTTCTCATGGGTTCACTATCATTTGTTTTTCCCTTGTTTCTTTTCTCTTTTCTTCTTGTAGGATTTTTGTGTACTGTGCTCATTTCCTTTTTATTATTATTTATCTTTGAATGGCTTGAGTTCCCTCTGGATTAGTTATTTGCAGGAGTACTGTGAAAGGAAGAAACAACTGTGTTCTAGACTAGAGGTACTCTCTCTGGCATATAGTAAAGCTCTTTCTGACAAAATGTTTTGTACAAGTGAATGTGGAAAAAAGAGAAAGTGTGTGAGAATAAGCGAGAGAAAGGTGTTTACATATTACTATCTCCAAGTGTCAGAAACAGGTAGCAAAAGGCCACTTAAAATCTCTCTTTTGCCTCAGCAAGAGTGTCACCTGCAAAGACAGTGTATTTGTGTATCATCTCATTTTTTTTTTTTTTCTTGCTTGCTGGTTCATTTTGCCAAGCAGTACGAGGAGGTTCCCAGAGCTTTCCTAAGTATCCAGATCCCACTGTAAACAACCTTTCACTCTTTGCTCCTCCAGCTCTAAGACTGCTTTCTACAAGGATCCTCTTTAACATATTCCTGCTTACAGTTGGCAGTCATTTCCCAAATATTTAGATTTGGGGTTACAAGTCTTCTAGTCTCAGGGAAAATGTAATTACATTTCTATCTCTCATTTTCTGTTATTTCAGTGTAATTTCAGATAGAAGAGGGCACAAATGTCTTTATTCTGCTATCTTAAAAGCAGAAGTCTTGGTTTGAAGTTTTAAAACATGTAAATGAGCTTATAAGGCTGAAACCTAGGTAAAACCAATACTCTTAAGAAATTACATAAGATCAGCAAACTAACAGAAATGATAGCTATCAGCAGTAATGTAAATTATCTACCTCATCTACAGATAATGTATGTAAGCATAGACAAGTGGATAAATCATGGTATTCCTTTCCTAAAACTGTGAAAACTATCAACATGCAGCAATGTTGATGATGGTGTTATTTTCTGCTGTCACCTAAAACCTGCTAAAATAAAATCAATACTCTGAAAAAGACTGTTTACAGGATAACAAGGAGAATATACTTCAAGATTTCAGTTCAGTTTCTTGTGCCTATTTTAAATTATACATCAATGTATTATATGCTGATTCCTAATGGCATTCAGATTGTGCCATTGCTTACATTCTCCTAAGCTCAATTATCAAAATTCTAAGCTCAATGCCAAATAATGGTAAACACTAGAAATCAAATGATAAATATGATACACTTCCCCAATTTCTAAGAGTTTAGAAATGAGTATGGGAGCTTTCCCAAAGAACAATGACAGTAGTGATGGTGGTAGAGGATGTGATGCACCTAAAAAAGAGGATGGGAAGGTTTTCCAAAATGTGCAAGACTCATGCCTTATCATCACTATATCTACTAAAACCCACTACTCTAGTTTGAATAGACTCAATCATAGATAAACTATAATAATAAAATAATAAAAGGCAATAATAATATAGTGCAATTGCTATGCTGGAGTACAAGTCACCATGGATGTATAAGGAAAGGCAACTAACTTTAAGGCTTTTACTGATTTATATTTTGAATCACAGTAATTGGTGCACACTAATCATTTCCCTCATAAACCTAAAATTGACTGAATTAATATCAAGTAATAGTAGGTATATAAGTATACTATAATATACTATCCAATATTCAAGAACATTAAAACTATTTACATAAAAGGTCTCTGTCCTGCAGGAGGTTTACGATAAAACATAATATGAAATATAAAAAAATAATTTTTTAGAGTTTAAAGCCATACATGGTTCCAATTATCAAACAATAAATATTAAAAAGTAACATAAAAAGATATGGCATGGAACCTAAGTAAAAATATTATCGGTGTACAAATTCCATCACAGTAAAAACACTAGGAAGGATAGATAATGCATTTTCTTTTTAGAGGAGGAAGTTGATTTGGAGCTCACAGTTTAAGAGGTCTCAGTCAATGGTCAGCTGGCTTCATGGCTCTGGGTTTGAAGTGAGGCAGAAAATCATGGTGGAAGGGCCTGGTAGAGGAAAGCTTCTCAGCTCATGGCAGCTAGAAAGAAGACAGTTGGGGAACAGTGAGGAGAGGAGAGATAGACACAAGACATAATCTCCAAGGGCACACCCCCAGGGGCTTACTTCCTTCAGTCATACTTCACCTGTCTACAGTTACCACCCAGTAGTCCATTCAAATTATTAATCTACTAATGAGGATTAATTAAGTGGATTAATCTACTAATGAGGCCACAGCTTTCATCATTACCTAAAAGTCCTATTTCTTAACCTTAGAAAGCATATGGACTGTGCTTTCAAAACATGAGCTTTTTGGGGAACATTTTAGATCCAAACCATAACATTCTGTCCCTGGCCCCCCAAAGCTCATGTCCATCTCACAATGCAAAACACATTCAGTACATCTCCAACAGTTTCAGCATTGTTCAAAAGTTCAAGTTCAAAGTCTCTTCTGAAACTCAAAGCAAACTCTCTGCTGTGAGGCCCTGTAGAAATCAAAAACAAATTACATATATTCAACACACAATGATACAGAGTAAACACTCCTATTCCAAGAGGGAGGAATAGGGGCATAGAAAGAAGGAATGGGAGCAAGGCAAGACCAAAACACAGCTGGGAAAACAAGTCCTGCCATCTCCACATACAGCATCTGGGGCACATGGTGGGAAGATTGATCTCCAAAGGACTTGGGGCAGCCCTGCCCCTTTGGCCTTGAGGGTTGCTGCACACATGGCCTCTTAGGCCAGCTGTGTCTGCAGCCAGCAGCTTTCCTCAGGAAACATTCCACATTATTGGCATCTTTTAATCCCACATTGCCCTCTCATGGGTTGCTTGAAAACATTCTGACCCTGCTACACTTTGCATAGCCTCCCAAGACCTTATTACGAAATCTCAGTGGAAGCCTCCATGACCATTAATTAACTCCTGCAACATGCTTTCCTGGAGACCAACAACATGTTGGACAATGCTAAAGTCTTCTGCTAGTGTGAGCAGCAGCTGGGCCCCCTTAGACCATGGCTGCATCAACCCAAGTACCTAGACAGCTGAGCATGATGAAACAACACTGGGGAAGCAACTTCCTGGGCTTCATTGGCTGGGCAAGCAGGGTGCCCCAATGGTTGCTCCTTAAATGAGTTTTCACCTTTACACCCTTGATCTTGCCATAGGTCTGGTCTTGTTGATTCCTGAGATACCTACATCTTTGCTATTATTTATGCATAAAACACACAGCTTCTCTTCAATGGTCATAATCTCTTTAGCAATCAACTTTCCTGGTCCCAACTTTAAAGAGACTTCTCTGGTCAAACCACAGATTTTTCAAATCTTTCTCTTCTGCTTTCTACTCCTGATTATCATGGTAAACATGGCTAAAAGCCATTAGCAATACCAATGCCACTCCCTGAATGTTGTACCACCTTGAAATTTCCTACACCAGATTAATTAGTCCATCATCTTAAAATTCAATCCACAGAAAAATCTCAGGATATGGACAAAATGTAGACAAGTTCTGCATCAGAATATAATGTGTGGCCTCTACACTAATTCCCTTTGAAGTCCCTGTTCCCATCTGAAACCTCATGAGCATAGTCTTCCCAGTCCACATTCCTATAGGCATTGTGGTCTTCTGGGCTCCAATCAGAATCAGCCATTAAGTTCTGCTTACAACACTCTAAGGCTTCTCCAGCCTGTATCTTCAAACTTTTCCAAAATCTTCTGGCAAATCAGTTGTAAGGGTTTCAGAATCACATGGTGAGGTATGTCACAGGAAGGACCCAACTTCTTGGTACTAGTTACTGTGTTAGCCTTTCATCTCTGTGACCAAAATACCAGACAAGAACAACTCAGAAGAGAAAAAGTTTATTTTGGGCTCACAGTTGCACAGCTCTCACGCAGTCCATGATTAGCCAACTTCATGGCTTTAGGCCTGAGGTAAGGCAGATCATGATGGTGGACAAACATGGCAGAGGAGGCCGCTGTGCTCATGGCAGCCAGGAAGCAGAGAGTGCAATTCAAGAAAATATACTTAAGTTTCCTAAAGAAGATGTATATTGTGTCAATGGAAAAAAAAAAGAAGTATTACAGAGATAGTAAATCAAGATGAGAGAAAACAAAGGAAAAATGATGGTAAATGTTTGTAAAAAAAAAAAACAAAACAAAGTTGATGGGATGCTTCGTTAAGAGGTTTAAGCAGTCCAAGCATCTTGAAGTTCTAATGTAAATATGAGAAGGTTAATATAAGTATAGTATATTACAGCACACAATTACTCTTACATGATGTGGAAACAGAACATAATACATAAACAGAAATCTAAAAATGAAGAAGAAATGGGTAGATCTTCCCAGCTAAACCATGGATGGATTATGGTATCAGAGCTATCATTCCTCTTAATCTTTAGGCCTGAGACAGCTAGAACCCAAGACTGGCCACCTTCATCTAAGAACAAACATCTTCTTTTAATCTTTCATTATCAACTTTACTATGTGCTAAGACACAAAAAATGTTGGGAAAAAATTGGTAGTAGATAAAAGTCATCCATGGAAAATATATAGAATGAGAAGTTCAAAACTGTTTTCAGATGACTCTTTCTATAGCCAAGATCAGCATTGCATATTCTTTCAGCATCCTACTTGCCTTTTTACATTATTATTCTTTTGAAGGCACTGGAATGAAAGACTTTGGCCTTGACATGAGACACATCCTGACCCTCACATTTTTGAGAACTGCCCGAGCATGGGTCTGTTTGAAGGATTACCAACTCCGCCCTGCTTTTTAAAAATTCCACTTCTTCCTACTCCTACCTCTGGATCACCTCTGTTGAAATAAGGGCCTCTTGGACAAGCACTGACCTGCCTTGACATTTAACTTAGGTTATAAAATTATGTGTTAGCCTGGACATTTCAACACTGCTAGATCCCAACTTACTCAGTGTAGTATAAGCCAGAAGAACTGACAGCAAAATAAAACAAGTTGAACCACGAAGGGAAGAGGATAATGCAATTATGGTTAGAAGGCTGAGGTAACAGGATGGGAGGCATAAAGACAAAATGATTCTGAAGATGTGTTTCAGAGGTAAGACAAGTCAACAATTTCCTGATGTCCTCAGAAGCCAAAAAAGGCTCACTAGCATAGCTACTCTCCAATCTTCTCTAAATATTGTTGTTCTTTTTTAAAATTAATTATTTATTTGTTCTAATCAGTTACACATGATAGCAGAATGCTCTTTGATTCACTGTACACAAATGAAACACAATTTTTCACTTCTCTGGATGTGAATGAAAATACTAATTATGCTAATATTTTCCCATATTTGGAGTAAGGGAATGGTGTTAAATCAAGTTATTTTTAGGTAAGTAAATTCTTCCCCTCAAGATACAAGTACTGGGGCTGGGGATGTGGCTTAAGCGGTAGCGCGCTCGCCTGGCATGCGTGCGGCCCAGGTTCGATCCTCAGCATCACATATAAACAAAGATGTTGTGTCCGCCGAAAAACTAAGAAATAAATATTTTAAAAATTCTCTCTCTCTCTTAAAAAAAAAAAAGATGCAAGTACTGAATTGCTTGGTTGAAGACATTTGGATATTTACGTTAGTAAAACTGCAAAGTTAACAGAATTAAACACAGGGTTCCAGGTGAGTGAAGTCTCAGTAAAACCTTTAAATGTAAATATATTTACACATATAAAATCTGAATGGATGTTTACCGATAGTAACAATGTTTATTCTTGGGGAGAATTTGGGATTTTTACATTGTTCTTTGAACTTTTCTAAATTATCTCAATAATTTTATAATGAGCATGTATCCTTTTTATAATGAATAATTTTTTTCATTTTAAAACTGATGATGGATAATATTAAGTGGTTTAATAACCTGACACATTTGGGAAACAGGATCTAGACTCTTGTCATTTACAAGTATGATCCTTAGATCAGTAACATCAGTTGGTGCTTGTTGGATATAGAGAATTTTCAGGCCCAACGTCAGAATTAGATTCATAATGTAATTTTTAACAAAATCTTCAGGTAACTCATATGTGCATTAAGCTTTCTGAAAAGCACTGATCTAGATATTAAGACTTTTACATACAGGGACAATAAGAACAATGTTTAAATTGTTCATCATGTCTCTAGTACCTAGCAGTGCCTTAAACACATATTTAGTGAATAAATATGTAAATGATATAGCTTCTTGGTAAAACAATCATAATATAACTGTAAATACCTATTTCAATCATTCATTTTCTGTTGGGTTTACCAGAAGTGGGTGAAGAATATTTGCAGTAAATGCTATTTGTAAATTACTAACAATGTTGGTTCCCTAGAACCTATAATTATATATAATTCTTTTTTTTTTAAAAGGAGTCTTACTCTTTTTTTTTTTTTTTTTCAGTTGAAGTCGGACATACTACCTTTATTTATTTATTTCCATGTGGTGCTGAGGATTGAACCCAGGGCCTCACAGGTACTAGATGAGCACTCTACCACTGAGCCACCCCAGGAATCCTTACTCTTTGATCTGAGATCCACAGGCCTCATTCAATGATTTCTCTAGCCTCCTATGTATGGGTATAGCCTATAGTTCCTGTCTCTAAAACCTCCCCCTCAACACAAATCCAATCTCTCTTTTAATTACCAAACCCAAGAGAAAACTTACTATTTTAAATCCAGTCTACTTACTCTCTCTGCCTGTTTTCAACTCTGTACCATACACCTCAAATTTAACATTCAAAGTTAAATAATTTTATTCTGTATCAACTCTCTTCCTTTTTCCCTTCAGAAGGTAGTTCTCCATCCTCACAGACTCCAATTTTTACAGGAGAGAGTCTACCTGGCCCAACAACATCACTTTACAAAGGAGAGTAGGATCTAAAAGAATTAAATGACAGTCAAGAGGTTAGTTATGGGAAACATTAGATTTATAATACAAATCCCCTTACTCTCAACACATTATTGCATGCTGGAATTTGACAGAATTCCCATTTTTGTCAATAGTACTTAGATGCGCTTTTTAGAAACACGGGTTCAAAATATCATATAGATCCATGAACTCAAATGCAACACAGCATTTCTTTTGATTCTTTTGATATTTCATGCTTATCATCTTCTTCCTCTTCAGAACACTGCAGTTTCCACTTTGGAGTTCCTTCATCATTCAGTGCCATCCTTCCTTCTATTTCTATGAATACACTCTAAAATATGAATACTATTCCTGGAGTTTACAGCTTTATCCCTAGTGTGATTCCTAATCATTCAAACCAAATCATTCTTCCTCAGACTTCAGCTCAGGAGCCTTTTTTTCTGGGCTTCCTTCTTTTCCCAAATTTTAATAAACCACTTTATTCTCACTCACTGATATTTGTTTACAGACTGATTTTTATTCATTGGAAATCTGCCATCCTTAAAGGCAGAAAGACTCTGATATATCAAGTGGATCATCTTTTTATATTTGAGAAAAACGAGTCTCAGAGAAAAGTAGCTTGCTTCAAGTAACTTGAGAACTTGGTGACGGTGATGAAATTTGAATGCAGTTCTTTAGACTCTTAACGGCCACTTTTTCACAGGTCCACTCAATCTTTTCCGACATTCCCCCATTAGCAATGCACAGACACACAGCAAAGCCACATAAAACTTTATTTAGCACACCTGGCAGTGTCCATCCTATTATAAGCACACAAAAGGGATGCTTTAGTATACACTTCTCCAAGTGACCTGAAAGCTTAATTTTTTTTGGGGGGGGGGCGGGGGGGGTCCCGCCAAAAAAGGGCGTCGGGAGCGAGATGGTTAATTAATTACCTTCTCTCTACAAAGCGGTTGCAGGTTTCCACTGCACAGAACTTCTTCACAGGGCATCAAAGCCCTTCTCAATTGGGGACCAACTTTAGTTTCAACCACATTATTCCTGCCTTCTCTCTACTGTGGGCTCATTCCTCCAGCCACTACCCTAATATGTATGCAAAGCTGCCTAAACCTGGCAGTTTCTGTCCTCCTCCCACGACCTGAAATGCTGTCCCCAGAGATCCTCTCCCAAATTCCGGGTCAGCTCCCACAACTCGGCTCTAACGTCACAACCCTAACTCGGCTCCTCCAAGCCTTCCCAAAACTGAACTTGTCACAAGATGAGTTTACCTACTGACACGCCGGGGAGCGTGGGACGAACTGGCCGAAAGGACCTCTACTACGAGGTGCTCCTCAACTGATTCACTGTCGAGAAGCCAGCCCGAAGCGCGCTCAGCCTGTGGCCGGCCTCGACCTCCTCCCCGCGGAGAGGAAGGAGGGTGTTCAGAAGGGCGGGAGGCACCCGCTGAGGGTACCCGAGTCTACCGCGAGACTTGTCCGAAGGCGACCGCCCGTGCCCAGCCACCGAACTGAGGTTCCCCACACCTTACCTCCCTCCACAGCAGCGGCGGCAAGTCCGCTTTACGGCACTCACGGCAACGGCTGCAAAAGAGGCCGTCAAGCGCGGAGCCGCACTAACTGGGTCGGGTGGTGTCGGACTGACGGCGTGGTCACTCTGCACACTGCCTTGCCTCGTTCACAGTCCCTGCTGCTCTGTCACCGCCCGAGGTTTACGGTGACTTTAGGATCTAGCCACAACTCTAACACACTGTGGCAACCTAAGATTTTAGGAAAATCTGAGGGGACGATGACCTAAAGATGCATCAGCCGAGTTGTGTCCCCAAAGCGTTTGAGTTCGCCAAAAAAGATATAGTAATACTCATCAATAGATGCTAAAAATTAAGGTAAAAGGTTGATGGGAACTATAATTGATGGGTTAGGCTGGCACCATTGGCACCCACTATGACACCCAGACATTAGGTGCTTCTTGATGTCTTGTGAGAAGGTAGCTAATACCTTCTATGAAGAATTCTTGCCCCCAAACTGAAACTGTATTTAATTAAAACTCTACATCTATCAGTATGGAGAAGTGATCCACTAAAATAACAATGTGAGACATTCTATATTAGCAATTTCCTAGTTTCTTTGTCATTTAAAAAGTTGAAAAAATTAGAAAGGGGAGAGGGACCTACTACAAAATCAGAAACTTAACCAAATATTATGTGTGGACTTTATCTGGACCCTGATATAATAAGCTAACCATAAAAAGATATTTGGGTAATAATGAAAGTTTTAGTATGGATTAAGCCAATAAGTAGTAGTTTAAAAAATTACTGTTAATTTTTCTAAAAATTTAATGGAATGTGGGTTCATTTAAAAAGCCATCATGGATGTGTACTGCAATACTTATCGGTGAGATTTTTTTAAAAATGTAAACATGGCAAGTGGAAATTATAATTGAGTAACTAGGAAAGGGGGAAAGTGTCAGGGCTTTAGAAGTAAGTACTTTTCAAGTACATAGCAAATCTTGTTCTGTAACAACCTAAAAAAAAAAAAAAAAAAAAAAAAGCAGTTTAAAGGAGATGATTACCCTATCCAATTTTCTGATTTGAGCTAATTTTTTTTTGAAGTATGGATAAACTGAAGTTTCTGGTTTTTATTACATAAACCACAGGCTAATGTGTCATCTATAATTCTTATTTATTTATTTATTTATTTAGGTTTGTTTGTGTTGTAAAGTGGACCTTCTGGTACAAGATACAAGTGAAGGAACTTGAATTCAGAGTCCTGGAAAAAAATTGTGGGGCTGGGTGTGCAATCCTCCGTTATTATTTATAATTATCTTGGGTGCAACTAACTTGTTGGAAACTTTAGTTCTTCATCTCTATAAAGTTTTCCCTATTTTCTTTTAAAATTTTTTTTTCTGTAGTAGTGTATGGACAGCGTACCTTTGTTTATGCTTATGAGGTGCTAAAGATTGAACCCAGTGCCTCACACATGCTAGGCAAGCGCTCTACCACTGAGCTACAGCCCCATCTCTTTCCCCATTTTCTTATAACTTCATATTGTTTGCATTGGTTTATATACTATGTAAATTATAACAATGTCTGCCACTGTCAAACAGACCTGGGGACAAACACCAGTACTTCTTAAGTATACTAGAAAATCAGCTATGAGCCTACAGCTCACCATGTCAGTCAGTATGCTTTAATATCTGGTTAGCCAATGTAATTACAAGAGGGGCACAAGGGTGGATAACAGCTGCCTCCATTACAAGCAAACATCCATGTTTAAAAATTCACTCAGGTACGTGTGTACATATACATCTTGACACATTTCTAACATTTGTGGGATCTAGGGCAAAAATACAAATGGAGGCCAAGCCTCATGTTTGTCTCTTATGAAGCTGGAGCTAACCATCAAATGTTATTTCCATCTACCTTAATATATTGATATCTCAAGGAACAGAAATCCATTTTCAAATATAGAATTCTCAGATTCTTCAGATATATGCTTAAGAATTACAACATGAATATTAGATTGACCTTGGACATACATGGGCATCCCAGTCTGCACAGCCTAAATCCATTCACTTTTCCTACAAACTGCCATTCACTGGGATGTTATGGTTGGATAACATAACATGTTATGGTTTAGTATCACACAAAAGCTCAAAGTGTGAGACAATGCAAGAAGGTTCAGAGGAGAAATGATTGGGTTGTGAGTCTTAATCCCTAATAGGGATTAACTGAGTAGTCAGTGAAGTGCTAGGGTGTGGCTGAAGGAGGTGGGAATTGGGGCATGCCTTTCGGTATATATTTGTATGGGTGAGTGAAGTCTCTCTGCTTCCTGATCACCACACTTGAGTTTTTGCCACTCTTCTGCCATGATGTTCAGCCTCACCTCGATCCCTGAGGAATGGAGCCAGCCTTCTATGGATTAAGACCTCTAAAATTGTAAGCCCCCAAATAAACCTTTCCTCCTTTATAGTTGTTCTGGTCGGTTCCTTTAGTCATTGCAGTGAAAAAGCTAAAACAGGATATATTCACCTGTAGTATATACCTGTAGTACAATCTTTTGACAGGATGGACTTCGGGAAGAGACCTATACATGTCCTAGAGGACAGCTTCAGGCTGATCAGGCAAGGAATTCTGAGGTGCTGGCTATGTAGAGCATAGTCTAGAAGTGGGTAGAGCAACATGGATTCCAAGGAGTCACAATCCCTTGGCTCCTTCAATTTTTTATTCCATGGAGAGTCATAGCAACAGTGTGGCAATCAGGCCATGATCCATCTCCTCTGACTTAAGTCTGAATTCATGCACACACTCATGGTATCATATGATGGATAAATCATTTGTTTCGTAATATGAGTAACTTTCCATTAATAGTACATCTGAAGCTGGGGTTGTGGCTAGGTGGTAGAGTGCTCGCCTCGCATGTGTGCAGCCCTGGGTTCGCTCCTCAGCACCACATAAAAATAAATAAAGTGAAGGTATTGTGTTCAATTACAACTAAAAAATTAATATTTTTAAAAAATAGTACATCTGGTATATGGAAGCACCATAATCAGTGCCTGCTGTGTTGACCTTTTTAAGTAGGCATAAATGCACCACTAGTATGCAATATAAATGCAAAATAGGAATAAGGGAAAACTGGGACAGAAAAATCCAAGTTTCCCAAGCTCTTATCCAGATATCCTAGCCAAGTGCAGCAGATTGGTCTACCAAGAAAAAGGCTCCAGTTGAGGAAGCCAACTCTCATAATGGTCTACATATTATAACGTTATTGGAGGGTGGTGTACAGAATATGTCTTTGACTTTTTAAAAATACTCTCTTTTCCAACAATCACATTGTAAGCACACATTGATGAAAATCAAGCATTGAAGCAAAAGAAAGAGAAAAATGTTTAATTTTTAGATGAGATATTCCAGGTGCTTTTGTAAAAACTTAACTAGGATATTCTATACAGAACATACTATTACTTAAACATACAAGTTACTACACTTGAAATACTCTATTTTAAAGTTAACCATTTTAAAGGCTTTATGTTGTTTCTAAGGAAAATGAGGCAATATGTTCATTAACTCAGTGTTGCAGAACTGAGCATATATGTGGTTTATTAATGGTCTTCATCCATAACTTAAAGGTTAAACCTGAGGAATTAGAATTTTTATTACTGCATAGTGAAACCATGTCCAGATAATAAGACATACCAAATTTGTAGATTAAGATAACTTGTAAAACATCTCCATTAATAAATCTAATTTAAAGCAAAACAAGTATGTGAGATAATAAATAATATTTAGGTTTACTAACAAGGTTTTGAAATGCATCTTGTTTTTTAAAAAGGACAATGCAACACCGTTGTCAAATATTCACTTAGCACACAAACTGCTGAACAATTTAGTTGTTTGGAAAAAAAGTTATTCAGGCCAAATTCACTCTTTGTACATGGCACTAAGTAGTCTTAAGCTGAAAGTTCAAATTCCTATATGGAAAAGTAGCATCTTGCTTAAAAACTGTTTCTTTATGCTACTCTTCTACACTGATACACTAATGCCATGGAAGAACTTTTACTACTCTAGAAAGTCTTAAAATAGATAAGAAAATATTAAAAGGCCACAAGTCATGCACAAACTAAATTAATATTATATGACATCTTGATAAAAGGTTTTATTTTAAAAATCACATTTAAAATCACTGATGATACCACTTTAAGAACATGCTTTATCAAAGTAAATGGCATTTAGAAGTATCCGAACACTTAAATCC
Organism: Callospermophilus lateralis; assembly: GCF_048772815.1. NCBI lineage: Eukaryota > Metazoa > Chordata > Mammalia > Rodentia > Sciuridae > Callospermophilus > Callospermophilus lateralis. The sequence continues at coordinate 26,790,945 of NC_135306.1, forward strand.
ATTAACTAAAAATAATAGCTTACATTTACATAGCACTTTGCTGTTGTTGAAGCAATTTCACATACTCCATCCATTTATTCCTCACAACAGCCCTGTGAGGTAGGCTGAACAAGTTACAATTATTTTAACCCACTGTCTCCTCCTATGTATAGGACACCTATAAAAACTTAAATTGAGCAATATTATAGGTTTTTATAGGTGTCTTATATTTGGGAAATTGAGACATAATGAGTTAAGTAAGGCAACAGAGGCCCAAAGGTGATGAATGATTTACACAATTGTCACAGACCTAGTATATGATTAAAGCTAAGGTGATAAATTTTGAATACTTTTGAAAAAGATGCCAAAATCATCTTAATATCACATACAGGTATTTTAAAGACTAGTGGTTTTTAATAAAAATTATATTACTCTAAAACTTTAGCTATTATGTATCTTATGGTATGAATTAGTTATAAATTTGATTTTAAAGAGTCTCCCCCCTTAAATTAGGTGAATTAGACTCCGTGCTTTGGTACCTTAGAGATATCAGAAATGTTTTATACATGTTTTTAAAAGATGGATTCTCATTGTTATGTGCTCTCCAAAAAGTTCCAATATTAATAAAATGGCTTTTGCCAATCACTTACAATTTGACTTATTTTAAATTAGTCCAAACTTAATAAGTGCCAAGCCAAAGCAAACACATTCACCTACCTTCTGCCCTACATTACTGTGAAATCCTCTACACATCCATTCCTAAGGACTAACATATTGACTGGGTACTATTAAGAAAACATATCACCTTAAACAAATATAACTTATGAATCAAAAGTCAGTACCCTATACTGACCCCGAAATAACAAATACTTTCAGCTTAATAATTGGGTAGTCCAAGGAGAAAAGTACTGTGGCAATTTCTGGTATCTGTTTATTAAGCCAATACTAACCTTTATATGACATGTCCAACACTAATTAAAAATGTTTATGTAGGTTAATCATATATTCCAGGTAACAGTGTGCTATCATATGTGACATTAAAAATCACACATAATTGCAGAAATGTAAATACTGTAAAAAAAAAAACACTAAAACTACTATGAACATGAGGTAATCTTGCTATGATGGCTAAGAAAACATGATCTCTCATAATACTCCAGTGCTGGCATTATGAAATGTATGTTTTGGTTAAAAATAACAAATAATTTTATGGTTACCTGTATACAGAGTGACCATACACTTCTCTGAAAGACTATATCTAGTAAAAATAAACTCAAGAAATAAGCTTTGCTGAACCTATGTTATGTGATTACATAAAAGTGAACCATATTATATGCAGTTAATTTGAGCTTTTTAAAAACTAACAAATTTACTTTTTAATACTTCTGACTTTTTAACATTATTTTTAAAATGCAGTCTCAGCATATTAAAAAGAAGCAAAACTAGCTGCACAATATATTGAATGAACTAGTTTTGAAAATGTGAATGCAAAGTAATAAAATTTTGACTTCCATATAACAGACACTCAAATATTTGTTTTATGAATTAGCCTATCACTGAACACAGATCTAATAAATACATTCTTTAAGAGATTATGATGATTTGAAAATTGCCAAATTTTTAAACCCCAGAATCACATATTTCATAATAAGATGTTATACTTTCTTTTAAAACTCTTTGAGGAATAATCATTTTAACATATATCTTTTTCCAAAATTGTTTTTAAAAGAAACAATAATATACAAATAACAATAATTTTATGGAAACATAAAAAACCTAATTAATTAAGTCATGAAACAATATCTTAGCCTAATTAAAAGATTTTATCACAGATATTTACTTTTATTATTTATACCACACCAAGGATCACAGTTCAAATTATACATGATATTGTTCATGCTTTAATTTCATAAATGAGAAAATAAATGCAAGTTAATATGTCACTTTATATAACACGGAATGATTACTATTTGCAGAACAGGGTAAGCTGTATAGCAGTAGTTAATGGTTTGTCAAATGGTACAGATGCCAATAATTAAACCCATGTACAGACAAGACATGCCCCTAATACTGTAAATTTATTCACCTATACCTGGAACATTCAAATAATTACTGTATATTAAATTTCTATGTGCATTATTATTAAATGCTTGGTATATACATATTTACCAAAGTTAAAGATGTATGTGACATGGTAAGCTGCAAGTGTCAAAATGAATTGTAGAAAATTTCCTTTTCTAAAGTGCTTAAGGCAGCTCCTTCATTTCTATATCCAGTTTAATACAACTGGCTTGGAATTCAACTGGTAAGAGGGAAATGCAATACTAATGCATATTTTTATAAAACATAATTTTTGCACCCACGATAGTCAACTTCTCATGCATTTCTTTTATAGAAAGCAGTCATGTTTGACCTGTCAAAACAAAAGGTAAATAAAGCAATAAAGGATATTTAAAAGTGTTTAGCAACTTTCCATAATGAATTGAGCAAGAGAGCTCATTATAACTCAAAAATCAATGAAAATGTTAAATATTATCAAGTTAATAGTTACCTTATTTGAGATTATTTAAATAGGCACTATATTCAATTATTTTTTAGTTTAAAAATGAGGATGACAGACTTTTTCGATCAACTTAAAATTGTTAAACTAAAACACTTCACATTTTGCTCTTAGAGACCCTGAAGAAGAAGCAGAGAGGGAGCCTTCAGATTCTAATTTTGATGTAATGATGATATAATTTAATATCAAGTATTACATGTGATGTGAGCTTGGACTCCAGATTTACTGAATTTATTACTACAAAGCTGCTAGAAATTAATTCTCGGTGAAATTAGAACATTTTCCAAATGAGTGTTAGAAAACTTTATATGCAAATTCCAAATGATGGCAGAACACACAAAAAAATTGTATGCACTCTTTCAGCCCAATTAATATTTCATTTTTCCCATGCCCTTGCAACAGAAGGCTCTCACAACTGTAATATGTCTGGCTTAAATATCAGTTGACACTGCATGAGGCATGAAGAAAGAGCATGCTTAGAGGAAAAAGGCACTGAATTAATGAGAAGACAATTATATAATACATAATAGTAAAAAAATTCTATACAAGAACATCTGGTTTTTTTGTTTTGTATTTGCTAAAATATACTGTGTACAGCTTTTCACACAAAGCCACTCCACTAAATTACTGCTTTGGAGTGTGAAAGGGAATAAATTCCTGTTTCCTTGGGTCTTGCAATAGCCCTTCTATAGGGAATAGAACTTCCAAAAATTTCTTTCCAAATACAACAAACAAAAACCAAAATTATACTTGGAGACTCAAGACTATCTATTGACATACTTTATTCCCTTAACTGCCTTACAGTCTTTAAAATTACCAACCTATTATTAGATAATAGTGTGGATATCTGTCCTCTAGAAAAGAAAATAATACCCCAGGTCAAATGTAAGTCCTCATTTAGATCTGTTTTTATCAATGAAACAAAACATCATATCAATAAGCAGTAAATTTTAAGAGGGCAGGCCTTTTTATAGAAAACAACTCAAATGTAAGCAACAAAGGTACTTCTGGAAGAAGGCTGTCATATTACAAGATATTTAAAATAAGAATGAAAGAATAAAAGAAATTAAAAACTAAGTAAAATATAAATTTTAATTTCTTTAAAATGCTCAAGGAAATCTTAAATACTGTAATTATAACTTTTAGTTTAGCTCAAAGGACTTGAGTAACAAACTTTGATCAATTTTTTAAGAATAGATTTGTTCTGTTCAATACCACTCATTGTTTAAATTTAAATATACCACTCCCAAGGCTGGGAAACATGACTATGTTGATTTTTAGAAGAATAATATCCCTTTAAAAAGCATATGACTTTAGCAAAAAGGATAAGGGGGTAAAAACCCCCAAAACCTCTGAATGACTGGTTGAAAAACACACCAATTAAGTCAGAGATATGTAGATTTTTTTCCAGTTGTTTCAACCTTTCCTACATCTTATTAAAAAGAATAAATAATTACTAAAGAATACTTTTAGGTACATCCCTTTGCAACCTATCCTTTTTAGATTAAAGCTGAGTATTGGGTGGTTTTCTACCCTTAACCATGTTAAAAAAAATTTCATTCCTATTAATGTTAAAAAAATCAGCATAATTATAATCAGTGCCAAATATGAGTGGGGAATTTTATCAAAGATAACTACTAAAGGTAGGGTTAAACTAGACAACAATACCAGAAAACATAAGGGTTTTAAAAATCTTGCTGAACATTCAAAGTGATGGAATGCAAAGTAGTTAGAACAAACCCTTTGCCATTGTGTTACTATAGTAGATACAAAACGGAAATCTGGGTGATTTTAAGTTTTTTAAATTCTTCATATCCATTCTGTATTTGGAGTTATAACTACAAGAGAAATACCAATATATTCTGGAAAGTAGAAGATGAGATAAAAACCAGTCAGTAAATAGGTTAATTTAGCAAAACTCAACTTATTTATAAAAGGGGGAAATAAATCATTGTAAGAAAAAAAAAACCCTTCTATTGTCCCCAATCAATGATTTCAATTTTTAGAAAACCTTGGTGGGGCTGGGGCTATGTAATTTTAAAGATTTAGTGTATACTAAATAACAGGTAGTGATGAGATAGGAAAAAAGAAAGTCAAGAAAGAAAAGCAAATTTTTAAAGCCTTTCACCTCAGGCCCTAGGATTACCAAATGTAATGAAAAATTTTAAAAGAGCAAAAGTAATTTAAGAAACACAAAAATGAGTTTCTATATAAATATTTAAACACTGCCTTCTTTCCCATTTACTCTTCAAAACATCAGTTTCTTGCTCCAGAACTGCTTGCTTCTATGATATTGCACAGTAGATTCCTGTAAATGCTTCATACTAGATGCTTAAGCTAAGAGATTCCAGGCCTTAAAGCAGAACATAGCAAACCTGAATTCCACCACTCACAAATTTCTGTGACAGGTAACTGCACAGAAAAGGCCACCCAGTCAAGAGGGAGGGTAAACATTCTGCGTAGGCGTTACTGAGTAACATTGTTCAGGCTGCTGGCTGAACCAGTCATTCCATTTTCACTTTTCTGAAGTGTTCTCACAGCACTTGGAACCTGCATCCCAGTACTCAAAGAAAGTCCACCACACCAAACCTAAGACAAAAACAAATCTCAGTCAGATTTCAACTCAAATCAGAAATTCAATGATTCTTAAATTTCTATTTGAAAGGCAAAATGCCATGTATATGAAAACTGACAAATCCCGAATTGATAACCTTCATATTTGAGCTGAGGGGAAGTAGAGAGGCTCAGTATTCTTTTAAAGCTGCAAAGGCCAAAAGGAAGTCTTTGTGGTAGCTGAAGCCAACAAAGCTGAACCCAAGAGTGGAAACTCAGGGCTGCAGAAATTGAGAAACTGAACTGGATCAATCTGTGCAAAAGAAACTGGCTATCATTACTGATGTTAACCTTCACAACCAAGGGAAGTGTACAAAGAACCAACTTCCCTATGCAATCATTGCTTTTGGTTTTGATGTTACCATAGAAATCTAATAACCCTGTGTCGACAGAATAAAAACCATTTGATTTCTTCCCTGTGTTTTTAACAATAAGAACTTGAATAATTTTTTGAGAAGGACTTCTAAGAAAACAGCAAATGACAACATCCATATGCACTTGCCATGTTCTATTAATTATGACAAATATGAATGAATTTATGAAAGATATAACTGCTTTGCATGTGAAAAAATACTGATTTGATAAAGTAAAAAAGATCTGAAAAAGTCAAGATGCTTAAAATATGAACATATGGACCATCTAAATTATCATCAGTTTGTGCAAGGAAAATTCAAGTTCTTTATGTATACTCATTCTCAACTATATCCTGTATCATTCAGTATTTACTACATAGCGAATTTAACCAAAGAATCTACTGCTCTGTTAAATTTATAACTAATACAATTAACATTCTAAATTTTTAAAACTAGCAGGCTCAGTAATGATAAACTCCCAAAACACAAATAAATCCTCAAATTATAAAATTTATAGGTTACTTTTTAAAAGTTATTTAATTGACTTAGAAAAATATTTAATCAAAATAGCACAAAGGTGATAATGAGAAATTTTAAGTCTTTTTCAACAAATGGCACTAGAAGAACTGGATATCAATATACAGAAAACATGAAACTCCAACTATACTATACAAAAGCTAACTAAAAATGGATCATAGACCTAAAAATAGAACCTAAAACTGTAAAACTTTAGGAAGAACACAAGAGAAAATCTTTGTGACCTGTATGCCATGCATATGTACAGGCATGTATAGGCAAAGCATTATCCACAAATGGGAAAAAATTGGATAAATTGGACTTCATCTGAAAATAAAAAACTTCACTTTGGAAATATCTATAAAATGAAAAGTCAAGCTATAAACTGGGAGGTAATATCTGCAAAAGCTTTTGCATTTATACCCAAAATTTATAAAGAACTCTTAAAACAATAAGAAAACAAATTAAGGGGCTGGGGATGTGGCTCAAGCGGTAGTGCGCTCGCCTGGCATGCATTGCAGCCCGGGTTCGATCCTCAGCACCACATACAAACAAAGATGTTGTGTCCGCCGAGAACTAAAATAAACATTAAAAAAAAAATTCTCTCTTATGTAGACTCTTAAAAAAAAAAAGAAATAAAACAAATTAATATCCCAAAAAAGTGAGTAGAGAATTGTAACACATACTTCACCAGAGAAATTATGCAAGTGGAAAATAAGTGCATGAAAAGATATGCTCAACATCGTTTGTCAGTAGGAAAATGCAAATAACAACAGGATAAAAACCCCACTATATATGGCTTATGGACAGTAAGAAAATGGCTTATGGACAGTAAGAAAAATTTGACAATACCAAATGATACAAGGATATGAGAAACTTAAACATGGTTGTTGTAATGCAAAAATGGTACAGCCACTGTGGCAAACATTTTGGTAGCTTTTTACAAAGCTTTTAAGGGAAAAGAATTTTTATTGGTTCTTTTTATTATATGTAACATTAAGATTCATTTTGAAATAATTATAAAAGAACATAATTTGCTCTAATTTAGTCCCCAGTACTTGCCCTTTCCTTCTTCTCTTTCCTCCCTATGTTCCTTCCCTCTATTCTCCTGATCTATTAGTTTTTTTTATTAATGTCATGGTTAAGCATGATGGTGAGATTGTATATTCATATATGTACATAGGAAAGTTAGATCAGATTCATTCCACTGTTCTTTCCTTATCCTGTCCCTCTTCCCTGCCCCTCAATCCCCTTAATATAGTCCACTAATCTTTCTTCAATTCTGATGGAATTCCCTCACCTTTTCTCTCCCCCACTCCCCCTCCCTTATTCTGGACTGGCTTCTGAATATGAGAGAAAACATTTTACCTTTGACTCTGAGGGACTGGCTTATTTCACTTAGCATTATAGTCTCCAATTCCATCCATTTACCAGCAAATGTCATAATTTCATTCTTTTTTGTAGCTTAGTAATACTCCATTGTGTGTGTGTGTGTGTATTTTTTTTTCTTTATCCATTCATTTGTTGGAAGGGGAACCTCAGTTGGCTTAATAACTTAGCTGTTGGAATTATACTGCTATAAACATTGATGTGGCTACATTCCTATAATATGTTGATCTTTTGGATACGTACCGAGAAGTGAGAGTGGTTGCAATAATTTGGAATCACACCAACAATGAGAGTATACTCCCCCCCCCAATCCTCACCAACATTTATTATTAACTGCCATTAGGAAATATCAATGTAGTTTTGATTTGCATTGCCCTATTGCTAGAGATGTTGAACATTTTTTCTTATATTTATGACCATTTGTATTTCTTCTGAGAAGTGTCCATTTAGTTCTTTTGCCTATTTATTGTGTTGTTTTTCCTAATGTTGTTTTCTGAGTTCTTTATATATATTCTGAATATTAGCGTCCTACCTGAGGAGCAGGTAGCAAAGACCTTCTCCCATTCTCAATGCCCTCTCCATACTCTTGTTTCCTTTGCCATGCAAAATTTTTTTTTCTTTTTTCTACACCAGGGATTGAGCTCAGGGGCATTCAACCACTGAGCCACATCCCCAGCCCGATTTTGTATTTACTTAGAGACAGAGTCTCACTGAGTTGCTTAGTGTCTCACTTCTGCTAAGGCTGGCTTCGAACTCACAATCCTCCTGCCTCCCTAGTTGCTGGGATTACAGGCATGTGTCACCATGCCCGGCCAAAAGCTTTTTAATTTGATGCCATCTCACTTATTGGTCTTTATTGGTATTATTTATTGGACCTTAGTAGTCTCATGAAGGAAGCTAGTTCCTGTGCCAACATGTTCAAGCATTGGGCCTACATTTTTTTCTAGTAGTTACAGAATTTTTGTCTAATTCCTAGGTCTTTGATCCACTTTGAGTTGATTTGTGTAGGGTGAGAGGGGTCAAGTTTCATTCTTCTACATGTGGATTTCCAGTTTTCGCAGCACTGTTTATTAAAAACTGTACCTTATCTCCAACATGTTTCTGGCATCTTTGTCTACCATCAGATAACTGTATTTATGTGGGTTTGTCTCTGTTTTTCTATTCATTTCCATTGGTCTTCATGTCTGTTTTGGTGCCAGTACCAGGCTGTTTCTGTTACTATAGCTCTATAGTATATTGATGTCCAGTATCATGATGCCTGCAGTACCTCCATCACCGTTCTTTTTTGCTCAGGATTACTTTAGCTATTCTGGGTTTATTTTTCCAAATGAATTTTAGAACTGCTTTTTCTAGTTCTGTGCAGAATGTCATTGGTATTTTGATGGAGATTGCATTGGATCTGTATAATGCTTTTGGTAGTATGGCCATTTTGACAATATTAATTCTGCATATCTAAGAACATGAGAGGCCTTTCCATCCTCTAAGTCTTCTTGAATTTCTTTCTTCAGTGTTCTAGTTTTTATTGTAGAGGTCCTTCACATCCTTCATTAGGTTAATTCCCAAGTATTTTATTTTACTTTTTTTTAAAGGTTATTGTGAATGAGAGCAGTTTTCCTAATTTCTTTTTCAGCAGATTCGTGTAGAGTATAAGAAAGTGATTGATTTATGTATCCTGCTACTTTACTAAATGTGTTTATCAGCTCTAGAAATCTTCTGGTAGAGTTTTTTGGGTCTAATAAGTAGAGGATCATGTCATTAGTAAACAGGGGTAATTTGAGCTTTTTTTTTTTTTTCTATTAGTATTCCTTTAATTTCCTTCTCTTGCCTGATTTCTTTGGCTATAGTTTCAAGAACTATGTTGAATAGGAGTGGTGAGAGTGGGCATCTTTGTCTTGTTCCTGTTTTCAGTGAAAATGCTTTCAGTTTTTCTTCATTCAGTATAATGCTGGCCTTGGGTTTGTCATATATAGCTATTACAATGTTGAGATAAGTTCCTTCTATCCTTAGCTTCTCTAGTGTTTTAAACAGGAATGGGTGTGACTTTGTCAAATACATTTTCTTCATCTATTGAGATAACCATGCGGTTCTTGTCCTTAATTCTACTTAATGTGGTGAATTACATTTATTGATTTGCATATGTTGAACCAACCTTGCACACCTGGGATGAAAACCACTTGATCATGGTGCAGTATCTATTAAATGTGTTTTTCTATGTGTTTTACCAATATTTTATTAATAATTTTTGCATCTATAAACATACAGTTACAATGTAATTCAGGAACCCTACCATATATTCTTAGATATATGCCCAAGAGAAATGAAACTGTGTGTTCACACAAAAACCTCACATGAATGTTTACTGCAGGTTTATTCATAATTGCCCCAAACTGGAAAAAACTTAAATGTCCTTCCACTGGTGAATGAATGAATGAATAAACTGTGGTGTATACATATATGAAAACCCGCTTAGCAATTAAAAAAAAAAACTAACAAACACAACAACATGGATGAGTTTCAAATGCATTATGCTACATAAACAAAAGATTATATACCTTACAATTCCATTTATATGACTTTGTGGAAACAGCAAAACTACAGGGACTAAAAATGGTTTACGTATTACTAGGGCTGGATGTAATGGGAGGCGTCCACTACAAAGGAATATAAAGAAATTTTCTATAGTGCTGAAATGTTTTATATCTTGATCATGATGGTGGTTTTGTTTTTGCATTTGTCAAAACCCACAGAATTATATAGTACTATAAATTATAGCTCATAAACCTGGCTTTAAAAATTAATCTTATAAATGAAAATATTAATACTCATTTACTTAATAAACAAAAGACTTAAAAGAAGAAAAAAACAAGTTTAAAATAATTTCCTAAAGCATCTTATGATGCAGATGTGTAATTAGTCTCCTTATATGGAATGAAAATAACAATGAATAAACTCAGTACCTATCTACATGAAATAGATTCATATTACAAGTGAAATATCTTTTATAAAAGTACACCTATGAATTGAAAAAAAAAATCTCTTCTGAGTGCCATATGGTAAACAATTTGTCTCTAATTGGCCAATTTGGAAAAACAGCCAAAAATATCCAATACAGTAGCGATTTGTAGTGAAGTGAAAAAAAAAAAAAGCAATAAAAAAATAACAAAGAGAGAAACAATCCATCTAATATCTTCTAATAATTTTTCCATGCGCAATAACTTTATTCACTATTTACTTCTGATTTCAGTGAAAAACCAGGAGTCTTTGTTAGCATTAAGTTTAATATTTTAGGGTATCTAGAATAAAAAAATACTATTTGTCATGAGATTTAAAGCACTGTGTTTTCAACCCTTATATATCCTAAATACTTCCTCTTCATATTGGGGGATTATATTTAGGGGTAATGAAAGACTACACACAAAAAACATTCCACAGAACCTGTACTTGAATTATATCATCTGATTTATATACAGGGAGTAACCACATTAAGGAAAGTTCTCACCAAAATAATGGTGACCTTACTGGATCCTGGAATTTCCCACAGTAGCCTAACTTTATGGAGAAATGTAAAATGTTAAGGTGTTGGAAGGAGCAACAACATTTGCTTAAAAATAAGGAATTCAAATCCATGTTTCAAAGTGTATGAAATATGAATTTTCTTATATAAATAAGTCTGTAACTGAGTAGATCTGAAATTATATACACATATATACAGTCCCAAATGGAAACCATCCACATATTCAACTAAATTAAAATGGGTAAATTATTATATATTCATATAATGGAAAGCTATATAACTGTGAGAATGAAGGAATTACAACATGGTACATGGATAAATCTCACACATATAATATGGAGTCAGAAAGATATAATTCCACTTATATATAAACAAGTGACAAATGAACTTAAGTATTTAAATTTGCAGTACTGGTTACACTTTGGAGACAAGCCATTAGGGACTGGAAATGGGCACAGGGGCTTCTGAAGTTCTGGTAATGTTCTCTTTCTTATTCTAGGGTCTAGTTACAAAAGCACATACAGCCCTATAACAGTTCACTAAACTACATGCTTATGATTTGTGTACCTTTATTTATCAACATTGACTTCAACAAAATTGTACAGAAAAATTGCATATTTCAGAGAGTGGAATGGATAAAGGGAGATGAATATGAAAAAAAATAGGATGTTTGCTTCCCAAATAATAAAGATTATTCTTCTGAAAGTTGTCAAACCAAATAAAATATAAATTAGGTACTAACCATGAAACCAGGCAGTACTGGCTGAGTAAACTTTGTCTTAAAAGAATACAGCAGCTGTTTTGAATTTGCATCATAAAAAGAAAGCTGACCTAAAAGAGGGAAAAAAGCCTTATTTATTATACAAGAAATTATAACTCTAATAAAGTCTAATGTGTAGTCATGCAAAAATCATAACTTAAGGCCCATTTTTGCATTATTTTTTTATTACAAACTCTAAGGATTGAACTTACTTTCACTAGAAAAATCAGTGAACATGCTTAAGAAAATGCCCTAATCCAGTTTTCTTCTTCTTCCCCTTGTTTTTAAGATCTCCATACTGTTTCAACCATAATCTGACACTGTTGTACTTATTCAGCTATAAAATATTTATCATTATTTAACAAAAATTTTCATGAGCCCAGTAAAAAAACAAGGAAGTTTCTTCCTCCTTATTTTCACTCTACCCAAATCCTCTATTTATTTAAGGCTTACTATATTTAAAATACTAACTACTTAAGGCCAGACTCATATTCCAGTCTCTGAAATCGTAGTATATTCATCACTGCTTCAGCTTTGTTAATTTTCAAATCCCCTCACAGTCTGTCTTTCAACAGGATCATGCCTTAAAATAACTCCGTCTGACCTCTTATCTAATCTGATCTGATTTCCTCCTTAGGACTGTTGTTAGTTCATGAAGCCTTTCTTTAATGACTTTTATATTCTTGGTTTGAATCCTAACCCTAAAGATACTTTCTCTCTCTTCCTTTTCCTCCTATTCTGCTTTGAAGCTGCTTTGTCTGTGTAAGAGAGCACTTATGAAATGCTCTCTTAATAAACCAGTTGCTACCAGAGAGTAAGAAAAAGTAACTACCATTTATGTATATTGTTAAAGTACTTGGTGCTTTATATATATGATTATCTCAAAACATGAAGTAAACTACGTGATTGCAAAGTTAGTAACAACAGTGCAATAATGTTCAAGCATATTATTCTGTGTAATCTTCAGTAGTCACTCTGTGCTGCTGCTTCAAATATTTAGTTTCAGCTCTACTTCTGAGTTCAAGAATTTCTAAATGTTTGCTAAATATGTCACATGGTTGTCCTGCTATAGTCTCAGTTTTCCACTGGACTCTCTCTGTTCTTTAACCCATTGACACTACCATCCTCTTTGTCACACTGGCTGGAACCTCAGAGCTGCCTTCCATTCTTCTTTGTCGCTTCCCCCAACCTATATTTAGTTACCAAGTTCTATAAATTTTACACCATCAATTTCATTCTTGATTTCCAACTGCTTGGGTTTTTGTTTTCAATCACTTAACAAATACTTATTAGGACTTCCTGTGTTAAAAGCACTTAGCAGGCAATAACAATTTAATAGTTAACAAAATAAACATGGTCATGCCTTATACTTTAGACTAATTCCTAAAACATGTTATGCTCTTTATTTTTGTAATCTCTTCCATCTTTAATCACTTACTTTCTAATATTTCTAATACAAGATTATCATCATATGACTATATTTTTCTAAAATGCACACAGTCAACCCTCCCCACTATAAAAGACTAGTCTATTAACATTTTTTCAAGGCTCTCAGAATCTGATTACATCCTACATTACAGCTTCCCCCTTTGTACTCTATGCTATTAGCTAAAATTACTTCTCCCTATCATCTATATAGAATAACCATATGGGAAAGGAGAGAGGATGATAGCAAATATTGTCCTGGTAGCTGAACATATATATTTTTTAAAGTGCACCAATAAATTTGTCATTCTGTAGAAAATGGTTTATCTTATTCAAAGGGAATAAGTAAAAAAGAATGTACCAAACTGACATATGTCATCATTAAAAATAAATTGGCCCAAATTAATTTTTTTTCCTTTTTTGAGTGATTAAGTTGACAGCATGGGATTATCTGGACCCAATGTGACTTAAAATGATAAAAATTTTCCATTATTAGTTTAAAGTGACAACTTGGAAAGAAACATTGTAAAACCAATGTTTTAAGAAATGCATTGACATAGTATATCACTTTAGGAGATTATAAGGATTTGAAAAGAAATCGATTTAATGCATTTTAACAAATAAGAATTATTGTGTGAATTACAAAATATAATTCTGTGTTTATTCAGGTGTCAGAATTTAAAAACAACACTTTCACAAATTACAGAGAGGTGAAGTGAGTTCATTTTAGAAAAACCTAATCAAGAGCCTCCCAAGAAACAGGACTTCTAAGACAATAATCTTCAGACTAAAAAGTTATTTGAGCAAAGAAGTGGCAACTCCTGCAGAAATAGTGTAATACAAATTTTATATTGTGTGGAAGATGGACTGGATAATTTCTAAGGTTTATTCCAACTCAAAAAATCTGACTTCACCATTGTTTATACATGGGTAATAGAACAGTAAGGAAGGAATAAAAACAAGAAAAATTTTAGTGTTTAAGACTAAAATTAGCAAAATATTTCAGACTTAGCATACTATAAATGAATGCTTTTATAGAGCTCCAGGCGACATAATATGCCCTTCCAGGCTAACTCTAGTACTGAGATTATGTTTGTGATCAAAACCTAGTTGGCCAAAATGTCCTTACCATGATATTAACAGAAATTCTGTAGAGATGATTACCAATGAAAAGTACTGAAACATCAGTAGTTATGATGAAATGACTTATGAAAAATTAAGTAAACTTACCCCCATCAAAATCACAAAATACACCTATTTTCTCCGGAACAGTAACATCCAAAGCTTTGACTTTATTATTATGTTTTGCTGCAAATGTATTTTGTAGCCAGTTATTGACATGGATACACCAACTAGTGTTTGTCTTTCCCAATTGGTCAAATTTCCCCAAAGTTTTGTATGCTACTCCCACACTGTAGGATTTACAGTCTTTCTGGGCCTTGACCTCCCAATAATGTTGTCCACTTTCAATAGCAGTGTCTCCTACAAAAGATAAGAAAGGTAGACTTGACTCTAATCTCTTTCTCAGGAATTACACAGATTCTTATGTATCATTCATTCCACAAATTTAATTCAAAAAATTAAATTCAATTTCTCTTTGAAAATAATCATGTTAACATGACACTAAATGCAGAGTACTTGCTTAACTTTACTTTTGTGGTTTTTTTTTTTTCCCGAGTACAAAATTCTTCAGAATTTTCTTCCTTACCAAACTCTCAAGGGTTATACATAATTAGGAATCACTAGTAAGTTAAAATAAGAATTTTAAAAGTATCACTAATGAGTAAATTTCAAAAGCCCCCAAGTAATTAAGCTTCAATAGGGATAAACCTCTGCAAAGATTCATTCAATACACAGGAAACTGCTCTAGCTCTGAGGAGTAGAAAATTTATCAGTGTGGCTGTGGTGCCTTTAATTTGAGACTGTGAAGAGTTATTGTTTATCCTACCTAGCACTGTGTATGATTCCCCAGTGAAACGGTCTCTGCTGCCTCTTACTGCTGGTGGCCTGGAACCTACGGATGTCCGTTTGGGGGATGGTGTACCACTTCTATATAAATAGGAAAAAAAAGAAAAACAAGTATTTTATGTTGGAAATGTTTCATAAATTAAAATTACATATTATGGAAATAATGTTTAAAATATTTCTAATTATGTTGCAGAAACAGCATCATTTAATTTTAATTATTATTGAAGAGAACTACCAATTATAAACATTCAAATGTAAGAAGCCATTAATACAAAGCAGGCAGAAAACACTAATGTCATGCAGACTGAGCAAGATTTATACAAAGAACACACAGTTGAAATGAGAAACAATGCCAAAATGAGACAAGATTAACTGAAAGAAAAAAAATCAAGAAAGAAATTGGGTTACAGCTTATATATTTGCAATTAAATTTAAATAAAGCAAAGTCAAGAATATACCACAATGTAAAATTAATATGCACTAATAAAAAAAAAAAGCAATGGAAAGCTAGATTTCTTATAATCATAACTAAGTAATCTTTTTTATTAGCAGTAGGTATTTTTGATCTCGATCTTTTCTTCTTAAAAAGAGAAAAAGCACTTGTACAAATCCATGCACAAGCTTATCAAGTATTATAAAGCATTTCTGCTATTAAAAAATGACCTCTTCTATCAAATGATGGGTTATGGTAAACTAGACAAGATTAGGCTTTTCACTAGCTCTAAAACCTCCAAAAAGATTAAAGCCCGAACATGTTTTTAAAATAATATTTAAATATACCAAATCATTACATTTAAAAAGCAATAATTTTGGGGATAAGATTATGATAAAGTTATTTAGGGGAAATGTATATTCTTACTATTAAAAAGAAAAAATAACACTTTTTCAATATATTTGCATTAGAATTTTTCTTCCTAAGGAGAAATCAACTCAGTAAATTTTAATAAGCTATCAAACAACATTGTAATAAAAATCCCATAAAAATGCAAAATAAGAATAAAGATATGATTTAAAGTCATTTTACACGATTAAGTGACTGCACTATGCATTACTTAAATGTTGTCAATGTTAGCAGATTTATTAAGCAGTTTCAGAGAATTAAACAGTGAATTCAGGACCACTTTGTCTACATTCTAGTAAATGATATTAAGCAGAACTTTATACCTAACAACATTTACATGAGTTGGTTTAATTCTTCCAAAATGGTGTTAAAAGTTCTTTTTGTAAAGATATTTCTTTAAAAAGATACTTAAGTAATTAATTATAAATTCTATTTGAACAGACAGCATGAACTGAGGTGATTAAGGACAGGTAGATTAAATTTTCTCTGAAACTTGTGTTCAGGTAGGCGGTTAGTAGTTGCTTCCTACTGGGAAGGGGGAGAACAAACATTTGATGGGTAGAAGAAATCTAGAAGCGTTTTGGGGACCTTCTCCAAAACAGAGGATACAAATAAATAAAAATGAAGAAAAATTTATACTCATTATTCTGAATAAATACATATTTTAATTTCTTAAAGTTTGATTTAACCAGGTTTTCTAAGTTAATACTTATTATATAATATTAAAAGTCATTACATAGGACACAGGGATTTAGGATAAAGAGAGAAAGTCTTAAAGGAAATGCCCACTAGCCATTGACATGCAGAAAGCACAATTGTCAATCTTGAGCTACATGCCCTTGGCCCATGCCATGTTAAGGAAATGCACAAGCAAAGGGAAACTGGTGCAAAACTGTGTAGCTCCACCCTGCCTCCACCTCTAGTTCAACCCCTAGCACTTGCCCTCTATAAACATGAGTGTCCCACACTATTGGGTTGCTGTCTCTCCCTCTGGAGATAGCCCACATGCTCCCTAGGAATATTCCTTGCTTTACCCCAAGGCATCTCTTTTTTGAGACTGCTCCCATTCTCTATTGAATGTGTTATCTACTTTCCAAAATAAACATTTGTATATGCCTTTGGGGGGGGGTGTCATTAAGTAGTAAGAAAGCAAATTCTATAAACATTCTGTCAATGACATCTTAAGTTGACATTAAGAAAAAAACACTGCATCACAATTTTCTTTCTGATACTTTTCATATAAGCTAATCAGGAATGTTTAAAAACCTTCCCAGCTACTCCAGAGGTTGAGGCAGAAGGATCACAAGTTCAAGGCTAGCAACTTTGTTAGATCCTATCTCAAAAAATAAAAAAGACTGAAGATGTAGCTCAGTGGTAGAGCAACTCTGGATTAAATTACCAATACACTCCCCAACACACACAAAAGACCTTATAAAAGGTCTGTGTATTTTCAAATATTTTATCTTGAACTAAGGGGAAAAGACAACAGTCATTTCCTCTGAATTTTTTTTAATGTAGCATTATTTTTATCTGTTGGGGGACAAAGTATTTTGAAATGGGTAGTTTTCAAACCATGTCCTGAACTATACAGATGCCACAGAGGCTGCTACAGGACTCTGGAAGACACCTGCTCTAGGGCTCCTTCCCTACTTGAACCAGCAATCCTCTTCTCTTTTTAGCTCAGGCTTCTGGAAATATTTCATTTGAAAAAACCACTCTGTTGTATACAAAAAGGGGAAAAAAGTATGAAAACAACTGTTTTTGATATAGCAATAGAAAGACATAAGAAGAGAAGGGGTCAAAAATAAGACTGGCTTAACATGGTTTGTAAATTGTATCAAAAACATTTAAGTCTTCAGACTATCTGTTTAATATGAGTTAAGTATGATTCACCATTATTCTTCAAAAGTTCATTGAAACCAATTATCTAAAATGAAATTCTCCTCTAGGAAAAAATGAGTAGTCATTCAGGATAGCTCACCCAAAATTGCCCAATTCACAAAGTCACCAAAATATTAATTGCACATTAATCTTCCTCCTTCCAAGTTAATTCAACTCTGAATGTTGATAATTATACAAAATAAGTAGTTTTAATAAATCATTTCCTTTTTTGACACCAGGATTGAACCAGGGGTGCTGAACCTCTGAGTCACATTCCCAACCCTTTTTATGTTTTATTTAGAGATAGGGTTTTTCCGCTTAGTTGCTTCAGGCCTTGCTAAATTGTTGAGGCTGGCTTTGAACCTGAGATCCTCCTGCCTCAGCCTCATGAGCCACTGGGATTACAGACATGAGCCACCATGTCTGGTTTAATTAATCTTAATTATAAGTATTTATAGAAAAATAGTTTTGTAACTAGCTCTTCATTATATCTAACTCCACTTCAATCCCCAGTGCTTTTTAGTAGTGGTGGTACTAACCTTACAATTACATCATGACTACAACTGTTTTTCAACTGAGAGATGGAACTAAAAAAAAGTCAAGAAGTTTTGCTGTGGGTAAGAATCAAGTCACAATGAGAGGTTAGAGTAAATGTGTAACTACGGATGAGGAGGAATTAAATAAACCAAACCAGTGGTTCTCAAATTTGGGTATACATCAGAACCACTTGAGGAACTTTTTTTTTTTCCCTTGCTGTGATGGGGATTAAACCCTGGGACTTGCGTATGCTACACAAGCACTCTTACCACTGAGCTATACCTAGCCCACTTGGGGAACTTTTAAAAATGCAAATATCAGGCCTCACCTCAGATTTTGCTGTTCAGTAGGGCTAGGGGCCACTGAAGTTAATAAATACCCCACTTAACAAGGGGCAGAGATGAAAAGGGTGATGTTGAAAATATAGCTATTATACAATCTACTATATTGGGCCCTTGGTACATGGCTGCTATGGGAAATGAGGAAACAGTTGAGTAGCTGATGGAAAGGGAAGTTAACAATTGCCAGGAACCATCTCTCATTTCTGTATCCTCAGTCCACAGTAGGTGTGCAATATCTTGACTAAAATGAATGCAAACTAAGGAAGTGGAATATGTGATATTATTAACTAAGGACTATATAACCTTTCCTGAACCATAGGCCTGAGTTGAAGAAACACAGGGCTTTGGGATTTTGTAATAAATTATCAATCATCAACTGAGAAGGTGCAACAAAATCAGAAGCAACCAGGAAACCTTTTTAAAATACAATGACAGGGCTGGGGCTATAACTCAGTGGCAGAGCACTTGCCTAGCCTGTGTGAGGCACTGAGTTCAATCCTTAAAACCACATAAATAAATAAAATAATTTTTAAAAAATAGGACAGTTTCCCTTCTCAGTTAGTGGGCCCAATTGTCTGCTTAGAAGAAATATGCATTTTGAAAAATATTTCCCAGGTAATTCAGAGTGACAAATAGCAAAGGAAAGTCACAATGTATAAATAAACAAAATTTTTACTTAGCACTGCTTCAAAATGTAAGAGCTCACTTGATAGCCAGAAAAATAATTTTTCAGAAAAAAATTGTGACTTACCAGTAGTAAAGAAACAAAGGGAAGCATGGAGAAAAGAAAAACAGTCGTAACTATTGAGAATGGCAGTTGAGTTTCAGAGAAAAGTTAAAGGGTTACTCTTCCATTGCTGCATTCCAACTCTAAGTACATTTTTGCAAGAGGTACAATAGTTATTAACATCTTAAGTAAAAACATGACCTCCCACCTCGCTTCATAAAGGTTCCTTGGGCCAGATTATTTTACAGTTTCCCAAATGTTCTTTCCGTTATCCAGTTCATCTTGTTCACTATTATAAGATAAACCTAGCTCTGATTCCCCTACTTCAAAATCAACATGTACTTCCATATTATCTACAAATGATTTAGTCCGCCTTCCTACCCTTCTCACCCTAGAGAGTATTACACAACCAAATGTACCAAAGTGTTCTTTAAACTCACTCAGTCTGCTTAAGTGTTTTTCCTCTTGTTGTTCCCCACTCTCACTGCAAATCTGAATACCACAAATTCTCCCTCTTCCCCAAGAAGCAATTTAATACTGTTCCTTTAGTAAAGGTCTTCCAAATCCTCCCTTCTAAATAACTTTTCTTAGCAATCTAGTCCAGGCCAAAATCCTTTCATACTCAATCACAGGCAATTACACAAGCTTTATGTGACAGGACTTGCGGGAGTAGGACAAAGGATAGGGTGGGCTGCCCTTCTTACACCAGACTTGGTGCATAGTTAGTTAGGGCATCATGATTTCTACAGGAAGTTGCAATTTCACCCCTTCCCCACCGGTGAGCTCATGGGTTATTTGCATTCCTAGCCTTGTCACTCTATTCAAAGGCCCCCCATGGGAAGGAAACCCTATACTGAGATTCTTTTTAAATACCTTCAGGAAGACCTCCTTAAGAGCAAGTAAGGCGGTAAGGACCTTTCACTTAGTATGTTTCCATTTTTAACTCTCTTGTCCCTACCTTTTTAGCTCTCGAATCCATAAAGCAGAAGTTTTCTATTTGGGACCTCCTGGCAGTGAGTGAGAAGACCCTCTAACTGTGATCTGGGTTGAGTCATTGGACCTCCAACTAGTGTCATTTGCTGGGAAAAATGGAACCCTGGAGGAACCCACTCATTCCTTCATGACTACTTACTTATCACCATAAATCAGCAAAAGCTTAACTTTCAGTTTGGCTCATTGCCTTAAATGAATACCGCAGTGACAGAGAGCTCTGGACATCTTTCCCCTCTGAACCCTTTTATTCACATTTATCCTTACACATGATGTTTATCTTGCTTTTTTTCTGCAATCTTATCTACATGAGTTAAAGCAAATTTCTTGAGGCAAGAACAGTGTTTATCCCTATAAACTCCATAACATTCAGCACACATTTAACAGTGAACAATTATGAATGAAAAAATAAAAAAATGAAAGAGGGCTGGGATTGTGGCTCAGTGGTAGAGCACTTGCCTAGCAGGTGTGAGGCACTTGGTTTGATCCTCAGCACCACATAAAAGTAAATAAATAAATACACAAAATAAAGTTGTTTTTTTTAAAAAAAAAAATGACACTTTTTTTTTTAAAAAAAGTAAATGAATATATGTAGTTTGAGCAGCTCTAATCCAAAAATCTGAAATGCTCTGACATTGGAAACTTTTTAAGCACCAACATAATTACAAATAAAAAAATCCCACACCTGAGCTCATGTGACAAGTCACAGCCAAAATATAGATACATTAAAAAATATTATATAAATTACCTATGTATATAAAGGTATATGTGAAACATAAATGAATTCTGGACTTAGAATTGGGTCCCCACCAAATATAATTAATTATGTATTTGCAACTATTCTAAAATCCAAAAAAATCTGCAATCCAAAGCACTTTTTGAGTCCCAAGCATTTCAAATAAGGGATCCGAACCTGTATAACATTCCGGAAGTGGCCTACATATAAAAAACCTTTAAAAGGAAAAAAGAGAGAAAGAAATATAACCTGCAATGCTAAATACAAGCAATCTAAAAATCGTCCAAGTAACCAAATAAAACTTTGTAAGACTATTAAACTCAACAGCATTTTATAATTTATAGCACACTGTGAAATCACTTTTACCAATAATGAACAAATAAACTGAAAAGAAGAGAGGAGATAACTTTGAAAAGAGAATATATTCTGGTTTCTGGTAAAGATATACGGTATCTTCAATAAACATGTTATTAACCATGTAATTTGAAATTACTCATTTTTTTCTGGCACTGTCCTAATAATTTCTGCAGTGACTTTTATTTCTTAACCTTGATACTTTGGAAGCTGCATGATTATTATAAAAAACAGAACATTTCAAACTTGCTTCGTGTTGAATACAAATAAAAGCAAAGCAAAGGCTGGAGATTGGGATTGTGGCTCAGCGGTAGAGTGCTCGCCTAACACAGGCGGGACCTGGGTTCGATCCTCAGCACCACATAAAATACAGGCATTGTGTTGTGTCCATCTAACCTAAAAAAATAAATATTAAAAAAAAAAAAAAGCAAGGGCTGGGATTGTAGCTCAGTGGCAGAGCACTTGCCTAGCATGTGTGTAAGGCACTGGGGTCAATTCTTAGTCCTACATATAAATAAATAAATAAAATAAAGGTCCATCAACGACTAAAAATATTTAAATAAAGCAAAGCAATGAAGTTAGATATATTTAACTCAATACGATAGAAAAGATGCCAGTTATAATAAAGTAGAAAAAATAATTAAAGAAGACTTTAAAGCTTATTTTGTTATCTTTATACAATATAATCCAAATGATAAGCAGCATACTATAATGCTATAAATTCAAAACATAAGCTACAAAAATACAGACAGTCTACACAGAGCAATATTTTAGCTTTGAAGCCTGCTGCAGTGGCTTCTGTTTACTGGTTAAAAGAAAAAATTACTCAGCCAAGCTAGATATACTAAGTCCTAAAACTAGACAGACATAGATCATCACCTTGTATGTTTCTTCAGTGAAGTAACATGGACACTGTCAGATAAAAATAGGCAACTGTTAAGAGACTGCTTTACAAATTAAGTTTAACTTCTTATAATAAAATTAGATTAAAAGCCTGCTGAGGATTTAAAAAAAATTCATTGTTAGAACTCACAAAGATATTCATCTTCAGCAAAAACTTCCTGTGTAAAAAAAGAAAAAAGTTCCCAAACTTTGACATTATTTAGGTAAGTTATGACAATAACAAAAGATTCTTGAGCCTGACTCTTGGATTCACTGGGTTCTGCCATCACGGGCAAGTCTGTGGGACTTTTATAAACTGTAAAAGTTGTCATCTAATGCAGACTTTTAGGTGAGATAGGTGATAAGCCCAATATTCAGAAATTATTCTAGGAACATCTAATTAGTTCAAGTTACTGTATATATAACTTTAAGGAAATGGGATAATGAAATTTTTTAAAAGTATAAGGAGATTAGGAAAGAAACTAAAAAAAAAGTAATGTGAAAATGTTAATGACAGATTCATGTATTGACAAGCAATGTTATATTTTTCACTTTGGAATTACTAATGTATCATAAGTCATACTGGTATACAGAATAAGAATTTTAATGTTATCAAATAAGAACCAATGTACAAGCATTTATCCATATAACAGATTTAATGAGCTACGTTACCTGCCCTTGTTCTCTTTCCCTTTGATTTTACTTTCTTGACCTTTTCCTCCAGTAGGATCCCACTCTACCAAGGTATCTTCAACTTTCAGGTTCAAATGGGATGATGAATTATCCAAACTGAAATTAAGTGCTGTTCGAGACAATATAAAATATTATATATCTCCACTTTCTGAAGCACACCTATGAGCAATAACTTCTCTAGTCAACTGATTCAACACTGTATACAGAAAATAAAATTCAAATTACTAATGCTAACATTTAAAGCTCTCAATGATTAGGTTATAATTTACAATTCCTCACTTATTTTCCATTATTCTCCTCTAAATATCCCGTACTCTAACACAATACAATGCAATGTTCAGGGCCACTGGTATTTCTGCTATTCGTTCTACAAGAATCTATATCAACACACAGTATCCTCAATTTCCTGTTATTAGAATACCCGATGGTTATCAATTGATTGTTTTGAGTAAATAGGAAGGGGAACTGGTAGGAATTAACAAGGAAAAAGTGATATTATATAGAAAATCACAGGGTAAAAGTCTGGTGCACACATCTTCTCTGACAGTATAATAATTAATAATTTCATACTTAAACACTTCTTAGTTTCAAATTAAGATGAGTACGAAGAAATTGGAGGTAGCCTGGCAGAAGTGAGGAAACTGATCTAGCTGATAAATGATTTATGTGGCAAAGAGTAGAAGGGTGAAAAGTTCCACTAATATAAAAATAAAACAAAAACAAAAAATCCATGAAACAAAGTTATGCCTTTCAGATTATTTGGTATTATCAGGAAGTATCTGTACTATTCACAAGACTTGCTTAGTCAAACTGCTAATTTAGGAGATCAGTGCATTAAGCTTCCCTCTTTTAGAACTCAGGGAAAAGCATTGAAATGTATTAACAGCTGTACAATGAGTAGTTTCTTCTATTTTAAAATGTAATTTCTAGAAGCTCTATCTTGAAAGCTATCTATTAATCTGCTTCTGTCATATTTTCCTCCAAAATTTAAATATCTGATAATTATTCATTGAAGGAATACTCCTTACAATACATCTCACTTAAGTATATTACTTAATTTAGCTAAGGCTTCAGTGTGTCTGTGAAGTGTAAATCACTAAACAACAAAAAAAGCATATGGAGAGCCTGAAGTTTACCTAGTTAATCAAGAATCCTTTTATCCTCCACTGTTCTATAAAGAACACTTCAAGTTCAACTATGTATCAGAGCCATTGTTCATTGTCTTTATTTATAAAACCACATTCTCAATACAAATCTACTGACCACACAGCTTCTAGTAAATGTCATACTACACAAGGAAGTTAATAACTTACAAAACCTTCATCTAAACAGAAAAAAATTTAGAGAAACTAGAAATAATGAAGCTTTTCAGTAAAAATGGAAACAATTTCTTAACAGGCAGGTTACTAAAAAGGTAGGATTAACACTGAGACTCTCAATTTCCAAAATGAACTGCCATTAAGAAAGCAGAGTTAACTTTTATATTTAAGTTATTAAGCAAGTCAGGCTACCTACATTGGCAGGGGGGTGGGGGTTGCTGGGGATTGAATCCATGGCCTTATGCATGCGAGGCACTATCTACATTTTTTTAAGAGAAAGAAAAATAGGCTTTAACTCTGAGGGTGCCATCAATTCCCAAGGGCTTATTAAAATTCTAAGGATAAAGAAGGTCTCCTAAAGTTGTTCCCTAATGTTTGTTATAACGAAGAAAAAAGGGTCATCAGCAATCTGGAGTCAAGGATAGCAAGAAAAAAGTACTATCTTCAAACCACTCGTGATCAGACTTATCGAATAACACAGCATCTAAACAAGAAGGCTTATAATTACGTCAAAACGAGTCCTATTGCTATGGGTAATTAAAAAGAACAAACAAAAGAAAAAGAAAAACAAACAAGAAGGTCTAGGTTTCAATCCAAGAGGGATCATCTTTAATTTCTATTTGAGGGGCATTGTTCTTTTATTGAACCTCAGTAAAGTTATAGAGCCTCTCTAAGATAAGAAATAATGCTTCATTATTAAAAAATAAAGTCTTCTTTGAAAGTGAGATCCTGTGTCCTGGATAAGCCCTGTAATATACAACATATTGGTTTCCATACCTTTAAAAGTCTGTGAAAACAGGGTACCAAAATCAGAATCCAGATGTTTTATGTTTGTTAGTAGCTGCTTTCATGATACTATAAAATTATATCACAGTCATTACTATTTGAGGCTATAGAAAATTTTGTATTAACATAATATCATTTATCCTTACAAGGAAGTAAATGATAACACATCTTAAAAATTCTAGCCATAATAAATATTATTACTCATCACTTCTGACAACTTTCTTGCCAGAACAAATATACTGAAGGAACAAATAAACAACTTTCATTATTTTCCATACCAAGAACTATAAGTGGCAGGATATGAAACTTTGATAGGCCTCAACTATTTAATCTCCATCTTTCTTCCTTTCCCTTCAATCTTTGACCACAGGCTTATTTCTATTGGTTGGCCAAAAAGGATTACAGCAGGTCAAATTAGTAAACAATTGTTTAATATGTAATTTTTAAAAAGTAGAACTACTTCTATGGAGCTCTTGTTCTAATTTGTAGTCATTCCAATGCTATGAAAAAAACTCCAGAAAATCTGTGACCCATAGTCATGTAAAATGAATTTTATTCTGTTACTCCCTGAAGATCAGAATCAATGATTAGTGGCCCTCAAGGATAAGTTTCAGTCTGGTCCCACACCTCAAGGGGTTTTCTCAACAGTAAAAAATGCTTCAAAGGACTAATCAACTTAGACTCCCTCTACAAACTCCAAGGTCAAGAGTGACTAGTAAGATCCAGATATTGCTAAGAGAAGCAGCCAGCCCAGCTCCCAGGAAGCCATAAGCCAGCTATTCATATTTCTAAATTTAGGGAATGTGCATAAAAATCAATAATTTACCACATTTAGTTTGGTTGCAACCTGTAAAGCATAATGAAAAGAAATAATACAAAGATGATGCTCCTAAGGGTAAATATAATAATAATGCAATTTTACTCGACAAGGGCTAAAAACAGCTCAAGTAATACAGAAAAGATTATCTACCTGTAAGTATGACAATACTTTGGTAAAAATCTCATTAAAAACCACAGTAACTTCTCAGTTTGATAACATGTCATTCAAAGTAATTGCATGTCTTCGTTATCTGTAGTTCTCAAGTAAAAACATTTGCTAATTCAAACAAACTACTCAAATTACACCTATTTTTTTAGATATTTTTGGACATTTTTCTGAGTTGGTCTCATCAGTAATTTATGGACCGTTAGGGGCTGGAGTAAAGTACTTGCCCAGAATGTGGAAGACACTGGGTTCGATTCCCAGCACTGTAAAACACAAAATAATTTACAAGCCTCACAGTTTGTTTTATTCTGATATGTTTTTATATCATCCTCCAAATCATATCAAATTTCTGGCATACAAATCTATTCAAATGCCATATAAACTAGAGGCCAATGGAAGCTCCAGGTCCCAAGTAACTACAAAAACGCACAGAATTTAGTCAATTACTATATGTCACAACTGGGAAGAACTTTGGCATTATGGTCTTCAAATTAGTAAATGTTGCAAAAATTTGTGTTCAAATATGTTACACTAGGGTGTTTCCACTAACTCCAAATTACTCTGAGAGACTAGAATGACTTAGGTTCTTAGATGTTAACACTATCATCTCAAGTCTATTTTGCTTATATGAATACAATCATAAATGGAAACCACTACCATAGTCCTATTTTCCCTGCCTTATAATTCTTATTGTGGGGAAAGTCAGAGGTGAGGTGGTAGAGGAGGTGGGGAAGAAATTCAGCCACACAATGCTTCCTGTCACGAAGTCTTGAATAACTTCAGATGTTTCATGTTGTATAAATAGCTACTAATCTTACCTTTGGTCTCTAAGGTCACTGGATCAGAATATTCTCCTGCCACAGCCTTGTTACAAGCTCGCACTCTGAAATTCATATATTTTGAATCAAATTTTAAGCCTGAAAAAATGAAACAGTTTTCAGACACAAAATAAAGGACTCATTCCCCAAAATATTAGAATGAATTTTCAGACTTTTTTTTCCTCCTTGGAAGTATCTCTTTATTTAAGGAAAGTATAAATTTATGTTAAAATGGTGATAATGCCTGCAATAAGAGGAATCATGATTTACCTATTAGTTTCTTCAGAAGAAGTAAAATATACAATTTATGATTTTCCTAATTCAGGGATAAAAAGGTACTCTTTTATGCATCATGAAAAGCAGTACTTCATATAATGAGAGATGTCACAAATTTACAAAACAACACATTTGATTTCTGGAAAAGAGATGCTCTCAGGAATTTTTATATTTATGAAACACTGTGTTTTTTTGTTGTTGCTGTTTTTGTTTTGGTACCAGGGATTGAACCTAAGGTTGCTTCACCATTGAGCCACATCCTTAGCCCTTTTTTATATTTTACTTAGAGACAAGGGCTTGCTGAGGTGCTTAGGGCCTTGCTAAGTTGCTGAAGCTGGCTTTGAACTCACAATCCTCCTGCCTCAGCCTCCTAAGGGCAATATTTGCCCCCAAAATATCTAAAGTCCCCACTATACTGAGATTATTTTTGTGTTTGTTAACCATTATTTTTGCATTATTAGTTTGTTTTAGTTATACATAATACTGAGGTTCATTTTCACATAACTGTACAAGTATGGAGTATAATTCTGAAATATCTTTCAAAACGTCTTTCAAAAGGCCAACACAAAAATTTCTAAAACCAAATCACAGTTCTACTTTAACTATCAACATTAAAGTAAAACTAAATAATAAAAGTGATAATATTTACAGTACCAGTGAATTGTGGGGTAGTGAGTACATCTAAAAAATTAACAGCTTTTTTATATAATCTGAAAACAAAGGGAAAACTAAGTGTAACTCTGAAATATTATTTTCAGAATACCGCTTCATATTTATTTTATATGTATCCTATCTTAGCAGGTTACAAATATACTTAAAGTAATTAAAACAAAGTTTTCTTGATATTTTAAAACAAATTTACTTCTACAATAAATATCTAAAAAGTCAGTTTAGATAAAAAGAACTTAATAATTTTAAGCTTTAAAATAACAAATTTTTCATAATTACAATTATTTTCTAAGGAGACTGTTGAGATGTTGTCATTTTACCTGATAATGTATATTCAGTACCCTTAATGTTATCAATTATCTCCCAACATCTCTCATCCTTTACACGTGGCAGTCCATCAAAATTAGTTTTTCTGTATTCCAGTATGAAATGGTCAATCTTATTATCTTCTTCTGGCATTCTCCAAGCTACTGTTACAGAGTTGTCAGCCACCAAACACTCCACTGGGTCTATCTCTGGAGCTTTAGGGACTGAAGAGAAGAAACAAAAGTATGTGCGTAAGGGAGTTAATTCCTAATTTATTATAGCACTAATAAAATATTTATGTTTGTCATCCAAACTTTGCTTTTTCAACCTGCTTTTGAACTATTCAAAAGTGAATAAATAAACCAACCCAAACTAACTATTTTCAAAGCACCTTTTAATGATAGGCTATAAAAAATATATAAAGTTTTCTAAGATCTTTCATAAACTTATTCAACGTTCACTAAAATCTTAAATGGCAAAAGGTAAATTCTAAACATGCTAAGGATAAATAATCGAGAATGACTTGTTATTTCTGAACATACTGTACTTTTTTTCTTTTTTCTTTTCTTTCTTTTTTTTTTTTTTGTGTGTGTGGTGCTGGAGATTAAACCCAGGGCCTTGTGCATGCAAGGCAAGCACTCTACCAACTGAGCTATATCCCTAGCCCTATTCTGATTTTTAATTTGTTCTTTAGATGTACATGATAGTAGAGTGTATCTTGACAAATTCTAATTAGGATTTCATTTTTGTGGCTGTACATGAGGTAGAGTTTCACTGGTTGTGTATTCATATATGTACATAGGAAAGTAATGTCTGTTTCATTCTACTTTCCTATTCCACCCCCCACCCCCGCCGCCTTCCTTCATTTCTCTTTGTCTAATCCAATGAACTTCTATTCTTCCCTCCTACCCCACTGTACATTTAAAAAAAATTTTTTTTAGTTGTAGATAGACATAATACCTTTATTTATTTTTATGTGGTGCTGAGGATCAAACCCAGTGCCTCACATGTAGGGTAACTATTGTTAACAATAATTCATTAGACCTGTTAAAATAGCAAAAGGTTTTGAAAGTATCCAGTACAAATTCTAAATGCTTGAGACGATACATATACTAATTACCCAGATTTTACTACCCAGGGACTTCTACTTTACAATCTGGCACATACATAAGAAATATGGTAGTGGCTACCCCCTTCTAACAACAAACAAGGTTGAACAAACTGAAAAATCAATAATAATTCTTAGATCTGTAAGAGAAGTGAGATTAAAAGGCCTCAATATGAAGAGACAAACAGGTAAATACAGAGAGTCACAATTTACTAGAGCAAAAACCTAAGCAGAAACCAGTGCTGGGGTAAGGATACCTAAACTGTAATTGATGAGCTGCCGGAGGCTCAGTGTGGGTATGTTTGAGTCAAAAACCCCAGGTGGCTCCAATTATAGAAGGGCATCTACTATTTGTGAATTTTTCCTCTAAGAGCTTAACAGGTTGTCATCAGGAACAATGGAGGAAAATCCCCTTATATTTACACTATAGGGAGTAGAAAAGGAAACATTTTGAAATACTCCAGAGGTTATGTTTTCCTTAACAAGATCTGCTCTCAAAAAAAAAAAAAAGAAAAAAAGAAAAAAAAAAAAAAAGAAACTAACCAGAGTCTAACCCTTTGGGATTATCTGAGCCTAACTGAGCTGGGTGAAAGGAAATAAAAAACTCCAGCTGGCTACTCCACCAGGACAAAGGGAAATAGCAGTCTCACTCCAGTCCACTCTAGCCATCTTATTCTACCTAAGGGCAAGTAAGAGTGAGGGCTACTGAGATGCACCTGTAAAGTTCATAGTTCAAAGGCACAGATTCACAAAAAGACTGAGACATAATCAAAACACCATAAAATGATTCCTATCTCTGCAAAACTTACCATCACATTATCAAAGGCCTATTCACAACAGTTTCTTTAACCTAATATATTATATGTGGCTATAAAGAAAAAATTACAAGCATACTCTAGGCAAAAAATACAGTCCGAAAAGACTGTAAGAAGAATCAGAAACAG
Organism: Callospermophilus lateralis; assembly: GCF_048772815.1. Lineage (NCBI taxonomy): Eukaryota > Metazoa > Chordata > Mammalia > Rodentia > Sciuridae > Callospermophilus > Callospermophilus lateralis. The sequence goes on from NC_135306.1 coordinate 26,821,215, forward strand.
ACTCAGATATGGCAGAGATGATGGAATTATCAGATTAAGAATTAAAAAATAATAGGCCAATGATCTAAACAGACACCTCACCAAAGAAGATATTCAAATAACAAGGAAGTATATGAAAAGATGCTCTACCTCATGTGGCGCATGATTAAAGCAATGCAAATTAAAACAACAATGAAATAACACTACAGTACCAATGCTGTAAAGCAACAAAATGTAGAGCAACAAGATTTTATTCATTGCTGGTGGGACCGCAACATAATATAGACACTTTATAAGACCGTATTGGAGGTTTCCTGCAAAACTAAACATAATCTTATATAGTATCCAGAAACTTCACTCCTTAGTATTTTCCCAAAGGAGCTGAAAAATCTTTGTCCACACACTGCCTATAGATGTTTACAGCAGCTTTATTCATTATTACCAAAACTTGGAAGAAACCAAGTTGCCCTAAACAAACTGTGGTACATGGATTATTCAGTGCTAAAAAGAAATGAATTATCAAGCCACGAAAAACTAGGCATGGAGGACAGAATGCCTATCACAAGGTAAAAGCTACCAATCTGAAAAGGCTACCTACTGTATGACTCCAGCCATATGACCTCCGGAAAGGGCAAAACTATGGAAAGGGTGAGAATCAGTATTTTCTAGGGGTTGTGAGGAGAGAAGGCTAAAGAAGCAGAATACAAAGAATTAAAAAAAAAAACTTTTTTTAGATGTTGATGAACCCTTATTTTATTCATTTATTTACATGCAGTACTGAGCATCGAACCCAGTGCCTCACACATGGTAGACAAGCACTCTGCCACTGAGCCACAACCCCAGCCCAGGAATACAAAGAATTTTTAGGACAATAAAAATAATATGTATGATACTATAATGGTGGCTACAGCCATTATAAATTTGTGCAACCCCATAGAATGTATAACACCAAGGGTGGACCTTACTGTAAACTATAGAGTTTGAGGTGACAATGATGTGTCAATATAGATTCATCAGTTATAACAAATGTACCACTCTGATGGGTGATGTAGATAATGAGGGAGCTAAGCATGTTTTGTGGGTATATGGGAAATCCTCATACTTTCCATTGTTTTACTATGTACCTAAAATTGTTCTAAATATTAAAGTCTAGTTTTAAAAGGCTACAAACATAAGAAAATGAATCTAGGGGCTGGAGTTGTGGTTCAGTAGTAGAGAGCTTGCCTGGCATGTAAGAAGCACTGGGTTTGATCTTCAGCACCATATAAAAATAAATAAATAAAATAAAGGTACAGTGTCCATCTACAACCAAAAAAGAATATTAAAAAAAGTAAGTATATCTATTTTTATAATCTTGCAATGGGGAAGGTCCAAGTAAGGTCTTTCTAAAACCTAAAAGTCACAAAGAAAAAGTGTGACATATTTGATTATATAAAAATTAAAATTTCTGCTAGGAAAAAAAGTCATTATAAACCAATAGACAAATGACTAAGAGGGAGTTATGCCACATATAGGACCAAAGGCTAACCTCCTTAATATACTAAAAGGTGCTACATATCATTAATTAAAATATAAACCATTGTATGAAAAAGTGAAAAATCATAAATAAGGAGTTCATTTTTTAAAGTGGCTTATGAAGATAGGATAAATACATTCACATTTAAAGAAATGAAAATTAAAACAATCAGATAACCCATAGGTCACTATTAGAATAGAATGAACAAAAAAATAAAAACTCTGAAAACTGTAGCTGTATAAGAATACAGTCATTCAAATATTTTCAGGGAAGCATAAATTGTGAAATTTCCTTGACAACTTAAATAATTATTCAAATTTAAAATACACATACATTTCCATTTCTAGAAATTTATCCTTGAGACATATTGATATATTATCTCTGCAAAATACCTAAGCATTTTGTTACCACATCATTGCCACTACTAGAAAAAGACCATAAACGTAAATATCCATCAAGAAGAACTAATTAAATTCCTACTATACAGTTATTTTAAAAAATGAAGTAGATCTATAATGATCTGGAAAGAACTCCTACATATTGTCAAGTGGCAAAGAGAAAGTATTTAACAGAGTATATGTATGATTCCATTTTCAAAAGGGGGTGGATTATATATTAGACTTAATGAAACAAATTTATCTTTTTGAGGGTAAAAACTGCCAAATATTAGCAACTACCTGATTCTGCCTATACATGTGGTGATGTCTGTATAGATTTAGACTATTTCAGGAAAGATAAACAGATGTTAGTAACAGCGGTACCCTCTGTGGGGGAAAAGGCACACTCATACATTGCTCTAGGAAGAAAACTAAGTTTGAAATGAAAAGGAGCTACTTCAGGTGCATTGTATTTGTACATAATGGTGACTCTGTTGTTATAATATAATTTGATCAATATCTTTCCCCAGAGCTTTCCCCTTTCCTCCCCTCCTGTCACCCGCTGGCCTACCTTCCTCTACTTTGTGGGTCTCCCTTTGCTTTTCATGAGATCACCCCTTATCTTTCTTTTCCTTTTTTCTGTCTAGCTTCTATATATGAGAGAAAACATGACCCTTGATTTTCTGACTTTGGCTTATTTTGCTTAGCATAATCGTCTCAAATTCCATCCATCTTCCTGCAAATAAATAATTTTTTGTGATTGAATAAAAATCCATTGTGTATCTATACCACATTTTCTGTATCCATTCAGCTGTTGATGGAACCTGGGCTAGTTCCATAGTTTGGCTATTGTGAATTGTGCTGCTATAAAAACATGGATATGACTGTATCCCTATGATGACTTTAATTCTTTAGGATAAATACTGTGGAGTGGTGGTATGGCTGTGTCGTATGGTGCTTCCATGCCTAGTCTTTTGAGGAACCTCCATACTGATTTCCATAGTGAATGTACTAATTTACAATCCTTTTTCTCCACATCCTTTCCAGCGTTTATTATTGTTTTAATTCCTGAGGACTGCCATTCTGACTGGTGTGAATGGCCATTTTATTTCTTCTTTTATGAAGTGTCTGTTTAATTTATTTGCCCATTTATTAATAAGGTGGTTTTTTTGGTGCAAACATTTTTGAGTTCTTTATATATTCTAGGTATTAATCCTCTGTCAGAAATGTAGCTAACAAAGATTTTCCTCCATTCTGTAGGTTATTTTTTTCACATTACTCTTTCCTTTGCTGTGCAGGTGCTTTTTAATTTAATACCATTTCATTTATTAACTCTTGGCATTATTTCCCAAGCTTTAGGGGTCCTAATGAAAAAAATCATTACCTGTCCTTTATGCTGGAGTGTTGACCTTTGCTTTCCTCTATAAGTTGCATAGTTTTTGGTCTATTTGCAAGGTCTTTGATGCATTTTAGTTAATTTTTATATATCTTTCTTCTGATATACAATCATCAAATATATGAAAAAATGTCATCATCTCTAGCAATTAGAGAAATGCAAATCAAAACTACTCTAAGATTTCATCTCACTCCTGTCAGAATGGCAGCTATTATGAAGACAAACAAAAATAAGTGCTGGCGAGGATGTGGGGGAAGAGGCACACTTACACATTGCTGGTGGGATTGGTGCAGCCAATATGGAAGCAGTACGGAGATTCTTTGGAAAACTGGGAATGGAACCACCATTTGACCCAGCTATCCCTCTCCTTGGTCTATACGAAAAAACAGCATACTACAGGGACACAGCCACATCAATGTTTATAGTTGCACAATTCAAAATAGCTAAACTGTGGAACCAACCTAGATGCCCTTCAATAGATAAATGGATAAAAAAAATGTGGCATATATATATATACAATGGAATATTACTCGGCAATAAAAGAGAATAAAATAATGGCGTTTGCAGGTGAATGGATGGAGTTAGAGAAGATAATGCTAAGTGAAGTTAGCCAATCCCCCCCCCCCCAAAATGCCAAATGTTTTCTCTGATATAAGTAGACTGATTCATAGTGGGGTAGGGAAGGGGAGCATGGGAGAAATAGATGCACTCTAGACAGGGCAGAGGGGTGGAAGGGGAAGGGAGGAGGCAGGGGGTTAGAAAAGGTGGTGGAATGTGATGGATATCATTATTTAAAGTACATGTATGAAGACATGAATTGTTGTGAATATACTTTATATACAACCAGAGATATGAAAAATTGTGCTGTATATGTAATATGAATTGTAACGCAATCTGCTGTTTTTTTTATATATATACATATATATTGCTGGGAGCCATCAGCCAAGTAGGTATGACAATTTCCTTGCCAGCGTACCCCCATGTTTCTTTAATGGAAGGACTCATGGAAATAGGACATTTTGCAGGACATTGCATGTAAGGTGACCTTGCTCAAGGACCAGGGCAGATCCCTGTTTAGGGTGTTCCCCCTTTAGAATAGAGTGGTTTAGCATAATAGGAGATTAGGGTGTTCCCCCTTTAGAATAGGGCAGTTTAGCATAATAGGAGATTAGGGTGTTCCCCCTTTAGAATAGGGCGTATCCTGCTGCTGAGTTCCTCTTGAGTTCTTAGGGTCAGACAGTATATTTTGGGAGACAGAAGCCCATGTGGGTGAATTTGGGCAGAGTAGTGGATTTGGGCAGAGTAGTGGATTTGGGCAGAGAAAGTGGATTCCCCCAGAACGTGTTTGTAGACAGCCGGTGTGAGTTCGGGAATAAAGAATTGCTGTTTGAATCTACAAGCTGTGTGGAGGCTCGTGATTTGTGCCCAGCCAGAGACTGCGGCAATATATAATTTAATTTGTAAAATGAAAAGACAAAAATTATTTCATTCTAATGATTTTGGAGACTAGAACAGTCAAATATAAATCTGTCTTTTGAAAATTAAGTAAAAATCTGAAAAATGCCTTTTAAAGACCTCTAAGATAATTTAGCAATTCCATCCAGCTTTATACAATCACATAATATGCCAACAGCTAACATCCTCTGAGCTTTAACTATGTGCCATACACTATTATACAAATGCCTTAGAAGTATCAATTCATTTAATCCTTACAAAAACCCTAGAATAATATCACATTCTAAAGAAGCAGAAATGAGGCAAGTCAAATAACTTGTTCAGGATTACATGGCAAGTATACAGCAAAATTCAAATCTAAAAAAGTTTGGTCTAAAGACCCACTCTTAACCATCAAATGATACTCCTTAATGGGATTCTTGAAATAGAATATTTACTACCATAAAATAATTCTCTAAAAATAAAGACTACCAAATTTAAATATTTAGTGGAATGAAGAAAAAAAATCACACTATGCTTCTTTAATATTTATATACCAATGTTCATTACAGAAAAGCATTGCAGGAAAAATTTTTATTCAAAACTGTACATGTAATACATGCTGTTTACCTGGCAAAAACTTCAAAGTTTGCAGCATCTGTCTTTCCTGAGAGAAATCCACCATTAAGTGAGTCATGCTGTCACTGACCTTTGGTTTCAAAGAAAGGCGAAAGGCTGAAGCCATTGTGACTCTATGGTAAACACAAATATACTTTTTAAAACAGAAGAACAAGAAGTATCAAATCATTTAATTTATAAAATGAAAAGACAAAAATTAATTCATTCTAATGATTTCAGAGACTAGAACAAATATAAATCTGTCTTTTGAAAATTAAGTAAAAATCTGAGAAATGACTTTTAAAGACCTCTAAGATAACTTAGCAATTCCATCCAGTTTTATACAATCATATAATATGCCAATATCAATAAAAGAAATATCCCATATAAATAATCCTTACCAGACCCAACCTTCATCTGAACCTCTGTACACTCAATCAAACTGACCTCCTGATGCCACCCCCACTCCTTTTCACATGCCAAATACTGAAGTGTATATATAACCCGATTCAAACATTCTCCCCTGTAGTAATAGCTACATCGTGTGCCCTACAACAAGAGTTGAAGCAGATGGATATAATATTGTATAGTATAGTAGTACCTGTTAAAGACAGGCCATGAATGAGAAAGGAAAAAGGTGAAATCATGACCAGTGAATATCAAACCAGCAGAGGTCACTGATCTGTCAGCATTAGCTACATACATGGAAGGATATTAAGAGAAACAGCCCCATGGAACTACATGCCATGGAAATAATAGGACTTCAACAAACACTTACTAGATGAATGTGAAGTTAAAAAGAATGAAGCCAAGCTAGATCTTAATTTGTCAATAGTGTAGGGAAACTATTTTCAATTAAAACTGGAGATCAAAAGAAACCCTTTTACTATCATTTTATTTCAAATTAACAGTAAATTTCCACAGGTGTTACAAAGTCCTTTATAATCTTTGATCAAAGAATGGTACAGAAGCACTATTCATGAATGCATTCTCCTAGTACATAATTTGGGAGAGAAAGTAAATAGAGATGGAAGAACAAAGGGAACCAGGCCACGCCTAGTCAATCAGATCTATCAAATCTAACCAAGACAGAGATGTATTCACTTATTTGGAAATGAAAAATGTCAAAATGTTGCTGTTTTCAGTTATTTACAACTAAAAAAGTAATCACTACACAACAATGAATAAACAGTTGATTTATTTACCAAAAAGAAAGTGCTACATTAAAATCAATTTATAAGGAAGAGAACTCAAAATGACTGCTTACTGTATTGACAAATATAATGCTAGTATTCCACACTTATTACATTAAGCTGTTGATTCTCAAATAATAAATTTCAAATTATATCAAGAAGTTAGGAATAAACGCTTAGTCTTGTATGTTGTTCTTTATAGTCTCAAGTATCCTTTGATTTGAAGATATCAGTAAGAGTTACATTAAAATAGGTTCTTACTAAACACTCTCTGAATCGGTGAATGGGTTTGAACTTACTTGGTTTCTTCTAAGCCTGATAAACAACATGACTTTTTAACGAGAAATGCTGAGGGAAATTATCAGAAAGTATTTTAGAAAATTTAAAATATGAAACCTACAAAATCTATAAACTTGATTTAATCACTATAAGTACAAACAAAAAGAATGTCTACCAAAAGTGGATTAGAAAGGTTTAGCAAAACCTAAAACAAAACTGATTCCTAGTCAATGAAAACTTAAAAGTTCAAATGAATCAATTCAATTGTGCAACAATGCTACACTCTTTCAATATCTTTTATTTTTAAACTGAACATATTTAAACAAATGTGCCTCAAAGCCCAAATTACAAATCTCAAATTTCTAAATCATCTCTAGAGATTCATGTAATTAAGCATGCTTCACCTTGACTTGCTTAGTTTACTTCTAATAGTATCAGCTGAACTCAAGGATAGCTTCCTTCTTTTTGCAAAGAGAAAGCAACTATACAAAACATATGAACACATTTAATTTTCTCAAACAACCTAATTTGCCTCTCCCCTTCATGATCCTTCTCTTCCAAGAACCAATAATTCTCTCCCTTTCCCCCCCCTTTTTTTGTGGGGGGTATACTGGGAGTTGAACTCAGAGGCACTTTACCACTAAAGCTACATTCCTCATCTCTTTTTAATTTTTTTTTTTTTTTTTTTTTTGAGACAGGGTCTCGCTAAGTTGTGTAGAGCCTCATTAAATTGCTGAGGCTGGCCTTAAAATTATGATTCCCCCTTTCTCAGTGTGCCATCACACCCAGCAATAATTCTCATTCTCTCTCTCTCTCTCTCTCTCTCTCTCTCTCTCTCTCTCTCTCTCTCAACTAATCATCTTCCAAAATTACCAAGTTCCCTAAGTGATTTTAAATTTTTGGAAATATGCCATGTATTACTTCTCAGTCTTCAGTTTTCCTTCTCACTCCTGCCATTCTTTTACCTTAAATCATAGCAAATGATACTGAAGTTTCAATATACTTTTAGTTCACTTTTAAAATTTTTAGTGGGATTTATTGTTACATCTTTGTACATGCACATAATACAACAATATAATTTGGTCATTTTTAAAAATTTGATTCCTTGCTCAGATTTTAAACTCTTCCTTAAAATTCATCTTTACATAAGAGAATAATCCCTTCTTAGCTTGATGAAACAAGATTTTCATTATGACTATATTTTAAAACTATTTTCATACTACAAAAGGTAATGATGGAATTCTAGAAACTCGTTTTCTGAGAGATCAGAAACTATATTAGGGAAATCTGGGTTTTATGAGGCTAAAATCGTGTTTAAATAATTAAGCTAAGACCCAGAAACACTCCTCAGGCAGGAAGCAAATACTTTGTAAGTAGCCAAAAAATAAAAAAATAAAAAATATAAACTTTGAGCAAAACAAATTAAAAAGTGGAATTTTCCCTAACAGAAATAAGGAATCCTGGCCTGCTGGCTGAGAAGAGGAAGTAAAGTCAAGCTTCAGTGAAGAATACAGTCATGAAAGGTGCTCATAAAATAAAATTATGCCAAATCTGGATAAAGAGAAAGAGATCAGGAATAAGGAAAGAATTCTGGGAAGCACAACCATACAGAATCTTGAAATGAAGATTTTGCAAGGTCTCTCACAAGGTCTTTGGACAGCCCCAAGTCTGATTAGGAAGTGACTTCTAATACAAAAAATAAGGAACCAGAGAAGAATGTAACAGAATAGTAGCTAAACAGGAAAAATAATCTAGGCAGGGTGGAATTTGGATTGCTCATAGCAAATTCCAGCAGATACAACTCAAATCTACTTCATTAATAAACTATTCTATTAGTCATTACTCATATTGCTAATGTTTTACCTTTGACCTCTCATAATCACATCAGGCATGGTGGCATGTACCTATAATCTCAACTACTTGGAAGTTCAGATAGGAGGACTGCTTGAGACCAGGAGTTTGGGTCCAGCTGGCCAACACAATGAGACCTTGTCTCTTAAAAAATAAAATAAAATAAAAACTTCTTATGATCTTTTTTCTATATCTCGGATGTATAAGAACAACCTATACCTTTAACTACTACCTGATGTAAAATATAAAAGATAAAAAATTAATATTAGTGCTAAAAATGCTTTTACTACTGTGTAAATCTTGCCTCTAGTCAAATTAAAAAATAAGAGAAACCAGAGTTGAAAATTCCTGCAAATATTTATTAACAATGGTTACACTAATTTGTTTCATACAATCCAAAAGGAGTATTTTCATGAATTATCTGATGAACAACAATTTAATATAAGATTCAGAGTAATGTTTGAAGAGCTTTGCCTTTCAGAAATTCTTATGATCCTCAGATGAAGAACCTTAAGTTATGTTCTCTCTACAGACAATGCTCAATGACTGGTCAAGCAGACCAAATCCATTCCTGCTGTGTGAACACAATCCAAATGTAGCCAGCAGCAATTTAAGCATTCTGATGTATTCATTTCAACAACTACTAAGTTCTCTTTTTTATTACTAACTCTACCAATGAGAAAAACATTCTAAGCTAACGTCTTTAATAATTTTCTCTTCCCACAGAATATAAACTAGATAGTGATGGCATTAGAAACAGAGATGGCACCAGGAACAGGATAGAATGAGAATACAAAGGTGTTAAAGAGTGAAGTATGAGAACTTTAGCTATTGAGGACTTATTTTAAAATACTGTGACTTCTCTGAAAATAAGATCTGCTTATATTTAAATCTAAAAACAATGAAAATGCATTCCAGGAATACTTTTTTTTTAAATATTCAAAATAGTACCTCTCCACTAATACAACTAGTTAAGAACTTTTCTAAAGCTAACTATATTATTATACCAGAAATGAAATTCTTTTGGAAGCACATAATTGTCCACAACTATGTTCTTGAAACACATTTTAAAAAAAAAATCTTACTGATTATTCCAAGAGGATATAGAGATATCTTTATTTTGTAAAAATACTTGGCCATTGGGCATTTTTATTTAAACCATAATTCTAATGAAAAACTATTTCTGAATTTCATTTCTGACTTCAATATTGATACTTAAATAAAATATAGTTTTTATACCATACCTATCCTTGATCTGTCTGGCAGCCTTGAAGCAAATCAGGGAGAAGAGAAAGAAGGTAGTTAGTGCTTTTCATGCGAGTTTCAATGGCAGTGACATGCAAGAAAAGTTAGGATATAAACCCTGCAATAGATTAGTTGTTCATATTCACCAAAACATAAATTACAGAAAATCTGTACAGTTCACATAAGTTTGCATGATGTGATGTTAGAACTTAATAGAAAAACCAGACCCCATATAAATCCCTTAAAAGTAGAAAAATTCAACACTCCAAACTAGTTCTAAATGACTTTAAATGTTTTTTCTTACCTTAAGGTCATTAAAACACACCTCCATTTCATTCAGTCTGACATTTTTCAACTAGAATAAATCTCTTTATGGGACACACATTTCTGTGCATCCTAGTGATTTTCTTGTACATGTCAAATCTGTTCTTTAATTTTTTCTTTAGAGATGTTTGAGTAGATAAGAACTTTGCGTTCTAGAGTTTGCCTGCTAATGTACAAAACTAGGCTGCAGCTTACGATCTTTTACCCCAAAGAATTAGGTTGTAGTGCCAGAAATTCAGATGAGGAGGGACCAGAGAAGTACTTCTAGAAATGGGGTCTTTCTTTCCCTCAGGTGATTTCACAGAAGCTGCAAACTTTAACCTATTATACATATGTCTTATTTTTTTTAGGTACAAGTTTAAGAAGGGGACAGAGTTATAACTTGATGTTAGTCCAATCATGGAAAAACAATGAAAATGCAAAAACTATTGGTCTTTTACATCTGTATACAATATAATATAGCCAAAAGTTTTTTCTCACACTATTAAGCACAGTTAATAATATATGAAAGGTAGAACATGGCCATTTTGCTGAAAACTCTATCCCTGGTGCCTAGCATAATGCCTGGTGTGCAGTAACAGTATTATTTAATTAAATTTAATGTTAATTAGATGTATATAGCAATGCTTCTTTGGCCTTTCTCCTTCAATTCTAACACTAATTCTACTTTTGGTCACTTTTATAACCATCCTAAAATATTTTAGTCTGAATATCACTGAGATTTCAGAGATAATTATGTTACACAGTTCCAGCATTACCATTATCCAACTCTGTAACCTTGTATACTAATCATTTTATTTCTTTACTAAGGGATTTTGATCCTTAATGATTCTAAAAGTTCTTTCCAAGGTCTTTATTCTACAGCAAACAGTCCAATTCTGTGGAAGGCATCTATATGTGTTTTAAGACATGAAACTAGTTTGGTACCAGGGATAAGAAATGTAAAGAAAGTTAATTATATTGATTTTTAAAAATTACTGTCATAGCTAGAATTACAAAAAAAGATCTTAAATACAAGGGAAGAAAAGAGGGGACTCCTCTATACCTGATATTTCTTTACACATGGAGGAAATGCCATTAGCATTACTCTTTTAGCCTTTCTAGTCCCTCATTTCTTCTTGGTAAGTAATAGGACTTATTCGATTATGAGTTTGAAAGGACAAAATAGAAATGAGAAGTTGAATATCTTCCACTTTTTCTGGCAGTTTGTTTGCCCACAGAGAATACATGTTGTGTTCCTTCCCTCTCTGCTTTCAGTTTCACTGAAAGAGGGCCCCCCCCACAGTAAACTGAGGTAGCCACTGTTGAACAAATGTGGGAGGGCTAGTCTGTCTAATTCTGGGATTCAATACTAAGAAACTTGCCCAATGGTATAACTCATATTATACAATATTATATTATCAGCATTTGGCCTTTTATCAGTTTTATTGTTTTACCTTAACTCCTAATTGGTTGTGAACTTGATTGGAGGAATGCTACTTATCAATCTCCCTTATATAACCCAATGATATGAAGATCATTACTATTTTTTTAAACTGACCATGATGATTCTTTTTTTATTTCTAGTGTTGCTTAATTTAGTGAATCATTTTTCGTGTTTGTGTGTATGTGCACATATGCATGCGTGCAAAGTTTTTATGATATTATTTCATATATCACACTGTGAAAAAACAGTAAAGGAATAGTTGAAAAGTCAGATAATCTAGGAAAAAGGGTTGTCCTATATATTTATATGTTGATAAAATTGAAAATTCTGTGACTCCTCTTCCAAAGGTTCAAATTTTATTGTATGTATACTGTATGAAGGCAGAACTTAAGAAATTATAGCTCAGCTGGTAGAGTGCTTGTCCTGCATGCACAAGGCCCTGGGTTCAATCCCCAGCACCATTAAAAAAAAAAAAAAAAAAGAAAAAAAGAAAAAAATTATCTTGTACAATAAGAAAGAAAAGTTTCAAAATCTAAAGATATTTTTCTAAAAGTGTCCAATTTTAAGAAATGTATTAAAATGGAAAATAAATTTTTTCTAGAATTTCTTCTCCCAAAGCAGAAAGCTAACCAAAAGATACATATTACTACACAGCTTGATTCCTCTATTTCAATTTCAAGAATGATAAATTTTATTAATTAAGAATTAAGCATCTGTTTAATAAGTACCAACTGATCCCAGGATTTACCATAGCTCTGCTGCTAGCATATTTATTTTTTATCTGCATAACTCCATTTAACGAGTTACGAAGAAGTCTCAGTAAATGCTTAAACTTATTTTAGGTTATGGAATTGTATATCACTGGAAAGCTTCTAAGAAGCATTAGTCATTAGTTACATCACTATCAACATCACTATTTAAGTCTCTGAAACAACTCATTACTTCTACATTTATTCGTAATATTATCATTTTTGTCTTGTTACACAAAGGGGAAAAAAAAAGATAGTTTCAAAATACTATTTTCCTTTAGATAAAAATCATCATCCTTCTAATGACTCCATACATCAAAAGTTTTATATTTTTTACACATATATTTATCTGTTCATAAAAGAACTTTTAAAAATCACAATTGTTTAAAGTATTTGTCACAAAATCACAGTAAATAACTTGAAACAAATTTTGAAACTGAGGAATTCATATAAAGGTGAAAACTATAGATTGAGCTATACATAATAAATATTTGTTTTTAAATTGCCTTCAAAATGAAAGAATGTTGTTGAAGGTCCTCTCCTCTCCCAGCATTCCTGACTTCAGCCTACATGAGTAGCTTCCGCCAATAATTTTCCCTTGAAAGTGCTGCGTAAGTTCTTTCCTTGTTTTCTCCTCCCAGTGGCCAGAGCCTGACACTTGCTGAACAATATTCCAGTAGTGAGTTATTTTGAGTTAGAAGAGAGAAATATATTAAACCCACTTTAATGTATTTATCTGTGGTAAAATGCAGAAGGCACTGCTCCCCTTTTACCCTACTCTGCACTTTTTATTCTACTGTGGGCACTCATGGGTAGGAAACAATTCGCTCACTTCTAGGAGCGAATTGTTTCCTACCCATGAGTGCCCACAGTAGAATAAAAACGTGCAGAGTAGGGTAAAAGGGGAAGCAGTGCCTTCTGCCATTTTACCACAGATAAATACATGTAAAGTGGCAGTTTAATATATTTCTCTTTCTAACTCAAAATAATCACTACTGGAATATTGTTCAGCAAGTGTCAGATTGGTAGAGTCTGGCCACTTGTTCATCCAGGAATAAACCTAATAATTTGTATCCCATTTGCTGGTGATCATTCTGCATATACTTACTATCAACCAAACTTAGAGTAGGTTTTTTTTAAGTAAAAATATGTTCAAAAATCCTATCCTATTTGTGCTATTTCTATTTGCTTACTTTGAGATTGTATGATGGTGGTGGACAGAGCAGCTTCATGCTGAGGTAAGGTAACATGATAATGTAAATATTAGTAGTAAGATACTCTTAAAAATAAAAAGTATGATAGGACCCGTTGCCTGGATTTTTCCTTAATCATTTGTTTTTGTCCCCATGAACTAGTCATATTAATTTGATTTAAGCACTTAAATATTCACAAATAGTATGCCTTAAAAGAATTTCTTTTTCCAGATATAATGATATGCTATTGGTCTAATAATTAATCTTAAAAGTTCTCTCCTTATTTTGTCAACAACTATGTATTTGAAGCAGGCCTATAGACCAGTGGAGATGGATAAGGAAGTGATATTAAGAAAATAACTCAAGCAGTTAAGAATTTTTCTTGAATAAACTCACATTTCTGGTTAGGAAAGACTGACAATTCATTTCTTCACCTCTCCAAATGGTTTAAGATACAAAGAAGTACTATAAAATGCTGGGAGAAGAGACCAAATTAGATAATGAAAAAACAAAGTGGCATATTAAGAAAATATTTTTAAACCACAATGTGATTTATCAGAACCTTTCCAATTTACAATTTTGGGGAAAAAATTTTAACAGAAACAAAGCTAGAAAGAACAAAGAAGAGAGAAAGAAATGTGCAGCATTTGAGAGGAAGAGGAGAGAACTATACTGAAAATGTCAACAGAAAGAGAAACTTGAAATAAATAAACATTTATCACAGTTTTTCCAAGTAATAGCCCTATTTAAACACAACTGAGTTCTTGTGTTCACATTTTTAAGTTTTCCTGTCTTCTTCACTCTAGGACTAACTCCTGCTGTTAGGATTACACTGGCCAGAAACAGCTACCCTACTCCACCAGAAGGGGAATCTGTTGACAAGTAGGAATTATTAAAAATAAAATAAAATTAAATTTTAAAAACCCCTAAAAATTAGAAGAACCGTGTTCAAATTAATAGTCAACAGACTCTGAGTCATCATTGTGAATAGGGAATATAAATTCCTGTTCATGAACTCCATGACAATGATTTTGATGACTCAAAACATTTTTTTTTTTAACTTTCTGCATGTTTCTTGGCTATGTTCCAGATATTTAAGTTTATCACGTGAATGCCCTGTATACAGGGGACATCTCATACTACTAAAGTATTTTCAAGTAAGAAAAAGTCTCCTCATAATTCCTTTTCACAGCAAATCCTACCAAATGCAAAGGAAAACTTTTTACAACTCACCTACAAATCTAAGAATTAATTAGTGTAGTAATCTACTTTGATTTATGTTGTTAAAAGAATAAATTGATTTTTAAAGTTCATCTTTAAATCTTTGCATTTTTAGAGTAAAAATGTTATCAAGGAAGAGGAGTTTTTTTCTACCTCAAGTTCACAGGAAAGTCATAGAATGAAAACATTGACTAGATACAAATGGACTATAAAAGTACCTTTCTAACATTAATACAATTCACTGCCTAGTCCACAAATAGGAACATCAAACTTAAATCTAATCCTGATAAACTATACAGTAACATTTTGTTAATTATATAGTTTAATTTCCCCTTGTTCATATCTTGTCTTTGCTAATTCTACATCCTTGAGTTTTAAATTGATAAACTGAAAATCATTTTAAAATCACCCTATTTAAAATAAGTATAGGGGCTGGGGATGTGGCTCAAGCGGTAGCGTGCTCGCCTGGCATGTGTATAGCCCGGGTTTGATCCTCAGCACCACATACAAACAAAGATGTTGTGTCCGCCAAAAACTAAAAAAATGTTAAAAAATTAAAAAAAATAAGTATATAATTCAGAATCCTTTAAATGAGAGACTCTAAGTTAAAACAGAAGCAAGCTACCTCTTTATTCCTTTTATTTCTATCCAAACATACCCTTTAACAAGGACCTATTTTTTCATGTTTTAATAAAACATTCAATTACTTAGGCTAAATAATAGGACATTTGTCTCCAATAAGAAGTTTCACAGGGTTACAATGCTTATATATATCAATTGATAATGTTTTCCCAATCAACTCTTAGAAAACTAGTTTTGAACCACATCAATGGTAATATCAATCTTCTTTCCTCGGTCATGAAAAATCTAAAAGAAAGTTATGACTCCATTCAAGTACATAAGTACCTTTAAATAATTACCAATAGAGATATAACTAAAAGGAAAGTAACTTGATTCATCTGAATTGAGTAGTAAAGAAAAATTAAACTAAAATAGTTAACGTTTTCATGATCCCAAAGATACATACTAATAAGTGTCTCCTTTAAAACAAAGCAGCTTGAGAAGCTTGCATTTTAATTATCCAGAAATCCCAAGCTTCTTCAACATTAGAAATGACTGAACAACAAAATGAAAAAAAAGGGAAAAAATAAAATAAATTAAAAAGAAATGAATAAACAAATCCAAAACTAAAGGAGTTAACTCCTTTATAAAGTGCATTAGAGTAAATTTTTTTCATAAGTTTTTTTTTTTTTTTTTTTGTACCTTTGAAAAATCTTCAGGCTCCTTTATATCTAAGGACCTTGTCGCAAATTCTAGCAATTCTTCAGAATTCTCCAGGGCATTATTACATTGACTAAGCTGATTCTAAGGGGGAAAAAAAAACTAAATCATTAATATGAAGTTTCTTATTGCCATCAGAAATTTAAAATATACATTGTTATAATAAATTTATAAGTGATTTTAATAGCAGTAATGAAAAAAAATTCAGAGAGCTGCTGAAGCAAGATAATCATGACCAGTCATATATTCAATAAGTTTATATTATTTTATTACTTTGTATTTCTTTCCATAATTTATGTAAAAAGCTTAGCTTTGTATGTATAAAGATAGAATTTAAAACAAAAAAGAAAAGAATGATAAACTACCGGGGCCAAATTTATTTGAAGATTCTTCTCTATTAATAAAAGTAGTCAGAAAACTATCTACAATTTAAATTAAAATAACAATCTACCTTCAGACAACATCCTCTGTAATGAAGACTAAATTTCTTAATGATAACTATTTAAGCTAAAGTTTGTGAAATGAGATGCAGGTACATTCAAGTTGAGCATCACTTATCACACTATTCAAGAAATGCATACTACTAAAATATTAATTAAAATTTCCAAGACTGGATAGCACAAGAACTACAATTCAAGTACCTAGAATTAAATAGGAATGAAGAGAAACAAAAGAGGAGAACTGTTATAGTGATATGCTCAGTCTTCATGCTTACATATTAATTCCACCTAATACAATCTCATTTAGTTTTCTCTTTCACTCTCTCTTCTTCCCTTCTTAATTGTAGGTCATGTGAAAAGACTGGTAGTGATTCCACAAACAGAGAAACAAACCAACTACTAGGCTTTTAAATGTATATAAGATTCTTCTTTAGAATATTTAACTAGTCTCTATTCCATATTCAAGCCTACTTATTTTCCCCTTAAGATTGCATTAAAAGCCATAGTACCAAAAAGCAATATCCAGATTCAAAGCAATTCCCATCAAAATACCAATGACTTTCTTCACAGAATTAGAAAAAAAAAAAAATTGTTAAATTCATTTGAAAGAAAGAGACCCTGAATAGCCAAAGCAAAAACCAATAGGAAAAGTGATGCAGGAGGCATCACAACACCTGATCTGAAATTATACTACAAAGCTATAGTAACAAAATCAGCATGGCATTGGCATTAAAATAAACATGAAGACCAATGGAACAGAATAGAAGACAGAGACAAACCCACATACTTACAGCCATCTGATACTTGACAAAGGTGCAAAAAATATATTTTGGAGAAAAGACAGACTTTTAACAAATGGTGCTGGGAAAACTGGACAGCTGTGCGTAGCAAAATGAAACCAGATCCCTATCTCTTACCCTGCCAAAAGTCAAACTGAAATAGGCCAAAGACATAGGAATTAGACCAGAAAGTTTACAACTATTAGACGAAAACATGGGGTCAACACTCCATCATATAGATGTAGGCACCAACTTTCTCAACAAAACCCTTAAAGCTCAAACACAGGGGGAAATCTTCATTACACCACATATTGCAATACTGTATTTGTAACAAAAGCAAAAACAGATAAATGGGACTTGCAATAAATTCTGATAAGGGGTTAATATCCTGAATGTAAGGTTATGGGATATAGCTCAGTACTACAACCCTTGCCTAGCATGAGTGAAGTTTTCTAGATAAATAGTTAAATTAAAATATACCCAGAATGGGCTGGGGTTTGTAGCTCAGTGGGAGAGTGCTTGCCTAGCATTGTGAGGCACTGGGTTCAATTCTCAGCACCAACATATAAATAAGTAAAATAATGGTCCATTAACAACTAAAAGTATATTTAAAAAAAATATTTACCCAGGATGTATAAAAAATTCCTACAACTTAGCCAGACATGGTGGCACACACCTATAAACCCAGAGACTTAGGAAGTTGAGGTAAGTTGCTGAGACCAGCCTTAGCAACTTAGCAACACTCTGTCTCGAAATGCAAAGTAAAATATGGGGGTGGGGAAAAACCTGAATAGGAATCTCTCCAAAGAAAACAACAGAGATGATCAACAATTCAAAAAGATGTTCAGCATCTCTAATCATTAGACAAATGCAAATCTAAACTGTAAAAAAACAACTACTATCAAACAAGACAAAACAAACAACAACAACAACAAACCCAGAAAATAAGTTGGTGAGGATGTAGAAAAAACCGAACTCTTATGTATTGTTGGTAAGAAGGTAAAATGGTATAGCCACTACGGAAAACAATATGAAAGTTTTTCAGAAAACTAAAAAAGAGAACTACCATATGATTAGCAATCTGACTTCTGGGTATACAACAAAAGAATTAAAGGAGCATCTTAGGTTTATACTTGCACAACAAAATTCACCAAAGCATTATTCACAATAATCAAGAGGTAGAAATATCACAAACGTTGACAGACAGATGAATGGATAAAAGAAAATATATACACACATGAAATATTATCCAACCAGAAATACAGGAAATCTTGATACATGCTACAACGCAGATGAACCCTAGGGACATTATACTAGGGACATTATACTGAGTGAAATAACAGTATCACAAAAGGACAAACACTTTACAATTCTACTCATGTGAGATATCAAAAGTAATCAAAACAATGGAAGAGGAAACAGTATGATTGCCAGGAGCTGGCAGGAGGGGAAAATAAGGAGTTTTTGTTCAAGGGGCACATAGTTTCAGCTTTGTAATAAAATTTAAAAGTTCTTAAGCTCTGTTACATGATAACATAATTACAACATTTAAAAAACATCTGAAAGTAAATTTTGTTATTTCTTAACCATAATTTAAAAAAGAAAGTTTGAGCAAAGTTAAAAACCATTCTTGAATAAAAGTATAGTTATACTCACAAATTCACTAATTTTTGCTTTCAACACATCAAGCATGAAATAGAATATTCAGACTTAAATAGCTGCAGGGTCTCACCTGTAACTCGTGTGATTTACGAGCTTGTTCTTGCTTGATACTATTAATCATACTTTCTTTTACATCATCCAATATAGAGTACAAACTATCAAATTCTTCATCTAACTCTGAAAGTATGTTAGAAGAATTTTCCTGTTTTAAAAAACAAAACAGAATGCTATTACTGAAAAGCCTTCAAACATTTAAGAACTGAAAGGTATACACAAAGGGGAGGACAGGTTTCTATTACAAACTGCCAAAGCCTAATGTAAAAGTAAAAACTTCTAAATTTCATTTAAGGCTTTAAAGGGGATGAATACAAAAAGCTGGCTGCTAATGAGGAGGGTGGTATTTTAGCTATGCCGGAGTTAAACTGCCTTTTATGTACTAACCCAAACACTCTTTACTTTTATAAAACTGCTTCTAAAGGACAAGAAATAGGTTGTTTTAAAGTTCCCAACTTTATCTAGACCTTCAGGCTCTAAGGCAGTTCCTAAGCCAGTGGTTCTTAACTTTTGAAGTATTAGCAGAATGACCAACAAAGAATGTTTTATCATTTTTTATTTATATATGACAGTGGAATGCATTACAATTCTTATTACTCATATAGAGCACAATTTTTCATATCTCTGGCTGTATACAAAGTATATCCACACCAATTTGTGTCCTTATACATGTACTTTGGATAATAATGTCCATCACATTCCACCATCATTTCTAAACCCATACCCGCCCCCTTCCCTTCTCCTCCCACCCCCTCTGTCCTACCTAGAGTTTGTCTATTCCTCCTATGCTCCCCCTCCCTAACCCACTATGAATCAGTCTATTTATATCAGAGAAACATTCGGCATTTGTTTTTTTGGGATTGGCTAACTTTATTAGCATTATCTTCTCTAACTCCATCCACTGATCTGCAAATGCCATGATTTTATTCTCTTTTACTGCTGAGTAATATTCCATTGTGTGTATATGCCACTTTTTTGTAATCCATTTATCTATTGAAGGGCATCTAGGATGGTTCCACAGTTTAGCTATTGTGAATTGTGCTTTTATAAACATTGATGTGGCTATATCCCTATAGTATGCTGTTTTTAAGTCCTCGCCAGTAAAGAATTTTAATAAAATATTGCAAAGAGTTTAATTCAGCAACTCTGAAGAACAGTTTGGGTATATAGGAATAGGGCTGATTTTGTGTAAATTTTTAAATTTTTTAGGTTATCTAAAACATTGCATTTACATAAAATATATAGAACTTTAAAGACTATAAGCAATTTACTACTAGATCCTATGAGATTTATCAAACATTGAATTTTGTGCCAGAAGGAATATCAGAAATGATCTCATAATTAGAATTTGTAATTGAACTCCTCCTGCACTTTACAAACTAAGTGACTTTTCCAAAGCTACACAACTAGTTGTAGCTGCATCATCAATAAAGCATTCCAAATCTCGACTTTCCAAAGTTCGTATTGCTTCATTAAGCAGGATGCCACTATTTTAACAAGAAATACCTTAAAATATTTGTGAAATCCCTAGATAGCAAATCCACCTTTGCAACAATTATGAGAGAAGAAATTCCCTTAAGGCATTTTTCAGCTTTGATAAATCATTCTATTAAGAGAAGCAAACTGGCATTGGTTAAGATGTATTGTAATATATCCAAACTTTTGATTATAATGTTTATAAAATCCAGACACCATCTCAATGGAGTCTCACAAAAAGTAATGTTCACCATTTTTATTAGTTCATTTATAGAAGCAAAAACAAGCTTTGGAGAAGGAATGCAGAATCTGGAAGGCAGAAGATTTACATCCCTCATTAACCACTAGTAACAGTGCAACCTTGTAAAAGCCACTTAAATTCCTGTGCCTTAGTTTATTGATCTGTAAAAAGGAGCTAGACTACTCTGGTCCTCTCAGTTACCAGTTTTATTGTCTCCTATCTACCATTGCTTGTACCCCCATCTAGTGACAAGCCTATATAGAATAACTGTCCTTTTTGTTTGTTTTCTGGGACTTCCAAGAATTCTAGTAATTTGTTAATCAGAATAATAAGTTTGTACCAGCTCTAACTTAAACATCTTTTTCCAGATGTCAAATGTGATGAGTTTTTTGTTCATTGATCAAGAGTTTCAAACTCAACAGCTCTTTGTTTTTATTGTCTATGCTTTTGGGGTCCTTTCCAAAAAATTATTGTGCAAGTCAAAATCATAGCACTTCCTCCCTCCATTTTCTTCTAATAGTTTTACAATTTCGGGTCTTATGTGTATGTCTTTAATCCATTTTGAGTTGATTTTTGTGTACACTGCTGAGAAGAGGGTCCAACTTCACTCTTCTCCACGTGGATATCCAGTTCTCCTAAAACTTTTATTATTTTTTAAAAAAATTTTTTGGTAGTTGTGTATGGACAGAATGCCTTTGTTTAATTTTCTGTGGTGCTAAGGATCGCACCCAGTGCATCACACACACCAGGAAAGCACTTTGCCACCAAGCTACAACCCCAGCCCCCAACACTTTTATTATTAAAGAGACTATTACCCACCCCCCTCCCCGCCACTGCATGCTCTCAGTGCCTCAAATGGCCATAAATGCATAGGTTTATTTCTGGGCTTTCTATCCTGTTCTATGGGTCAAATTATCTGTTTTTTTGTTGTTATTGTTGTTTGTTTGTTTTGATACCAGGGATTAAATTCAAGGGGCTTAATCACTGAGCCACATCCCCAGGCCTTTTTATTTTGAGTTGGGGTCTCGCTAGGCTGCTTTCAGCCTTGCTGAGTTGCTGAGGCTGGCTTCAAACCTGCAATCCTCCTGCCCCAGCCTCCTGAGCTGCTGGGATTACAGGTGTGAGCCACCAAAAGTGTTTGCATTTTAATATCAGTACTATGATGCTTTGATTAAAATAGATTTATAGTGTATTTTGAAATCAGGAACTATTTCAAAGCCTCCAGAAGTTTTTGCTCAAGATTACTGTGGTTATTCAGAGTCTATATCGTTTCAGACTAACTTCAGAAGTTTTTTCTATCTGTGAAAAATAACATTGGAATTTTTATAAAAATTACACTGAATCTGTAGATTGCTTTGAGTAGTCTAGATATTCTAAAAATAATAATTCTTCCAATCCATGAACATAAGACATCTTTCCATTTACATATGCCTTCTTCAATTTCTTCTATCAAGGTTTTGTAATTTCCAGTATATGGATTTTTCACTTGCTTAGTTAAGTTTACTTACTTCACTTTTCATACTATAGTGAGATTTTTTCCCCTTATTTTCTTTTTCAGATAGTCTGTTGTTAGTATACAAACACTTGTAGTTTTGTGTTGATTTTGTATCCTACAATTTTACCCAATTTATAGGTTTAACAGATTTTCATTACAGTTTTTAGAGTTTGCTACACATAATTTTATATTATCAATTCCACTTCTTCCTTCCCTATTTGGATGTCTTTTATTTCTTTTTCTTATTTAACTGCTCTGAATAGGACTTCCAATACTATTTTGAATATAAGTGGTAACAGCAAGCATCCTTGTTTTATTCCTGATGGTAGAAGAAAAACTTTCAATTTTCATCACAGAGTATGAGATTAGCTGTGCACTTGTCATATATGACCTTTATTGTGTTGAAGTACATTCTTTCTACACTGAATTTGTGGGAGAATTTTGAACTATGAAAAGATCCTGAATTTTGTCAAATTATTTTTCTGCATCTATTGAGTTGATCATGTGGTTTCTGTCCTTCGTTTTTATTAATATGATGGATCATATTTGTTGATTTACATATATATAAGGAACCATCCAAATATAAGGATGAATTACACTTAGCCACAGTGAATAATCTTTTCAGTGTACTGTTGAAATCAGTTTGGTAATATTTTGTTGAGGATTTTCGCATCTATATTCATCAAGGATGTTGGTCTATAGTCTTTTTCCTCTTGTTGTATCCTTGTATGGCTTTGACACCAGGGTGATGCTGGTTTTATAAAATAAGCTTAGAAGTAATTCCCTCCTCTTCAATTTTCTTGAAGTTTGAGAACTAGTATTAATTTTTCTTTAAATATCTGATAGAATTCAATTATAAAGTCATCAAGATCTGAGATTTTTTTTTTATTATTATTGATTGAATTCAATCTCCTTACTTATTGGTCTGTTCAGATTTCCTATTTCTTCCTGATGCAGCCTAAGAATTATCAGTTTATCTTAAGTTTCCTTCTACAATCAACATCTGATGAAAAACACATGGATTGTCTACTCAAACCTGGCACCACTTCCTTAAATATTCCTCTTCCTCCTAATTGGGCACTTTAACTTTTATGTTTTACTTTCGTCTATTTCATGTAGACCTCTTATCATCTACATTTTCTTTCTGCTATTTGCTCCTAGTTGGAATTAGAAAAGAAAAATATCAAATAGAAAAATACGGAAGTAAGCACTGTAATATTCCCTAGCAAGTACTCCAGAGTTTTCCTTCTCCTTTACTATTTGATTTTTCCACAAATAACACAGGAATGGCAAGGAAAGCATTTTTTACTTTATTTCCCATTTAAAACACCCTGCTCATAGCTCCATTAGCAGAATGTATTTGTATTTATAAATGTAAATGTATTTGTATTTATAAATGTAAAGTATATTTATACTTATAATTTGACTCAATATTCATTCATTGTGATATTTACATAAATTTAATAAAGATTCATACCTGAACTCCTCTTAATGTTTGATTTAATGTATCAATAAAGTTCTGAATTTCATCATTTTTATTTGCCAGAGTTGAAATGATCCTCTGTAGAGCTTCCTAGGATTAAAAAACAATTTAAATATTTCCTTTTAATGAAAAAGAACTATAAATCTTCTAACCATTTTCTAAACAAACTTTATGTAACAGCATATTACATAATAAATAGGAGCAAGTTTCTTCTCATTATTCACATTTTCCTAAGGCCTATTAATACAAAAAATGAGATATATCTGTACTCATTTTAACTCTCTAAGTATATGCCTTAATCGCCCTTCAGACTGAAAATGATCAGTATTATTCCTATCAATATTATTATTTGATGTTATAAGGCCATGGCAATGGAATAGAGTTAAATCCTTAAATCCTATAAAAACAAATAGAATTTCTAATACAGCATCAGGAAATGAAGAATAAAAGCAAGGAAACACTGAAATTTTAAAAAGTTTTTTTATCTACTTATAAAAATTAAAAAACATTTTAGAATATTAATCTAGGTAGCAAATTTGCATCTAGAATAATATTCATAGTAACATTTATAGATGCTATAGAATCACATAAAATAAAGTAAGCAATTTTAGTCGTAAATACCCAAGACTTTGATAATACTTCCTACTTAAACACAGGATTAACTTAAACACAGTTTAACTTCCTTAAACTCAAGTTCAGTGCTATAAAGTAAAATTTTCTGCTATGATAGAAATGTTCTATATGTGTACTCATGTGGTAGTCCCCAGTCACATACAGCTAACAAGGTCGTGAACTGTGGCTAGCACAAATGAGGAACTAAATTTAGTTTTTAACTTTAATTAATTTCAGTTTACATAGCCACACAGGACCAGTGCCAGCACAAGTCCAGATGCTTAATAACAGCAAAAACCCAACAAGTTACTTGTAGTCTCAGTAAATATCACATGTACTTTTCCTGTAGAATTTTTCCCAAAACAAAAGACTTATTTCTGAAGGTACCTAACAAGTTTGTTTAATAAAACTCATAAAATTTGTGGGACAAAGATTCTCCTCAAAATATTATGTCAATCAAAGGTTATATACATATGAAGAGCCCAGGAATAATCTAAAAGAAATGTTTTATAAATGTTCATACAGTGTATTAGTGAAAAATTAAGATTACAACAGGTCTAATTTAAGTGTCAAACAATCCCTAAAAATAAGGAGATATTATCATCCCTGTGCTCAGCCTAAGGGTTCTCTGTTATATTCATTAACCTACACTATACCTTCCCATCCTCCTTCTTATGATATTTTAAGATAGTAACACAGTGAAGTTGTGCTATGAAAAAGACCAATTGCACACCAAGAGTTAGTTGTTTATCCCTGTCAGTGATTTTCCCAGAACTAATGCACCAAGAATCAAATCCAAAGACAACAAAAGAATAGCAGAATGGAGTCAGGACTTTGGGGAAGAGTCGGCACAGTTAAAGGGGTCTTAGTGGTGATACTGATATTGAAAAGGTAAGAATATTTAAAGGAGACGATTTCCAAGTACTCATCCAAAATAGGATCTATATGTACTTAGAAGCAACATAATGAAATAATAATAACTGTTCTGCACAATCTTCATACTTTTTATAGTAAGTTTCAATTGATATGATTGGTGTTAGTGTTTGGATGTGAGCTGTACCCCACCCCCAAAGGTTCATCTTAGAGAATGTAGGAATATTCAGAGGTGAAATGATTAGATTATAAGAGCTGTAACCTAATCAGTGCATTAATCCATTTGGTGGATTAATAATATGAAAGGGCTACTATACTAGATGGTTAACTGTTGGCAAATGGAACATGGCTGAAGGAAGTAGGCCACTGGAGGTATGTCCTTGGGGAGTACATGTCTTGTCCTGGTTCCAATTGTGCTCTCTACTTCCTGGCTGCATGAGCTGAGCTGCTGTCCTCCACAATGCCCTTCTACCTTCTACCTCACCTTAGATTCAGAGCCATGGACTTGGCCAACCTCGGACTGAACCTCTGAAACTGTGGACCCAAAATAAGTTGTTATTGTCAGGTATTTTGGTCACAGTGACCCAAAGCTAACACAATTGGGTTCTTTTTGGTGAATGTATCTGCTTCCCCTTCTATTCCTCACAATGGCAAAAGACCCATGTATAAAAGGCTTGTTCCCCAGAACAACATTATCAGGAGGTGGTAGAACCTGTAAGAGGTACAGCCTAGTAGGATGTCTTTAAATCAAAGAGGACATGCCCTCAGTGGGGACAATAGAACCTCAGTCTATTCCTCTCTGACTTCTGCTTCTTAGCTATGAGGTAAGCAGTTTTACTTTCTGCCATGATATACTGCTACCTCACCACAGGACCAAAAGCAAAGGGTCCGACCAGTCATGGACTGAAACCTCTAAAACTGTGAGCCAAAATAAACCTTTTTTCTTGATAAGTTATTTAAAGTATTTGTTATAGTAATAGAAAGCTGACTAACATAGCCAGGGCTACATTCATACTGTATAGATGAGAAAACAGAGATTAGACTAGTTGCCCAAAATACTGCTGATTAGATAAAATATTAGGCTCAGTCCCACTCCCAAGCCCATGCTCTTAACTGCTGCATTAGAACTCTACCTCTGAATCCAATCAATTATCCTATTTTATGGTATACTCATACCATAAAATTATATATTCTTTAAACATCTGGCTTGCTAAGTTTTCAATGACATAGAAAACTGCTGGAAAATTCATATTACAGAATCACAACTTGAGCTAGGCATATCTAGCAGATATCAATCAAGGTAAAGACAATAAAGCTGGACCAGAACAAGGACAGAGATCTTCTAGAAGACATCATATACTATGAAAACAAGCAGCCAGGTCCCGATGAATTCAGTCCAAAAACAAAATTTCAAAATCATCACGATGTGTGAGTTCAATAAAAACTGAAGGAAATTTTACATATACACACATGCAAAAAGTGAAATTTTGGAACATAAAAGAGGTAGATCTACTTCAGAAGGGGAAAAAAATCTCCTGAGCACAATATAGCTTCCCACTTTTACTTATCTTGTCTAAGTTTAGCAGCAAATTTTGTATTTGAAGATTGGTAGTAAAAAACTCTTGAGACAGCTGAAGCATACTGCCCCAGCTAAGTAAGCTGTGAGCTCCAAAGGTTTTTAATAAGCAGCCTGTTTTTCAAAGCTCCTGTTATCTACTAGATATAGTCAGATTTATAAATGTTCTCTCATTGTTATGAGGTCTTTAAACTAATTCCTCTATATCATTAAGAGTTACCCATCTGTTAAAATTTAACAGCCCCTGGTCTAATAGTGATGATAGAAGTCAGAACACAACCTTTACCAATGACAATGCTCTCCTTCTTCGTAGAGCAGAATTGTTCAATAGAAATACAAAATGAGCCAACAGTAGCCACATCAAAAAGTAAAAGAAAGCCACATGTGGTAGCTTACATAATCACAGTGACACAGGAGGCTGAGGCAGGAAGATTCTAAATTCAAAACCAGTCTCAGCAACTTAACGAGGCCCTAAGCAACTTAGTGAGACCCTGTCTCAAAATAATAATAATAATAAAATAAAACAAAAAGGGAGGGGGATGTGGCTCAAAATTAAGTGTCCCTAGGTTCAATTCCCAGTAGCAACAACAAAAAGTAAATGAGAAACTGGTGAAATTAATTTAATATTATACTTAACCCAAGAGATTCAAATATTATCATTTCTAATCAACATTTAACAATGAACTACCTAGCTGGGTGCAGTGAAGCATGCCTGTAAATCCTAACTACTTGGGAGGCAGAAAAAAAGAATCATTTAAGTCCAGGGGTTCAAGGCTAGCATGAGCAACAAAATGAGACCGCCAACTCAAAAAAAAAAGTGAACAATTTTCAACAAGTTTCTTTTTAAGAAATGGGGGTACTACCTCTTCAAAATCGAATGTCTACTTTCAATTTACAACATTTCTCAGTTTACATTGGTCACATTTTAAGTGCTCCAAAACCACGTGTGGCTAGAACCAGCCTGACAATACAGATTTACACACTTATTATACCATTAAAACAGTCCATATATTTCTTTTTTTTAAAGATAGAGAGAGAGAGAGAATTTTTTAATATTTATTTTTTCAGTTTTCGGTGGACACAACATCTTTAATTTATTTTTATGTGGTGCGAGGATCGAACCCAGTGCCCCGCGCATGCCAGGTGAGCACACTACCGCTTGAGCCACATCCCCAGCCCCAGTCCATATATTTCTAAGAATAGCAATAGAGCAAAGATCCTCAATCAATTCTAATTTGCACTTAAAAATAAACAACCTAAATGTTTTCTGAACTTTTTTCTTGGAAGACTTGAATTTCTTTAGGTTCTATGTTATCCCAGATTCTTAAATTGGGGCAAAAGCAACTCTCCTTTAAGATTCTTCTAAACACCACAACACAAGGGACAAATACACTCTACTTGCCTATAAAGTTTATATTGCTCATTAATATTTTTGCTTAGAGAAAATTTTCTGTAAAATTATAAATATGCCAAGGTTGGCAGATGACACAAACAAGACTGCAATTGAGGACTGCACTATACTATGTAGAAGGGAAGAGTTTTGAAGCCTCGGCTATAAAATACCACTGAGAAGTTGAAAGAATAGATAAGCCCGCAGTACAGGACTTTAGAGCCCTAGCATTTAAGATCACATGTGTTTTCTTTTTCTTTTTCTTTTTTGGTACTGGGGAATGAATCCAGGGGTACTTTACCACTGGGCTACATCCCTAGCCCTTTTATTTTTATATATCGAGATGGGGTCTAAGTTGCTTAGGGTCTCCCTAAATTGCTGAGGCTGGCCTAGAACTTGGGATTCTCCTGCCTGAGCCTCCTGAGCTGCTGGGATTACAGACATGGACCACCATGCCCAGGTACTATCACATATATTTTCAAAGCTACCACCAAATGCTTTATAAACTACTAAAGAAGCAACAACCCAGATCATTAAGAGACAGAAACCCAAAGAAACCAATATGACCTTGGTAGTGAATGCAGATAAAGTGCTGCTTCATCCTAAACTTTTCTACACTTACTAGAAAAAAAGGGCAGTATTCTGAAAGTTCCCCAGGGTACAGTGCTGACAAGAGCTCCAGAAGCTCTGAATCCACTTTCTCTTTAACTTATTATTGTTGTGGGAGGATGAGCAAAATGCGAAAGATGTAATCAAGAGCTAAGTATTCTAAAATAGTGAAAATTCATCGGGAGGGCTGAAAAAAAACTCTGAAGAGGAACAGGGCTTCAACCATTCTGGCTGTTCCAAGAAATGGGGACTCACTAAATCTGGTGTGGAAATGGCATGAAGATAATAATAACTAAGGAACTTGGTACTCAGTAGAACTGTACAAGTAATAAAAATAGCTAAGACAAACTCTCACCAACACCAAAACTTATAAAAACTTAAAAGGATTGCATGAGCTGAGTTCAGAAACTTAACTTAGCTTGCATGGTGGTAGGAGTCAGAGAAGAGTACACATAGAGATAATACATGCCTAATCTAGGAATATGCAAGGAGAGGCAGACTGGATAGGTACCAAATCCAGCATTTTTAAAAAAGTATTTTCTAAATATGGCAGGCAACATGCCAGGGAAGATATCAAATAGATTCGTGTGTGTGTGCGCACACCACCTATGTGTGTGTGTATGAATGTTTTTCCTTGAATTCATAAACTTAAGAGAAAGAGAAAATTGTAATGCAATGAGTTTTCTATCCAAGTCTATCCCTCCAGGGCTTTGAGTTTAATCCACAGCTTTAATAAAGGAAACACAAGTGACTGAGAAATTGTCGAGGTGAAAGCCAAAACCAGAAGTCTCAATATATGTGATATAAACTCTGCACAGAGTATGATAAGATATAGGGCCATTAGACAGAGGCCTCTCCTCTGAATTCCAGACCATGTTAATATAATTGCCTGCTTGAAATCTCTACACGGGTGTCTCACAAGCCCTTCAAAGTCAACTTGCCATAGCCTTTCCCCCGAGCCTGGGTCATTCTCCAGAATTCTACCTCTATAAATGGCACTACCAGCTGCCAAGCTAAAACTTTAGACTTCTCCCTTATTATCTTTCCTCTAATTTGTGCTCTACATGTAGCCACCAAGTTCTATTAATTTTACCTCCTAAACAGTTCTAGAATATCTATTACTATCATAGTACAAGTTACTATCATATCTCAACCCATACTATAGTAAAATTTCTTAAGAGGCCTCTTATATATTATTTCTCCCCAATAATCAGTTCTCTATACTGCAGCTAGGGTCATAGGATACCATCATACTTCCTGCTCAATATTCTTCAATGGCTTTCCATTGTTCCTTGGATAAAACAGAAAATTTTTAACACAATCTTTAAGACTCTACATAATCTGCTTTGCTTACTTCGCCTGCTTCAATTAACAACAGACTTACTTTTTCTTGCTATATTCCACTTCCAGTAGCCTGCTGTTTCTCCAATAAGCTTTGTTTCCTACCTGGGAGCTCTCACATTTATCAGTTCCTATGCTGTAACCACTATTATAAAACATACACAATATGCTATTAAAATAAGTTCCAAAAAAGCACTTATAAAATGAGCGCATTGTGACATCTGTGTCACTTACCAATGCCTCATGGGTGAAGGAAAGCACCCATTGTGAAAACAACTTTCATCCACTCCCTGAGATTCTATTAACCTGAAAGGATGACTACAAGGGTGTCAGATTTCATATCAGATCTCAAGTCTCCCATTACCTTCCAAACACTGATGGATAAAGTAATAAATATAGATGAATAAAGGCAGTACAAATTATTTGAGGCATATCTAGATAATTATATTTTGTAAGACTTCAGATGGCTCTAACTAAAAATTCTAGGTGATACAGGTCTGACAAATGCCAATTTTTCTAGACCACAGTTAAAATAAACAGGACACAGGTCTCCAGAGGACATATGCACAGGCTATCTTGGCCAGTGTGCTTTGGTCATGCAGCACTATCACCAGAACCTCAAAAAAGCCACTTCATCAAGATTAAGCCTCTCAATGGCCTGACTATGGATTTAGACTAAGGCAACTGCTACACCAACAAGAAAAAAGGGGTTTTATACACTCCAGTCAAGCACAATTGCAAACATTCCCATGGCATGGATCAAAGTAATCTGGGACAAATAAGTCATAAGGCACTCTCTGCAAAAGGGAAGACTTTAAAAAAATTATACTTATAGTTTCTATTAATCATGTGAAGTAAACACACAATAGACTGAACAAATGAGAATATTTTTAGACTCTCAAGTGCCAAGTACTACCCTGAGTTCTTTACACACTGTTAATTCATTTATTTTTTTTTTCAAGAATTCTATGAGGTAAGATATTATTATTCCCATTTTCTAATGAGGAAGCTGAGGCATGGAGAGGTTAAGTAGCTTGCCCAGATATTCAGAGATAATATGTCACAAAGCCAGAATTCAAGTAATGGCAATTAACAGCCTTAACTATTACACTGTACTAACTGATATGGTAAAGATCAAAGGTTCATTAAAAGGATGTCAGAACATATAAGAACACCAAAAGGATTAAGATTTTAATTCAAGATTAGAAAAAACTGGAGCTATCAAAACAGACTGTAACACAAACTACCTTAAAGAAAAAAATATATATATTTTGGCTCATAGTTTTACAGGTCTCAACCCATGGTTGGTTGGCCTCATTGTTGTGGGCCTTTGGCAGCACCTCATTATGGTGGGAGCCCAAGGAAGAGGATGCCGGTTACCTGTTGGCCAGGAAGTAAAAGAAAGGAAGGGGCTAGGGACTCACTGTCCCCTTCAAAGGTGTGTCCCCAATAACCTGAAGCCCTTCCACTAGGACTTACCTCCTAAAGGTTCCAATACCTCGCAACCATGTCACAGGCCTTTGGGGGACATTATAGATCCAAACTATACAACCTTACTATAGAAATACCACCTTATAAGTCTCAGAATAAGATGATGTTTCAAAATGATGTTTATCATTTTGAAATGGCATTTGTTCTAATGATTTTAGCCTAATATGTGGGAATTAAAATGTTGTGTCTTAATTTTGCTGCATCTAACAAAATCTGCCAACTTGGACTACTTATCCAAAAACTGAATGTAACACGCCCCTGAAGTTATGATGCATACACTTCCTATTTTTAAAGTCAGTGACCAAAAACCTTCACATCCAGGTTTACCATTCATTATACCTTGAATCAGCATCCAAGTGATCATTATAGAAACACTATGACATATGGGTTTCCCACCAGCATCTACGCAAATCCGAAGATTTCTGAGTCAAATACTACATTAGTATTTCAGACAGTTAAGTATACAAATCTAGAATCACCACCAGTGGATCTACAATTTAAGGGGGTCTAACTATTATTATAGCCAAATCAGCAATTATTTATTAAGCACTTTCAATTTGTTAGGCACTGTGCTGAGCTACTGAGTTTTTTGGGTTTTTTTGTTTGTTTTTTTTTTAAATCACAACAGCCTTCACACTTTTGGGGGTTTGAAAAATTAAGAAACTTGTCACAGTTCAAATCCAGGAGACTGCCTCCAGAGTCTCTGCTTTTATACTAACCTTGGCTGCTTACACTATTGGAGACTACAAGAAATGATCATAGGATTCCACCAACTAGAGCAAAGGGATCAATGAAATCAGCATGTAATATCCCTGGACAATGTCTAACTGCCACTAGAACTGAGGTCACTTGCATAACCCCACACCACAGACATCTCCTTTGAATTAGGCGACAGTCGAAATCTAAAAAGCACTATCCATCAGGTAAGCCAGATATTCAAAAATCTTATCAGCTTATGACAAAATTAACAGGAGTTTCATACCCAGATGTAATGAAATCAGAAGGTAAAAAGGAGAACTAAGAAATCCAGGAAGTTGATAATCATAAATGGTTTACAGGCGTAAAGCTATACCCTCTATTAACAATCAATTGTGAGCACTTCCTGAATACCCATTTAATCAAGAATGAATCAATAATCAACTCTTCCCATCTAATTTATCCCCTAAAAATAATCTAATGCTAGCTAGTGAAAAAAAAAATGGTGGGAAATATTGCCTTTCCATCCTGAGCTCAGTTGTAAGATATCAAGCCAAATGAGGAGGTAGTCTCCCATTCAGGATTGGAGGAAACAGTATGACAGAACTGAAGACAGAGCCTTAATCATGTGCAGTGGCCTTTGAACTGGGTGTTACACTCGAGAAAGTTAAACAGGCATATATTCTCAAAGTAGAGGAGTGGTGTAAATAGAGCACTCTGGGGATTGCTGATAGTAATAAAATGCCCTCCGAAAGGCAAGTTTACAATATGTATCCAAACCCATTTTTAAAGTATATGTATATCAACTCAGTAATTTCCTTCTACAAAAATTCTTCTAGGAAAATGATTAAGAATGTAGGCAATGTCTTGGCTACAAGAATGTCCATCTTGCCAGGCGTGGTGGCACACACTTGTAATCCCGGCAGTTCAGGAGGCTGAGGCAGGAGGATTACAAATTCAAAGCAAGCATCAGCAAAAGCAAGGCACTAAGCAACTCAGTGAGACCCTGTCTCTAAATAAAATACAAAATAGGACTGGGGATGTGGCTCAGTGATGAGTGTCCCTGAGTTCAATCCCCAGTACCCGAAAAAAAAAAAAAAAAAAAAAAAAAAGAATGTCCATCTCAGTGTTATTTATTACATTAAAAGGTTGAGATCCAGCAAGAGAAATAATATGTGAGGTGAATAGAGAGCCTACATCCTGGGAACAAATTTTTACCCTTCACACATCAGAAAGACTTCTAATTTCTAGGGTATACAAAGAACTCAAAAAGCTAAACACCAAAAAAAAAAAAAACCAAATAACCCAATCAACAAATGGGCCAAGGACCTGAACAGACACTTCTCAGAAGAGGATATACAATCAACCAACAAATACATGAAAAAATGCTCATCATCTCTAGCAATCAGAGAAATGCAAATTAAAACTACTCTAAGATACCATCTCACTCCAATAAGAATGGCAGTCAAACAACAAGTGCTGGCGAGGATGTGGGGGGCGGGGAAGGTACACTCATACATTGCTAGGGGGACTTGAAATTGGTGCAGCCAATTTGGAAAGCAGTATAGAGATTCCTTGGAAAGCTGGGAATGGAACCACCATTTGACCCAGCTATTCCTTTTCTCGGTCTATACTCAAATGACCTAAAAACAGCACACTACAGGGACACAGCCACATCAATGTTTATAGCAACACAATTCACAATAGCTAGACTGTGGAGCCAACCTAGACGCCCTTCAGTGGATGAATGGAAAAAAAAAATGTGGCATTTATACACAATGGAATATTATTCAGCACTAAAAAATAACAAGATCATGGCATTCGCAGGGAAATGGATGGCATTAAGCAGATTATGCTAAGTGAAGTTAGCCAATCCCAAAAAAACAAATGCCAAATGTCTTCTCTGATATAAGGGGGGGAGGTGACTCAAAATGCTGTTCTTCCCGGAAGAGCATGGGAAGAAGATTCTCTCTAGATAGGGAAGAGAAATGGGAGGGAAAGGGAGGGAGAAGGGGAATTGCATGGAAGGTAGAAGGAGACCCTCATCATTATACAAAATACATGTATGACAATGTGAGGAAAAAAAATAGCATCACCGTAGATTAGGTAGAGAGAAGTGATGGGAGGGAAGGGGAGGGGATGGGGGAAAGGAAGGACAGTAGAATGAAATAGACATTATTATTACTGTGTGTACATATGTGATTGCATGACCAATATGATTCTGCAACCTGTACACTCAGAAAAATGAGAAATTATATCCCATCTGATTCAAATGTATGATATGTCAAGGTCATTGTACTGTCATGTGTAACTAATTAAAACAAATTAAAAAAATTTTAAAAAGGTTGAGATCAATATACAAGGGTGATGATTAAATAAAATCTAGTAATACATCCACACAAATTCTGCTGAATCACTGAAAGTGCTGTACAATGGTATTAACATGGAAAAATGTTTGTGAGATATTATGTCAAAGGCAAGCTGTTAAAAATTATAGCATCATAATGCATATTGCTTAAGTTTCTATATGCATACAAAAAGACTGGATTGTAATACAAATGTTGAATGTAATTATCTCTGGATGGCAGAATTATGGGTGATTTTTACTTTAAATTATCTCTATCTCCGATTTTCCTACAATAAACATTTATTATTTATAATGGAACAGAATAGCAAACACTGGCTGTGCTGACCCCCCCCCCCCCGCTTTTTTTTTTTTTTTTAAACAAATTCAAGATATAATCAACTGTCAGTTAATAAACATCAAAAACTCAGATTCTATCAGAATCTTGAGACTGGAAATAAATGTTGAGAGTGAAAACATACAAAAGAAGGCTGGATACAAATGCACCAACTTCACAACAGTGTCTACCCTAGGTCAGAGTGGAATATCCATCACTATGGCAAACATTCAATATGTGTTTGCTGCATGAATAATCCTGCTTACATTCAGCCAAGCATTGAAAAAAAGCATTGTGTTAAAACTACAAAAAGAAGAAAAAATTCTGTTCCCTATTTCATTTTAAAAACTGCCCAATTCAGCTTTAGAAAGCTAAGACCAACCCTCAAAAAAGAAAGAGCTACAGAGAAGGAAGATAGATATACATTACAGAAAAACTAGTGATCTTATATGGGGCAGCAAATAGGAGCAAATTCCTGGTTTCAATTTAAATAACATTCCATATCACCTACCAACTATTTTTCACTAGACTTAAACTAGCTTAGAAAACAAAACAACTACTTTGTACAAGTTTATCCCTGTTAACATTTTAGCAGTTTTAATTAATCCTACCAGCATTTAAAAGCAAAGAGTTCAAGCAAGGGTAGTAATGAAAAAGCTTGGGCTGTGAAAAATGATCTGGTTTGAGCCCAAATACCACTTGCTAGCTGTTTTCTCTAAGCTTCATTTTTCCATATCTGTGCAATAGAAATAAGAGCTATTGTGAGAGTTTAAAGCAGTTTACCACAATACTGGATAAAAAACAATACTCAAAAATTTTTCCCCAGGAAACTTTTTTTTTTTTTTTACTGAGAGGTATTTGGAATATAGTATGGCTGGTTAATTATCTGGATTGGAGAGAATGTCTGAATTGCTATGGTTCAATGTGAAGGCAAAAAATAAATAAAATATCAGGATAGAAGAGAAAACTGGGATATAGAAGACAAGAGTACATATGCTACTTGCTGCAGATTGTTGGGCTTTAAAATTTCTGCTTAATTCAAACTCCCAGTCTAGGTTTGTCCAGATTTTTATTTTTTATATTTGTACCAGGGATTTAACCCAGGGGTACTTTACCTCCGAGCTACAATATATAATCCTATTTATTTATTTACTTAGAGACAGGGTGTCACACTAAGTTGTTGATGTTGGCCTTGAGCTTGCAATCCTCCTGTCTGAGCCTCCAGAGTCACTGGGATTTCAGGCATGCACCACAGCTCCTCACTGCTTTGTCCAGTCTTATACAGTAAAGCCTCACCTGTCGTTATCCTTTTCAGAACAGGAAGTTAAGAATACACAGACAAAAAGTTGGCACAACTAAATGACAATGTATGCTCTTGGTAACTTACTTCCTCTAGGATCTCTTTCCCTATCCTTTCTACCCTTTCAGTTATTCCTAAAGTATCTTTCCTAGAAACAATGATTCCTATGAATATGAGTGAGCTACATAAAAATTTAACTTAAACTATTGAATTACAATCTCCAAGGTTTTAGAAAGGTGCAAATGTCTTGTTTCAATGTTTCCTTTGAACATGCACATTTCTTTGGGTAAAGAAACCTTTGGGATTTTATCTTAAAACCTCTTACAGACATAATCAAAAGGTTTGATCATCAAACAAAGCCACCTATCCATAACACATCCTGTTCACAAAAGTGCCCCAGAAACTCAATATAAACAGAATCCCTTTGTTTTTTTCTGGGAAATAATACTGTGGTTTTCTATATCCAACAGTATGCCTTACATACCCAAGGCAATTACATTTTCTTCCTCCTCTCATACAGAGCATCTGTTGCTAACAAAACACTGAAGGCCAAGTCATTTTCACAGACAAAAAAGCAGCTGGTCAAGCTAATCCATTTGCTGACTAGCCATCATCAAGCTTCTATAAGACTGTCCAGTTAACTTAACCTTTATTGTCAGATTACAGGAGGCAGAACTTCCAATCCTCTTTCAATTAGGATTTAACAATCCTTCTTTTGCACCACCAAATAATTTCTTACAAATACAAAAAAACAGAAAACATGCTTTAAAGATGTATAAACTGAATCAGAAAAGAACAAAGTTATTTTGAGGTTGGGATTATAAAATTAATAATAATAGCTAACAGTATTAATTTATGCTAGGCACTGTTAAGAGGTTTTAAAAAATGAACACAATCCTTAAATAACCCTTTGAGGATTAAGTATAAAACTATTATCTCAATTTTTATAGATGAGGAAATGGAAACAAAGAACAAATTACCTAAGCTAACATAGCCCATAAAAGGCACCACTAAAAACCTGATTCCGGAGTCATCTTCTTAATAACTTAAGAGTTCAAGTCCCAACACCTTACAATGAACAGGTATATATCCAGGGCATCCTCATCCTTTGCCACTCGCAGCACCCATTTTCCTCATACTAACTGCTGTTAGTATGAGGTACTATTACTGCTACTG
Organism: Callospermophilus lateralis; assembly: GCF_048772815.1. NCBI lineage: Eukaryota > Metazoa > Chordata > Mammalia > Rodentia > Sciuridae > Callospermophilus > Callospermophilus lateralis. The sequence continues at coordinate 26,858,672 of NC_135306.1, forward strand.
TAAAAACATTTTATAACAGGAAATAGTCTCTTAAACTCATGCTGGGGTGTACTGCTGTCTCATTTAAAGAGAAAAAAAATTAATCAGTTTAGTTCATTACTATTTGAGGCAAGTAATTGATTCTGCAGTAGTTTATGAGAAAAGGAAGCTTAAATTCAACAATTAAATGGTTCACAAGCATGAATACCAGATACTCTTTGTGACCTATAAAACAACAGGGTGTTTTTAAATTAGAAAAATTCTCTTGATACTACCAATGAAATTTAACTTATTTTCTAATATTGAGAAGTGATTCTCAAAGTTATCCTCAATAAGACATATCAGTACCAATAATAAAAAAAACAGCTAATTCTTTGCCATCTCTGAGAAACTGCACATGGTACCCTCTAGGTACACCAAAAAGTAAATAAATAAATACATAAATCTGAAATGATAACAGATAGGTTCAAAATAACTTATCAACATGCAGCATGACCTTGCAAGAGTCATAACCTCCAACTTTTGATTCCTCAAAAGGAATATACAGTCCCTGATAATTAAGATGATCCACATTAAAACAAATTTTTTCCTACAAAAATGGAATTTTTCAGGACTAATTCTTCATAAACTTTAAAATGCTGTGTGTTTCTTAAGGGATTATTTTATCAAATTTTTACAATAACACTATGAAATACTTTTATTTTTACAGAATAGATGAGAAAATAAATTAATCACCAGTGCATGACTTGCTCCATATCACAGTAAATAGTGCCCTGGAACCCAATTCTCTGAACTTCCCAAGTCTTTACTCTTTCATTTGACCTCTGCTACTGTCCACTCAAGTATCATATGACTTTTATCTAATAAGCTGTGAGATATTTTACAAATTTAGGCAGAGATAATGTTTTAAACTTATACATATTCAAAACACATAATATGGAATTTTTAAAATTACTAATATTCTTGGAAATAATAATTGAATACATCCAACTGGGTTTCAAGACAAATGCATATAATGAACACATTTGTTAATATACACATCTGTTAGCTACTATAACAGTTAATGTTTAACACATGGCACTATTCTCTCATGCCCCCCACTCTCAAGAAGGTGAAATCACGCAAAATCATAGAAAGTTGTTCTATTTTTTTCCCGTGTTTTCTACCTAATAATAGAAAAGAATGGTCTCTAAAATATGTCCTTGTTTTTCCCTGCTGCATTATTGATAATGCTTGTTTTTCTTTCCTATACTGTACTATATTTCAATTACACTATAATAAAGAGAAACAGGCAGTTAATTTCTATACAAGGATTATGACGAAATGTTAAAAAAAACTCACTTTCAATTGTCATTTGACATACTATGTTGTTTAAACATTTTTACTTAAGTCAAAAGGCTAGTTCTATATATGCTTTTCTCAACTTACTCTGAAAGTATGAAACATTCCACAACCACAACTAGGTAACTGTGACAAGCAACACCAATTGGTCAACGAGGGTGGGGCGGCTACCCTGACAACTGTCTTTTCCCTCAATTAACAAACAGTGACCTGCTTATGAACAAGTCACGGGAAGGGGAGGGGAGGGGTACAAAGGAGTTTGGGTCCCTGACCTAAAGAGCTTGCATTGTGCCAAAAAAGGGGACTTGTTCGAGGAAAGAGCAATAGCTCGGCGTCAGCAGGGAGACCCCCAAATCAGGCTGTGCCTGATTCCACATCTGCTGGGGCGGGAAACATTCTCCCTAGCACGCTGGCAGGAATAAAAGGGGCCCAGCGCTGCAGAAAGTGATTGAAAGACAGGGACCGCTCCTGGCGTCTTCTCGGGAATCAAGAGGCCAGCCGGGGTCACTGGGCGCGGCTCCTGCAACCCCGCGAGCGCGGCTCGCTCGCGTCCAGGACGGAGGCCCAGCGGCCTCGCCTTCAGCCGCGGGAGCCCCGAGCGCCGGCGCCCACCACCCACCGGGCCCAGAGCGCCCCGCCCACCCATCGCCGGCCCGGCCCGCCCCGCCTCGGAGGCCCCGCGCTCCTCTCCCGGCTTACCTTCTGGGAGTCCATGGCGAGGAGTAAGCCTGCTGGCTCGAGCCGGCCACAGGAACCGCGCGAGGAGGCGGAGAAGGCCGGCCACGCCGAGACCGCTACCCGCCGCCGCAGCCGCCTCGGCCCGCACCGGCGCCGCCCGGCCCCGCCCGTCCGCGCCCAGCCGGCGCGCGCGCGTCGCCGCGCAGCGGTTGCCAGGGTGAAAGGGCGGCCCGCAGGAGGGAGGGAGAGGGAGGAGTGTTCGCGCCTGCGCGCTGCGGCCGGGCCGCGGGAGTTCAGGTGCCTGGGGTCTGCGCCGCAGGGAGTGGGATGCGTCCGCCCTCACGAGCAAGTCTGCAGCCTCTCCTCCCTTCCCCCATCCCTTTAATTCCGCGAGCGCGAGTTCTGCTGGCCTTGCCATGGGCCACTGGGCATCCAGAAGCCGGGCCCTCGGGAGGGAAAGCCCTGTCCCGGAGATTGATCAGTCCACTCTACATTCCACGCGCACCTGAAGCATCTCCCCACACTGACAAGCCTGGGAGAGACCTCCGAGCCCCGGCTAGACCAGGAAAGGGGCTAGGATGGGGATGCAGCAGAAATGTGGATATGGGACTAATAAGGAGCTGGGGAGCCAAGTAGAACTTTCAAAGAGAGCCTGTCTCCATCAGCTCCTTGCTGCGAGAATGATCTTTAGCAAGTCACTGTCCCTGAGCCTGTTTGAATTTCTGTGAAATAAGAGAGGCTGCGCTGAGGATTGAATATTGCATTCAATATTGATGATCATGTATATGAAGTGCGTTGTATAGCTTGTGCTGAGTAAAATACATTTGTTATTGGTAGGGAGTTAGAACCTGCTCAGTCCGTCCTGAGGGGGCAATGCAGGTGAGCTTGAAAATGTTTCTCCCCATGGAGACCTCATCCTCCTTTTAGATGACTTGAGAGGCTCAAAAGTTGAACTGGGCAATCACTTACGAATACATTAAAGAGAAATAAGTATGGAGTACCTATTGTGTACCAGTTTTGCAAACTGAGAATTCAGTCTAGAATTCAGGTCCAGCTCCCATTAACTTACAATCTTTGTGTGGAAGGCTGACAAAAAGAATTAACGTCTGAATGATATTATAAGTGATAAATAGAAAAATTACATGGAGTAAAGGATTTAAGAATTGGGAGGGTTCAGTTTCCCATAGGGAGGTCAGGGAAGGCTTCTCCCAGGAGTGACCTGAGTAAGTGGGAGAATGAGTAATGCAAGAGTTGGGGGAAGGGCATTCTAGTGGGAAGCAACAGCAGATACAAAAGCCGGAGAGAAGGTATGAGGAACTATTTATTCTACAGTGCTCTAAATGTCTACCTATGAGTCTCCCCAACTCTACTGTGATTTCCTTGAGGGCCGAATCTTCTTTTAGCCATATCTGTATCCTCAGCACAGGGCCTGCCATACAGTCTGCACTCAATAAAATCTTTCTTAAAAAATAATTTTTAGTTGTCAATGGCCATTTATTTTATTTATTTATTTGTGGTACTTAGAGTCGAAGCCAGTGCCTCACACATGGTAGGCAAGCTCTCTACGGGTGAGGCACAACCCCAGCTCCTCAACTAATTCTTTTTAAATCTGCATTGAGATGTACAAGAAATGGGATGAAGGGCACAAACAGGAAACAAGAATTTGGTTCAGACTAGGTGGGTAATAATTGGAAAGCCTGGATCCAGGAAGGGCCTCTGAACAATTTTGTTCCTGTCAGCTGAAAGCAGAAGTGGCATATAGTCTTACAGAGAGATGCCCCCACCTGTCTTGGTACCAAGGGAAGTGAACCTTCTAACCAAATCTTTCCAATTCCACCAGGAGCAGTGAGAGCAGCCAGGTGCCCAGCCACTCACCTATTGCTGCAGTGGCAAAGACTAATCTTCACACTATGCTCTGTGCACTGAGGCTGAGTCAGTTCCCTACAAGAGAGAAATGTAGACTAGGAAATGAAGAGCATCAGAGGTCAAACCACCAGACTGACTGTATGGTTCCCAGTGCTGCCCTTGCTTGCCACCTGGACCCCCACAAAGAGAAGGAAAGAGGATTCCATGCCATTCTTTCTTCTTCAGATGCCAGGGTTTCACCTCAGTCCTATTAAAGGGCAAATCTTGGGCACTTTATGACTGATGGACACCACCACAGGAGGAGAAAGAGAGAGGCTTTGGGAGACAGTGAGTCGCAGCTGAAATGTGACTCTGTCACAGGCTCATCCTCTAGGAGCTCACCCCTGGCTCCTTGCCTCCAGCTCCTCCGGTTCTCTCCTGCAGCCCAGCTAGGAGCCTGCAGATTTCGACAATTGCTTTACCCTAAGTGACTTCTGCCCTCATCAGATTTATGGCTCTTTTGGTCTGGTTCCACTGCCAAACTCATCCTGGCTCCCTTACTTCTCCTTATTCCCATACGGGAACAGCTATTTCCTTCTGGCTGTGACTTCTTTCTTCCCCAGTTCATATAGGGTCTCTCACCATAATCACTCATCAAGATTGGCCAACTCTGTATCCCAACCCACTCTCAGTGTCTTTGGCCTATAGGCAAATCCTTTACTTTTTCTGCACTCACCATTTCAAGATAGAAATTTTCAAAAATAGTTTTATCAATAAAGTACTAGTTCTTAAATGGGTCCCCTGTAGCAGCTGCCTCAGCATTACTTGCTAACTTCAAAGTGCAAATTCTCAGATTTCTTCCCTAACTGAATTAGAAACTCTGGAGATGGGCTCCAGTAATCTGTTTTTAACGAGTCTTCCAGGTGATTCTGATGCACACCAATGCTTGCAAACTATTAAATTAAGAGAAGTAAAATTGCTTAAAAAAAATGGAAAAAGAAACTACAGGGGAATAAAAACAGATGTTGTTTCAATACTTAGTTTGCTCCAGGCTCAATGGCACACGCCTCTAATCCCAGTGGCTCCGGAGGCTGAGATAGGAGGATCATGAGTTCAAAGCCAGCTTCTGCAAAAGTGAGGCACTAAGCAACTCAGTGAAACCCTGTTTCTAAAGAAAATACAAAATAAAAAATAGGGCTGGAGATGTGGCTCAGTGGTCAAGTGCCCCAGAGTTCAATCCCCAGTACCCACCTACTCCCCCAAAAACCTTAGTTTTCTGATTCTGATGTAGCATTTCTAGCCATAATTTTTTTGAATGAGGCTTCTGGGCCCCATGAACCTCTTTCTAAGGAAACTCAAAGTCAGGATAACCTCATAGTTGTCACTGCTAATGTCTGATAACCCCTCCCAGGACCAGGTTCTCTGTCACTCTGAGGGGTGCCAGGCAGGCATTGCCTATAGCCCTGAATTGCCTCATAAGTTCTGGGATCCCCTATCTGGTGGGAGAAAAATTTCTTTCCTTTCTGTGTCTCCAACAGTCTTCCCCTTGGATGTTAGTTTAGGGTCACTGGCATGGAGTCATGTGTCTGCACGTAAAACTAGACACTGTTTCTTACCACCTATGTGGACACCAATGAGTCTCTTATCCTCACTAAGCCTCAATTTCCTCATTTGTAACATAGTGATCATAATTCCCTTTTAGGGTTGTTGTGAGGATTAAAGGAGATTATGTATGTTTTATGCTTGGCTTAGTTGGCATTTAGTAAGCAGCAGTTACATTACTTCCTGTATACCGTGTCCTTCTATGCCACCCTTGTGTGGTTCTTTCTCCCTTTGGGTCTTTGGAGCCTCAGGAGATCTAGTTTTACCCCAGCTCCCCTTTTCACTGCTGTGCTTGACTTTTCTGAAGCATCACTAGCCAAATGTTGCTCTTTTTGAAGCTCCACATCTTTATCCCTGCTAACATCTGGCAAGGGTGTTAGTATACACTACCCAGACTGGGAAAACCCTGAGGCTTCTCTAAGCCTTATTTTCTTCAGTTGTGAAGTAGGAATCATAGCCCTAGCATGTACAAGGGTTGTTGAGTGGATTAAATGAAATAATCCCTGTTAAGTGGTTAGCACAGTTTCTGGAATATAGTAATCATTCAAAAAATTTGCCACGATCCTCTCTTCCCAAGCATAAAAACCTAACTAATTATGTTTTCTGCCCTCTTCTGATGAAAGACCAAACTCTCTCCAAAGCCTTGGAACCTCTGGGAAGTTAGAGCACTAATTTCTGACCCTAGACATCATTATGGACAGGGTCTTCTAGGAGGAAAAGAACAGTGCAGCCCTGAAGTGGGCTCGCACTCTATGGGGTGGTCTGGCTCCATACTTGGAGAGCTCTAAGCCAAGTGAGAAGCAATCACTAGAAACAAACCTGATTGGCCAAGGGCCAGAAAACCATGTGAGAAGAGACACAAACACCCGCGAGTCTTTAACCTGACAGGAAAAACTCAGGGAAGATGTAATCATTGACTTCAAATCTCCCCAGGGCTGCTGTGTGGACATCAGAGATGACGTGTTGTCTACCATCCCACAGGTAGAATCTCACCCGACTGGGGGAAGTTCAGAAGACAGATTTCCATTCAACAAATTGTCTAACTTTCTAAGAAATTCATACAGAACTGGAATACATGGCTTGGTAAGTGAGATTCCCATCAGTCTGGGTATCCAAGCAGAGGCTGGGCATTTGCTTAGAGCTGTCATTGGGGGCGAGGGGGTATGGGCACTAGAAGGGTAACTGGTAGAGATAACTTTTAACATCTTTCTGAACCTTGAGGTTCCATTATTTTTCCAACTTCAGGTCAATAAACATTTATTTCCTTTCAGACTTGACCATGTAATTGTACTCACCTTTGGAAGGCTCTCTAGATTTCTTCTCCTCACCCTCACTCCGTTGGAAGAGGCCCCACTGCTTCCTGGAGAAGGGCCTGAGAGGGCCAGTTCACTAAACCCTAGCTATTAGGATTTTACTGTGTCATAACATCATGCATGATGGCCTGTTTATTCTAGACACTGGGGACACTGAGATGAGTAAGCTCTGGGAGGCTCAGAGATTTCTAACATATTCTACTTAGGCCTTAGACACACCTCTGGACTTACCATGTTCAGAGGATGATCATGAATAAAGTAAATTAAATCTGTCAATCTCCTCATGAAAGGAAATCCACCCAGGATGCTGGCCAGAAGCCAGATCCCTCCAACTCAGAAAAACAGGCTCCCTATTGGATCATTGCTCAGATGCCCCTCTCCTTTTTCCTATTCTCTAAAATGTTAGAGGTCTGGGGAGATAAAGGGCCAGAGTGCATGCTTCACTGCACTTACTGGGTGAGACCCAGACTCTGATGCCAGGGTGTTTGAATTCAAATCCCAAGTCTACTTTCTGACTGTGTGGCCTTCAGCAAATTCTTAACTTCTTCATACCTCATTCTCTCATAAAATGAGTGTATTAAAAGTGTCCATTTGATATGATTACTATGAGAATAAATGACTTAATATATATAAAGTTCTTAGACTAATGCCAGACATACAGAAAATGTGCAATATGTGTTAAATATCTATTGTTATTTTCTGGAGTAAACCACTCTCCTAAATACATAGCACCAGGAAATAATAGTGTCTGTGTGTTCTTTGATACTGCACTGCCTTCGCTGTCAGGTTGAGATGGTTCTATATCAGCACTTCCTGGGAAATTAAGCCTCTTGAAATCCCTCTCTCATTCTGAAGGTCAATCTGTACTTTTCCATGACAAAACAGTCAGAGGCAGAAAGGTGACAGGACGAACTATAAGGGCAAGATAGACAGGGTGTAATATTCTTTGATTAGAAAATGTAGCCCATTTCCGCCCATCTCATAGGCTACACCTTGACCTAGCAGCAGACAGGAAGGGAAATAGGATCCTTTCCAAGCCGAGGTAGAAAATGATGAGAGAACAATTCCAAGCAATGAAAGTAGGAGATGAAATTAATTGAATGGAGAGAGAAGCCTTCAATGGCCAAATGCTGGGGAAGTGTTAGGAAAACTTTAGAACATATATGAGATGGAAAAGTCTGCAGACATAAAAAGTTATCTTTATAGAAAACACATAGCAACGTGAGAGAAAGCTCATGATATTACAATTTTAAAAACAGCTAGAATTTTTTAAAAAATACAATGGACAACATCTGTAGAAACTGATTAATACATTCATAATTTTCTTTTGGCTTAGATCAGGTATCAGGTGTGAAATCTAAGCTTAGTTTCATGTTATCAAATATAGCATTGCTGCGGTCTGAATATTTATGTCAAAATTCACTTGTTGAAATCCTAACCCACAAAATGACGCTATTAAGAGTCTTTGTGAGGTGATTAGGTCATGGGGGTGGAGCCCTGAAGAATGGGATGGAAAGAAAGGAAGCCCCAGGAGGACCCTGGCTCTCTCCAGCACGTGAGGTGCAATAAGAAGGTACTGTCTATGAATCAGAGAACAGGGCCTGACCAGACACTGAATCTGCTGCCAGCACTTTGATCTAGCTCTTCCAGGTGTCCAGAACTGCGAGAAATAAGCTTCTGTTGTTTATGAACTACACAGTCTATGTTATCATGGAATAGCAGCTTAAACAGACTAGGACAAACACCTGTAAGTATGTATTTGTATTTATTCTTCTGTTTTTCATAAAAATGAATCGATGACAAGTTGGCTTTGAAATATATAAATTTACATATTAAATTTAAATTAATTTGGCATGATTTCCTCACGGTTAAAAAGAAAAGTGGGGGAGCGGGGGTTGAGAAAAGAGATTAGTAGAGATCAGACTATCATGGTCTTTGAATTCCTGACCAAGGCGCTGGGATTTGAGCAAGTAGTATGTGGGAAGCCACTTACATGTTTATGAACCAAAAGTTATTTTAGGATACAATTTGGCAGGAGGAATAGGAAGGAAGTGAGTGGGAGGATCTGGGATGAAGAGTTTAGGGGGACCAGGAGGCCCAGGTCCCTCCCTAGCCCCTTCCTTTCCCTGGTTAGATCCTTATAGCTCACAACCCCCACTCCACCACCGCTACCACCACATCCATTAGAATATAGGGATTATCTAAGCATCATAAATTTTTAAATAGTTTTCAGTCAAATGGAAAAAATAAGAAAAAGGTCTTAATGAAAATGGATGACTTTCTTCCAAAATCATTAAATTGGGAATTGGTAAAGTTTTTCTGAAAGGGCTATATAGTAAATATTTTATTCATGGTCTCTATTATAATTATGCAACTCTGCCACTATAGAAGACAGTAGCCATAAGCAGTATATAAGGGATTGGGTGTGGCTGTGTTCCCATAAAACTTTATTTACAAAAATAGATTGGGGGCTGGATTTGACTCAAGCCATAAAAGAACATTAAGAATTATTTTGTTTAGAATATCACTCTGTGATTCTTGTGCACCTCTACTGTCTCACTGATGCTCCCTTGAAGACACTTCTCACATACATCCATCACCATCCCCACCCTTACTCAGAGAGGAAGTGATACCTGTGATGGTATTGTAGAGTAATTTTCTCTGAAACAATAATGAGTAAAGCAGAGTGTTAAAGTGTAGGAGCCTTGATTTGAATACTAACCCTGGCAACCTTGTGATCTTACCATAGCACACAAACTCTCTGAGCCTCCATTTCCTTATGGGCAAAATGAAAATAATAGGCACAAATTTACAGAGCTGTTGTAAGGACTAAATGTATGTAGTGCACTCATCCTAATGCTTGGCCTGGAAGAGGCCCTGAATAAATAATAGCTGTTAACCCACATCAGCTCTATAAATAGTAGAGTCAAAGAGGACAGACCCAGCCTGCACCAAGAGAATTCCCTTGCAGATGCAGACTGTAGCAGTACTGGCACTAGATGGAATCTAGTGGAATCTAGAATGGAATCTCTAAACATGCACAAGATTAGAAGAGAAGTTTGAAGACACTGCTGCAAGACAGATTATTACCAAAGCTTCTGGTTAATCATTTATTAGACTGCCCCACTGCAGCAAATCCACTTGGCTGTTCATGGCTGGGGAACCTTGTCGCATGCCTCTGTTCAAGTAATAAGATCCTGCTCTTCATCCTCAGACGCTCCACAGCTGCTGAGTGGGAGAACCTTCCGGTCTCATGAACCCAGTCATCTTCTCTTTAGCTGAAAACAAACACATCAAGCAAATGAATGCTTCTCTCCTAGGGGGACATGACAATGAGAATCAATCAGTAACCAGAAATAATGTGGGATAATCTTTAGACATTACAAAATATAAGAAGGCTAAATGCACACACATACACACATACATACCCAGATTAACAAATAAAAGGAATATCTGAGAGAGCCTGGGTTCAAGGCTTGATACTACTTCCTTATCAGCTGTGTATTGGTGGTCAAGGTATTTAACATCTGTGTCTACACTTCCCCAGGTATAAAACGAAGATAATCATGGTATGTTCCTTTAAGGATTAAATGCACAATGCCTGACACGTGGTAAGGAATGCTAGCGCCAGGTTTATCAGTATTGGTATCAGCATTATTCTTTAACAAAGAGATTTTTAGAGGCTGAACTATGAATTAAATTTGAAGCTATTCTGAAGATTCTGTGGTACTCTCAAAGATCCAAACGAAACTTTGGGTTTTTCACTCCTGTAATTCAGTTAGCCGTGGGACAAGTCAGACCAGGATAATGGGTGTTCCCATAGTTAAGGTCAATTCATGGAACAGTGACTGAGTAAACTAACTGAAGATAATAATGATACTGTGGTTTTGCAGAAGGATATCCTGAATCTTAGGAAATACACATTGAAGTATTTAGAATGGAAGGGTCACGATGTATGTACATTCTGCTCAAGTGATTCAAAAGTGGGGGAGGGGTAGGCAGAGAGAGATGGGAAAAGAAGATGCAAATGAAATAAAATGAATGTTTAACAATAGGTGTGACTCTATATCACCTGGTGTTCTGTGAACCATTCTTATTTAACAGCTTTTTTATAAGTTTGAGATAATTTTCTTTTAATGATAATTTTCTTTTTTAAAATAACTTGTTAAAAAACTCATTAGGATGGGTTAATAATGAAAGAAGTGTAGACTCAGCTTGACTTTCAAGTAAGCATGGGGCCACTGCAGGACAAGAGGTGACCAGATAGGTCTGACCAGGCAGTGCCAGGAGAGCTCAGACATGGAACAAGAGAATATGAAGTAGTTCAGTGATTCAATTATCTAATGATGTCAGGCTAAAATCTCCAGAGGCATCCGTCTCCACAACAGGCTCTGTTTATTCAGGGTTAATGTTGAAATTTTATTTTTAAATTCCACGTACTGCCTCTTTGCTGATCCTCCTACCTCAGATTTCTTTCCAACATCATTCCATTTGGCAAACTGCAGATAGAATCAATCCCTAACCCGCTGCTTTTACTATATCAGTTCCTCACCAAGGACATTACAATGATTTCCTATTTTCTACAATACCTCATCTAAATGGTGCTATGTTATTAGTTTCATGTTTGATAATTTTACATATTTTGACTTGCAGTTTCAACTTTTATGATTTTTCCCCCGACCATTGAAGATAACAGGTACTATAATTAGACTGACATTCAATACTGGTTGTTGCTTAGTTAGGGTCACATGGCTGGACTCTAGGCTTATGCTAAAGTTGTGATTTGACTGAGATTGAGATAAAAGTTCTTTATTTTTTTTTAAATTTAAATAAACTTTTATTTTAGAATAGTTTTAGGCTTGCAGAAAATTTACAAAGATAATATAGAAAGCTCCCATGTACCCTACACATGGTTACTCCTGCTGTTAACTTTTGACATCACTAAGACAACTAGTGGACCAACAGTGTTGGAGAGCTGTTAACTGAGTTCCATACTTTATTCAGATTTCTTCAGTTTTCCACAATATCCTTTTCTGTTTCAGGCTCCCATCCAGAAGACCATATTACATCTAGCTTTCCTATTTTTCAATTTAAAAATATGTAAAAAACCAAATGCTACACTTAAAAATAAGACACTTTGATGCTCTATCTTTTCCTCTTCCAATGAACATGAAAAAATTCACAACATACTCCAGCTCATCCCAAGGAATGATTAGAACACTCATTTCCAGGATTTCTGAGTTTTCTTTGGGTCAGTCTCTTTGAGAGTTCAAAGTCTCTTCCTGGACTCGAAGTCCAAGGCTACATGTAATGAGCTGGTCCAAGACAGTTTTATTTCCTATAGAGTATAAAAGACTTCTGTACACAGCAATTCATATGGAGATTCCTGGAATCTCTTATTTGACACAAACACTCAGCGCTAAAATGAGCATTCACTAATCACCTAAGGAAAGTACTTCAGTAACATCCCTTCAGGCATGATTCATACCTCAGGGGCCAGGAATAGTAAAATGCGCCCTCTGGGAACTATGGCATCAACTGCCTTCATACTGCCAGTGACTTTTCTCTGATTTGGTCACAGGCAGGCATTTTATTCACCTGCTTAGAGATTCAGAGAGCTAATTAACAGATGAGGTCTAATCGGCTTTTCTAGCCTCTGATTCTGGATCTGCATGCCTTCTCATATCCGCCTGTTTCTCTGCATGGCTAGAATAAGTTCAACTCACCAAGTGACCCTGTTTCTCCTACCAGAAGTGGGGAATCAAATATAAAATCCTGTAAAGGATGAAGAGATACACAGCTTTCAGAAAAATTTAAATGTTTTTTAAAGTGGCAACAACTTTTTCCAAATGAAATACTTGCTATAAAATTTTAAACAGGCAATATAGGACTTTCATCAATTCTATGTTTTGATGCTTCCACCAAGTATTTGAAAACACAATACAATTCAAGGGCTTTTTGAAAAAAGAAAAAAAATGTATTCATAAGTGTACCATCCCCACACTTATTTTCAGTCTTATGACTTCTTGTTCATGTTTGGCTATACTATGCATTCTCTTTGCCTCACATTATCCTGTAAACCTATCCTACACTTCTATTTTCAATGTATTTTTAGTGTTCACATAATATTCCATTAAGTGTATGTATACTCATTTAAACATTTCAGTAAGTGCTGTATGAGGGCAAAGATAAGTGTCTTTTTTTTTTTTCCTCACCACTGTACGCTTAGCATTTAATGGAGGGAAAGTAGATATTCAGGACATAAGTGAATAAAAAGTGAACTTCAATGGCTTTGAATTCTTATTCTCATGTATTGTTTTTAATGTGTCCTACTTTTTTTGGTTACTTACTCTTTCTTGGCCACCTTTTGATTAAAAAACAAACAAACAGAAAACATTGATCAGTTTTCTTTGATTGTGATCTTGGTATGACGGGTACAATTCCATGGAAATCCTTTGCATATCTGAAATGTCTTTGTCCTACCCTCACATGTATTGCATAGCTTGGATAGATAGAGAATTCTGTGATGGAAATTATGTCCCCTCAGAAATGTGAAGGCAACATCCCAGGACTCTTTCGAGAAAGCCAATGTCATTCTGACTCTTAATACTTTTGTTGTATGTAACATCCCCTGCTCACACAGCACCATCACCCTTCTCACTGTCTCCGTCTTCCTGGAAGGTTTGCCCAGGTGTTTTGAGATAACTTGATGACACAATTGGTATGGGTCTGTATTCACCTATTCGTCTAGGCAATCAGTAGGCATTTTTTTTTTATTTTTTATTTTTTTAGAGAGAGAGAGAAAGAGAGAGAGAAAGAGAATTTTTTAATATTTATTTTTCAGTTTTCAGTGGACACAACATCTTTATTTTATTTTTATGTGGTGCTGAGGATGGAACCCAGTGCCCCACGCATGCCAGGCGAGTGCGTTACCACTTGAGCCGCATCCCCAGCCCAGGCTTTTTTTTTTTTTTAATATCTATTTTTTAGTTGTAGTTGGACTCAATATCTTTACTTTATTTATTTTTATGTGGTGCTGAGGATTGAACCCAGGGCCTCATCAGTGGCCATTTTTAATCTAGAAGTTCATGTCTTTTACTTATGAAAGCTTCCCTTTTTCTGAATTACATCTCCTAGATTCTCCAATTTCTTCTTGCTTCTCCTGTGCTGCCTCTTATATCCTCCACCTCTTCATGCCCCTCCTCCTTGTTTTGATGGTGAATCACTTGGAATGGATCTCCAACTTCATCTTTTCCATCTTTCTGAGACATTTCATCAAATTCATCTTCCAAACCTTCTCATGAGCCTTACATTTTTTTCCGTTTTAATTTTTGAGTTGTAGAAGAACTCAATACCTTAAGTTCACTTATTTATTTTTATGTGGTGCTGAGGATGGAACCCAGTGCCTCACACCTGTTAGGCAAGTGCTCTACCACTGAGCTACAGCCCCAGTCCCTAATTTTTAATTTTTGAGAGCTCCTTTTTGTTTTCAGAATCTTCCTCTCAAATAGCCAAGTATTTTCATGGATACAATCTTTCCCACTAGTGGAATTAGTGATTTTTAGAAACATTTTCTTTACCTTGCAATCTATTTCCCCCAAGTTGTTTTATTCTTCTTTTCTTCTTTGTTTTGGTCTTTCATAGTAGAGACTTGCCTCAAGGATCTGGTCGTTTTTATTTAAGAACAGGACCACTAAAATTAACCGGAAGTTTTTTAATTGTAGGTAAATTTGGTCGTTGAAATAGTTCCCTACAGGTGATATGACTGAGTCTTAATTGGAGCCCCCGCCCTACCCCATACACCTATTTTGGTGTTTTCTTGGGCTAGTCAGATTCTCCAGAGAATGATTTCCTAGTCTCCCACTTATTGGGTAAAGATATCATTGCTAGACTTCTGGAAAGTGGGAGTGGGAGAAGGCCTCTTCTACTTTCAGACTTCCACTTAATCCCCTTGACGTAATATGGTCCCCTATTTCTGATGCCTCCGCAAGTCCTACTTTATCCTCTTTAGAGAGTACTCTCTAATCTGCTGAAGATGACAAGTGTCATTTGCCTGATTGTACAGAATAGGGGTATGGTAGCTAGAAAATGATTTTTTAATGCTTTTTTAAAAATGCTTTTAAAAGTTTTGTTATAGCTTAAACACAGTAAAAACACAAAATCTATGGCTCTTCCAGGCTCTCTGGTACCAGTACACAGGAAAAAAGAGATCAATCTTGGGTTGTTACAGCAGCCCATATGTCAACATAGCTTTGGTCTCTAAAGACAGAAAGACAGTTTTCAGTCCAGGAAATCATTTGTTTTCGTACCCCTTGTTATAGCCTGCTTGTTAACAAACTAATGTCATTTTAGGTAAGTCTTCTGCACTTTAGGTAAGTTTTATGCAATTCCCCATCTCTAATCTTCTACAAAGCAGAATAAAAAAACAGCATTTTATTATACACCAATAATGTTTATTATCTTTAACAAGGAGTGGCCTAAAGAGATCTTTGGCCTACTAGTTAATTATTGACAAAGAGAAGGGCTGTAAATTAACCATTCCAAAACTAGAGCCACTATTGTTCTGGACCTCTAAAAAAAACAAAAGTAATTTCATATAATCAATTTACTATTTTGGTAACTTGTTGCAAATTGTTTATGTTGGAAGTATGCAAGGAAATAAAAATCCTTAAATCAAAGCTGCTTTATCATGTGCATCACAGACAGGTAAGTCTTCTGCAATTTAGGTAAGTTTTATGCAATTCCCCACCTCAAACCTTCTACAAAGCAGAACTGAAAGACAGCATTCAATAATATTTCCTCAGATGAATTTAAGGATGATGGATCTACAGGGTTATTCCTACCCTAAAATTACTAGGTTTTGAATTCTTTTAGTCAGGCTCAATGGACTTGAATTTGGACTTGTATTTAAAGAGTATTTTAGAGCTCCATCTTCTTTTCAGGTGAATATCCTTTAGAGTCCTCACGTCTCAGAGGAGGTCAATCTCCTCCCCATACCAGTAAACAAGGAACAAGCATGAACTGGTGTAACAGTATAATTTTGGTGCTTGTTAGAGAGTAAAATACACTCACTTCACTGCAGTATGTCAAGAATCCAGACAATAAATATAAAGCAATGAAATAGAACTGTGAGTCTAGAAATAAACCCATTCATCTGTGGTCAATTGGTTTTGACCTTGACAAGGGGGTCAAGACTATTAAATGGAAGAAAAAAAAATCTTTCAATAAAGGGTAATGGGAAACTGGATATTTACATGCAAAAGAAGAAAGTTGGGTACCTACCTCACTTTATATACACCATACATAAAATTAGCTCAAAAAGATCAAAGACATAAATACCCAGACTAAAACAATAAACTCTCAGAAGAAAATTTAGGATTAAAGCTTCATGACCTTGGATTGAACAATGTTTTCTTAGATATGAAAACAAAGGTGTAAGAACCCCAGGAAAAGATAAATAATTTGACTTAACCAAATTTAAAAGCTTTTATGCTTCAAAGAACACCATTAAAAGAACAAAAAGATAACCCACAAAATGGGAGAGAATACTTGAAAATCATATATCGGTTAAGGGTGTAGTGTCTAGAATAAGTAAAGAATATTTACACTCAACAAGAAGACAACCCAATTTAAAAA
Organism: Callospermophilus lateralis; assembly: GCF_048772815.1. Classification (NCBI taxonomy): domain Eukaryota; kingdom Metazoa; phylum Chordata; class Mammalia; order Rodentia; family Sciuridae; genus Callospermophilus; species Callospermophilus lateralis. The sequence continues at coordinate 26,875,066 of NC_135306.1, forward strand.
ACAATAACAAAAAGGTCTTGAATAGACATTTATCCAAAGAACATTTAATAAATATATGACAAGGTACTTCATATCATTCCAAAACTAGAGCCACTGTTGTTCTGGACTTCTAAAAAAAATTGGTTATTAGGAAAACGCAAAGCCAAGCCACAAAAACATACCACTTCATAACTACTAGAAAGGACATGATAGAAAAGATGGGAAATAATACAAGTTGTCAAGGACATAGAGAAATTGAAATCCTACCCTTGCTATTTGCAGCTGCTGTGTAAAACAATTTGGCAGTTCCTCAAAAGGTTAAACATAGAGTTACATCTGACCTAGCAATTCTACTCTTAGATATGTCCCCAAGAGAACTAAAATCACATATCTCACCAAAACTTACACATGAATGTTCATAGTATTATTATCCGTAATAGCTGAAAGATGCAAACAACTTGAAGTATCCATCAATTAATGAATAAAAAAACAAAATGTGGTGTATCATACAGTGGATTATTATTCAGCCATAAAGAAGAATAGACTACTGGTTTATACCACTGTATTCATCTGGATTTTGTTGCCAATAACACAATACCACAGACTGAATAAGTTTTCATGAAAGGAGTTTTATTTTGGCTCATGGTTCTGGAGGTCCAGGTTGAGGGACCACATCTGGTGATGGTTGTTGTCAGTCCACGACATCACATGGCAAGAGACAGAGAGTGTGTATATGTGTTTTGTCTCCTCTGATTTCTCTTTGCTTACAAGGCCCCTGATATTCAATCATGGGGGTTCCATCCTGACTACTTCATCTGATCCTAATCACCTTCCAAAGGCCCCATCTCCAAACATCATAGTCAGATCAACTCTCCTCTTTATCTTTCACAACGGGGGATTAATTTTCAACATATGAACCCTTGGGGGATACACTCAAACCATTCAAACCATTGCAGCTACAATATGGTTGAACTTTGAAAACGTTATACTAAGTGAAAGAAAACAGGCAACAACAACAACAAAAAGTCTATGTGCTCTGTAATTTCATTTTCATGAAATATTCAGAACAGGCAAATTTATAGAGAAATAAAGGAGGATTAGCAGTTGCCAGGTACTGGGTAAGGGAAATAGGCATTGACTGTTAAATGGCATAGGGTTACTTTTTTGGGTTGAGAATGTTCTGGAGTTAGTGGTCATGGTTGCACAGCTTTGTGAATGTGCCAAAAAAAATACAAGTTGTTCACTATAGAATGGTGCATTACTTCTCAATTTTTAAATACACTCTGAAAAACTTTAGTGAGAAAGTTTTTTGTCACTGATTTCCACATGACAAGACCTATAATTAGGATTTATACACATTAGAGGACACAAAAGACTTAAATACAATTAAAGGTAGCAAAGTTCTCCATGGGAAGAATAATAATTTCAAAAATTATTTTTCCATATTAATTGATATAATGAAGAGTCTTCTAAATTAAATTACAGAAATCTTCTTTGACAGGCAACAATAGTTAATAAGTGGTTTTATATATCAAAGGGTAATAGGTGCTAATGTAGAAACATAAAGGATATTAGCCTAGACGGGGAATGTAGTGATGGAGTTACTGAATTCTGTAAGTAGTTCGGGGAATACCTCTGGGATGGGCTACATTTGTGCTGAGCTCTGAAACAACTGAGGACAGATACCTGTGGAAGCAAGTTCACAGGCTGAGGTATGCCTAGTATAAATATGGAAAAGCCAGGGTCCCGGTTATCCTATGGCTAGAGCAGAACGAGTAGCAGGGAATGAGTTGAGAGCACTCATAGGCAGGTGGGTAGGAGATGAATCATGTGGAGACTTTGCATTTTGATCTCAGTGAGATGGCAAGCCTCTAGAGAGTTCTGAGCAGAGGAGTAATGAGACCCCTTTTGGGTTTTAAAGAATCACTCTGACTCTTGTGTTGTGAATAATGTGTAATGGGACAAAATTGGTACTACACGACAAATTACTAGACTGCTGAATTTTTTTTTAGGCAAGGGATAAAGGATGAAGGCAGTGGAGGAAGTGAGAAGTGATTGGGTTATGGATCTCTGTGGAAAAAACAGACTACTGCATTACCCGATGGGCGGAATAAGGGGTGTGAGAGAAAAAGTAAGGTTAAGGATGAACACAGGGTTTCATTGTCAGCAAACGGGAAGGCAGGGTGGCCAGTTACTGAGAGTAGAGTTTGGCTTGGGAATATTATGTCTGACATTCTTATTAAATCCAAGTGGAGACAGCAATAGGCAATTAGGAAGGCTTGAAGGGAATCTAAATTTCATCTGGAAACTAAGGGGCAAAAGTTGCTAAGTAAAAGTTCAAAATGTAAATGAATGCAGGGCATTGCCTTTACAGATGATGACGTGCAATCTAAAATTACGATAAATAAAATGGAAAAGAAAGAACAGAGATGGACGAAACAAGAGATACACCTTGAAACAGTTCCTCAGGTCCTCTCTGCACTTGCAGCTTTAAGTGCTGATGTTTTTGCTATTTTCGATAAGCCCTAAATCTTGGATGCTGACTCATAACCTTGTTGAGATGAGCACTTTTTCCAATGGAAAATCTTGTTTTCCCTTGATGTACATAATCATTGTTCAAAAAATTAAATCAATGCAGACTACTATCTCTCCAAGTTTTGAGATAGTCTGACCTTAATATCCTTCCAGGTCTTTTTTCCAAGGCAAGATGTGAATTGTGTGCCCTGTGGATGTGGTTGTTTATAACTCAGCTGTGAGTGCACCAAGTGAAGGTCCACACTGTGGGGGTATGAATGCAGCTTTGTTTTAGTTTTCAATTATATTCCCAAGTAATTCACTAAAGATTTGAAGTGAATGCTTTTTACACCATTTGTAGAATAACTTTATTAATATCATAGTCACCGTCATAGCAGCTGATGTATACTCAATGTGATGTTTCCTGGGCAGCTCATTCCTTGCTAACTGCCCCACATGCATCCTTCAGTGGAACCGTTCCTAAAATCACCCTTTTATGGGTGGAAAAACTGAGGATGAAATGGACTGAGTAACTTGCTCACAACCGGAAAAAATCAGTAGTGCCAGGATCTGAACCCAGATGTGGCCAATCACAAAGCCCCAGCTCTTAATTGGTAGACTTCTTGGAATAATAAGAATTTACACCATATGATAAACCATCTCCACAGATCAACAGGGGAAGGGATAAAATTATTTAATAACTAGGCCTCACTCCTCATCATATGATCAATTATTTCCAGCTAATAACACACAAGGAAAGTGAAAGTAAGGGAAACGAAACTATTAAAAATACAATATAAATTCTTACCTTATTTTTAAAAAAGAAAAACTTTGCTGAGCTGAGGACACAGCTCAAAGGTAGAGTGGCTCGCCTAGTGTATATGAGGCCTGAGTCCAAGACCCAGCACTCCCGAAATAAATAAATAAAGAGAAGAAAAAAATTTAAAATAAGAGAAATATAGGTAAGTATTTTACTGATTTGAGGGTTAAGGAAGGATTTTGGAGTACGAAAAGGAGGGTTTGTTATGTTTTTAAAAATGAACATGTATTAATAATCATGTTAAAAATTATAACAAAAATAAGTGTCATCTAAAAGCCAATTTCTTTTTACCAAATAAGTCATTTAGATTCCAGGAACATATACTTAACAAAAGAGATACAGAGATAAAAATTTCTATACAAGGATAATCACTGTAGCAAAAACAACCCCTTAATTTTTTGAGGAAATTGCTAAATTCAATAATAGGGGAATGACTGAATAAAATAAAGAACATTTTAATGAAAAATATTATAAATCTATGAGTCCTGATTTCAAGGAACTCTTAATACTAACATGAGAAATCTCTCACATATTAGGTTTATTAAGGAAACAGAAGATAGAAATTTTTTAATATATTTTATTTCCTGTAACTTTTTATGTTTAGCATTTCCCGAATTAAGCAAGAGATACTAGGCAGATACACACATGAAGGAATTATAACAGAGCATGAAAATAATTATTATTTGGCAATTATAAGAAAATGACTATTTTGGGGGGGCTGGGGTTGTGGCTCATTGGTAGAGCGCTCGCCTAGCATGTGCGAAGCACTGGTTCAATCCTTAGCACCACATAAAAATAAATAAATAAAATAAATAAATAAATTAGTATTTTTTTTTAGCTGTCCAACTACAGCTTAAAAAACAAAAAAAGAATGACTATTTTTTTACATGTATATTTTGGGCTTTCTCTCTCTGTCTCTCTCATTCTTTCTTTCTTTCAAGACAGGGTCTTGCTAAATTGCTAAGGGTTTTGCTCAATTCCTGAGGCTGGCTTTGAGTTTGCATTTCTCCTGCCTCAGCCTCATGAGCCACTGGGATTATAGATGTTTGTCACCACATCTGCCTTTGGGTTGTATTTTTAAATTTATTGTTGTGATTGTTAATTTTTATTATCCACAATGAACTAAGTGATTTTCTAAATCCATCCATCCATTTATTTATTTATATTAGATCTTTATGGTTATACATAGTAATTGGGTTCATCCTGACAAACACAGACATGCATGGTACATTTATTTCTGTATAGTCATTTTATTTACTTATTCATTTATTTACTTATTTGTCAATCTATCCATATAATAATTCATGTAAGAAGATTGAGTTTGAATTGGGCTGTGGCAGATAATAAATATGACTTTGACAAATTATCACTCTTCTCTAGCCTCTTTTCTCATCCACAAAATGGAAAGAGTAATACCTGATCTGCAAGAGTACATGATGTAATGTACACAAAAACTCTGCATGATGACTCACTGTTAAAAGGCATTCAAGAAATAGCAGTTGGTATTATTTGATTATTGTTAGTTTTTAAAGTGGAAAAAGATTTAAGAAGCAAAGAAGTGGGCTGGGGATGTGGCTCAAGTGGTAGTGCGCTCGCCTGGCATGCGTGTGGTCTGGGTTCGATCCTCAGCACCACATACAAACAAAGATGTTGTGTCCGCCGAAAACTAAAAAATAAATATTAAAAAAATTCTCTCTCTCTTAAAAAAAAAAAAAAAAAGCAAAGAAATAGTGAGGTACTGAAAATTTGTGGTCAGGAGGATTATCTTTAAATAATGTCAAAACAAGAGCTATAAAATATGTTACATTTTTGTAACCTAAAGTGAGTGCCAGTGTCAACGTATATCAAAGATCAAACCCCAAACCAAACACTGTTAGGAATAATGCAATGCTCTGGGTAACCCCAGCAGTGTCCAAAGATGTTTAGTAACTCTCACATTGCCACCTTGTGGAATTAGTGACACATTACATATCCCACGGAGATTTTATTTTGAAGCAAAATATATAGAAAGGCTAAATTATACAAATATTCATGTTAAAGATAGTATTTAATACAGCAAGATCATATGTAAATCGATCAAGCCCATATTCATTTTTTTAAAGTAATTTTCTTTCAATATAGAAAGTGGTTTTATAGGAAGTTGGCAAATAAAGATAATCACCATAATCCTATCATTGCAATAACATCATTTAAAAATTATTTTTATTTCATCCCATTTTATTTTTAAGTTAATATAATATTGTTAGAATTTTTCATGCTATTGAATTCTTCATAGTGATTTTTGATGACTGTATGACACTGTATTGAATGGATGTGCCAGACCTTGACTCAATAGTCCCTTAATGTTGGACATCTAGACTGCTTCCAACAAAAAGGACCCTATGATAGTTACTGTTTAGGTAGATATTAATCTACTTAGTTTTAAAATTAAAATGTATGGGGCTGGGGATGTGACTCAAGCGGTAGCGCGCTCGCCTGGCATGCGTGCGGCCCGGGTTCGATCCTCAGCACCACATACAAAACAAAGATGTTGTGTCCGCCAATAACTAAAAAATAAATATTAAAATTCTCTCTCTCTCTCTCTCTCTCCCTCACTCTCTCTTTAAAAAAATAAATAAAATAAAATTAATATGTGTGATTACAAAGATAATGTGTTATTAGTATTTTAAAAGATAAGCAAAAATAAGAAAACAAACTATAGTCACAGTTTCCCAACCCAGATAACTACTTTAACACCCTGAAGATATTTTACAACGTATAGAGTACATGTTGACTTTGTTTTATACTGGGGACTGAACACAGGGCCTTGTTCATGCTAAGCAAGTGTTCCACCACAGAGCTACACCCTCAGCCCTTTTTATTTTATTTTGAAACAGCTTCTCACTAAGTTGCCCAGGCTGGTCTTGAACTTGTGATCCTCTTGCCTCAGTCTCCCAAGTAGCTGGGATTATAGGTGTGCACCACCACATCTGGTTTATGTTGACATCTTAAAACAAAAGTTGGATTATATTACTAGAACATGCCTTTTTCACTTTAAATTATATCACATATAACTTTTTGTCAGTTATGTCTATTGAAAGCATTATTTATTGACTAAATCATATTTCATTATATAGATTGAATATTTTCTTTCACTACTGGGGGTTGAACCCAGGACCTTGGGTGTTAGATGATCACTCTACCACTGAGCTATATCCCCAGCTCCAGTCCTTGTTATCTAGATTAGTTAATGCACACACAAAATGATGCAGTGCACAGTACTAAGCTCTGATTTATACATTGTTGAACATGGTGTTTACAATATGATGGGGGAAATAGGCATTATATAAATAAACAGGGAAAAATACATCAGCATAAATTTTGATTAAACACCATGAAGAAAACAGGATACTATGAGAGAAAATAACAGGGATATACAAGTTGGTTGCAGAAGGTCTGAGGGAAAAGAGGAAATTGGGACTTGGAGCATGAAGAACTGTAAGAACATTCTAGATAGAGGATGCAGCATATTTGAAAGACCTCAGGTAGAAAAATTCTTAGTAAGTATTGAAACTAAAAGATGGTCACTGTGGATACCATGGTGAGGCTGGGACAGGAGAAGCTGAAGGCCTTCTGTGCCTTCGTAAGGTGTATTATATTTAATCTGTGGGAGTAACATAATGAATGATGGTTTAGAAAGCTCACTCACCTGTTATGTGTTGGAGAATGGAGTGAGAGTGGTGGTGGGGAGACTAGTTAGGCGAATACTGCAATAATCCAAATGAGATGATGGGGGAATGAATCAGGGTAGACATAATGGATAACTCAAGATATAAAGGAGTCATATCTTACATTGGAGGGGGGAAGTTGGTTAGTCCTAATAGTTAGCAGTGGATACTGCATCAAGATGGCTGCTAATATTTATGGGCTCTGAGGTAAGAGGAAAAATAGAAGACCCCACCCCTATTCTCTCCTCACCCCTTGCTCTAGCCCACACGGTGAGAGGTCTCACTTGTGGACACCTGAGCCCTCAGATCCATGCTTTATCCATATCACCTACCCTAGCCACAGCTAGATATGCTCAGGAGGAAGTTCCTAAGAGACCCATTCATGCCTTGTCTGGGGGTGGGGGAAATTCTAGGATCCTGGGCTTCTGGAATGTGAACTTAGGCTTTGGGTGGGCACATTCCCTAGCCCCATGTGTATAATTAGCTATGTGTATAATTCATAAATGAATTTTATATTTAGACTTGGGTCCCATTCTCAAGATATCTCTTCTTGCCCATGGAAGGAGATTGAAAAGAAGAGGACAAGAGCAGAGATCCTACTGTTCAGGATCTAGAGGTGGGTACTGATTGCAGCTCATTAACATTAGATGTGAAAAATATCTTGAGTCATCCATGCAGTATTGCACATATGTTGAATATATATGAACCGATATCATTGTTTTCTTTTTCTCTATGGCTCTCAGTTCAATTTAACCTACCATGTATTTGGTGGAGTCAACTTCCTCTTAACTGGCTACTTGGACAACGTGTTTCCTTCTGTATCCCCAATAAGCGAACCCTTACAATTAGTAATACCTTCTTTATGTGGTCTTTTAGGCTTGGTGGCATTTAATGCCCACTTTAATACATCTGTATCTTCCTGTATACTTTGGAGAATGATAAGACTTGGAATGACATGTTGAAAAAGACAGGGAGAAATTTAAGAATAAATTTACTTTTCCAGTTTGAGCAGTTTGTTCAATAGTGGTACTATTTGCTCAGATGGAAAAAGCTGGAGTAGATGGAACACAACTCATTCATCCAGTTTCCTATTCTTGGACACTTAGGTTGTTTGTGTTATTTTATAACTAGGAAAAATACTCTGATTTGTAGCAAAATCACATCACTAATTTCTAAACAGTTTCTGGGTAAAGAACAGGAGTGCCAAATGACTCTTTTTTTAAAAAAAATATTTATATTTTCTAGTTGTCAATCGACCTTTATTTTGTTTATTTATATGCAGTGCTAAGAATCAAACCCAGTGCCTCGTATATGCCAGGCAAGCACTCCTACCACTGAACAACAACCCCAGCCCACCAAATGACTTTTAAAGGAGCGGTTAACATTAAGCTAATGCTAATATTGGGATAGATTTGAATATTTGAGTTCAAACTCTCCATTGTTCCCACTTCCCTTCTATCCTATGTTTTCTTTGACCATTCAAAAATAAAACTTTTGTTAAGTACTTACTATATCTTATACAAGGTCTGACATAAATCTACCTTTGCTCCTTGTTGGGAGATGACTGGGGAAAAGAAAGAGCTGCATCAGACTGAAGTTTTGAATTTGGATAACTTGGATATCTGACCCATAAACTTGTTTGACATTGAATATCAGGCCAAAATTTAAAAAAAAACTGATTTTTTTTTTCTTCATTCAGGTTGGTGATGTCACTCTAAGAATTTAAAAGAAATAAAATGCTCACTTTTGAGGACGCTGAGATTAGGCTTTGCCCCAAACAATTTTGATTTAGAGGGTACCATTTTATAGTAAGTCTTTAGAACATTATGCAAATTTTGTCCCTTAACCAATGACCACGTCAACTTGCCAGTTCATGAGACAGGACTGCTCTATTCAGGGGTCTGTCTCATGGCTCCTGATAGAGAAGGATGGAGCAATTCCAAAATTTTGAGACCCAAGGTCAAGGCAGGAGTCCTTCAGCGTGAGGGTCCTTTTTGGCACAGTAGCACAAGCTCCTAACCCTTTATTTGAGAGTAAATTTTATACTTCTTGACTTGAGTACCTAATTTGCCAGCTGTTAACTCCAACCTTGAGGAAAAGAAGGAATGAGCAGACTTCTTTACCTTTGTAACTCGGGAGAGTCCAGCCTAACTACAGTATTGCTCTGCTCTCACTGGTGCTTAGTGGAAGACGTGAGCATGAACAGCAAGCACCATGTTTACTGCTCTCAGGAGTCCAAAGTCATGGGAAGACTTAGACCTTTGCAATGCTGGAAAATAATGACAGTGCATCCATGTGTTCAAAGAATCGAAAGAAGATTCCTGGAGTATTGTGAACCTAATGCAAGACTTGATTATGAGGGTTGCTGCTACTCTAAACATATCTATCTGTTGTGCAAGCTCCTGTGATCAAGAAAGGCTACAGTTAATGACTGGGGCTGTAATGCTTACTTAAGTAATTTCTTGGGTCTCTGAGTTGTGCTCCCGTTTTTAAAAATGGGAACAACTTTATGTCTTGTGATTCTTATAAGAATGTAAAGAGATAATTCACAAAAAGCCCTTACCATAGTACCGTTTTGCATATTTAGGACATGATAGCTGTTCCTGAAGCAATGTATGCTATTCCAGTAATCCAATTCATAACACAGTAATGCATTTTATCATATTGCATATTTGAAAACTAGAGGAACCATTTCCAAGTTATGTTTGTAATGAAAAAAACCCAGTACTTTTAAAGTGAAACACTTCTTAAAAGGCTTAACATCTGCCTTTTTAAAACTACCTGTTGAGCATCCCTCATCTGAAAATCTGAAATCCAAAATGCTGAGGACTGACATCATGTCACAAATGGAAAACTTCACATCTGACTTTATGTGATGGGTCACAGTCATAACTCAGGGACTCTAAAAACACTTTCAGGCAGGGCGTTGTGTGGTGTCCCTGTAATCTCAGCAATTCAGGATGCTGAGATAGGAGGGTCACAAGTTTGAGGCCAGCCTCCGGGAGTTAATGAGATCTTGTCTCAAAATAAAAAAAAAACGTGAAGGGCTGGAGAGGTAGCTTAGTAGTAGACTACTACCCCAGGGTTCAACCCTTCAATTCTCGCTTCCACAAAACCAAACAAGTTGCAGGCTATGTGTATAATTCATAAATGAAATGTATATTTAGACTTGGGTTTCCATTCCTGAGATATCTCATTAAGTATATGTGAATATTCCAAAATTTGGAGAATCTGAAATCTGAAACACTTGTTCTAAACATTTTAGATATAAGCTACTTAACCTAGATATGAAGTGGTTAAACCTTTGGAACTCTAGATATTTGTTAGTTTTTTCACAAAATTATACTGTAGATCTGCCGCTTTCTGAATGGGGTCTTGCAGAGCCTTGCTCAGTTGGCTACTGAAGCAACACAACAGCAGACCTATCTAGACCATTATTTTTAGATAAGCATGGCGTTGACTTGTAACGGACTCAATTTTCTGGCACTTTGTAGACTTCCAGAGTTTGAAAGTAAAAAAAAAAAAAAAAAAAGACATCTAAAAAAAGATGCTTGTTTCCCAGTAAAAGAAGAGTCTTTGTAACTTTCCTCATACCCCACCATGCATGTATGTCTCTGGGACAAATGAAAGAATGTTGTAATTTCAACTTTCCATGCCCAATAAGAGACCAACATTTTGTAAAAAAAAAAAAATAATAGTCACAGGTGACCCTGACATTTATTTAATCCAGTGTTCTAACCTTCTTCCTTCTTCCTAGGAATCCATTAAGAAGGAAAACAGGACATTTGGTCCTATCTTATCTCTTCCTGCCAAAATCCTGGGGTGCTATATGACAACAGAGTACATTCTGTCCAGATCAGGGGATTCTGGAATGGGCAGGGCTCTGCAGACCATGCATTTGTTCTGAATGATAGCCAACGAAAGAGACTCTGGCCAGTATATGAAGGGCTGAGGAACTGTATGGACGCCAGCTGCTCAGAGACAGAGCAAGGAGCTCTGTGTAGACATTCCCAGGCAGCACCTCTGCTCTCTCCCCATCAGAGCAGGCAGCCTGGAAGTGCTGCCTCCTAGGAGGACTTCCCAACTGGGAAAAAGCAGGAACGGCTAAGTTAATTTCTATTAAGAATTAATGCTTGGCTGTACCTGTAAGTCATGTGTTCCAAAGCAAACGAGAAGCTTCCCGGAGTGCAAGATGTTCAATCCTTCTAAATCCCAGACTGAGACCTGTGATCTACCCCAAGGCTTTTTCTCCTGATGTGCATTTCCTGCAAGATATTCTCTTTGTAAAAATTACAATGAAGGCACAATCCCTTTCCCACCCTGGGAGGCTTATTGAAACACTAAAATAAAAATGACTTTGGACATCCTTTAAAATCCTCGGAGTACAAACAAAGCAGGGAAATATTTCAGGATAATCATTATCCCCTCCCCACCCCCATATCAGGCACCAACTTTGTCTTGCAGCCGCCCATGGGTAGGTACTTCTATTTGCGTACTGCTATTCAGAAACACTAAAGCTTTGCCTAGTTTCCTACTGCATGTCGGTGCTAACACTAGGATTCTTCAGCTTGTGAATCTTTTTCTTTTGTGTCTTAGTCTTTTGTTGCTTGGCTCTATTTTCATTGTCATGTTTACTGCCAAAATTTTTTTCAGTCACAGTTTGCCAACATTTTGGCATTTCCAGGCTATTAAGAGTAGATAAATAGACTATGTGCGATGCGGACTGTCCCTCCAAGTGTTATCCCTCTAAGTCAAAGATTAACTTTGGACCAAACCTTTGAGAGTAATGTCCTTTAGGCTGCTGACTTAGCTAATGAGCAAGAAGCCACATTCTGTTAGGCAATATCTGCCAATAAGAAAGTCAGACCTTGGCAGGAGTGGCTGAGGCCCTCTCCTGATTTGGGGCTGGGCCAGTCAGGCAGAAGCTGCTTATCTGCGCAGATAGGACAGCCCAGCCCATAGGCCAGGAAATTCTGGCTTTGGGAATCACATCAGCGTTGAGGCTCACATCTGGTGAGCAAATATTGACAGTCCCCTTGTGTGGGGTGGGGTGGGGGACAGATTGGTTAATGACTGTCAGGTTCCATACCCGAAAGAGCTCAAAATCTTTACAGAGGGGTTGGGAGAGAAATTCTGTAAGTAAGAAGAGTGCTTTTATTTAATTAACCTGTTCTAGGAGTAAGCTCCACAGGACAGCACAGAACAGCATGAACTAGTGACCACTTATCACTGTTGCAGTCTGAGTCTGTGTGTTTCTGGGTCTTTTGATGACTCACTGGCATCAAGGGAAGAACAGGAAAAGAAGGGAAAGGAACTAACCTTTTTTGAGGACTATGTATGTTGGGCACTGGTGTCAGGATTTCACACACATTTTTCTCATTCAATCCTTAAGAGAAGGTATCATTAGTTCCTTTTGCCAGGTAAAGAAAGAGAGAAGTGACTTGTCAACATAATGGGGCAGGCAAGATCCAAATTCATGTCCATCAGATTCCGAATCCCATGCTTTTCCCACTAGACCAGGATATGCATGGTATGGTTGAACACTAAGTAGGAGAGAGACAAAGGGACCACTTAGCTATCCTGTATGAGGGCAGGTCTTGAGTGTGTGTATGATCACAAAGTGAGCAACTCACTCTGCTGTGGAAAACAATAGGGACTGAACTCAGGGGCACTCGACCACTGAGCCATATCCTTAGCCATATTTTGTATTTTATTTAGAGATAGGGTCTCACTAAGTTGCTTAGGGCCTCGCTTTTGTTGAGGCTGGTTTTGAACTCACGATCCTCCTGTCTCAGCCTCCTGAGCCGCTGGGATCACAGGCATGCACCACCATACCCAGCATTATCACTTATTTTTAAAGGGTGCAAAATTATGTAGAAAATTACGAATTTGTCTATTTTGTACCTCAGTTTCTGAATAAATTCTTGGATCCAATAAGGATATCAACTTTCCTAGGGTCTGTGTGATGGGAATGCTTTGTGTAGCACTGCTAAGACAAGGAGAGGAGGCAGAACCTCTAAGATAAAAGGCACAGACATCCACCTCTGTCAAATATCTACATAAAAGAACCCTCTGTTCCAGCACACAGTTCAAATCTAATTTCCAGAATGTTAAGGGACTTGACAAATGGACTAGTGATTTTTGTGTTGAATCTGCATAAAATACTTAACAGACCCAATATTAGTCAGGAATTCTAACCCACTTGGATTTGATCACTGTCAGATAAATGAAAGATGGTATACTTTGGGCATTGATATTTCCAATGGGATCAACAATTCAATAAAATGCAAATCTTAAATTCAAACTCTTCTGAGGTTACTCACCACCTATAGGATAAAATAGAATCTTCCTGGTAGGCGGGTGAGGCTTGGCCTGACTCCCTAGCCTAACTCCCTAGCCTCACCTGCCAGCCCTATACTTTATAAGAGCAAATGACTGGGAGGTGACCCCTTTCCAACTGGATGTACCACAAATGCTATTTCACACCTCTCTTGAACACAGACGAGTCTCTCTTCTGGGAACTTCTTACCTGGTAACATCTGTTGCCCCATCTTTTTCCTCGACCCCACTCTCTCCAAATAGGTAGTGTCACCACTTTCCCCAATGTCGTGACCCATTACGCACACTTCCATGGCTACCATACCATGGAAATTTTTTTTCTTTATCTTGTTTGAAATCTTCAAGGAGAGATAAGAATTGACTTCTTACTATTTCCCTAAAACAAATACAAGGAATAAATTCTCTAGTTGAAAATTTCAGAATACACTTTCAGTGGAATTCCAAAAGTTGGTAGTTTTTCGAATAAGCATAATACAGGAACATTTGTTCTAAAAACATGTAAGGTAATTGAAGGGCAATATTCTACTAGACATTGATTCTACTTGAAAGCTATAAAAAGGAGATAAAAACCTAAACCTACCTTCCCCCAGATATTAGGATCTTTGGATATATTGATTATCACTGTTGAATTCAAACACAAAATGCTTCATCCTATCCTGAATATTGCAGGTCCCCAAAAGAGAAAATACTTGGGTAGTTTCAAGGGCTGTTTGCTAATTATTGCTCTCAACCAGCAGGTGTCGCCAGAGACAAGCACATTTGATAGGACTGCCAACTCAGGGATCAAAGAAAATCCTGCTCCAGCCTTAGTCTTCTTCTAGTCAGTTTGCAAAAGCTGCCCCGGCAATGACTAGCATGCATGTCCAGAGTGCTCAAGGTTTATTATACAGGAGAAGCCTCTGGGATGGAGGTGTATATGAAAATGCAGAGTCCTGCGCCCTAACTGAAAAGATTCTGATTTTAATACGCATGGAGTGAGGCTCTGTGTAATTTCCATTTTAAGTATCACCCTTCACCCTCCCTGCATCCTCTGTTGTGAAGCACTTTCAGAAACCCTAATTGGTTCCCTATGAACAGTATTTATTATCATCTAATAGCCTCGACACAGAGATAACCAGGCTGCAAAGAGAATCAATGTTCATTCATTCAACAGACATCTGTTGAGCCTTTACATCTTACCAGTCACCATTGGACACGTCCACAAAGTCACACAGCTCATCCTTGCTGTCTCAAGTTTGAGATTACCATCAGGGATCAGTCATGGAATCCAGTAAAGTTCAAACTTTCTTATATATACCCCATCAAAGAATCTGGTTTCCAGCATGAGAGGAAAATAATCTCATTTTTTCATTAAAAGTATTCATATATTTACAGAATTTTTGCCAATAAATCAATCCCTAGTATTTAGTTTATAGGATACTAGCATTTTAATAACATAGTTGGGAAAATGTGCCTTATTATTATGGCTGTAAACACACACAAAAATAATAAATCTATTAGTATCTGAGAATCAAAACACTGCTATGTTTTACTGCCATGTTACTTTTATGAATCTAAGATAAAAAAATCCTAGTAGTAAAAAAAGTAGGATAAATTACATGACTACAGATGAAATACAAACAAAAATTCCATTAGGAACTTAAAATTGCCACAATTTAGTTATCAGGGGAGGGTTGGTTGAGGGAAAATGCATTTTAGAAATTGTAACAAAATCATGCATCTCAATACAAATACCACCAACACCACTCTATGGCCAGTGAACCAAATTTGGTATCCCCTGTGTCCACCTACTTTGTCTTTTTTTTAAAAAAAACTTTCTGATCATTATATATATATTTTTTCATTAGAAAAGACTTTAAAGATCACTGAACAAAGCCTGTCACTCTGCTCAGTCCTGCTTCACACCATCCCAGCTGCGACAGTGCCTGCCAGTCCCTGTACTCCTTCCTCTGTGGTCAGAGGTCACTCACTCCCCTGGAACTAAATCCATCTTGCAACTCTTCCAGTTTTGAGGAAGTTTTCTCCACGTTCTGTCTAATAAGCAGGGAAAGCCTCCATCAGAAACACTATCGACCCCGAGGACTTAAGCCTAATGCCTGGGTTAGGACTGAGGGTCATCTGCCTTTAAGTGAATCTTGCTACGGTGGTTAAACAAGGAAGGGATTTACTCTCCCACATAACAAGTCCAGAAGGCAGCAAGCTCAAGTCCAGAGAGCAAAGTTGTCCCGCTCCTTCTGTCTTCTAGTTGTGCCATCTTTGGTGTCTGGCTTTTGTTCTTGTTGGTAAGATTATTAGTGTTCCTGCAATATGACATCTGCATTCTAGTTAGGAGACCCCCATTGTACTTCAGCTTACATCTCATTGGCCAGCACTATGTCACATGGCCACCTGAAGCCTCAAGGTACTGTGGGAAGGTATTTCAGTTGGGCACTTTACTAATCAGAATGATATCTGAATTATGTTCAGGAGGAAGAAGGGCAGAAGCAATATTGGGTAGGGCAGTTAGCAGCCACAGTCTGATAGTTACAGATGATTAACCCATGTTCATTGACTAGTGAAACAGAAATCTGTCTTAGCAACATCAGAGCCCTTTACAGGCACAGGACGTGATTATAGAAACTCTTTTTCCCTAACATCCTTTTGATACTTAAATCAGGGATCATTTCTTGCCTATCCCAAGATGTCTCTTTTCCAAATAGATGTTTTTTCCCCGGCTTTCTCTGAAAACACTCCCACTTCTTTATGTTCCAGGTGCTGACTGACCTACAAAAAGTAAGGCAGAGTCATCTCCTTCCTCCTGCTGTATGCCCTGCTATGAACAGAGCTAAAAATCACCTGAACTGAAACAGCCCACTGTCAATTTGTATGAAGTATGCCTTGAAGTCAGATGCTTCTGGGGAAAGGGTAAGAGGAAGTGGGACACATATTACTGTCTCCTACCCTATGACAGAAACTCCGCCATCTCCTTAATAAGGCTTGTTCTGTTCAAAAGATCCCCAAGCCACATTCACCTCATTTGGCCATTGAGAGGCTGCTTTTATGGATGCTGGGAAGTACCTTACATTACCACTGCCTAACTGCTATCAGATTTAGTCTATTGCTCCTGAGCTCGGTTATTCAATGAATTATATAGTCAGCATTAAGTCACCTTAAAAGCAAGTTATTCTTTTGGTATTGGTTAGGATTTTATTCACCCATTCAGGATATCTCCTAAATAACAGCTGCTACCATAAGACAGAAGTTTATTCGAGTAGTCTGAAGGTGGTCAGCCCAGAGTTGATATGGTGTGTCACAGTGTCCTTCTATCTTGTTGCTCTATCATGTGGGTTTTCTGTTTTCAAGGTCACTTCCTTATCCAGGATGGCTGCTGGACCTCAAGCCCTCCGGTCTGAAATCCAGCCAGCAGGGAGGAGGAAATCCAGGAAAGGGCTTTAAAGACATTTCATTTCCTGTTAGTCACATGTCATCTCCTCTTATATACCACTGATCAGAACTGAGTTGCATGGTAACAACTTAGCTACAAGGGAAATGTAGTCCTTGTTCAGTGTGGCTATGTATCCATTTAAAAATCAGGTGACTTCTACCATCAAAGACTGAGAGGATATTTGAAGATAGCCTGTAGTCTTGGCCACTCCTTCCATTTCTTTACTCATATTGGTGATATAAATATTAAACTGATCAAGACTAAGGACAATAAGAGTTAATATTTATTGTGCATTTACAATGTGCCAGGCTTTGCCCTAGGCACTTTCCATGAAATCATGTAGTTAATTCCCACAAAATTCTTTTAAGTAAGATCCTATTTTTACCCTATTACATAGATGGGAAAACAGAGGTCAAGAGATCCTAGAGCCCAAGGTCATACAGCTTATAAAGGTTATTGCTAAGTTTGGAATCCAAGTTCTTAATTAACTAGTACAATGTGTTGCCTTTGGGCAGTGTGAGAGAGGTGTAAGCCTGTCTTATTTTGGTAACTGTTATTTTGGAATTTTTTTGTCACTCATATCTGGAGTCTGCCTTCTCTGCTAGAGGCCTCCCTTGGGTTGAAATTAATTAGCGAGCCATAGGCAATCCTTCAATTAATGACTGTTCCACCCCTATTTCTTCTCAGGTCTGTTTAGCAGCTGAGCCTTGCCCTTTATAATTACGAAAAACTAGGGTCAGGTCCCAGAACCAGGTTTATGCTTAGGAAGAATGGGAGATGATGCATCCTACATATGGGGTACAAACCCGTCACATGGCTGGCTGTGGGAGTGAGAGGCAGCTTCAAAAGCTCTGGAGCAAGAAAGGCCTCAGGGCGAATTCTCCTTGACCTCTCAACTTCCGTGGATAAGAACTCTTTGTGTATTTGTTGTGAGGAGTAAAATGCTGGTGCAGAAGCGCAGGCATCATGCATCTGTACACCACACAGCGTGGGGTCTGGCACCCACCAGGTATCTGTGTTTTATTACTTGATCATGACCGGTGAAAGCTCCAACTCACTGTTGGAGCTCCAGGCATCCATGAAAGAGAGAGACATGTGAAGGATTCGAGGCAGAAAAGATGGTGAAGGGGATAAACATTGTCACATCTTTTAAAAAATATATCTTGACTTCTGGGAAGTTAGCTGAAGGAACAAATTCAACTGAAACAAAAACCTAGGTGCTAGATTTTCAGGACGATCTTAACAGCTAAAACCTCAAGCCCACCTACCAAACACTGGGGGAGGAAGGTCTTGGTGCACAGGGCACAGCAGTTCAGTGGAACTGTGGGAAGCCCTGCAAGAGAAGAGGGTTTGAGGCCCTGCTGCAATGTGGAGAAATATTTAGGATTTCATATCAGTGAAAGAAGGAAGACATAAGTGGCCTGATATATATTTGCAACTATATGCACATTTTATTTCTATGCAAGAAATGTTTATTTCTATGCAAGAGTAGAAGAAATGAACTGCAATTTGAATATGTTCCCCCAAACCCATGTGTTGGAAACAATCCTTAATGCAACAATGTTAAGAGGTGAAACCCTTTAAAAGGGACTAGGCTATGCGTGAGTTAATGTCATTATTGGAGTGAATTTGTTATTGTGGGACTAAAAGGATAAGTTTGGCCCCTGTTGAATTTCCTCTCACCCTCTATTTCCCTTCCACCTTCTTATGGAGAGGGATTTTTGGACAATGCAGCACAAAGGCCTCAACAGATACAGAACACTTGATTTTGGACTTCTCAGCCATTAGCACTGTAAGAAAGAAATCTCTGTTCTTTATAAATCACCCAGTGTCAGATACTATGTTAGAGCAGCACAAAATGGACAAAGACAGAAGGTGAACGTTCATAAAAACATTGATTATTGATTTTAAAAAAATAAAATGAAAACTGATTTGGTATAAGGTTGTGGAAAAATCGCAATATTTCCAATATTTTCATACACTGTTCAATTGAATAAAGCAAACAAGGAGACTGGGTGTGTAGCTCAGTGGTAGAGCACTTGCCTACAACGTGCAAGGCCCAAGGCTTAATCCCCAGTGCCACAAAACAAAAACAAACAAACAAACAAAAACATTTTAATGAAGTATTCCAAAGTTTCATCAGGTAGAAAGTCAGTTTTTGGTCTTTTTAGTAATTGTTTTCACAATGAAGCCAGACCTTGGTTTCTAAATACCAGTTTTCACTGAAGGGAACTAGGACTCCTTGAAGACCTGGGTGATTAGAGTGTCTTGAGTTCAGAAAGCACAAGATGACCCTGGAACATCTGGTTGTGTCAATAAATAAGAACACTCGGAGAATTACAAGACGGGTCAAAAGGACAGGAGCCAGCATGAATGAGCTCTTATTGGTCAAATCAGAGACAAATAGGGCATAAAAATAAATGACAGTAATAGAAAAATGAAAGAATCCAGACGTTGATATTTATTTATTCACCGAATAAATATTTATCGATATTTACTTTATTTATAAATATTTATTCAGTGAATAAATACATAATAAGACAACAGGGAAAGCTCTTCCTTATGAATACAGGAAGGAATTAATAATAATGGAATGGGAAAATCACTGGTCAAAACTACAGTAAAAGTTGTCTGAAGAGGTATATGAATACATGCTAATGCTAGGGAGTGAGAGGTTGATGAGCAATAGGACTTTTACATAGTCTCAAAATCTCTCTCCATAAGATACCCACCCCAGAAGATTCCTATTTGTTTACAAAGTGAGAAGTAGTGAGTTTACAGTGTCCAGGTCAGGAAGGTCCCCTTACCAACGAGTGACCTAAACATCACAATGATGGATGAGCTAATATCCTGTGCCTCCTGGTATGGTACCCTGGGAAGGATGGGGCACGACTAATATGCTCTCTTTGGCAAAAATGCAAAACCAAATCTAATTATGGGAAAACTTAGGACAAACCCAAATTGAAGAATATTCTATAAGGGAAGTGGTCATAAAGGACAAAGATTGAGCAATTTGGTTCCAAATTAAAAGAAATGGAAGAGACATGAGAACTAAATGTAACGTGTGATGCTAGGGGTGTCCTTGACTGGGACAAATTTGTCTTTAACAAACATAAAGGACATTCGTGGGACAATTGTCCACATGTAAAGATCTGCAGAGTATGGGAAGTGGAGGAAGGAAAGAGGGGCATGGGTGTAGGGGAGGAAGAGTGAGAAGGAGAGAAACTGATAAAGCAAATGTCATAAAATAATAATATTTAGGGAATCTGAATGAAGAGTATATAAACATTCTTCATACTATTCCTTCAGGTTTTCTGTATGTCTTAAATGATTTCAAAATACAGTTTAAAAATAATAGCTAACAATATCATTGGCTTTTTCTTTTATTGTGGTGAAATACACACAATATTAAATTTTACCATTTTAGCCATTTTAAAATTGGCATTTAATTCATTTACAAAGTCGTGCAACCAGTACCACTCCATAGTTCCAGAACATTTCCACCACTCCAAAAGGAAACCCTGTATCAACTAAGCAGTAATTCTCTATTTCCCCTTCTCCGGAGAGCCTAGATTTCTCTATGAATTTTGTGTATTCTGAACATTTCATATACATGGAAACAGACAAAATGTGGCCTTTTGTGTCTGGTTTCTTTCCTTTATCATAATTTCCCTTACCAGTTTTTAAGGTTCATTCATGTTGGAGCATGTGTCAGTAACCAATTTCTTTTTATGGCTTACTATTTCATCACGTGATACCGTATTTTGTTTTTCATTCATCAGCTGGTGGACATTAGGTTGTTCCCACTTTTTGATTATTGTGCAAATTGTTACTATGGACATTTGTGTACAGCTTTTTGTTTGAACATCTGTTTTCAATCATTTGGGGTCTATGTATACCTGGGCGTATAATTGCTGGGTCATATGGTAATTCCATGTTTAACTTATTGAGAAACTGCTCAACTGGTTTTCCACAGTGGCTACAACACTTTACATTTCCACCGGTAATTTCTCCATACTCTCATCAGCGCTTGTTATTGTCTGTTTGATTATATCCATTCTAGGGGTGTGATGTTGTATTTCATTGTTGTGATTGGAATTTCCCTAACACCTAATGACATTTGGCATCTTTTCATGTTTTTCCTGGCCATTTTTTTTTAACCTGCTCTGTGAAAATGTCTATTGAAGACTTTTGCTCATTTTGAGTTGTTTATCTTTTTGTTGTTAAAGTGGTAAGTTAAGTTCTTTATATATGTTCTGGACACTAGGCTCTTACTAGATAGATGAGGAACAAATATTCCTCCCATTGTATGGGTTTCCTTTTCATATGTCTAATTATATCTTTAAACTAAAAGATTCTTAATTTTGATGAAGTCTAATTCATCTATTTTTCTTTTGTGTTTTTGGTGTCATATCCAAGAGACCATGGTCAAATCCAAAGTCATGAAGATTTACCCCAATGGTTCTCCTAAGAGTTTTGTAGTTTTAGTTTTTGTATTTAGGCATTTGATCCATTTTAGATTAATTTTTGTGTATTTTGTGAGGTAGAGGTCCATATTCTTTTCTTGTTTTTTTTTTTTTTGCTTGTAGATATCAGGTTGTGCAAGCATTGTTTATTGAAATTTCAGACAGTTCTTTTCTCACTGAATGGTCTTAGTATCCTTGATCAGACACATGGATTTATTTCTGTACTTTAATTCTATTGTACCTGTACCAATTTCAGTGTTTATCTTTATGTCAGTATCTATTGATCTATTGATTATTGTAGCCTTGTAGTAGGTTTTGAAATTAGGATGCCTTGGTTCTCCAACCATATTCTTCTTTTTTAAAATTTTAAAAAATTTGTTTTTATTTGTCATACATGATAGTAGAATTCCCTCTGATACATCATATGTAATGGAGTATAATTTTTCATTTTTCTGGTTATACATGATGTAGAATTCCACTGGTCCTATAGTTATACATGTATATAGGGTAATAATGTCTGATTCATTTTACTAACTTTCCTACCCCATACCCCCTCTCCTCCCTTCACTCCTCTCTACCTAATCTAAGTAAGTCTATTCTTTCCTAGCCTCCCGCCCCATTTAAAATAGCATCCACTTATCAGAGAGAATATTTGGCCTTTATTTTTTGGGATTCATTTATTTCTCTTAGCATGATATCTCCAACTCCAACCATTTATCAGCAAGTGCCATAATTTCATTCTTTAAGGCTGAATTATATTTCATTATTCATTCGTCTGTTGAAGGATACCTAGTTGGTTCCATAGTTTATATTGTGAATTGAGCTGCTATAAACATTCATGTGGCTGCATCACTATAATGTGTTGATTTTAAATCCTTTGGGTATAAACTGAGAAGTGGGATAGCTGGGTCAAATGGTGGTTACATTCTAAGTTTTCTGAGGAATCTTCATACCACTCTCCATAATGGTTGCACCAGTTTACATTTCCACCAGCAATGTACGAGTGTACCTTTTCTCCCACATCCTCACCAACATTTATTGTTGCTTGTATTCCTGATAATTGCCATTCTGACTGGGGTGAGATGAAATCTTAGTTTTGATTTGCATTTCTCTAATTGCTAAAGGTATTGAACATTTTTTCATATATTTGTTGATGGATTGTATTTCTTCTGTGAAGTGTCTGTTCAGTTCTTTAGCTCATTTATTGATTGGGGTTTCTTTTCTTTTTTTTTTTTTTTTGGTGTTAAGTTTTTGTGTTCTTAATATATCCTGAGAGTAATGCTGTATCTGAGGTGCATATGGTAAATTTTTTCCTATTCTGTAGGCTCTCTCTTCACGTTATTGATTGTTTCCTTTGCTGAGAAGAAGCTTTTTAGTCTGAATCCGTCCCATTTATTCATCCTTGATTTTACTTCTTGCGCTTTAGTAGTTTTGTGAAGGAAGTCAGATCCTAAGCCGACATGGTGAAGATTTGGGCCTACTTTTTCTATTTGGCACAGGGTCTCTGGTCTAGTGCCTAAATCTTTGATCCACTTTGATCCAACCATATTCTTCCTTTTGAAGATTTCTTTAGCTATTTGGAATCTTTTGAAGTTCCACATGAATTTTCAAACACCGTTTCACTTCTGAAAAAAAAATTGGGATTTTGAAAGAATTGTATTGACACCATAGATCACTGTGGGTAACACCACCATCTTAACAGTATTTATTTTCCAATCCATAAACATAGATATCTTCCCATTTACTTATTATGGAGCTTTACATGTTTTTGTGTTAATGTTTTGCACCAACTTGTTTAAATTTATCTCTCAGTATTTTATTCTTTTGAAAGTATTATAAATGAATTTTTCTTCATTTCTTTTCCAGATTGTTCATTGCTACTCCATAGAAACAAAACTGTTCTGTAGTTTCTTTTCTTCTCGATTTAGTTTTTGGTATAAGGCAATGTTGGTCTTATAGAATGAGTTAGGAAGTATTCTTTTCTCTTTCATTTTTGGGAAGAGTTTGAAAAACGATGGTATTAATTCTTCTTTAAACATTTAGTAATTCATTAGTTAGATCATCTGGTGCTTTTTTTGTGGGGGGAGTTTTTGAGTACTAAATCAATCTATTTAAGTCTTTTCAGAATTTCAGTTTCTTCTTGAGTCAGTTTTTGTAGTATGTGTGTGTCCTAGGACTTTGTCTATTCCATCTACATTATCTAATTTTTTATGGTACAATTGTTCATAGAATTCTCTGATAAACTTTAAAATTTTTTTTTCTACAAAGACAGTAGTAATGTTAATACTTTAATTTCTGATTAAATAATTGAAGTCTTCTTTTGTTTCTTGGATAGACTAGGTAAAGGTTTATTAATTTTGTTGATCTTTTCAAATAATTGACTTTCGATTCCTTTATTTATTTCTTCATTTGTTTC
Organism: Callospermophilus lateralis; assembly: GCF_048772815.1. Lineage (NCBI taxonomy): Eukaryota > Metazoa > Chordata > Mammalia > Rodentia > Sciuridae > Callospermophilus > Callospermophilus lateralis. Next base: position 26,898,731 of record NC_135306.1, read on the forward strand.
CATTCTCATCTTTATTTTATTCTTTTTGCTTGCTTTTAGTTTGTTTTTCTTTTCCTAGTTTCTTAGGTGGAAATTTAGGTTAGTGGTTTGAGGCTCTCTTCTTTTTTAATGCTGGCATTTACAGTTATAAGTTTTCCTTTATGTACTGACTTAGCTGCATCTCATAAATTTAAGTAGTATTTATGTTTTCACGTATCCAAAAGTATTTTCTTATTTCCCTGATTTATTTTTCAACCTAGTGATTATTTAGAAGTGTTGTTTAATTGCCACAAATTTGTAAATTTACCATATTTCCTTGTTATTGATCTCTAATTTCATTCCATTTTGATTTAGAATATACTTTAGATGATTAAATCTTTTAAAATATACTGTAGCTTGTTTCATGGACTAATATATAGTTCAACTAGGGATTATTCCATGTACACTTGGGAATAATGTTGTTGGTGGAATATTCTACAGATATCTGTTAGATCCAGCTATGTTATGGTGCTGTTCAAGTTTTCTATTTTCTTGACTTTTTGTCTAGTTGTTCTAGACGTTTTGAATATGACACAGTGAAGTCCCAACTATTATTGTTGATTTTTCTATCTTTCTTTAATTCTGAGTTTCTGTTTCACATATTTTGGGCTCCCTTATTAGGTGCACTTATGTTTGTAATTGCTATATATTATTGACGGGGCGCTCTTTTTTTTAATTTTTAAAAATATTTTTTAGTTGTAGATGGACATAAGATCTTTATTTCATCTATCTATCTATCTATCTATCTATTTATATGTGGTAATAAGTATCGAACCCAGTGCCTCCCATATGTGAGGCAAGTGCTCAACCACTGAACTTCAACCCCAGTGGGACACTCTTTTATCATCATAAAACATCCTTCTTCTCCAGTAACAATTTTCACCTTAAGGCCTGTTTTTTCAGTTATTTGTATAGACGCTTCAGATCCCTTTTGGTTATTATTTTCATGAAATATCTTTTCCATCCTTTAAACCTTTCAACCCATTTGGATAGAAAAAACAGAGTCCCTTGGAGACACTATATTTGGACTATGACTTTAAACACATGCTGCCAATTCTGCCTCTTAACTGGAGAGTTTAATCCATTCACATTTAAAGTAATTACTGACACGGAAGGACTTGCTCTGCCATTTTGCTTTTTATTTTCTATATGTCATATCTTTTTTTATTCCTCAATTCTTTCCTTCTTGTGTTTAATCTATTTTGTAGTGTTATTGTTTTTTTTTTTTTTTTTTTTTTGTTCTCCTTTCCTTCTCTGAATGTACATTTCAGTTATTTTCTTAATGTTACTTTGGTGGTACAGTTAATACTTTAATAACAAATCTAGTTTGACACCAATTAAGCTTCAATAATACATAAAAACTGTTCTTATGCAGCTCCACGCTCCCCCCTTGTGCTGTAATTAATATATGGTACGTTTCTTTAAACTGTGATTGATACTTCAGTCATTTTTGTCAACAATCAAAACTTAGGGCTTTCCAAGTTAACATCTTTGCCTGTGAGCTAGTTATTGACAGGAAAAAGTTTCATTCTTTTGCTCCACATTATTCTGCTGTGTTTTGTCCAAATAAACACTAACAAACCAGTTGTCATCTAGTTTCCTGTGCAGTCTCTTGCCTACAGTTTCACTTGGAAAGACCAAGTCATCCAAGATCGCATTGTGCACAGGTTTCTGGTGTAGCTCCTGGGATCCTTTGGCTGATTTTTTTTTAACGCAACTTTTAAAAATTGATTTAGTTGAGCAATAAAGCCCACATACTTCCAACTGGATTTTTTTCTCCAATTCAGTGACTAGCTGGACTTAGAATTTCTGATAAGATTTCAGTTGAGGATCTATAAGAAGATTGATAGCTTTCCCAACACGAACAACTTCATTTCCTTGATTGCTGTAATGTCCCGGTATCCTTGCTCAAGTTCTCCAGCTCCAGAAGTGCTGAGAGATGTTGAACTTATCCAGCTACTCAGTGTTGGGCTTCAGAGTTTTAGTGCTCAAGGGAAACGTGGCCTTCTTGTTGAGCACATCTTGTTGAGCACCTTTTTGTATGCCAACTCAGATTTAATAATTATTATTTTATGCATTTGCCTTTAAAATCATATAGAAAGAAAAATGAGAGATAAAAAATATATATATATATTACTAAGTTTTATGTTTACCTATGTGGTTACCTTACCAGTTTTCTGTATGGCTAGAGTGACTGTTTAGTGTCCCTTCACCTATGTCTGAGGAGTGTTCTTTAGAAGTCAAGGGCAGGTCTGCTAGCAACAAACTCTCTCAGCTTTTGTTTATTTGCAAATATCTTCATTTCCCATTCGTTTTGAAGAATACTTTTCTGGATAAAGAATTGTGGACTGGGGGTTGACTTTGTGGCTCAGCGGTAGAGCACTCACCTAGCACGGGTAAGGCCCTGGGTTCGATCCTCAGCACCACATAAAAATAAATAAATAAAATAAAGATATTGGGTTCATGTACAACTAAAAAATAAATAGGAAAAAAGAAAGAATTGTGGATTAACTTTTCTTTTTTTCTTTCAGCACTTTCTGTCATCTCATTGTCTTATGGATTCCATGGTGTCTGATAAAAGATTAGGATATAATTTTATTAAGAATCACTTGTATGCCATGTGTTGCTTCTCTCTTGCTGCATTTGGTATTTTTGTCTTTGTTGATACATTAATTCCAATCTGTCTTGGTGTGGATCTCTTTATCTATCCACGATGGAGTTTGCTGAGCTTCTTGTCTGTGCACACTTATGTTTTTTTTTTCTTTTTTTTATCAAAGTTGAGAAGCGTTCTGCCATTATTTCTTCAAACATTCTTTCCGCTCCTTCCTCTCTCTCCTTTATCTCTGGGACTCCCATTATATATATGTGGGTGTTTGATGGTGTTGCAAAAGTCTCCTAGACTCTGTTTGTTTTTCTTCATTCTTTTCTTTTTTAAATCTTCCAATTGAAGCATCTCTGCTGACTTATCTTTAAATTCAGTGATTATTTTCCTTCCTTCCAATTGAACCCAGAGCCTTAGTGCTCTACCACTTAGCTACACCCCCAACCCTTTCTTTGAGACAGGGTCTCACTAAGTTTCCTGGGCTGTCCTTGATCTTCCAATCCTCCTTCCTTAGCCTTTGGAGTAGTAGGTAGGCACCACCATGCCTGGATATTCAGTGATTCTTTATTCTGCTCGAATCCCTTGTTGAATTCTGATTGTAATTTTTTTTTCATTTCAGCTTACTTTTCAACTCCAGAACTTCTATTTGATTCCATTTTTAGAATTTCTACCTCTTTGTTGATAGTCTCTATTCAGTAAGACATTGTGCTGCTCTTGGTTTTCACTTGTTCTTTTTTTTTTTTCCCCTGCTTGCTGTGGGTTGTATTTGCTTATTTATTCAGTGAGTTTTATAAACTATTTTTTGATAAAAATTGTATTCTCCCTAAAGATAAGTCTGCATGGTCACCAAAGTCTCTTCTCAGCTAGTGATCTGAAATATTTTCTTAAATACTTAGAGCCAAAATAAAACAAACAAAAAATTTTTTCTTCCAGTCTTTGTAGATTCATCCTGTGTATAAAAACCACTTAATGCTTAGCAAGGCATCTTACAACTCTGCTTTAGCTTTCTCTTCCTTCTGCCTCCTAAATACCAGTCAGAGGTGAATATTCATGGTCTTCTCATTTGTCCACCCTGCCCACCCTCCAATCTAGCCCTGGATGTGTGGCATTCTAAATTTCCTTGTAAACAGAGGAATTTTTCTAAGTTCTCACTCCTCCATATAAGTCCTTCCTTAGCTTCTTTCTGCCCATGCTTTTTCATCTGTTTCTTGCTGCATGTGTTATTCCTCACGCCAGGTTGCGTCATCTAATATTTGCCTTTAAATATTTTTGACAAACATCACTGGAACAATTACTTCATACTTAAGAAGTTCTAAAGAAGGTGGGGAAAAAAAAATCTCCAAGCTGATCCTTCAGGAAGCCATCACACAGGTCAAAACAAACAAATATATGTATATTTTTTGAAAACAAGGTTCATGCTGGTCACTCTGGCACCAGGAAGTCACCTCAGAAACATGTATCATGCCACTGTCCCCACAGCTGCTTCTGAGCTGGGGATGCCATACAGGCAAGTTAAAAATGCCTTGATATTTTCTCTTTCTCTCTCTCTTTTTCATTTAGCATTCTCCAAGTTGTAAGTTTGTTTTTTTTTTTATTAGATTCCAGAGTTTGACAAAAATTGATTTAATGGTTTTTGACAGCTTAGTCATTTACTTTAGTGGAAGGAGAAAGTTTTTGAATTTCCTAATCTGTCATTTTAGCCATATCACCCCACTATTAGTTTTCACATATAAAAAGACACTTCACCTTGTTGTGTTCAATCCTATGTTCTCAGCTTCTAGCACATAGTAGATACTCAATGTCCATTAGGTGATGATTGAGTGGGTGAACAAATTATCACTTGACTCTACAAAATATCCATAAGCCATTATTATTCCCATTTTATAAAGGAAGGTACTGAACCTCAGAAAGATTTTTGTGACTTTCTCAGTTTGCCCATCTTATGCAAGTGGCAGAGACAGATTCAAATCCATATTCATGATCCCAATCTCTTGCTTTCTTCCTTATACTATGCTGGTTCCTTTAGGCATCAGAAATAAGGAGGTAACAACACCGTTGCATTTAACAGCTTTCAAAGTATATTCCTATGCATTACTTCATTTAATTATAATAACAATCCTACTGCATGGACTGAACATATTTCATCTTTCAGATGAGGAAATTTTGGCACAGAGAGGACAAATAACCTGTAATTGGATTGGAGAAACGAGATGAATCCAGATATGCCAACTGTTAGTTCAGTGCTTTTACACTATGTCATCTTTTATCTTTACTAAAGTAAACAGGGCTTTTCAACTTTACATGGTTCTTTTTTTTGGGGGAGGGTGGTACCGGGGATTGAACTCAGGGGCACTCAGTCACTGAGCCACATCCTCAGCCCTGTGTTATATTTTATTTAGAAACAGGCCTCACTGAGTTGCTTAGCACCTTGCCATTGCTGAGGCTGACTTTGAACTCACAATCCTCCTGTCTCAGCTTCATGAGCCGATGGGATTACAGGCACGCACCACCACGCCTGGCAATCTTTACGTGGTTCTTTCTAGGTAAAAAGTAACTGATCTTTGAATGCAGTATTGCAAGCAAACCAGGACCTGGGGATTCATTCTTGACTCCCATCTTTCACTTGGCCCCTTATACCAATCAATTATCTGATGGTTCTACCTTTCTAATAGCTCTTACAAATATCCTTTTCTCTCCATTCTGTTGCTGGTGCCCTAGCTGAAGACCTCAACCTCACTTATTTGGCATAATAAAAAAGCTTTTCCTGCCTGGTTTTCCTGAACCAGAATAAACTCATTCCACATTGTACCCCCTTACTGCGTGGTTAAGAGTGAATCCCTGCATAAGTTGACCTAAATTGCAAATATCATCAAGCACTCTTTTGCTTATAATTCTTCAGTGAGTCTCCTTTTTCTTCAGCATAACATTTAGTCCCTTGGTATGGTCCATAAGACCCGATACATTTGATCTCTTTTGACTTCTCCAATTGTATATCCCACACCCACTCCTCAGTACAGACTCACGGATGTGTCGTTTCTTCACATATGCTATTGCTTTGCTTGGAACACTCTCTACCTTCTTTTCCTCAAAGACTTATTTACTTATTATATCCCTATTTCCTTACTGCTTGCAACTTTGGAGTGGGGGGTCTCCCTGTCACTCCTGAGTTAACTCAGTTACAGCAGCTGGCAAAATATTACAATCACCTGCTTATCCCTTTGCCTTCCTAAACAGACCATACATTTTTGGAGGGCAGAGACTGGGTCTTTCATTCCTGTATCCTCAGTTATACAGGGCTCATTAAATGACTTTAGAATAAACAAAGAAATACTTTCTCTTTTACTTACACTTAAGTCCTGAGTGAGATTTGGATAAGATATGTGATAAGAAATTCAATTAAAGCATCAGAAAATTACATGATGGAATATTACCAGCTCAGCACCTCCAAACCCCCATTCAAAAGCCATATGCAGACTATTTTTGCTTTCACAATAGATTGAAGAATGCATATATCTTTTTCTACCAGTGAATAAAATTCTACAAATCTTGGTGTTTTCCTTTCTTTTCAGGTTGCTAAGAAGCTCAAAGAATTTAATGCCTCAATGTACTGTGACCATATGAGTTCTGAAGACTCGCATACTTGTTTCTTCCTATGTCTTTGCTTTCAGATATTTAATTTTTTTTTTTTTTAGTTTTAAATGGACACAATACCTTTATTTAGTTTATTTTTTTATGTGGTGTTGGGGATCGAATCCAGGGCCTCACGCATGCTAGGCAAGCGCTTTACCACGGAGCCACAACCCTGGCCCCATATTTTTATTTTAATAGATTTTTTTTGTATATCTGTCTTTTGGAAAAAAGTTTACATGTTTAAATATATCTACATCTGTATATATACACACATATTGAAACATTGAATGTTATTTCTTATTAGCATAGAAGCAAACAGATGGTTAAGGTAACAATGCAGAAGAGAAAAGCTGGAGCCACTGAGACCACGTTTGTCTGCAGCTACATAAGCTGTAGCTACATACATAAGCCACTGTTAGGTTAGGAATTTTCAACTGAAAACCATAAATTAGGTAGATTTCATTCAACAGGGAATGGAATTTTTTTTTTTTTTTTGGCTGGTGCAGAGAAATATTTTGAGGACCTCCAACTCTTGTCTCACTGGCTCCTTTGTATTATTACAGAAATTTTGCAAAAGATGGTATTGAAAAGAAAATGTAAACCTTTTCAATATTCAGTGAATTAGAGAATCAAATCCTGGATGCAGCTGACCATCTGGCATAAGCCCCCTTCTTTCAACAAAGAGATGGTGTGCCCTGTTTGAGTGTGGGCCTCCATGATTTATTTCTCAATTTCCCCCTAAATCTGGTTACCAGGTCTGCTGGGTTTCCCACTGGACCTCTCCTCTTCTCCATCTTCCTTTCAGACCTCTTCCTTTCCCAACTCTCCCTCTTCTGTTTCTAGCCTCCATACCACTAGATGACTCTGCTTAGGACCAGTCAGAGGCTTCCCACAGCTCACAGTTCAGGTCTGTACACACACCTGCAAGACTCCTGTATCCTCTCTCGTGTTACTTCTAGCTGCACATCCACATATTCTTTGCTCTGCCTGCATTTCCTCCTGCTGCTGATTGCCCATGCTGTTCTGTTCTCTCTGTGCAGAGGCACCCCACTGTCTTTTCATCATTGGGCTAATGCTTGCTCTTCTTTGTAGACTCAGCCTCAGATCGCTTCTTCTGATGACCCGAACACCTTCCCTTGTGTTCCCAAAGCACCTTCAACTTCTCATCATAACTCTTGCTGCTGTCTGTCTCCCTCATTAGGCTGTGAGTTACTTAAGATCAGGGAGTATTTACTGCTGAGCTCCTGGAATACAGTTCTGCCTGACCAGAGAAGCCTCAGGAAATGCTTATTGAATGAAGTGACTACTGAGGTGGACATGCTTAGAAAAAGCATCTGAAAGGGGCCTTGCTCACCACATCTTCCACAAAATGTGATATGTGGGTCTCATCAACTCCCACAGTCTATTATTTCTATTATTTTTTGTAATCCTTCTAAACTTATCAAATCATCCCCATTCTTTCTCTTGTCTAATTAAAAAGAAATCCTTAATCCATTTTGGTTTGACTTAGATTTGTTTCCAAGCTGAGAGCCAATTGTCCTAAATACCATTTATTAAAAACTCTTCCCTTCTTTATTCATTTGAATATTCAATAATAGGGTTGGGTGGAGACTTATTATTTTATTCTGCCACTGCTCTATTATCATACTAGTTTAGTTACTGTCATCTTACCTGGCTATTTGTCTTTAACTATCACTTATTTTTTCATATTCAAATACAATAGAGAAATTTTTAAACATAGATAAGAAAAAAAAAACGAATTCAAGTCACCCATAATCTCACAATATAGATAATCATAATTATCATTCTGATGTAAACAAAGTGATTTCCTTAGCTAACTTTATTGTGCCAGATTAACTGACATTCTTCTACCTTCTGTAGAATGAACTGGTTGATGTCTATAGCATGCCGAATGTTCCTGGAGAGGAGCCTATATTTGAAGCCTTGTGTACTCTGTTCTCAGCATCAGTGGGTCGTGCTTGGCAAGAGTTAGCTGTGTTTATTCCAGCATGTTATGCCAGGTGTGGTGGTTACTCTAAAGGTTTATTTAAATATTATGTATACTGATAAAAACAATGAATAGGAAAAGAGAAGTTTCTGTGAAAACTAATGCTTTGAAAAATTGAATGCTTTTGAAAGATTCAATAAAGTTAAAAATGCTAAAAATACTATTCTTGGATTAGAAACATAAACACTGGGAAGAAATATAAAAATCCTGGAGTCTACAATCAGTGGGCTTCATAAGTACCTCTAGATTCTTGATCCGTTTCTTAAAAATTGATTTCACCTTATTACATTTTGGGGTGGTTACATTATTGATATTATTAATGCAACTTCAGAGGAGTCAAAAGTCATAAAAATGGGAACTGATACAACTATGTCAAAGACTGGTCAATGAACATTATATCTTGTAGATTTAGAAAATTCAGGGAACTTATAAATACCTAGAGAGCTTTAAGATTTTTATTGAACTTTTTGAAAAGCCTATGAAATGGTCTACAGTGAGGTCTACTTTTTCTGGAATCCTAAATTTAATCTTAGGTGAATGTCTTAAAATAATTCTTTTCCTTAACCAAAATTTCCATTTAACCCATTCAACATAGGGTCTTTAGAATTGATAAATACAGCATCTACCATTTATTTTACATGAGAATATGCTATAAATATTGCTTTATCCCCCCCTTTTACTGACTATATTGTGAATGTGATTCCAAGTCATTGACTTTTCCTATGTTACTGCTAATGTCTGCCCAGTCCCTCCAATTGAAATTCTATTTATGCTTTCTCTTATTTACCATTTTAAGCTATGCATCTTTCTTGATTTCCTCTTTGCCAGGACTGACAAAGAGCTGGGAATTAGAGGTTAGAGGATGCAATGTGAACTTGACTGAAAGCGTCCTTCTTACATTAAAGGAAATTCCTCCTTAAGGTGGCCTCCCTAGTCTGAAGGACCTGGCCAGGGAGCTTGTAAACACCTAGAGAGCTTTAGATTTCTACTGAATTTTTTGAAATGGTCTGATAGCTAGGTCTACTTTTTTTGGAATCCTAAATTTAACCTTTGGTGAAACTCCTAAGTTATTTTTTTCCCGAATTTGGATAACAAATGAGGCATAATACCAAATTTAAATCACAAAGCATTTCTTAAGTTTCACTACCATTTGCCAAAACTAAAACAAACAAGAAACCCCTGTGAAATGGTACAATTCCATGAGTTAGTTTCACAGAACCTGATCTAAGATAGAAGCCAAAGAGCCTCATAGGACACTGGCTTCTTTCTGAACTGTTCAACATCTATAAAAGCTTTGAGCTGTACAGCTATTTGAAGTAGCTTGAATTTTAATCACTACTTATATATTGAGCTGGGGTACACAAGTACAGTCAAGCACCTCATGAAATTTCAGTCAATAAAAAACCATATAGGGGCTGGGGCTGTAGCTCAGTGGTAGAGCACTTGCCTGGCACACGTGTGGCACTGGGTTCCATCCTCAGCATCACATAAAAATAAAAGGAATTGTGTCCACCTACAACTGAATCAATCAATCAATCTACCTATCTATCTATAATGGACCATATACACAAAAGTGGTCCAATGAGTCTGTATCAGCTAGTGATGCTGAAGCCATTGTAGTTTTGTAAATACACTCTGTGACACTTGCACAATAATGTCATTGTCTAATGATGCATTTCTCCAAATGTGTCCCTTCCTGTCGGCAGGTGCCTGCATTGTATCTCCTGAACCCTCTGAATTTGTCTTTATTTTGGGAAGCCTGAGGTTAACTACAGAGTGTACTTTTCATAGCCATACAGAGAGAAAATGACTTCTGGATAGCTTTTAGGAAAATGTGAGAATTTTCAGACTCTTGAAGATTATATAAGAGAAATTATGCAAACAGAATCAGAACTGTCCCCAAAAGGAAAAACACTCCAGATTGGTTAGTACTATTCAGTATCTCAAACACCTCCCGTGTCTGAGGACTCCTCACAAGTGTTCTCTAACAGCTCCTTTGGCAGGATGGCATCAACACCAGGGCTATCATTATAACATTAGCTAATGAAGGGCATTCTGTAGATTAGCCTCTCAGGGAAAATCCAAACTACACAACAAATTAGAAGAGGTTTATTGGTATTTCAACAGGTCTTCTACTTAGGAAGAACATCCCTTCCTTAGTCTGTAATATCACTTAAAAACTACTTTTAAACTATCATTTTTTAGACTATAATGGGAAACAGCTATGCCTGAATGACAGCACCCCACAGTATATATACCCACTCAGTATAAATCAAGGCTTCAGTTCATGTTTAGGGCACTGCACCAGGCACAATGTTTTCCATGGGGACATCTTTTACTCTGCCTGATAACTGAATTCAGTTGCAACCTTAGCATTCTCATGGCCACTCAAGACCTCAGCTATGAAGCCTGGCTGTGCAGTGAATGAACTCTGCACTTCACAAATTGGTTTTAGTACATCTATATTCCATAGCCCATGGATCCTGGAAGATGCTAGAAAAGAATAGCTGGGAAATTCTTGGATATCCTTGCAGTACACGGACCTAATTTGAAACCATGATCACTTCCTATCAGTTACCACTATGGGCATGGGGAGGTGTTACAACACAGTAGACAGTGACATTCTTTCCTATAAAATTTTATTTATTACATAAAAAATTCTATACATTTGTTAGACTAAAATACAGTTTTCATTATAATTCTGGCAACTGAGTCAGTACACAGAGAAAACTTAGCATTAAATCAGCACTTTTTTTTCTAGTTCATATTTCTGCACAAGAAAAACATTTCAAAGCTCCATTTCATATAAGCTCATCGTACTCTGAAGCCAGATGGAATGTCATCCAATTCAGAGCTCTTAGAAGTTAATTTCCCAGCAAGATTTGATAACTCCAGAAAGTTAATTGCTTAATATACATATTTTTAAGTCCTCTGAGAGCATAATGCTCCATCTGTAGAGTTGCACTGTGTCGACGAAGACAGTCACAAACACCAGGGCTATGACTGTGTGGGGGGCATGTTCAAGCACCTACATGGTTGTTTCCCCACATGCAATGTTTCCCCACTGTAGTGACACTGTAACAAGGAAAAAAAAAACCCACATAATCCTAAAGTAAATGATTCCACACTGTGGACTTTATGGAAGGCTTAGCTGTAGTCCTCCAGTTTGTAATGGACAAAGACAGGACACGACATGAAGATTTATGACATTCTGAAATAGGATGCAGATGGGGGGGCAAATGAACAAAAGGGCATCAGGAATATGTGGCACCACAATGTACTTCTCATACTGGATTACACATCAGGAGAGCTTGATGTGCCATTTTCTGTTTATATTACCCCATATAACGGGCCAGGTTTGACACTGGATGTGGAAAACACAGTGCCTGAGAGAGCAGTAGCAGGTCCCCATTATATTGACTGGTCTTTAAAATTTGGTTGCCTTATTCTAAGAGTTCTGTCCTAAACTTAAGTTTGGAAAGGCTATGCCAAACCAGCATGTGGAAGTTGGGCCTTTGGTCTTTAGAAGAAAGGCTTTTGTCTTTGGTTGTTTTTCCAGAGCCTCTGCCATCCTGTTAGATACTCTGGACACTTTTCTACTTGCTTTCACCTTTGTTAGTAGGAAGGTTTTTTCCTCCTGTAATGAGATCAGCTAATAATCTACTTGAATTTACTTCAATAGGTACAAGATCTATTAGAAGAGTATTAAGTAGTCATGAATATTCTGACAGTAAAAATTGAAACTCCTTTTCGTTATGGAACTCCCAATACTCTCGTAAGGGAAGAAAGAAATTAGGAAACATCAACACAACAGAATCTAGTACTACTAGGACAACCCAGTAGAAAAAAAGGGAACATTCCCTACATGATTTACCTCCAAAACTCAAAACTAGTAAAACCAAGAGGGGTTAAAAAGAAGTTCTGAGCATAGAATACAGGTACCTAGGTAGGGGAAATTTACATAATAGTCCCCGTCTCAAACCACTAGTCTCCAAAGCTATTCTATTATTGTCACATTCTAACACAATTTATGAAAAAGTCCTGACCTGATTATCAGCATAATAAAGAAGTCCCTTACATTTTTTTTTTTTTTTAGTGGCATGCCTTCTATCTGCCCATTTATTCCAAGTCTTTTCAATGTTGATCTTAACTCACATGGAGTGATTTAACACACAGTTCTTGAGCAACAACTGAATCAAACTACATCTCCAACTAGCAGGATGGGGATAAGGCTCATACATAAAGGTCAGAATACTCTCTTTAAAAGTCATACTTGTCTATGACAAAAGGACCTATCAAATTTAGGCTGGACATTGGCCCTTTTCTGTCTCATACAGAAACTTGTACCAGTGGTATCTCTCCATTTGCTGTTGTTGAAGGTTCATTACATCTTTTTTAGAGGTGTAGGGGACAGGAAGCTGAATTTTCTCCTTTTTCTTTAACCAGCCAGTTAGGAAATTTCCTCTGCTTTCTTCCGCCTAAGAATGTAGGGAGTGGTCTGATGTCTAATATGTAAACCATGATCCATTGGAATCAGATCTCAACAGAACTTCAAACTCCCTTAAGGCTTCCTGCCTTCTTCATTCAAGGGCCCTTCCGGAAGAGCTGCCTTGTAGCGGCAGCACACTCTCCTAGTGGTAAGTTGTGGATGTGGAGAATTCCACAAGCTTCCCTGGAGAAGGAAGATGAGTGGACATGGGGAGTGGAGGCCCAGCCCCACTGGTACAGTGGTTCAAGGCTGCTCTAAAGAGGAGAAGACACTCAAAAACCAGTAAACATCTCCTTGATTTAAGTTGGGGTGGAAGAAGTTGGGGAAACACATTTTAAATTTCTACTCCCAGCATCTACTCCAATTTTCCATTCATAATTTTTGGCAAGTATGTACTCCATACACTTGAGTTTGCTAATTTTTCATCATCTTCAACTATTCTGGGTGATACTTAAAGATATATTTTAAGATAGTGATATACTGATGATACTATATCACATAATGTCATATATGAGCTACAATAAAAATAAGCAAGTGTTTAAGTAGATGGATAATTACGAAGATTTTCTATTAATTACTTCCTGGATTTTTTTTTCTATTGTTGTTCATTGAAAATTTGGTATCTTGCAAAAAGACCCCCAGAACACACAGACCCTCACACGTCTAAGGCAAGACATCTTACTATTTGTGAAAATTCAGTGTTGACCATCTTGTTATTCATTCAGATCAGGGTAGTTTCTCTATCCAAATCTGGTATTAAATTATACAAAATCTTAAGTTATAAAAAGATTCCAGACCAGAGATGAAAAGTATCATCTTAAAAGGATCTTTAGTGGATACCTAGCCGCTTCATGAGCATTTAAAATATTTAAAACAGATGTGCTATGTGCATTTAAGAGAAAGACAATCCACAGCTTTCATAAGTTGGAAGGGACAAATGGCCCCTTAAATGTACCTGCTTTTGAATATTAAATATTGAATTCAGGTCTTAGCAAATATAAGTGGAAAAATTCTGAACATTTATAAATTAATATTTATGTGTTCGACTGGCTCTTGATTAGAACATGACTAAAAGCTTCATTATTCTGAGTTCTCTGGTCTGGAGAAAATAATTTAGGTTGTAAAGCATCAAAATTGAAGAATAGCCTAATAGTTGGGTTCCTAACAATTTCATATCTTTTAAGCAAATTTTCTAGTGAATTCCCTTAGAAAATACCAAACTTAAATTCTGTCCATGTAATTTACAAAAGTGGCAATTGTTCACATAAAATTGAAACTGAATCATCATTTGTCTATTTTTATACATATAAAAATCAAGAGGGGGAGGAAGAAAGGGCTCTATAGTATTTTTATAGAAAAGAATGGCTTTATACAGAAATTCACAATGTTAAAAACTTCACATTGAAGTTTTTTATAAGAAAGATATTTTCAAAGATTTAAATCTTGGGTTAAAATTGTCTTCTTGAATTAAAATGTGGAATATAATAATTTGGCTAAAATTTGTGAAATCTGAATGGGAAAAGTGTGCTATTTTAAATTTATTAGTATATAAAATGATTAGTTTCTGTTTTGTTTTTAAAGATTTCTAGCTTTAAACTTCCTCTTGATACACCCAAGGTTTCTGCTTTTTCAAAGTTTAGGCGTGCCACTCAACAAAGATGACTTAATTCCCAAAACAGTCACTGTTTATGAACAATGCCTACTTTTCCAAAGGGCTAACATGCATTTCTTAGTATAGAGCTATATGAATATACATTTAAAGCAAAAGGATTCTGTGCTATGAATATAGCATACACAAATCTCTGCTTTATGCATTTACTTATGAACCCACAATTCTCCAATATATATTCACAGACCACATCTTAACTCTCAGTAAGCATTTCTATCTGTCAGATGAAATATATAAAAAGAATACAAATATTAACCATGTCAGGTGCACTGATAAGCTTCTAGACTCTGAAGATTTTTTTTTTCTTTTCAAAGTAGCCATAAGAAAGCAATAGCAAACTTACTTATTGAGAAGTGAACATTTTTTGAAGGAAACTTCTTAGAGGCTGTGTTAAGGCTATTAGAAACTCCAAATGAAAAGGTTTCTGAACAAAAGCAACATAAAATAAATTGTTCAAGTCACTGTAACTGACAGCTCTGGTTTTGGAACTAATCCCACAATACTACTTTGCATGTTAAGAAACCTCTTGAAGTAGCCTTTAGTAAGTAGTGAGTGAGTCTGCATGGTGGAAATGTTTGAAGGCTCAGGGGTACTATATGGCCTTGCAAATATTTGGTGCACGCAATTCCTGTGGTTGTTTTAGTAAGAGGGAAAGAGAGGTATTATTCTGTGTTAAAGGAGCTCAGGAACAGGATAAAGGGGTTAGCTCCTCATCGCTTCCTACTGGGTTAAATTCTGAAATTGCCTGGGAAGGCAAGAGAGCCCTTGGCAGATACCAAGGTCAATGGTGTTGGAAGAACTTATAATCAGGGGCTTAAAGTCTTTCACTGGAGGAATGGGGGAAGAAGAAAAGAGTAAGAGATCATTTCTGTAAAGAAGAAACATATTTTCAGCATAATTTTTAAATAGACTCAGTAAGTCCCTCCTCCTTAACCATTATGGAAAAAGTTTAGGACCAACACACAGTTAAGCTACTTAAGTTCCAGTGACGTAGGACTTAATTATCCTGTATGACAAGATAAAAACTTTAATCTTAAACATTAACAATTGCACTAAGTGGTTTAGATCAACAATCTACTTTGAATTCTGCTCATTCATGCAAAGATTATACAATCTCAGTGTCCTTGCTAAATTACTATTTTTTTTTTTTATTATTGCACTGGTAAAGCCTCCAATTGAAGATGGGTCTCTTGGACTTACACTGAAATTGAACCTTTTACCTTCCGTATTATATATATTATAGCATAGTTTGTTTTTGAGGAAGGAATCTAGAAGGTCTAAACTATATGCCAGAGTATTAACTATCTGATGGCAGAAACCACTGTGACACTCTGGACAGTACTACCATTTACAATAGGGGATCCTAACTACAGCTCTAGAAATAGGACTCCTATAGACAGTTTTGTAGAACCATCACAGAAAAGGACATGAACCACAACATAGAATCAATGGTTTATAAAATTTTTCAGGTATCCACATTTGACAGATAATTTTTGATCTTCATCTATTCTTCTCACTTGGGCAGAAGATGGAGGCAGTGAGGAAATAGCAATAAGGCAGCCCACAGCTAGCTGAAGAATGATTTGCAATGAATGAAGGAGGCAGCAGAAATATCAGAACATAACTGCAAAACATTTGAATATTGCTGAAAAGCCTCTAGGAGGCTTTATCAAATTAATCAAGGAGTGAAGCACATGTGAGAGTGAGAGATATATCAAATATCTCTCTATGTGTGCCTGTGTAATATATATGCACATTTGCATATATTTATATGGCACACAAATTTACTTAGGGAAAACAGCCTAGAATTTAATTTGGAACTCAAAGGACATGGTTACACATAGATCATAATTTCTAAACACAATGTTAGTAATAACAAAATTTATTTGTAAAACAGGACCTGTTATATAAAATGGCACACAATCAAGTTATACAAAAATACAAAATTTCTTTCTGATTACAGTTCTAGTTGCAAATGATAATTAGAAAGCATTCCTGGTGGCTTCCAAATAGCTGAGATTGCGAGCACATGAAACAGGGGCAGCAAAAGTCCATGATGCAGGGATGTCCAAGTGAGTAGAACCTAGTTTCCAAGTTCAAGACTTCTGTCAGGTCACTTTGGAGGAAGACCTCTGAAAATAGCTAGCTCCCGAAATGTCTTCTGTTTTGATACCCATCTTCCAGACTTTTGCCAACTCTAAATTTATTTCCCAATATTTCTGAATGTCCAAAATCTGTGTGGCTATGGAACAGACGGTATTCTGAATTTTCTTACATGATTTGCTCTCTCACCTATTTGGACAGTTGTTAGTTACATAATTATATTTATTCCATTTCAAATGATATAAAAGAGTACAGTGACACTGTTTGGCGACACTAGATGTTAAATGTTAACTTCTGGAGAATTACTTTTTCAAAATAGCTACGCTCATAATGTTGGTTACCCAGATCTTGCTAAGTCATGAACTCTTAATTGTGTGTATAAGTTGTTTTTTTAAAATCCAGATTCTTATTGCAAATATTCTGAAAAATCAGAAATATTACATGAGCTTTGAAAAGAAACCAAGGCATTTAGCAAATTTTAGCCTAGCTAGATAAAGAACACGGATACTTAAAAAAAAATACAATTTACCTTTTGCAGCAATTTAAAGGTCCAACCCTTTGAAAGGAAGCACATTAGCAAACAGCTGTTTATTAAGCCCTAGTGACATTAATTGTATGCATTTCCATAATACCAGTCTACTTCGCTGTCTAATTCTGATAGGAGGCAATGCTTTCTTTCAAAAGATTCTCCTTCCATGGAATGATAAAATGCTGAGGCTTTTTTTTTTTGTTGTTTTTTTTTTTGTTTTTTTGTACAGAGCCTGTATTTAGTGCAATAAGTTTAAAAAATTTGCTCTGAAATATTTACTTTACATTAACAAAAATAGCCTTTTTTAAAAAAATTGTAACAAAAAGGAGTTATCGCATAAACAGATCATGAATTATTCTTAGCAAATTACACTTTTTTTTTTCTTAAAGCATTCACCATTACAATAAGCAAAACAATGGAATATTAGCCATTCATATCTGGTAAGCTTCAGGAATTAAAAAAAAAAAACCCCAAAACCCCAAGCCCACTCCCAAACATAAAGAACATTCACACTTGAGGATCAAAATATTAACCAATTCTTTAGTTAAACATTGTAGAACTCTGGATACGCAATGGATTGCCAAGAAGAGGAGCACCTGCCAGTGTTTTTTCAGATTTTATAGCAAGCATTTGAATAAAATGGCCGTTTAACCCTAAGCCACTGTTTCCTCTGAAGCAGAAGCCCAAGCACTGGAATTTTCAATGCTTTATGTTCCGGGTTTCTATCCCTTTTTTATTCCTCCCAGCATTCGTTAATCTACAAATCAATACATAGAAAATTAAAGGCTAAACTTGCTGGGTGCCCCAGCTTCCTTTCAAATCAGGCACACAAATGTGTGGAAGATGTTACTAAAATGTGGAAAAAAAAAAAAAAAAAGACAAAATGTAAGAAAAGAGTTTGCATAAGAAAGATTATCTACCCTTTTCTTTTTTCCTACTTTCTTTTATAGAAGCATTAGGGTAAACTACAAATACCTGAGGAGTTGGTTACTTTTTAATGTTGGCTGACAAATGTATGAGCTATTATGAAAATTCCCATAATGGGTCCACCTGTTATGTTTCTAAAAGTAAAATGACATGGCTTCTTTGATTGGGGAAAACTGATTGCAGAAATTGCTTATTTATCTGAAAGCACATGAGTCCTAGGCACTAGGACTCATGCCTCAGTAAAATAAGATCTTTATTTTATACACACATCAGGGAAATTACCCCTGAATAAACTTTAGACAAGAATTTGGTACAATAATTTTATCTAATTTAAGTGACTAAAGTTAAAATCTCCTCTAAGTTATTAAAAATGTTAATCAGATATGAATCTAACATTTCCATTAAGACAATTACAATTGAAAACATTAAATGACGGAAGTTGCCTTGTAAAAGCCACCCGTATGAAAGGAGTACATGTTTGACAAAAATAAGCATAAAAAAGGTATTAAATCCCTGTTCCTTTTCTCTGATTTTGGCTGATTATGTGTGTGTGTGTATATACATATACATATATATACACACATACATATACATATATACACACACCCACACACACAAATACATAGTTATGTGTATATATTGTTTTGGAATGTCAATGGGTTCCATAACCGTCGGCTAGGTTCAAGCAGAACTTGCTCCCGAAGCCTAGAAAACAAAGTCATACAGAGTATAATCTTAGACAATTACCATTAAAAGGAGATCATGAATGATGTTACAGATACACATGGTTACAGACAGTAAAAGAGCAAAATGGATCGAGACTCCTTCTCCCTGCCCCTGTATTCTTGGGGCTGAAATTCCTATGAATGTTGAAGGTCACATTTCCTTTACGATCATCTCAGAGATATGCACAGCATCCTTTTCTGGCCTATGTCCCTATAGAGCCCAGGTCTTCTCCTCCTTTTTCCCTGTAAGTTCTAACCTAAACAATAGCAGACGGCGAGATTTTCCTAAACCTCTTCATCACGTTTGGTAAATTTTTCTAAAATCATTTTTAAGGAACTGTAGGAAGACCTGATAGATCTTTAACCTTTCTGAACTTGTGAGGCTCTTTTAAGAAAAATTCCAAGAATACTGGCAGTTCTCCTAGTTAGTTCAATGATCCCCTGTCAAAAGGAAAAATTTAAACCTCACTTTCCTGAACATTATCTTATAGGCTAAAAATAAACCCTAAGTTAAAATACCCCATATTCAAGAAGAAGGCAGACAGCAGAAGTGTTTCTAGACATATTACAAAATAGACATGATACTCTTCCACAGAACTTATCATCTAAGAGAATAATGTGAGCAAATACAAATAAGCAAATCTACAGTCTACTAAGCCCCAAACTTTGGGGGCAGTTTCTTTGATAATTCTTTATGACACAGGGGATAGTGATGGTAGGGGTCAATCCTAATCATGCATACTGAGTGTGAGAGAGAAGAAAGATATGGTACTAATGCTTAAAAAATAAAGCTACTCTGGTCAGGTGTGGTGGTGCAAACCTATAATACTAGTAGCTCAGGAAGCTGGGGCAGCAGAATTGAAAGTTCAAAAAGCAACTTAGTGAGACTCGAACTTAAAATCAAATATTAAAAAAAGTGCTAGGAATGTGGCTCAGTGGTTAAGTGCCTCTGGGTTCAAACCCCAGGGCCCAAAACAAACAAACAAACAAACAAAGCTACTCTGTGAGCAACATTTCACATTTCTCTCTTCTGGAATTTTAAAACTACTTAAAACATCATTCTTAGGTACCAAAATAATGCAATGTCTGAAGCATCAAAAGAACAATGCACAGAAAAGATGTATCTGGGGACACAGTGGAGGAAGGTTTTTGCCATTCCTTGGTAGGCAATGAACTGATGAACAACATAAAATGAAAACAAAAACTGAAAGAAGATTCAAATGCATTGTTGGGTTAAAAGACACTGGTTTAAAACTGAAAATACTCTTAGAAAAAAAACTCTTCCTAAAATTTTTGGTTTCTGGCAGAATGCCACATAACTTGGGCCATTCTCTTAGGATTATTGCCTATAAATTAGGGGTAAAAAAAAAAAAAGGGATATTTGCATTTTAGTCGACCACAATTCATCTATCATTTACTAAAGAGTAATATGGAAATATATACCAGGATGTGGCCAAATTAGTTAAATCTCAGCTTCTAAATATTTCTCCCTTTCTTTAAATGCTTATTATTGGAGAATGCTTTAATCAAAGTCTCAATCACTGGAAAGACAGAAGAGGAGGGAAAAGCAAATTGATATTTTAAGATTTTATGTATGTCTTTTTAAGTTTTAGGCTTGAAATCTTTATTTCCTGAGCAATGAGGACAACCCGGAAACAGGGAGAAGGAAGCTTTCCTGAGTCCTCCCTTCCACCACAGGGTGGGCAGCATCTTT
Source organism: Callospermophilus lateralis (assembly GCF_048772815.1). NCBI lineage: Eukaryota > Metazoa > Chordata > Mammalia > Rodentia > Sciuridae > Callospermophilus > Callospermophilus lateralis. Next base: position 26,919,145 of record NC_135306.1, read on the forward strand.
GCTGTTGTCCTGATTAGCAGGACAACATACCTGCTGGAGACATCTGTGGTTAGGCCACAATGAGGATGTCTATAGCAAAAGCAACTCAGGATTTGCATGTTGATTAACTTTAATTTGTTTTTTTTTCAAATTAGAGTCGAGTGGGAATATGTATAAAATTGCCACAGAAATTCAATCTTTTCACAAGTAAGCTGGGAGAAGACCAGATAGTCTTACTTAGAGGGAATGTGGGTGTTGATGGAAACAGCCTTGTTTGCTACCAAAAAAGAAAGAAAGAAAGAACAAAAGGAAGAAAAATAGCTTAAGAAACAAAGAAGGTACAATCCAGGCAACAGAAGAAAAAAATCAGCAAAGGGCAAAAGACCACAATGTAAACAGAACATTATTTATAAAAAGGAGGAATATGAACTTTTAGCAAGTTGAAAGGAATTGGTACTACCACTTTTCAAAATGATAAAAATCAAACAGTCAGTTCAAATGAACACCCAAATGTTCAGATGGATGAAAACTTAACATTGACAGTTAAAAAAAAAAAAAATAGAGAAACAGCAGTTGCATCTTAGGGACAAAACTGTCCCCCCTAGCCCCATGACACTGGAGAAGATGCTGTTCCTTTCAGCTTACTTTTACAGAAGGTGGTCTCAGCTGTGACAAGAACTCTGCCATCCAAGTGATGGGTAAGCACACAAACAGAAAAAGCAGCACATCCTGTGTGATACAGATAACAAAAGCTTCTCCTGAAGAAGTGCAGTCAGTGAAGACAGAGATAGAGAAGAAGTGAAAGTGAAATTCTCGGAGGGCGGCCGCCTCCTCATCTCCACCTACCATCGGCTTTAGCTCTCTGGCATCAGCGACGCCTCCCTTACCAGCTTCCTTCATTGCCTTCCTACTGTTTTCCACAAACTCCTGCAAAATATGGACCACATGGCATAAATGTTCAGATCGTTTCAGATTTTGGTCAGTAGATGAATTCTAAAGAACATTTGCATATTTGACTCAATCAGTATAGCAGTAGATAACATATAGTATTATACATGACAGCTGCTAAATTTGTAGGGATGGATTGTAATCTGCTGTTGTAAAAATCTTCTTTCCATCCATGTACTGTGGCAATCTCATCAAGGGTCCAGGAGTTAGCATTAGTTCTACTCTGAGGAAAGAAAAAACACCTAACATTTTTAAGAGACTATTTTTCTATACTTAGAATATTGCGCTATTTTTCCATATTAAGGTTAAATGAAAAAAGAACAATTTATTTCATAAGTCTCCACTTTTAAAAGACCCAAGGAGGTAAAAGCAATAATACTGCTAAGCATAATCTACATTTTTTTAAACACCTAAACTATAAATATGCCACTTAAAAAATGTCTACCTGGTTTTGACATCACTTCCTAAAGCAAGAGTCTAGAACTTGTGGTCAGAAGTAGTTAAAATAGAAGTATGCCCCAAAGGAAACATTTCTATTCTGTCAAAGTTTATGGAACACTTCTTCATCCTTATCATTATCATTCATACAGAGAAAACTGAACAGAAAAAAACCTATTTTTTACTCTGCTTTTGATCAGTAGCTTAAAAAAAATTTTTTTCTAAATGCTTTAATCACAAGAGAGATGCAGTGCTCCTAAATCACATCCATTATGAAAACAACCAGTTAGAATTAATTTAGGCATTAGGAAAATGTCCAAAATTTAGTTGATGATTTTCTCAGTAAAAGTGATAATTAGTAGCAAATAGGTCAGCTAAAGCATTTGGATTTTTGCTATTGAAACAAATCTAGTTCATTTATTAATATATTTATTTTCAATTTAACTGGGCAAATCATGCTCTTGGAAAATAAGTTATTATTTCAGTATTTTCTTTTTAATATTACCTATTTTGGAGAAAGGAATATTTCACATCATTATTAAAAATACCATTAATCTTGTATAATTTAATACTGAAGAAAATAGTACTTAAACCATTTTAACATGGTATTAATTCAGAATTTAGTTTAGGGGATCTACAGAGGTTACCTAACTGTAAAAAACATCTGAATAAAGTATCTGTGTAAAGTTTCAGATGTAGACTAATATGAAAATACAAAACAACATATTGGTCACAAGTCAGTTGTCTGTATTCATTAAGAAATGCCCTCAGTTTGGACTAGTATTTTTAGGGCAATGACTTTTAACTAGGGTTGACAGGAATAGCATTTGGAAAGGTGGTGGCTGGTGAAGGACAGGTACTAGCAAATAAGACATTTTTGTCCTTAAGCCCCATTTCAGGAAAAGGTACTTAGAACAGCAGTGGCCCAGTGTTCTAATTCAAGGGCTACAAGGCAAATTTAAAAGTCCATTCAAATCTGTCTAACTTCAGAGAGTAGCATCAGAGTCTAGGACAGTGTGTATTTAGGACCACTAATGAGTATGGCTCCAGCTGGGTGGATCTGAAATGATCTTTGTGCCAGGAAGGCCTTCTTCCCTGATTTCTCCATGCATAGTCTCATTCATGAGTGAGTGCTACAGATTTAATTCTGAATTATTCTGTTGCATATAGTGGGAATTAAATATGGAGAATGATTTGCAAAATATTTTTATTAGTATTTTTGTCCCTCCAGCAGCAGAGGGCATTTGAAGTAGCAGAGGGCATTTGAAGTACTTACCATCAGCACTTTATCCATATAGAATTCTCTGCCAGGACTCCCATCATTGTATTTTGTATCAATGGCAAAACACAAGAATAATACATCCACTACCATTTCGTAAATGGACAGGAAGCAATGAGCGACTAGGAAAGCAAAGAGGCAGACGATGATCAGAGGCAGCACCCATACTGTGTAATCCTGCTGGTAGTTGAGCAGCATAATCCCAGCCAAACCTGTGCTGCAGACTATCAGCACCTGAAGCAGAGAGAGCAAAGAGCACACTTAATATCCTACTGTAGAAAACCACCATTTCTTCATCACTTGCAAACTTAAAATTCTCTTTACTATTATAAAGGATGGTTGCAAAGGGTCATGCCATCTCAAATTAAGAAGCACAGCTGGATATGGTGGTGCACGCCTGTAATCCCAGCCACTTGGGAGGCTGAGGCAGGAGTATCCCAAGTTTGAAGTCAGCTTCAGCAATTTAGTGAGAACCCATCTCAAAAAATAAAAAGAGCTGGCAATGTAACTCATTGATAGAGCACACTGGGAGCAAACTTCAGGTAAAAAAGTGTAATTTGAGGTTGGGGTTGTGGCTCAATGGTAGAGCGCTCGTCTAATATGTGCAGGGCACTGGGTTCGATCCTTAGCACCACACAAAAATAAAATAAAACTTTTTTTAAAAAAAGTTTTAAAAAATAATTCATAATACTCATATACACAGTTGTACATTTATTTATATATACATCATAGAATACAAATTTAAAAATCATACTTTAAATGATTTTGGTTTACGGTAAAGAAAACACAATTTTCCAAATATTGTGCTAGTCCTTCTTTAGAATCTGTGGCAATTTTTAAGCTAAATATATGCATATTTAAAAAAAATTATACATACTCTTAGCGCTCATCAAAAAACTACTGACATTGGTATTGGTATGTATTTTTCCTTGGTATTCTTACATATATGAAATCCTATTATAAAAACAAATCAAAATGCTCTTCATTAATATCTATAGCATCATTATAAGTGCTTCATAAATACTCCACTACATAATTTCACCTTATGGGTGATTTAAAATTTATTTACTCATTCTCCTTCCTGTTTGAGATTTATATTGTTTTAAGATATAAATGATGCTGTAACAAACATCTCTATTCTTAGAAAATTTCCTCTGTTTTGTATTTTACTTTATGTAGACATGTGGCAAATTTTTAAAACTTTCTATGAAGTTTAGATTTGAATTATGAAGAAAAGGTTGCCAAAAACACCCATGCTAGAAAAATAAGAGAAATAACTAATGTGTTTATTGTCAGAAAACTCTATTATGATATTTCATCATTTCATACATCACATTTTCAGTGTTTTATGGTTATTTAAATACATTTTAGTTAAGCTTTCCAATAACTTAATAATAGTTTATGGTACACAACAATACCATAATGGTAGATTGTGAAACATGCTCAGAGATTCTAGCCAATGTGTGCAACGTCACAGAGCAAAGAACAGATTCCATTCAATAAAGGACTTAAAATGCCAACCACTGCTCTTTCCAGATAAAAACTTAGCAAATACTTGGATACTAGTAATGGATTGTATTGAATCCTAGATACACACTTCTTAGCCCTTTAATTACCCTAGCATCACACACTAAATAAAGGAAATGAAGGAGTACTCTAGACTCACAGCCACTTTTCCTTACCTAGTGCTTAGGACAGGCAAACTCCTACATATTCCCTCTGTTTATCAACATAAAAGCACCTCTCACTCACTGTTATCTCAACCATGAGTTATAATGCATTAGAAAATACATTGGTTCAACTATAAATCAATCCCTCTCAGATACTTTTATGGGGCAAATCTGGGTTTGCCCAAGTTTTAGAAGACCCCTCCCACCATTTTTATGGCAATATACCTATGAATCGCCTCTTACAGTGGCTTATTTTCTGGGGTGGTTTTCACAGATGGTTAATTACATTCATTTTCGTTCCCTCTTGTGGTTTCAATTTTAGAATGAGTTATATCTTATACTGTCTTCAAGTTTTATATATCTACCCTATTAGAGGGCTGGGGTTCTTTATGCCCTTATGATGCTCCTAAAAGTCAAACCACATTGGAAATGCTAAAGTCAACTATAGGAAGAAGGTGTGGCTCAAACAAAGTAGATGAGACAAAAATTGAGATTGAAGCCTGGATATTATGTCATGTGAGAAACAACTTCAAGAACCAGTGATGGTTAGGTAAAAAAGTCAAAGAAATGTATGTCATGCATTTATTGAAGCAGGATATAATAATGGTTCTCAAACTATAGAGAAGCTAGGAATGCAGATTTCTGGACTCTGAACCCAAGAGTCTGATTCATTGAATGTGAAATAAAGCCCAGCAAAATGCATTTTAAAAATATCTCAGGCACTGATAAGGTACACAGCACATATCTCAAGAAATGCTGGTCTAGATCTGTGATCTCCATGATAGGGGTACATGTGCTCTAACGTGTATTCAACAGAATCATCTGGAACTTCTATTTCTATTTCTTATACATTTAAAATTTCCTTTTTTAGTATGCTTTATAATGCACCAATTAGTAGGAGCTGTATACATGTCACCAATAAATAAAGGTAAATGTGTTGGGGAATTGTGCTCAAAATTCGTTACCTAATAGGGCATGTGATTTTAAAAGTTGAGGTACTCCTGTTATAGAGGACAAGTTATTGGGGATACAGCAGAAAAGATTCAAACACAGGGTAGGGTCTAAGAATCAGGAAGGAGAGAGGATGTTAGTTTTAGAGTTTTACAGATGTAGGTTTGAATTATTTGAGTTATTACTTTAACTCTGTGACTTTAAGCAAGTTCATTTAACCTTTCTGATCCTATTTTTCCATCTTCAAAAGAGACAACAATACATATCCCATGATTACAACAGCATTTAACTCAATGCCTGGCAATATTTGTCCCTCTATCCCTTTCTTTTTTTTGCCACCATAAGTCCTATATTTATGATATTCTTTCATCTTGGAACCTGTATTTTGAAACATTTTGTTTATAATAAACTAGCACCTATAAGTAAAAATTCACATTCTCTCTCTCTTTTTTTGGTATCGGGGATTGAACCCAGGGGTGTTTAACTACTGAGCCACTTCCCCAGCCCCTTTTTAAAATATTTTATTTAGATACAGGATCTTGCCGAGTTGGTAAGTGCCTCACTAAGTTGCTGAGGCTGACTTTGAACTCTCAATCCTTCTGCCTTAGCCTCCTAAGCCGCTGTGATTACAGATGTGTGCCACCGTGTCCGGCCACATTCTCATTTTTATTAATCCAAGTCAAGTAACTTGTAAATTAGAAGGTATAATTAATGTGAGGAAAGATTTACCAGATAGAGGTAAAATACTTTTACACAGAAGAAATTGACATTTTGTCTTTTTGGAGGGATAGCTTTACTGGAGGCAAATATCAATATATTTTTGGATTTAGAAATATTTAAGAGCTTATAAATTTCTCTGCTTATGCAAACCTAGAGGACCTATGGTTTCTTCTAAATCTAGTTCACTCTTCTATAAAAATCATTGGTGCTCCACAGAAATGGAACCTATGACATTACTTTTTTGTTCTGTTTTGGATTTTAAAGTTTTTAAAATTGGATTTTAAGTTTTAAGGTAATGGTGAATCCAACTGCCATTATAAGAAGTAACAGAGTGATTCCATGTATGACTCACCCAGTTCCCTTCAATATCACCACCAATACTGAGGCTGACACAGTCAAGATACAGATTGAATACCCACAGCATCACAGGGATCCTGCTCTCTGCCCTTTTACAGCTATCCCCATTGTGGACGACCACAGATCCATTCTCACAATGTTGTCATTTCAATATGTTATACAAATGGAATCATACAGTATTAATCTTTGGGAATTGGATTTTTTTTTTTCACTTAGCCTAATTCTCTCAAGATTCATTCAAGTTGCTGCAAGTATCAATAGTGAGGCTCCTGGCATTTATCTTTTATAATGTTTACTATGGCTTCCTGCTCAGAAAACACTTCTGCACACTAGCAGCCATTCAACTGTAATAAAAGAAACTCTTTTCAAAAGATTTACTGGATTCTATAATCAGAAGTATATTCCTAAAAAAGGGAAAACTAAATAATCTTATCTTAGTATGTTAGAAACCAGAAGGTATTTTTTTCCTTTTAGTTTTCTTCTTTTTGGATTTTTTTAATAAAAATTAATCTTTAATGGTTTTTAAAGTCCTTTTCAATGATGTTATTAATATCATGTTAAAAAATATATCTTTCTGGAAAGCAATTTAGCAATGCATGCCAAGAACTCTAATTAATTCCAACTGTAGGATTTTAGGATTCAAAGAAGCCAGAATTGATGTGGGCAATGATGTTTCACTGCAGTGTATGTTAGTAAAATATTAGGAACATTTTAGCTGCAAAACAAACCAGAGGATAGATTAAATAAATGAAACAATAGCTGTACAACTATGGTTAGAAAAATTTCAGTATAACAGAAAATGTTCAAATACAATACTAAGTGAAAGCAAGAATATAAAATTTCCTTTTCCACAAGTTTTAAATCAAATTTAGTGACTAATATATAATTGGTACCCGGAATAGCCCATAGCATTTACTAGTAAACACTTAATATTGTTGAATGAATAAAAGGATATTAAAAATCTATAGGAAAAATGCTGACCAACAAGTCATAGACTATTGAAAAACTCAAAGGCAATTTTAAAATATTATATTTTATCGTCTATATTTTTTCATTATAAAAAGAATGCATACTCAATGTGGTAAAATAAGGGAAGGGGCTTGAGTTATCCTTATTTCCAAAGGTAGTTGTTGTTAACGTTAGTGATATTAATTTTCATTATTTTTCTTATGCATATTTTAATTTTAATTAATTAACTATTTTTTTTTGGGGGGGGAGGTTTTTGCTAGGGATCAAATCCAGGGCCTCATGCATGCTAGGTATGAACTATATCTCCAGTCCTTATACACATTTTCTTTTTTTTTTTTTTAATTTTATTGGTTGTTCAAAACATTACAAAGCTCTTGACATATCATATTTCATACATTTGACTCAAGTGGGTTATGAACTCCCATTTTTACCCCATATACAGATTGCAGAATCACATTGGTTACACATCCACGTTTTTACATATTGCCATACTAGTGTCTGATGTGTTCTGCTGCCTTTCCTATCCTCTACATCCCCCCTTCCCTCCCCTCCCCTCTTCTCTCTCTACCCCATCTACTGTAATTCATTTCTCTCCCTTGATTTTTTTTCCCTTTCCCCTCACATCCTCTTATATGTAATTTTGTATAACAATGAGGGTCTTCTTCCATTTCCATGCAATTTCCCTTCTCTCTCCCTTTCCCTCCCACCTCTCATCCCTGTTTAATGTCAATCTTTTTCTCATGCTCTTCCTCCCTGCTCTGTTTTTAGTTGCTCTCCTTATATCAAAGAAGACATTTGGCATTTGTTTTTTAGGGATTGGCTAGCTTCACTAAGCATAATCTGCTCTAATGCCATCCATTTCCCTGCAAATTCCATGATTTTGTCTTTTTTTAGTGCTGAGTAATACTCCATTGTGTATAAATGCCACATTTTTTTTAATCCATTCATCTATTGAAGGGCATCTAAATTGGTTCCACAGTCTAGCTATTGTGAATTGTGCTGCTATGAACATTGCAGTATCCCTATAGTATGCTCTTTTAAGGTCTTAAGGGAATAGTCTGAGAAGGGCAATAGCTGGGTCAAATGGTGGTTCCATTCCCAGCTTTCCCAGGAATCTCCATACTGCTTTCCAAATTGGCCGCACCAATTTGCAGTCCCACCAGCAATGTACAAGTGTACTCTTTTCCCCACATCCTCGCCAGCACTTGTTGTTGTTTGACTTCATAATGGCTGCCAATCTTACTGGAGTGAGATGGTATTTTAGGGTGGTTTTGATTTGCTAGAGATGGTGAGCATTTTTTTCATACACATTTTCTTTTTAAAAGACTTTTAGGTTTTATTTTTTTAAGTTGTTGGTGGATCTTTATTTTTATTTATTTATATGCAGTGCTGAGAATCAAACCCAGTGCCTCATACATGCTATGTGAGTGCTCTACCAGTGAGCCACAACTCTAGCCCCTTGTACACATTTTTAAATAGTACTGTGATAGTCTTACTATAATTTTACTCAGTTTTTTCACTTATTATATTATAGGCACTTCTTCTTCATACTATAAACTCATAATGAAACATGGCTTAATAGGTGAATAACAGCCATCAGACTATTATACCTAACCAATTCCCTACTATTAGGCTTCAGATTATTTACAATTGGTCACTCTTATACTATTATATATAACACCTTTTTTACCCTTTTTTAAATATTTAGAATTACTTTCTGGGGTAGTTTACCACTGTCAAAATTATTGACTAAAAAGAAGAAAGAAAAAGAAAAGTGTGTGTGTCGGGGGAAGGTTTGAGGGCAAATTTAATGTCTGCTGAGGCAATTATAGCACACAGTGATTAATCTCGGAAGTCAGACAGACCTGAGTGGACTCTGGTTCTGCCATGTCCCAGTTCTCTAAATCTGGCCAATTTAATTCTGTCTCTGAACTTTGGTTTCCTCTGCTATAAAATGAAGCCCGTCTCACAGGGAGGGCCAGTGCTGCGTTCATTAAAGCTCCTCGCTCAGTGCCTAGTGGCTGGAAGAGCCTCGATCAGAACTTATGAAAATCACCACCATCACTGGTATCGCCACTTACTAGAATATTCTCCCTTTCCTTCTTAATGGTTTTTCTCTTAAAAAAAAAATGCCACGTATATACATGTTTTTTATTCTATTTTGCTTCATCTCCTTCTTAGCTCTAGAGACAGATTATAAATATGTTTAAAAATAAAGAATCTGAAGCCTTTCTGAATTAAACAGAAAGCACATAAACAATAACAGTAACAGTGTCAGATGTTCCCAATTCTTAACTCAGATTAATTCATTCTATCTTTACTGTAAAAATTTTCTTCCATGTAAAAACATAATAAGAACAAATTGGCTATTATAAATTTAATCACAAATTTTCAAAAATAATTATCTGTCATTTCTTCTTCTTTTCAGAGGAAAGTTGCCTGCAATCCTACTCACTTCAAACTACACAGTGCTTTGGTTTTCCATACCAAAGATTTTTTTTATTTAAAAAAAAAATTTAAAAATGCAGTAGCTGGAATGACCTCAGTGTTCATTAGTAAGAGATGGTTTAAAAAGAGCATTTGATGGAATATGGACCATAATGATAATGAGGAACTAGGAAGATTATCAACGCAAGCTAGAAAATGTATATGATACACTGTGTAGTAAAAAGGGTAGGACAGACAGATATGTAATGTTATGATTTTTGTACTGTAGGATAAAAGCCCATGAAGTAACACTGGAGGTGATATACAGAAATGGTAAGAGCCAGCAGATTATGGTGGAGATGTTGCAAGTCTTATTCTTTCCTCATTTTTTTTCAAAAACTTTCTATTTTTTGGTTGGAAATAATAGGTACAATGAAATTGAATTATAATGAATGCTATTTATTATTTTGCAGATTTTAATAGTATGGAATAAATTGTCTCTTCTTAGACACTTATAAGGAAAGTAGAAGCCTTCTTCCCTAACAGTTCTATTTTAAAAGGGTTTATATACAGTAACAACAGCAATAGCTAACAGTCATGGAAAACTGCTAACATTCACTAAAAATGTACAATGTGTCAAGCAGTGTCCTAGACACTCTACGTGTATGAACCAGTCTAATCTTCACAATTCTAGGAGTTGGGCTCTATTATCATCCTAATTTTACAAATGGGCAAACTGAGGCACAGAGAGGTTATGTAACTGCCTCAAGTCAAACAGCTAGTAAGTGACAGAGTGAAGATTGAAAGCCTGGAAGTTGGGCTCCAGATGGAGTGCTACCCTTAATCATAACATAGACTGTTTCTGAATTCTATATTGTTTAAAATATGTAAGGTGACACACAAAATATGTAAGGCAAGATACTTAGCCTCACTGTGTCTCTATCCCCCCAACAAGAGTAATAGTACTTAGAATATAAATTTGTTGTGAGGATTAAATAAACATAATACATGTAAAGGACATAGGAAAGTATCTGATGCATACTAAAGACTTTGTAAGTGCATGCTTTGGTTTAAGTACTTTTAGTTGGGCTAGTTTTTTTGTGGGGGAGGTAGGGAGTTTTTAAACTAAGAGGCACATTTTTGTAAAAAGTTTACTCAGACAATACACTTGGTCTTACCTTGCCTAGGAATAGCATGAAGTCTCCCACTGTGTTGATGGCAGCCACTCGCAAAGCGTTCTCCACCAGAATGACAAAGGCGTCCTTTGCTGAGGTGCAGAAGTTGGTGCTGTTGATAGCTGTGGCTGTATAAGCATTCTGAACAAAAGAAAACACAGTATTTCAACAATAAACTGACTTTTTAAAGACATAAACCTTGCATAGTTAAAACACAGCTTTTAAGAGTACTTTGGAGTCAAATCCATGAGGTACAAATTGAGACTGAGCACAAAGAAATATGAAACACTGGGGAAAAACACCTGATGTGACAAAAAGAGCTTTCCAGTTAGCTTAGTTTCGGCCCTTTAAAAAGTTATTTATTAAAACATACACAAACCTTTCTAACATCCAGTAACCTCTTCCCCATCTTAGTAAATCAAACATAATTTAATCTTTCCTAGATGTCTCAGGTTCATGATTATGAATATCAGTGACACACTTAAACCATTTCAGTGATGCTTGAAAAATGTCAGTGGTACCTTTCCTATCCTCTGCTAGGAAAGGTAGCAGAATACAACAGTTACTAATAGGGCATTATGTAAAAATGTGGATGTGTAACCGATGTGATTCTGCCATCTGTATTTGGGGTAAAAATGGGAGTTCATAACCCACTTGAATCTAATGTATGAAATATGATATGTCAAGAACTTTGTAATGTTTTGAACAACCAATAAAAAAAAAATAAAAAAATAAAAATGGCAGTGGTAAGTACGAGCATCAGATCAGGGTGTGGTTTTATCCAGAATACCCATTGCCTTCTCCTTGGTGGCTTTCCTCTATGCTCTTGCTTCTCATGGCCCTACCGTAGACAGCTATTTCATGCCTGACACTTTATACTCCTCCCCATCCTGGGAACAGGACCCCAGACCTCATTTGAGAAAATAGCCCTTCCTGATGAGTCTAAGTGGGGTTGAGTCCCTCTCCAGCTCAGAGCATGGGTGGTCACTGATATGAGCCAATCAGTGTGCTCTGCCCACCTGGCCAAACGTCAGGCTGTCATTACATAAGTAGTCAGAGTCAATGAGGTAAAAAAGATGGTACCTGAGACTTCTGGGAAAAAGAGGGTTCCTTTCACCTCCACAGGCATGGGTCTGAAAGGGATGGAGTATAATGGGCATAGTTGTTTTGCTAACTAACAGGAAAAGCTACTGGAGGTCACAGTGTGAAACTGAGGCTGAAGTCAAGAGCAGAGAATCTGGGTACTTGAATCTGGTGAGAGTATTTGCATCCCCCAGAAAGCTGGGAAACTAGCAAGCTTTCTGGACTTTTTGAGTATAGAAGCTAATATATTGCTGCTGCTGAAAAATAATAATAATAATAATAATAATATCATTCCCTTGTTTAGGCTAGATTGAGATGGGCATTCTGTCTTGTAGAATATCAAGTCCCAATTGATAAACTTTCATTAATTAAACTTTCATTAATTACCTTGTCTATTTGAACCACTGGTTACAGACTCTTATTTTTATTGCAAGACATTTTATTTTCTGAAAGTAGAATTGTATTGCTAATTTCTGGAAAATGTAAAGAAGTATCACTACCTCAAATCCATCTGAGTCTTCAGAAGAGAGAGTATATGGACTTAGTGATTAAAACTTTTGGTCCTGAGGAATTTTGGGGTTAGTGCTGACTTAAATGATTAGTATGGGCAAACTATTGTAATTGATGGAAAACTGCTAGACTTGAGGGTTTATTTCATACTGTGCTGCCTGTTAAACTTTTAATACTGAATCTTGGAAGAGAAAGTCTTTAACTTATGAGTATTCTAATTGTATGCTTGTTAGTTATTATGAACCTGTATGAAGATGATGTTTTGGTTGTTAAAAATTTAATTTGCCATTAGATGATAAAATTCGCTGATGAAAAATGAAATACATTTCAGAGCCAAGTGAAGAGAACCGTACTGAACAGGTCACTAACTGTGGTCCTTAAACTTTTTTTCAGAAATTGAACAGTAGAAAATTATAGCCTTCTTTGAGAATCACAGTGTAATTGTATAAATTAGGGTAATTTACTATCAGAATGTTACTATATTACATTTCTAGGTCTTTTTATTTGAAAAGCTAACATATAAACTATTTTTAAGAAATCATACTATCAAGCTTTTCTGTTAGCATTCATTCACTGCTTACTCCTTTGTATTGTCATCTGCCAGAGCTTCTTTTATAGATAGGAGGGAACAAACAGTTAACTACATAACTTCAGTGCTCCACATTTTTTCCAACTGGTACAAAAACTTCTTTTGAAACATTCTGCAAAATGCCTCAGTGATGTAAAAATAAACTATACTTTTGATCTTGTGTAACAGTAACCCTGCTGAAAAAAACGCTGAAGAACTGCCCTAGCAAGACCTATTCTCAAGGAACACAGAACAGTTCCCAGCTCTCACTAGTTTCCTAAGTACTCACAAAAATACCCATTTACCAATTTACTCTGGAGCAGGGATGGTCAAACCACCACCTGCGGGCCATATCTGACCTGCTGACTGCTTTTGTAAATACAGTTTTCCTAGATCACAGCCCCGCTCATTTGTTTACACGCTCTTGATACCTGCTTTCAGGCTACAAAAGCAAAACTGAGCAGATGTGAGAGGCCATGTGGCCCATAAAGCCACAGTATTTACTTTCTGGTCCTTCACAGAGAAAAATCTGCTGACCTCTGTTCTACCAAAGATCAATATCAACCTCATTTACAGTGGGACCACCTTCTTATCCTTTTAAAAATACAAACCACATGTGCTCATTTCAGGTTTAAATAACTTCCTCCACAACATCCAGTCTTTTAGCATCTTCCACAGTAATTCTTTAGTTTAACAATTTAACTGACCGAGCTCTTTAATGATCAGGGATGTTAACTCCTTATTTTCCATAGGACTAATGAACCAGTTATTAATAACAGATTTTCAGGCAGAAAATACCCTATCATATTTACTATTTATATGGATTCTGAGATACTTCCTAATATTAAAAGCGTCATTATGTCCAGACTCAAGGAAATGGGATGACCTATTTAAACCAAACCCCAAATGAGGAACAACCCATTCTCACTGTGCTGTTTACCCTTTCCAGGTTCACCAAGAGCCTCCTGGAAACTGGAGACAGAAGCAAAAGAAGATACAGGCACCCCCATTCTCTCTCCTCTTATCTCTGGCCAGCTGACTTCAGCAGGGGGCCTAACCCTTTCTAACTAAACTATAAAAGGTTCTGAGTTCATCTGAGAATTATTATTCTTCCCTTTGCTTCTTTCTTTCCCCCGCATCCTGCTGAATCCCATCTGCTTTTGGAGCAGAAGCCTATTTATTTGTAGACAGGAAGGAAGCTTCCATAATGCCTTTTCTCTACCCGCAAGTTCCAGGGTAGGATACTCTTACAGGAATTTAACCATGCTGGCATTAATTCTGCCAATCTGTGCACCACCTAACTGGAAAAAAAGTCGGTGATTATTTTGCTAGTTCTTTCACCTACTCCCAGGGCAGGAAGATGAGCTGTGTGAAATACACAAAAGGTCAAGATGATCTCTTCAGGAAGAAAAATGTGCTACAGATCACAAGCAGGACAAAGAAATTTCTCTGTTTCTATACCTCCTAGTCTAAAAGGGTTCAGGCTAAGGTTCTCAAGAAGTTCTGAGTGGTTTTCCCTAATAACTGTTCTCTGAGCTTTCTGCAGACTATTTTTTGATAGTCCACCTATTTTCTCAGACAGCCTTCCTTAACCTGAGCTAAACTGCGCCTGAGAAGCATCAGCTCAACATTTAGCCCACACCAAAGATCTTCTCAGGCAGCACCCAGGCTTGAGATCACCCAAATCCCAGAAGTGAGATAAAGGATGACCAACATCCAGGAATCTTTTTAAAAAGAATGCATGATCCCCAGTGACCCCTGGTAGTATTTTTGCATGACAAAGTTTAGAGGAAAAGTTATGGTTATGTGGAAAAAATTGTTGAGGCAAAGGGTCTCCATGCAGATAATCAAGACTATTGGACACCTGTCCCAAAGCACAATTTCCACACCTTTTCTTTCTTCACTGAAGGATACAGAAACTCTCTTAAAGTTTAAAATACTTATATAATGACTCCCTTTAGAGGGGAAAGTTGGACAGCAGTAGTAAGAAAAGGAGAATATAATATGGGCAACTCCTATGTGGATTCTTATAAATTGAGGAAAGTGAACTACAAATATTCCTTTCTTATTTGGAACCAGGGATGGAGGGCCATGTTATGGTCTGAACACCTGAGCTCTCCCCTAAACTCTTCATAAGTTGAAACCTAATCATCAAAGTGATGGCACTGGAAGGTAAAGATGAACCAATGGGATTAACACCCTCAGAAAAGAGGCCTTAGAGAGCTGTCTTGTTTCTTCCACCATGTGAGGACACAGCCAGAAGGTGGAATATATGAACCAGGAAATTGGTCTCATAGGGCACCAAATCAGTCACTGCCCTGATCTTAGACTTATCAGTTTCTCAACCTATGAGGAACATGTTTCTGTTGTATACAAAATATTTAGTTCACGATATTTTGTTACTGGAGCCCAAATGGACTGAAATAGGGTATGACAGCAAGCCCACACCAAAGGGTTTAATAAAAGTTTTGTTCAAATTCTTAGACTTTAAAAAAGTTCTTAGACCTTTTTAAAGATCATGAGAATTAAAAGTATGTTGCCAAAAGTATGTTATCACTTATAGATATGAGGTATTCTCCCAAAAGCTCTGTGTGAGAAAATGCAAGAATTTTCAAAGGTGAAATGATTAGATGATCACAGGTGTAACCTGATCAGTGGATTAATGCACTGATATGGATTAACTAGTGGTAACTGTAGTTGATAGGGTGTGGCTAAAGGAAGTAGGTAAGGGGGGGTGGCACGCCTTTGAGGTTTATATTTTGTCTCTGGTGAGTGGAGCTCTCTCTGCTTTCCAGCTGTTATAAACTGACCAGCGCTCTTCTACTATACCCTTCCTCCATGATGTTCTACCTTACCTAGTGCCCAGAGCTATGGAGTCAGCTGACCATGAACTGAACCTCTGAAATTGTGAGCCAAAATTAAACTTTTCTTTTCCTAAGTGGTTCTTATCAGGTCTTTTGGTCACAGTGATGAAAAAGCTAACTAAAATACAAACCTTAATTAAATGTTCTTTAAATTCATTACTTGTCTCAGTTTGAAACATGAAAATTTGATAAGTTTGAATATTCTCTATGCTGAACTCGTGTGTGTGTGTGTGTGTGTGTGTGTACCTAAAGGTACATAAAGGTGGAAGGCAGTGTGACATAAAGGAAAGAACTGCAAACTTGGATTTGAAACTTCCTCTACCTCTAGGTCATGTGATCTGTTACAAGATGCCTGTTTTAATTTTCCCATGTATGATAAAGGAAATAATGCCTGCCTCACAGAGTTGTGGAAATTGATAATGTATATAAGGTATTTAGTGTAGCACCAGGTATGCAGTCTACTAAAAACACATTCTCTGTAACTCCTGCTCTACACTATGTAGAGAAAAGCTTTATAAAATTAAGAGCTCATAAGTGAGAGAATAGATACCCTCCAATGTTGAAGGTACTATCTACAAATGGCAAAATAAAACAAGGCCTACGTGATCCAGTGCCCAGAAAAAAAACACATTATGGTTGTAACAATCTCTCTACCTAAAGTGAATTCTGTTAGACTAGATATATCATCACTTTTGTGTCATATTATGCACCTGCAGAACAAAGAGCAGTTCACAGTTCACTCTGTGTTTGCAAAATCTAGCACCTTTATTATAAATAACAAAAGGCCTATCAACACTCTTCTCTACAACTATCCTGTAAACTCTCTAAAGCAGTGGCAGCGAACTGGTGGCCCTTGGATAACACATATTGTGTAGCCCTAACATCTATTTACTCTGGTGCCCTCAGTTTGTTTTATTAATTATCAACATTTTAATAGCAGGAGGCAAAACATAGACTTTTGGAATTCTTAAAATATTAGAAAAGAAATAAATTGTCTATAAATTCTCACACATTGCCGCAGTCTGTGAGACTGGTGCATTGGTTGTCTTCCTCGGAGGGAACATGAGCTCTCCAGTTAACCACGGTCTCCAGCCAACTCCATTATCTTAGATCTCTGCCTGTTTCGTTCATGATATTACCTCAACTAGGCCTTGCATGTGTCTGGATTTTCACCCGTTCAAGCCTTCTGAAAGCCTCAGAAGACACAGCAAAAGAGAGGACAGGAGGAAACATGAAGGGACATTAACTCATCATTACTCATCTTCCAAAAACAAAACAGAATTCTAAACGGGAGATGCAGCATATGGAGCACGAGGCACAGAACCCGGCACACTGCAAACACTTAATAAACGTTAGCTGGTGGACACTCACCTAGCTGGGAAACATTTCATAGAAAAGTGGTTTAAAACATTCTATGGGCAACTCATTTCTATGCTCTCAACCTGTTGTGGCAGGAAGTTTTCTAATATATTGACCACATTTTGAATGAAACCTTTCTTATGAGCAGTCCCCACACTGTAGTATTTCATGTTCCCCAAAAGAACTACTAAGAGTTCGGAATTCTCCCTAAATCATTGTACACGGGTTTGATTACTATTTCAATGCTTCCTTTCAAACCTCAAACATCATACCTACAAAATGAAGATCCAAAATGGACAAAACTGGTACAAGAAAGACCAGCCTCATAAGACTTCAGTACTAAGTCAGTGACTAATCTTTAGCTTAGAGATATGCTGGAAACTCTAAATTCTTTTATCTGGTTACTGATTAGCTTGATGTTACGTTTCCTTCCTTCAGTATAACTGCATATCTCCTTTTGAGATTCTTATGTGTAGTTTTGTATCACCCTGTTTGTCCTTCTGAAACCAAATATTCACTAGTAAAACTCATAATTCATTCAGAAAACAAAGACCAGGAACTGTGTACCAGGAACTGTATTAGCTTCTGGGAAGATAAAAAAATAAGATTCCTGCCTTTAAGGAGATGAAAGTCTAAAGTGACAATAAAGAAGGATCAGATAATTCTAATTTCCCAGTATTTTCATGGGGTTGAACTGGTGTGTTGGAAGCTGTGGAGGGGCTGGGTGATGAGGGAAAGCTTCTTGGAGGTGTTGCTCAGGCATAGTCATTAAAGCTCAGTAGGAGCTGATCAGCTGTTGGAAGGAATTCATTCCAGGCACATCTGAGAAACTGCGAAAGCAAAGGGTGCCTGGGAAAGGTAGTAGGAACTGAGCCAAGGAGGCAGGAATTGGCCTGTCTCTCTGAGGGTAAGACAGATATGAAATGTAGTGATGATGATTTTTAGTGAATCTATCAACTTTTTGATAAGGATAACTTGGCCTCAAACCAAACTTCAAAGAATAATTTTTCAGATTGTCATGGGTGTTATTATTATTTTAAAATGAGATTCCAAACTCTTGTATATCCATAGAAAATATGTATTTTACTAATAAAATGTCATACCTATGTTCTTGTATTAACCATACAGCCCAATAAACAAAGTCCAGGCATGCTCAATACCAGGGCTCCAGGATTGGCATCCTTTCAGCTATCCTGGAGTGAATAGAAAGTGCAATGCTAGAGCTAAGTGGTGGGAAAATCAATCATTAGAGGTAAATGGTGAGAAAGTCAATTTTGTCTTTGGCTTATTAGACGAGGGCATCAATACATTAGAATTGATTTTTAGGGAATGGGAAAGAGACAGAGAGAGAGACAGGGAGGGAGGGAAAGGGGAGTATTCCACAGCTAATCCTACATGCTCAAATATAGAATGACAGAGAGTCAACCTACTCTCCCAAGAACTATAAGTGTCCCATAAGTATCAATTCCACTCAACCTTAGAAACAGCACTTCTTTGATAATATTTCTCTGGTAAACATCACAGTGCTTAGCAGTTGGAACAAAAAAAAAAAAAAAAAAAAAAGGAGCAACAGACAACACACTGGTTTTGAATGATAGTAGATAATTGCAAAAAAGAAACAAATGCCAATAGCTTTAAACAAAGCTTTCAAACAACATTTAAAATAATTCAAGAATGACAGAGTAAAGATTCTTAGATAATATTTAAAAAGCATGTGAATTGTTAAGAGATAAATGTCTCAGAAAAAACCTTAGTGACATTTTATTCATAAATGAAATTAAGATTAATATAATAATGAATCTGATAAGAACACATAGTAATGTAAAAAAGAAGAACAGGATTCAAGTACGTCTATATTTGATCAAGTAACATGTACAATATAATACCACAAAAAAACAACAACTTTCAGTTAAGTTCAATCATTTAATCTTGGGAGCAGAAACAACAATCTACTTTTGAAAGTGAAAGATTTAAAATATTTTACCTGATTTAAATAATTTAGGCACTTTTCAAGACACCAAAGGCAACAAATGCAAGACTTCAGTATACATCGTGCACAAGCATTTTCCTGGACAGAGGGAAAAAAGTGAAATAATTAAAAAAATAAAACAATCAAACCATCATATAGAAGACTTCAAATGTTAGAAAAATAAATGTAAATAAAATTTAAGAATTACAAATTAACTTCAAAACCCCCACATCTACCCTTATCTTCTTTAAAACAGAATGGCTGAATTGTTTTTAATTAATTCAACATTCATGTAGTCCTCATTGCATATATGATACAGTGAGGTATGGAAAGCTACCAGGGACTTACAATCTACTAGGAGAAGAAAACACTAAACATAAAAGGTTAGAAACAGAATATGGTAAAAATACTAAGTGTTACAGTGGAAATGAGAGAGAGAGAGAGAGAGAGAGAGAGAGAGAGAGAGAGAGAGAGAGGGAGGGAGAGAGAGAGAGAGAAGGAATACGAATATTGCATGGGAGATGGAGAGAATCAGGAAAGGTTTCCAGGGAGAGGTAGCATTTGAGCAAAACTAAGTTGAATTGCATGCTATTTTCTCAGTTAACGACAGGGAATTCCTTATATATTCTGGATATTAACCCATTGTCAGATGTACAGTTTGCAAATATTTCATCCTATTCTGTAGACTGTCTCTTCATTCTATTGTGTTTCCTTTGCTATGCAGAAGCTTTTGTAGTTTGTGGTAATCCCATTTGTTAATTTTTGCTTTTGGGGCCTTATCTAACAAATTCTTGCCCAGACCAATGTCATGGGCATCTCCTGTTTCCTTCTAGTAGAGTTGATCAGTAGGTATAAAGTTACTGTTGGATAGAAGGACCAGCTCCTAGTGTTCTACTATATAGCAGGGAGACTATAGATAATAATACCATATGGGATATTTCAAAACAGCTAGAAGAGATGATTTTGAAAGTTCTTACTACACAATAAACATATGAGGTGACAAATATGCTGAACACATGGAGATATATATATATATATATATATATATATATATGTATATATATATATGTATAAATGTATCAAAGGATCACACTATATACCTCATAAAAAAAAATTAAAAAGAAAAACAGGACCTGTAATCCTGGTGGTTTGGAAGGCTGAGTCAGGAGAATTCCAAGTTCGAAGCCAGCCTCAGTAACTTGTCAATATCTTAAACAATTTAGCAAGATACTATCTCAAAAACAAACTAACAAACAAACAAACAAATCAAGGGGCTGGGAGCCAGGCACTGTGGTGCACACCTGTCATCCCAGTGGCTTGGGAGACTGAGGCAGGAAGGTCATAAGTTCAAAGCCAGCTTCAGCAAAAGCAAGGTGCTAAGCAACTCAGTGAGACCCTGTCTCTAAATAAAATACAAAATATGGCTGGGGATGTGGCTCAGTGGTTGAGTGCCCCTGAATTCAATATCTGGTACCAAAAACAAACAAACAAAAAAACGGATAGAGAAGAAGATCTAAGGAGGAAAGTGAATGAGTCAACATAAGAGAAGCACAGGATGCGCTTGATGACCAGTGATTTGATGAATTTTGCCAGAGCATACAGAGTGCATGAAGGGAAACAAGGAGGAAGAACTAGATTCCACAGTGTGAAGACTCTGAAGAAAACAGTCACACACAACTTTTAGCATTGTTGGGTGCTTTAACTGGAGAGGTGAAGTGTGGCACGTGCCCATAGAAAAAACATTTTCCCCTTACCTTTCCTTTCAGCTGACTGTGAATGTACATAAGGATCATTCGTGGAATTTTGACTAGTGTAATAATGAAAGATCCTTTTGCCACAGTACCCAGGTGATAACGAATAAGGCGATTCACTGATGCCAGAATAGGTGTAAATGGCAAGTTCCTTTTATCCCTATTTTAATGACCAAAAAGATAATTAAAACAAGGCTCAGACCAGGGTGAAAACACAAGCATGGTTTAAAGCTCAATGCAGTGAAAAGTCAGTTCATTATTCTTATTCCAGCTTTATGACAAAATGGCAAAGTAATATTTTCCTAATGCAAATGTTATGGATACATCATGTAAAATTAATGTTTCATTTCCCTATGCTAGTTTCATGTGGTTCTTATGCTCTGTGACTTTAAGCTAAGTAAAACTAGCTTTCAAAGCTTTTATTAATGAATTCTGAAGGAGTTAATCATATAATAAGAAAATGGAATTTAAAAAGATGTTTAACATAGATCTGGTACCTCATTTTAATAAAAAACTGTGAAGATTATAGCTTTAATACTCAGCTCTGAAGTCAGCAAAGGGGACTCACAACACTTCTGACTCAAACAAATTACAAGTCCTTTGGTGGACATTTATATAAAACAAAAGTACATTTGGTATTATTACAAAGTTCACTTTTTTAAAAAATAAATTATATCCTGACCTGCTATTCTGATAAACTGAGACAATTATAGAAAAGGGTAAAAAATAAAATAATAGCCTTCTACTTTCCTACCTCCCAGAATTATCAGCTACAACACTGTCATATTCATTTCCAGTTACTTTTTTTAAAGAAGTGAAAGTAGCCCTGTTCCCTTTTCCTCCCCACTGCAGACATGAGCACTTAGGTGAACCCAAGTTTTCCAAGTACAAATTCTCACCTAGTAAAATAGTATGTCACCACAGCTCCTGCCACAGTCATTTGCTGACATGCTAGAATAAATTCACTGATCCAAATCAGGCCCACCACATGGTACCACCACATGTACTGCAGAGGCCCAGAAATTCTGAACTCCACAAAGCCTTGTTCGTTCTGAACAGCACTGCCTGGGAAAATGTCAAGGAAGGAAAGAGGCGGCATATAAAGTACAAACCAAAAAATGTGGCTATTAAATATAAGTTTATCTAATTTCCAACAATAGATCCCTTACCCGTAATCCACAAACTTCATGCTTCTACTGCTATTTCATTAAGAGACAAAAGTAACGATCCCTTAAAAAGGTTGTGAAATTAAACACATAATTAAGCATTTTGATTTCCTCAAAGGTACCATATAAAGCTTTTCAAAGTTGTTCTATTTGAATATAGTTGTTATTTATTACATTATCTGTTATTTAGGCATGAATTTTCAAACACTTCAAATGTTTTCAGAGCTAGGACTTTAATAGTAGTTATAGATCTAAATTATTAACTAAGTTTAGAAATTAAGATTTTATTCCTTGTGGTGAATGAAAAGAGAAGTTGCACACAAGTTTATTATCCCCACACTGCTCCTCATAATTAATTCTATGTAGGTTTAGCCTTTGATATTAAATAAAGCTACCAGCAAGTCGGAGAGTCTAACTATTGAACCGTATCATCTGCAGGAGCCCTAGTTAGATTCAGGATATTTCCAAACTTGGAAATCTCAAAGAACAAGTTGGTCTTTGACACTAACTGGGCTTTTAAGCAACTCTAGAGAGGTGCTGCACTCATTAGTTTGTTTCAGAATGGATCCAGATAGCTGAGCCAGTATAGAACTCACTTCAAATCCTTGAGCATCTTAAAACTAGGCTGCAATTTTATACTTTACCTGCTCTAGACCCAATTTTATACTTTACCTGCTCTAGTAGAGCATACTGCTAGGATGCTCTAAAAACCACAAATAAGAAGTAGATTACTGAAGAGCCAATACCACTGCTATTGGTTATTGGACCTTTAACAGCAAACTTACAAATAGTCCTCTCTCTGATTTTGTGTGTGTGTCTTGCTGGGGATTGAATCCCCAGGGCTGGACACAGGCAAGGAAAGTGCTCCATCACTGAGCTACACCCCCATCTCAATCTGATGTTTTAGAATATTTGAATATATCTTTCTCTAAGAGAAAGAAGCAACACATCTTCTTACCAGTGGTGCCAAGAAAAAGAAGTGTCATGATCCAGTATGCCCAAAACAAGACAAGAGCAAAGAAAGTCCAAAAGGGCTGGAAGACCAGTAGGGGCAGGTGAATGAAGACCTTGCCAGCCACGTGGAACAAGGCGATGGTGAGAGCAACACGTTTCCGCATAACCAGCATTATCAGGAACAAGATAACCTGAATGGGAAGAAGGGAGGGAAAGGTCCAGTTACTATTTTGCAGTGGAAACAAATGGAAAGTGGTAGAAATGTTTAGTTCAACCCTGGGGGTATCATTAATCTTAAACCTGGAAGTATCATTTTCTGAATCCCAAGAATACTTTAAATTGGGATCTCTCTTGAAGTAGTAATGGTTCTCAATTGTATTATGGTTACAAAGTGTCCTTTAAAGCTAACCATAGGAAAATTTTCAATTTATTAAAGCCAAGAGTTCCTCTGCCTTTCCCTTTACCCTTCATTACCATCAAAATGGGTTTATTTATCAGTCAAGATGAGACTCTTCATTTGAATAGGTATATTCTTGTCACTCTGAAAAAGGATGAGAGGACAATATGCCATCACCTAAAAGCCTGGGAGATATTTATTTGTATCTCATGTCTGTTACTGAACCAAGAGGTCCTTAAAAGTGGAGTCCCAGCAGATTCACCCTTTGCCTCCTTCCCCTCCTATCTCTACCCCTAGTAGGTCGCACACAGAACTGTACTTAAATCATGATTACAAAGTTATCTTTTGGTACAATAGTTCTATGGTGGCTTTATTTTTTTTGTTTTTGATGCTCATAAAATGCTTGGGATTGCTCCTAGAAATGGATAGATTGCCCCCACCCCTTTCTTCAGAAAGGAGATAACAGTAAACTAAAGATACAAGATAGATTATTTAACCACATGATAATTTATAATTTTACTGTGTAACACCTGAGCAGTGAATCTCACCTATATTTTTGATATAATATATATCATTAAAAGATAGGTTTGAAAGGAAAAAAATGGGAAAATAATTCATGAACAAGTAAATAGTAATATATTTCTCAACATACTATATACCATTAAGAGAATTGGTTTTTAGAAAATATATTATGACTATAATAAATTTATTCTTAGCAAGTGATAATGTAAAAATTCCAAGTGGAAATCTCTCAAAAAGCAGACAGGATAGAGCAAAATGTTGATCAAAAGAGCATTCGTTAATTAAGGAAGCCTCCAGCAGACTTGAAAGCATTTTGTATACTGTGGGACAAAAGTTTCATCTAATGGCAATCAGGGTTAGGACTGCAAAGGCTAGAGGTGAGTTTCTGCTTCATTGATGATCACCTGCTATTAAAAACAGAACTGAAAGATACAACTGAGCCTGTACTCACGGTGAACACTGTAGCTGAAATGGCGTAGATGAGGAGCGCCCGAAGATTGTCTTCAGCTATCTGAAGCTGTTCAGGAATAACCGTTTCTTTGGGAGACCTTCTTTGTTTTGCATACAGCCACCATAGTACACCTGTGCCACCTGGAGAAAAATAAATTGTTTTTTGCAATAATGAGCAAAAGAAAATCTGTGACATAAATCCTCAATATTCTGGACCTTTCCTGCATATCATCATGGGACTGATGCTATGGCAAACCATTAAACAGGGAAGTATATGGCTCTCACTTTTTGCCAGCTTTAGGAAAATACCAATTATTCCATGATTGTCTTTCACATTAAGCATTTACAATCTTTCAGTGTATCAAATAAACTACCTCCACATATATTTATCATTGACTTTGAAGCTGAGAGACAGCCAGTTAACAGGTACCTCTGAGAGAAAATAGTAACCCTAGTGCCTAGTGCCGATAGATATGGTCATACCACTGATTCTGTGTCAATGTTTGCACAATGAATAAATGAAGATCAAAGGATTAGTTCCTACCAAGGATAAAGGCAAAAACAGGAAATATCTGATAGCAGTGGGAGTCAGGGATAAGTATTTATTTCATCTCCAATGCTGTCTCATAGATTAGAGAACCAGACTGAAGGGGGAGGCAAGCCCAACTCCATATAAGAAAGCTGAATTATATACCATCATTCAATCCATTCAGCAGATTTTTTGAGAGCCTAAAGCACTTACTGTTCTATCTGGGGATGGAGGAGTAAATAAAACCAAGTCTCCACTCTCATTGCTCATGAGCTTATATAGTAACAGGGAAACAAAAAAATAAGGAAACAAGTGATAACACAGTATATTGAGTCTAAGGGAAAAATTTTGGTAAGAAGGATAGTGCTTGTGTTGGGAGGGCATTGCAATTTTATATAACACTGGTAAGCAAGGTCTCACTGGAAGGTGATGTCTGCGTAAGAGAATTGAAAGCCTGAGGAGAGAGAGAGAGCACAATCTATGAAATTATCTAAGGAAAAAATGTGTCAGGCAAAGTTCTAGGATGCTGAGGTGGGGCCATGGCTAGTATAGAGAAAGGAGGAGACCACTGTGACATCTGCAGTGAGCAAGGGGGAAAGTGCTAGAGATGTGGGCAGAGAGGTGGCAGGGAACTGGACCACCCTGAAAGGCCTTGTAGGCCACAATTAGGAAGGAAGATTCAGGGCAGAGCTGTGAGCTTATGTTGGATAAGATAAATGCCAAGGAGATACAAAAAAACTGGGCTAAGCTCCATGCACATCGACCTTCCTGCATCTGGATTCACATAAATAATTAATAGGTCAAAGGGAAAACCCACGTCCTGTTGACAAATACCAAGCATGAACTTTTCTTCTGTCGAAGATATAAAGAATTCAAAACAATTAGGAGTCTGTGAAAAAAAATTTCTTCCCATCTGAAATCCTGCAGATTCAAGAAAATTGTGTGGAAAACTATGTAACATATTCAAAAAATGGAAGGAAATGTGTTCTCTATAAACTGAAATAAAAAGTTATGGGGAAAGCTGAAGTTCAAGGAAAACAGATGAGATAACGATGATTATGTCAAGGAGGATGGGGATGTTCACCACATGCTTAGATTGGTGCTAAAAAGTGAGCTAATCACTTTATGGCTATCACCTTATTTAACCACAGTACTGTTAAGTAGTTATTATTAAGTCTACAAATGATGAAACTGAAATCTAGTAAAGTTAAATAATGTGCCAAATGTTATGTATGTAGGAAATGGCAGAACTATGATTCAAAATTAAGATTTATTATAAAACCTGTTCATGTAAACACAGAATTAGACACTACAGCTGTAAACGGAAATGAAACCAAATGTGGTAGAGATGGAAGAACTACAAATACAACAAAACTGGAACAACAAAATTCAGATCCTCATTGTAGGAAGTCAGGGACAGAACTGATAATGTGGAAAACTAAGTCAGTAATGTGAAAACAAACTTGAAGAACTCTCCTGAATATAAAAGAATATGATAAAAACATTGAAATGATAATGTGGAAGACAATGGTTGAAGAATAACAACTACCTTAAGAAAAAAGCCACTGAAACAAAAATGGTAATCAAATATAGAGATGAAGAAAAAATTTCAGATTGAAAAAAGATCCTCCCCCAAAAGATTATGGACAATCTTAAGATCCAGGATCAGAACCATCTTTAAATTATAAGGCTACATTAAAATCAAATAAACATCTAGGTAGGTGAAGCCTGCAATGAGTAAAGGAAAAAAATTTAGACTGGTCTCTGAGTTCATTTCTGAAATAAAAAGTACAGATACAATATTGTGCCTGAAGAAATTTTAAACCAAACAAACTCAAAATTCACATGTGAAGGAAAAGGCAATCTTAAAGAAACAAGAACTGATAAAATATATAGCCCACAAGTCCTCCATAAATAGATTACTTGAATTCCAGTCAATATAAAGATGAATTAAAAGTTAAGAATCCAAGAATTAAGGTATATGCAAACAGGACCAGTAGTTCCTAAAACTAGTCCAGGAAGACTTACATATGAATATATTTCTGAAACTTTTCAATGCAACTGTAAATAATTTTTTAAGATAAAAATGGTGAAAATAATATTTTAACTGTAATAATAACTTGAATACAAAAGCTCAGATTACTTGACAAGGCTAAAAAGTAGGCATAAGTAGAAGGGAGTAGGGGATACAAGGAAGAAAAGTTTATGTTAAATTTTAAAAAAGGCAGGGAAAAACTCAACATGTGACATTTTAGCCTTTAGTAATCATAGATTTCTTGATTACATAGTATTTTTCTGAAAGCACATGTTACCAATCATAGAAGAAAAAATATAAAAATATAAAACATATCATCCAAAGCAAGGGTGAAGTTAATCAGAGAAACACAGTCATATAGCAAAGATGGAGAAAATAAAATAAGAAAGCATAAATTTCAGTAAAACATAAAACAGATGACAATAGTAAAACCAAAGATAGCAGTTAGGATTATAAATGTAAATGAGGGCAGATATTTTTACTAAAAGTTCGAGTTTCATGTTCAGCTAAAAAGTTTTCCCTAAATGATGTATGTGTGTGTGTGTGTGTGTGTGTGTGTGTGTATACACATTTATATCTACCTATACATAAATACACAGGAGAAATGGTAACAGCAATCAAAAGAAGAGGGGAATATAGTTTTGAAATTCTTTAAAAAATTTTTTTTAGTTGAGTTGTAGATATCTTTATTTTGTTTATTTATTTTTATGTGGTGCTGAGGATCGAACCCAGTGCCTCACACGTGCAAAGCAAGCGGTCTACCACTGAGCCACAACCCCAGCCCCCCAACCCCTGACAGTTATGAAATTCTTAAGGCAAAAAAAAAAAAAAAAAGCTTTAAGAAGATATAGCCTGTAAAAATAAAATTTCTATTTTCTTCTTTATATTTCCATTTGCTACCATGGAATTAGTGAGGTACCATGAAAACAATAAAATCAATAACTTACCAAGTGACCCCAGTATGACCAGAATTGTTAAGATCCACACAAGTACTCTTGATATATACCTAATTATCACCATCAAAATCATGGATAGAACTGCAGGAAAGATAAATAGAGAACATGCAGAATATTACTTGACAACATAAAATATAAAGAGAAGGCTTTTTAATTGTTGTTCCCCCCCAGGGAAATAATCTGTAGCTATTGACTACTTCATGACCACAATTTAGGTAAGAAAGGAAACTGGCTGCTCTTGCATTTTGATTTTGCTACTTGTACCACTTAACTAGCATCATTTGAAATCAAAGGCACCTAACTGTGTGGGTTTATAAACTACAGAAAAGAATTCATGCAAATGCAATTGGTGACTCAAAAACAGCACAAGACTGTTGTGGACTCACCAGGAGGAAAACATCAGACATGCAGACATACATGCCAGCACACAAAGTGTAGAGAATGACATGTCATGTTGGTGACAAGAAAAATTATCACATGTAGACAGAAATCAGTTAAGTTAGTGCTATACTGCCTTGAGTGATGTGTGCATTTTAGGACCAACTTCTCTGATGGTCAGTTAATACTAGATGGCATTTTATCTTTATCTGGCATTTTATCTTTAACTCCAGAGCTCCAAGGGAGAGTATGACCCTACAGGATAATATCCTGAAGACTAATGAGACCAAAATCCCTCTGACCTCATTTCTCAACTGATTAAAAGTCTGTCCTCAAAAATGAGCAAAGTTTAGTTTGAGTTACTTAGCCAACCCCTTTATCTGTCCCAAACTCCCAATGTGCTAAAATCATAGGTAGAATTCTCAAAAAAGAAAGGGATGATTTAACCCTTGAAAAGGAAATATATTTCTGAAATAATAATTTGTATATCTTTAATGATCTACAAACAAATGAGCAAAGGTATTTTGGGTTTATATTATGTTATTAAGTCTCCAAAGATAATCATTCTGATAAAAAAATGGAATTCTGATGCTTCACAATATGATTGTCACTATTTTTAAGGTTCGGATTTTACTTTTGGTTTTATGAATTCAGTTATTTTAGAAACCAGGTTTTTACATAAAGTTAGACTAATTATCAAGCTTCTTTGGGCCATTTGTAAAGTCAAATAAATGGTTAGGATCTCTGTCTAGAACTATTATTAAGGTGCTCACTTTTGTAATAAATATACAGGAACGAAATACAGATGGGAGCCCTTCAAATATCACAGAATTAGATTTTCATATGGAAAGCATTATTACAATTGAGTCAAGTACTACCTAAGCAAAAAGAAAAACTCTCTAATGACAGGGAAGATGGAAATATAACTTGTATCTTCTCAGTGACCATTGTTATTAACAGGCATCAATACTAATTTAACTTACATAATGAAATAGTTGGTTCCTACCAGCTCAACTATTAAGGTCTATAAACTCCAATACGCCCTCATATAGTTCTAGACTAATATAGTGAGCTTTCACCTTGAAAATGAAATTTTTAGTTAATTATATTATCTATTTATTGATAGAAACTCAGTGGCTAACGAGTGGAGATTTCCTAGTTTTTCCAGCAATAATGATACTATGAGCTGTAGCAATGAAAAGAAAATCACATACTTCAAAAGTAAGAAATCTATATTCTTAGATGTAAATATATAAGAGAACAGGTGGCCTCTTTATAAATAAATAGACCTTTTAGAATCATGACCAAAAACATAGGGTTGTTGATTCATTAAAAGAAGCCTCCTGCTATCATATTAAAGGTAGTCATAGACTGAGTCACCGAAGTTTGGAAAAATAAGTTTTCCCCAACGAAAGAAAAAAAGGGAAATAAGTTTCAGATATATATACATGTATACATACTTTTATGTACATGTTTATAATTATATATAATCTGAAACAATTATTTTGATTATGGGAAGTGAAACATTTTACAAGTATCCCCAGTTGTATTCATATTTTGGCTAAAAGAACAGTCTTCTACTGCAGTATTATGCAATAGCTAATAATGAGAAAAACAATTACCTAGTGATAACAAGCAAAGTCCCAATATAATTTCTTTGCTGGTCATTACTCCACTAATCAGCCTGTGTAAGACACTATTGTCACTGACAAAGGTGATCAGGGCCTCTGCAAACTTGGCATAGCAGGAAATGTTCACAGGAGCACAGCGATGGAAGAATGGAATAGGTGCACTGGTGACACAAGAAAAAAAAATCAGAAAAAAAATTACTCCTACTTAATATAAATGCCACATCAAACACACAAATGAAAGGTGAATATGGCTGCAATACACTCCACCCTCCACACATCATTATGGGTGCTAAGAGCTATGTGCTTAATGCTATGAAGATGACTGTTATGGGTAGTGAAGCAATCTTACCACAAGCCTTATCAAAGAGGGTGGAGTGCATGTTCCAACAGAAGACATTACCCTCCCCTTCTGAAAAGAAACGCACACATACACATACACACACAGAGCTACCAGAAGCAAAACCACTTAAAACTCCTCATCTACCAGTCAAGAGGCAGATGACAAAGCTTACAGACATATATTTCATTGAACTGAAAATGAATTTTGGCCATAAACAATTTAAAAGTAAAAAACACACATGCTTGTACTTGAAATGTGCCACCATTAATAGAATGTTTTCTCTAACAAAATAGCATTATAAAATTTCAGATTAATAAAAGTGTTCAGGGCACACAGTAACTCTTTTTTAAATATAATTTTTATAACTTTATTTTTATTTATTTACTTTTTATGTGGTGCTGAGGATTGAACCCAGTGCCTCAACCGTGCTAGGCAAGCACTCTACCACTGACCTTCAGCCCAAGTCCCAGGCCCCTCAGTAACTCTTATATAAACAAAGTCATGCCAACATATCAACATACAGCATAATATGCAGCTACTCAAAACAATAACAGTGGGAGCTAATGTATAGAAATGCTTATAATTTAAAAATACAAAAGGGAAATTATATGTAATGTGACAATGATATCACTCCATAAAAGAGTTATAAAGTTAATAAAAATGGGATAAGAAAAATAATATTATAAAAGTGAAAAATATCTGACACATCTGGAATTCTGTGCCATTTTATTTTCTTTATATATGTTACTAATAATTCAAGATTATATGTGTTCAAAAAACTGTGAAAACAACCAATTATTTAATCAGTTAACATTTAATCCAAGCTTACATGGACTACAGCTTTGACTTGTAAAGAAACAACTGTGCATGAGCTGTGACATAAATCTGGTTTGTAATAACATGGTTCTGCTTCAACTTCTGAGAGGACAATACACATCTAATCAGTGAGAGAATTTTAAACAAGGGACTATAGATACACCTTCATTGTGACTTGTCAAGATTCTAACAGAACCCGTATATTGTCTGTGCACAGATATGCATTAGTGGGTGAATTAAGTTAAAATGTAGCCATAATTAATATGAAACCACAGTTTTTGAATTGTTCATAGAACTAGCCCTGGCAGGTCTGACATAAGATTTTTTATTAGAATGATGTAACTATGTTCTCATTCTTGGCTGGCACAGTATTTGGGTCCATTAGTGGATATGATTATGTGGTTGGATATCAAATTCCAAGGTTTCCAATCTCAGCAAAACAACTTTGTCTGACCTGAAACAAAACACTTTCTTTCCTCCCTCAAATAAAAAAGAAAAATTTCAAATAAGAATATGAGAATAACTACCTATCGTTTTTTCTTAAATGACAGTAAGTGAGCACCACTGGTAGTAAGAATAAGAAATCTCTTATGCTTTTATACTCATGAAACAAAATAACTGAAAGATTTAGCCTTATTTTAGTTATGCTTCAGTAAAATGTATCCAAAAATGATGATATAACAATGTAATTTATTCACTTATTATCTCATGTCCTTGGCTGTGGATTTGTGAGTAGCTCCAAAATGGTGTTAGTGAAAGTTATGCCAAAGATTTGACATTTTATTAAAAACTGCAGGAAGCCAGACCATTCTGTATAATGTTTGAATTACAGGCAGGTAAGTCATTGTTTTTTGATCAAAAGTTGTTTTGCTAATGATGTAAAAAGATATTAAATTAGAAGAATCAAAAAGGACCCTAAATTTCTCAGTTAATGGAGGCTGATTTGGGGTAGAAGTCTTTACTGACAACTTTATTGTAACACAACTTTCTTTTCTGATGTTGTCTCTGCAAAGTTAACACCTTTAAGAACTTCTCTAACCCTATTTTTAATTAAAGCTTGTCTCTCTCTTCAAAACTAAACTCTTCTCTGCTCCATAATTATCTAAATCTTCATCGGTCTATATTACCCTATCATCTCTGATGGAGCCTCTGCTTCACTCACTTGCCTTCGACCCCAAATATAAAATATGTCTACCTTAAGGATATTGCTGTCTATTTCTTGTTGACAATGCCACTAATTTTCTTGGACCTACTCACTCATTTCCTTTTTCCTGTCAGATAACTGTAAAAGCCCACATTCTCCTAACACTGCAGAGCTGTGTGTTACTCCATTTCTTCTTCATTTGTCCATTTGCTTGCTAAAAGGGTAGGAGTAAGGACTCTGTAAGTCTCTTCAGATCACCACCATAAAAGAGACCACCTACAAATCAATGACTCTAAAAGTATATAGGAGCAGCAGAGCCAGTATATTCTGCTTTTCAAACTCAGGACGAAGATCCTTGATTTGAAAGGGAAAGACTACATTCTCAAAATCCTAATTCTTTTCCTTTAGGAGGAAATGGTGAGTAACATCTGCCCAGAACTTATCCTTTTGAGTCATTTAAAAAATGTATATAAACTCTTGACCTTTTGGAAGGAGTGCTTTTTTAAGTATCCTTCAAAGAATTGGGGCAAAATAACAATAATCTTTGACTCTACAATTCAATCTGACGGCTCTAAGTTTAAAGATATAAAATTAGCACAAGCTGATTAACTGCTTTGTTTATTTTATAGTAAAAATCTGCTCTTAGTCCTAACGAATAACAGAAATTGAAGGTAAATAAAAGATAAGAGATTATATGAACACATTGTTCAAAAAGAAAATTAAATGCTTAGCTAAAAAGCAGCAGATTCCCTTGTTTGTCATTCTTTTTCCCACTTCTTCCCCCAAAAGAAACAACTCTACAGGCCATGGGATTTTGAAACTAGAATTTTTTTCTTTTTCTTCTTCTTCTTCTTTTTTTTTTTCTGTGCTGGCAACTGAACCCAGGGCCTTATATATGTGCTCTACCACTGAACTACACCCTCAGTCCCTGGATTTATTTTCTTATTAAAAAAAAAAAGTGAGTAAACATGGCATTGAAATGTCTCTCTTATACTTTACCATTTAAATCCTATTTGATTTAATGAATTTAAGATGAATTAGCTCATATCATGTACCTCTGAGGAAATAATACTGCTGAGAACTTAGTGCATGAGATCATTTCTACTTTAGTGTCTAACCTAAATGACACATTTTGTCCTTCTTAATTAAGAGGAAAAGCATAAAGTATTCTATTTACAGTAAGTTTTTCTACCTTTCAAAGGCACAGACTATTGAATGTTTAAGAAGTCAATGTAGTCCCATTAGGAACTGATGTTGTTTCACATTACTGACACATGAGTCAACAAGAACAAAATGAATTCATAATGAATCTTTTAAAGATTTTTAAAAACTAACCATCATGGGCAAATTGTATCTTACAGTGGCAAATATACCATCCATTTGCCTTTAAGTCCAGATTATCACAGATAATAAACTCCCTAAAGTATAAGGACAAAGAGTGTCTACTATTTCTTGTCTATATGCTTCACAAAAGAAGATAGGAGTTGTACCTCATATAATTATTTTAGAATCTCAGGCTAAAAATAAACAATCACCCATGGTTTCTAGCTAAAAGTTTTATTTAAGAAATAATACCAATAAAGGGTTCCATTAAGATCCCTATAATAGAATACAAAAGGCAGGAAGTAAATAAGTCAAGAAGATAAGAATTTAATGGCAATAAACAGTGGTTTTCATACATTTCTATTTTGTTTGTTTTTTTTCCCTTCCTTCACTCCTCTATTCCTTAAAAAATAAAAAATAAATAAAAAAACCCCACTTAACTATGGTATAGATGCTACAAGATCCTGAATTCAAACTCTGATTTACAGCAACAACAACAACAACAAAAAAGTGGTTTTGGCCTCATCTTCCATTTCCTTATCTATAAATTAGGGGCAGTATCTGTAAAGGTTTTTGTGAGGGTTAAATTAAATGATGCATGTGAAAGTATATTAGCTGGCATATAGTAGATGATTTGTAAATATTAACTTACTCTTGAATCTTCTACTTGAAAATATGAAAAAACATTTTTTCTTGAGTGTCAATTTTTCGCTTCCATATCATATTATTAATTCCCTAGTATCTCGTAACCTTTCTGGCATCCAGAGGTACTCTAATGATGAATAAACTGAATTTATGTACTCTGTTTCTGTTTCTGCTGTTTTTCTCTGGTTGTGGGCAACAGTTAGCATCACAAACAAACAGGATAGCTATTGTTCATATTGCTACCATGCTTGGCATTTCACCAATAAAGAGTTATGAATCTGGATAAAATATTGGTCTATCTAGGCATCTGCTTAGGAATGATAATTTTTTGGTTATTATGCCTCATTAAAATTTCATTGCAAATTAGTTTATGGTTGTGTTCTCTAAACCAGCTATTGCTGGCTCTGGAAGTTGAGAGAAATGATACTTCCTAAGCTAGGTGCCAAGCACAATAATAGATATATATATTATCTTATTGAGTCTCAACTCTATAGAACAAGTATGAATATTCCCATTTCACACACAAGAAACCTTGGTTTTTTAGAGAGGTTGTCTTGTTTGAGATGACAAATAGAAAATGGTGATGTGATATTCACCGCCATACTGATCTAGACTCAAAGTTCAAGTTCCAGTGTGAGATGTGAAAGATGCTGAGGGCTACTTACCAGTTTTGCCTGGTGTTAGAAAATGTTAACAAAAATGCAGTCATTACTAGATTGTGAATTGAAGGTCAGAGTTCTGGTCTTACTCATTTTTGGAGACTTGGTGGCTTAATGCTATGTGTAGAATGGGGTAGTGTCTCCAATTTTTTTTTTTTTTAAACAAATTTATCTGTTCTCTCATCCTTTCACTTTGTTTGCCAAATTCTAAATAACTTTTATATTTACAAGCTTCTATTTGTCTTCCTTCTATTTTACTTTCCAACAAGCTTAGTTTAGACAAAAGTGCTAAGATACTTCGACTGGGAGGTACTGTACTAAGTAAAACATAAGGATCTTTGAACACAGTGGGAGTGAGTTTGCAGATAGTACAGGTTCAGCATTTTGTCTTAGATTAGTGAGGTACATAATGACCCTGTTAGAAGCCAGGTCCATCCAGCTATAAACTTAACACCCCTGATACCATCCTTTGCCTTCTAGTAAATGTCTAGAGGATATTGTGAGAAGTGTGTGTGTAGTCAGAACTGGGATATCCAAGATAACCAGGAACAGTCAGTGCTCAATACAGGGGAGTCAGAGATCCAAGTCGGGGAGGATCTGCAGTATGAGGCCAGCCACCCATCCTGGCCCTCCCACAATGATCCAGGAGCAGAGCAACCTTCTTTCCATATCCAGGCTTTCTGATTATTCTACCTCAGTGTGTTTTGGTCTTGAAAGAAAGGCTCTATACTTAAAGTATAGATAAAACAAACTATAGCAATTAGGTAGATAAGTATATAGGGCTTTTCTTGTTTTTATATCAATAAATGTTCTCCAGTAACTGTATTTAAAGGATCTCCTTTACTTCACTGCGGCAGCCTTCCTCATATCCTTAATTTTTATGAGTTCGACCTCCTTACCTGTCACTTTAAGGCCATAATTTTTAGGTTCCTTTTACTGAGTATCTCTTAAAATAGTCCCTTTACTTTTATATCTATAGGCTATAAATTTTGATTTTCAATAGCAACTTCACAAGACTAAAAGAGCTAGAAATCAATTTAACTGATATATCCCTTTCCTACTAACAGAAAATTTCAAATTCAAGTTAATAAAGCACAAGTTATAGCCATAAATATTCCTAAAAAATGTAGACATGATCTGCTTTCATGTTTCAAATCTCAAAATTTTTTACTCAATTGTTCCCTATAATATATTAAGATATAATAAAGGTGGCTTAGAGTCAGTTTCCCCCCGAGAAGTTTTCTCATGCCATTCTGTCAGCAGTTCACACTAATGGCTCTCAACACCAGACATACTTGCAAGTGTTCACATATGTGTATATGCACATACATGTATATACCTCCATAAACGTACATACATAATTCTGGGGATATAGTCTACAATGCTTGAGAATTTTTTTTTTTACATCTACTTTAAATTTAAAAATTTACTTTCACTTTAACTACTGTGAGATCACTGTTATATCCATCACATGTGGCAGGTACTTAATAATAAATGTTTATTGAATAAGACGTGGCAAACAGCCTAATACAGTGAACGTATGTAAGGATATAACTTCAAACAGTGTATGGAGAATAGTCACTGGCATGCTTTTTAAATTTACAAAGTAAATTAAAAAGCAATCCCAGGAAGTAATACTAGGATTAACCTCGAAGGATCTCTGGAGACTGTGAGACTTGGTTTCTAAGTCTGTTGCAAATTTGAGAATAATTCAGCAGTTTTATGTATTTGAAAATTATGGTATGAAAATTTTAAAAAAAGGTAAGGTTCTAAAGAAATGTAAAATAACAGAACAAGAAAAGTTGTTTGGGTGTGCATTTTTCTAAAGATAAATATGTTTTTATATTTTTTCCTATTTCTAAAATTTTGTTGTAAAAGTACTGGAACAAGTTATCAAAGTAACTCCTTTCTCAGAATCATACAATGTGAAATTTACCTATAAAAACAAGTCACAAGTTAACAACTTTGCAATAAAATTTACCTCGCTGGAACTGGAAGTTTGGGGCAAAGAACAGATGATTTTGAAGATGTAGTATATTCAGAAGGCTTTAGGTTATAGCTACATAGTGCTGAGCCTGTTGAAAGAAAAGTTACATGTTAACTGGCAGTACAGAATCTAGACAAATTATCTTCTGATTTTCTTTAATTTTAGATGTTAATACTCTCATATATAACTTTCAAATATTATAGAGTTCATAAGCATTTGACTTGATCTATATCATTAGCCCGCAATCATTTAAAACTCTTATTACTGATAATGTAATTAATTGTACAAATTTTAATTAATATTAAAGATAATAACTAT
The DNA here is from genome assembly GCF_048772815.1 of Callospermophilus lateralis. Classification (NCBI taxonomy): domain Eukaryota; kingdom Metazoa; phylum Chordata; class Mammalia; order Rodentia; family Sciuridae; genus Callospermophilus; species Callospermophilus lateralis. The sequence continues at coordinate 26,956,412 of NC_135306.1, forward strand.
AAGTACTAGAACTACTTCTATTGAGTATCTGCCCCATGTCAGGTTCTATGCAAGATGACATACATGTATGCATCATTACCATAGTAATAGAGGCTAGGACATAAGGTAAATAACCTGCCCAAGAACACAGAGCTAGTATGTGGTAGAGTTGGGACAAAATACCACATCTCTCAACTGCAAACATTCTCTGTTCCTATGCTTCCCACTACTACATATTTAAAATTACTGCATAAAGCACATAATACTCAGATAATACATTACTTTTTCTTATTTCAGGAAATACTCTTAACTGTAAATAAACTGAACAATTGATAAAACTGATAAATTTATAAGCAATCCCTAGTTTTCAGGTAGTTTAAGATAACTTAAATCTAACCAAAGATTGGTTAAACAAAGAACCATATATTTTTCTGATTATTTGGCTAATACATATCTAAGCAGTACTGAAAATTCAGATGGATACAGTCCAGCAGATCTAGCATGCATTATTTTACTGACCTGCTAGTTCTATAATGAAGTGACTGGGATCCTGGAAGGGTCATTGCACAATAGGTGTTGGTAGGCGAGGAGATTTACATTCCAGCCTTAAAGATGCCAATGATCTACTGCATTCTATTACACAACAGGTTATATCTGATTAACTGAAGTTCCTGTCAGATTTCTAATTTGAACTAATGCCTTATTATTAAATATAAACAGAATAAATATGCATTCGCATTATAGTGATAATGGACTTCACACTGTTACCACCATGGAAGACACTTAAAATATGAGGCAAACACGGCAGACTTCGTCACTGAATTAATTAATGGAAAAGGCATAAGCATGAGAAGAAAATGGAAAGGAAGACAGAAAAATGAACACAGCCTGGTATGCTGGGACAACAAAGTTGGGAGTGAGTTTATTTAAGTTATTTCTTGTCTGACCAATGAAAATAATTTTCAAAGAGTCATAAACCACCATTTAACTCAGCTGCCTCAAATCAGTGTTTAAATATGTGGGCCTAAGTGTTTAAATGTGTGTGCCATAATAGTACATTTACATAAATATATGTAGCATATATTTTATACAAATATAATCCAAGTAATTTGACAATGCAATATATATATATATATATATATATATATATATATATATATACACACACATACATACATATACATATACATATATATGTGTACACACACACACACTTATTTAAACATACTGGGAATTGAACCCTGAGGTCCTTTACCACTGAGCCAGACCCCAGTCCTTTTATTTTTGGATAGAATCTCACTAAATTGCTGAGGTTGGCCTTGAATTTGCAACCCTCCTACTTCAGACTTCCTGAGTTGTTGGGATTATAGGCATGTATCACCATGGCAAGCCACAATAGTATTTTTAGAGCGATACTTGAAAGTTAGATAGCACTGTTCTTCACACATTTTTAGCTTTTGATAAGATTTCATAGGAGACTAGGTTTAAATTTTTTTAAAAACTGTTCTTTTTCATTTTAATGACAAATTTTTTTTTTTTTAAGTTAAGCACATGAACTGGGATGTGGCTCAATAGCATAGCATATGCCTAACATATTTGAGGACCTCGTTTCTATCTCCATCACCATGAGACAGAGGAAGGAAAGAAGGAAGAAAGCAAGGAAAAAGAAGGAAAGGGGAGGAAGAGGAAAGGAAAAGAAAAACATTAAGGATGAAAATTGTTTTTAAATATTTAAGTCTTGCAAAAGTATTCTCTCAGGTTTGAAGATAATACCACTAGATTTTATTTATAGTAATTTTAGAAAAACATGACAGCAATGGCAAGCAAACACTTTAGATTAATCCTAAAATAGCTGTGAGTTCTATTTTAGAACTGCTTATGAAAAAATAGCAACCATGCCAATAACTGCAGAGCGCTGAATATGACTGTCAACTTCTTGATATGAATTGTCAACTTATTTCTTTCAGAGTCCAAGATGGAATCAATTTGCACGGTATAAAAGGCACTAACTAAAGCACTCTGTTGTCAGTGCTGCTAAACATACTGCTTCATCTAAATTCACTGAACACAATTTCTATCCCCACCCTTTTTCATTTAGAAAAGAGGTCAGCAGGTGCCACAGAGTTCAATTTTATAAATACTTTCCCAGGATAATACTCAATAAAAGGATAATAGCCTTATGTCTGATGGTCTTCTGGGACACAGGCCAGTACTAAGTAGATCCTGTACTAAATAGGTTTAAGGAAAAAGATCTTTACAATGTGTTGGTAGTAACAACCAGAAGAGTCATTTTGCTGTTTTCCTGCTCAAACAGCTGATGAACAGAGGAGGAAGAACATTAAAATGGTAATGACAAATATTTTAAATTGTTTTTCTTTTCATGTTTATCAGCTAATGCATTTTCAGTGAACATTTTAAAGGTAGTATCATTTACTTTTTTACAGTGAAAGTATAAACAATACTTAGCACAAGAGGTTTGGACATAAAAAGTAAGACGTGAAGTTTTCCTTCAATGTAAAAGTTAAGTAAAAATCATACTTGAGTAATGAAAAAAAAAAAAAAAAAAACAACTAAAAAACAAAGGCTTATCTAGGCAATCCAGGCAATTTAGCCAATGTTATTCAAAGGCTATCAAAATGAGAGATCTTAGGAACCCAACTTGGGTATACAAATATTTATCATGGCAAATAGCTACTAGGATCTTCAGAATGTTTAAATACTATAATTTTTCAAATGGCTTATCACATTTAATTATTTTCCAGCTCAATATCAATTATACCAACTCTACTAAGAGGTACATTTTTATCACTATACTCCAAAACTTACAGATGCAGAGAAAAAAAATAAGTAATACATTCACGGCCTTACAAGCAATCACTGGCATATTTAGAAACAGAATTCTTTACTCTTAGGTCACTATGCTTCTTTTTGTCATTCCTAATGATCAAAATCAAACAAATATTAAGTTCTTAGGAAAACAAACCACAAAAACATGTTCCACAGATACTTCAAAAATAATATGTTTGCAAAAAAATTACTTTAATCACTCACTCTCCTTTTGTATATTTTCTATCCTGGTTAATGGTTTGAAGTCCCCAAGGTAAAATTTGCAAGTCACATGTCCTCTTCTTTATCTATCACTTTCCCAAGTCATTCAAGGTGCTTGATCAGACCTTCCTATAGAATCTCAGATCTTCTTGATCAGGGAAGGTCAGTTTAAATCCTCTCCCAAAAGGGATTCTCATCTCCCTCTTTATGCACATGACCTTCAGCATGGTCTTCAAAAATTGCAGATCCCTTCTATTATAGTCCTATCCTCAGGATAAAGTCCACACTTCTTGGATTCAAGGCCTCCTAAAGCAGGATTCTAACTAAAACTCCAGGCTCACCTCAATACAATGAACTGCATATAATCAATTCTTTCTGTTTATCAGACTTCCTGACCTTTTAACGTGCTTCCTTGGGCTTGCTCTGTCCTTCTAGGAACAGCATCTGAATGAGTGCTAAAAGTTTGAGCAGAGCTCCTACACAGTACTCACACTTCACCTTCTCTGTCAAGCTTTCTCTGACCCACCCAACAAAGCTATTTGCCACTTAGCTCTATTAAAAAACATAGCATATTATTTTGTACTTTGTTTTTGTTTACCTATCATCTCCATTTTTAGAGTATGCTCTTTGAGAACTGGGACGTGGTGCTTCTGAAATATCTGCGATCCCATCTACTGGTACATAAGTAACACTCCAATGCCTTTTATTTAATATAAACAGACATCCTGATCCAATGCTTGATTATAGGGGGCTGTCCTGTGCATTAATTCACTCAGCAAATATGTATGCCTAGTATGTGTGTGTCACTAATGTTTGACAGATCTCTATCCTCTAGATAACCCTTGCCCAGTTCTGACAATCAAAAATCTCTCTAAACATTGCCAAATGTTTTTGGGCAGGCAGAGGCACTTTTAGTTGTGAACCAATGGTTTAAACACCAAATTACTTGAAATAAAAATATATAAAGAAGAGCTAATGTATTGGGGGCTATTTTTTTGGGGCCATAAAATTATGTTTAATTTGCTATCACAAATGCATAATACATTAAAATTACGCAAAAGATATAGTCCTTGAAATATGATGGAGAAAATTTTCAATGAGTAGAAAAACATCTCAATGCAGATCAGTTTTCATTATGAAAAATAAATTCTATTGCTTTGTGATGTCCAATGAATTTAATCTCTCATCCTCTAATTAGAAAACTATATATTTACATGCTAGAAGAACAGGAGACAATTTTCCTAATTTCAATTTCTAGTAACCCCCAAAATCTAGACACATTTGTAATTTCCAAAAAGTACCATCTACTAGCTAGCTGAGGTATGACATTACCTGTTAACCACTAGTGGCACATCCTGGGTACACAATAAATATTTGCTAAATGAATTAATTTTGAACATCTATGTGCAAGACTTCTACTAGGTATTGTGGAGGACAAGGAAAGTCTAACTTTACTATACCTCAAGCTCCTTAAATGTGGGACTGTACCTTGCATCTTTGGCATCTTTAATAGATACTAATTGTTGGAGGAAGGAATTAGTTTAAATTATATTATCAAATGTAAGCGTCTCCCTGCTACCCTGCTTTCTTTGACCTGGAGGAAATTAAATTAATTGCTATAATTATTCATTTATAAATGTTTTCAAGTCCAAACTTTTGATTGACTGCCAAAAAGAATCCATGCTAACTCTGTGGTTTAAGTTATATTGTTACTAACTGGTAAGAAAAAAGGCAATATACTGATCTTCTACTGATATTGACTTTAAGCCTAATGACTGGATAATGATAACCAAAAGTCTTACTAGTTCTCACAAAAAGCAATTTTTATCTGAATGGATCATATAATTTGTCAAAGTTTTAAATGGCCAAAGCAATGATCATCAATGATCAAACTGCACAGTCATACTCAAAATGTGAGCATGGGCCAGATGCTGTGGTGCATGCCTGTAATCTCAGTGGCTCGGGAGGCTGAGGCAGGAGGATCGAAAATTCAAAGCCAGCCTGTGACTTAGTGAGGCCCTAAGCAACTCAGTAAGACCCTGTCTCTAAATAATATTAAAAAGGGATGGGGATGTGCTCAGTAGTTAAGTGTTCCTGGGTTTGATGCCTGGTACTAAAATAAACAAACAAAAAAGACAAAAAGTCAAAAAGTGAACATGTCCAAATGGCAGTTCATAAATCTCTCAGAATTCTACAAAATACAGTACATTAAAGAAGTACTCTCAAATGGTACTGCTTTTTCACTCCTATAAATGGGATGCAAACAAAAGAAAAATAAGAATAATGGAAAAGATAATAAGAATCTCATGATTAGTATCTGCACCAACTGAGAATATGCAGTCATCCTCTAATTCATAGGTTATGTGCATTTATTTCTAAATCACTGGTTAGTATTTAGATAGCAAATGGAAAAGAACAAAACAACACACAAAGCATCTGGCACAGTGCATGGTACATAGTAGGCACTAATAAATGACAAGTTGAAACAAAACTCTGGGCTTAAATTATCTAAAATTCAGATGCAGAATTCAGAATAATGGGGATGATAGCGGACTCCTGACCAGAGGTGGTGGGCCTAACCAGAATTAGAGAGGAGAGAAAGAAAGAATTGCCGGAACTTGCACCATCTCCCCTTCCTTCACCACCTGACAAAGCATGGTTGGGTTGAAACCAAAATTACATATAAAGCCAAAGTCAGCTTCAGAAGGAGGGGGATTCATCCCCCCCCCCCCTACAATGTATGTATTATCTGAGTTTTCAAAATTAATGATTAAATAAAGGAGAAAAGAAAACTGTTCATTAGAAACTGGAGGGAAAGAAAGTGAGAGTGAGATGACATTCATGCTCTCCTGAAAATAAGAACTCAGATGGGAGCTCTTACCAGATGGTTTCAATTTTCTCTGTAGGGCATTAGGTTAGCAAAGAGGATGAACAAGAGGGCTTAAGGGAAGAAAAGGTATGAATAATCACTTGGAGAGTGTGTATAAGAGAGATAAATGAGTGAATAGGATGAATTATTTAGAGATGAATAAAAAAGAACTGATTTCAGAGCAATTCTGGTTGGATTGAAGCTAAACAATTTACCTGCTGGTGGCAACTCACACGGATACAGAATTGAGGACAAAATGTGTTGAGAGCATGAGAAATTATTAAGTGGCAACAGAGATGAATAGGGAAATCCAGTCTATCATTTTTTTCAAAAAAAAAAAAAACCAGTTATGGATATCTACATTGTGAGCTCCTATATGAGGACCTGGATATTCAGAGATAAATGGAGCATGATCCTGCCCCCTGAAAATTTATACATGACTGCAGGTACTTGATAACTCTGATTTTTTTTAATGAACATTTTTTTTATTGGTTGCTCAAGACAATACAATGATCTTGACATATCATATATTTGATTCAAATGGGGTATGAATTCTTATTTTTTCACGTGTACAAATTGCAGGATCACATTGGTTATATAGCCACGTTTATACATACAGCCATACTAGTGTCTGTTGTATTCTGCTGCCCTTCCTATCCCCCACTTTAATGAACATTTTAAAATTATTTTCTTTTCTAGCATCAAGTTTATGTTATTCATGTCATATATAATTACGAACCATAAAACCAAAATGTATACTTGTCGACCTACCACCCAATTCAGTCTAGACTGTAACTTTATATTCATCTAAGTTCTCCTGCCCGCTTTCAAAGCTCTTTGTAGAAGGCAACATCTCCACAAAACTAATCTAATTTCCAGTTTTTTCTTCTGAACTCTATTGTAGTCAGACATACTTGACAAAGGCTTTCCCATAAACTCTATCCAAGAAACAACTCCACTTTCTTGTCAAAGATAAGAAGATTTGAGGGAACGTTTTACTTGCCTAACAAATGTATTTCTTTTAAATATTGCTATAGGACCCAACAGCTTCCCCTTATAAAATTTTCAATAATTTCTAAAGATAATAAAAGTTCATGTGAATGAATGTTGGTAAGTGCTAAAAAGTATTCTGAAATGTTGTCATGGAAACTTGAAATTCTTTGAAAATTTCATTGTGTTAAGAAAGAAACGTATTATTTTATCTTGCATTTTAAAATCAGGTTTAGAATTAGCATATAAAAAGTTACTACCTCACCCAGTATCCATTTTTGTTAAATTATAGTAAAATACACATAACATAAAATTTGCTGTCTTAACCATTTGCAATTGTACAATTTAGTACATTGTATACATTCACATTGTTGCATAACTCAACCCAATACACAGTGACTTCCTACTGTACCCCCCCCACCCCCCATAGCTCCTGGCAACTGCTATCCTACTTTCTGTCTCTATGAATTTGGCTATTCTAGGGCCCTCACAACTATGGAATCCTACAGTACTTATCCTTTTGTGAATGGCTTATTTCCCTTAGCATAGTATCTTTAAGTTTCATCCATGTTGCAGCATTTTTAAGGCAAAATAATATTTAATTGTGTGTGTATATCACATTTTCTTTATTAATCTGTCCATGGACATTTAGGCTCCTTCTACCTCTTGGTTGGTTTTGAATAATATTGCAATGAACATACATGTGCACATATTTCTTGAGGATCCTCCTTTTTTATTCTTCTGTATATACACTCAGAAGTGGGACTACTGGATCATATTAGTCCTATTTTTAATTTTTTAAGGAACTTCTATACTGTTTACCATAGTCGCTACACCATTTTCATTACCACCAACTGTGCACAAGATTTCTAATTTTGCTATAGCCTCATCAACACTTCTTTTCTTTCGTAACTCCTTAACAGATATATTATTTGCAAATATTTTCTCTCATTCCAAATATTTTCTCTCAACCCAAATATATGGGTTGACTTTTCACTGTTGATTTTGTCCTTTAACACGTATAAGTTTTTAATTTTGACATCACAATTTTTCTAATTTTTCCTTTGCTTCCTGTACTTCTGGTATCATTTAGTTCCATGCAAGTAATGATGAAATCCAATACCATATAAGTTTTCCCCTATGTTGCTTCTAAGAGTTTTACACATGTAGCTCTTACATTTAGGCTCTTTCATGGACTTTTAACTAGTTTATCTTACAGATTTGAAAATTTCCCACTTAAACCTGAATCGTCCATTAAAGACACTCCTCTGAAATTAATAATTGAGCCTTATATATTTTAGATAAAAGGCCTCTGTATTTTCTAACTATTTCTGTTAGAACCTTGGCTATAGATACCAATAAAAATTACCTGTTCCTTTTCAATCAACTTGTGCTTCAAATAATGGAAGATAAGTTATAAAGATCAGAGGAGGGGAGCATAGTTAATGCAAAAAGCAGAGAAAGAAATCTCTCAGTGATAAAGATAATATTGCAACTAAATTTTACCAGGTCCAATTTTAAGTCACCAATCCAAAGAAACAGCAGAGGTTCTTTGAAAAATTAATTCAGAAATTCCAACTTGGATTTTTTCCTAAAATAAGATAGGTAGGCCTCCACACCAGAAGCTCTCTCTCCATTTGAACTATACAGCTTTTCTACTTGCCTTTTGAAGTTACCATCCTCTACTATGTGCTTCTTGATGCTGTCATTATTTTTTTATACTGAACTTACTGGTTTATTTTATATACAACAACTCCAAAGCCTAAGGGTGCATTTGTAGCTGGGCACTGATTTAAGAAGTCTGTTTTCTGAAAGAGTGTTTATTGATTAAAACTTCTTGAACACTTACTTTGTGCAAAACACTGTGGGAAATGCAAAACTGCAAAACACACCAGGAGCACCTTCTTAAACTAGACCTAAATAGACCACACTCGGTATCAGTTTCATTTGGGAGGACACTGGCCTGCGGGCAACACAGGCCAACAGGAAGGCATGGGTCATCTCTCCTAAAGGAACCATCAAGCAAGGCCATATAATTGAGCTAGAGGTAGCTCTTGCCTGGCCCTTCAGATTAAAGCTAAGTTTCAAGATGCCAAGGCTTACATCCAGTAGGTTTGAGAGCGCATGTTCAAAGCGGACAAGTTTATGATTATATCAGAGATTTGATTGCCAGTATAAGACATATAGAGACTTTTGTTTTTCACCACTGATAATTTCTGAGCAATGGGTTGGTGTTAATTAAAATTCTAGCAACATTCGCATGAGAGCAGTATGTAAAGGAGTTAGAACTAGACAAAAATTGGAGGCAGAAAGACTATTACATTACAGTAGAAGAATAATAATGTCAACACCAGCAGCCAAGACCATTTTTTAGCAACTTGCTATTTTCCATACATTGTTACAAGTATTCTTTCTCCATGTATTGACTTACTATAAAAATCCTAATGAGGCACATTAGGTATATACATTATCTCTGCATCACAAATGGGGAAACTGATATATAGAAAGGTAAAGCAACTTCCCCAGAGTCTCACAACTACTAAGCAGAAGGAGCAACAGTTGAACCCAAACAATCTGACTTCAGAGGCCATACTCTTAATATACCACCTCTCAGGGCTGGGGTGGTGGTTCAGCGGTAGAGTGCTCACTTAGCATGTGCGAGGCCCTGGGTTCGATCCTCAGCACCACATAAAAATAAATATATAAAAAAGGTATTGTGTCCAACTACAATTAAAAATAAATATTAAAAAAAATACCACCTATCAGGTATATTGATCTACTCATAATGTGTAAGAGTTTGGAAAAACCCTTCAGGAATAACTCAGACTTCCCTAAGAAACCTGATAATGATAAAGCTGGTAGGTTTGGAAAAAAGGTTTAGCAAGGCAAATGTGGGGATATCATGTGGGGATTGAAAATGAGATCTTAAACAGTATTTGGCACCTCTTCACTCACTGCCTATCACATGCCGAGTATTATTCATGCACCATCTCATTTAATCTTCATAACCTATGAGGTATTATTTTTTTAAATACTTCTTTATTTTAATTGTAGATGGGCACAATACTTTTTATTTTATTTATTTATGTGTGCTGAGGCTTGAACCCAATGCCTCATGAATGCAAGACAAGGCTCTACCACTGAGCCACAACCCCAGCACCGAGGTATTATTTTTAATTCACCTTTTTTTCAGATTAGGAAATCTAGATTCAGAGAAGCTACCACTCATTACAGAGCCAATTAGTGACTGAATCAGAATTGGAATCCAGATTCAAATCAACAGCATGCCTTTTC